>NW_027325384.1:0-1337924 GCF_036924035.1 Leuresthes tenuis
ACACGGTAACTGCTGCTTTAAGGGCTCAGAAACACGGTAACTGCTGCTTTAAGGGCTCAGAAACACGGTAACTGCTGCTTTAAAAGCTCAGAAACACGGTAACTGCTGCTTTAAGGGCTCAGAAACACGGTAACTGCTGCTTTAAGGGCTCAGAAACACGGTAACTGCTGCTTTAAAAGCTCAGAAACACGGTAACTGCTGCTTTAAGGGCTCAGAAACACGGTAACTGCTGCTTTAAGGGCTCAGAAACACGGTAACTGCTGCTTTAAAAGGTCAGAAACACGGTAACTGCTGCTTTAAAGGCTCAGAAACACGGTAACTGCTGCTTTAAAGGCCCAGAAACACGGTAACTGCTGCTTTAAGGGCTCAGAAACACGGTAACTGCTGCTTTAAGGGCTCAGAAACACGGTAACTGCTGCTTTAAGGGCTCAGAAACACGGTAACTGCTGCTTTAAGGGCTCAGAAACACGGTAACTGCTGCTTTAAGGGCTCAGAAACACGGTAACTGCTGCTTTAAGGGCTCAGAAACACGGTAACTGCTGCTTTAAGGGCTCAGAAACACGGTAACTGCTGCTTTAAGGGCTCAGAAACACGGTAACTGCTGCTTTAAGGGCTCAGAAACACGGTAACTGCTGCTTTAAAGGCTCAGAAACACGGTAACTGCTGCTTTAAGGGCTCAGAAACACGGTAACTGCTGCTTTAAGGGCTCAGAAACACGGTAACTGCTGCTTTAAGGGCTCAGAAACACGGTAACTGCTGCTTTAAAGGCCCAGAAACACGGTAACTGCTGCTTTAAGGGCTCAGAAACACGGTAACTGCTGCTTTAAGGGCCCAGAAACACGGTAACTGCTGCTTTAAGGGCTCAGAAACACGGTAACTGCTGCTTTAAGGGCTCAGAAACACGGTAACTGCTGCTTTAAGGGCTCAGAAACACGGTAACTGCTGCTATAAGGGCTCAGAAACACGGTAACTGCTGCTTTAAGGGCTCAGAAACACGGTAACTGCTGCTTTAAGGGCTCAGAAACACGGTAACTGCTGCTTTAAAAGGTCAGAAACACGGTAACTGCTGCTTTAAAGGCTCAGAAACACGGTAACTGCTGCTTTAAGGGCTCAGAAACACGGTAACTGCTGCTTTAAGGGCTCAGAAACACGGTAACTGCTGCTTTAAAAGCTCAGAAACACGGTAACTGCTGCTTTAAAGGCTCAGAAACACGGTAACTGCTGCTTTAAAGGCCCAGAAACACGGTAACTGCTGCTGGGAAACATCTCATGATGCAGCCATGAGTTCACCATCATTCAGCAGGAGTTTCACCCTGTTAAGTCAGAGCGTCACGCAGCGGTCCGAGTCTGTGCTGCATCTCAGCCAGGCTTGTTTTCTGGTGAAGCTGCCACCTTCATTCCCTCTGAAAGAGGTCGCCTCTGGGCTCAGGACAGAGGACCAGCCTCTGAGCTGCACTGATGGGGGGAGCTTTGCTCCACCCTGTCCTGTCCAAACAGGTGTAGCAGTTTACTTCGTCCTGTCTGGTTTTGTTCTTCTCTAACTTTGACTTCCTGTGTTTTCAGGAAGTTAAAGTTGGTCCCTGAACGCTCTGAAAGCAGCAGCTCGTCTGTCATGCCTCTTCATCTCTGGGTGCATTTACTTTTCTTGTGTCCTGACTTCCTGTCTGAGGTTATTTTGTAATGTTTGTGCCACAGAGGCCTAGATTCCAGGTGCAGGGAACAGCCAATGGGTGTGAAGCGCTCTCCTCATTAGAGGTAACTGTATCTGCTGCTTTTCACTGCCACCTGAAAGAAACGTGCACTGCCTTTGTAAACGTGCACGGTGACCCAGATTCAGGTCTGACTGTGCAGACGCAGCAAAGCTGAAAGATGAAAATAAAGAAGCAGCGCCGTGTTTCACTGTTTGATCACAGGACAAAAAGGGATAAAATGATCAAATAAAACAAACTTTCAATGTATCGAGATGTCGTCCTTTAGGGCCCATTAGCATTAATTATTAATACAATGACATAAATTCACTGAAAACTGATGGAAAATGTAGTTGGCTGTAGTTGGCTGTAGTTTGGCTGTAGTTGGCTGCAGTTGGCTGGAAGTGGCTGTAGTTTGGCTGTAGTTGGCTGTAGTTGGTTGGAAGTGGCGGTAGTTGGCTGTGTTTGGCTGTAGTTGGCTGGAAGTGGCTGTAGTTGGCTGTGTTTGGCTGCAGTTGGCTGGAAGTGGCTGTAGTTGGCTGCAGTTGGCTGTAGTTGGCTGTAGTTGGCTGGAAGTGGCGGTGTTTGGCTGCAGTTGGCTGTAGTTGGCTGTAGTTGGCTGGAAGTGGCTGTAGTTGGCTGTGTTTGGCTGCAGTTGGCTGGAAGTGGCTGTAGTTGGCTGCAGTTGGCTGTAGTTGGCTGTAGTTGGCTGGAAGTGGCGGTAGTTGGCTGTAGTTTGGCTGCAGTTGGCTGTAGTTGGCTGTGTTTGGCTGTAATTGGCTGTAGTTGGCTGTAGTTGGCTGGAAGTGGCTGTAGTTGGCTGTGTTTGGCTGTAGTTGGCTGTAGTTTGGCTGTAGTTTGGCTGCAGTTGGCTGTAGTTTGGCTGCAGTTGGCTGTAGTTGGCTGTAATTGGCTGTGTTTGGCTGTAGTTGGCTGTAGTTGACTGGAAGTGGCTGTAGTTGGCTGGAGTTGGCTGGAAGTGGCTGTAGTTGGCTGTGTTTGGCTGTAGTTGGCTGTAGTTTGGCTGTAGTTGGCTGTAATTGGCTGTGTTTGGCTGTGTTTGGCTGTAGTTGGCTGTAGTTGGCTGTAGTTGGCTGGAAGTGGCTGTAGTTGGCTGTGTTTGGCTGTAGTTGGCTGTAGTTGGCTGTAGTTTGGCTGTAGTTGGCTGTAGTTGGCTGTGTTTGGCTGTAGTTGGCTGTAGTTGGCTGTAGTTGGCTGGAAGTGGCGGTAGTTGGCTGTGTTTGGCTGTAGTTGGCTGGAAGTGGCTGTAGTTGGCTGTGTTTGGCTGCAGTTGGCTGGAAGTGGCTGTAGTTTGGCTGCAGTTGGCTGTAGTTGGCTGTAGTTGGCTGGAAGTGGCTGTAGTTGGCTGTGTTTGGCTGCAGTTGGCTGGAAGTGGCTGTAGTTTGGCTGCAGTTGGCTGTAGTTGGCTGTAGTTGGCTGGAAGTGGCGGTAGTTGGCTGTAGTTTGGCTGCAGTTGGCTGTAGTTGGCTGTAGTTGGCTGTGTTTGGTTGTAATTGGCTGTAGTTGGCTGTAGTTGGCTGGAAGTGGCTGTAGTTGGCTGTGTTTGGCTGTAGTTGGCTGTAGTTTGGCTGTAGTTGGCTGTAATTGGCTGTGTTTGGCTGTAGTTGGCTGGAAGTGGCTGTAGTTGGCTGGAGTTGGCTGGAAGTGGCTGTAGTTGGCTGTGTTTGGCTGTAGTTGGCTGTAGTTTGGCTGTAGTTGGCTGTAATTGGCTGTGTTTGGCTGTGTTTGGCTGTAGTTGGCTGTAGTTGGCTGGAAGTGGCTGTAGTTGGCTGTGTTTGGCTGTAGTTGGCTGTAGTTGGCTGTAGTTGGCTGTAGTTTGGCTGTAGTTTGGCTGTAGTTGGCTGTAGTTGGCTGTGTTTGGCTGTAGTTGGCTGTAGTTAGCTGTAGTTTAGCTGTAGTTGGCTTTAGTTGGCTGTAGTTTAGCTGTAGTTGGCTGTAGTTGGCTGTAGTTTGGCTGTGTTTGGCTGTAGTTGGCTGTAGTTTGGCTGTAGTTGGCTGTGTTTGGCTGTAGTTGGCTGTGTTTGGCTGTAGTTGGCTGTAGTTGGCTGTAGTTTGGCTGTAGTTGGCTGTGTTTGGCTGTAGTTTGCTGTAGTTGGCTGTAGTTTGGCTGTAGTTGGCTGTAGTTGGCTGTGTTTGGCTGTAGTTGGCTCTAGTTAGCTTTAGTTGGCTGTAGTTGGCTGTAGTTGGCTGTAGTTGGCTGTAGTTTAGCTGTAGTTAGTTTACCTGTTACCTGTTATCAACCTGTTGGCTGATGGTTTACGTAACAAACCTAAAGTGTCTCATATTCTCAAACTGAAAGCTGTTTTCACAGCTTCATATTTCCCATCACAGTTCTGCTATAAGTGGAAAATTGATGGAAAAGTTCCAGGTTTTCTCTTTTAACTTCAAACACATCATCGTAGGAGGCGTTTTTGCAAAAAGCTGCTTTTACTCGGACTGACCTAATCACATTAGCAGCAGAATGTTGGACTAATTACAGATGAGTGGCTCCTATGGTCCTGTTCTGGGCCGGTGCTGCCTTACTCATTGATTCCCGGGACCATCAGACGGACACCCATGGCTCTCTGGCTCCTTTTGGTCACAAAAATAGCGCTTCGCCGGCTCTCAGAGCCTCCACAGTGGAAGTTCTGTACCTATTGTGCTCATGTCATGTTGGGTCATGTCATATTACACGTTGTGCTGAGGCGACTGTGAGAGAACGGCTCTGAAAGCGCCCATAAAAGCCTGTGAAGTACAGAAAGTGCAGGATTTTAATGGCAGAGAGTGTTCTCTTAAAGGATGATTCACTGAGAGTTCGGCTCATATTTTAGTCTGAATTGAACTGAACCTCTATTCTCTCTGGCACTGACACGAAGACTCTTTGCATTTGGGTATCAGCCGGTTCCAGCTGACTTCTGTGCAGCAGACTGGTGACAGAACAGCTTTACTCCAGCACCAGCATCCCCTGAACTGGGTCCACATTTCACACCTCTGTACCCTTCCAGACTTCTTGGATCTTTCTTTGAACTGTTTGTTGATCAAAGGAAGTCGATATGTGCCTAAAGGTGGCGTCTCCAAAGCTATGTAATACCTTTCTATGAAGAGGTCGAGGAGACCCCTTCAGCATTTTAAAGGAGCAGTGTGTAATAATGATGCTGATTTATGAACAGATATGGAATATAATACATAACTATGCTGTTAGAGCTATATAGTCACCCTATGAAATGAGTCGTTTTTATTACTGTGGATTTCTCCTTTTTATTTACCGCTCTGCATGAAGGCTCAATCAGACAATCAGCTGATCTGATTAAACAAACGTAACGTTTTCTCTGTGTCCCTGTTGAAAACTGTTGATTCACGTGAGTTTATGCACCAAAACTACTAAGTAGCTTTGTTAGCGGGACAGAAATCACTCATGTTACGGAGATCAGCTGATTTCAAAGTGTAACTTGATACAAAGAGGCTTTGAAGATGATGTCAGCTGCCTGCTAATGCTAACCCTCTATCAGACTAAATACTAACAGCCTTTAGCCTTACGTAGCTAATATTAGCTTTTATTACTAATATAATGCAGAACAACTAACATTCACTGTAAGTTATCTTTTCACAGAATATTTGACCAAATGTAACATCTATTTATAATTGTTATCTCTAAAAGTGACCTCAGAACTTGAGAAGGTGGTTTCACTCCATGGAGAAGACATCGTGATGCATTTAAGTGATGGATGTGTTTGGTAGTGTGTGCTGCAGCCAGCGTCAGGCCACCGTAGTTTCTCCGAAGCGTGGAGTGTTGCGTTCAACACACGCGGAAATTACAGAATCTGACGAACAGCAGACAATTACACAATGCTCCTTTAAAGACACATCATTTGTTCCCATTTCTTTAGCTGCATCTATGAAAAACAGCAAAGAAAACACAGTTTGACAGACAGAAAATAGGATTTCTGCAGCAACAAGGTGATTCCCAAAGAGCTATTAGCTGAAAACTTGGCATATCTCAGCATGGTGTGCAGTGTGTCCTTAAAACATTTGAGGAAACTGGACAAGTGGAGGACAAAAGAAGAAGTGTCAGGCCTAAAAAACTATCTCCAGCAGATGAACAGGATCTGAAAGTGATGTCCTTAAGAAAGAGGAAAAAATCCAGCTGTGACCTGACAGGACCTGAGAGATGCATCTGGACCTTCAGCTGATCCATCTACTGTTGGCCCAAGCCTCATCAGAAATGGTCTCCATGGAAGGGTGGCTGTCAAGAAGCCGTTCTTAAGGAAGGGAAACAGGGAGAAAAGGCTGAGCTGTGCCAAATGACACAAGAAGTGGACTGAAAATCAGTGGCAACAGGTCTTATGGAGGGATGAATCCTCCCCAGAGCCCGGACCTCAACATTATTGAAGCAGTGTGGGATCATCTGACAGAGAACGGAACAAAAGGCAGCCCACATCCAAAGAAGAGCTTTGGGATGTCCTTCAAGAAGCCTGGAGAACTATTCCTGAAGACTCCTTAAAGAAATGACAGAAAGCTGGTCTCAGAGGGTTCAGGCTGTGTTGGAGAATAAAGGAGCTCAGACCAGAGATTCACTTTAAAGCTGCTTCCTTTAGATTTA
Source organism: Leuresthes tenuis (assembly GCF_036924035.1). Lineage (NCBI taxonomy): Eukaryota > Metazoa > Chordata > Actinopteri > Atheriniformes > Atherinopsidae > Leuresthes > Leuresthes tenuis. The sequence goes on from NW_027325384.1 coordinate 6,289, forward strand.
TTTGGGGTGTCCGTGGCTCAGGTGGCAGATTAATAACGAGGTTGGTGATTCAGTCCCCTCCACCTGCCAAACTGCCCTCTGCTGGGATAATGAAGCTGTTATTCCTAATGGTCTGACAGTATTTAACATGGCAGCTCCATGGAAACATTGTAAGGCACTTTGAACCTTGCTAGGATTTAAAATGCTGTGTAAATCCATCTGTTATTGTTCTGTGATAAAGAATAATTCAGCTGAGCTGCACACAGTTAATGTTGCTTCTTATGATTGATGCCATGAAACATGGCGTAAATGAGCTTTTCTGCTGGCAGGGTTTCTTTCCTACAAAGTTTTCTCATGTATTAAGTGAATAAAAGAGTGAACCAGACTTTTTTCTGGGTCATACTTTCAGTCCCAAAGAATGCAGACTGTCACTGTCCTGCTGCTCTGTTTGCAGAAAACAAGCTAGCATTCACACTCCACGTGCACAGGATTAACACGTGGAAATGTGTTAACAGCTCTGTGGAAAACAAACTCTTTCTGCTCACATTCTGTCCAGCAGGTTGGGCTTCTGGGAGTCATTACCGCAACAGATGAGCATCAAATGGCTGTTTGTGCTGCAGACCCACACCTCTAATCAATATCTCCCCCACTTCTTAGCTGAGAGGCTGACAGACGGCAGCACCTTCGGCTCTAATCATTGATTCATCCTCTGAAGCTGTATATAAAGAACATTCTAGTTGTGCCAGTTTTGAAGTTCACAGATGAATGTTGAGCGTCTGAAAGCTTCATTTAGTCCGTCCACGAAATGATTCCCCTGAACAGCGGAATAAAGGACAGAGATGAGCTAAAGGAAAAGAGGTGAAACGCAAGGTTTTAATATTGTGACGGATCGATTCACTCGAAGGTACCGTGATGAATCTGTAGCAAGGCTGGCTGAGCCCATTTTCCTCTTTTCAGTCTTTCTAATGTGCTTCTATTGATTTGGGACGGATCGTTATGGGCCGGTAGTTCTCCTGCTCTGAGAGGAGAGCTGCACCATCCCAGGCAAAGCCGGCTGGAGGACAACACGACACTCTGCAGAAAAGTTACTTTATTTTGAGCCGTTGAAGCTTGAGGTCCAGCTCAGAAGTCTGTGCTGCCATCAGTTCAACGAGGCCACGCCATCAGATCTCTTTCAAACACTAAATATTAGCGCTTAGCTAATCAGCATTTGGTACTATTGCTAATTATTGCTAATTAGCATTTGGTACTATTGCTAATTATTGCTAATTAGCATTTGGTACTATTGCTAATTATTGCTAATTAGCATTTGGTACTATTGCTAATTAGCATTTGGTACTATTGCTAATTATTGCTAATTAGCATTTGGTACTATTGCTAATTAGCATTTGGTACTATTGCTAATTATTGCTAATTAGCATTTGGTACTATTGCTAATTAGCATTTGGTACTATTGGTAATTATTGCTAATTAGCATTTGGTACTATTGGTAATTATTGCTAATTAGCATTTGGTACTATTGGTAATTATTGCTAATTAGCATTTGATACTATTGCTAATTATTGCTAATTAGCATTTGGTACTATTGCTAATTATTGCTAATTAGCATTTGGTACTATTGCTAATTATTGCTAATTAGCATTTGGTACTATTGCTAATTAGCATTTGTTACTCCTCTTTATGGACCAGTGGTGCTATATTTGTGTTTTGATAAAATTGTCATTTTTTTCCTCACATGAAGAAAACTGCAACTCAATAAAATAATTGAATCTGTCGGAGATTTAGCAGAAAGGCATCGGGGGGGCATCGGTTCAGTGTAATGATGGAACTAGTTAAATCTAAATGGTTTTCTTTCTTTCTGCCCGGGAACAAGTGTTTCTGTAAACTTAGCCGACACAACAACAAGAAAAGGAAAAACATGAGTAGCTCCCAGCTTTAATTTGGTCGTATCGGCACAATTTGTTCGTTTTTATTTTATATATTTTATATTTCACATGAACAAACTTCTTTGCTTTAAGTTTAAATGATGAACATGTTCCACAACAACAAATCTGCTGATTTTAAAGCTCATTTCTTTCATAAAATGTTCTTAAAAACAAGACTGTAATGAATTATGAGGCCTATTAAATCAATAAAAATACACCATGTGATCAGTATGCTTCCAAACCACTTCCTGACCAGTAGGTCAGCCCATTATTCCCAGTCTCAGAGCTTTCCCAGAGTTCCTTTCACCACCGCCGTCTCCCAGGGGAACGTCTGAATCCCAAACCACAAACGCAAAGCTTCGCTGGAGCTGCTCGGCTGACATGAGCCCTTTTCTCAGGAAGGAAAGACGTGCATCTGTGTTCCACGGCCTGCTGGCTCCCATGAAAGATCAGGAACAATCTGTCTTTTCTGCACAGATAGAAACCAAGTCAGACCTCCCGTCACATCTTTCCACATCAGATCGCAGCTCGCCGATCGGCCAGCATTCATGTTGTTTTACTCCAGAGGAACGGATGTAGTCTGAAGTGAGCAGAGAAACGATAGCAGGCCACAGTAAACATGTCATCTCCCACGATGGATGGAGCTGCTGTCGGGAACAAATATTTCACTTTGGGAGGATTTCGAATCAGAAGAAAAACATTTCCCTTCTCACAATGAAAGCCTTGAACCAACCCTGCTGTGTTCTTTAAAACATTTCAGCTGAGTGATGAGCAGTTTATTGTTTTACAAACTGAGCATTTAGGATATTCTAGGAAATGATGTTTTTCCGTCCTCAGCTTGAGCTGCAGGTAACCAAGCTTTCCTCGGGATGCTGAGGAGCTTCACCATGCAGCAGATGTTCACATTAACATGTCAGATCTGAGGTGATGGAAGGGTTTTCTGTTGGTTGAGAACATTTCACCAGCATCTCCCTCCTGATAGAAGACACGAGGAGCAGCTCTGACTTTGGTTAAACGGCCCGAGTGCTGACACTTTGGTCCAAACGAGCTATCTCTGTTAGCATCTATGAAGGCACCATGCTAACGCCTGCAGCTTCTTACTGTAGTTTTCTGGAGTACAGAGTGAGGAGATGAAGCTCAGCCTTGAAGTCTCCTCTGTCTGAGCTGCAGGATTTGGCTCCAGAACCATATTTGAAACTTGTATCATACTTTAAAATGTAACTTAAACTTTAAATATTTGCACATCGGCTGCAGTGAGCCTCTGATACCTCCTTCAGTGCTGATCTTATAGGCCAGTCGTCTTTACTACCTTTAGAAAGTGGGTCATACCTGATGTAGTTTAAGTTTAGCTTCCTGTTCACACCTGGTCTCAATCACACCACCTGTCTTTACTCTCCTCAGTATTTTCCTCCCATGCCAGCTTCTCTGTTGTACTTCCAGCTGAGTTCTTTCCACTGGATTCTGTTTTTGTTGGATGACCTCATTTCTGTTGCCTACTATCTATTTGCATCTGTGACACATTTTCCTTGTTTTCTTTGATTTCTGCGTCTGTTATGCAACACGATGGTAATGATATGCACGGCTACATTCAAGTAGTGCCTGAAATGCACCCGCAGTTGGCCTCCGCTGAGCATTAGTCAACACTATAGAGTCAGAGTGGATGAGTCAAACGCAGCCGAGGCTGCAGTGAGATCCCTGCAAAGACTGATTTCTCTGTAACAAGCAGGAAGATGGAGCAGAAATGGACCCAAGAGACACATAAGAGGAACCTTGTGTGGATGAATCATGTTGTTCTGCACATCTGAGGCTCATCATTCATTAACTGCAGCACATCCCCTCTATTTTCTTTTCATACAGAGAGGCTCATGAGACCAAGTGAGCTACCATATGTAGAGGAATAACAAAGGTGCCGTTCTTAAGATGCAAGGTGAACAATTTAGCTCCAGGTGATAGAAAATCCGCTGGCAGCTGGAAGTGAAATTTGTCTGTTTGTCTGAAATCAAGCGACTGTGATAGAAATGATTAATTCAGAGCATTTGATCTGCAGCAGCATGATGAAAACAGCTCTGTCTGCTTTGTCCTTTTTCACTGTGAGTGACGCCAGCTTTCATTTCCTTACTCATGTGATCCAGATGGTTAAAAATGAGCTTTTTCTTTTAATTCAAACTGAGTAACATCCATAATTTCTGTTCCTAAAGCAAAATCCATCAACTTTCCTGCTGTCCTGATCAGATTACAGCTGGCTGGTTATCACTTATAGTCTGATGATAAACTCTTCAGTTAATAATAAACTCATCAGTTATTGATAAACTCTTCAGTTAATGATAAATTAATCAGTTAATAATAAACTCTTCAGTTAATGATAAATTAATCAGTTAATAATAAACTCATCAGTTAATGATAAATTAATCAGTTAATAATAAACTCATCAGTTATTGATAAACTCTTCAGTTAATAATAAACTCTTCAGTTAATGATAAATTAATCAGTTAATAATAAACTCATCAGTTATTGATAAACTCTTCAGTTAATAATAAACTCTTCAGTTAATAATAAACTCTTCAGTTAATAATAAACTCTTCAGTTAATGATAAATTAATCAGTTAATAATAAACTCTTCAGTTAATGATAAATTAATCAGTTAATAATAAACTCTTCAGTTAATGATAAATTAATCAGTTAATAATAAACTCTTCAGTTAATAATAAACTCTTCAGTTAATAATAAACTCATCAGTTAATGATAAACTCTTCAGTTAATAATAAACTCATCAGTTATTGATAAACTCTTCAGTTAATAATAAACTCATCAGTTATTGATAAACTCTTCAGTTAATAATAAACTCTTCAGTTAATAATAAACTCTTCAGTTAATAATAAACTAATCAGTTAATAAACTCTTCAGTTAATAATAAACTCTTCAGTTAATAATAAACTCATCAGTTATTGATAAACTCTTCAGTTAATAATAAACTCATCAGTTATTGATAAACTCTTCAGTTAATAATAAACTCTTCAGTTAATAATAAACTCTTCAGTTAATAATAAACTAATCAGTTAATAATAAACTCATCAGTTATTGATAAACTCATCAGTTATTGATAAACTCTTCAGTTAATGATAAACTCTTCAGTTAATAATAAACTCTTCAGTTAATGATAAACTCTTCAGTTAATAATAAACTCTTCAGTTAATAATAAACTCTTCAGTTAATAATAAACTCTTCAGTTAATAATAAACTCATCAGTTATTGATAAACTCTTCAGTTAATGATAAACTCTTCAGTTAATGATAAACTCATCAGTTATTGATAAACTCTTCAGTTAATGATAAACTCTTCAGTTAATAAACTCATCAGTTAATAATAAACTCTTCAGTTAATAATAAACTCATCAGTTATTGATAAACTCTTCAGTTAATGATAAACTCTTCAGTTAATGATAAACTCATCAGTTAATAATAAACTCTTCAGTTAATAATAAACTCTTCAGTTAATAATAAACTCATCAGTTATTGATAAACTCTTCAGTTAATGATAAACTCTTCAGTTAATGATAAACTCTTCAGTTATTGATAAACTCTTCAGTTAATGATAAACTCTTCAGTTAATAAACTCATCAGTTAATAATAAACTCTTCAGTTAATAATAAACTCATCAGTTATTGATAAACTCTTCAGTTAATAAACTCATCAGTTAATAATAAACTCTTCAGTTAATAATAAACTCATCAGTTAATGAACTCTTCCGTTAATAATAAACTCATCAGTTAATAATAAACTCTTCAGTTAATGATAAACTTACACACAGCTCATTATAATGAGATCAGATCTCTGAGCTGCTGTAAATCTTTGAATCAGAGCGATTCTCAAGCAGAGAATAAATATTTGTCTTATTAAATTATATAATTCCTAAATAAATAAATTTCTTGCAGCTTTTATAGCGACGCTCCATCATTTCCATCCAGTCGTACCAACTCATAAACTAACTCATAAACTAACTACTAACTCATAAATATGAGGACAGGAGGAGTCTGAGCTGCACTATATCCACCTTTTTACTCTGAAAATAAAGTAATATTCTATATTATCTCTGATGTGAGATGACCTTCCTGTAAACAGTAAACTGATGGTAAAAAGAGGTTTAGGTGTACGAGCAAAGCCAAATAAAGTGTAAGAACAGTGGTCCTGCATATATAATCAATGAGACCTTTAAGATGGTTATTAGATGTGTATTTTATTGAATAAAACCTGTAATCATGGCCATATTTACACTGAGCAGTATGGTTAGGGTTCACCTCGTTTTATCATGTTTTAATTCACTGTTCAACCTCATATTAATACTCGTATAATATTAATATCTCATATTTTTACTATGACACCAAACAAAGTTGGCAGCTATCTATGAGTTCAGTTTACTAACCAGCTGCTAATTAGCTACAAAACTGTTTAATTAGGAAATAGGTTGAGGCTAAAGACTGGGTTATGAAATATTAGTGTTTTTGTCAGGTAACCAGAAACATAATTTTAGGCCCTAAACGGTGGTGAATTTGTAATAACTACAGCCGAGTTAAAGAGAAATTGGCTTCACCTTATCAAGTTGGTGCCAAAACATCTCAAAAGCTGCTGCAAAGGTTCAGTAACAGTTAGCAAAGAAGCAGAATATGTAGCACAAAGCAGTTTCTTCTGAATAATTACTACAATGACATCATAAACAGAAGCATTACAGACATAAATAAACGCTCTGAGAGCCATAAACCGACAGGAAACAGAAAAGAAAGGAGGGCGGATGAAGCGGGCTAAACAGAAGGTTACAGAACGTTTACGTGTTCATTTTAAGGTTCTTCCAGGCGTTTTCTGTCATCTGTGAGCGCTGCAGCGTGGAACTGTCGTCCTCCTCCGGCTCTGGGACACCAGAGAGGATCTCATATCACCCAGTGGGTTAGAAAGAGGAGGGCGTGGGGATCCAAACACCCTATTCAGCCCTTTAATTTAGCCTCCAACAATAGCTCCACAGTCCTGTTCAGCAGGGGGGGCAGAGGCTGAGATGCTGTTGCAGCCACACCTCAGAGTGAACTTTTCTCTGATTACAGGCGAAGTGAAACGCTGCCGGAGCAGCCGAGCTCAGGAAAGTACCCGTTTCCACCAGGAGCACGGCTAATATGGGCCTGATTAAGGCTTCAGTTTAGATGCTTTAACAGAGGAGCTGCTTAAACAGCCCTGTACCTGTCCACCTGAGCTGTGAGAGAACAGATCAGGGACTGTTTGCACTGAGCGTTGGCTACATTCGGCGCTTCAGGCGGATTTAACTCCTGATATAAGCCGGGTTAGGGTTCATATTCCCACAGACGTTTGTGAGGAAATGTGAGGACAAACTGGTGGTTATTACTGAAAACAGCTGCAGTTAGCAGATAACTGCTCTGAGGGTGATGGTTGTCATGTGGGCCACTGATGGACATTACCGTTAGCATCTTATCAAAAGTTAACATTTAATTTAATTTCTCAGCTGGAAGAACTCGATGCTCTGATTTGTTTGGACTTGGACACAGAAACGCTCTTTTCTGAAGTCACTGGAGTGACTTTAGCTCCATTTATTACTCCAGATTGTGTTTTATTACAGCTAAATAACTGCTTTATCTGTTATTAAATATCTGATATATAACATTATAACGACCCGCCTCAGATTATCCGGGTCCTTGGTTCTGGAGTTCGGGGTAGCAGGATGTTTGTCTTAGATGCGACTGGGGGGGGGGGTCTTTGTTGATTCGGCTTCCAGATGCCTTCAGTTTATTCTCTGGGGAGTTTGGTGTGAAAAGACTCTTTGTCGTGTTATCTGTGGGACTCTCGGCTGCTACTGTAAGGCTGCATGAATCAGGGGTCAAATTATTAAGATAAGTAAGAAGAAACCCAGATTTTCCTACCAGAACATGACATTAATAAGTAGTGTTACCACTCTTTACCTGTTAGTGACCCAGTGGTCACCAAAAACCATCATAGTAAGATGATGATGTGACATTTAGGCATAAAAAGGCATCACTGAGCAGTAATAGGTTAAATATTACCTGGATTTTAAACATTAACCATAACTCTGGTTCACACTGTGGCTGAAAAAAGAAAGAAAAGGAAAAACCTTGAATGCATCTGTCCTGATATTTATCTGCTTTTATCCAGAGACTGTGGCTATAACAGCAAGGAAGAAAGAAAGAACCGGAAATGACTCACTCAGTGGCCAAGGTGACCGGAGTATGAATGAAAAACTGACAATATACGGAGGAGGAGCTCTAAAAATAACTCGACACTCGACCACTGAGCCCACCTTCCTGTGATGAAGTGGGTTCGCTTCAGCTGTGTTTGTGCCAGAGGAAGACTGATTATAATGCTGCTATTCCTCCTCAGACGAGCACAGGAGGCTGGCTGCCTTCACTCCAGGAATAAGTCCTGTAAGGGCAGCATCGGCTTCCTGCGTTCGGCAGCTACAGCGAGGAATGGGACGTTTCCACAGGGAAGCGGGCAGATGGCCTTAAGGCACCTGAAAAGGTGCATCGCTGCTTCCTTTCTGAGCACAAGAGGAAGCTGCAGGCAGCAGATGTGAATACAGAAGAAGGGGAAGTGAGGGAGGATGGAGAAAGACTAATTGAGTTTGGGCATGCTAAGGAAATTCAGTTCATTTAACAATTTAAGATGCCTCAGAGCTGCTGGGTTCCACCGGGGCTGGATTATCTGCTGTTCCCTCACAAATACTTTGGTAGTTTGGGTGGAATTTATTCCACAGTTTAGACATTCCTTTATGCGTCATAGACTGGCATAAAATGACAAACTGGACAGATTCAAGGCTTTTCCACTGGGTGAAAATGTGGTGAGAAGAAAGAGTTCAGAAAAGTTTCAGAGTGTTGATGCATGCATGAGAACTAAGAGGACAAAGGGAGGAGATGGATGCAGGGAGACTGCTCACAGTGGCTTACTTTCAGCTAACATCTCAGAGATGCAGCATGTTGTCAGAAAAAGCTAAAAGAACCTGAGGATTAGCTCCACGTAACAATTACCATAAACATCTGTGGAAAGCTAACACATTCAACATGATATTTAGCATGAACACGCCGTTTCTGACCTTATAACTTCTGCTTAACTTCACCTAAATGCTCAGCTGATGGAGCTGCATGTCGGCTAAAGTGCGGACAAAGAAGTGTAACTGCTTTAAATCACACAAAATGAAGAACCTTCCTTCATACGGTTAGCATCGGAAGCTAACAGCCGCTCCTGCACACTTCTGAGTCGATCTGCTGCTCCGTGTGAGCTCCAGAGCTCATTATACAACTTAGTTTGGAGCTTTTCAAAACACGAGTTTTATTGAGACAGTAACTGGAGAAAAAGGACGGTTTTAGACATTGTTGTAAAATACTAAACTTCATTTTCAGATGAAGAGTCAGGAGTGTCGTCAGCTTTATTTGGCACCACAAACTCTCTGTCTGCTGACTTAATTACGTACAAAACTCATTTAGAGTGTTTGCACATAAATGAGTGGCTTTGTCTCTTTTTTTTCTGTTTCTTGGCAGTCTGTATAAAAAACATCACCTGATGATAATTATTCAGGTGCTCATTTTAAGGCTATTTTACTTCTCACTTCCAGCCTGTAATCAGTCAGATAAGTGTGTGGCTGTAAGAATAGAGGAGAGAACTCACTGATAACCTGATGCTGGTCAGGGGTCAGGGGTCAGGGGTCAGGTTCAGCACAGAATATGAAGTTACTGCGGCTGTGAAGAGCACAGAATATGTTATTAGTTGAATATCTTTGACGTTAGAGTCGAAGCAGAGTGATAAAACACCATGTGCTCTGACTCTGTACCTCAGCACTATTTAGCAGAAAAACACCCTGAAGCTTGTCTTACAGAAGAACAGCAGCTGGGCAGCTTCACGGGAAGCTTTCAGATCCTTTATCTGGAGACCTCTGATGATGATTGGAGTGAATCAGTCGCACTTCATGAGCTCTTCTAAATCCTGTATGCAGAGTGCAACGAGGGAGTGAAACAGCTGGCTGACTTCACAGCTGGTCACTCAGCTGGGTGAACATCTGCCTGAAAACCCAGCAGCTGGATGAAAACCCAGCAGCTGGATGAAGATCTGCCTGAAAACCCAGCAGCTGGATGAACATCTGCCTGAAAACCCAGCAGCTGGATGAACATCTGCCTGAAAACCCAGCAGCTGGATGAAAACCCAGCAGCTGGATGAAAACCCAGCAGCTGGATGAAAACCCAGCAGCTGGATGAAGATCTGCCTGAAAACCCAGCAGCTGGATGAAAACCCAGCAGCTGGATGAAGATCTGGATGGAAACCCAGCAGCTGGATGAAAACCCAGCAGCTGGATGAAGATCTGGATGGAAACCCAGCAGCTGGATGAAAACCCAGCAGCTGGATGAAGATCTGGATGGAAACCCAGCAGCTGGATGAAAACCCAGCAGCTGGATGAAGATCTGGATGGAAACCCAGCAGCTGGATGAAAACCCAGCAGCTGGATGAAAACCCAGCAGCTGGATGAAGGTCTGGATGGAAACCCAGCAGCTGGATGAAAACCCAGCAGCTGGATGAAGATCTGCCTGAAAACCCAGCAGCTGGATGAAGATCTGCCTGAAAACCCAGCAGCTGGATGAAGGTCTGGATGGAAACCCAACAGCTGGATGAAGGTCTGGATGGAAACCCAGCAGCTGGATGAAAACCCAGCAGCTGGATGAAGGTCTGCCTGAAAACCCAGCAGCTGGATGAAGATCTGCCTGAAAACCCAGCAGCTGGATGAAGGTCTGGATGGAAACCCAACAGCTGGATGAAGGTCTGCCTGAAAACCCAACAGCTGGATGGAAACCCAGCAGCTGGATGAAAACCCAGCAGCTGGATGAAAACCCAGCAGCTGGATGAAGGTCTGCCTGAAAACCCAGCAGCTGGATGAAGATCTGCCTGAAAACCCAGCAGCTGGATGAAGGTCTGGATGGAAACCCAACAGCTGGATGAAGGTCTGCCTGAAAACCCAACAGCTGGATGGAAACCCAGCAGCTGGATGAAAACCCAGCAGCTGGATGAAAACCCAGCAGCTGGATGAAGGTCTGGATGGAAACCCAGCAGCTGGATGAAGGTCTGGATGGAAACCCAGCAGCTGGATGAAAACCCAGCAGCTGGATGAAAACCCAGCAGCTGGATGAAGGTCTGCCTGAAAACCCAGCAGCTGGATGAAAACCCAGCAGCTGGATGAAGGTCTGCCTGAAAACCCAGCAGCTGGATGAAGGTCTGGATGGAAACCCAGCAGCTGGATGAAGGTCTGGATGGAAACCCAGCAGCTGGATGGAAACCCAGCAGCTGGATGAAATCCCAGCAGCTGGATGCTGCAGCGCAGCTGATGGATGTTATGAGGCTCTCCAGGACTTTCGTTTCCTCCCCAGACATCATCAGAGGTTGACTTTAGAAGCAGCGTGATCATTGCATCAGTGAATTGAGGGTTGTATGTGCCATCTGACAGCTGGAGGCCCATTTCAGCCTGTAAAAGCATTCTTTGTGGCGTGTGATGATCATCAAGCAATTTAGGTGCATAAATCGATGTAATTCACTCAGTTTCAGCTTCAACAGACTCAGATTTCCTTCAACAAACATGGAAAAGAAAAACGGCTCATTCCTCTGGCCGTCTTGTTTTTGTGGCTTTCCCTGCCCTCTGAATGCCTGTTTGCATCCCTCTGACTGCTCATCGGGCTGATTCATAGGTCCCTGCAGCCTCTGGAGGCAACAAACAGACGCATTTCTGTGGTTCTGTGCTGACTCTGTGCCTTGCTGCTGCCACTCAGGTCAGGAGGAAAACAGATGACATGTTTAAGGAGTGACGAGACGTTTCTTCTTCTGATAATCCAGCGCTTTCACACCCTAAAGCTCATTTCCCAAAAACACTTCTGTCTTGTAAGAACTCTATTTGCTGTAAAAAGTGTTAAAGTAAAGATCTTATTACAGTTAATTTAAATGTGCTGAGTAGTGACAGGCACACAGGGTTCAACATAAAGTTTTATTTATCTTTCTTTAGACTCATTTAAACTCTGTTAGTGATGGAAAATGCAAATGTTTCAAGGAAAACTGCAACAGAACAGTAATAACACAGGAAAACGGGGTTAAAAGAGGTCAGTGTGGCTGAGTTTTTGTGAAAGACGTTAGCATCTTCGACCCGTCGGATGTCCCTTCTTGGCAAAAAGTCCTCGTTAGCTCGCTGCTATTCCTCTTTATAATTCAGACATGTCAAACAGAGGCGGCTCAGCCCCATCTCTTGTACCATTTTCTTGTGAAAATGACTGAAAAGGAAGTTTCAGGCTGTAACACCATGTTTAGGCAGATTATTATGGGTTCATAAGTCTTTGAACAAGCAGCAGAAACCTTTACATTCAGATGCCGGCTCATCTGCTGACGTTATATTATTATATTCTTATACCAGTAAGTTACTCCTCACTAACTAAACAACTGGATATCCTTACTGGGAGGCGTGAACCTGAGGTAGAAGTGCACTGATTGGATAAATGTATCTTATTTCCTAACCTGAGGCTAACCCGCTGAGTCAATAAACCAAAAGCACCAGGACAGCCACAATCGGACTCTTTATTGGAGCTCTGCAGGGTCAGACTTGGCCTGGAAAACCCCCACCGATGCTAAAGCACCCTGCAGGTCTGCTGCTGATCTTTAGGATAATCACTGCTAGGTGCAAACACCCATAAGTCCAACTGAGAGGGGAACTATTGGCCTCACTCTGGTAATGCCGCCCCAAGTCATCAGTGAGCAGAACACATGAATTTGAAGTTAAATTCAGCCTAAAGTTGTTTGATTTTGCGTTTGGAAAGAAATCTCAGAGTCCAGGTTTGATTTCTGTGGGTTTTTTTTAGTACTGATGAAGCTTTTCATTCTACTTCATCTATGGGAGAGCAGAGCTGTGAACACATGACTCCGTTTAACCATTAGAATGATAGTAAAGCGCCTTCAGCTGAAATTGCAGTGCGGTCACCAAACAGCGCTCCAAACAAAATGTAAATGTGGCTAATATCAGTGTTTTTGTTTTTCCTCCCCGTTGTATTGTTCCTGAAGTGGGAGTGTAATTTACTGCCTGCGAAAACGGATTCATTAGCATCTGTTGGTTTCCATTAAGCGGCTGTGTTTGGATGAGAGCATGCTGAAAGGATCACCAGGGCTACATGAACTGCAGCATCAGATGTGACAACAATGCCTGCTACCCTGCTGTGAATGTTTTCGTGCATAAGACAGAGCAAAGGGAGGCATGTGGGTGATGGACGAGGATCAGGCAGCTGCAGAGCTGCTCCGACAAAGAGTCCATGCTAAGAATCAGTTGTCCATGTGATATATCAGAGCTTTTTCCAGAAAGAACTAAGCACTAGATGGCTAAAAACGAGAGAATCTACATTGATATATGACTATAAGCTTGTCATACTCCGGCTACTTGCAGCTATAGGACAGCTAACGGAGGGAATTCTACACAAACCTCTACTGGGACCACTTCATCGACACGCCCCCCTGCAGCACAGCAGCTATGAGCTAACAGAGCTCTGAGCTAACAGAGCTATGAGCTAACAGAGCTATGAGCTAACAGCAGCTATGAGCTAACAGAGCTATGAGCTAACAGAGCTATGAGCTAACAGAGCTATGAGCTAACAGCAGCTATGAGCTAACAGAGCTATGAGCTAACAGCAGCTATGAGCTAACAGAGCTATGAGCTAACAGAGCTATGAGCTAACAGAGCTATGAGCTAACAGAGCTATAGCACACGTTCATTCATTCATTCTTCTTAAAGTATTGGTGAAATAAAGACAGATAATGCCTTATTTAGAGGCTGCATCCTCTAAGCCCCGTTCACTCCGTTATATGGATCTCCAGTTATCTAAATATCTTCTGAAGGAAGCCGACTTTCACCAAACTGTTCTCAGTGAGCAGATGAACGTATTTCATGCCAGAAATAAGGTTTAAAAACCCCGGAGTTCCCCTTTAATCCTTAGGGTCAGTGTCAGTGACCTGACCATCCAGTGTGGAAGTCCTTGTTTTCAGTACAGCATTCTGTAAGTGATGCTCTATTTATGACCGAGATCATCCAGTGTTACTTAAACCAACAACAACAACCACACATTGTGCAGTTTACAAGTGTCGGGGGAAATCATGCCTGTTTGATAGCTACGATCATGAAATACATTTGGGCCGATGCAGGGAAAACACAGAACTATATCAGCTGACTACAAGCTGTACTTAAGCTAAAGCTAACGCAGCTACAGACCGAAAGGCAACATGATGGCAGCGGTTAGAGATGACGGCTCATTGAGATGACTGACAGCACTGAGTGGCTAAATGAGGGGGCCAAAGGCAGAGCTAGCAACAGATTTTTGGTGCTGCAAGCTTTAAGTTCTCATTTTCTTGAACAACATTCCAGACTTTTATATCTGACTTCAGCCTCGCTGTCATGTTTTACAGCCCCACTACTTTCAAGGCTATGAGCGCCTCAGTCATTATGCTTTTCAGTACAGCACTTGAGTTGACCTTCCCTGACATTTTAATGGCCTCCTTCGACATGGAAGAGATGTTTTCTAACAGCTACGTAGAAGCCATCTGTCTTTGTAGCTGACAGGAAACATACGGTCCGTGTTACTGTGGAGAAAATGGATGGGTTGGCAGCTGAGGCCGGCAGCTTTAGGAGGAATGCCGAAACCAAGTGAAAACGACTCGATGAGCTTATCTGTGGGAGTGGAGGAATGCGAGCCTGACCAAAAACAACCATCTACTGTAATGGTGTACAAAGGTTCTGATGGTCAATGGAGAGATAAAACTGACTCAACCTTAAATCAACTGACGTTTTAATCATTTTCAGCATGGAGATGAGTGAATAAAGCCTTCCAGCGGCTGTGAACCGGAGAGCAAACACAGGGTGACTTAAGAAAGCAGAAAATCTTACCTGACTTGCCCACCCCCGCTCTGCCGAAGACACCCAGCTTCACCTCCGGGCTTTTGGCCATGACAGCAACTGCGACCAGCGAAGCTCAGCGAGCCAATCGGTGAGCTCAGAGGTCAGCCAACCATCCTCTCGTCCAAGCAGAAGGAAGCAGACTAAAACTGATAAAAACAGAAATGCTTCTGTCAGTTCTCCTGGGTTACAGAGCGTCTGAACATTTAGCTCAACAAAGAAAGCTTCAGATCCATCATCTTTAAGCCAAGTGTAAGTGCCTAAATATATCCATGCATACAGTATCATATAAATGGTTCCTAGGAGACAGGTTTTACACGTAAAGAGGTGCATGTCCCCAGCTAAGAGAGGCTTGGCACAAAAGCCACACTTTTGCAGTAAAAGGATCTGTTTCATCCTGACTGAACAGGTCTCAGTCTGAGGAGAAGAAGGTAGAACGATGAGTTCAGAGGTGGAAAACGGTGCTGGTGCTGACTGAAGACTCTCAAAGAAGGAAATATCCCCTTTTTTTAACTCTGGAGACACAGATGATTTTAAAGAAAAAATATAACATTAACAAATGTTTTGCGTTAAAATTTCATCTTAAAAGTAAACGACTTGTTTTTGGAACTTTTCTTGTTGATATTCAGTTTATAACTGAACTGCAGTATTTGCTCTTATTTAAAGTTTAACAGTTAAGATTTATTATGTTGAACATAAAGACTCCATCGTACAGACTCCATCGCACAGACTCCATCGTACAGACTCCATCGTACAGACTCCATCGCACAGACTCCATCGTACAGACTCCATCGTACAGACTCCATCGCACAGACTCCATCGTACAGACTCCATCGTACTGACTCCATCGCACAGACTCCATCGCATCGCACAGACTCCATCGCACAGACTCCATCGCACAGACTCCATCGCACAGACTCCATCGCACAGACTCCATCGCATCGTACAGACTCCATCGCACAGACTCCATCGCACAGACTCCATCGCACAGACTCCATCGCACAGACTCCATCGTACAGACTCCATCGTACAGACTCCATCGCACAGACTCCATCGCACAGACTCCATCGTACAGACTCCATCGTACAGACTCCATCGTACAGACTCCATCGTACAGACTCCATCGTACTGACTCCATCGCACAGACTCCATCGCACAGACTCCATCGCATCGCACAGACTCCATCGTACAGACTCCATCGCATAGACTCCATCGCACAGACTCCATCGCACAGACTCCATCGCACAGACTCCATCGCACAGACTCCATCGCACAGACTCCATCGCACAGACTCCATCGCACAGACTCCATCGCACAGACTCCATCGCATCGCACAGACTCCATCGTACAGACTCCATCGTACAGACTCCATCGCACAGACTCCATCGCACAGACTCCATCGCACAGACTCCATCGCACAGACTCCATCGCACAGACTCCATCGTACAGACTCCATCGCACAGACTCCATCGTACAGACTCCATCGTATTGACTCCATCGCACTGACTCCATCGCACAGACTCCATCGCATCGCACAGACTCCATCGTACAGACTCCATCGCACAGACTCCATCGCACAGACTCCATCGCACAGACTCCATCGCACAGACTCCAACGTACAGACTCCATCGCACAGACTCCATCGTACTGACTCCATCGTACAGACTCCATCGCACAGACTCCATCGCACAGACTCCATCGCACAGACTCCATCGCATCGCACAGACTCCATCGCACAGACTCCATCGCATCGCACAGACTCCATCGTACAGACTCCATCGCACAGACTCCATCGCACAGACTCCATCGCACAGACTCCATCGCACAGACTCCAACGTACAGACTCCATCGCACAGACTCCATCGTACTGACTCCATCGTACAGACTCAGCGGCACAGACACCATCGTACAGACTCCATCGTACTGACTCAGCGGCACAGACTCCATCGCACAGACTCCATCGTACAGACTCCATCGTACAGACTCCATCGTACAGACTCCATCGTACAGACTCCATCGCACAGACTCCATCGCACAGACTCCATCGTACAGACTCAGCGGCACAGACTCCATCGTACAGACTCCATCGTACAGACTCAGCGGCACAGACTCCATCGTACAGACTCCATCGTACTGACTCAGCGGCACAGACTCCATCGCACTGACTCAGCGGCACAGACTCCATCGCACAGACTCCATCGTACAGACTCCATCGTACAGACTCCATCGTACAGACTCCATCGCACAGACTCCATCGCACAGACTCCATCGTACAGACTCAGCGGCACAGACTCCATCGTACAGACTCCATCGTACAGACTCCATCGTACAGACTCCATCGTACTGACTCCATCGTACAGACTCCGTTGTACAGACTCCATCGTACTGACTCAGTGGCACAGACTCCATCGTACAGACTCCATCGTACAGACTCCATCGTACAGACTCCATCGTACAGACTCCATCGTACTGACGCCATCGTACAGACTCCATCGTACAGACTCCATCGTACTGACTCAGCGGCACAGACTCCATCGTACAGACTCCATCGCACAGACTCCATCGCACAGACTCCATCGCACAGACTCCATCGTACAGACTCCATCGCACAGACTCCATCGTACAGACTCCATCGCACAGACTCCATCGTACAGACTCCATCGCACAGACTCCATCGCACAGACTCCATCGCACAGACTCCATCGTACAGACTCCATCGTACAGACTCAGTGGCACAGACTCCATCGTACAGACTCAGTGGCACAGACTCCATCGTACTGACTCAGCGGCACAGACTCCATCGTACAGACTCCATCGTACAGACGCCATCGTACAGACTCCATCGTACAGACTCCATCGTACAGACTCCATCGCACAGACTCCATCGTACAGACTCCATCGTACAGACTCCATCGCACAGACTCCATCGTACAGACTCCATCGTACAGACTCCATCGTACTGACTCAGCGGCACAGACTCCATCGTACAGACTCCATCGCACAGACTCCATCGCACAGACTCCATCGTACAGACTCCATCGTACAGACTCCATCGTACAGACTCCATCGTACTGACTCAGCGGCACAGACTCCATCGTACAGACTCCATCGTACAGACTCCATCACACAGACTCCATCGTACAGACTCCATCACACAGACTCCATCGTACAGACTCCATCGTACAGACTCCATCGCACAGACTCCATCGTACAGACTCCATCGTACAGACTCCATCGTACAGACTCCATCGCACAGACTCCATCGTACAGACTCCATCGTACAGACTCCATCGTACAGACTCCATCGTACTGACTCAGCGGCACAGACTCCATCGTACAGACTCCATCGTACAGACTCCATCGCACAGACTCCATCGTACAGACTCAGCGGCACAGACTCCATCGTACAGACTCCATCGTACAGACTCAGCGGCACAGACTCCATCGCACAGACTCCATCGCACAGACTCCATCGTACAGACTCCATCGTACAGACTCCATCGTACAGACTCCATCGCACAGACTCCATCGTACAGACTCCATCGTACAGACTCCATCGTACAGACTCCATCGTACTGACTCCATCGTACAGACTCCATCGTACAGACTCCATCGTACTGACTCAGCGGCACAGACTCCATCGTACAGACTCCATCGCACAGACTCCATCGCACAGACTCCATCGTACAGACTCCATCGTACAGACTCCATCGCACAGACTCCATTGTACAGACTCCATCGTACAGACTCCATCGCACAGACTCAACACAACATAAGTCAGAACACCTTTCAGTTCGCTACTTCTGGGATGTGTTTGCTGTTGGTTGGTTGTTTGGATGAAGAATACCTCATTCTTTCTTCAGAGAAACTTTTCTTTCAGCTGCTCTTTCCTCGATGCGCTCTACTATTTACTTTAAGATACCGAACACATGTTTCATTGGATATCAGATCGCGGTCTTCACTTATTTTTTTCTTCTTCAGAAAATATCTTTGGCTGTTTGTTTCTGATCATTATCAAGCTGGAACATTTCTCATCTGACAAGCATCTGGAGCCTGGGAGTCAGGCTTTCATGGAGCTATTTATAAATGCCACCTCCTCACATCATCATACTCCCACCTCTGTGCTTCACTGTCTGCACGAAGCTCTCGTTGTGACCAGCTTCATGCCAAACATACAGAGCTGAACAAGTTTATTTTGGCTTCATCTGACTGAAGAATGTTCCTCGTGCTCTTCAGGCATGCTTTCATGTTCTTTAACAAGCTTTGTGCTGGAGAGGAAGCATGAGATTTTTTATCTTGGATGCTGTCCATAGAGGCTGACATGTAGCAAGTTTTCACAGAAATAACTTTCTACTCTGATAACCCTGAAACCAAGTCGAGACTGTCGAGGTTGTGGACTAATCCTGGAGCCATTTCTGAAGATGGACACTTCAGTTCTGAACAGGGTCACGATGGCTGGATCCATTACCTCCTGATTGCTGCTCAAACCGTCTGGTTAGTAACTAAATGAACTTATCTCACTGAGCTAAGGCGTCGTATCTGTTGTCCGGGTGAAAATTAGAGAAAATTGATCAAAATCTTTAACAAAAGATGTTTTGGTTCAAATCTTTGAAGATTCAGAGAGTTTCGCTCAGTGCCAGATGTGCCAGATGTTGAGCTGCTGTCCCTCTTCCTGACTGATTACTTCTGGACTCTGAGAACAAATGAAACTAACAGATATGAACACCAGTTCTTGGCCACTCAGACACTGAAGCCAGAATCAGGATCTGATTGAGAGACATCGGGGGGGTCAGTTATTATTAGACTAACAGTGTGTGGATGCCTCCATTTAACACTGAGAATAAAACGGTGTGTAAAACACTTCCTGCTGCTGTTAATCAGTCCAAGCTGATGACCCTCACACACCTTCAGCTCCACAGGACAGAACGGCTGCAGTGACACAAGTCAATAAGGCTTCACTTTTAAACACCAGTCTGAGCTTTAATGCTGCCTCTCTTTTTTCTTTTTGCCTGTTTTTTCATGAAAGTGCATGAAAATGAGAGGAAGATGGAGGCAGCTCGCTGTAGACCGACTCAAACCTTTTGAAAAGAAAACACAACTGCAGCCCGATTAAACAGCCAAGCACAGGTCTGTTTGATAAGAAAACAAGCAGCTGTGAAGTCTTCTCACCAGATAATTATCTGAAAGCTCCGTCCTGAACTTCTTTTGATAACAAACTGACGCAGATGAAAATCTGACTGGAATCTATAGCAGAGTAACTCCAGAGGAATCCTTACACAGCTTAAGAAACGCAGCGATGGCTGAGATAACAGCCAACAAACAGCCTGACGGGGACTGTTTGAGCGCTCAGTTTTCAGCCTTTACAGTTTGAGCAGCTGAAGATGAAGGCTGTGCAGTAATGAAGTTAATCAGGCTGCTAACTTACAGCAGGAGCTTTTTCACAAGCTGCAACAGCCTGATGTGAAAGCAAATGATTCACACCCAGATGGGTCATTCGTCTGCTGAAGTGAAAGACTGACGGCCTATTAACCTTCTCTTTTTAGGAGTTTTATCTCCATAAAACCCGAACACACTGAGCTGCATATGGAGGCAAAGCTGAAGGTGTTTTAATCTCATCTCATCTGACATGAGACGTTTGGTTGTTGGAGAGAAGCGACGGTCATCAGTTCCACTTTAATTAAGTGTCATACATTTATAATTATGGTGTTTTTGATCAGGACAAGTTCTACTTTTTTCTGTGTATAACTGACTGCTGGTTACTGCCTGCTGCACCTTCACATCATACAGTAAGGATAACAGCCCAGACTCTTCCTTTAGCTTCCCGTAGTTCATCAGCTTCTGCAATATGAGCCACAGAGTAAATGATCTGACATAACTGTGGAGTTCTGCTCTAAGAGGAGAAGTTTAACTCGCTGTTTGCTGAGGTTCAGGCAGCACAGAGTTGACCTGATGTGTTGGATAATGATGCAGAAATATCAAGAGAAACAGAAGCTGTCGGTTACACTGATAAAATAACACAGAGAATAAAAAATCTGTTATTTGAGCAGTAAAATGTCTTCATGAAAAGTTGTGTTAAACACTAGAAGAAAAAAGCTGAAGTGATTCATTTGGCTAACTGGTTTAAAAGATGCTGTTTCATGCCTCTGAATACTGATGTGAGATGCAGCAAAGACGTCAAACTACAGATTCGGCACTCTTTGTCTCCTGGAAATAGAAGCTGAGACGTGTTTGGGTGAGTGTCTGCGCCAAAATAAATGTTAGACAACTTCACACTGGTTTAAATTATGAGGTGGCAAGCTTCCCGTTTTCTGCTGTTTCCCTGCACACAGTCGCTGTTTAAGCTAACGTTTCCCCTGCTGTACCAACACACGTCCATGTATGGTGAGGCGATTTGGTGCAGCTCAGCAGCGAGACGATCCTCCATCTTTGTGTCTCTCTCAGCAGGGGTCATCGTGGCAGCTGCCAGTGTCTTTAAATATTTGTTTTAGTCTTTAATATGGACGCCTTTAACCAGACCGCACAGTCATAACAGTGATGATGTAGTGAGGCTCTAACAGTCCCAACAGCCACGTTTTGTTCTGGCCAACCCGTTTAGTTTGAGTAGTTTGCAGGACAAAGATAACTTTCTGGTCTATCTGTGAGCACCACATGCACTTTTTCATCCTCCAGAAAGCCTTTGTGAGACCAGTGATAAACCATATAAAGTCCTTCTCTAGAACTAGTTGAGTTTGACACAGAAAAGTTAATTTTGTTATGTTTATATTGACTAACAGCTGTATCCTCTGGTTTTTATGCTAAGCTAAGCTAACTGGCTCCTTCATATTCAGTGGCGTATCGTACTCTTTTCCACGGTAAGGCCAGTCCAGTCCTCAGACCAGTGAAACTACGACTTCTCTCAGTGATCTCGTCCTTAAACCAATGAAAGCAGAAAACATTTTCTGTGAGACAAGAAGAGAAAGATCTGATTTCCTGTTACAGACATCAGTAATTATGATGCTAACATCCTCAGATCGTTGCAGTGGGAACCGGACGAGGCAGATTTCTTACATCTGAGATCAGTCTGCTGGGTTAAAACAACCAAATTCGGTTCTTCAGATTTTTCTGTTATGTTCATGAATCAAGTCTGAAAATGTGACTGAAAAGGATCTCATTGAACTATGAATTCACCTGTGGTCTCCTGCAGGTCTGCTCAGATAATATCTGCCTGTTTTCTCACATGAAAGATAAGACAAACTGCTTAAACACAGCAGACAACTCGTGCCCTCACAACTTTCTTCTATTTGAAGCAAGGTTTGTGCTAAAAACACAGGATTTATCACTTTAATCTGTGGTTTCTGAGCTGAACCTTCTCAGAGCTCCAACTTTTCTGTTCTCAGTGGGAAAAAGTTTGGATCTTTTCATCTCTGATGCTGAGTTTTTCAGGCATCTGATGTTCATGCAAAGCATATAGATATCAAATCTATTTTTACAGTGTTTGAACACAGATATTATGAACTGGATCATTTGACAAGAGAATAAAAAAGGGAATATTTTCTAATAAATTGTTCGTTTCTGCTCGTTTCCTCTTTGTCTGCTTTATATCTCGTGCATACGAAGCTCCAAAGTGATCCTTTCCTCTCCCACACTACAGCAGGAAATCTCCATTGAGAAAAGCAGTGTCTCCCCAGATCAAACTACTTCACATTTTGCCATTTCTGGCCTCCACCCACTCCATCATCTAGACTTTCCAACACTCGCCTCCATCATTGACGTTCGAGGACAGACTGCATCAGGAGGATATTTCTGCTTGAGGCAGTTTTTCTGACTGCAACACAAAAAGAATATTTCAACATAGCTTTAAGGTCAGTGTACCACAGCACTCCAATGAAACTGAAGGAGCTGTCTCACATTTTTGGAAACACTGACATGTTTGTTTGCCACCTCTGTGTCAGACAGGATGATTATCCACTTTATCTCAGCTTCATTCACTCCAGAGACAGACACGCCATGACAGGCTTCGCTGAACAGAACAAAAAACCTGGAATCAGCAGGATGCTTTTAGCTCGGCCCAATCAAAACTGGGAGGGATCTGGCTAACAAGACGCAGCATGTGAATCCATTCAGTTTTGTTTCCAGAGTATATATTTTTTTAGAACAACTTGCAGAAAAGCTGGTGTGAAACTGATATTTATAGTCTGTTTTATTAAGTCTTCAGTGAGGGTAAATCTTCTTGTTCTGGACTTCTGATGTGACTTTCTCTCTTACAACATTTGAAGGTGTTGACTTCTCTCATGTGTTTCTTGCTAAATTCTGAGATGAAATGTCCTGCTGATGCACCAAAATCGGCTTCCAGATGTCCTCCTTCTAAAAAAACCCAACAACACGTGTTTTAATTTGTGGATTAAAATAAAACATGCCGTCTAAATTGGATTGAGTCGGTTAGCTAGTAATGTTAGCTTATTCTAAGCTAAGCTAACATATCCTGGCTGTAGAGGAAACTTTTCATCTGACCCTCAACAGTACAATAAGCAAAGATATGAACTGATTCCAGAGTATATATCCCTGAGCATATTCCAGAGTATATATCTGAGCATTTTCCAGAGTATATATCTGAGCATATTCCAGATTATATATCTGAGCATTTTCCAGAGTATATATCTGAGCATATTCCAGAGTATATATCTGAGCATTTTCCAGAGAATATATCCCTGAGCATTTCCAGAGAATATATCCCTGAGCATTTCCAGAGTATATATCTGAGCATATTCCAGAGTATATATCTGAGCATATTCCAGAGTATATATCTGAGCATATTCCAGAGTATATATCCCTGAGCATATTCCAGAGAATATATCCCTGAGCATATTCCAGAGTATATATCCCTGAGCATTTTCCAGAGTATATATCCCTGAGCATTTTCCAGAGAATATATCCCTGAGCATATTCCAGAGTATATATCTGAGCATTTTCCAGAGTATATATCTGAGCATATTCCAGAGTATATATCTGAGCATTTTCCAGAGAATATATCCCTGAGCATTTCCAGAGAATATATCCCTGAGCATTTCCAGAGTATATATCTGAGCATATTCCAGAGTATATATCTGAGCATATTCCAGAGTATATATCTGAGCATATTCCAGAGTATATATCCCTGAGCATATTCCAGAGAATATATCCCTGAGCATATTCCAGAGAATATATCCCTGAGCATTTTCCAGAGTATATATCCCTGAGCATTTTCCAGAGTATATATCTGAGCATATTCCAGAGTATATATCTGAGCATTTTCCAGAGAATATATCCCTGAGCATATTCCAGAGTATATATCTGAGCATATTACAGATTATATATCTGAGCATATTACAGATTATATATCTGAGCATATTCCAGAGTGTTGTCAGGTTTTTATCCATTTTTTTTGGTTACACATGGACCTCTGCTCTACAGGGACTCGGTCCAACTGTCAAAGTGGGCACGTGGATGTTTTTTTCCACTGTGTACCCAGCTGGGTTTTGTGTCATTTTTACTTTGAGAAATGGATCTGGGTGGTGGTGCTGTGGTTTTGTGAGATTACAGAGCGTACAGCTCCAAACCATGGGAGGAGACCTGCTGCACCACTGGCTATAGAAAGACAGCAAACCGCAGGACTGCCATCAAAATACATACAGGAAGACGATGCTGCAGCAGGAGAAGAAGCAGTTATTCACTGTTGGGATAACCGGTCAACAGCACCTAGAGCTGACTAAACCTCAAAGATGCACAAGCTTGGTCTACAGTATGTGTAAAGAGTTGAAGCGTTTACAGAAGCAGGTAGTTTAACAGAAGACATTAAGAAGATTTACATCCTTTAGCTAAAGTTCTTTTTACATTTGGACCCACACATTAAAAAGTTGCTCAGTGGTTTCACTCCCACTCCAAAACTTCAGAGTACCTTTTAAAATGGAAAATGTTCAATAATCATGATCTAATTATTGTTTCTAAGTATTCATTATGAATAATTATTTAACTGTATGTATTATATTATTGATGTCCTATTATATTATTATTATATTATTGATATCTTCACTGTACTATTATAAAAGTGAAGATATCATCAGCACCCCCCCCCCTTTTTTTTGGAAAGTTTTGATCGAAACAGTGACTTTAATAAACTTTAAGTAGAATAAAATGAACTCACTTTGTAGTAGGTTTGGTACTTCAGTGGGAGCCACATAATTAGGTGATTATTTGTTAATACGTAGTTATTTTACTGTCATTAGTCACAAAACAGGATGAATTGATGCTGCGGGTGAAACCTGCAGTTTTCCCGTCCTCTGACCCTGCTCTATGAGGAACCCTCCGTGGTGCTCCGTTAGATACCCGCTAATCCTGCTGAGATCTGGGCTGTTGTGTAACAGGTGGGGCCGCCACGGCAGATTCCACCGGTGTAAGGAACAGCAAAGTGAGATAAATCTTCATATTAAAGGAGACCAAAGCTACAGACCTGTAAGTGGTTAACTACACCATTACTCTCATGCTTTGTTTGATGTTGAATTAGTTCCAGTTTAAAGAGGATTTGTCACAGAAAGCTTCAATGCAGAAACACTTGCAGCCTGTAAAAAAGGGTCATGTCAAATAATTTATCACAGCTTCTGGATACATTTTTTCCACCTGTGAAATCTTTAAGGAGGGCGACCTTCTGAAAGATTTCACAGAGTAATATCAGAGCCCAGAAGTGCGCTGCTGGCCCCTGAGGGGACGCGCCTCACCTGAAAACACCGGCAGAGACACTCACCAGCGGCGGCTCACTGTGGAAAAAATCCCCGGTGCGGAAACGTGGATCAGGTGAATCAGAATAAGTGTGAGTCGGGGGAGAGTGAGGGGGAGTTGGCAGGTCCGTGGATCAAAAATGATGAAGATCTTCTGAGATGAAGATGCGGACGCAGCGCACCGCTGGATGGAATCAGCGGTTTACGCAGAGCGGCGGGTGAATGAACGGTGGGATCCTGATCGAGCGGACCGAGCAGCAGCTCCGGCTGAGATGAATGAGTCCTGAAAACACAGGGTCAGTGGAAATATACGGAGCGGAGCTGCTGCATGCCGCTGCATGACCGCAGAGGGACGACAGGGACCTCTGGCGTCAGGAAGTGGTAACAGAGTTCCACCCGTCGATTTTAAAATGTGTTTCTCTTGTAGAGAAAGAGGAAGTTCTTTCAGTCACATTTGAACTAATTTGGGCTGAATTGAATCATGAAGGCAGCAGCTTAAATGTTTTTTCCACTGATGGTTTAATCAAATATTACTTCTGACATTATGCTTCAGGTTTATTGTAAATTAATAATTGGGTTCTTTGTCAGTTGCTTTGACCAGGTTTACAATTTGTGATCATATTTAGAGACCTGGGATGTACTTATATGCACATATATGATATATCACGATATATATCGTGATATATTATGCTGAATAAGCACAGCCATGCATGTGCTGTAAATATTTGAATATGACCCTCAGAATGAATCCAGTCTGACACTGAAAGGTAATGCTGGTCAATCAAAATAAATCAACACATGTGAAACTGAGCCTAAATTAAGTCTTTGAATTAAGTCTTTATAAAAAAAATAAAATAAAAAAAAACACACAATCCTCTGAAAATGCTCAGATACAAAAGAGGAGCGAAAAAGCAGAAAATGCCCAAAGAATAACTCTGAAAGAGCTTCAGAAAGCTGCAGAACTATTGATCAGGACACTTTAAAGGTTACAGAAAGCTGCAGAACTGTTGATCAGGACACTTTAAAGGTTTCAGAAAGCTGCAGAACTGTTGATCAGGACACTTTAAAGGTTTCAGAAAGCTGCAGAACTGTTGATCAGGACACTTTAAAGGTTTCAGAAAGCTGCAGAACTGTTGATCAGGACACTTTAAAGGTTTCAGAAAGCTGCAGAACTGTTGATCAGGACACTTTAAAGGTTTCAGAAAGCTGCAGAACTGTTGATCAGGACACTTTAAAGGTTACAGAAAGCTGCAGAACTGTTGATCAGGACACTTTAAAGGTTTCAGAAAGCTGCAGAACTGTTGATCAGGACACTTTAAAGGTTTCAGAAAGCTGCAGAACTGTTGATCAGGACACTTTAAAGGTTTCAGAAAGCTGCAGAACTGTTGATCAGGACACTTTAAAGGTTTCAGAAAGCTGCAGAACTATTGATCAGGACACTTTAAAGGTTTCAGAAAGCTGCAGAACTATTGATCAGGACACTTTAAAGGTTTCAGAAAGCTGCAGAACTGTTGATCAGGACACTTTAAAGGCTTCAGAAAGCTGTAGAACTATTGATCAGGACACTTTAAAGGTTTCAGAAAGCTGCAGAACTGTTGATCAGGACACTTTGAAGGTTTCAGAAAGCTGCAGAACTGTTGATCAGGACACTTTAAAGGTTTCAGAAAGCTGCAGAACTGTTGATCAGGACACTTTAAAGGTTACAGAAAGCTGCAGAACTGTTGATCAGGACACTTTAAAGGTTTCAGAAAGCTGCAGAGCTGTTGATCAGGACACTTTAAAGGTTTCAGAAAGCTGCAGAACTGTTGATCAGGACACTTTAAAGGTTTCAGAAAGCTGCAGAACTGTTGATCAGGACACTTTAAAGGTTTCAGAAAGCTGCAGAACTGTTGATCAGGACACTTTAAAGGTTTCAGAAAGCTGCAGAACTGTTGATCAGGACACTTTAAAGGTTTCAGAAAGCTGCAGAACTGTTGATCAGGACACTTTAAAGGTTTCAGAAAGCTGCAGAACTGTTGATCAGGACACTTTAAAGGTTTCAGAAAGCTGCAGAACTGTTGATCAGGACACTTTAAAGGTTTCAGAAAGCTGCAGAACTGTTGATCAGGACACTTTAAAGGTTTCAGAAAGCTGCATAACTGTTGATCAGGACACTTTAAAGGTTTCAGAAAGCTGCAGAACTGTTGATCAGGACACTTTAAAGGTTTCAGAAAGCTGCAGAACTGTTGATCAGGACACTTTAAAGGTTTCAGAAAGCTGCAGAACTATTGATCAGGACACTTTAAAGGTTTCAGAAAGCTGCAGAACTGTTGATCAGGACACTTTAAAGGTTTCAGAAAGCTGCAGAACTATTGATCAGGACACTTTAAAGGTTTCAGAAAGCTGCAGAACTGTTGATCAGGACACTTTAAAGGTTTCAGAAAGCTGCAGAACTGTTGATCAGGACACTTTAAAGGTTTCAGAAAGCTGCAGAACTGTTGATCAGGACACTTTAAAGGTTTCAGAAAGCTGCAGAACTGTTGATCAGGACACTTTAAAGGTTTCAGAAAGCTGCAGAACTATTGATCAGGACACTTTAAAGGTTTCAGAAAGCTGCAGAACTGTTGATCAGGACACTTTAAAGGTTTCAGAAAGCTGCAGAACTGTTGATCAGGACACTTTAAAGGTTTCAGAAAGCTGCATAACTGTTGATCAGGACACTTTAAAGGTTTCAGAAAGCTGCAGAACTGTTGATCAGGACACTTTAAAGGTTTCAGAAAGCTACAGAACTGTTGATCAGGACACTTTAAAGGTTTCAGAAAGCTGCAGAACTATTGATCAGGACACTTTAAAGGTTTCAGAAAGCTGCAGAACTATTGATCAGGACACTTTAAAGGTTTCAGAAAGCTGCAGAACTGTTGATCAGGACACTTTAAAGGTTTCAGAAAGCTGCAGAACTATTGATCAGGACACTTTAAAGGTTTCAGAAAGCTGCAGAACTGTTGATCAGGACACTTTAAAGGTTTCAGAAAGCTGCAGAACTATTGATCAGGACACTTTAAAGGTTTCAGAAAGCTGCAGAACTATTGATCAGGACACTTTAAAGGTTACAGAAAGCTGCAGAACTGTTGATCAGGACACTTTAAAGGTTTCAGAAAGCTGCAGAACTGTTGATCAGGACACTTTAAAGGTTTCAGAAAGCTGCAGAACTATTGATCAGGACACTTTAAAGGTTTCAGAAAGCTGCAGAACTGTTGATCAGGACACTTTAAAGGTTTCAGAAAGCTGCAGAACTGTTGATCAGGACACTTTAAAGGTTTCAGAAAGCTGCAGAACTGTTGATCAGGACACTTTAAAGGTTTCAGAAAGCTGCAGAACTGTTGATCAGGACACTTTAAAGGTTTCAGAAAGCTGCAGAACTGTTGATCAGGACACTTTAAAGGTTTCAGAAAGCTGCAGAACTGTTGATCAGGACACTTTAAAGGTTTCAGAAAGCTGCAGAACTGTTGATCAGGACACTTTAAAGGTTTCAGAAAGCTGCAGAACTGTTGATCAGGACACTTTAAAGGTTTCAGAAAGCTGCAGAACTGTTGATCAGGACACTTTAAAGGTTTCAGAAAGCTGCAGAACTGTTGATCAGGACACTTTAAAGGTTTCAGAAAGCTGCAGAACTGTTGATCAGGACACTTTAAAGGTTTCAGAAAGCTGCAGAACTGTTGATCAGGACACTTTAAAGGTTTCAGAAAGCTGCAGAACTGTTGATCAGGACACTTTAAAGGTTTCAGAAAGCTGCAGAACTGTTGATCAGGACTCTTTAAAGGTTACAGAAAGCTGCAGAACTGTTGATCAGGACTCTTTAAAGGTTACAGAAAGCTGCAGAACTATTGATCAGGACACTTTAAAGGTTTCAGAAAGCTGCAGAACTGTTGATCAGGACACTTTAAAGGTTTCAGAAAGCTGCAGAACTGTTGATCAGGACACTTTAAAGGTTACAGAAAGCTGCAGAACTGTTGATCAGGACACTTTAAAGGTTTCAGAAAGCTGCAGAACTGTTGATCAGGACACTTTAAAGGTTTCAGAAAGCTGCAGAACTGTTGATCAGGACACTTTAAAGGTTTCAGAAAGCTGCAGAACTGTTGATCAGGACACTTTAAAGGTTTCAGAAAGCTGCAGAACTGTTGATCAGGACACTTTAAAGGTTACAGAAAGCTGCAGAACTGTTGATCAGGACACTTTAAAGGTTTCAGAAAGCTGCAGAACTGTTGATCAGGACACTTTAAAGGTTTCAGAAAGCTGCAGAACTGTTGATCAGGACACTTTAAAGGGAAACTGGGAGGACCAAAATGTTTTGAGGAAAGCATTCATCCAGGATTTTGGATGAAAAGGATCTAAAGGAAAACTGGTGTGTACATCCATAGATTAGAAGTAAACGTAACTGGAATTTGTGACGTATTTTAGACCTTTTGCAGTCCTGCTGTCTTCTTCTCTGAGTAAATTGTGCGTTGAGTTCACTCCAGACTGGAGAGTCTATACATGAAAGGAATCTTTTAAACTGGTTCTTACTTATCAGACAGGATCTGTTCTGTTCATCTTGACCAATACTCCTCAGCAGCAGCCCTCAGTGAGGGAGGAGTTGTACCTGGAGTGGGAGGCTTGGTTTAGGGTGCCAGAGGTTCAGCAGCCCTGGAGCCCTGATGGAAGCCGTCAGCCATTGTTCCCTGACGACCGTTCTGGAGACTGAGACCTTGAACTTCCTCCGTTCTGTCTTTATGGTGAGACAAGCCTGGCTATCTGAAGCTTTCTCTCTGTTGTTGCTGTCGTCAGTCCAGTTGTCTGCTCAGCATCTCTCAGGCTCTTTGGGCCTCCTCCTGCATTCATTGAGCCTCTCTGGCTTGATTGTGTCACTGACTTCATGTTTCTGCTCGTTGATTCTCCTTGATTTGCCGTTTTAACCCCTGGAACTCCATCTGCTCCAATCGCTCTTCATCAGCGCTGTCTGTAGCTCTGAGAGAACGAGTGATGAGTGAGTGTTGAACTGCAGCTTCAGTCAGAGGACTTACTTCATGATGAGTGTGTAGAAGATTAGAAGATTGGATTGTTTTCAGTTGAAAAGACCACAAGTGTTAGAAATGTTCGCTTTTTAAGCATCATAGTTTCATACATAATGTCCACTTGTCATGTGATCTGAAAGTTTTTATTTGACCAAAAGTTTTTCTTGTTTTTCTGTTTCTGTGACATCATGCTGAGCAGCTCCAAGGATTGAGGTGCTGAAGCACTCGGTCCTGCAGTCAGAGGGATATCTACTGCAGCACCAGGGCTGCAGCTCTGAGTTAAAGGCCTGCAGACCAGGAGTTACAATGTAAAACTATAGGCAGCATATAAGGTGGCGATGAAACACAGGCAATCACTGACAAGTACAAGTGAATCGAAGTGAACATTTTGAAAGGTATTTGACACAAATGAAAGTTTATCCAACTTACTAAAGAAAGGAAGAGTACATCTGGTAGAAGTAAAAGCATGAGGTGTAGGAAGTTTACCATGAAACTTACTGGATAAAACAAGTTAGCAGCTGGAATTCAAACTCTTAAAGACACAATCACACCTCAGATTATTCTTTTTAAAAATGCAGAGAAGAAAGAGTGAACCGGGGTTTTTTCAGCGCAGGAGAGCCTCACACGGAGCATCAGGCAGTAATCAGAGCTGGTTCATCTCCTTACTCTCATTCCACCGAACATCACGAGCGCTGAAAGACAAACGGAAACTTCATCCATCCAAAAACTGTAGCCTGAAACGATCGTTTAAGGTTGTGTGGATTCTAACACACAACAGCAGCAGAGTGTTCATTTGAGCTCGGTTTGTTACCTGCAGTCAGCAGGGGGCTCTCAGTTTGGTGAATTAAGGAGCTAAACCTACAACTAGTAACAACTTTCTCCATCTTTTGTGATTTGCACCAATCTACAGACAAACTTCCTCCAACCAAAGAACATTTGTGTTGCTGCGCCTCATAAAACATGCGGCTGCCCAACATTTCAACCACTGATCCTCTAAAATGCCAAGAGTGAGACTGTGAAAACGAGTGAAAAGCCTGGAGCTGTCCAGTTAGTCTGATATCACTGACCGACTCATCCTGGGCCGGGCTGATCGGTGCAGGATGGGCTATATAAGGTGGCTATGAACCCCCCCACTTCTCCAAACTGAGAGCGTTCTGACTGCTGTCTACTGCAAACCTTTAAATACTATTATAAACACTACAGTCATAGACACTGAATGGTCATAAGTACTCCACAGAAGCCTGTTTTAAAACAGTTTAATGGGTCCTTATTGTACTTACCAGCAATAATAAAAGGTATCAGCAGTATCAGAAGGACCTGCCTCAATAAAGACGGCTGCTCCAGGCCTACTGTCCTGTCACCATAGACTATCTGGAACAAAAACACGGCAGCGCTGTTACAGTTCCCACACGGAGGAGCTAACAGACAAATGTTTTCCAGGTAAATATCTGAAACCAACTGAAAGCGGACTAATAGGTGAACACTTTGATGTTCTTTGCCATGATACCAAGCAGTTTGATGCTACCTTGTCCCAGCGCTGCTTTTTACAATAAACATTTAGATCGTATTTGGAAGTTTAACTCAAAGATTTACCTTTAAGTTCCAAAACTCTACTGGTGAGTTGCGAATCTCACAGGTGAATAACTCAGTCTTGTTTCTGGTTTCTTTGGCCTTCATGATGCAGGGATGCAGCTCCTGACCCTGCACCCCCCACACTGACAGCTCTGCTGGTGTCATCTCCAGCTTGTCTGCCTTTTTCTGCAAACAAACGGAAATCGATTCTCCCTTTTCTCTCTTCTTTTATAAACTGTTTGTGTCTGTGTGGGTGAAGCATCACCTGCAGAGTGATGAGGACGTCATCCCCGACCCTTAAGACCGTGAAGTCGATGAACTCTGGATCTGGATAATAGGTCACTATTCCGGAGCAGCGCAACGTTTCATCGGCTACTTTCAGAGACACGGGGCTGTTGTGATTCCACCCGTGGAGTTCTGCGGGTGTTTCATAGGTGAAAGCTGCGGTCTGTGGGAGGTCTGACTCTGCCGTCGCTGTGTTGGACCCCTTCCACAAACTCCAGCTGGGTCCCTGTGAGGGTGATCCTCCTCTTCCCACTGCAGCACGATGAGCCGTGAGTCAGAAAAGTACTGATCAGTGGATCTTCACCGGGCCTTTTCACATTAACACCTGAACGCTTTGTAAATGCAGGCGTACCTCATCCAGGTGCTGTTTGGTGAAATGCCGGTGCAGGATGGTGATGATCGGTAGGTGATTTTAGCGTTGCCATGGCAGCTGCCATCAGGGAAGAGCAGACACACTTTGACCATGCCTTTAATGTCTGTCCTGGGAATGTGGAAGGTCAGGTTTACGCCAGTGTTGCTCCATACAGGAGATCTGAGCAGAGCACACAGGACGACACAGATCGATATGAAGGCTCAGTGACGTCCAGCATCTGCTGAACATCTGAAAACCAGACGGCAAAATCAATAAACATCCGTTTAAAGCAGCACCGGAGAAGTTTGTCAACCTTAAAACTATACTTCTGACTGCTTTTTAAGTACATTGACTTTTGTCAGGTCCATTCCGAGTCTGAAACCACCCGGAGGCTGAGACACCGGCGCTCAGAGGTAGAGCTGCACATGAGCGGGGCTCACAGAGATGCTTTAACACAGCGGAGTTACATCCCACACCTGTAGAAAGCTGCCAAACTCTCTGCTATTGCTTTAAATTCACAAAAACATCAGCGTGATGATTTATTCTGATCATAGAACATCTGCAGTCATGTGAAAAAAGTGCAGATTTCAACACAGCCCTGAAAGCTGCAGAGCAGCAAACTGACAGAACTTCAGCTTTTATAGCGCTGCTCACACTGACTGAAGATCACTGAATCCAGTCTAAATGAATCACTTCTTAATTCATATGGAAGCAGTGAGGGTGCATTTAGTTGTTCTGCTCTTACGGCTTAGTTCCTGTTCACTAACTAATGACGGTGTGATTTCTCATTTTAATTAACATCTGAGGTTGTATTTCTCTCATTTTAAGATCTTAAAATACTGTTAATGCGAAACGAGATCAAATTAAGAAACTAAACAGAAAAACATTTGTGCTTAAGAAGTTAATTTTAATCACAACAGGAAATCAAGTGAAAGCAAATAAATCCTGCACGATATGTTCAAATAATGGTCAAAATTGTGACGGTCTTTTAGCCCAATGACGGATCTGCAGAGTGACTCACTCCCGTGGAGAACAGTCCATGCTGGCCTGGATCCTCACTCTGGTCACATGACGGAGGTTCCGACCTGACAGCAGGGCGTGGTTTCTGCCGTAGAAAGACACAACGCTGGGAGTGATGGAGGAGATCTCCGGCCTCTGGCAGGAAAACACAGAGGAATAAGACTTAATACAGACTCCTCTGACATTATACCGCATGTGAATAAGACTGTTTCAGACTCACTGAAAAGTTCGTCCCAGACTCCATCTTCTGGCAAACACTGACCTCCTGAAACAGGAAGAATAAATCCAGCAGGTTTACATCACTGTAGCAGTGACTGAAGAGCTGCTGGAGCTGATATTAAAGAAAGTTGGACACATTGTGTGTGTCGCTGTTAGCTTACGGCTCAGCGGTCTCAGACTGATGGTGAGTTATAAAATGTGAGAAACAGAAACCCATAAAAAGGTGTCTTATTACATTCTGCAGTCCCTGATCGGCCCAGGAACAGCGGCTGTTGCTCCACCCACATCCAGCCTGGATGCACTGCTGACATCTGAAGAGAAAACATCAGACTCTGAGGAGGACTTCCATGGGACACCAACACGGTTTACAGCGCTAACACGGATCATTTCAAATTCAGGAGGCAACAGAAAGCGTTCGGTGGGGGTGAAACGCAGTTAACTGTGATAGAAGAAAGAGGCTCTTCTGTTCAAATGAAGGTTTAACTGATCATCTTCCTCAGTGACGGACTTTATTGATCACGTTCTCCTCTTTACATTCAATATTACCTCATAGTTATATTGGAAAGATACTAATTATACCTTTAACTGGGTTTGTCTTAACATATTAATGCGCTTACAAAGCAGAACTTGGAGGTCCTTGGACTTCAGAGCAGTTTGTTATCTTCAGATGTTCTGACAGATGTGTCGTCCCAAGTCTCATCTTTACTGTGATTTGTGCCCCTGAGAAAAAAAGGTCCAAAATTCAGTTTTCAGACTGGTCTAACTTTAGGTTTTAATGCGCTGCAGCAATAAGGTGAGACGGCACATATCTGCAAACTGCTAAAGGACGTCACGTATTTCACAAACTGTGGCTCTTATGGCGATTCAAGCTGGCCGTAAACTCGGATCAGTCATGAACCGTACTGACCGCCAGCAGGAAGAGCTGGATTAGCTAAGAACTGATCAATACAAAGTCATTATCGATGCTTCTTATGGATCCAGTTCTTCATAAATTCCCTCATCTGACATCAGCTTCCTCCCACTGTTAGAGACACACTGAGCTCTTATCTTCCAATCAGCTCTTCTCACTTTCAGAGAGCTGAATGTGCTGAAAAAGAAAAAGTTCAGCTTGGTGGAACTTGTTCATAAATTCTTTACTGAAACCAGAGAAGCAGGAATCTGCAGCTTTGAAGAGTTCCAGGTTGTGTTTATCTTTGACGGTCTGGATGAGTGTCGACTTCCTCTGGACTTCCACAGCAAGGAGCCCCTGACTGATGCTACAGAGTCCACCTCAGTGGATGTGCTGCTGACAAACCTCATCAGGGGGAACCTGCTTCCCTCGGCTCGCCTCTGGATAACCACACGGCCTGCAGCAGCCAATCAGATCCCTCCTGGCTGTGTTGGCATGGTGACAGAGGTCAGAGGGTTCACTGACCCACAGAAGAAGGAGTACTTAAGGAAGAGATTCAGAGATAAGGAGCAGGCCAGCAGCATCATCTCCCACATCCAGACATCACGAAGCCTCCACATCATGTGCCACATCCCAGTCTTCTGCTGGATCACTGCTACAGTTCTGGAGGATGTGTTGGAAACCAGAGAGGGAGGAGAGCTGCCCAAGACCCTGACTGAGATGTTCATCCACTTCCTGGTGGTTCAGGCCAAAGTGAAGAAGGTCAAGTATGATGGAGGAGCTGAGACAGATCCACACTGGAGTCCAGAGAGCAGGAAGATGATTGAGTCTCTGGGAAAACTGGCTTTTGAGCAGCTGCAGAAAGGAAACCTGATCTTCTATGAATCAGACCTGACAGAGTGTGGCATCGATATCTCAGCAGCCTCAGTGTACTCAGGAGTGTTCACACAGATCTTTAAAGAGGAGAGAGGGCTGTACCAGGAGAAGGTGTTCTGCTTCATCCATCTGAGTGTTCAGGAGTTTCTGGCTGCTCTTCATGTCCATCTGACCTTCATCAGCTCTGGAGTCAACCTGATGGGAGAAGATCATCGATCCAAGAGGCCTCAAGTACTTGATCTGAATCATCTTAATCAATAAGGCCTTACTGAGTCCAAATGGACACCTGGACCTGTCCCTCCGCTTCCTCCTGGGTCTTTCCCTGCAGACCAATCAGAGTCTCCTACGAGGCCTGCTGACACAGGCAGGAAGTAGCTCACAGACAGGAAGTAGCTCACAGGCAGGAAGTAGCTCACAGACAGGAAGTAGCTCAAAGACAGGAAGTAGATCACCGGCAGAAAGTAGCTCACAGACAGGAAGTAGCTCAAAGACAGGAAGTAGATCACCGGCAGGAAGTAGCTCACAGGCAGGAAGTAGCTCACAGACAGGAAGTAGCTCACAGGCAGGAAGTAGCTCACAGACAGGAAGTAGCTCACAGGCAGGAAGTAGCTCACAGACAGGAAGTAGCTCACAGACAGGAAGTAGCTCACGGACCAATCAGGAAACAGTTAATTACATCAAGAAGAAGATCAGTGAGGATCTGTCTGCAGAGAGAAGCATCAATCTGTTTCACTGTCTGAATGAACTGAATGATCGTTCTCTGGTGGAGGAGATCCAACAGGCCCTGAGTTCAGGACGTCTCTCCACAGATAAACTGTCTCCTGCTCAGTGGTCAGCTCTGGTCTTCATCTTACTGTCATCAGGAGAACATCTGGATGTGTTCGACCTGAATAAATACTCTGCTTCAGAGGAGGCTCTTCTGAGGCTGCTGCCAGTGGTCAAAGCCTCCAACAAAGCTGTGTAAGTGCAGAGATAGAGGGATGTGTATGAATATACTGCTGCTGGTTTTATAGTTTTATATCCCAAAAGGAAATGATATCAGAGGGTGAAATCTTAAGCACATAGTGAGAATAATTCTCCAAACACATGATAAAACAGATGAAATTGTTAACAGCACTGATAGAAAGTCTGTGAGCTGTAGCTGTCACTGCTTTCCATCTTCTTCTTGTTTAGGGACACCAAAGTATTTAAATTCAGTTCCTTGTTCCATGAAAACGAAGCTCAGGATTTACTGATGGATCCTGGAACTGAAGTCAGTCTGTAGAACATATCTGATCAGTTCCACATCTGCAGTTTCCACAGAGAGGACGCTCTACAGTCTGATGAAGAGTGCAGTGATGAAGCTGAAGGTGAACCTGTCACAGGTCTGACTGCAGAGTGATAGATGGCATCCAGAGTGTCAGAGTAGAGACTGATGGATGCAGATAGATCAACATTTCCTCCTCCACTCTGTGTCCACACAGTGCAGAAAAACTGCCTCATTTCTGTCCAAAAACTCCGTTTTACACACGTCACTTCAATCTGATTCATGAGTTTAACAGTGAGTCTGTCATCTGTCCAAATATTAGAAAAAGCTTCATTTATAAAGTCAGTAAAAGTTCCATCCACAGTCACAGCTGCAGAAAACAGGATTATCTGCATCTGAAAAGTTCCACATCTCAAAAAGCTCTCTGAAGACAACAAGCTGCAGTTTCTCAGTGTCCGTGCTGATAGTTTGAGCTCCATAAAGAGGACTGTGTCATCAGCATAAAGACGGACACGACCATCAGCTCAGTGTGAAACTGTCAGTTATGGACATGGTGAACAGGACCTGAGAGGAGCTCAGTTTAGAGGCAGCCAACACTTCCCACTGAGATCTATCAGAGAGACATTATGACATCACTGAGATGATTGCATTATCCCAGAGGGAACGATGTGCTGAGAAATGTTAGACTTTGTTTCTGGTGGCAGCTCTGAAGTCAGCATTGATCTGATGGGATCAGCTCCTCAGGTTTGTTCCCCATGAAACCCTCTGCTGTTTGAATCAGATTCTGAGACTGTCTCTGATCAGCTGCAGCTCCAAGGTGGAAAGGCTCAGCCACATGTGGCCTCCTTGTTCCACTCATGATGTCTTTGAGCATTAAAAACCACCGCACGGGGGCGGTCACGGGACCCGGACCAAGATGGGGGCTTGAGACTTTTCTCCACTCCAGGCTTCAGATAAATGAGGAACTTTCTCCATGTAAACTCGGTACCATCGGTCGAACTGTACCTCACAGATGCCTCGAGCGCAACACCATGAAGAGTTTCCTGTTTTTTCCTCGTCGGCTTCCGCCGCTAAGAAGAAAACTGCTCGACCAGCGGCCCCATGTGTCCCGGTGAGGCGAACCAAGGTGATGCTAACTTCTCAGAGTTAAGCTAACCAACCAATGCTCTGAAGGAAATTGTTTCAGTTTCACGGTAATGTTCTGTTTCCGTTTCACGGTAATGTTCTGTCTCTGGTCCACGGTAATGTTTTGTTTCTGTTTCACGGAAATGTTCCGTCTCTGGTCCACGATAATGTTCGGTTTCACAGTAATGTTCCGTCTCTGGTCCACGATAATGTTGTCTTTCTGTTTCACGGTAATGTTTTGTTTCCTGTCCACGATAATGTTGTGTTTCTGGTCCACGATAATGCTCCATTTCTGTTCCACGATAATGTTCTGTTTAGGTTTCACGGTAATGTTCGGTCTCTGGTCCACGATAATGTTCTGTCTCTGGTCCACGATAATGTTCCGTCTCTGGTCCACGATAATGTTCTGTCTCTGGTCCACGATAATGTTCCGTTTCTGGTCCACGATAATGTTCTGTTTCGGTTTCACGGTAATGTTCTGTCTCTGGTCCACGATAATGTTCCCTTTCTGGTCCACGATAATGTTCTGTTTTGGTTTCAAGGTAATGTTCTGTCTCTGGTCCACGGTAATGTTCCGTTTCTGGTCCACAATATTGTTCTGTTTCGGTTTCACGGTAATGTTCCGTTTCTAGTCCACGATAATGTTCTGTTTCAC
This sequence comes from Leuresthes tenuis, assembly GCF_036924035.1. Taxonomy (NCBI): domain Eukaryota; kingdom Metazoa; phylum Chordata; class Actinopteri; order Atheriniformes; family Atherinopsidae; genus Leuresthes; species Leuresthes tenuis. The sequence continues at coordinate 45,158 of NW_027325384.1, forward strand.
GGTAATGTTCCGTTTCTGGTCCATGATAATGTTCTGTTTCACGGTAATGTTCTGTCCCTGGTCCATGGTAATGTTCTGTCTCTGGTCCACGGTAATGTTCTGTCTCTGGTCCACGCTAATGTTCTGTTTCTGTTTCACGGTAATGTTCCGTTTCTGGTCCACGATAATGTTGTGTTTCTGTTTAGCGGTAATGTTCTGTCTCTGGTCCACGCTAATGTTCTGTTTCTGTTTCACGGTAATGTTCCGTTTCTGGTCCACGATAATGTTGTGTTTCTGTTTCACGGTAATGTTCCGTTTCTGGTCCACGATAATGTTCTGTTTCGGTTTCACGGTAATGTTCGGTCTCTGGTCCACGGTAATGTTCGGTTTCACGGTAATGTTTGGTCTCTGGTCCACGATAATGTTCGGTTTCACGGTAATGTTCTGGTCCAAGGTAATGTTCTGGTCCACGGTAATGTTCCGTCTCTGGTTCACAGTAATGTTCCGTATCTGGTCCATGGTAATGTTCGGTTTCACAGTAATGTTCCGTCTCTGGTCCAAGATAATGTTGTGTTTCTGTTTCACGGTAATGTTCCGTTTCTGTTTCACGGAAATGTTCCGTCTCTGGTCCACCATAATGTTCGGTTTCACAGTAATGTTCCGTCTCTGGTCCACGATAATGTTGTGTTTCTGTTTCACGGTAATGTTCCGTTTCTGGTCCACGATAATGTTCTGTTTTGGTTTCAAGGTAATGTTCCGTCTCTGGTCCACGGTAATGTTCCGTTTCTGGTCCATGATAATGTTCTGTTTCGGTTTCACGGTAATGTTCCGTTTCTGGTCCATGATAATGTTCTGTTTCACGGTAATGTTCTGTCCCTGGTCCATGGTAATGTTCTGTCTCTGGTCCACGGTAATGTTGTGTTTCTTTTTCACGGTAATGTTCTGTCTCTGGTTCACGGTAATGTTCTGTCTCTGGTCCACGCTAATGTTCTGTTTCTGTTTCACGGTAATGTTCCGTTTCTGGTCCACGATAATGTTCGGTTTCAAGGTAAAGTTCGGTCTCTGGTCCACGGTAATGTTCTGTCTCTGGTCCACGGTAATGTTCTGTCTCTGGTCCACGGTAATGTTCTGTCTCTGGTCCACGGTAATGTTCGATCTCTGGTCCACGATAATGTTCGGTTTCACGGTAATGTTCCGTTTCTGGTCCACGATAATTTTGTGTTCCTGTTTCACGGTAATGTTCCGTTTCTGGTCCACGATAATGTTAGGTTTCACGATAATGTTCTGTCTCTGGTCCATGGTAATGTTCTGTGTCTGGTCCACGATAATGTTCGGTTTCACGGTAATGTTCCGTCTCTGGTCCACGATAATGTTCCGTCTTTGGTCCATGATAATGTTCTGTTTCTGTTTCACGGTAATGTTCCGTTTCTGGTCCACAATAATTTTGTGTTTCTGTTTCACGGTAATGTTCCGTTTCTGGTCCACGATAATGTTCTGTTTCGGTTTCACGGTAATGTTCTGTCTCTGGTCCATGATAATGTTCCGTTTCTGGTCCACGATAATGTTCTGTTTCAGTTTCACGGTAATGTTCTGTTTCCGTTTCACGGTAATGTTCTGTCTCTGGTCCACGGTAATGTTTTGTTTCTGTTTCACGGAAATGTTCCGTCTCTGGTCCACGATAATGTTCGGTTTCACAGTAATGTTCCGTCTCTGGTCCACGATAATGTTGTCTTTCTGTTTCACGGTAATGTTTTGTTTCCTGTCCACGATAATGTTGTGTTTCTGGTCCACGATAATGCTCCGTTTCTGTTCCACGATAATGTTCTGTTTAGGTTTCACGGTAATGTTCTGTCTAAGGTCCACGATAATGTTCCGTCTCTGGTCCACGATAATGTTCCGTCTCTGGTCCACGATAATGTTCTGTCTCTGGTCCACGATAATGTTCCGTTTCTGGTCCACGATAATGTTCTGTTTCGGTTTCACGGTAATGTTCTGTCTCTGGTCCACGGTAATGTTCCGTTTCTGGTCCACGATAATGTTCTGTTTCGGTTTCACGGTAATGTTCCGTTTCTAGTCCACGATAATGTTCTGTTTCACGGTAACGTTCCGTTTCTGGTCCATGATAATGTTCTGTTTCACGGTAATGTTCTGTCCCTGGTCCATGGTAATGTTCTGTCTCTGGTCCACGGTAATGTTGTGTTTCTTTTTCACGGTAATGTTCTGTCTCTGGTTCACGGTAATGTTCTGTCTCTGGTCCACGCTAATGTTCTGTTTCTGTTTCACGGTAATGTTCCGTTTCTGGTCCACGATAATGTTGTGTTTCTGTTTAGCGGTAATGTTCTATCTCTGGTCCACGCTAATGTTCTGTTTCTGTTTCACGGTAATGTTCCGTTTCTGGTCCACGATAATGTTGTGTTTCTGTTTAGCGGTAATGTTCTATCTCTGGTCCACGCTAATGTTCTGTTTCTGTTTCACGGTAATGTTCCGTTTCTGGTCCACGATAATGTTGTGTTTCTGTTTCACGGTAATGTTCCGTTTCTGGTCCACGATAATGTTCTGTTTCGGTTTCACGGTAATGTTCGGTCTCTGCTCCACGGTAATGTTCGGTTTCACGGTAATGTTTGGTCTCTGGTCCACGATAATGTTCGGTTTCACGGTAATGTTCTGGTCCAAGGTAATGTTCTGGTCCACGGTAATGTTCCGTCTCTGGTTCACAGTAATGTTCCGTATCTGGTCCATGGTAATGTTCGGTTTCACAGTAATGTTCCGTCTCTGGTCCAAGATAATGTTGTGTTTCTGTTTCACGGTAATGTTCCGTTTCTGTTTCACGGAAATGTTCCGTCTCTGGTCCACCATAATGTTCGGTTTCACAGTAATGTTCCGTCTCTGGTCCACGATAATGTTGTGTTTCTGTTTCACGGTAATGTTCCGTTTCTGGTCCACGATAATGTTGTGTTTCTGGTCCACGATAATGCTCCGTTTCTGTTCCACGATAATGTTTTGTTTAGGTTTCACGGTAATGTTCTGTCTCTGGTCCACGATAATGTTCCGTCTTTGGTCCACGATAATGTTCCGTCTCTGGTCCACGATAATGTTCTGTCTCTCGTCCACGATAATGTTCCGTTTCTGGTCCACGATAATGTTCTGTTTCGGTTTCACGGTAATGTTCTGTCTCTGGTCCACGATAATGTTCCGTTTCTGGTCCACGATAATGTTCTGTTTTGTTTTCAAGGTAATGTTCTGTCTCTGGTCCACGGTAATGTTCCGTTTCTGGTCCACGATAATGTTCTGTTTCGGTTTCACGGTAATGTTCCGTTTCTAGTCCACGGTAATGTTCTGTCTCTGGTCCACGGTAATGTTCTGTCTCTGGTCCACGGTAATGTTCTGTCTCTGGTCCACGATAATGTTCTGTCTCTGGTCCACGGTAATGTTCTATCTCTGGTCCACGGTAATGTTCTGTCTCTGGTCCACGGTAATGTTCGATCTCTGGTCCACGATAATGTTCGGTTTCACGGTAATGTTCCGTCTCTGGTCCACGATAATGTTCTGTTTCGGTTTCACGGTAATGGTCCGTCTCTGGTCCACGGTAATGTTCTGTTTCACGGTAATGTTCTGTCTCTGGTCCACGGTAATGTTCTGTCTCTGGTCCACGGTAATGTTCTGTCTCTGGTCCACGGTAATGTTCTGTCTCTGGTCCACGGTAATGTTCGATCTCTGGTCCACGATAATGTTCGGTTTCACGGTAATGTTCCGTCTCTGGTCCACGATAATGTTCTGTTTCTGTATCACGGTAATGTTCCGTTTCTGGTCCACGATAATTTTGTGTTTCTGTTTCACGGTTATGTTCCGTTTCTGGTCCGCGATAATGTTCAGTTTCACGGTAATGTTCCGTCTCTGGTCCACGATAATGTTCTGTTTCTGTTTCACGGTAATGTTCCGTTTCTGGTCCATGATAATGTTCTGTTTCACGGTAATGTTCTGTCTCTGGTCCACGGTAATGTTCTGTCTCTGGTCCACGGTAATGTTCTGTCTCTGGTCCACGGTAATGTTCTGTCTCTGGTCCACGGTAATGTTCGATCTCTGGTCCACGATAATGTTCGGTTTCACGGTAATGTTCCGTCTCTGGTCCACGATAATGTTCTGTTTCTGTATCACGGTAATGTTCCGTTTCTGGTCCACGATAATTTTGTGTTTCTGTTTCACGGTAATGTTCCGTTTCTGGTCCACGATAATGTTCGGTTTCAAGGTAAAGTTCTGTCTCTGGTCCACGGTAATGTTCGGTTTCAAGGTAAAATTGGGTCTCTGGTCCACGGTAATGTTCTGTCTCTGGTAAACGGTAATGTTCTGTCTCTGGTCCATGGAAATGTTCTGTCTCTGGTCCACGGTAATGTTCTGTCTCTGGTCCACCGTAATGTTCGATCTCTGGTCCACGATAATGTTCGGTTTCACGGTAATGTTCCGTTTCTGGTCCACGATAATGTTCTGTTTCGGTTTCCCGGTAATGTTCTGTCTCTGGTCCACGGTAATGTTCTGTGTCTGGTCCACGATAATGTTCTGTTTCTGTTTCACGGTAATGTTCCGTTTATGGTCCATGATAATGTTCTTTTTCACAGTAATGTTCTGTCTCTGGTCCATTGTAATATTCTGTCTCTGGTCCACGGTAATGTTCGGTTTCAAGGTAAAGTTTGGTCTCTGGTCCACGATAATGTTCTGTTTCTGTTTCACGGTAATGTTCCGTTTCTGGTCCACGATAATGTTCGGTTTCACGGTAATGTTCTGTCTCTGGTCCATGGTAATGTTCTGTGTCTGGTCCACGATAATGTTCGGTTTCACGGTAATGTTCCGTCTTTGGTCCACGATAATGTTCTGTTTCTGTTTCACGGTAATGTTCCGTTTCTGGTCCATGATAATGTTCTGTTTCACGGTAATGTTCTGTCTCTGGTCCATGGTAATGTTCTGTCTCTGGTCCACGGTAATGTTCTGTCTCTGGTCCACGGTAATGTTCTGTCTCTGGTCCATGGTAATGTTCGGTTTCACAGTAATGTTCCGTCTCTGGTCCAAGATAATGTTGTGTTTCTGTTTCACGGTAATGTTCCGTTTCTGTTTCACGGTAATGTTCTGTCTCTGGTCCATGGTAATGTTCTGTCTCTGGTCTACGGGAATGTTCTGTCTCTGGTCCACGGTAATGTTCTGTCTCTGGTCCACGGTAATTTTTTGGCTCTGGTCCACGGTAATGTTCGATCTCTGGTCCACGATAATGTTCGGTTTCACGGTAATGTTCCGTCTCTGGTCCACGATAATGTTCTGTTTCTGTATCACGGTAATGTTCCGTTTCTGGTCCACGATAATTTTGTGTTTCTGTTTCACGGTAATGTTCCGTTTCTGGTCCACGATAATGTTCGGTTTTAAGGTAAAGTTCGGTCTCTGGTCCACGGTAATGTTGTGTCTCTGGTCCACGGTAATGTTCTGTCTCTGGTCCACGGTAATGTTCTGTCTCTGGTCCACGGTAATGTTCCGTTTCTGGTCCACGATAATGTTCTGTTTCGGTTTCACGGTAATGTTCGGTCTCTGGTCCACGGTAATGTTTGGTTTCACGGTAATGTTTCGTCTCTGGTCCACGATAATGTTCGGTTTCACGGTAATGTTCTGGTCCAAGGTAATGTTCTGGTCCACGGTAATGTTCCGTCTCTGGTCCACAGTAATGTTCCGTATCTGGTCCATGGTAATGTTCGGTTTCACAGTAATGTTCCGTCTCTGGTCCAAGATAATGTTGTGTTTCTGTTTCACGGTAATGTTCCGTTTCTGTTTCACGGAAATGTTCCGTCTCTGGTCCACGATAATGTTCGGTTTCACAGTAATGTTCCGTCTCTGGTCCACGATAATGTTGTGTTTCTGTTTCACGGTAATGTTCCGTTTCTGGTCCACGATAATGTTGTGTTTCTGGTCCACGATAATGTTCCGTTTCTGGTCCACGATAATGTTCTGTTTCGGTTTCACGGTAATGTTCGGTCTCTGGTCCACGATAATGTTCGGTTTCACGGTAATGTTCTGGTCCAAGGTAATGTTCTGGTCCACGGTAATGTTCCGTCTCTGGTCCACGGTAATGTTCCGTCTCTGGTCCACAGTAATGTTCCGTATCTGGTCCATGGTAATGTTCGGTTTCACAGTAATGTTCCGTCTCTGGTCCAAGATAATGTTGTGTTTCTGTTTCACGGTAATGTTCCGTTTCTGTTTCACGGAAATGTTCCGTCTCTGGTCCACGATAATGTTCGGTTTCACAGTAATGTTCCGTCTCTGGTCCACGATAATGTTGTTTCTGTTTCACGGTAATGTTCTGTCTCTGGTCCACGATAATGTTCCCTTTCTGGTCCACGATAATGTTCTGTTTTGGTTTCAAGGTAATGTTCTGTCTCTGGTCCACGGTAATGTTCCGTTTCTGGTCCACGATAATGTTCTGTTTCGGTTTCACGGTAATGTTCCATTTCTAGTCCACGATAATGTTCTGTTTCACGGTAATGTTCCGTTTCTGGTCCATGATAATGTTCTGTTTCACGGTAATGTTCTGTCCCTGGTCCATGGTAATGTTCTGTCTCTGGTCCACGGTAATGTTGTGTTTCTTTTTCACGGTAATGTTCTGTCTCTGGTTCACGGTAATGTTCTGTCTCTGGTCCACGCTAATGTTCTGTTTCTGTTTCACGGTAATGTTCCGTTTCTGGTCCACGATAATGTTGTGTTTCTCTTTAGCGGTAATGTTCTGTCTCTGGTCCACGCTAATGTTCTGTTTCTGTTTCACGGTAATGTTCCGTTTCTGGTCCACGATAATGTTGTGTTTCTGTTTCACGGTAATGTTCCGTTTCTGGTCCACGATAATGTTCTGTTTCGGTTTCACGGTAATGTTCGGTCTCTGGTCCACGGTAATGTTCGGTTTCACGGTAATGTTTGGTCTCTGGTCCACGATAATGTTCGGTTTCACGGTAATGTTCTGGTCCAAGGTAATGTTCTGGTCCACGGTAATGTTCCGTCTCTGGTTCACAGTAATGTTCCGTATCTGGTCCATGGTAATGTTCGGTTTCACAGTAATGTTCCGTCTCTGGTCCAAGATAATGTTGTGTTTCTGTTTCACGGTAATGTTCCGTTTCTGTTTCACGGAAATGTTCCGTCTCTGGTCCACCATAATGTTCGGTTTCACAGTAATGTTCCGTCTCTGGTCCACGATAATGTTGTGTTTCTGTTTCACGGTAATGTTCCGTTTCTGGTCCACGATAATGTTGTGTTTCTGGTCCACGATAATGCTCCGTTTCTGTTCCACGATAATGTTCTGTTTAGGTTTCACGGTAATGTTCTGTCTCTGGTCCACGATAATGTTCCGTCTTTGGTCCACGATAATGTTCCGTCTCTGGTCCACGATAATGTTCTGTCTCTCGTCCACGATAATGTTCCGTTTCTGGTCCACGATAATGTTCTGTTTCGGTTTCACGGTAATGTTCTGTCTCTGGTCCACGATAATGTTCCGTTTCTGGTCCACGATAATGTTCTGTTTTGTTTTCAAGGTAATGTTCTGTCTCTGGTCCACGGTAATGTTCCGTTTCTGGTCCACGATAATGTTCTGTTTCGGTTTCACGGTAATGTTCCGTTTCTAGTCCACGATAATGTTCTGTTTCACGGTAATGTTCTGTCTCTGGTCCACGGTAATGTTCTGTCTCTGGTCCACGGTAATGTTCTGTCTCTGGTCCACGGTAATGTTCTATCTCTGGTCCACGGAAATCTTCTGTCTCTGGTCCACGGTAATGTTCGATCTCTGGTCCACGATAATGTTCGGTTTCACGGTAATGTTCCGTCTCTGGTCCACGATAATGTTTTGTTTCGGTTTCACGGTAATGGTCCGTCTCTGGTCCACGGTAATGTTCTGTTTCACGGTAATGTTCTGTCTCTGGTCCATGGTAATGTTCTGTCTTTGGTCCACGGTAATGTTCCGTCTCTGGTCCACGGTAATGTTCTGTCTCTGGTCCACGGTAATGTTCTGTCTCTGGTCCACGGTAATGTTCTGTCTCTGGTCCACGGTAATGTTCGATCTCTGGTCCACGATAATGTTCGGTTTCACGGTAATGTTCCGTCTCTGGTCCACGATAATGTTCTGTTTCTGTATCACGGTAATGTTCCGTTTCTGGTCCACGAAAATTTTGTGTTTCTGTTTCACGGTTATGTTCCGTTTCTGGTCCGCGATAATGTTCAGTTTCACGGTAATGTTCCGTCTCTGGTCCACGATAATGTTCTGTTTCTGTTTCACGGTAATGTTCCGTTTCTGGTCCATGATAATGTCCTGTTTCACGGTAATGTTCTGTCTCTGGTCCACGGTAATGTTCTGTCTCTGGTCCACGGTAATGTTCTGTCTCTGGTCCACGGTAATGTTCTGTCTCTGGTCCACGGTAATGTTCGATCTCTGGTCCACGATAATGTTCGGTTTCACGGTAATGTTCCGTCTCTGGTCCACGATAATGTTCTGTTTCTGTATCACGGTAATGTTCCGTTTCTGGTCCACGATAATTTTGTGTTTCTGTTTCACGGTAATGTTCCGTTTCTGGTCCACGATAATGTTCGGTTTCAAGGTAAAGTTCGGTCTCTGGTCCACGGTAATGTTCTGTCTCTGGTCCACGGTAATGTTCGGTTTCAAGGTAAAATTGGGTCTCTGGTCCACGGTAATGTTCTGTCTCTGGTAAACGGTAATGTTCCGTTTCTGGTCCATGATAATGTTCTGTTTCGGTTTCACGGTAATGTTCCGTTTCTGGTCCATGATAATGTTCTGTTTCACGGTAATGTTCTGTCCCTGATCCATGGTAATGTTCTGTCTCTGGTCCACGGTAATGTTGTGTTTCTTTTTCACGGTAATGTACTGTCTCTGGTTCACGGTAATGTTCTGTCTCTGGTCCACGCTAATGTTCTGTTTCTGTTTCACGGTAATGTTCCGTTTCTGGTCCACGATAATGTTCGGTTTCAAGGTAAAGTTCGGTCTCTGGTCCACGGTAATGTTCTGTCTCTGGTCCACGGTAATGTTCTGTCTCTGGTCCACGGTAATGTTCTGTCTCTGGTCCACGGTAATGTTCGATCTCTGGTCCACGATAATGTTCGGTTTCACGGTAATGTTCCGTTTCTGGTCCACGATAATTTTGTGTTCCTGTTTCACGGTAATGTTCCGTTTCTGGTCCACGATAATGTTAGGTTTCACGATAATGTTCTGTCTCTGGTCCATGGTAATGTTCTGTGTCTGGTCCACGATAATGTTCGGTTTCACGGTAATGTTCCGTCTCTGGTCCAAGATAATGTTCCGTCTTTGGTCCATGATAATGTTCTGTTTCTGTTTCACGGTAATGTTCCGTTTCTGGTCCACAATAATTTTGTGTTTCTGTTTCACGGTAATGTTCCGTTTCTGGTCCACGATAATGTTCTGTTTCGGTTTCACGGTAATGTTCTGTCTCTGGTCCATGATAATGTTCCGTTTCTGGTCCACGATAATGTTCTGTTTCAGTTTCACGGTAATGTTCTGTTTCCGTTTCACGGTAATGTTCTGTCTCTGGTCCACGGTAACGTTTTGTTTCTGTTTCACGGAAATGTTCCGTCTCTGGTCCACGATAATGTTCGGTTTCACAGTAATGTTCCGTCTCTGGTCCACGATAATGTTGTCTTTCTGTTTCACGGTAATGTTTTGTTTCCTGTCCACGATAATGTTGTGTTTCTGGTCCACGATAATGCTCCGTTTCTGTTCCACGATAATGTTCTGTTTAGGTTTCACGGTAATGTTCTGTCTAAGGTCCACGATAATGTTCCGTCTCTGGTCCACGATAATGTTCCGTCTCTGGTCCACGATAATGTTCTGTCTCTGGTCCACGATAATGTTCCGTTTCTGGTCCACGATAATGTTCTGTTTCGGTTTCACGGTAATGTTCTGTCTCTGGTCCACGGTAATGTTCCGTTTCTGGTCCACGATAATGTTCTGTTTCGGTTTCACGGTAATGTTCCGTTTCTAGTCCACGATAATGTTCTGTTTCACGGTAATGTTCCGTTTCTGGTCCATGATAATGTTCTGTTTTACGGTAATGTTCTGTCCCTGGTCCATGGTAATGTTCTGTCTCTGGTCCACGCTAATGTTCTGTTTCTGTTTCACGGTAATGTTCCGTTTCTGGTCCACGATAATGTTGTGTTTCTGTTTCACGGTAATGTTCCGTTTCTGGTCCACGATAATGTTCTGTTTCGGTTTCACGGTAATGTTCGGTCTCTGCTCCACGGTAATGTTCGGTTTCACGGTAATGTTTGGTCTCTGGTCCACGATAATGTTCGGTTTCACGGTAATGTTCTGGTCCAAGGTAATGTTCTGGTCCACGGTAATGTTCCGTCTCTGGTTCACAGTAATGTTCCGTATCTGGTCCATGGTAATGTTCGGTTTCACAGTAATGTTCCGTCTCTGGTCCAAGATAATGTTGTGTTTCTGTTTCACGGTAATGTTCCGTTTCTGTTTCACGGAAATGTTCCGTCTCTGGTCCACCATAATGTTCGGTTTCACAGTAATGTTCCGTCTCTGGTCCACGATAATGTTGTGTTTCTGTTTCACGGTAATGTTCCGTTTCTGGTCCACGATAATGTTGTGTTTCTGGTCCACGATAATGCTCCGTTTCTGTTCCACGATAATGTTTTGTTTAGGTTTCACGGTAATGTTCTGTCTCTGGTCCACGATAATGTTCCGTCTTTGGTCCACGATAATGTTCCGTCTCTGGTCCACGATAATGTTCTGTCTCTCGTCCACGATAATGTTCCGTTTCTGGTCCACGATAATGTTCTGTTTCGGTTTCACGGTAATGTTCTGTCTCTGGTCCACGATAATGTTCCGTTTCTGGTCCACGATAATGTTCTGTTTTGTTTTCAAGGTAATGTTCTGTCTCTGGTCCACGGTAATGTTCCGTTTCTGGTCCACGATAATGTTCTGTTTCGGTTTCACGGTAATGTTCCGTTTCTAGTCCACCGTAATGTTCTGTCTCTGGTCCACGGTAATGTTCTGTCTCTGGTCCACGGTAATGTTCTGTCTCTGGTCCACGATAATGTTCTGTCTCTGGTCCACGGTAATGTTCTATCTCTGGTCCACGGTAATGTTCTGTCTCTGGTCCACGGTAATGTTCGATCTCTGGTCCACGATAATGTTCGGTTTCACGGTAATGTTCCGTCTCTGGTCCACGATAATGTTCTGTTTCGGTTTCACGGTAATGGTCCGTCTCTGGTCCACGGTAATGTTCTGTTTCACGGTAATGTTCTGTCTCTGGTCCACGGTAATGTTCTGTCTCTGGTCCACGGTAATGTTCTGTCTCTGGTCCACGGTAATGTTCTGTCTCTGGTCCACGGTAATGTTCGATCTCTGGTCCACGATAATGTTCGGTTTCACGGTAATGTTCCGTCTCTGGTCCACGATAATGTTCTGTTTCTGTATCACGGTAATGTTCCGTTTCTGGTCCACGATAATTTTGTGTTTCTGTTTCACGGTTATGTTCCGTTTCTGGTCCGCGATAATGTTCAGTTTCACGGTAATGTTCCGTCTCTGGTCCACGATAATGTTCTGTTTCTGTTTCACGGTAATGTTCCGTTTCTGGTCCATGATAATGTTCTGTTTCACGGTAATGTTCTGTCTCTGGTCCACGGTAATGTTCTGTCTCTGGTCCACGGTAATGTTCTGTCTCTGGTCCACGGTAATGTTCTGTCTCTGGTCCACGGTAATGTTCTGTCTCTGGTCCACGGTAATGTTCGATCTCTGGTCCACGATAATGTTCGGTTTCACGGTAATGTTCCGTCTCTGGTCCACGATAATGTTCTGTTTCTGTATCACGGTAATGTTCCGTTTCTGGTCCACGATAATTTTGTGTTTCTGTTTCACGGTAATGTTCCGTTTCTGGTCCACGATAATGTTCGGTTTCAAGGTAAAGTTCGGTCTCTGGTCCACGGTAATGTTCGGTTTCAAGGTAAAATTGGGTCTCTGGTCCACGGTAATGTTCTGTCTCTGGTAAACGGTAATGTTCTGTCTCTGATCCATGGAAATGTTCTGTCTCTGGTCCACGGTAATGTTCTGTCTCTGGTCCACCGTAATGTTCGATCTCTGGTCCACGATAATGTTCGGTTTCACGGTAATGTTCCGTTTCTGGTCCACGATAATGTTCTGTTTCGGTTTCCCGGTAATGTTCTGTCTCTGGTCCACGGTAATGTTCTGTGTCTGGTCCACGATAATGTTCTGTTTCTGTTTCACGGTAATGTTCCGTTTATGGTCCATGATAATGTTCTTTTTCACAGTAATGTTCTGTCTCTGGTCCATTGTAATATTCTGTCTCTGGTCCACGGTAATGTTCGGTTTCAAGGTAAAGTTCGGTCTCTGGTCCACGATAATGTTCTGTTTCTGTTTCACGGTAATGTTCCGTTTCTGGTCCACGATAATGTTCGGTTTCACGGTAATGTTCTGTCTCTGGTCCATGGTAATGTTCTGTGTCTGGTCCACGATAATGTTCGGTTTCACGGTAATGTTCCGTCTTTGGTCCACGATAATGTTCTGTTTCTGTTTCACGGTAATGTTCCGTTTCTGGTCCATGATAATGTTCTGTTTCACGGTAATGTTCTGTCTCTGGTCCATGGTAATGTTCTGTCTCTGGTCCACGGTAATGTTCTGTCTCTGGTCCACGGTAATGTTCTGTCTCTGGTCCATGGTAATGTTCGGTTTCACAGTAATGTTCCGTCTCTGGTCCAAGATAATGTTGTGTTTCTGTTTCACGGTAATGTTCCGTTTCTGTTTCACGGTAATGTTCTGTCTCTGGTCCATGGTAATGTTCTGTCTCTGGTCTACGGTAATGTTCTGTCTCTGGTCCACGGTAATGTTCTGTCTCTGGTCCACGGTAATTTTTTGGCTCTGGTCCACGGTAATGTTCGATCTCTGGTCCACGATAATGTTCGGTTTCACGGTAATGTTCCGTCTCTGGTCCACGATAATGTTCTGTTTCTGTATCACGGTAATGTTCCGTTTCTGGTTCACGATAATTTTGTGTTTCTGTTTCACGGTAATGTTCCGTTTCTGGTCCACGATAATGTTCGGTTTTAAGGTAAAGTTCGGTCTCTGGTCCACGGTAATGTTCTGTCTCTGGTCCACGGTAATGTTCTGTCTCTGGTCCACGGTAATGTTCTGTCTCTGGTCCACGGTAATGTTCGATCTCTGGTCCACGATAATGTTCGGTTTCACGGTAATGTTCCGTCTCTGGTCCACGATAATGTTCCGTTTCTGTATCACGGTAATGTTCCGTTTCTGGTCCACGATAATTTTGTGTTCCTGTTTCACGGTAATGTTCCGTTTCTGGTCCACGATAATGTTCTGTTTCGGTTTCACGGTAATGTTCGGTCTCTGGTCCACGGTAATGTTTGGTTTCACGGTAATGTTTCGTCTCTGGTCCACGATAATGTTCGGTTTCACGGTAATGTTCTGGTCCAAGGTAATGTTCTGGTCCACGGTAATGTTCCGTCTCTGGTCCACAGTAATGTTCCGTATCTGGTCCATGGTAATGTTCGGTTTCACAGTAATGTTCCGTCTCTGGTCCAAGATAATGTTGTGTTTCTGTTTCACGGTAATGTTCCGTTTCTGTTTCACGGAAATGTTCCGTCTCTGGTCCACGATAATGTTCGGTTTCACAGTAATGTTCCGTCTCTGGTCCACGATAATGTTGTGTTTCTGGTCCACGATAATGCTCCCTTTCTGTTCCACGATAATGTTCTGTTTAGGTTTCACGGAAATGTTCCGTCTCTGGTCCACGATAATGTTCGGTTTCACAGTAATGTTCCGTCTCTGGTCCAAGATAATGTTGTGTTTCTGTTTCACGGTAATGTTCCGTTTCTGTTTCACGGAAATGTTCCGTCTCTGGTCCACCATAATGTTCGGTTTCACAGTAATGTTCCGTCTCTGGTCCACGATAATGTTGTGTTTCTGTTTCACGGTAATGTTCCGTTTCTGGTCCACGATAATGTTGTGTTTCTGGTCCACGATAATGCTCCGTTTCTGTTCCACGATAATGTTCTGTTTAGGTTTCACGGTAATGTTCTGTCTCTGGTCCACGATAATGTTCCGTCTTTGGTCCACGATAATGTTCCGTCTCTGGTCCACGATAATGTTCTGTCTCTCGTCCACGATAATGTTCCGTTTCTGGTCCACGATAATGTTCTGTTTCGGTTTCACGGTAATGTTCTGTCTCTGGTCCACGATAATGTTCCGTTTCTGGTCCACGATAATGTTCTGTTTTGTTTTCAAGGTAATGTTCTGTCTCTGGTCCACGGTAATGTTCCGTTTCTGGTCCACGATAATGTTCTGTTTCGGTTTCACGGTAATGTTCCGTTTCTAGTCCACGATAATGTTCTGTTTCACGGTAATGTTCTGTCTCTGGTCCACGGTAATGTTCTGTCTCTGGTCCACGGTAATGTTCTGTCTCTGGTCCACGGTAATGTTCTATCTCTGGTCCACGGAAATCTTCTGTCTCTGGTCCACGGTAATGTTCGATCTCTGGTCCACGATAATGTTCGGTTTCACGGTAATGTTCCGTCTCTGGTCCACGATAATGTTCTGTTTCGGTTTCACGGTAATGGTCCGTCTCTGGTCCACGGTAATGTTCTGTTTCACGGTAATGTTCTGTCTCTGGTCCATGGTAATGTTCTGTCTTTGGTCCACGGTAATGTTCCGTCTCTGGTCCACGGTAATGTTCTGTCTCTGGTCCACGGTAATGTTCTGTCTCTGGTCCACGGTAATGTTCTGTCTCTGGTCCACGGTAATGTTCGATCTCTGGTCCACGATAATGTTCGGTTTCACGGTAATGTTCCGTCTCTGGTCCACGATAATGTTCTGTTTCTGTATCACGGTAATGTTCCGTTTCTGGTCCACGAAAATTTTGTGTTTCTGTTTCACGGTTATGTTCCGTTTCTGGTCCGCGATAATGTTCAGTTTCACGGTAATGTTCCGTCTCTGGTCCACGATAATGTTCTGTTTCTGTTTCACGGTAATGTTCCGTTTCTGGTCCATGATAATGTCCTGTTTCACGGTAATGTTCTGTCTCTGGTCCACGGTAATGTTCTGTCTCTGGTCCACGGTAATGTTCTGTCTCTGGTCCACGGTAATGTTCGATCTCTGGTCCACGATAATGTTCGGTTTCACGGTAATGTTCCGTCTCTGGTCCACGATAATGTTCTGTTTCTGTATCACGGTAATGTTCCGTTTCTGGTCCACGATAATTTTGTGTTTCTGTTTCACGGTAATGTTCCGTTTCTGGTCCACGATAATGTTCGGTTTCAAGGTAAAGTTCGGTCTCTGGTCCACGGTAATGTTCTGTCTCTGGTCCACGGTAATGTTCGGTTTCAAGGTAAAATTGGGTCTCTGGTCCACGGTAATGTTCTGTCTCTGGTAAACGGTAATGTTCCGTTTCTGGTCCATGATAATGTTCTGTTTCGGTTTCACGGTAATGTTCCGTTTCTGGTCCATGATAATGTTCTGTTTCACGGTAATGTTCTGTCCCTGGTCCATGGTAATGTTCTGTCTCTGGTCCACGGTAATGTTGTGTTTCTTTTTCACGGTAATGTTCTGTCTCTGGTTCACGGTAATGTTCTGTCTCTGGTCCACGCTAATGTTCTGTTTCTGTTTCACGGTAATGTTCCGTTTCTGGTCCACGATAATGTTCGGTTTCAAGGTAAAGTTCGGTCTCTGGTCCACGGTAATGTTCTGTCTCTGGTCCACGGTAATGTTCTGTCTCTGGTCCACGGTAATGTTCTGTCTCTGGTCCACGGTAATGTTCGATCTCTGGTCCACGATAATGTTCGGTTTCACGGTAATGTTCCGTTTCTGGTCCACGATAATTTTGTGTTCCTGTTTCACGGTAATGTTCCGTTTCTGGTCCACGATAATGTTAGGTTTCACGATAATGTTCTGTCTCTGGTCCATGGTAATGTTCTGTGTCTGGTCCACGATAATGTTCGGTTTCACGGTAATGTTCCGTCTCTGGTCCACGATAATGTTCCGTCTTTGGTCCATGATAATGTTCTGTTTCTGTTTCACGGTAATGTTCCGTTTCTGGTCCACAATAATTTTGTGTTTCTGTTTCACGGTAATGTTCCGTTTCTGGTCCACGATAATGTTCTGTTTCGGTTTCACGGTAATGTTCTGTCTCTGGTCCATGATAATGTTCCGTTTCTGGTCCACGATAATGTTCTGTTTCAGTTTCACGGTAATGTTCTGTTTCCGTTTCACGGTAATGTTCTGTCTCTGGTCCACGGTAACGTTTTGTTTCTGTTTCACGGAAATGTTCCGTCTCTGGTCCACGATAATGTTCGGTTTCACAGTAATGTTCCGTCTCTGGTCCACGATAATGTTGTCTTTCTGTTTCACGGTAATGTTTTGTTTCCTGTCCACGATAATGTTGTGTTTCTGGTCCACGATAATGCTCCGTTTCTGTTCCACGATAATGTTCTGTTTAGGTTTCATGGTAATGTTCTGTCTAAGGTCCACGATAATGTTCCGTCTCTGGTCCACGATAATGTTCCGTCTCTGGTCCACGATAATGTTCTGTCTCTGGTCCACGATAATGTTCCGTTTCTGGTCCACGATAATGTTCTGTTTCGGTTTCACGGTAATGTTCTGTCTCTGGTCCACGGTAATGTTCCGTTTCTGGTCCACGATAATGTTCTGTTTCGGTTTCACGGTAATGTTCCGTTTCTAGTCCACGATAATGTTCTGTTTCTTCTGGTCCATGATAATGTTCTGTTTCACGGTAATGTTCTGTCCCTGGTCCATGGTAATGTTCTGTCTCTGGTCCACGGTAATGTTGTGTTTCTTTTTCACGGTAATGTTCTGTCTCTGGTTCACGGTAATGTTCTGTCTCTGGTCCACGCTAATGTTCTGTTTCTGTTTCACGGTAATGTTCCGTTTCTGGTCCACGATAATGTTGTGTTTCTGTTTAGCGGTAATGTTCTATCTCTGGTCCACGCTAATGTTCTGTTTCTGTTTCACGGTAATGTTCCGTTTCTGGTCCACGATAATGTTGTGTTTCTGTTTCACGGTAATGTTCCGTTTCTGGTCCACGATAATGTTCTGTTTCGGTTTCACGGTAATGTTCGGTCTCTGCTCCACGGTAATGTTCGGTTTCACGGTAATGTTTGGTCTCTGGTCCACGATAATGTTCGGTTTCACGGTAATGTTCTGGTCCAAGGTAATGTTCTGGTCCACGGTAATGTTCCGTCTCTGGTTCACAGTAATGTTCCGTATCTGGTCCATGGTAATGTTCGGTTTCACAGTAATGTTCCGTCTCTGGTCCAAGATAATGTTGTGTTTCTGTTTCACGGTAATGTTCCGTTTCTGTTTCACGGAAATGTTCCGTCTCTGGTCCACCATAATGTTCGGTTTCACAGTAATGTTCCGTCTCTGGTCCACGATAATGTTGTGTTTCTGTTTCACGGTAATGTTCCGTTTCTGGTCCACGATAATGTTGTGTTTCTGGTCCACGATAATGCTCCGTTTCTGTTCCACGATAATGTTTTGTTTAGGTTTCACGGTAATGTTCTGTCTCTGGTCCACGATAATGTTCCGTCTTTGGTCCACGATAATGTTCCGTCTCTGGTCCACGATAATGTTCTGTCTCTCGTCCACGATAATGTTCCGTTTCTGGTCCACGATAATGTTCTGTTTCGGTTTCACGGTAATGTTCTGTCTCTGGTCCACGATAATGTTCCGTTTCTGGTCCACGATAATGTTCTGTTTTGTTTTCAAGGTAATGTTCTGTCTCTGGTCCACGGTAATGTTCCGTTTCTGGTCCACGATAATGTTCTGTTTCGGTTTCACGGTAATGTTCCGTTTCTAGTCCACCGTAATGTTCTGTCTCTGGTCCACGGTAATGTTCTGTCTCTGGTCCACGGTAATGTTCTGTCTCTGGTCCACGATAATGTTCTGTCTCTGGTCCACGGTAATGTTCTATCTCTGGTCCACGGTAATGTTCTGTCTCTGGTCCACGGTAATGTTCGATCTCTGGTCCACGATAATGTTCGGTTTCACGGTAATGTTCCGTCTCTGGTCCACGATAATGTTCTGTTTCGGTTTCACGGTAATGGTCCGTCTCTGGTCCACGGTAATGTTCTGTTTCACGGTAATGTTCTGTCTCTGGTCCACGGTAATGTTCTGTCTCTGGTCCACGGTAATGTTCTGTCTCTGGTCCACGGTAATGTTCTGTCTCTGGTCCACGGTAATGTTCGATCTCTGGTCCACGATAATGTTCGGTTTCACGGTAATGTTCCGTCTCTGGTCCACGATAATGTTCTGTTTCTGTATCACGGTAATGTTCCGTTTCTGGTCCACGATAATTTTGTGTTTCTGTTTCACGGTTATGTTCCGTTTCTGGTCCGCGATAATGTTCAGTTTCACGGTAATGTTCCGTCTCTGGTCCACGATAATGTTCTGTTTCTGTTTCACGGTAATGTTCCGTTTCTGGTCCATGATAATGTTCTGTTTCACGGTAATGTTCTGTCTCTGGTCCACGGTAATGTTCTGTCTCTGGTCCACGGTAATGTTCTGTCTCTGGTCCACGGTAATGTTCTGTCTCTGGTCCACGGTAATGTTCGATCTCTGGTCCACGATAATGTTCGGTTTCACGGTAATGTTCCGTCTCTGGTCCACGATAATGTTCTGTTTCTGTATCACGGTAATGTTCCGTTTCTGGTCCACGATAATTTTGTGTTTCTGTTTCACGGTAATGTTCCGTTTCTGGTCCACGATAATGTTCGGTTTCAAGGTAAAGTTCGGTCTCTGGTCCACGGTAATGTTCGGTTTCAAGGTAAAATTGGGTCTCTGGTCCACGGTAATGTTCTGTCTCTGGTAAACGGTAATGTTCTGTCTCTGGTCCATGGAAATGTTCTGTCTCTGGTCCACGGTAATGTTCTGTCTCTGGTCCACCGTAATGTTCGATCTCTGGTCCACGATAATGTTCGGTTTCACGGTAATGTTCCGTTTCTGGTCCACGATAATGTTCTGTTTCGGTTTCCCGGTAATGTTCTGTCTCTGGTCCACGGTAATGTTCTGTGTCTGGTCCACGATAATGTTCTGTTTCTGTTTCACGGTAATGTTCCGTTTATGGTCCATGATAATGTTCTTTTTCACAGTAATGTTCTGTCTCTGGTCCATTGTAATATTCTGTCTCTGGTCCACGGTAATGTTCGGTTTCAAGGTAAAGTTCGGTCTCTGGTCCACGATAATGTTCTGTTTCTGTTTCACGGTAATGTTCCGTTTCTGGTCCACGATAATGTTCGGTTTCACGGTAATGTTCTGTCTCTGGTCCATGGTAATGTTCTGTGTCTGGTCCACGATAATGTTCGGTTTCACGGTAATGTTCCGTCTTTGGTCCACGATAATGTTCTGTTTCTGTTTCACGGTAATGTTCCGTTTCTGGTCCATGATAATGTTCTGTTTCACGGTAATGTTCTGTCTCTGGTCCATGGTAATGTTCTGTCTCTGGTCCACGGTAATGTTCTGTCTCTGGTCCACGGTAATGTTCTGTCTCTGGTCCATGGTAATGTTCGGTTTCACAGTAATGTTCCGTCTCTGGTCCAAGATAATGTTGTGTTTCTGTTTCACGGTAATGTTCCGTTTCTGTTTCACGGTAATGTTCTGTCTCTGGTCCATGGTAATGTTCTGTCTCTGGTCTACGGTAATGTTCTGTCTCTGGTCCACGGTAATGTTCTGTCTCTGGTCCACGGTAATTTTTTGGCTCTGGTCCACGGTAATGTTCGATCTCTGGTCCACGATAATGTTCGGTTTCACGGTAATGTTCCGTCTCTGGTCCACGATAATGTTCTGTTTCTGTATCACGGTAATGTTCCGTTTCTGGTCCACGATAATTTTGTGTTTCTGTTTCACGGTAATGTTCCGTTTCTGGTCCACGATAATGTTCGGTTTTAAGGTAAAGTTCGGTCTCTGGTCCACGGTAATGTTCTGTCTCTGGTCCACGGTAATGTTCTGTCTCTGGTCCACGGTAATGTTCTGTCTCTGGTCCACGGTAATGTTCGATCTCTGGTCCACGATAATGTTCGGTTTCACGGTAATGTTCCGTCTCTGGTCCACGATAATGTTCCGTTTCTGTATCACGGTAATGTTCCGTTTCTGGTCCACGATAATTTTGTGTTCCTGTTTCACGGTAATGTTCCGTTTCTGGTCCACGATAATGTTCTGTTTCGGTTTCACGGTAATGTTCGGTCTCTGGTCCACGGTAATGTTTGGTTTCACGGTAATGTTTCGTCTCTGGTCCACGATAATGTTCGGTTTCACGGTAATGTTCTGGTCCAAGGTAATGTTCTGGTCCACGGTAATGTTCCGTCTCTGGTCCACAGTAATGTTCCGTATCTGGTCCATGGTAATGTTCGGTTTCACAGTAATGTTCCGTCTCTGGTCCAAGATAATGTTGTGTTTCTGTTTCACGGTAATGTTCCGTTTCTGTTTCACGGAAATGTTCCGTCTCTGGTCCACGATAATGTTCGGTTTCACAGTAATGTTCCGTCTCTGGTCCACGATAATGTTGTGTTTCTGGTCCACGATAATGCTCCCTTTCTGTTCCACGATAATGTTCTGTTTAGGTTTCACGGTAATGTTCTGTCTCTGGTCCACGATAATGTTCTGTCTTTGGTCCACGATAATGTTCCGTCTCTGGTCCACGATAATGTTCTGTCTCTCGTCCACGATAATGTTCCGTTTCTGGTCCACGATAATGTTCTGTTTCGGTTTCACGGTAATGTTCTGTCTCTGGTCCACGATAATGTTCCGTTTCTGGTCCACGATAATGTTCTGTTTTGTTTTCAAGGTAATGTTCTGTCTCTGGTCCACGGTAATGTTCCGTTTCTGGTCCACGATAATGTTCTGTTTCGGTTTCACGGTAATGTTCCGTTTCTAGTCCACGATAATGTTCTGTTTCACGGTAATGTTCTGTCTCTGGTCGACGGTAATGTTCTGTCTCTGGTCCACGGTAATGTTCTGTCTCTGGTCCACGGTAATGTTCTATCTCTGGTCCACGGAAATCTTCTGTCTCTGGTCCACGGTAATGTTCGATCTCTGGTCCACGATAATGTTCGGTTTCACGGTAATGTTCCGTCTCTGGTCCACGATAATGTTCTGTTTCGGTTTCACGGTAATGGTCCGTCTCTGGTCCACGGTAATGTTCTGTTTCACGGTAATGTTCTGTCTCTGGTCCATGGTAATGTTCTGTCTTTGGTCCACGGTAATGTTCCGTCTCTGGTCCACGGTAATGTTCTGTCTCTGGTCCACGGTAATGTTCTGTCTCTGGTCCACGGTAATGTTCTGTCTCTGGTCCACGGTAATGTTCGATCTCTGGTCCACGATAATGTTCGGTTTCACGGTAATGTTCCGTCTCTGGTCCACGATAATGTTCTGTTTCTGTATCACGGTAATGTTCCGTTTCTGGTCCACGAAAATTTTGTGTTTCTGTTTCACGGTTATGTTCCGTTTCTGGTCCGCGATAATGTTCAGTTTCACGGTAATGTTCCGTCTCTGGTCCACGATAATGTTCTGTTTCTGTTTCACGGTAATGTTCCGTTTCTGGTCCATGATAATGTCCTGTTTCACGGTAATGTTCTGTCTCTGGTCCACGGTAATGTTCTGTCTCTGGTCCACGGTAATGTTCTGTCTCTGGTCCACGGTAATGTTCTGTCTCTGGTCCACGGTAATGTTCGATCTCTGGTCCACGATAATGTTCGGTTTCACGGTAATGTTCCGTCTCTGGTCCACGATAATGTTCTGTTTCTGTATCACGGTAATGTTCCGTTTCTGGTCCACGATAATTTTGTGTTTCTGTTTCACGGTAATGTTCCGTTTCTGGTCCACGATAATGTTCGGTTTCAAGGTAAAGTTCGGTCTCTGGTCCACGGTAATGTTCTGTCTCTGGTCCACGGTAATGTTCGGTTTCAAGGTAAAATTGGGTCTCTGGTCCACGGTAATGTTCTGTCTCTGGTAAACGGTAATGTTCTGTCTCTGGTCCATGGAAATGTTCTGTCTCTGGTCCACGGTAATGTTCTGTCTCTGGTCCACCGTAATGTTCGATCTCTGGTCCACGATAATGTTCGGTTTCACGGTAATGTTCCGTTTCTGGTCCACGATAATGTTCTGTTTTGGTTTCCCGGTAATGTTCTGTCTCTGGTCCACGGTAATGTTCTGTGTCTGGTCCACGATAATGTTCTGTTTCTGTTTCACGGTAATGTTCCGTTTCTGGTCCATGATAATGTTCTTTTTCACAGTAATGTTCTGTCTCTGGTCCATTGTAATATTCTTTCTCTGGTCCACGGTAATGTTCGGTTTCAAGGTAAAGTTCGGTCTCTGGTCCACGATAATGTTCTGTTTCTGTTTCACGGTAATGTTCCGTTTCTGGTCCACGATAATGTTCGGTTTCACGGTAATGTTCTGTCTCTGGTCCATGGTAATGTTCTGTGTCTGGTCCACGATAATGTTCGGTTTCACGGTAATGTTCCGTCTTTGGTCCACGATAATGTTCTGTTTCTGTTTCACGGTAATGTTCCGTTTCTGGTCCATGATAATGTTCTGTTTCACGGTAATGTTCTGTCTCTGGTCCATGGTAATGTTCTGTCTCTGGTCCACGGTAATGTTCTGTCTCTGGTCCACGGTAATGTTCTGTCTCTGGTCCATGGTAATGTTCGGTTTCACAGTAATGTTCCGTCTCTGGTCCAAGATAATGTTGTGTTTCTGTTTCACGGTAATGTTCCGTTTCTGTTTCACGGTAATGTTCTGTCTCTGGTCCATGGTAATGTTCTGTCTCTGGTCTACGGTAATGTTCTGACTCTGGTCCACGGTAATGTTCTGTCTCTGGTCCACGGTAATTTTTTGTCTCTGGTCCACGGTAATGTTCGATCTCTGGTCCACGATAATGTTCGGTTTCACGGTAATGTTCCGTCTCTGGTCCACGATAATGTTCGGTTTCACGGTAATGTTCTGGTCCAAGGTAATGTTCTGGTCCACGGTAATGTTCCGTCTCTGGTCCACGGTAATGTTCCGTCTCTGGTCCACAGTAATGTTCCGTATCTGGTCCATGGTAATGTTCGGTTTCACAGTAATGTTCCGTCTCTGGTCCAAGATAATGTTGTGTTTCTGTTTCACGGTAATGTTCCGTTTCTGTTTCACGGAAATGTTCCGTCTCTGGTCCACGATAATGTTCGGTTTCACAGTAATGTTCCGTCTCTGGTCCACGATAATGTTGTTTCTGGTCCACGATAATGTTCTGTCTCTCGTCCACGATAATGTTCCGTTTCTGGTCCACGATAATGTTCTGTTTCGGTTTCACGGTAATGTTCTGTCTCTGGTCCACGATAATGTTCCGTTTCTGGTCCACGATAATGTTCTGTTTTGTTTTCAAGGTAATGTTCTGTCTCTGGTCCACGGTAATGTTCCGTTTCTGGTCCACGATAATGTTCTGTTTCGGTTTCACGGTAATGTTCCGTTTCTAGTCCACGATAATGTTCTGTTTCACGGTAATGTTCTGTCTCTGGTCCACGGTAATGTTCTGTCTCTGGTCCACGGTAATGTTCTGTCTCTGGTCCACGGTAATGTTCTATCTCTGGTCCACGGTAATGTTCTGTCTCTGGTCCACGGTAATGTTCGATCTCTGGTCCACGATAATGTTCGGTTTCACGGTAATGTTACGTCTCTGGCCCACGATAATGTTCTGTTTCGGTTTCACGGTAATGGTCCGTCTCTGGTCCACGGTAATGTCCTGTTTCACGGTAATGTTCTGTCTCTGGTCCATGGTAATGTTCTGTCTCTGGTCCACGGTAATGTTCTGTCTCTGGTCCACGGTAATGTTCTGTCTCTGGTCCACGGTAATGTTCTGTCTCTGGTCCACGGTAATGTTCGATCTCTGGTCCACGATAATGTTCGGTTTCACGGTAATGTTCCGTCTCTGGTCCACGATAATGTTCTGTTTCTGTGTCACGGTAATGTTCCGTTTCTGGTCCACGATAATTTTGTGTTTCTGTTTCACGGTAATGTTCCGTTTCTGGTCCGCGATAATGTTCGGTTTCACGGTAATGTTCCGTCTCTGGTCCACGATAATGTTCTGTTTCTGTTTCACGGTAATGTTCCGGTTCTGGTCCATGATAATGTTCTGTTTCACGGTAATGTTCTCTCTGGTCCATGGTAATGTTCTGTCTCTGGTCCACGGTAATATTCTGTCTCTGGTCCACGGTAATGTTCTGTCTCTGGTCCACGGTAATGTTCCGTTTCTGGTCCATGATAATGTTCTGTTTCACGGTAATGTTCCGTTTCTGGTCCATGATAATGTTCTGTTTCACGGTAATGTTCTGTCTCTGGTCCATGGTAATGTTCTGTCTCTGGTCCACGGTAATGTTCTGTCTCTGGTCCACGGTAATGTTCTGTCTCTGGTCCATGGTAATGTTCGGTTTCACAGTAATGTTCCGTTTCTGGTCCACGATAATGTTCTGTTTCGGTTTCACGGTAATGTTCTGTCTCTGGTCCATGATAATGTTCCGTTTCTGGTCCACGATAATGTTCTGTTTCAGTTTCACGTTTCACGGTAATGTTCTGTCTCTGGTCCACGATAATGTTCCGTCTCTGGTCCACGATAATGTTCCGTCTCTGGTCCACGATAATGTTCTGTCTCTGGTCCACGATAATGTTCCGTTTCTGGTCCACGATAATGTTCTGTTTTGGTTTCAAGGTAATGTTCTGTCTCTGGTCCACGGTAATGTTCCGTTTCTTGTCCACGATAATGTTCTGTTTCGGTTTCACGGTAATGTTCCGTTTCTAGTCCACGATAATGTTCTGTTTCACGGTAATGTTCCGTTTCTGGTCCATGATAATGTTCTGTTTCACGGTAATGTTCTGTCCCTGGTCCATGGTAATGTTCTGTCTCTGGTCCACGGTAATGTTGTGTTTCTTTTTCACGGTAATGTTCTGTCTCTGGTTCACGGTAATGTTCTGTCTCTGGTCCACGCTAATGTTCTGTTTCTGTTTCACGGTAATGTTCCGTTTCTGGTCCACGATAATGTTGTGTTTCTGTTTAGCGGTAATGTTCTGTCTCTGGTCCACGCTAATGTTCTGTTTCTGTTACACGGTAATGTTCCGTTTCTGGTCCACGATAATGTTGTGTTTCTGTTTCACGGTAATGTTCCGTTTCTGGTCCACGATAATGTTCTGTTTCGGTTTCACGGTAATGTTCGGTCTCTGGTCCACGGTAATGTTCGGTTTCACGGTAATGTTTGGTCTCTGGTCCACGATAATGTTCGGTTTCACGGTAATGTTCTGGTCCAAGGTAATGTTCTGGTCCACGGTAATGTTCCGTCTCTGGTCCACAGTAATGTTCCGTATCTGGTCCATGGTAATGTTCGGTTTCACAGTAATGTTCCGTCTCTGGTCCAAGATAATGTTGTGTTTCTGTTTCACGGTAATGTTCCGTTTCTGTTTCACGGAAATGTTCCGTTTCTGTTTCACGGAAATGTTCCGTCTCTGGTCCACGATAATGTTCGGTTTCACAGTAATGTTCCGTCTCTGGTCCACGATAATGTTGTGTTTCTGTTTCACGGTAATGTTCCGTTTCTGGTCCACGATAATGTTGTGTTTCTGGTCCACGATAATGCTCCGTTTCTGTTCCACGATAATGTTCTGTTTAGGTTTCACGGTAATGTTCTGTCTCTGGTCCACGATAATGTTCCGTCTTTGGTCCACGATAATGTTCCGTCTCTGGTCCACGATAATGTTCTGTCTCTCGTCCACGATAATGTTCCGTTTCTGGTCCACGATAATGTTCTGTTTCGGTTTGACGGTAATGTTCTGTCTCTGGTCCACGATAATGTTCCGTTTCTGGTCCACGATAATGTTCTGTTTCGGTTTCACGGTAATGTTCCGTTTCTAGTCCACGATAATGTTCTGTTTCACGGTAATGTTCTGTCTCTGGTCCACGGTAATGTTCTGTCTCTGGTCCACGGTAATGTTCTGTCTCTGGTCCACGGTAATGTTCTGTCTCTGGTCCACGGTAATGTTCGATCTCTGGTCCACGATAATGTTCGGTTTCACGGTAATGTTCCGTCTCTGGTCCATGATAATGTTCTGTTTCGGTTTCACGGTAATGGTCCGTCTCTGGTCCACGGTAATGTTCTGTTTCACGGTAATGTTCTGTCTCTGGTCCACGGTAATGTTCTGTCTCTGGTCCACGGTAATGTTCTGTCTCTGGTCCACGGTAATGTTCTGTCTCTGGTCCACGGTAATGTTCGATCTCTGGTCCACGATAATGTTCGGTTTCACGGTAATGTTCCGTCTCTAGTCCACGATAATGTTCTGTTTCTGTATCACGGTAATGTTCCGTTTCTGGTCCACGATAATTTTGTGTTTCTGTTTCACGGTAATGTTCCGTTTCTGGTCCACGATAATGTTCGGTTTCAAGGTAAAGTTCGGTCTCTGGTCAACGGTAATGTTCTGTCTCTGGTCCACGGTAATGTTCTGTCTCTGGTCCACGGTAATGTTCTGTCTCTGGTCCACGGTAATGTTCGGTTTCAAGGTAAAATTGGGTCTCTGGTCCACGGTAATGTTCTGTCTCTGGTAAACGGTAATGTTCTGTCTCTGGTCCATGGAAATGTTCTGTCTCTGGTCCACGGTAATGTTCTGTCTCTGGTCCACCGTAATGTTCGATCTCTGGTCCACGATAATGTTCGGTTTCCCGGTAATGTTCCGTTTCTGGTCCACGATAATGTTCTGTTTCGGTTTCCCGGTAATGTTCTGTCTCTGGTCCACGGTAATGTTCTGTGTCTGGTCCACGATAATGTTCTGTTTCTGTTTCACGGTAATGTTCCGTTTCTGGTCCATGATAATGTTCTTTTTCACAGTAATGTTCTGTCTCTCGTCCATTGTAATATTCTGTCTCTGGTCCACGGTAATGTTCGGTTTCAAGGTAAAGTTCGGTCTCTGGTCCACGATAATGTTCTGTTTCTGTTTCACGGTAATGTTCCGTTTCTGGTCCACGATAATGTTCGGTTTCACGGTAATGTTCTGTCTCTGGTCCATGGTAATGTTCTGTGTCTGGTCCACGATAATGTTCGGTTTCACGGTAATGTTCCGTCTCTGGTCCACGATAATGTTCTGTTTCTGTTTCACGGTAATGTTCCGTTTCTGGTCCATGATAATGTTCTGTTTCACGGTAATGTTCTGTCTCTGGTCCATGGTAATGTTCTGTCTCTGGTCCACGGTAATGTTCTGTCTCTGGTCCACGGTAATGTTCTGTCTCTGGTCCATGGTAATGTTCGGTTTCACAGTAATGTTCCGTTTCTGGTCCACGATAATGTTCTGTTTCGGTTTCACGGTAATGTTCTGTCTCTGGTCCATGATAATGTTCCGTTTCTGGTCCACGATAATGTTCTGTTTCAGTTTCACGTTTCACGGTAATGTTCTGTCTCTGGTCCACGATAATGTTCCGTCTCTGGTCCACGATAATGTTCCGTCTCTGGTCCACGATAATGTTCTGTCTCTGGTCCACGATAATGTTCCGTTTCTGGTCCACGATAATGTTCTGTTTCGGTTTCACGGTAATGTTCTGTCTCTGGTCCACGATAATGTTCCCTTTCTGGTCCACGATAATGTTCTGTTTCAGTTTCACGTTTCACGGTAATGTTCTGTCTCTGGTCCACGATAATGTTCCGTCTCTGGTCCACGATAATGTTCCGTCTCTGGTCCACGATAATGTTCTGTCTCTGGTCCACGGTAATGTTCCGTTTCTTGTCCACGATAATGTTCTGTTTCGGTTTCACGGTAATGTTCCGTTTCTAGTCCACGATAATGTTCTGTTTCACGGTAATGTTCCGTTTCTGGTCCATGATAATGTTCTGTTTCACGGTAATGTTCTGTCCCTGGTCCATGGTAATGTTCTGTCTCTGGTCCACGGTAATGTTGTGTTTCTTTTTCACGGTAATGTTCTGTCTCTGGTTCACGGTAATGTTCTGTCTCTGGTCCACGCTAATGTTCTGTTTCTGTTTCACGGTAATGTTCCGTTTCTGGTCCACGATAATGTTGTGTTTCTGTTTAGCGGTAATGTTCTGTCTCTGGTCCACGCTAATGTTCTGTTTCTGTTTCACGGTAATGTTCCGTTTCTGGTCCACGATAATGTTGTGTTTCTGTTTCACGGTAATGTTCCGTTTCTGGTCCACGATAATGTTCTGTTTCGGTTTCACGGTAATGTTCGGTCTCTGGTCCACGGTAATGTTCGGTTTCACGGTAATGTTCCGTCTCTGGTCCACGGTAATGTTCCGTCTCTGGTCCACAGTAATGTTCCGTATCTGGTCCATGGTAATGTTCGGTTTCACAGTAATGTTCCGTCTCTGGTCCAAGATAATGTTGTGTTTCTGTTTCACGGTAATGTTCCGTTTCTGTTTCACGGAAATGTTCCGTCTCTGGTCCACGATAATGTTCGGTTTCACAGTAATGTTCCGTCTCTGGTCCACGATAATGTTGTTTCTGGTCCACGATAATGTTCTGTCTCTCGTCCACGATAATGTTCCGTTTCTGGTCCACGATAATGTTCTGTTTCGGTTTCACGGTAATGTTCTGTCTCTGGTCCACGATAATGTTCCGTTTCTGGTCCACGATAATGTTCTGTTTTGTTTTCAAGGTAATGTTCTGTCTCTGGTCCACGGTAATGTTCCGTTTCTGGTCCACGATAATGTTCTGTTTCGGTTTCACGGTAATGTTCCGTTTCTAGTCCACGATAATGTTCTGTTTCACGGTAATGTTCTGTCTCTGGTCCACGGTAATGTTCTGTCTCTGGTCCACGGTAATGTTCTGTCTCTGGTCCACGGTAATGTTCTATCTCTGGTCCACGGTAATGTTCTGTCTCTGGTCCACGGTAATGTTCGATCTCTGGTCCACGATAATGTTCGGTTTCACGGTAATGTTACGTCTCTGGCCCACGATAATGTTCTGTTTCGGTTTCACGGTAATGGTCCGTCTCTGGTCCACGGTAATGTCCTGTTTCACGGTAATGTTCTGTCTCTGGTCCATGGTAATGTTCTGTCTCTGGTCCACGGTAATGTTCTGTCTCTGGTCCACGGTAATGTTCTGTCTCTGGTCCACGGTAATGTTCTGTCTCTGGTCCACGGTAATGTTCGATCTCTGGTCCACGATAATGTTCGGTTTCACGGTAATGTTCCGTCTCTGGTCCACGATAATGTTCTGTTTCTGTGTCACGGTAATGTTCCGTTTCTGGTCCACGATAATTTTGTGTTTCTGTTTCACGGTAATGTTCCGTTTCTGGTCCGCGATAATGTTCGGTTTCACGGTAATGTTCCGTCTCTGGTCCACGATAATGTTCTGTTTCTGTTTCACGGTAATGTTCCGGTTCTGGTCCATGATAATGTTCTGTTTCACGGTAATGTTCTCTCTGGTCCATGGTAATGTTCTGTCTCTGGTCCACGGTAATATTCTGTCTCTGGTCCACGGTAATGTTCTGTCTCTGGTCCACGGTAATGTTCCGTTTCTGGTCCATGATAATGTTCTGTTTCACGGTAATGTTCCGTTTCTGGTCCATGATAATGTTCTGTTTCACGGTAATGTTCTGTCTCTGGTCCATGGTAATGTTCTGTCTCTGGTCCACGGTAATGTTCTGTCTCTGGTCCACGGTAATGTTCTGTCTCTGGTCCATGGTAATGTTCGGTTTCACAGTAATGTTCCGTTTCTGGTCCACGATAATGTTCTGTTTCGGTTTCACGGTAATGTTCTGTCTCTGGTCCATGATAATGTTCCGTTTCTGGTCCACGATAATGTTCTGTTTCAGTTTCACGTTTCACGGTAATGTTCTGTCTCTGGTCCACGATAATGTTCCGTCTCTGGTCCACGATAATGTTCCGTCTCTGGTCCACGATAATGTTCTGTCTCTGGTCCACGATAATGTTCCGTTTCTGGTCCACGATAATGTTCTGTTTTGGTTTCAAGGTAATGTTCTGTCTCTGGTCCACGGTAATGTTCCGTTTCTTGTCCACGATAATGTTCTGTTTCGGTTTCACGGTAATGTTCCGTTTCTAGTCCACGATAATGTTCTGTTTCACGGTAATGTTCCGTTTCTGGTCCATGATAATGTTCTGTTTCACGGTAATGTTCTGTCCCTGGTCCATGGTAATGTTCTGTCTCTGGTCCACGGTAATGTTGTGTTTCTTTTTCACGGTAATGTTCTGTCTCTGGTTCACGGTAATGTTCTGTCTCTGGTCCACGCTAATGTTCTGTTTCTGTTTCACGGTAATGTTCCGTTTCTGGTCCACGATAATGTTGTGTTTCTGTTTAGCGGTAATGTTCTGTCTCTGGTCCACGCTAATGTTCTGTTTCTGTTTCACGGTAATGTTCCGTTTCTGGTCCACGATAATGTTGTGTTTCTGTTTCACGGTAATGTTCCGTTTCTGGTCCACGATAATGTTCTGTTTCGGTTTCACGGTAATGTTCGGTCTCTGGTCCACGGTAATGTTCGGTTTCACGGTAATGTTTGGTCTCTGGTCCACGATAATGTTCGGTTTCACGGTAATGTTCTGGTCCAAGGTAATGTTCTGGTCCACGGTAATGTTCCGTCTCTGGTCCACAGTAATGTTCCGTATCTGGTCCATGGTAATGTTCGGTTTCACAGTAATGTTCCGTCTCTGGTCCAAGATAATGTTGTGTTTCTGTTTCACGGTAATGTTCCGTTTCTGTTTCACGGAAATGTTCCGTTTCTGTTTCACGGAAATGTTCCGTCTCTGGTCCACGATAATGTTCGGTTTCACAGTAATGTTCCGTCTCTGGTCCACGATAATGTTGTGTTTCTGTTTCACGGTAATGTTCCGTTTCTGGTCCACGATAATGTTGTGTTTCTGGTCCACGATAATGCTCCGTTTCTGTTCCACGATAATGTTCTGTTTAGGTTTCACGGTAATGTTCTGTCTCTGGTCCACGATAATGTTCCGTCTTTGGTCCACGATAATGTTCCGTCTCTGGTCCACGATAATGTTCTGTCTCTCGTCCACGATAATGTTCCGTTTCTGGTCCACGATAATGTTCTGTTTCGGTTTGACGGTAATGTTCTGTCTCTGGTCCACGATAATGTTCCGTTTCTGGTCCACGATAATGTTCTGTTTCGGTTTCACGGTAATGTTCCGTTTCTAGTCCACGATAATGTTCTGTCTCTGGTCCACCGTAATGTTCGATCTCTGGTCCACGATAATGTTCGGTTTCCCGGTAATGTTCCGTTTCTGGTCCACGATAATGTTCTGTTTCGGTTTCCCGGTAATGTTCTGTCTCTGGTCCACGGTAATGTTCTGTGTCTGGTCCACGATAATGTTCTGTTTCTGTTTCACGGTAATGTTCCGTTTCTGGTCCATGATAATGTTCTTTTTCACAGTAATGTTCTGTCTCTCGTCCATTGTAATATTCTGTCTCTGGTCCACGGTAATGTTCGGTTTCAAGGTAAAGTTCGGTCTCTGGTCCACGATAATGTTCTGTTTCTGTTTCACGGTAATGTTCCGTTTCTGGTCCACGATAATGTTCGGTTTCACGGTAATGTTCTGTCTCTGGTCCATGGTAATGTTCTGTGTCTGGTCCACGATAATGTTCGGTTTCACGGTAATGTTCCGTCTCTGGTCCACGATAATGTTCTGTTTCTGTTTCACGGTAATGTTCCGTTTCTGGTCCATGATAATGTTCTGTTTCACGGTAATGTTCTGTCTCTGGTCCATGGTAATGTTCTGTCTCTGGTCCACGGTAATGTTCTGTCTCTGGTCCACGGTAATGTTCTGTCTCTGGTCCATGGTAATGTTCGGTTTCACAGTAATGTTCCGTTTCTGGTCCACGATAATGTTCTGTTTCGGTTTCACGGTAATGTTCTGTCTCTGGTCCATGATAATGTTCCGTTTCTGGTCCACGATAATGTTCTGTTTCAGTTTCACGTTTCACGGTAATGTTCTGTCTCTGGTCCACGATAATGTTCCGTCTCTGGTCCACGATAATGTTCCGTCTCTGGTCCACGATAATGTTCTGTCTCTGGTCCACGATAATGTTCCGTTTCTGGTCCACGATAATGTTCTGTTTCGGTTTCACGGTAATGTTCTGTCTCTGGTCCACGATAATGTTCCCTTTCTGGTCCACGATAATGTTCTGTTTCAGTTTCACGTTTCACGGTAATGTTCTGTCTCTGGTCCACGATAATGTTCCGTCTCTGGTCCACGATAATGTTCCGTCTCTGGTCCACGATAATGTTCTGTCTCTGGTCCACGGTAATGTTCCGTTTCTTGTCCACGATAATGTTCTGTTTCGGTTTCACGGTAATGTTCCGTTTCTAGTCCACGATAATGTTCTGTTTCACGGTAATGTTCCGTTTCTGGTCCATGATAATGTTCTGTTTCACGGTAATGTTCTGTCCCTGGTCCATGGTAATGTTCTGTCTCTGGTCCACGGTAATGTTGTGTTTCTTTTTCACGGTAATGTTCTGTCTCTGGTTCACGGTAATGTTCTGTCTCTGGTCCACGCTAATGTTCTGTTTCTGTTTCACGGTAATGTTCCGTTTCTGGTCCACGATAATGTTGTGTTTCTGTTTAGCGGTAATGTTCTGTCTCTGGTCCACGCTAATGTTCGGTTTCACGGTAATGTTCTGGTCCAAGGTAATGTTCTGGTCCACGGTAATGTTCCGTCTCTGGTCCACAGTAATGTTCCGTATCTGGTCCATGGTAATGTTCGGTTTCACAGTAATGTTCCGTCTCTGGTCCAAGATAATGTTGTGTTTCTGTTTCACGGTAATGTTCCGTTTCTGTTTCACGGAAATGTTCCGTTTCTGTTTCACGGAAATGTTCCGTCTCTGGTCCACGATAATGTTCGGTTTCACAGTAATGTTCCGTCTCTGGTCCACGATAATGTTGTGTTTCTGTTTCACGGTAATGTTCCGTTTCTGGTCCACGATAATGTTGTGTTTCTGGTCCACGATAATGCTCCGTTTCTGTTCCACGATAATGTTCTGTTTAGGTTTCACGGTAATGTTCTGTCTCTGGTCCACGATAATGTACCGTCTTTGGTCCACGATAATGTTCCGTCTCTGGTCCACGATAATGTTCTGTCTCTCGTCCACGATAATGTTCCGTTTCTGGTCCACGATAATGTTCTGTTTCGGTTTCACGGTAATGTTCTGTCTCTGGTCCACGATAATGTTCCGTTTCTGGTCCACGATAATGTTCTGTTTCGGTTTCACGGTAATGTTCTGTCTCTGGTCCACGATAATGTTCCGTTTCTGGTCCACGATAATGTTCTGTTTTGTTTTCAAGGTAATGTTCTGTCTCTGGTCCACGGTAATGTTCCGTTTCTGGTCCACGATAATGTTCTGTTTCGGTTTCACGGTAATGTTCCGTTTCTAGTCCACGATAATGTTCTGTTTCACGGTAATGTTCTGTCTCTGGTCCACGGTAATGTTCTGTCTCTGGTCCACGGTAATGTTCTGTCTCTGGTCCACGGTAATGTTCGATCTCTGGTCCACGATAATGTTCGGTTTCACGGTAATGTTCCGTCTCTGGTCCACGATAATGTTCTGTTTCGGTTTCACGGTAATGGTCCGTCTCTGGTCCACGGTAATGTTCTGTTTCACGGTAATGTTCTGTCTCTGGTCCACGGTAATGTTGTGTCTCTGGTCCACGGTAATGTTCTGTCTCTGGTCCACGATAATGTTCCGTCTCTGGTCCACGATAATGTTCTGTCTCTCGTCCACGATAATGTTCCGTTTCTGGTCCACGATAATGTTCTGTTTCGGTTTGACGGTAATGTTCTGTCTCTGGTCCACGATAATGTTCCGTTTCTGGTCCACGATAATGTTCTGTTTCGGTTTCACGGTAATGTTCCGTTTCTAGTCCACGATAATGTTCTGTCTCTGGTCCACCGTAATGTTCGATCTCTGGTCCACGATAATGTTCGGTTTCCCGGTAATGTTCCGTTTCTGGTCCACGATAATGTTCTGTTTCGGTTTCCCGGTAATGTTCTGTCTCTGGTCCACGGTAATGTTCTGTGTCTGGTCCACGATAATGTTCTGTTTCTGTTTCACGGTAATGTTCCGTTTCTGGTCCATGATAATGTTCTTTTTCACAGTAATGTTCTGTCTCTCGTCCATTGTAATATTCTGTCTCTGGTCCACGGTAATGTTCGGTTTCAAGGTAAAGTTCGGTCTCTGGTCCACGATAATGTTCTGTTTCTGTTTCACGGTAATGTTCCGTTTCTGGTCCACGATAATGTTCGGTTTCACGGTAATGTTCTGTCTCTGGTCCATGGTAATGTTCTGTGTCTGGTCCACGATAATGTTCGGTTTCACGGTAATGTTCCGTCTCTGGTCCACGATAATGTTCTGTTTCTGTTTCACGGTAATGTTCCGTTTCTGGTCCATGATAATGTTCTGTTTCACGGTAATGTTCTGTCTCTGGTCCATGGTAATGTTCTGTCTCTGGTCCACGGTAATGTTCTGTCTCTGGTCCACGGTAATGTTCTGTCTCTGGTCCATGGTAATGTTCGGTTTCACAGTAATGTTCCGTTTCTGGTCCACGATAATGTTCTGTTTCGGTTTCACGGTAATGTTCTGTCTCTGGTCCATGATAATGTTCCGTTTCTGGTCCACGATAATGTTCTGTTTCAGTTTCACGTTTCACGGTAATGTTCTGTCTCTGGTCCACGATAATGTTCCGTCTCTGGTCCACGATAATGTTCCGTCTCTGGTCCACGATAATGTTCTGTCTCTGGTCCACGATAATGTTCCGTTTCTGGTCCACGATAATGTTCTGTTTCGGTTTCACGGTAATGTTCTGTCTCTGGTCCACGATAATGTTCCCTTTCTGGTCCACGATAATGTTCTGTTTCAGTTTCACGTTTCACGGTAATGTTCTGTCTCTGGTCCACGATAATGTTCCGTCTCTGGTCCACGATAATGTTCCGTCTCTGGTCCACGATAATGTTCTGTCTCTGGTCCACGGTAATGTTCCGTTTCTTGTCCACGATAATGTTCTGTTTCGGTTTCACGGTAATGTTCCGTTTCTAGTCCACGATAATGTTCTGTTTCACGGTAATGTTCCGTTTCTGGTCCATGATAATGTTCTGTTTCACGGTAATGTTCTGTCCCTGGTCCATGGTAATGTTCTGTCTCTGGTCCACGGTAATGTTGTGTTTCTTTTTCACGGTAATGTTCTGTCTCTGGTTCACGGTAATGTTCTGTCTCTGGTCCACGCTAATGTTCTGTTTCTGTTTCACGGTAATGTTCCGTTTCTGGTCCACGATAATGTTGTGTTTCTGTTTAGCGGTAATGTTCTGTCTCTGGTCCACGCTAATGTTCGGTTTCACGGTAATGTTCTGGTCCAAGGTAATGTTCTGGTCCACGGTAATGTTCCGTCTCTGGTCCACAGTAATGTTCCGTATCTGGTCCATGGTAATGTTCGGTTTCACAGTAATGTTCCGTCTCTGGTCCAAGATAATGTTGTGTTTCTGTTTCACGGTAATGTTCCGTTTCTGTTTCACGGAAATGTTCCGTTTCTGTTTCACGGAAATGTTCCGTCTCTGGTCCACGATAATGTTCGGTTTCACAGTAATGTTCCGTCTCTGGTCCACGATAATGTTGTGTTTCTGTTTCACGGTAATGTTCCGTTTCTGGTCCACGATAATGTTGTGTTTCTGGTCCACGATAATGCTCCGTTTCTGTTCCACGATAATGTTCTGTTTAGGTTTCACGGTAATGTTCTGTCTCTGGTCCACGATAATGTACCGTCTTTGGTCCACGATAATGTTCCGTCTCTGGTCCACGATAATGTTCTGTCTCTCGTCCACGATAATGTTCCGTTTCTGGTCCACGATAATGTTCTGTTTCGGTTTCACGGTAATGTTCTGTCTCTGGTCCACGATAATGTTCCGTTTCTGGTCCACGATAATGTTCTGTTTCGGTTTCACGGTAATGTTCTGTCTCTGGTCCACGATAATGTTCCGTTTCTGGTCCACGATAATGTTCTGTTTTGTTTTCAAGGTAATGTTCTGTCTCTGGTCCACGGTAATGTTCCGTTTCTGGTCCACGATAATGTTCTGTTTCGGTTTCACGGTAATGTTCCGTTTCTAGTCCACGATAATGTTCTGTTTCACGGTAATGTTCTGTCTCTGGTCCACGGTAATGTTCTGTCTCTGGTCCACGGTAATGTTCTGTCTCTGGTCCACGGTAATGTTCGATCTCTGGTCCACGATAATGTTCGGTTTCACGGTAATGTTCCGTCTCTGGTCCACGATAATGTTCTGTTTCGGTTTCACGGTAATGGTCCGTCTCTGGTCCACGGTAATGTTCTGTTTCACGGTAATGTTCTGTCTCTGGTCCACGGTAATGTTCTGTCTCTGGTCCACGGTAATGTTCTGTCTCTGGTCCACGGTAATGTTCTGTCTCTGGTCCACGGTAATGTTCGATCTCTGGTCCACGATAATGTTCGGTTTCACGGTAATGTTCCGTCTCTGGTCCACGATAATGTTCTGTTTCTGTATCACGGTAATGTTCCGTTTCTGGTCCACGATAATTTTGTGTTTCTGTTTCACGGTAATGTTCCGTTTCTGGTCCGCGATAATGTTCGGTTTCAAGGTAAAGTTCGGTCTCTGGTCCACGGTAATGTTCTGTCTCTGGTCCACGGTAATGTTCTGTCTCTGGTCCAAGGTAATGTTCTGTCTCTGGTCCACGGTAATGTTCGATCTCTGGTCCACGATAATGTTCGGTTTCACGGTAATGTTCCATCTCTAGTCCACGATAATGTTCTCTTTCTGTATCACGGTAATGTTCCGTTTCTGGTCCACGATAATTTTGTGTTCCTGTTTCACGGTAATGTTCCGTTTCT
Organism: Leuresthes tenuis; assembly: GCF_036924035.1. Taxonomy (NCBI): domain Eukaryota; kingdom Metazoa; phylum Chordata; class Actinopteri; order Atheriniformes; family Atherinopsidae; genus Leuresthes; species Leuresthes tenuis. Next base: position 82,070 of record NW_027325384.1, read on the forward strand.
GGTCCACGATAATGTTAGGTTTCACGATAATGTTCTGTCTCTGATCCATGGTAATGTTCTGTGTCTGGTCCACGATAATGTTCGGTTTCACGGTAATTTTCCGTCTCTGGTCCACGATAATGTTCCGTCTTTGGTCCATGATAATGTTCTGTTTCTGTTTCACGGTAATGTTCCGTTTCTGGTCCACAATAATTTTGTGTTTCTGTTTCACGGTAATGTTCCGTTTCTGGTCCACGATAATGTTCTGTTTCGGTTTCACGGTAATGTTCTGTCTCTGGTCCATGATAATGTTCCGTTTCTGGTCCACGATAATGTTCTGTTTCAGTTTCACGGTAATGTTCCGTTTCCGTTTCACTGTTCCGTTTCTAGTCCACGATAATGTTCTGTTTCACGGTAATGTTCCGTTTCTGGTCCATGATAATGTTCTGTTTCACGGTAATGTTCTGTCCCTGGTCCATGGTAATGTTCTGTCTCTGGTCCACGGTAATGTTGTGTTTCTTTTTCACGGTAATGTTCTGTCTCTGGTTCACGGTAATGTTCTGTCTCTGGTCCACGCTAATGTTCTGTTTCTGTTTCACGGTAATGTTCCGTTTCTGGTCCACGATAATGTTGTGTTTCTGTTTAGCGGTAATGTTCTGTCTCTGGTCCACGCTAATGTTCTGTTTCTGTTTTACGGTAATGTTCCGTTTCTGGTCCACGATAATGTTGTGTTTCTGTTTCACGGTAATGTTCCGTTTCTGGTCCACGATAATGTTCTGTTTAGGTTTCACGGTAATGTTCGGTCTCTGGTCCACTGTAATGTTCGGTTTCACGGTAATGTTCTGGTCCACGGTAATGTTCTGGTCCACGGTAATGTTCCGTATCTGGTCCATGGTAATGTTCGGTCTCACAGTAATGTTCCGTCTCTGGTCCACGATAATGTTGTGTTTCTGTTTCACGGTAATGTTCCGTTTCTGTTTCACGGAAATGTTCCGTCTCTGGTCCACGATAATGTTCGGTTTCACAGTAATGTTCCGTCTCTGGTCCACGATAATGTTGTGTTTCTGTTTCACGGTAATGTTCCGTTTCTGGTCCACGATAATGTTGTGTTTCTAGTCCACGATAATGCTCCGTTTCTGTTCCACGATAATGTTCTATTTAGGTTTCACGGTAATGTTCTGTCTCTGGTCCACGATAATGTTCCGTCTCTGGTCCACGATAATGTTCCGTCTCTGGTCCACGATAATGTTCTGTCTCTCGTCCACGATAATGTTCCGTTTCTGGTCCACGATAATGTTCTGTTTCGGTTTCACGGTAATGTTCTGTCTCTGGTCTACGATAATGTTCCGTTTCTGGTCCACGATAATGTTCTGTTTTGTTTTCAAGGTAATGTTCTGTCTCTGGTCCACGGTAATGTTCCGTTTCTGGTCCACGATAATGTTCTGTTTCGGTTTCACGGTAATGTTCCGTTTCTAGTCCACGATAATGTTCTGTTTCACGGTAATGTTCTGTCTCTGGTCCACGGTAATGTTCTGTCTCTGGTCCACGGTAATGTTCTGTCTCTGGTCCACGGTAATGTTCTATCTCTGGTCCACGGTAATGTTCGATCTCTGGTCCACGATAATGTTCGGTTTCACGGTAATGTTCCGTCTCTGGTCCACGATAATGTTCTGTTTCGGTTTCACGGTTATGGTCCGTCTCTGGTCCACGGTAATGTTCCGTCTCTGGTCCACGAAAATGTTGTGTTTCTGTTTCACAGTACTGTTCCGTTTCTGGTCCATGATAATGTTCTTTTTCACGGTAATGTTCTGTCTCTGGTCCACGATAATGTTCGGTTTCACGGTAATGTTCTGGTCCACGGTAATGTTCTGGTCCACGGTAATGTTCCGTCTCTGGTCCACAGTAATGTTCCGTATCTGGTCCATGGTAATCTTCGGTTTCACGGTAATGTTCCATTTCTGGTCCACGGTAATGTTCTGTCTGTGGTCCACAATAATGTTCGATTTCTGGTCGACGATAATGTTCGGTTTCACGGTAATGTTCCGTCTCTGGTCCACGATAATGTTCGGTTTCATGGTAATGTTCCATTTCTGGTCCACGGTAATGTTCTGCCTCTGGTCCACGATAATGTTCGATCTCTGGTCCACGATAATGTTCGGTTTCACGGTAATGTTCCATTTCTGGTCCACGGTAATGTTCTGTCTCTGGTCCACGGTAATGTTCCGTCTCTGGTCCACGATAATGTTGTGTCTCTGGTCCATGATAATGTTCCGTTTCACGGTAATGTTCTGTCCCTGGTCCATGGTAATGTTCTGTCTCTGGTCCACGGTAATGTTGTGTTTCTTTTTCACGGTAATGTTCTGTCTCTGGTTCACGGTAATGTTCTGTCTCTGGTCCACGCTAATGTTCTGTTTCTGTTTCACGGTAATGTTCCGTTTCTGGTCCACGATAATGTTGTGTTTCTGTTTAGCGGTAATGTTCTGTCTCTGGTCCACGCTAATGTTCTGTTTCTGTTTTACGGTAATGTTCCGTTTCTGGTCCACGATAATGTTGTGTTTCTGTTTCACGGTAATGTTCCGTTTCTGGTCCATGATAATGTTCTGTCCCTGGTCCATGGTAATGTTCTGTCTCTGGTCCACGGTAATGTTGTGTTTCTTTTTCACGGTAATGTTCTGTCTCTGGTTCACGGTAATGTTCTGTCTCTGGTTCACGCTAATGTTCTGTTTCTGTTTTACGGTAATGTTCCGTTTCTGATCCACGATAATTTTGTGTTTCTGTTTCACGGTAATGTTCCGTTTCTGGTCCACGATAATGTTCTGTTTAGGTTTCACGGTAATGTTCGGTCTCTGGTCCACGGTAATGTTCGGTTTCACGGTAATGTTTGGTCTCTGGTCCACGATAATGTTCGGTTTCACGGTAATGTTCTGGTCCACGGTAATGTTCTGGTCCACGGTAATGTTCCGTATCTGGTCCATGGTAATGTTCGGTTTCACAGTAATGTTCCGTCTCTGGTCCACAATAATGTTGTGTTTCTGTTTCACGGTAATGTTCCGTTTCTGTTTCACGGAAATGTTCCGTCTCTGGTCCACGATAATGTTCGGTTTCACAGTAATGTTCCGTCTCTGGTCCACGATAATGTTGTGTTTCTGTTTCACGGTAATGTTCCGTTTCTGGTCCACGATAATGTTGTGTTTCTAGTCCACGATAATGCTCCGTTTCTGTTCCACGATAATGTTCTATTTAGGTTTCACGGTAATGTTCTGTCTCTGGTCCACGATAATGTTCCGTCTCTGGTCCACGATAATGTTCCGTCTCTGGTCCACGATAATGTTCCGTCTTTGGTCCATGATAATGTTCTGTTTCTGTTTCACGGTAATGTTCCGTTTCTGGTCCACAATAATTTTGTGTTTCTGTTTCACGGTTATGTTCCGTTTCTGTTCCACGATAATGTTCTGTTTCGGTTTCACGGTAATGTTCTGTCTCTGGTCCACGATAATGTTGTCTTTCTATTTCACGGTAATGTTCCGTTTCCTGTCCACGATAATGTTGTGTTTCTGGTCCACGATAATGCTCCGTTTCTGTTCCACGATAATGTTCTGTTTCAGTTTCACGGTAATGTTCTGTTTCCGTTTCACGGTAATGTTCTGTCTCTGGTCCACGGTAATGTTTTGTTTCTGTTTCACGGAAATGTTCCGTCTCTGGTCCACGATAATGTTCGGTTTCACAGTAATGTTCCGTCTCTGGTCCACGATAATGTTGTCTTTCTGTTTCACGGTAATGTTCCGTTTCCTGTCCACGATAATGTTGTGTTTCTGGTCCACGATAATGCTCCGTTTCTGTTCCACGATAATGTTCTGTTTAGGTTTCACGGTAATGTTCTGTCTCTGGTCCACGATAATGTTCCGTCTCTGGTCCACGATAATGTTCCGTCTCTGGTCCACGATAATGTTCTGTCTCTGGTCCACGATAATGTTCCATTTCTGGTCCACGATAATGTTCTGTTTCGGTTTCACGGTAATGTTCTGTCTCTGGTCCACGATAATGTTCCCTTTCTGGTGCACGATAATGTTCTGTTTTGGTTTCAAGGTAATGTTCTGTCTCTGGTCCACGGTAATGTTCCGTTTCTGGTCCACGATAATGTTCTGTTTCGGTTTCACGGTAATGTTCCGTTTCCAGTCCACGATAATGTTCTGTTTCACGGTAATGTTCCGTTTCTGGTCCATGATAATGTTCGATCTCTGGTCCACGATAATGTTCGGTTTCACGGTATTGTTCCATTTCTGGTCCACGGTAATGTTCTGTCTCTGGTCCACGGTAATGTTCCGTCTCTGGTCCACGATAATGTTGTGTCTCTGGTCCATGATAATGTTCCGTTTCACGGTAATGTTCTGTCCCTGGTCCATGGTAATGTTCTGTCTCTGGTCCACGGTAATGTTGTGTTTCTTTTTCACGGTAATGTTCTGTCTCTGGTTCACGGTAATGTTCTGTCTCTGGTCCACGCTAATGTTCTGTTTCTGTTTCACGGTAATGTTCCGTTTCTGGTCCACGATAATGTTGTGTTTCTGTTTAGCGGTAATGTTCTGTCTCTGGTCCACGCTAATGTTCTGTTTCTGTTTTACGGTAATGTTCCGTTTCTGGTCCACGATAATGTTGTGTTTCTGTTTCACGGTAATGTTCCGTTTCTGGTCCATGATAATGTTCTGTCCCTGGTCCATGGTAATGTTCTGTCTCTGGTCCACGGTAATGTTGTGTTTCTTTTTCACGGTAATGTTCTGTCTCTGGTTCACGGTAATGTTCTGTCTCTGGTCCACGCTAATGTTCTGTTTCTGTTTTACGGTAATGTTCCGTTTCTGGTCCACGATAATGTTGTGTTTCTGTTTCACGGTAATGTTCCGTTTCTGGTACACGATAATGTTCTGTTTAGGTTTCACGGTAATGTTCGGTCTCTGGTCCACGGTAATGTTTGGTTTCACGGTAATGTTTGGTCTCTGGTCCATGATAATGTTCGGTTTCACGGTAATGTTCTGGTCCACGGTAATGTTCTGGTCCACGGTAATGTTCCGTATCTGGTCCATGGTAATGTTCGGTTTCACAGTAATGTTCCGTCTCTGGTCCACAATAATGTTGTGTTTCTGTTTCACGGTAATGTTCCGTTTCTGTTTTACGGAAATGTTCCGTCTCTGGTCCACGATAATGTTCGGTTTCACAGTAATGTTCCGTCTCTGGTCCACGATAATGTTGTGTTTCTGTTTCACGGTAATGTTCCGTTTCTGGTCCACGATAATGTTGTGTTTCTAGTCCACGATAATGCTCCGTTTCTGTTCCACGATAATGTTCTATTTAGGTTTCACGGTAATGTTCTGTCTCTGGTCCACGATAATGTTCCGTCTCTGGTCCACGATAATGTTCCGTCTCTGGTCCACGATAATGTTCCGTCTTTGGTCCATGATAATGTTCTGTTTCTGTTTCACGGTAATGTTCCGTTTCTGGTCCACAATAATTTTGTGTTTCTGTTTCACGGTTATGTTCCGTTTCTGTTCCACGATAATGTTCTGTTTCGGTTTCACGGTAATGTTCTGTCTCTGGTCCACGATAATGTTGTCTTTCTATTTCACGGTAATGTTCCGTTTCCTGTCCACGATAATGTTGTGTTTCTGGTCCACGATAATGCTCCGTTTCTGTTCCACGATAATGTTCTGTTTAGGTTTCACGGTAATGTTCTGTCTCTGGTCCACGATAATGTTCCGTCTCTGGTCCACGATAATGTTCCGTCTCTGGTCCACGATAATGTTCTGTCTCTGGTCCACGATAATGTTCCATTTCTGGTCCACGATAATGTTCTGTTTCGGTTTCACGGTAATGTTCTGTCTCTGGTCCACGATAATGTTCCCTTTCTGGTGCACGATAATGTTCTGTTTTGGTTTCAAGGTAATGTTCTGTCTCTGGTCCACGGTAATGTTCCGTTTCTGGTCCACGATAATGTTCTGTTTCGGTTTCACGGTAATGTTCCGTTTCCAGTCCACGATAATGTTCTGTTTCACGGTAATGTTCCGTTTCTGGTCCATGATAATGTTCTGTTTCACGGTAATGTTCTGTCCCTGGTCCATGGTAATGTTCTGTCTCTGGTCCACGGTAATGTTGTGTTTCTTTTTCACGGTAATGTTCTGTCTCTGGTTCACGGTAATGTTCTGTCTCTGGTCCACGCTAATGTTCTGTTTCTGTTTCACGGTAATGTTCCGTTTCTGGTCCACGATAATGTTGTGTTTCTGTTTAGCGGTAATGTTCTGTCTCTGGTCCACGCTAATGTTCTGTTTCTGTTTTACGGTAATGTTCCGTTTCTGGTCCACGATAATGTTGTGTTTCTGTTTCACGGTAATGTTCCGTTTCTGGTCCACGATAATGTTCTGTTTAGGTTTCACGGTAATGTTCGGTCTCTGGTCCACGGTAATGTTCGGTTTCACGGTAATGTTTGGTCTCTGGTCCACGATAATGTTCGGTTTCACGGTAATGTTCTGGTCCACGGTAATGTTCTGGTCCACGGTAATGTTCCGTATCTGGTCCATGGTAATGTTCGGTTTCACAGTAATGTTCCGTCTCTGGTCCACGATAATGTTGTGTTTCTGTTTCACGGTAATGTTCCGTTTCTGTTTCACGGAAATGTTCCGTCTCTGGTCCACGATAATGTTGTGTTTCTGTTTCACGGTAATGTTCCGTTTCTGTTTCACGGAAATGTTCCGTCTCTGGTCCACGATAATGTTCGGTTTCACAGTAATGTTCCGTCTCTGGTCCACGATAATGTTGTGTTTCTGTTTCACGGTAATGTTCCGTTTCTGGTCCACGATAATGTTGTGTTTCTAGTCCACGATAATGCTCCGTTTCTGTTCCACGATTATGTTCTATTTAGGTTTCACGGTAATGTTCTGTCTCTGGTCCACGATAATGTTCCGTCTCTGGTCCACGATAATGTTCCGTCTCTGGTCCACGATAATGTTCTGTCTCTCGTCCACGATAATGTTCTGTTTCACGGTAATGTTCTGTCTCTGGTCCACGGTAATGTTCTGTCTCTGGTCCACTGTAATGTTCTGTCTCTGGTCCACGGTAATGTTCTATCTCTGGTCCACGGTAATGTTCGATCTCTGGTCCACGATAATGTTCGGTTTCACGTTAATGTTCCGTCTCTGGTCCACGATAATGTTCTGTTTCGGTTTCACGGTTATGGTCCGTCTCTGGTCCACGGTAATGTTCCGTCTCTGGTCCACGAAAATGTTGTGTTTCTGTTTCACGGTACTGTTCCGTTTCTGGTCCATGATAATGTTCTTTTTCACGGTAATGTTCTGTCTCTGGTACACGATAATGTTCGGTTTCACGGTAATGTTCCATTTCTGGTCCACGGTAATGTTCTGTCTCTGGTCCACGATAATGTTCGATCTCTGGTCCACGATAATGTTCGGTTTCACGGTAATGTTCCATTTCTGGTCCACGGTAATGTTCTGTCTCTGGTCCACGATAATGTTGTGTCTCTGGTCCATGATAATGTTCCGTTTCACGGTAATGTTCTGTCCCTGGTCCATGGTAATGTTCTGTCTCTGGTCAACGGTAATGTTGTGTTTCTTTTTCACGGTAATGTTCTGTCTCTGGTTCACGGTAATGTTCTGTCTCTGGTCCACGCTAATGTTCTGTTTCTGTTTCACGGTAATGTTCCGTTTCTGGTCCACGATAATGTTGTGTTTCTGTTTAGCGGTAATGTTCTGTCTCTGGTCCACGCTAATGTTCTGTTTCTGTTTTACGGTAATGTTCCGTTTCTGGTCCACGATAATGTTGTGTTTCTGTTTCACGGTAATGTTCCGTTTCTGGTCCATGATAAGGTTCTGTTTCACGGTAATGTTCTGTCCCTGGTCCATGGTAATGTTCTGTCTCTGGTCCACGGTAATGTTGTGTTTCTTTTTCACGGTAATGTTCTGTCTCTGGTTCACGGTAATGTTCTGTCTCTGGTCCACGCTAATGTTCTGTTTCTGTTTCACGGTAATGTTCCATTTCTGGTCCACGATAATGTTGTGTTTCTGTTTCACGGTTATGTTCCGTTTCTGTTCCACGATAATGTTCTGTTTCGGTTTCACGGTAATGTTCTGTCTCTGGTCCACGATAATGTTGTCTTTCTATTTCACGGTAATGTTCCGTTTCCTGTCCACGATAATGTTGTGTTTCTGGTCCACGATAATGCTCCGTTTCTGTTCCACGATAATGTTCTGTTTAGGTTTCACGGTAATGTTCTGTCTCTGGTCCACGATAATGTTCCGTCTCTGGTCCACGATAATGTTCCGTCTCTGGTCCACGATAATGTTCTGTCTCTGGTCCACGATAATGTTCCATTTCTGGTCCACGATAATGTTCTGTTTCGGTTTCACGGTAATGTTCTGTCTCTGGTCCACGATAATGTTCCCTTTCTGGTGCACGATAATGTTCTGTTTTGGTTTCAAGGTAATGTTCTGTCTCTGGTCCACGGTAATGTTCCGTTTCTGGTCCACGATAATGTTCTGTTTCGGTTTCACGGTAATGTTCCGTTTCCAGTCCACGATAATGTTCTGTTTCACGGTAATGTTCCGTTTCTGGTCCATGATAATGTTCTGTTTCACGGTAATGTTCTGTCCCTGGTCCATGGTAATGTTCTGTCTCTGGTCCACGGTAATGTTGTGTTTCTTTTTCACGGTAATGTTCTGTCTCTGGTTCACGGTAATGTTCTGTCTCTGGTCCACGCTAATGTTCTGTTTCTGTTTCACGGTAATGTTCCATTTCTGGTCCACGATAATGTTGTGTTTCTGTTTAGCGGTAATGTTTTGTCTCTGGTCCACGCTAATGTTCTGTTTCTGTTTTACGGTAATGTTCCGTTTCTGGTCCACGATAATGTTGTGTTTCTGTTTCACGGTAATGTTCCGTTTCTGGTCCACGATAATGTTCTGTTTAGGTTTCACAGTAATGTTCGGTCTCTGGTCCACGGTAATGTTCGGTTTCACGGTAATGTTTGGTCTCTGGTCCACGATAATGTTCGGTTTCACGGTAATGTTCTGGTCCACGGTAATGTTCTGGTCCACGGTAATGTTCCGTATCTGGTCCATGGTAATGTTCGGTTTCACAGTAATGTTCCGTCTCTGGTCCACAATAATGTTGTGTTTCTGTTTCACGGTAATGTTCCGTTTCTGTTTCACGGAAATGTTCCGTCTCTGGTCCACGATAATGTTCGGTTTCACAGTAATGTTCCGTCTCTGGTCCACGATAATGTTGTGTTTCTGTTTCACGGTAATGTTCCGTTTCTGGTCCACGATAATGTTGTGTTTCTAGTCCACAATAATGCTCCGTTTCTGTTCCACGATAATGTTCTATTTAGGTTTCACGGTAATGTTCTGTCTCTGGTCCACGATAATGTTCCGTCTTTGGTCCATGATAATGTTATGTTTTTGTTTCACGGTAATGTTCCGTTTCTGGTCCACGATAATGTTGTGTTTCTAGTCCACGATAATGCTCCGTTTCTGTTCCACGATAATGTTCTATTTAGGTTTCACGGTAATGTTCTGTCTCTGGTCCACGATAATGTTCCGTCTCTGGTCCACGATAATGTTCCGTCTCTGGTCCACGATAATGTTCTGTCTCTCGTCCACGATAATGTTCCGTTTCTGGTCCACGATAATGTTCTGTTTCGGTTTCACGATAATGTTCTGTCTCTCGTCCACGATAATGTTCCGTTTCTGGTCCACGATAATGTTCTGTTTTGTTTTCAAGGTAATGTTCTGTCTCTGGTCCACGGTAATGTTCCGTTTCTAGTCCACGATAATGTTCTGTTTCGGTTTCACGGTAATGTTCCGTTTCTAGTCCACGATAATGTTCTGTTTCACGGTAATGTTCTGTCTCTGGTCCACGGTAATGTTCTGTCTCTGGTCCACGGTAATGTTCTGTCTCTGGTCCACGGTAATGTTCTATCTCTGGTCCACGGTAATGTTCGATCTCTGGTCCACGATAATGTTCGGTTTCACGGTAATGTTCCGTCTCTGGTCCACGATAATGTTCTGTTTCGGTTTCACGGTTATGGTCCGTCTCTGGTCCACGGTAATGTTCCGCCTCTGGTCCACGAAAATGTTGTGTTTCTGTTTCACGGTACTGTTCCGTTTCTGGTCCATGATAATGTTCTTTTTCACGGTAATGTTCTGTCTCTGGTCCACGATAATGTTCGGTTTCACGGTAATGTTCTGGTCCACGGTAATGTTCTGGTCCACGGTAATGTTCCGTCTCTGGTCCACAGTAATGTTCCGTATCTGGTCCATGGTAATGTTCGGTTTCACGGTAATGTTCCATTTCTGGTCCACGGTAATGTTCTGTCTGTGGTCCACGATAATGTTCGATTTCTGGTCCACGATAATGTTCAGTTTCACGGTAATGTTCCGTCTCTGGTCCACGATAATGTTCGGTTTCACGGTAATGTTCCATTTCTGGTCCACGGTAATGTTCTGTCTCTGGTCCACGATAATGTTCGATCTCTGGTCCACGATAATGTTCGGTTTCACGGTAATGTTCCATTTCTGGTCCACGGTAATGTTCTGTCTCTGGTCCACGGTAATGTTCCGTCTCTGGTCCACGATAATGTTGTGTTTCTGTTTCACGGTAATGTTCCGTTTCTGGTCCACGATAATGTTCTGTTTCGGTTTCACGGTAATGTTCTGTCTCTGGTCCACGGTAATGTTCCGTTTCTGTTTCACGGTAATTTTCTGTTTCCGTTTCACGGTAATGTTCTGTCTCTGGTTCACGGTAATGTTGTGTTTCTGTTTCACGGTAATATTCCGTCTCTGTTTCACGGTAATTTTCTGTTTCCGTTTCACGGTAATGTTCTGTCTCTGGTCCACGATAATGTTCGGTTTCACGATAATGTTCCGTTTCTGGTCCACGATAATGTTCTGTTTAGGTTTCACGGTAATGTTCCGTCTCTGGTCCACGATAATGTTCTGTTTCTGTTTCACGGTAATGTTCCGTTTCTGGTCCATGATAATATTCTTTTTCACGGTAATGTTCCGTTTCTGGTCCATGATAATATTCTTTTTCACGGTAATGTTCTGTCTCTGGTCCATGGTAATATTCTGTCTCTGGTCCACGGTAATGTTCGGTTTCAAGGTAAAGTTGGGTCTCTGGTCCACGGTAATGTTCTGTCTCTGGTAAACGGTAATGTTCTGTCTCTGGTCCATGGAAATGTTCTGTCTCTGGTCCACGGTAATGTTCTGTCTCTGGTCCACCGTAATGTTCGATTTCTGGTCCACGATAATGTTCGGTTTCACGGTAATGTTCCGTTTCTGGTCCACGATAATGTTCTGTTTCGGTTTCCCGGTAATGTTCTGTCTCTGGTCCACGGTAATGTTCTGTGTCTGGTCCACGATAATGTTCTGTTTCTGTTTCACGGTAATGTTCCGTTTATGGTCCATGATAATGTTCTTTTTCACGGTAATGTTCTGTCTCTGGTCCATGGTAATGTTCGGTTTCAAGGTAAAGTTCGGTCTCTGGTCCACGATAATGTTCTGTTTCTGTTTCACGGTAATGTTCCGTTTCTGGTCCACGATAATGTTCGGTTTCACGGTAATGTTCTGTCTCTGGTCCACGATAATGTTCGGTTTCACGGTAATGTTCTGTCTCTGGTCCACGGTAATGTTCTGTCTCTGGTCCACGGTAATGTTCGATCTCTGGTCCACGATAATGTTTGGTTTCACGGTAATGTTCCGTCTCTGGTCCACGATAATGTTCTGTTTCTGTATCACGGTAATGTTCCGTTTCTGGTCCACGATAATTTTGTGTTTCTCTTTCACGGTAATGTTCCGTTTCTGGTCCACGATAATGTTCGGTTTCAAGGTAAAGTTCCGTCTCTGGTCCACGATAATGTTCTGTTTCTGTATCACGGTAATGTTCCGTTTCTGGTCCACGATAATTTTGTGTTTCTCTTTCACGGTAATGTTCTGTCTCTGGTCCACGGTAATGTTCTGTCTCTGGTCCACGGTAATGTTCGATCTCTGGTCCACGATAATGTTCGGTTTCACGGTAATGTTCTGTCTCTGGTCCACGATAATGTTCCGTTTCTGTATCACGGTAATGTTCCGTTTCTGTATCACGGTAATGTTCCGTTTCTGGTCCACGATAATTTTGTGTTTCTGTTTCACGGTAATGTTCCGTTTCTGGTCCACGATAATGTTCGGTTTCACGGTAATGTTCTGTCTCTGGTCCAGGGTAATGTTCTGTGTCTGGTCCACGATAATGTTCGGTTTCAAGGTAATGTTCCGTCTCTGGTCCACGATAATGTTCCGTCTTTGGTCCATGATAATGTTATGTTTTTGTTTCACGGTAATGTTCCGTTTCTGGTCCATAATAATTTTTTGTTTCTGGTCCACGATAATGTTCTGTTTCGGTTTCACGGTAATGTTCTGTCTCTGGTCCACGATAATGTTCCGTTTCTGGTCCACGATTATGTTCTGTTTAGGTTTCACGGTAATGTTCTGTCTCTGGTCCACGATAATGTTCTGTCTCTGGTCCACAATAATGTTCCGTCTCTGGTCCACGATAATGTTCCGTCTCTGGTCCACGATAATGTTCCGTCTCTTGTCCACGATAATGTTCTGTTTCGGTTTCACGGTAATGTTCTGTCTCCGGTCCACGATAATGTTCCCTTTCTGGTCCACGATAATGTTCTGTTTTGGTTTCAAGGTAAAGTTCTGTCTCTGGTCCACGGTAATGTTCCGTTTCTGGTCCACGATAATGTTCTGTTTCGGTTTCACGGTAATGTTCCGTTTCTAGTCCACGATAATGTTCTGTTTCTGTTTCACGGTAATGTTCCGTCTCTTGTCCACGATAATGTTCTGTCTCTGGTCCACGATAATGTTCCGTTTCTGGTCCACAATAATGTTCTGTTTCGGTTTCACGGTAATGATCTGTCTCTGGTCCACGATAATGTTCCCTTTCTGGTCCACGATAATGTTCTGTTTTGGTTTCAAGGTAATGTTCTGTCTCTGGTCCACGATAATGTTCGATCTCTGGTCCACGATAATGTTCGGTTTCACGGTAATGTTCCGTTTCTGGTCCACGATAATGTTCGATCTCTGGTCCACGATAATGTTCGGTTTCACGGTAATGTTCTGTCTCTGGTCCACGGTAATGTTCCGTTTCTGTTTCACGGTAATTTTCTGTTTCCGTTTCACGGTAATGTTCTGTCTCTGGTTCACGGTAATGTTGTGTTTCTGTTTCACGGTAATGTTCCGTCTCTGTTTCACGGTAATTTTCTGTTTCCGTTTCACGGTAATGTTCTGTCTCTGGTCCACGATAATGTTCAGTTTCACGAAAATGTTCCGTTTCTGGTCCACGATAATGTTCTGTTTAGGTTTCACGGTAATGTTCCGTCTCTTGTCCACGATAATGTTCTGTTTCACTTTCACGGTAATGTTCCGTTTCTGGTCCATGATAATATTCTTTTTCACGGTAATGTTCTGTCTCTGGTCTATGGTCATATTCTGTCTCTGGTCCACGGTAATGTTCTGTCTCTGGTAAACGGTAATGTTCTTTCTCTGGTCCATGGAAATGTTCTTTCTCTGATCCATGGAAATGTTCTGTCTCTGGTCCACCGTAATGTTCGATCTCTGGTCCACGATAATGTTCGGTTTCACGGTAATGTTCCGTTTCTGGTCCACGATAATGTTCTGTTTCTGTTTCACGGTAATGTTCCGTTTCTGGTCCATGATAATGTTCTTTTTCACGGTAATGTTCTGTCTCTGGTCCATGGTAATATTCTGTCTCTGGTCCACGATAATGTTCGGTTTCAAGGTAAAGTTCGGTCTCTGGTCCATCATAATGTTCTGTTTCTGTTTCACGGTAATGTTCCGTTTCTGGTCCACGATAATGTTCGGTTTCACGGTAATGTTCTGTCTCTGGTCCACGGTAATGTTCCATGTCTGGTCCACGATAATGTTCGGTTTCACGGTAATGTTCCGTCTCTGGTCCACGATAATGTTCTGTTTCTGTTTCACGGTAATGTTCCGTTTCTGGTCCATGATAATGTTCTGTTTCACGGTAATGTTCTGTCTCTGGTCCATGGTAATGTTCTTTTTCTGGTCCACGGTAATGTTCTGTCTCTGGTCCACGGTAATGTTCTGTCTCTGGTCCACGGTAATGTTCTGTGTCTGGTCCACGGTAATGTTCGATCTCTGGTCCACGATAATGTTCGGTTTCACGGTAATGTTCCGTCTCTGGTCCACGATAATGTTCTGTTTCTGTATCACGGTAATGTTCCATTTCTGGTCCACGATAATTTTGTGTTTCTGTTTCACGGTAATGTTCCGTTTCTGGTCCACGATAATGTTCGGTTTCAAGGTAAAGTTCGGTCTCTGGTCCACGGTAATGTTCTGTCTCTGGTCCACGGTAATTTTCGATTCGATCTCTGGTCCACGATAATGTTCGGTTTCACGGTAATGTTCCGTCTCTGGTCCACGATAATGTTCCGTTTCTGTTTCACGGTAATGTTCCGTTTCTGGTCCACGATAATGTTCGGTTTCACGGTAATGTTCCGTCTCTGGTCCACGATAATGTTCCGTCTTTGGTCCATGATAATGTTCTGTTTCTGTTTCACGGTAATGTTCCGTTTCGGGTCCAAGATAATGTTCTGTTTCAGTTTCACGGTAATGTTCTGTTTCACGGTAATGTTCTGTCTCTGGTCCACGGTAATGTTTTGTTTCTGTTTCACGGAAATGTTCCGCCTCTGGTCCACGATAATGTTCGGTTTCACAGTAATGTTCCGTCTCTGGTCCACGATAATGTTGTGTTTCTGTTTCACGGTAATGTTCCGTTTCTGGTCCACGATAATGTTGTGTTTCTGGTCCACGATAATGCTCCGTTTCCGTTCCACGATAATGTTCTGTTTAGGTTTCACGGTAATGTTCTGTCTCTGGTCCACGATAATGTTCCGTCTCTGGTCCACGATAATGTTCTGTCTCTGGTCCACGATAATGTTCCGTTTCTGGTCCACGATAATGTTCTGTTTCGGTTTCACGGTAATGTTCTGTCTCTGGTCCACGATAATGTTCCCTTTCTGGTCCACGATAATGTTCTGTTTTGGTTTCAAGGTAATGTTCTGTCTCTGGTCCACGGTAATGTTCCGTTTCTGGTCCACGATAATGTTCTGTTTCGGTTTCACGGTAATGTTCCGTTTCTAGTCCACGATAATGTTCTGTTTCACGGTAATGTTCCGTTTCTGGTCCATGATAATGTTCTGTCTCTGGGCCACGGTAATGTTCGGTTTCAAGGTAAAGTTCTGTCTCTGGTCCACGATAATGTTCTGTTTCTGGTCCATGATAATGTTCTGTTTCACGGTAATGTTCTGTCCCTGGTCCATGGTAATGTTCTGTCTCTGGTAAACGGTAATGTTCTTTCTCTGGTCCATGGAAATGTTCTTTCTCTGATCCATGGAAATGTTCTGTCTCTGGTCCACAGTAATGTTCTGTCTCTGGTCCACCGTAATGTTCGATCTCTGGTCCACGATAA
Source organism: Leuresthes tenuis (assembly GCF_036924035.1). Lineage (NCBI taxonomy): Eukaryota > Metazoa > Chordata > Actinopteri > Atheriniformes > Atherinopsidae > Leuresthes > Leuresthes tenuis. The sequence continues at coordinate 97,598 of NW_027325384.1, forward strand.
TGTTCGGTTTCACGGTAATGTTCCGTTTCTGGTCCACGATAATGTTCTGTTTCTGTTTCACGGTAATGTTCCGTTTCTGGTCCATGATAATATTCTTTTTCACGGTAATGTTCTGTCTCTGGTCCATGGTAATATTCTGTCTCTGGTCCACGGTAATGTTCGGTTTCAAGGTAAAGTTCGGTCTCTGGTCCATCATAATGTTCTGTTTCTGTTTCACGGTAATGTTCCGTTTCTGGTCCACGATAATGTTCGGTTTCACGGTAATGTTCTGTCTCTGGTCCACCGTAATGTTCGATCTCTGGTCCACGATAATGTTCGGTTTCACGGTAATGTTCCGTTTCTGGTCCACGATAATGTTCTGTTTCTGTTTCACGGTAATGTTCCGTTTCTGGTCCATGATAATGTTCTTTTTCACGGTAATGTTCTGTCTCTGGTCCATGGTAATATTCTGTCTCTGGTCCACGATAATGTTCGGTTTCAAGGTAAAGTTCGGTCTCTGGTCCATCATAATGTTCTGTTTCTGTTTCACGGTAATGTTCCGTTTCTGGTCCACGATAATGTTCGGTTTCACGGTAATGTTCTGTCTCTGGTCCACGGTAATGTTCCATGTCTGGTCCACGATAATGTTCGGTTTCACGGTAATGTTCCGTCTCTGGTCCACGATAATGTTCTGTTTCTGTTTCACGGTAATGTTCCGTTTCTGGTCCATGATAATGTTCTGTTTCACGGTAATGTTCTGTCTCTGGTCCATGGTAATGTTCTTTTTCTGGTCCACGGTAATGTTCTGTCTCTGGTCCACGGTAATGTTCTGTCTCTGGTCCACGGTAATGTTCGATCTCTGGTCCACGATAATGTTCGGTTTCACGGTAATGTTCCGTCTCTGGTCCACGATAATGTTCTGTTTCTGTATCACGGTAATGTTCCATTTCTGGTCCACGATAATTTTGTGTTTCTGTTTCACGGTAATGTTCCGTTTCTGGTCCACGATAATGTTCGGTTTCAAGGTAAAGTTCGGTCTCTGGTCCACGGTAATGTTCTGTCTCTGGTCCACGGTAATTTTCGATTCGATCTCTGGTCCACGATAATGTTCGGTTTCACGGTAATGTTCCGTCTCTGGTCCACGATAATGTTCCGTTTCTGTTTCACGGTAATGTTCCGTTTCTGGTCCACGATAATGTTCGGTTTCACGGTAATGTTCCGTCTCTGGTCCACGATAATGTTCCGTCTTTGGTCCATGATAATGTTCTGTTTCTGTTTCACGGTAATGTTCCGTTTCGGGTCCAAGATAATGTTCTGTTTCGGTTTCACTGTAATGTTCTGTCTCTGGTCCATGATAATGTTCCGTTTCTGGTCCACGATAATGTTCTGTTTCAGTTTCACGGTAATGTTCTGTTTCACGGTAATGTTCTGTCTCTGGTCCACGGTAATGTTTTGTTTCTGTTTCACGGAAATGTTCCGCCTCTGGTCCACGATAATGTTCGGTTTCACAGTAATGTTCCGTCTCTGGTCCACGATAATGTTGTGTTTCTGTTTCACGGTAATGTTCCGTTTCTGGTCCACGATAATGTTGTGTTTCTGGTCCACGATAATGCTCCGTTTCCGTTCCACGATAATGTTCTGTTTAGGTTTCACGGTAATGTTCTGTCTCTGGTCCACGATAATGTTCCGTCTCTGGTCCACGATAATGTTCTGTCTCTGGTCCACGATAATGTTCCGTTTCTGGTCCACGATAATGTTCTGTTTCGGTTTCACGGTAATGTTCTGTCTCTGGTCCACGATAATGTTCCCTTTCTGGTCCACGATAATGTTCTGTTTTGGTTTCAAGGTAATGTTCTGTCTCTGGTACACGGTAATGTTCCGTTTCTGGTCCACGATAATGTTCTGTTTCGGTTTCACGGTAATGTTCCGTTTCTAGTCCACGATAATGTTCTGTTTCACGGTAATGTTCCGTTTCTGGTCCATGATAATGTTCTGTCTCTGGGCCACGGTAATGTTCGGTTTCAAGGTAAAGTTCTGTCTCTGGTCCACGATAATGTTCTGTTTCTGGTCCATGATAATGTTCTGTTTCACGGTAATGTTCTGTCCCTGGTCCATGGTAATGTTCTGTCTCTGGTAAACGGTAATGTTCTTTCTCTGGTCCATGGAAATGTTCTTTCTCTGATCCATGGAAATGTTCTGTCTCTGGTCCACAGTAATGTTCTGTCTCTGGTCCACCGTAATGTTCGATCTCTGGTCCACGATAATGTTCGGTTTCACGGTAATGTTCCGTTTCTGGTCCACGATAATGTTCTGTTTCTGTTTCACGGTAATGTTCCGTTTCTGGTCCATGATAATATTCTTTTTCACGGTAATGTACTGTCTCTGGTCCATGGTAATATTCTGTCTCTGGTCCACGGTAATGTTCGGTTTCAAGGTAAAGTTCGGTCTCTGGTCCATCATAATGTTCTGTTTCTGTTTCACGGTAATGTTCCGTTTCTGGTCCACGATAATGTTCGGTTTCACGGTAATGTTCTGTCTCTGGTCCACGGTAATGTTCGGTTTCACGGTAATGTTCCGTCTCTGGTCCACGATAATGTTCTGTTTCTGTTTCACGGTAATGTTCCGTTTCTGGTCCATGATAATGTTCTGTTTCACGGTAATGTTCTGTCTCTGGTCCATGGTAATGTTCTGTCTCTGGTCCACGGTAATGTTCTGTCTCTGGTCCACGGTAATGTTCTGTGTCTGGTCCACGGTAATGTTCGATCTCTGGTCCACGATAATGTTCGGTTTCACGGTAATGTTCCGTCTCTGGTCCACGATAATGTTCTGTTTCTGTATCACGGTAATGTTCCATTTCTGGTCCACGATAATTTTGTGTTTCTGTTTCACGGTAATGTTCCATTTCTGGTCCACGATAATGTTCGGTTTCAAGGTAAAGTTCGGTCTCTGGTCCACGGTAATGTTCTGTCTCTGGTCCACGGTAATGTTCTGTCTCTGGTCCACGGTAATTTTCGATTCGATCTCTGCTCCACGATAATGTTCGGTTTCACGGTAATGTTCCGTCTCTGGTCCACGATAATGTTCCGTTTCTGTTTCACGGTAATGTTCCGTCTTTGGTCCATGATAATGTTCTGTTTCTGTTTCACGGTAATGTTCCGTTTCGGGTCCACGATAATGTTCTGTTTCGGTTTCACGGTAATGTTCTGTCTCTGGTCCATGATAATGTTCCGTTTCTGGTCCACGATAATGTTCTATTTCAGTTTCACGGTAATGTTCTGTTTCACGGTAATGTTCTGTCTCTGGTCCACGATAATGTTCCGTTTCTGTTTCACGGTAATGTTCCGTCTTTGGTCCATGATAATGTTCTGTTTCTGTTTCACGGTAATGTTCCGTTTCGGGTCCACGATAATGTTCTGTTTCGGTTTCACGGTAATGTTCTGTCTCTGGTCCATGATAATGTTCCGTTTCTGGTCCACGATAATGTTCTATTTCAGTTTCACGGTAATGTTCTGTTTCACGGTAATGTTCTGTCTCTGGTCCACGATAATGTTGTGTTTCTGTTTCACGGTAATGTTCCGTTTCTGGTCCACGATAATGTTGTTTCTGGTCCACGATAATGCTCCGTTTCTGTTCCACGATAATGTTCTGTTTAGGTTTCACGGTAATGTTCTGTCTCTGGTCCACGATAATGTTCCGTCTCTGGTCCACGATAATGTTCTGTCTCTGGTCCACGATAATGTTCCGTTTCTGGTCCACGATAATGTTCTGTTTCGGTTTCACGGTAATGTTCTGTCTCTGGTCCACGATAATGTTCCCTTTCTGGTCCACGATAATGTTCTGTTTTGGTTTCAAGGTAATGTTCTGTCTCTGGTCCACGGTAATGTTCCGTTTCTGGTCCACGATAATGTTCTGTTTTGGTTTCACGGTAATGTTCCGTTTCTAGTCCACGATAATGTTCTGTTTCACGGTAATGTTCCGTTTCTGGTCCATGATAATGTTCTGTTTCACGGTAATGTTCTGTCCCTGGTCCATGGTAATGTTCTGTCTCTGGTCCACGGTAATGTTCGGCTTCAAGGTAAAGTTCTGTCTCTGGTCCACAGTAATGTTCGGTTTCACGATAATGTTCCGTTTCTGGTCCACGATAATGTTCTGTTTAGGTTTCACGGTAATGTTCCGTCTCTGGTCCACGATAATGTTCTGTTTCTGTTTCACGGTAATGTTCCGTTTCTGGTCCATGATAATATTCTTTTTCACGGTAATGTTCCGTTTCTGGTCCATGATAATATTCTTTTTCACGGTAATGTTCTGTTTCCGTTTCACGGTAATGTTCTGTCTCTGGTCCACGATAATGTTCGGTTTCACGATAATGTTCCGTTTCTGGTCCACGATAATGTTCTGTTTAGGTTTCACGGTAATGTTCCGTCTCTGGTCCACGATAATGTTCTGTTTCTGTTTCACGGTAATGTTCCGTTTCTGGTCCATGATAATATTCTTTTTCACGGTAATGTTCCGTTTCTGGTCCATGATAATATTCTTTTTCACGGTAATGTTCTGTCTCTGGTCCATGGTAATATTCTGTCTCTGGTCCACGGTAATGTTCGGTTTCAAGGTAAAGTTGGGTCTCTGGTCCACGGTAATGTTCTGTCTCTGGTAAACGGTAATGTTCTGTCTCTGGTCCATGGAAATGTTCTGTCTCTGGTCCACGGTAATGTTCTGTCTCTGGTCCACCGTAATGTTCGATTTCTGGTCCACGATAATGTTCGGTTTCACGGTAATGTTCCGTTTCTGGTCCACGATAATGTTCTGTTTCGGTTTCCCGGTAATGTTCTGTCTCTGGTCCACGGTAATGTTCTGTGTCTGGTCCACGATAATGTTCTGTTTCTGTTTCACGGTAATGTTCCGTTTATGGTCCATGATAATGTTCTTTTTCACGGTAATGTTCTGTCTCTGGTCCATGGTAATATTCTGTCTCTGGTCCACGGTAATGTTCGGTTTCAAGGTAAAGTTCGGTCTCTGGTCCACGATAATGTTCTGTTTCTGTTTCACGATAATGTTCCGTTTCTGGTCCACGATAATGTTCGGTTTCACGGTAATGTTCTGTCTCTGGTCCACGGTAATGTTCTGTGTCTGGTCCACGATAATGTTCGGTTTCACGGTAATGTTCCGTCTCTGGTCCACGATAATGTTCTGTTTCTGTTTCACGGTAATGTTCCGTTTCTGGTCCATGACAATGTTCTGTTTCACGGTAATGTTCTGTCTCTGGTCCATGGTAATGTTCTGTCTCTGGTCCACGGTAATGGTCTGTCTCTGGTCCACGGTAATGTTCTGTCTCTGGTCCACAGTAATGTTCTGTCTCTGGTCCACGGTAATGTTCTGTCTCTGGTCCACGGTAATGTTCTGTCTCTGGTCCACGGTAATGTTCGATCTCTGGTCCACGATAATGTTTGGTTTCACGGTAATGTTCCGTCTCTGGTCCACGATAATGTTCTGTTTCTGTATCACGGTAATGTTCCGTTTCTGGTCCACGATAATTTTGTGTTTCTCTTTCACGGTAATGTTCCGTTTCTGGTCCACGATAATGTTCGGTTTCAAGGTAAAGTTCCGTCTCTGGTCCACGATAATGTTCTGTTTCTGTATCACGGTAATGTTCCGTTTCTGGTCCACGATAATTTTGTGTTTCTCTTTCACGGTAATGTTCTGTCTCTGGTCCACGGTAATGTTCTGTCTCTGGTCCACGGTAATGTTCTGTCTCTGGTCCACGGTAATGTTCGATCTCTGGTCCACGATAATGTTCGGTTTCACGGTAATGTTCCGTCTCTGGTCCACGATAATGTTCCGTTTCTGTATCACGGTAATGTTACGTTTCTGGTCCACGATAATGTTCTGTTTCTGTATCACGGTAATGTTCCATTTCTGGTCCACGATAATTTTGTGTTTCTGTTTCACGGTAATGTTCCATTTCTGGTCCACGATAATGTTCTGTCTCTGGGCCACGGTAATGTTCGGTTTCAAGGTAAAGTTCTGTCTCTGGTCCACGATAATGTTCTGTTTCTGGTCCATGATAATGTTCTGTTTCACGGTAATGTTCTGTCCCTGGTCCATGGTAATGTTCTGTCTCTGGTAAACGGTAATGTTCTTTCTCTGGTCCATGGAAATGTTCTTTCTCTGATCCATGGAAATGTTCTGTCTCTGGTCCACAGTAATGTTCTGTCTCTGGTCCACCGTAATGTTCGATCTCTGGTCCACGATAATGTTCGGTTTCACGGTAATGTTCCGTTTCTGGTCCACGATAATGTTCTGTTTCTGTTTCACGGTAATGTTCCGTTTCTGGTCCATGATAATATTCTTTTTCACGGTAATGTTCTGTCTCTGGTCCATGGTAATATTCTGTCTCTGGTCCACGGTAATGTTCGGTTTCAAGGTAAAGTTCGGTCTCTGGTCCATCATAATGTTCTGTTTCTGTTTCACGGTAATGTTCCGTTTCTGGTCCACGATAATGTTCGGTTTCACGGTAATGTTCTGTCTCTGGTCCACCGTAATGTTCGATCTCTGGTCCACGATAATGTTCGGTTTCACGGTAATGTTCCGTTTCTGGTCCACGATAATGTTCTGTTTCTGTTTCACGGTAATGTTCCGTTTCTGGTCCATGATAATGTTCTTTTTCACGGTAATGTTCTGTCTCTGGTCCATGGTAATATTCTGTCTCTGGTCCACGATAATGTTCGGTTTCAAGGTAAAGTTCGGTCTCTGGTCCATCATAATGTTCTGTTTCTGTTTCACGGTAATGTTCCGTTTCTGGTCCACGATAATGTTCGGTTTCACGGTAATGTTCTGTCTCTGGTCCACGGTAATGTTCCATGTCTGGTCCACGATAATGTTCGGTTTCACGGTAATGTTCCGTCTCTGGTCCACGATAATGTTCTGTTTCTGTTTCACGGTAATGTTCCGTTTCTGGTCCATGATAATGTTCTGTTTCACGGTAATGTTCTGTCTCTGGTCCATGGTAATGTTCTTTTTCTGGTCCACGGTAATGTTCTGTCTCTGGTCCACGGTAATGTTCTGTCTCTGGTCCACGGTAATGTTCGATCTCTGGTCCACGATAATGTTCGGTTTCACGGTAATGTTCCGTCTCTGGTCCACGATAATGTTCTGTTTCTGTATCACGGTAATGTTCCATTTCTGGTCCACGATAATTTTGTGTTTCTGTTTCACGGTAATGTTCCGTTTCTGGTCCACGATAATGTTCGGTTTCAAGGTAAAGTTCGGTCTCTGGTCCACGGTAATGTTCTGTCTCTGGTCCACGGTAATTTTCGATTCGATCTCTGGTCCACGATAATGTTCGGTTTCACGGTAATGTTCCGTCTCTGGTCCACGATAATGTTCCGTTTCTGTTTCACGGTAATGTTCCGTTTCTGGTCCACGATAATGTTCGGTTTCACGGTAATGTTCCGTCTCTGGTCCACGATAATGTTCCGTCTTTGGTCCATGATAATGTTCTGTTTCTGTTTCACGGTAATGTTCCGTTTCGGGTCCAAGATAATGTTCTGTTTCGGTTTCACTGTAATGTTCTGTCTCTGGTCCATGATAATGTTCCGTTTCTGGTCCACGATAATGTTCTGTTTCAGTTTCACGGTAATGTTCTGTTTCACGGTAATGTTCTGTCTCTGGTCCACGGTAATGTTTTGTTTCTGTTTCACGGAAATGTTCCGCCTCTGGTCCACGATAATGTTCGGTTTCACAGTAATGTTCCGTCTCTGGTCCACGATAATGTTGTGTTTCTGTTTCACGGTAATGTTCCGTTTCTGGTCCACGATAATGTTGTGTTTCTGGTCCACGATAATGCTCCGTTTCCGTTCCACGATAATGTTCTGTTTAGGTTTCACGGTAATGTTCTGTCTCTGGTCCACGATAATGTTCCGTCTCTGGTCCACGATAATGTTCTGTCTCTGGTCCACGATAATGTTCCGTTTCTGGTCCACGATAATGTTCTGTTTCGGTTTCACGGTAATGTTCTGTCTCTGGTCCACGATAATGTTCCCTTTCTGGTCCACGATAATGTTCTGTTTTGGTTTCAAGGTAATGTTCTGTCTCTGGTCCACGGTAATGTTCCGTTTCTGGTCCACGATAATGTTCTGTTTCGGTTTCACGGTAATGTTCCGTTTCTAGTCCACGATAATGTTCTGTTTCACGGTAATGTTCCGTTTCTGGTCCATGATAATGTTCTGTCTCTGGGCCACGGTAATGTTCGGTTTCAAGGTAAAGTTCTGTCTCTGGTCCACGATAATGTTCTGTTTCTGGTCCATGATAATGTTCTGTTTCACGGTAATGTTCTGTCCCTGGTCCATGGTAATGTTCTGTCTCTGGTAAACGGTAATGTTCTTTCTCTGGTCCATGGAAATGTTCTTTCTCTGATCCATGGAAATGTTCTGTCTCTGGTCCACAGTAATGTTCTGTCTCTGGTCCACCGTAATGTTCGATCTCTGGTCCACGATAATGTTCGGTTTCACGGTAATGTTCCGTTTCTGGTCCACGATAATGTTCTGTTTCTGTTTCACGGTAATGTTCCGTTTCTGGTCCATGATAATATTCTTTTTCACGGTAATGTACTGTCTCTGGTCCATGGTAATATTCTGTCTCTGGTCCACGGTAATGTTCGGTTTCAAGGTAAAGTTCGGTCTCTGGTCCATCATAATGTTCTGTTTCTGTTTCACGGTAATGTTCCGTTTCTGGTCCACGATAATGTTCGGTTTCACGGTAATGTTCTGTCTCTGGTCCACGGTAATGTTCGGTTTCACGGTAATGTTCCGTCTCTGGTCCACGATAATGTTCTGTTTCTGTTTCACGGTAATGTTCCGTTTCTGGTCCATGATAATGTTCTGTTTCACGGTAATGTTCTGTCTCTGGTCCATGGTAATGTTCTGTCTCTGGTCCACGGTAATGTTCTGTCTCTGGTCCACGGTAATGTTCTGTGTCTGGTCCACGGTAATGTTCGATCTCTGGTCCACGATAATGTTCGGTTTCACGGTAATGTTCCGTCTCTGGTCCACGATAATGTTCTGTTTCTGTATCACGGTAATGTTCCATTTCTGGTCCACGATAATTTTGTGTTTCTGTTTCACGGTAATGTTCCATTTCTGGTCCACGATAATGTTCGGTTTCAAGGTAAAGTTCGGTCTCTGGTCCACGGTAATGTTCTGTCTCTGGTCCACGGTAATGTTCTGTCTCTGGTCCACGGTAATTTTCGATTCGATCTCTGCTCCACGATAATGTTCGGTTTCACGGTAATGTTCCGTCTCTGGTCCACGATAATGTTCTGTTTCTGTTTCACGGTAATGTTCCGTTTCTGGTCCATGATAATATTCTTTTTCACGGTAATGTTCCGTTTCTGGTCCATGATAATATTCTTTTTCACGGTAATGTTCTGTTTCCGTTTCACGGTAATGTTCTGTCTCTGGTCCACGATAATGTTCGGTTTCACGATAATGTTCCGTTTCTGGTCCACGATAATGTTCTGTTTAGGTTTCACGGTAATGTTCCGTCTCTGGTCCACGATAATGTTCTGTTTCTGTTTCACGGTAATGTTCCGTTTCTGGTCCATGATAATATTCTTTTTCACGGTAATGTTCCGTTTCTGGTCCATGATAATATTCTTTTTCACGGTAATGTTCTGTCTCTGGTCCATGGTAATATTCTGTCTCTGGTCCACGGTAATGTTCGGTTTCAAGGTAAAGTTGGGTCTCTGGTCCACGGTAATGTTCTGTCTCTGGTAAACGGTAATGTTCTGTCTCTGGTCCATGGAAATGTTCTGTCTCTGGTCCACGGTAATGTTCTGTCTCTGGTCCACCGTAATGTTCGATTTCTGGTCCACGATAATGTTCGGTTTCACGGTAATGTTCCGTTTCTGGTCCACGATAATGTTCTGTTTCGGTTTCCCGGTAATGTTCTGTCTCTGGTCCACGGTAATGTTCTGTGTCTGGTCCACGATAATGTTCTGTTTCTGTTTCACGGTAATGTTCCGTTTATGGTCCATGATAATGTTCTTTTTCACGGTAATGTTCTGTCTCTGGTCCATGGTAATATTCTGTCTCTGGTCCACGGTAATGTTCGGTTTCAAGGTAAAGTTCGGTCTCTGGTCCACGATAATGTTCTGTTTCTGTTTCACGATAATGTTCCGTTTCTGGTCCACGATAATGTTCGGTTTCACGGTAATGTTCTGTCTCTGGTCCACGGTAATGTTCTGTGTCTGGTCCACGATAATGTTCGGTTTCACGGTAATGTTCCGTCTCTGGTCCACGATAATGTTCTGTTTCTGTTTCACGGTAATGTTCCGTTTCTGGTCCATGACAATGTTCTGTTTCACGGTAATGTTCTGTCTCTGGTCCATGGTAATGTTCTGTCTCTGGTCCACGGTAATGGTCTGTCTCTGGTCCACGGTAATGTTCTGTCTCTGGTCCACAGTAATGTTCTGTCTCTGGTCCACGGTAATGTTCTGTCTCTGGTCCACGGTAATGTTCTGTCTCTGGTCCACGGTAATGTTCGATCTCTGGTCCACGATAATGTTTGGTTTCACGGTAATGTTCCGTCTCTGGTCCACGATAATGTTCTGTTTCTGTATCACGGTAATGTTCCGTTTCTGGTCCACGATAATTTTGTGTTTCTCTTTCACGGTAATGTTCCGTTTCTGGTCCACGATAATGTTCGGTTTCAAGGTAAAGTTCCGTCTCTGGTCCACGATAATGTTCTGTTTCTGTATCACGGTAATGTTCCGTTTCTGGTCCACGATAATTTTGTGTTTCTCTTTCACGGTAATGTTCTGTCTCTGGTCCACGGTAATGTTCTGTCTCTGGTCCACGGTAATGTTCTGTCTCTGGTCCACGGTAATGTTCGATCTCTGGTCCACGATAATGTTCGGTTTCACGGTAATGTTCCGTCTCTGGTCCACGATAATGTTCCGTTTCTGTATCACGGTAATGTTACGTTTCTGGTCCACGATAATTTTGTGTTTCTGTTTCAAGGTAATGTTCCGTTTCTGGTCCACGATAATGTTCCGTCTTTGGTCCATGATAATGTTCTGTTTCTGTTTCACGGTAATGTTCCGTTTCGGGTCCACGATAATGTTCTGTTTCGGTTTCACGGTAATGTTCTGTCTCTGGTCCATGATAATGTTCCAATTCTGGTCCACGATAATGTTCTGTTTCAGTTTCACGGTAATGTTCTGTTTCACGGTAATGTTCTGTCTCTGGTCCACGGTAATGTTTTCTTTCTGTTTCACGGAAATGTTCCGTCTCTGGTCCACGATAATGTTCGGTTTCACAGTAATGTTCCGTCTCTGGTCCACGATAATGTTGTGTTTCTGTTTCACGGTAATGTTCCGTTTCTGGTCCACGATAATGTTGTGTTTCTGGTCCACGATAATGCTCCGTTTCTGTTCCATGATAATGTTCTGTTTAGGTTTCACGGTAATGTTCTGTCTCTGGTCCACGATAATGTTCCGTCTCTGGTCCACGATAATGTTCTGTCTCTGGTACACGATAATGTTCCGTTTCTGGTCCACGATAATGTTCTGTTTCGGTTTCACGGTAATGTTCTGTCTCTGGTCCACGATAATGTTCCCTTTCTGGTCCACGATAATGTTCTGTTTTGGTTTCAAGGTAATGTTCTGTCTCTGGTCCACGGTAATGTTCCGTTTCTAGTCCACGATAATGTTCTGTTTCACGGTAATGTTCCGTTTCTGGTCCATGATAATGTTCTGTTTCACGGTAATGTTCTGTCCCTGGTCCATGGTAATGTTCTGTCTCTGGGCCACGGTAATGTTCGGTTTCAAGGTAAAGTTCTGTCTCTGGTCCACGATAATGTTCTGTTTCTGGTCCATGATAATGTTCTGTTTCACGGTAATGTTCTGTCCCTGGTCCATGGTAATGTTCTGTCTCTGGTAAACGGTAATGTTCTTTCTCTGGTCCATGGAAATGTTCTTTCTCTGATCCATGGAAATGTTCTGTCTCTGGTCCACGGTAATGTTCTGTCTCTGGTCCACCGTAATGTTCGATCTCTGGTCCACGATAATGTTCGGTTTCACGGTAATGTTCCGTTTCTGGTCCACGATAATGTTCTGTTTCTGTTTCACGGTAATGTTCCGTTTCTGGTCCACGATAATGTTCTGTTTTGTTTTCAAGGTAATGTTCTGTCTCTGGTCCACGGTAATGTTCCGTTTCTGGTCCACGATAATGTTCTGTTTCGGTTTCACGGTAATGTTCCGTTTCTAGTCCACGATAATGTTCTGTTTCACGGTAATGTTCTGTCTCTGGTCCACGGTAATGTTCTGTCTCTGGTCCACGGTAATGTTCTGTCTCTGGTCCACGGTAATGTTCTATCTCTGGTCCACGGAAATCTTCTGTCTCTGGTCCACGGTAATGTTCGATCTCTGGTCCACGATAATGTTCGGTTTCACGGTAATGTTCCGTCTCTGGTCCACGATAATGTTCTGTTTCGGTTTCACGGTAATGGTCCGTCTCTGGTCCACGGTAATGTTCTGTTTCACGGTAATGTTCTGTCTCTGGTCCATGGTAATGTTCTGTCTCTGGTCCACGGTAATGTTCCGTCTCTGGTCCACGGTAATGTTCTGTCTCTGGTCCACGGTAATGTTCTGTCTCTGGTCCACGGTAATGTTCTGTCTCTGGTCCACGGTAATGTTCGATCTCTGGTCCACGATAATGTTCGGTTTCACGGTAATGTTCCGTCTCTGGTCCACGATAATGTTCTGTTTTGGTTTCAAGGTAATGTTCTGTCTCTGGTCCACGATAATGTTCGATCTCTGGTCCACGATAATGTTCGGTTTCACGGTAATGTTCCGTCTCTGGTCCACGATAATGTTGTGTTTCTGTTTCACGGTAATGTTCCGTTTCTGGTCCACGATAATGTTCGATCTCTGGTCCACGATAATGTTCGGTTTCACGGTAATGTTCTTTCTCTGGTCCATGGAAATGTTCTGTCTCTGGTCCACGGTAATGTTCTGTCTCTGGTCCACCGTAATGTTCGATCTCTGGTCCACGATAATGTTCGGTTTCACGGTAATGTTCCGTTTCTGGTCCACGATAATGTTCTGTTTCTGTTTCACGGTAATGTTCCGTTTCTGGTCCACGATAATGTTCTGTTTTGTTTTCAAGGTAATGTTCTGTCTCTGGTCCACGGTAATGTTCCGTTTCTGGTCCACGATAATGTTCTGTTTCGGTTTCACGGTAATGTTCCGTTTCTAGTCCACGATAATGTTCTGTTTCACGGTAATGTTCTGTCTCTGGTCCACGGTAATGTTCTGTCTCTGGTCCACGGTAATGTTCTATCTCTGGTCCACGGAAATCTTCTGTCTCTGGTCCACGGTAATGTTCGATCTCTGGTCCACGATAATGTTCGGTTTCACGGTAATGTTCCGTCTCTGGTCCACGATAATGTTCTGTTTCGATTTCACGGTAATGGTCCGTCTCTGGTCCACGGTAATGTTCTGTTTCACGGTAATGTTCTGTCTCTGGTCCATGGTAATGTTCTGTCTCTGGTCCACGGTAATGTTCCGTCTCTGGTCCACGGTAATGTTCTGTCTCTGGTCCACGGTAATGTTCTGTCTCTGGTCCACGGTAATGTTCTGTCTCTGGTCCACGGTAATGTTCGATCTCTGGTCCACGATAATGTTCGGTTTCACGGTAATGTTCCGACTCTGGTCCACGATAATGTTCTGTTTTGGTTTCAAGGTAATGTTCTGTCTCTGGTCCACGATAATGTTCGATCTCTGGTCCACGATAATGTTCGGTTTCACGGTAATGTTCCGTCTCTGGTCCACGATAATGTTGTGTTTCTGTTTCACGGTAATGTTCCGTTTCTGGTCCACGATAATGTTCGATCTCTGGTCCACGATAATGTTAGGTTTCACGGTAATGTTCTGTCTCTGGTCCACGGTAATGTTCCGTTTCTGTTTCACGGTAATTTTCTGTTTCCGTTTCACGGTAATGTTCTGTCTCTGGTTCACGGTAATGTTGTGTTTCTGTTTCACGGTAATGTTCCGTCTCTGTTTCACGGTAATTTTCTGTTTCCGTTTCACGGTAATGTTTTGTCTCTGGTCCACGATAATGTTCAGTTTCACGAAAATGTTCCGTTTCTGGTCCACGATAATGTTCTGTTTAGGTTTCACGGTAATGTTCCGTCTCTGGTCCACGATAATGTTCTGTTTCACTTTCACGGTAATGTTCCGTTTCTGGTCCATGATAATATTCTTTTTCACGGTAATGTTCTGTCTCTGGTCTATGGTAATATTCTGTCTCTGGTCCACGGTAATGTTCTGTCTCTGGTAAACGGTAATGTTCTTTCTCTGGTCCATGGAAATGTTCTTTCTCTGATCCATGGAAATGTTCTGTCTTTGGTTCACGGTAATGTTCTGTCTCTGGTCCACCGTAATGTTCGATCTCTGGTCCACGATAATGTTCGGTTTCACGGTAATGTTCCGTTTCTGGTCCACGATAATGTTCTGTTTCTGTTTCACGGTAATGTTCCGTTTCTGGTCCATGATAATGTTCTTTTTCACGGTAATGTTCTGTCTCTGGTCCATGGTAATATTCTGTCTCTGGTCCACGATAATGTTCGGTTTCAAGGTAAAGTTCGGTCTCTGGTCCATCATAATGTTCTGTTTCTGTTTCACGGTAATGTTCCGTTTCTGGTCCACGATAATGTTCGGTTTCACGGTAATGTTCTGTCTCTGGTCCACGGTAATGTTCCATGTCTGGTCCACGATAATGTTCGGTTTCACGGTAATGTTCCGTCTCTGGTCCACGATAATGTTCTGTTTCTGTTTCACGGTAATGTTCCATTTCTGGTCCACGATAATGTTCGGTTTCAAGGTAAAGTTCGGTCTCTGGTCCAGGGTAATGTTCTGTCTCTGGTCCACGGTAATTTTCGATTCGATCTCTGGTCCACGATAATGTTCGGTTTCACGGTAATGTTCCGTCTCTGGTCCACGATAATGTTCCGTTTCTGGTCCACGATAATGTTCGGTTTCACGGTAATGTTCCGTCTCTGGTCCACGATAATGTTCCGTTTCTGTTTCACGGTAATGTTCCGTCTTTGGTCCATGATAATGTTCTGTTTCTGTTTCACGGTAATGTTCCGTTTCGGGTCCACGATAATGTTCTGTTTCGGTTTCACGGTAATGTTCTGTCTCTGGTCCATGATAATGTTCCGTTTCTGGTCCACGATAATGTTCTATTTCAGTTTCACGGTAATGTTCTGTTTCACGGTAATGTTCTGTCTCTGGTCCACGGTAATGTTTTGTTTCTGTTTCACGGAAATGTTCCGTCTCTGGTCCACGATAATGTTCGGTTTCACAGTAATGTTCCGTCTCTGGTCCACGATAATGTTGTGTTTCTGTTTCACGGTAATATTCCGTTTCTGGTCCACGATAATGTTGTTTCTGGTCCACGATAATGCTCCGTTTCTGTTCCACGATAATGTTCTGTTTAGGTTTCACGGTAATGTTCTGTCTCTGGTACACGATAATGTTCCGTCTCTGGTCCACGATAATGTTCTGTCTCTGGTCCACGATAATGTTCCGTTTCTGGTCCACGATAATGTTCTGTTTCGGTTTCACGGTAATGTTCTGTCTCTGGTCCACGATAATGTTCCCTTTCTGGTCCACGATAATGTTCTGTTTTGGTTTCAAGGTAATGTTCCGTCTCTGGTCCACGATAATGTTCCGTTTCTGTTTCACGGTAATGTTCCGTCTTTGGTCCATGATAATGTTCTGTTTCTGTTTCACGGTAATGTTCCGTTTCGGGTCCACGATAATGTTCTGTTTCGGTTTCACGGTAATGTTCTGTCTCTGGTCCATGATAATGTTCCGTTTCTGGTCCACGATAATGTTCTATTTCAGTTTCACGGTAATGTTCTGTTTCACGGTAATGTTCTGTCTCTGGTCCACGGTAATGTTTTGTTTCTGTTTCACGGAAATGTTCCGTCTCTGGTCCACGATAATGTTCGGTTTCACAGTAATGTTCCGTCTCTGGTCCACGATAATGTTGTGTTTCTGTTTCACGGTAATGTTCCTTTTCTGGTCCACGATAATGTTGTTTCTGGTCCACGATAATGCTCCGTTTCTGTTCCACGATAATGTTCTGTTTAGGTTTCACGGTAATGTTCTGTCTCTGGTACACGATAATGTTCCGTCTCTGGTCCACGATAATGTTCTGTCTCTGGTCCACGATAATGTTCCGTTTCTGGTCCACGATAATGTTCTGTTTCGGTTTCACGGTAATGTTCTGTCTCTGGTCCACGATAATGTTCCCTTTCTGGTCCACGATAATGTTCTGTTTTGGTTTCAAGGTAATGTTCTGTCTCTGGTCCACGGTAATGTTCCGTTTCTGGTCCACGATAATGTTCTGTTTTGGTTTCACGGTAATGTTCCGTTTCTAGTCCACGATAATGTTCTGTTTCACGGTAATGTTCCGTTTCTGGTCCATGATAATGTTCTGTTTCACGGTAATGTTCTGTCCCTGGTCCATGGTAATGTTCTGTCTCTGGTCCACGGTAATGTTCGGCTTCAAGGTAAAGTTCTGTCTCTGGTCCACAGTAATGTTCGGTTTCACGATAATGTTCCGTTTCTGGTCCACGATAATGTTCTGTTTAGGTTTCACGGTAATGTTCCGTCTCTGGTCCACGATAATGTTCTGTTTCTGTTTCACGGTAATGTTCCGTTTCTGGTCCATGATAATATTCTTTTTCACGGTAATGTTCCGTTTCTGGTCCATGATAATATTCTTTTTCACGGTAATGTTCTGTTTCCGTTTCACGGTAATGTTCTGTCTCTGGTCCACGATAATGTTCGGTTTCACGATAATGTTCCGTTTCTGGTCCACGATAATGTTCTGTTTAGGTTTCACGGTAATGTTCCGTCTCTGGTCCACGATAATGTTCTGTTTCTGTTTCACGGTAATGTTCCGTTTCTGGTCCATGATAATATTCTTTTTCACGGTAATGTTCCGTTTCTGGTCCATGATAATATTCTATTTCACGGTAATGTTCTGTCTCTGGTCCATGGTAATATTCTGTCTCTGGTCCACGGTAATGTTCGGTTTCAAGGTAAAGTTGGGTCTCTGGTCCACGGTAATGTTCTGTCTCTGGTAAACGGTAATGTTCTGTCTCTGGTCCATGGAAATGTTCTGTCTCTGGTCCACGGTAATGTTCTGTCTCTGGTCCACCGTAATGTTCGATTTCTGGTCCACGATAATGTTCGGTTTCACGGTAATGTTCCGTTTCTGGTCCACGATAATGTTCTGTTTCGGTTTCCCGGTAATGTTCTGTCTCTGGTCCACGGTAATGTTCTGTGTCTGGTCCACGATAATGTTCTGTTTCTGTTTCACGGTAATGTTCCGTTTATGGTCCATGATAATGTTCTTTTTCACGGTAATGTTCTGTCTCTGGTCCATGGTAATATTCTGTCTCTGGTCCACGGTAATGTTCGGTTTCAAGGTAAAGTTCGGTCTCTGGTCCACGATAATGTTCTGTTTCTGTTTCACGATAATGTTCCGTTTCTGGTCCACGATAATGTTCGGTTTCACGGTAATGTTCTGTCTCTGGTCCACGGTAATGTTCTGTGTCTGGTCCACGATAATGTTCGGTTTCACGGTAATGTTCCGTCTCTGGTCCACGATAATGTTCTGTTTCTGTTTCACGGTAATGTTCCGTTTCTGGTCCATGACAATGTTCTGTTTCACGGTAATGTTCTGTCTCTGGTCCATGGTAATGTTCTGTCTCTGGTCCACGGTAATGGTCTGTCTCTGGTCCACGGTAATGTTCTGTCTCTGGTCCACAGTAATGTTCTGTCTCTGGTCCACGGTAATGTTCTGTCTCTGGTCCACGGTAATGTTCTGTCTCTGGTCCACGGTAATGTTCGATCTCTGGTCCACGATAATGTTTGGTTTCACGGTAATGTTCCGTCTCTGGTCCACGATAATGTTCTGTTTCTGTATCACGGTAATGTTCCGTTTCTGGTCCACGATAATTTTGTGTTTCTCTTTCACGGTAATGTTCCGTTTCTGGTCCACGATAATGTTCGGTTTCAAGGTAAAGTTCCGTCTCTGGTCCACGATAATGTTCTGTTTCTGTATCACGGTAATGTTCCGTTTCTGGTCCACGATAATTTTGTGTTTCTCTTTCACGGTAATGTTCTGTCTCTGGTCCACGGTAATGTTCTGTCTCTGGTCCACGGTAATGTTCGATCTCTGGTCCACGATAATGTTCGGTTTCACGGTAATGTTCCGTCTCTGGTCCACGATAATGTTCCGTTTCTGTATCACGGTAATGTTACGTTTCTGGTCCACGATAATTTTGTGTTTCTGTTTCAAGGTAATGTTCCGTTTCTGGTCCACGATAATGTTCCGTCTTTGGTCCATGATAATGTTCTGTTTCTGTTTCACGGTAATGTTCCGTTTCGGGTCCACGATAATGTTCTGTTTCGGTTTCACGGTAATGTTCTGTCTCTGGTCCATGATAATGTTCCAATTCTGGTCCACGATAATGTTCTGTTTCAGTTTCATGGTAATGTTCTGTTTCACGGTAATGTTCTGTCTCTGGTCCACGGTAATGTTCCAATTCTGGTCCACGATAATGTTCTGTTTCAGTTTCATGGTAATGTTCTGTTTCACGGTAATGTTCTGTCTCTGGTCCACGGTAATGTTTTCTTTCTGTTTCACGGAAATGTTCCGTCTCTGGTCCACGATAATGTTCGGTTTCACAGTAATGTTCCGTCTCTGGTCCACGATAATGTTGTGTTTCTGTTTCACGGTAATGTTCCGTTTCTGGTCCACGATAATGTTGTGTTTCTGGTCCACGATAATGCTCCGTTTCTGTTCCATGATAATGTTCTGTTTAGGTTTCACGGTAATGTTCTGTCTCTGGTCCACGATAATGTTCCGTCTCTGGTCCACGATAATGTTCTGTCTCTGGTACACGATAATGTTCCGTTTCTGGTCCACGATAATGTTCTGTTTCGGTTTCACGGTAATGTTCTGTCTCTGGTCCACGATAATGTTCCCTTTCTGGTCCACGATAATGTTCTGTTTTGGTTTCAAGGTAATGTTCTGTCTCTGGTCCACGGTAATGTTCCGTTTCTAGTCCACGATAATGTTCTGTTTCACGGTAATGTTCCGTTTCTGGTCCATGATAATGTTCTGTTTCACGGTAATGTTCTGTCCCTGGTCCATGGTAATGTTCTGTCTCTGGGCTACGGTAATGTTCGGTTTCAAGGTAAAGTTCTGTCTCTGGTCCACGATAATGTTCTGTTTCTGGTCCATGATAATGTTCTGTTTCACGGTAATGTTCTGTCCCTGGTCCATGGTAATGTTCTGTCTCTGGTAAACGGTAATGTTCTTTCTCTGGTCCATGGAAATGTTCTTTCTCTGATCCATGGAAATGTTCTGTCTCTGGTCCACGGTAATGTTCTGTCTCTGGTCCACCGTAATGTTCGATCTCTGGTCCACGATAATGTTCGGTTTCACGGTAATGTTCCGTTTCTGGTCCACGATAATGTTCTGTTTCTGTTTCACGGTAATGTTCCGTTTCTGGTCCACGATAATGTTCTGTTTTGTTTTCAAGGTAATGTTCTGTCTCTGGTCCACGGTAATGTTCCGTTTCTGGTCCACGATAATGTTCTGTTTCGGTTTCACGGTAATGTTCCGTTTCTAGTCCACGATAATGTTCTGTTTCACGGTAATGTTCTGTCTCTGGTCCACGGTAATGTTCTGTCTCTGGTCCACGGTAATGTTCTGTCTCTGGTCCACGGTAATGTTCTATCTCTGGTCCACGGAAATCTTCTGTCTCTGGTCCACGGTAATGTTCGATCTCTGGTCCACGATAATGTTCGGTTTCACGGTAATGTTCCGTCTCTGGTCCACGATAATGTTCTGTTTCGGTTTCACGGTAATGGTCCGTCTCTGGTCCACGGTAATGTTCTGTTTCACGGTAATGTTCTGTCTCTGGTCCATGGTAATGTTCTGTCTCTGGTCCACGGTAATGTTCCGTCTCTGGTCCACGGTAATGTTCTGTCTCTGGTCCACGGTAATGTTCTGTCTCTGGTCCACGGTAATGTTCTGTCTCTGGTCCACGGTAATGTTCGATCTCTGGTCCACGATAATGTTCGGTTTCACGGTAATGTTCCGTCTCTGGTCCACGATAATGTTCTGTTTCTGTATCACGGTAATGTTCCGTTTCTGGTCCACGAAAATTTTGTGTTTCTGTTTCACGGTTATGTTCCGTTTCTGGTCCGCGATAATGTTCAGTTTCACGGTAATGTTCCGTCTCTGGTCCACGATAATGTTCTGTTTCTGTTTCACGGTAATGTTCCGTTTCTGGTCCATGATAATGTTCTGTTTCACGGTAATGTTCTGTCTCTGGTCCACGGTAATGTTCTGTCTCTGGTCCACGGTAATGTTCTGTCTCTGGTCCACGGTAATGTTCTGTCTCTGGTCCACGGTAATGTTCGATCTCTGGTCCACGATAATGTTCGGTTTCACGGTAATGTTCCGTCTCTGGTCCACGATAATGTTCTGTTTCTGTATCACGGTAATGTTCCGTTTCTGGTCCACGATAATTTTGTGTTTCTGTTTCACGGTAATGTTCCGTTTCTGGTCCACGATAATGTTCGGTTTCAAGGTAAAGTTCGGTCTCTGGTCCACGGTAATGTTCTGTCTCTGGTCCACGGTAATGTTCGGTTTCAAGGTAAAATTGGGTCTCTGGTCCACGGTAATGTTCTGTCTCTGGTAAACGGTAATGTTCTGTCTCTGGTCCATGGAAATGTTCTGTCTCTGGTCCACGGTAATGTTCTGTCTCTGGTCCACCGTAATGTTCGATCTCTGGTCCACGATAATGTTCGGTTTCACGGTAATGTTCCGTTTCTGGTCCACGATAATGTTCTGTTTCGGTTTCCCGGTAATGTTCTGTCTCTGGTCCACGGTAATGTTCTGTGTCTGGTCCACGATAATGTTCTGTTTCTGTTTCACGGTAATGTTCCGTTTCTGGTCCATGATAATGTTCTTTTTCACAGTAATGTTCTGTCTCTGGTCCATTGTAATATTCTTTCTCTGGTCCACGGTAATGTTCGGTTTCAAGGTAAAGTTCGGTCTCTGGTCCACGATAATGTTCTGTTTCTGTTTCACGGTAATGTTCCGTTTCTGGTCCACGATAATGTTCGGTTTCACGGTAATGTTCTGTCTCTGGTCCATGGTAATGTTCTATGTCTGGTCCACGATAATGTTCGGTTTCACGGTAATGTTCCGTCTTTGGTCCACGATAATGTTCTGTTTCTGTTTCACGGTAATGTTCCGTTTCTGGTCCATGATAATGTTCTGTTTCACGGTAATGTTCTGTCTCTGGTCCATGGTAATGTTCTGTCTCTGGTCCACGGTAATGTTCTGTCTCTGGTCCACGGTAATGTTCTGTCTCTGGTCCATGGTAATGTTCGGTTTCACAGTAATGTTCCGTCTCTGGTCCAAGATAATGTTGTGTTTCTGTTTCACGGTAATGTTCCGTTTCTGTTTCACGGTAATGTTCTGTCTCTGGTCCATGGTAATGTTCTGTCTCTGGTCTACGGTAATGTTCTGACTCTGGTCCACGGTAATGTTCTGTCTCTGGTCCACGGTAATTTTTTGTCTCTGGTCCACGGTAATGTTCGATCTCTGGTCCACGATAATGTTCGGTTTCACGGTAATGTTCCGTCTCTGGTCCACGATAATGTTCGGTTTCACGGTAATGTTCTGGTCCAAGGTAATGTTCTGGTCCACGGTAATGTTCCGTCTCTGGTCCACGGTAATGTTCCGTCTCTGGTCCACAGTAATGTTCCGTATCTGGTCCATGGTAATGTTCGGTTTCACAGTAATGTTCCGTCTCTGGTCCAAGATAATGTTGTGTTTCTGTTTCACGGTAATGTTCCGTTTCTGTTTCACGGAAATGTTCCGTCTCTGGTCCACGATAATGTTCGGTTTCACAGTAATGTTCCGTCTCTGGTCCACGATAATGTTGTTTCTGGTCCACGATAATGTTCTGTCTCTCGTCCACGATAATGTTCCGTTTCTGGTCCACGATAATGTTCTGTTTCGGTTTCACGGTAATGTTCTGTCTCTGGTCCACGATAATGTTCCGTTTCTGGTCCACGATAATGTTCTGTTTTGTTTTCAAGGTAATGTTCTGTCTCTGGTCCACGGTAATGTTCCGTTTCTGGTCCACGATAATGTTCTGTTTCGGTTTCACGGTAATGTTCCGTTTCTAGTCCACGATAATGTTCTGTTTCACGGTAATGTTCTGTCTCTGGTCCACGGTAATGTTCTGTCTCTGGTCCACGGTAATGTTCTGTCTCTGGTCCACGGTAATGTTCTATCTCTGGTCCACGGTAATGTTCTGTCTCTGGTCCACGGTAATGTTCGATCTCTGGTCCACGATAATGTTCGGTTTCACGGTAATGTTACGTCTCTGGCCCACGATAATGTTCTGTTTCGGTTTCACGGTAATGGTCCGTCTCTGGTCCACGGTAATGTCCTGTTTCACGGTAATGTTCTGTCTCTGGTCCATGGTAATGTTCTGTCTCTGGTCCACGGTAATGTTCTGTCTCTGGTCCACGGTAATGTTCTGTCTCTGGTCCACGGTAATGTTCTGTCTCTGGTCCACGGTAATGTTCGATCTCTGGTCCACGATAATGTTCGGTTTCACGGTAATGTTCCGTCTCTGGTCCACGATAATGTTCTGTTTCTGTGTCACGGTAATGTTCCGTTTCTGGTCCACGATAATTTTGTGTATCTGTTTCACGGTAATGTTCCGTTTCTGGTCCGCGATAATGTTCGGTTTCACGGTAATGTTCCGTCTCTGGTCCACGATAATGTTCTGTTTCTGTTTCACGGTAATGTTCCGTTTCTGGTCCATGATAATGTTCTGTTTCACGGTAATGTTCTGTCTCTGGTCCATGGTAATGTTCTGTCTCTGGTCCACGGTAATATTCTGTCTCTGGTCCACGGTAATGTTCTGTCTCTGGTCCACGGTAATGTTCCGTTTCTGGTCCATGATAATGTTCTGTTTCACGGTAATGTTCCGTTTCTGGTCCATGATAATGTTCTGTTTCACGGTAATGTTCTGTCTCTGGTCCATGGTAATGTTCTGTCTCTGGTCCACGGTAATGTTCTGTCTCTGGTCCACGGTAATGTTCTGTCTCTGGTCCATGGTAATGTTCGGTTTCACAGTAATGTTCCGTTTCTGGTCCACGATAATGTTCTGTTTCGGTTTCACGGTAATGTTCTGTCTCTGGTCCATGATAATGTTCCGTTTCTGGTCCACGATAATGTTCTGTTTCAGTTTCACGTTTCACGGTAATGTTCTGTCTCTGGTCCACGATAATGTTCCGTCTCTGGTCCACGATAATGTTCCGTCTCTGGTCCACGATAATGTTCTGTCTCTGGTCCACGATAATGTTCCGTTTCTGGTCCACGATAATGTTCTGTTTCGGTTTCACGGTAATGTTCTGTCTCTGGTCCACGATAATGTTCTGTCTCTGGTCCACGATAATGTTCCGTTTCTGGTCCACGATAATGTTCTGTTTCGGTTTCACGGTAATGTTCTGTCTCTGGTCCACGATAATGTTCCCTTTCTGGTCCACGATAATGTTCTGTTTTGGTTTCAAGGTAATGTTCTGTCTCTGGTCCACGGTAATGTTCCGTTTCTTGTCCACGATAATATTCTGTTTCGGTTTCACGGTAATGTTCCGTTTCTAGTCCACGATAATGTTCTGTTTCACGGTAATGTTCCGTTTCTGGTCCATGATAATGTTCTGTTTCACGGTAATGTTCTGTCCCTGGTCCATGGTAATGTTCTGTCTCTGGTCCACGGTAATGTTGTGTTTCTTTTTCACGGTAATGTTCTGTCTCTGGTTCACGGTAATGTTCTGTCTCTGGTCCACGCTAATGTTCTGTTTCTGTTTCACGGTAATGTTCCGTTTCTGGTCCACGATAATGTTGTGTTTCTGTTTAGCGGTAATGTTCTGTCTCTGGTCCACGCTAATGTTCTGTTTCTGTTTCACGGTAATGTTCCGTTTCTGGTCCACGATAATGTTGTGTTTCTGTTTCACGGTAATGTTCCGTTTCTGGTCCACGATAATGTTCTGTTTCGGTTTCACGGTAATGTTCGGTCTCTGGTCCACGGTAATGTTCGGTTTCACGGTAATGTTTGGTCTCTGGTCCACGATAATGTTCGGTTTCACGGTAATGTTCTGGTCCAAGGTAATGTTCTGGTCCACGGTAATGTTCCGTCTCTGGTCCACAGTAATGTTCCGTATCTGGTCCATGGTAATGTTCGGTTTCACAGTAATGTTCCGTCTCTGGTCCAAGATAATGTTGTGTTTCTGTTTCACGGTAATGTTCCGTTTCTGTTTCACGGAAATGTTCCGTTTCTGTTTCACGGAAATGTTCCGTCTCTGGTCCACGATAATGTTCGGTTTCACAGTAATGTTCCGTCTCTGGTCCACGATAATGTTGTGTTTCTGTTTCACGGTAATGTTCCGTTTCTGGTCCACGATAATGTTGTGTTTCTGGTCCACGATAATGCTCCGTTTCTGTTCCACGATAATGTTCTGTTTAGGTTTCACGGTAATGTTCTGTCTCTGGTCCACGATAATGTTCCGTCTTTGGTCCACGATAATGTTCCGTCTCTGGTCCACGATAATGTTCTGTCTCTCGTCCACGATAATGTTCCGTTTCTGGTCCACGATAATGTTCTGTTTCGGTTTGACGGTAATGTTCTGTCTCTGGTCCACGATAATGTTCCGTTTCTGGTCCACGATAATGTTCTGTTTCGGTTTCACGGTAATGTTCCGTTTCTAGTCCACGATAATGTTCTGTTTCACGGTAATGTTCTGTCTCTGGTCCACGGTAATGTTCTGTCTCTGGTCCACGGTAATGTTCTGTCTCTGGTCCACGGTAATGTTCTGTCTCTGGTCCACGGTAATGTTCGATCTCTGGTCCACGATAATGTTCGGTTTCACGGTAATGTTCCGTCTCTGGTCCACGATAATGTTCTGTTTCGGTTTCACGGTAATGGTCCGTCTCTGGTCCACGGTAATGTTCTGTTTCACGGTAATGTTCTGTCTCTGGTCCACGGTAATGTTCTGTCTCTGGTCCACGGTAATGTTCTGTCTCTGGTCCACGGTAATGTTCTGTCTCTGGTCCACGGTAATGTTCGATCTCTGGTCCACGATAATGTTCGGTTTCACGGTAATGTTCCGTCTCTGGTCCACGATAATGTTCTGTTTCTGTATCACGGTAATGTTCCGTTTCTGGTCCACGATAATTTTGTGTTTCTGTTTCACGGTAATGTTCCGTTTCTGGTCCACGATAATGTTCGGTTTCAAGGTAAAGTTCGGTCTCTGGTCAACGGTAATGTTCTGTCTCTGGTCCACGGTAATGTTCTGTCTCTGGTCCACGGTAATGTTCTGTCTCTGGTCCACGGTAATGTTCGGTTTCAAGGTAAAATTGGGTCTCTGGTCCACGGTAATGTTCTGTCTCTGGTAAACGGTAATGTTCTGTCTCTGGTCCATGGAAATGTTCTGTCTCTGGTCCACGGTAATGTTCTGTCTCTGGTCCACCGTAATGTTCGATCTCTGGTCCACGATAATGTTCGGTTTCCCGGTAATGTTCCGTTTCTGGTCCACGATAATGTTCTGTTTCGGTTTCCCGGTAATGTTCTGTCTCTGGTCCACGGTAATGTTCTGTGTCTGGTCCACGATAATGTTCTGTTTCTGTTTCACGGTAATGTTCCGTTTCTGGTCCATGATAATGTTCTTTTTCACAGTAATGTTCTGTCTCTCGTCCATTGTAATATTCTGTCTCTGGTCCACGGTAATGTTCGGTTTCAAGGTAAAGTTCGGTCTCTGGTCCACGATAATGTTCTGTTTCTGTTTCACGGTAATGTTCCGTTTCTGGTCCACGATAATGTTCGGTTTCACGGTAATGTTCTGTCTCTGGTTCATGGTAATGTTCTGTGTCTGGTCCACGATAATGTTCGGTTTCACGGTAATGTTCCGTCTCTGGTCCACGATAATGTTCTGTTTCTGTTTCACGGTAATGTTCCGTTTCTGGTCCATGATAATGTTCTGTTTCACGGTAATGTTCTGTCTCTGGTCCATGGTAATGTTCTGTCTCTGGTCCACGGTAATGTTCTGTCTCTGGTCCACGGTAATGTTCTGTCTCTGGTCCATGGTAATGTTCGGTTTCACAGTAATGTTCCGTTTCTGGTCCACGATAATGTTCTGTTTCGGTTTCACGGTAATGTTCTGTCTCTGGTCCATGATAATGTTCCGTTTCTGGTCCACGATAATGTTCTGTTTCAGTTTCACGTTTCACGGTAATGTTCTGTCTCTGGTCCACGATAATGTTCCGTCTCTGGTCCACGATAATGTTCCGTCTCTGGTCCACGATAATGTTCTGTCTCTGGTCCACGATAATGTTCCGTTTCTGGTCCACGATAATGTTCTGTTTCGGTTTCACGGTAATGTTCTGTCTCTGGTCCACGATAATGTTCCCTTTCTGGTCCACGATAATGTTCTGTTTCGGTTTCACGGTAATGTTCCGTTTCTAGTCCACGATAATGTTCTGTTTCACGGTAATGTTCCGTTTCTGGTCCATGATAATGTTCTGTTTCACGGTAATGTTCTGTCCCTGGTCCATGGTAATGTTCTGTCTCTGGTCCACGGTAATGTTGTGTTTCTTTTTCACGGTAATGTTCTGTCTCTGGTTCACGGTAATGTTCTGTCTCTGGTCCACGCTAATGTTCTGTTTCTGTTTCACGGTAATGTTCCGTTTCTGGTCCACGATAATGTTGTGTTTCTGTTTAGCGGTAATGTTCTGTCTCTCGTCCATATTAATATTCTGTCTCTGGTCCACGGTAATGTTCGGTTTCAAGGTAAAGTTCGGTCTCTGGTCCACGATAATGTTCTGTTTCTGTTTCACGGTAATGTTCCGTTTCTGGTCCACGATAATGTTCGGTTTCACGGTAATGTTCTGTCTCTGGTTCATGGTAATGTTCTGTGTCTGGTCCACGATAATGTTCGGTTTCACGGTAATGTTCCGTCTCTGGTCCACGATAATGTTCTGTTTCTGTTTCACGGTAATGTTCCGTTTCTGGTCCATGATAATGTTCTGTTTCACGGTAATGTTCTGTCTCTGGTCCATGGTAATGTTCTGTCTCTGGTCCACGGTAATGTTCTGTCTCTGGTCCACGGTAATGTTCTGTCTCTGGTCCATGGTAATGTTCGGTTTCACAGTAATGTTCCGTTTCTGGTCCACGATAATGTTCTGTTTCGGTTTCACGGTAATGTTCTGTCTCTGGTCCATGATAATGTTCCGTTTCTGGTCCACGATAATGTTCTGTTTCAGTTTCACGTTTCACGGTAATGTTCTGTCTCTGGTCCACGATAATGTTCCGTCTCTGGTCCACGATAATGTTCCGTCTCTGGTCCACGATAATGTTCTGTCTCTGGTCCACGATAATGTTCCGTTTCTGGTCCACGATAATGTTCTGTTTCGGTTTCACGGTAATGTTCTGTCTCTGGTCCACGATAATGTTCCCTTTCTGGTCCACGATAATGTTCTGTTTTGGTTTCAAGGTAATGTTCTGTCTCTGGTCCACGGTAATGTTCCGTTTCTTGTCCACGATAATGTTCTGTTTCGGTTTCACGGTAATGTTCCGTTTCTAGTCCACGATAATGTTCTGTTTCACGGTAATGTTCCGTTTCTGGTCCATGATAATGTTCTGTTTCACGGTAATGTTCTGTCCCTGGTCCATGGTAATGTTCTGTCTCTGGTCCACGGTAATGTTGTGTTTCTTTTTCACGGTAATGTTCTGTCTCTGGTTCACGGTAATGTTCTGTCTCTGGTCCACGCTAATGTTCTGTTTCTGTTTCACGGTAATGTTCCGTTTCTGGTCCACGATAATGTTGTGTTTCTGTTTAGCGGTAATGTTCTGTCTCTGGTCCACGCTAATGTTCTGTTTCTGTTTCACGGTAATGTTCCGTTTCTGGTCCACGATAATGTTGTGTTTCTGTTTCACGGTAATGTTCCGTTTCTGGTCCACGATAATGTTCTGTTTCGGTTTCACGGTAATGTTCGGTCTCTGGTCCACGGTAATGTTCGGTTTCACGGTAATGTTTGGTCTCTGGTCCACGATAATGTTCGGTTTCACGGTAATGTTCTGGTCCAAGGTAATGTTCTGGTCCACGGTAATGTTCCGTCTCTGGTCCACAGTAATGTTCCGTATCTGGTCCAAGGTAATGTTCGGTTTCACAGTAATGTTCCGTCTCTGGTCCAAGATAATGTTGTGTTTCTGTTTCACGGTAATGTTCCGTTTCTGTTTCACGGAAATGTTCCGTTTCTGTTTCACGGAAATGTTCCGTCTCTGGTCCACGATAATGTTCGGTTTCACAGTAATGTTCCGTCTCTGGTCCACGATAATGTTGTGTTTCTGTTTCACGGTAATGTTCCGTTTCTGGTCTACGATAATGTTGTGTTTCTGGTCCACGATAATGCTCCGTTTCTGTTCCACGATAATGTTCTGTTTAGGTTTCACGGTAATGTTCTGTCTCTGGTCCACGATAATGTACCGTCTTTGGTCCACGATAATGTTCCGTCTCTGGTCCACGATAATGTTCTGTCTCTCGTCCACGATAATGTTCCGTTTCTGGTCCACGATAATGTTCTGTTTCGGTTTCACGGTAATGTTCTGTCTCTGGTCCACGATAATGTTCCGTTTCTGGTCCACGATAATGTTCTGTTTCGGTTTCACGGTAATGTTCTGTCTCTGGTCCACGATAATGTTCCGTTTCTGGTCCACGATAATGTTCTGTTTTGTTTTCAAGGTAATGTTCTGTCTCTGGTCCACGGTAATGTTCCGTTTCTGGTCCACGATAATGTTCTGTTTCGGTTTCACGGTAATGTTCCGTTTCTAGTCCACGATAATGTTCTGTTTCACGGTAATGTTCTGTCTCTGGTCCACGGTAATGTTCTGTCTCTGGTCCACGGTAATGTTCTGTCTCTGGTCCACGGTAATGTTCTGTCTCTGGTCCACGGTAATGTTCGATCTCTGATCCACGATAATGTTCGGTTTCACGGTAATGTTCCGTCTCTGGTACACGATAATGTTCTGTTTCGGTTTCACGGTAATGGTCCGTCTCTGGTCCACGGTAATGTTCTGTTTCACGGTAATGTTCTGTCTCTGGTCCACGGTAATGTTCTGTCTCTGGTCCACGGTAATGTTCTGTCTCTGGTCCACGGTAATGTTCGATCTCTGGTCCACGATAATGTTCGGTTTCACGGTAATGTTCCGTCTCTGGTCCACGATAATGTTCTGTTTCTGTATCACGGTAATGTTCCGTTTCTGGTCCACGATAATTTTGTGTTTCTGTTTCACGGTAATGTTCCGTTTCTGGTCCACGGTAATGTTCTGTCTCTGGTCCACGGTAATGTTCTGTCTCTGGTCCAAGGTAATGTTCTGTCTCTGGTCCACGGTAATGTTCGATCTCTGGTCCACGATAATGTTCGGTTTCACGGTAATGTTCCATCTCTAGTCCACGATAATGTTCTCTTTCTGTTTCACGGTAATGTTCCATCTCTAGTCCACGATAATGTTCTCTTTCTGTATCACGGTAATGTTCCGTTTCTGGTCCACGATAATGTTAGGTTTCACGATAATGTTCTGTCTCTGATCCATGGTAATGTTCTGTGTCTGGTCCACGATAATGTTCGGTTTCACGGTAATTTTCCGTCTCTGGTCCATGATAATGTTCTGTTTCTGTTTCACGGTAATGTTCCGTTTCTGGTCCACAATAATTTTGTGTTTCTGTTTCACGGTAATGTTCCGTTTCTGGTCCACGATAATGTTCTGTTTCGGTTTCACGGTAATGTTCTGTCTCTGGTCCATGATAATGTTCCGTTTCTGGTCCACGATAATGTTCTGTTTCAGTTTCACGGTAATGTTCCGTTTCCGTTTCACTGTTCCGTTTCTAGTCCACGATAATGTTCTGTTTCACGGTAATGTTCCGTTTCTGGTCCATGATAATGTTCTGTTTCACGGTAATGTTCTGTCCCTGGTCCATGGTAATGTTCTGTCTCTGGTCCACGGTAATGTTGTGTTTCTTTTTCACGGTAATGTTCTGTCTCTGGTTCACGGTAATGTTCTGTCTCTGGTCCACGCTAATGTTCTGTTTCTGTTTCACGGTAATGTTCCGTTTCTGGTCCACGATAATGTTGTGTTTCTGTTTAGCGGTAATGTTCTGTCTCTGGTCCACGCTAATGTTCTGTTTCTGTTTTACGGTAATGTTCCGTTTCTGGTCCACGATAATGTTGTGTTTCTGTTTCACGGTAATGTTCCGTTTCTGGTCCACGATAATGTTCGGTTTCACGGTAATGTTCCGTCTCTGGTCCACGATAATGTTCTGTTTCTGTATCACGGTAATGTTCCGTTTCTGGTCCACGATAATTTTGTGTTTCTGTTTCACGGTAATGTTCCGTTTCTGGTCCACGGTAATGTTCTGTCTCTGGTCCACGGTAATGTTCTGTCTCTGGTCCAAGGTAATGTTCTGTCTCTGGTCCACGGTAATGTTCGATCTCTGGTCCACGATAATGTTCGGTTTCACGGTAATGTTCCATCTCTAGTCCACGATAATGTTCTCTTTCTGTTTCACGGTAATGTTCCATCTCTAGTCCACGATAATGTTCTCTTTCTGTATCACGGTAATGTTCCGTTTCTGGTCCACGATAATGTTAGGTTTCACGATAATGTTCTGTCTCTGATTCATGGTAATGTTCTGTGTCTGGTCCACGATAATGTTCGGTTTCACGGTAATTTTCCGTCTCTGGTCCACGATAATGTTCCGTCTTTGGTCCATGATAATGTTCTGTTTCTGTTTCACGGTAATGTTCCGTTTCTGGTCCACAATAATTTTGTGTTTCTGTTTCACGGTAATGTTCCGTTTCTGGTCCACGATAATGTTCTGTTTCGGTTTCACGGTAATGTTCTGTCTCTGGTCCATGATAATGTTCCGTTTCTGGTCCACGATAATGTTCTGTTTCAGTTTCACGGTAATGTTCCGTTTCCGTTTCACTGTTCCGTTTCTAGTCCACGATAATGTTCTGTTTCACGGTAATGTTCCGTTTCTGGTCCATGATAATGTTCTGTTTCACGGTAATGTTCTGTCCCTGGTCCATGGTAATGTTCTGTCTCTGGTCCACGGTAATGTTGTGTTTCTTTTTCACGGTAATGTTCTGTCTCTGGTTCACGGTAATGTTCTGTCTCTGGTCCACGCTAATGTTCTGTTTCTGTTTCACGGTAATGTTCCGTTTCTGGTCCACGATAATGTTGTGTTTCTGTTTAGCGGTAATGTTCTGTCTCTGGTCCACGCTAATGTTCTGTTTCTGTTTTACGGTAATGTTCCGTTTCTGGTCCACGATAATGTTGTGTTTCTGTTTCACGGTAATGTTCCGTTTCTGGTCCACGATAATGTTCTGTTTAGGTTTCACGGTAATGTTCGGTCTCTGGTCCACGGTAATGTTCGGTTTCACGGTAATGTTCTGGTCCACGGTAATGTTCTGGTCCACGGTAATGTTCCGTATCTGGTACATGGTAATGTTCGGTCTCACAGTAATGTTCCGTCTCTGGTCCACGATAATGTTGTGTTTCTGTTTCACGGTAATGTTCCGTTTCTGTTTCACGGAAATGTTCCGTCTCTGGTCCACGATAATGTTCGGTTTCACAGTAATGTTCCGTCTCTGGTCCACGATAATGTTGTGTTTCTGTTTCACGGTAATGTTCCGTTTCTGGTCCACGATAATGTTGTGTTTCTAGTCCACGATAATGCTCCGTTTCTGTTCCACGATAATGTTCTATTTAGGTTTCACGGTAATGTTCTGTCTCTGGTCCACGATAATGTTCCGTCTCTGGTCCACGATAATGTTCCGTCTCTGGTCCACGATAATGTTCTGTCTCTCGTCCACGATAATGTTCCGTTTCTGGTCCACGATAATGTTCTGTTTCGGTTTCACGGTAATGTTCTGTCTCTGGTCTACGATAATGTTCCGTTTCTGGTCCACGATAATGTTCTGTTTTGTTTTCAAGGTAATGTTCTGTCTCTGGTCCACGGTAATGTTCCGTTTCTGGTCCACGATAATGTTCTGTTTCGGTTTCACGGTAATGTTCCGTTTCTAGTCCACGATAATGTTCTGTTTCACGGTAATGTTCTGTCTCTGGTCCACGGTAATGTTCTGTCTCTGGTCCACGGTAATGTTCTGTCTCTGGTCCACGGTAATGTTCTATCTCTGGTCCACGGTAATGTTCGATCTCTGGTCCACGATAATGTTCGGTTTCACGGTAATGTTCAGTCTCTGGTCCACGATAATGTTCTGTTTCGGTTTCACGGTTATGGTCCGTCTCTGGTCTACGGTAATGTTCCGTCTCTGGTCCACGAAAATGTTGTGTTTCTGTTTCACGGTACTGTTCCGTTTCTGGTCCATGATAATGTTCTTTTTCACGGTAATGTTCTGTCTCTGGTCCACGATAATGTTCGGTTTCACGGTAATGTTCTGGTCCACGGTAATGTTCTGGTCCACGGTAATGTTCCGTCTCTGGTCCACAGTAATGTTCCGTATCTGGTCCATGGTAATGTTCGGTTTCACGGTAATGTTCCATTTCTGGTCCACGGTAATGTTCTGTCTGTGGTCCACAATAATGTTCGATTTCTGGTCGACGATAATGTTCGGTTTCACGGTAATGTTCCGTCTCTGGTCCACGATAATGTTCGGTTTCATGGTAATGTTCCATTTCTGGTCCACGGTAATGTTCTGCCTCTGGTCCACGATAATGTTCGATCTCTGGTCCACGATAATGTTCGGTTTCACGGTAATGTTCCATTTCTGGTCCACGGTAATGTTCTGTCTCTGGTCCACGGTAATGTTCCGTCTCTGGTCCACGATAATGTTGTGTCTCTGGTCCATGATAATGTTCCGTTTCACGGTAATGTTCTGTCCCTGGTCCATGGTAATGTTCTGTCTCTGGTCCACGGTAATGTTGTGTTTCTTTTTCACGGTAATGTTCTGTCTCTGGTTCACGGTAATGTTCTGTCTCTGGTCCACGCTAATGTTCTGTTTCTGTTTCACGGTAATGTTCCGTTTCTGGTCCACGATAATGTTGTGTTTCTGTTTAGCGGTAATGTTCTGTCTCTGGTCCACGCTAATGTTCTGTTTCTGTTTTACGGTAATGTTCCGTTTCTGGTCCACGATAATGTTGTGTTTCTGTTTCACGGTAATGTTCCTTTTCTGGTCCATGATAATGTTCTGTCCCTGGTCCATGGTAATGTTCTGTCTCTGGTCCACGGTAATGTTGTGTTTCTTTTTCACGGTAATGTTCTGTCTCTGGTTCACGGTAATGTTCTGTCTCTGGTCCACGCTAATGTTCTGTTTCTGTTTTACGGTAATGTTCCGTTTCTGGTCCACGATAATGTTGTGTTTCTGTTTCACGGTAATGTTCCGTTTCTGGTCCACGATAATGTTCTGTTTAGGTTTCACGGTAATGTTCGGTCTCTGGTCCACGGTAATGTTCGGTTTCACGGTAATGTTTGGTCTCTGGTCCACGATAATGTTCGGTTTCACGGTAATGTTCTGGTCCACGGTAATGTTCTGGTCCACGGTAATGTTCCGTATCTGGTACATGGTAATGTTCGGTCTCACAGTAATGTTCCGTCTCTGGTCCACGATAATGTTGTGTTTCTGTTTCACGGTAATGTTCCGTTTCTGTTTCACGGAAATGTTCCGTCTCTGGTCCACGATAATGTTCGGTTTCACAGTAATGTTCCGTCTCTGGTCCACGATAATGTTGTGTTTCTGTTTCACGGTAATGTTCCGTTTCTGGTCCACGATAATGTTGTGTTTCTAGTCCACGATAATGCTCCGTTTCTGTTCCACGATAATGTTCTATTTAGGTTTCACGGTAATGTTCTGTCTCTGGTCCACGATAATGTTCCGTCTCTGGTCCACGATAATGTTCCGTCTCTGGTCCACGATAATGTTCTGTCTCTCGTCCACGATAATGTTCCGTTTCTGGTCCACGATAATGTTCTGTTTCGGTTTCACGGTAATGTTCTGTCTCTGGTCTACGATAATGTTCCGTTTCTGGTCCACGATAATGTTCTGTTTTGTTTTCAAGGTAATGTTCTGTCTCTGGTCCACGGTAATGTTCCGTTTCTGGTCCACGATAATGTTCTGTTTCGGTTTCACGGTAATGTTCCGTTTCTAGTCCACGATAATGTTCTGTTTCACGGTAATGTTCTGTCTCTGGTCCACGGTAATGTTCTGTCTCTGGTCCACGGTAATGTTCTGTCTCTGGTCCACGGTAATGTTCTATCTCTGGTCCACGGTAATGTTCGATCTCTGGTCCACGATAATGTTCGGTTTCACGGTAATGTTCAGTCTCTGGTCCACGATAATGTTCTGTTTCGGTTTCACGGTTATGGTCCGTCTCTGGTCTACGGTAATGTTCCGTCTCTGGTCCACGAAAATGTTGTGTTTCTGTTTCACGGTACTGTTCCGTTTCTGGTCCATGATAATGTTCTTTTTCACGGTAATATTCTGTCTCTGGTCCACGATAATGTTCGATTTCACGGTAATGTTCTGGTCCACGGTAATGTTCTGGTCCACGGTAATGTTCCGTCTCTGGTCCACAGTAATGTTCCGTATCTGGTCCATGGTAATGTTCGGTTTCACGGTAATGTTCCATTTCTGGTCCACGGTAATGTTCTGTCTGTGGTCCACAATAATGTTCGATTTCTGGTCGACGATAATGTTCGGTTTCACGGTAATGTTCCGTCTCTGGTCCACGATAATGTTCGGTTTCATGGTAATGTTCCATTTCTGGTCCACGGTAATGTTCTGCCTCTGGTCCACGATAATGTTCGATCTCTGGTCCACGATAATGTTCGGTTTCACGGTAATGTTCCATTTCTGGTCCACGGTAATGTTCTGTCTCTGGTCCACGGTAATGTTCCGTCTCTGGTCCACGATAATGTTGTGTCTCTGGTCCATGATAATGTTCCGTTTCACGGTAATGTTCTGTCCCTGGTCCATGGTAATGTTCTGTCTCTGGTCCACGGTAATGTTGTGTTTCTTTTTCACGGTAATGTTCTGTCTCTGGTTCACGGTAATGTTCTGTCTCTGGTCCACGCTAATGTTCTGTTTCTGTTTCACGGTAATGTTCCGTTTCTGGTCCACGATAATGTTGTGTTTCTGTTTAGCGGTAATGTTCTGTCTCTGGTCCACGCTAATGTTCTGTTTCTGTTTTACGGTAATGTTCCGTTTCTGGTCCACGATAATGTTGTGTTTCTGTTTCACGGTAATGTTCCTTTTCTGGTCCATGATAATGTTCTGTCCCTGGTCCATGGTAATGTTCTGTCTCTGGTCCACGGTAATGTTGTGTTTCTTTTTCACGGTAATGTTCTGTCTCTGGTTCACGGTAATGTTCTGTCTCTGGTCCACGCTAATGTTCTGTTTCTGTTTTACGGTAATGTTCCGTTTCTGGTCCATGATAATGTTGTGTTTCTGTTTCACGGTAATGTTCCGTTTCTGGTCCACGATAATGTTCTGTTTAGGTTTCACGGTAATGTTCGGTCTCTGGTCCACGGTAATGTTCGGTTTCACGGTAATGTTTGGTCTCTGGTCCACGATAATGTTCGGTTTCACGGTAATGTTCTGGTCCATGGTAATGTTCTGGTCCACGGTAATGTTCCGTATCTGGTCCATGGTAATGTTCGGTTTCACAGTAATGTTCCGTCTCTGGTCCACAATAATGTTGTGTTTCTGTTTCACGGTAATGTTCCGTTTCTGTTTCACGGAAATGTTCCGTCTCTGGTCCACGATAATGTTCGGTTTCACAGTAATGTTCCGTCTCTGGTCCACGATAATGTTGTGTTTCTGTTTCACGGTAATGTTCCGTTTCTGGTCCACGATAATGTTGTGTTTCTAGTCCACGATAATGCTCCGTTTCTGTTCCACGATAATGTTCTATTTAGGTTTCACGGTAATGTTCTGTCTCTGGTCCACGATAATGTTCCGTCTCTGGTCCACGATAATGTTCCGTCTCTGGTCCACGATAATGTTCCGTCTTTGGTCCATGATAATGTTCTGTTTCTGTTTCACGGTAATGTTCCGTTTCTGGTCCACAATAATTTTGTGTTTCTGTTTCACGGTTATGTTCCGTTTCTGTTCCACGATAATGTTCTGTTTCGGTTTCACGGTAATGTTCTGTCTCTGGTCCATGATAATGTTCCGTTTCTGGTCCACGATAATGTTCTGTTTCAGTTTCACGGTAATGTTCTGTTTCCGTTTCACGGTAATGTTCTGTCTCTGGTCCACGGTAATGTTTTGTTTCTGTTTCACGGAAATGTTCCGTCTCTGGTCCACGATAATGTTCGGTTTCACAGTAATGTTCCGTCTCTGGTCCACGATAATGTTCTGTCTCTGGTCCACGATAATGTTCCATTTCTGGTCCACGATAATGTTCTGTTTCGGTTTCACGGTAATGTTCTGTCTCTGGTCCACGATAATGTTCCCTTTCTGGTGCACGATAATGTTCTGTTTTGGTTTCAAGGTAATGTTCTGTCTCTGGTCCACGGTAATGTTCCGTTTCTGGTCCACGATAATGTTCTGTTTCAGTTTCACGGTAATGTTCCGTTTCCAGTCCACGATAATGTTCTGTTTCACGGTAATGTTCCGTTTCTGGTCCATGATAATGTTCGATCTCTGGTCCACGATAATGTTCGGTTTCACGGTAATGTTCCATTTCTGGTCCACGGTAATGTTCTGTCTCTGGTCCACGGTAATGTTCCGTCTCTGGTCCACGATAATGTTGTGTCTCTGGTCCATGATAATGTTCCGTTTCACGGTAATGTTCTGTCCCTGGTCCATGGTAATGTTCTGTCTCTGGTCCACGGTAATGTTGTGTTTCTTTTTCACGGTAATGTTCTGTCTCTGGTTCACGGTAATGTTCTGTCTCTGGTCCACGCTAATGTTCTGTTTCTGTTTCACGGTAATGTTCCGTTTCTGGTCCACGATAATGTTGTGTTTCTGTTTAGCGGTAATGTTCTGTCTCTGGTCCACATTAATGTTCTGTTTCTGTTTTACGGTAATGTTCCGTTTCTGGTCCACGATAATGTTGTGTTTCTGTTTCACGGTAATGTTCCGTTTCTGGTCCATGATAATGTTCTGTCCCTGGTCCATGGTAATGTTCTGTCTCTGGTCCACGGTAATGTTGTGTTTCTTTTTCACGGTAATGTTCTGTCTCTGGTTCACGGTAATGTTCTGTCTCTGGTCCACGCTAATGTTCTGTTTCTGTTTTACGGTAATGTTCCGTTTCTGGTCCACGATAATGTTGTGTTTCTGTTTCACGGTAATGTTCCGTTTCTGGTCCACGATAATGTTCTGTTTAGGTTTAACGGTAATGTTCGGTCTCTGGTCCACGGTAATGTTCGGTTTCACGGTAATGTTTGGTCTCTGGTCCACGATAATGTTCGGTTTCACGGTAATGTTCTGGTCCACGGTAATGTTCTGGTCCACGGTAATGTTCCGTATCTGGTCCATGGTAATGTTCGGTTTCACAGTAATGTTCCGTCTCTGGTCCACAATAATGTTGTGTTTCTGTTTCACGGTAATGTTCCGTTTCTGTTTCACGGAAATGTTCCGTCTCTGGTCCACGATAATGTTCGGTTTCACAGTAATGTTCCGTCTCTGGTCCACGATAATGTTGTGTTTCTGTTTCACGGTAATGTTCCGTTTCTGGTCCACGATAATGTTGTGTTTCTAGTCCACGATAATGCTCCGTTTCTGTTCCACGATAATGTTCTATTTAGGTTTCACGGTAATGTTCTGTCTCTGGTCCACGATAATGTTCCGTCTCTGGTCCACGATAATGTTCCGTCTCTGGTCCACGATAATGTTCCGTCTTTGGTCCATGATAATGTTCTGTTTCTGTTTCACGGTAATGTTCCGTTTCTGGTCCACAATAATTTTGTGTTTCTGTTTCACGGTTATGTTCCGTTTCTGTTCCACGATAATGTTCTGTTTCGGTTTCACGGTAATGTTCTGTCTCTGGTCCATGATAATGTTCCGTTTCTGGTCCACGATAATGTTCTGTTTCAGTTTCACGGTAATGTTCTGTTTCCGTTTCACGGTAATGTTCTGTCTCTGGTCCACGGTAATGTTTTGTTTCTGTTTCACGGAAATGTTCCGTCTCTGGTCCACGATAATGTTCGGTTTCACAGTAATGTTCCGTCTCTGGTCCACGATAATGTTGTCTTTCTATTTCACGGTAATGTTCCGTTTCCTGTCCACGATAATGTTGTGTTTCTGGTCCACGATAATGCTCCGTTTCTGTTCCACGATAATGTTCTGTTTAGGTTTCACGGTAATGTTCTGTCTCTGGTCCACGATAATGTTGTGTTTCTGTTTCACGGTAATGTTCCGTTTCTGGTCCATGATAATGTTCTGTCCCTGGTCCATGGTAATGTTCTGTCTCTGGTCCACGGTAATGTTGTGTTTCTTTTTCACGGTAATGTTCTGTCTCTGGTTCACGGTAATGTTCTGTCTCTGGTCCACGCTAATGTTCTGTTTCTGTTTTACGGTAATGTTCCGTTTCTGGTCCACGATAATGTTGTGTTTAGGTTTCACGGTAATGTTCGGTCTCTGGTCCACGGTAATGTTCGGTTTCACGGTAATGTTTGGTCTCTGGTCCACGATAATGTTCGGTTTCACGGTAATGTTCTGGTCCACGGTAATGTTCTGGTCCACGGTAATGTTCCGTATCTGGTCCATGGTAATGTTCGGTTTCACAGTAATGTTCCGTCTCTGGTCCACAATAATGTTGTGTTTCTGTTTCACGGTAATGTTCCGTTTCTGTTTCACGGAAATGTTCCGTCTCTGGTCCACGATAATGTTCGGTTTCACGGTTATGTTCCGTTTCTGTTCCACGATAATGTTCTGTTTCGGTTTCACGGTAATGTTCTGTCTCTGGTCCATGATAATGTTCCGTTTCTGGTCCACGATAATGTTCTGTTTCAGTTTCACGGTAATGTTCTGTTTCCGTTTCACGGTAATGTTCTGTCTCTGGTCCACGGTAATGTTTTGTTTCTGTTTCACGGAAATGTTCCGTCTCTGGTCCACGATAATGTTCGGTTTCACAGTAATGTTCCGTCTCTGGTCCACGATAATGTTGTCTTTCTATTTCACGGTAATGTTCCGTTTCCTGTCCACGATAATGTTGTGTTTCTGGTCCACGATAATGCTCCGTTTCTGTTCCACGATAATGTTCTGTTTAGGTTTCACGGTAATGTTCTGTCTCTGGTCCACGATAATGTTCCGTCTCTGGTCCACGATAATGTTCCGTCTCTGGTCCACGATAATGTTCTGTCTCTGGTCCACGATAATGTTCCCTTTCTGGTGCACGATAATGTTCTGTTTTGGTTTCAAGGTAATGTTCTGTCTCTGGTCCACGGTAATGTTCCGTTTCTGGTCCACGATAATGTTCTGTTTCGGTTTCACGGTAATGTTCCGTTTCCAGTCCACGATAATGTTCTGTTTCACGGTAATGTTCCGTTTCTGGTCCATGATAATGTTCTGTTTCACGGTAATGTTCTGTCCCTGGTCCATGGTAATGTTCTGTCTCTGGTCCACGGTAATGTTGTGTTTCTTTTTCACGGTAATGTTCTGTCTCTGGTCCACGCTAATGTTCTGTTTCTGTTTCACGGTAATGTTCCGTTTCTGGTCCACGATAATGTTGTGTTTCTGTTTAGCGGTAATGTTCTGTCTCTGGTCCACGCTAATGTTCTGTTTCTGTTTTACGGTAATGTTCCGTTTCTGGTCCACGATAATGTTGTGTTTCTGTTTCACGGTAATGTTCCGTTTCCTGTCCACGATAATGTTGTGTTTCTGGTCCACGATAATGCTCCGTTTCTGTTCCACGATAATGTTCTGTTTAGGTTTCACGGTAATGTTCTGTCTCTGGTCCACGATAATGTTCCGTCTCTGGTCCACGATAATGTTCCGTCTCTGGTCCACGATAATGTTCTGTCTCTGGTCCACGATAATGTTCCATTTCTGGTCCACGATAATGTTCTGTTTCGGTTTCACGGTAATGTTCTGTCTCTGGTCCACGATAATGTTCCCTTTCTGGTGCACGATAATGTTCTGTTTTGGTTTCAAGGTAATGTTCTGTCTCTGGTCCACGGTAATGTTCCGTTTCTGGTCCACGATAATGTTCTGTTTCGGTTTCACGGTAATGTTCCGTTTCCAGTCCACGATAATGTTCTGTTTCACGGTAATGTTCCGTTTCTGGTCCATGATAATGTTCTGTTTCACGGTAATGTTCTGTCCCTGGTCCATGGTAATGTTCTGTCTCTGGTCCACGGTAATGTTGTGTTTCTTTTTCACGGTAATGTTCTGTCTCTGGTTCACGGTAATGTTCTGTCTCTGGTCCACGCTAATGTTCTGTTTCTGTTTCACGGTAATGTTCCGTTTCTGGTCCACGATAATGTTGTGTTTCTGTTTAGCGGTAATGTTCTGTCTCTGGTCCACGCTAATGTTCTGTTTCTGTTTTACGGTAATGTTCCGTTTCTGGTCCACGATAATGTTGTGTTTCTGTTTCATGGTAATGTTCCGTTTCTGGTCCACGATAATGTTCTGTTTAGGTTTCACGGTAATGTTCGGTCTCTGGTCCACGGTAATGTTCGGTTTCACGGTAATGTTTGGTCTCTGGTCCACGATAATGTTCGGTTTCACGGTAATGTTCTGGTCCACGGTAATGTTCTGGTCCACGGTAATGTTCCGTATCTGGTCCATGGTAATGTTCGGTTTCACAGTAATGTTCCGTCTCTGGTCCACGATAATGTTGTGTTTCTGTTTCACGGTAATGTTCCGTTTCTGTTTCACGGAAATGTTCCGTCTCTGGTCCACGATAATGTTGTGTTTCTGTTTCACGGTAATGTTCCGTTTCTGTTTCACGGAAATGTTCCGTCTCTGGTCCACGATAATGTTCGGTTTCACAGTAATGTTCCGTCTCTGGTCCACGATAATGTTGTGTTTCTGTTTCACGGTAATGTTCCGTTTCTGGTCCACGATAATGTTGTGTTTCTAGTCCACGATAATGCTCCGTTTCTGTTCCACGATTATGTTCTATTTAGGTTTCACGGTAATGTTCTGTCTCTGGTCCACGATAATGTTCCGTCTCTGGTCCACGATAATGTTCCGTCTCTGGTCCACGATAATGTTCTGTCTCTCGTCCACGATAATGTTCTGTTTCACGGTAATGTTCTGTCTCTGGTCCACGGTAATGTTCTGTCTCTGGTCCACTGTAATGTTCTGTCTCTGGTCCACGGTAATGTTCTATCTCTGGTCCACGGTAATGTTCGATCTCTGGTCCACGATAATGTTCGGTTTCACGTTAATGTTCCGTCTCTGGTCCACGATAATGTTCTGTTTCGGTTTCACGGTTATGGTCCGTCTCTGGTCCACCGTAATGTTCTGTCTCTGGTCCACGAAAATGTTGTGTTTCTGTTTCACGGTACTGTTCCGTTTCTGGTCCATGATAATGTTCTTTTTCACGGTAATGTTCCATTTCTGGTCCACGGTAATGTTCTGTCTCTGGTCCACGATAATGTTCGATCTCTGGTCCACGATAATGTTCGGTTTCACGGTAATGTTCCATTTCTGGTCCACGGTAATGTTCTGTCTCTGGTCCACGATAATGTTGTGTCTCTGGTCCATGATAATGTTCCGTTTCACGGTAATGTTCTGTCCCTGGTCCATGGTAATGTTCTGTCTCTGGTCAACGGTAATGTTGTGTTTCTTTTTCACGGTAATGTTCTGTCTCTGGTTCACGGTAATGTTCTCTCTCTGGTCCACGCTAATGTTCTGTTTCTGTTTCACGGTAATGTTCCGTTTCTGGTCCACGATAATGTTGTGTTTCTGTTTAGCGGTAATGTTCTGTCTCTGGTCCACGCTAATGTTCTGTTTCTGTTTTACGGTAATGTTCCGTTTCTGGTCCACGATAATGTTGTGTTTCTGTTTCACGGTAATGTTCCGTTTCTGGTCCATGATAAGGTTCTGTTTCACGGTAATGTTCTGTCCCTGGTCCATGGTAATGTTCTGTCTCTGGTCCACGGTAATGTTGTGTTTCTTTTTCACGGTAATGTTCTGTCTCTGGTTCACGGTAATGTTCTGTCTCTGGTCCACACTAATGTTCTGTTTCTGTTTCACGGTAATGTTCCGTTTCTGGTCCACGATAATGTTGTGTTTCTGTTTAGCGGTAATGTTTTGTCTCTGGTCCACGCTAATGTTCTGTTTCTGTTTTACGGTAATGTTCCGTTTCTGGTCCACGATAATGTTGTGTTTCTGTTTCACGGTAATGTTCCGTTTCTGGTCCACGATAATGTTCTGTTTAGGTTTCACAGTAATGTTTGGTCTCTGGTCCACGGTAATGTTCGGTTTCACGGTAATGTTTGGTCTCTGGTCCACGATAATGTTCGGTTTCACGGTAATGTTCTGGTCCACGGTAATGTTCCGTATCTGGTCCATGGTAATGTTCGGTTTCACAGTAATGTTCCGTCTCTGGTCCACAATAATGTTGTGTTTCTGTTTCACGGTAATGTTCCGTTTCTGTTTCACGGAAATGTTCCGTCTCTGGTCCACGATAATGTTCGGTTTCACAGTAATGTTCCGTCTCTGGTCCACGATAATGTTGTGTTTCTGTTTCACGGTAATGTTCCGTTTCTGGTCCACGATAATGTTGTGTTTCTAGTCCACGATAATGCTCCGTTTCTGTTCCACGATAATGTTCTATTTAGGTTTCACGGTAATGTTCTGTCTCTGGTCCACGATAATGTTCCGTCTCTGGTCCACGATAATGTTCCGTCTCTGGTCCACGATAATGTTCTGTCTCTCGTCCACGATAATGTTCCGTTTCTGGTCCACGATAATGTTCTGTTTCGGTTTCACGATAATGTTCTGTCTCTCGTCCACGATAATGTTCCGTTTCTGGTCCACGATAATGTTCTGTTTTGTTTTCAAGGTAATGTTCTGTCTCTGGTCCACGGTAATGTTCCGTTTCTGGTCCACGATAATGTTCTGTTTCGGTTTCACGGTAATGTTCCGTTTCTAGTCCACGATAATGTTCTGTTTCACGGTAATGTTCTGTCTCTGGTCCACGGTAATGTTCTGTCTCTGGTCCACGGTAATGTTCTGTCTCTGGTCCACGGTAATGTTCTATCTCTGGTCCACGGTAATGTTCGATCTCTGCTCCACGATAATGTTCGGTTTCACGGTAATGTTCCGTCTCTGGTCCACGATAATGTTCTGTTTCGGTTTCACGGTTATGGTCCGTCTCTGGTCCACGGTAATGTTCCGCCTCTGGTCCACGAAAATGTTGTGTTTCTGTTTCACGGTACTGTTCCGTTTCTGGTCCATGATAATGTTCTTTTTCACGGTAATGTTCTGTCTCTGGTCCACGATAATGTTCGGTTTCACGGTAATGTTCTGGTCCACGGTAATGTTCTGGTCCACGGTAATGTTCCGTCTCTGGTCCACAGTAATGTTCCGTATCTGGTCCATGGTAATGTTCGGTTTCACGGTAATGTTCTGTCTGTGGTCCACGATAATGTTCGATTTCTGGTCCACGATAATGTTCGGTTTCACGGTAATGTTCCGTCTCTGGTCCACGATAATGTTCGGTTTCACGGTAATGTTCCATTTCTGGTCCACGGTAATG
Source organism: Leuresthes tenuis (assembly GCF_036924035.1). Taxonomy (NCBI): domain Eukaryota; kingdom Metazoa; phylum Chordata; class Actinopteri; order Atheriniformes; family Atherinopsidae; genus Leuresthes; species Leuresthes tenuis. The sequence continues at coordinate 141,428 of NW_027325384.1, forward strand.
TTCTGTCTCTGGTCCACGATAATGTTCGATCTCTGGTCCACGATAATGTTCGGTTTCACGGTAATGTTCCATTTCTGGTCCACGGTAATGTTCTGTCTCTGGTCCACGGTAATGTTCCGTCTCTGGTCCACGATAATGTTGTGTTTCTGTTTCACGGTAATGTTCCGTTTCTGGTCCACGATAATGTTCTGTTTCGGTTTCACGGTAATGTTCTGTCTCTGGTCCACGGTAATGTTCCGTTTCTGTTTCACGGTAATTTTCTGTTTCCGTTTCACGGTAATGTTCTGTCTCTGGTTCACGGTAATGTTGTGTTTCTGTTTCACGGTAATATTCCGTCTCTGTTTCACGGTAATTTTCTGTTTCCGTTTCACGGTAATGTTCTGTCTCTGGTCCACGATAATGTTCGGTTTCACGATAATGTTCCGTTTCTGGTCCACGATAATGTTCTGTTTAGGTTTCACGGTAATGTTCCGTCTCTGGTCCACGATAATGTTCTGTTTCTGTTTCACGGTAATGTTCCGTTTCTGGTCCATGATAATATTCTTTTTCACGGTAATGTTCCGTTTCTGGTCCATGATAATATTCTTTTTCACGGTAATGTTCTGTCTCTGGTCCATGGTAATATTCTGTCTCTGGTCCACGGTAATGTTCGGTTTCAAGGTAAAGTTGGGTCTCTGGTCCACGGTAATGTTCTGTCTCTGGTAAACGGTAATGTTCTGTCTCTGGTCCATGGAAATGTTCTGTCTCTGGTCCACGGTAATGTTCTGTCTCTGGTCCACCATAATGTTCTATTTCTGGTCCACGATAATGTTCGGTTTCACGGTAATGTTCCGTTTCTGGTCCACGATAATGTTCTGTTTCGGTTTCCCGGTAATGTTCTGTCTCTGGTCCACGGTAATGTTCTGTGTCTGGTCCACGATAATGTTCTGTTTCTGTTTCACGGTAATGTTCCGTTTATGGTCCATGATAATGTTCTTTTTCACGGTAATGTTCTGTCTCTGGTCCATGGTAATATTCTGTCTCTGGTCCACGGTAATGTTCGGTTTCAAGGTAAAGTTCGGTCTCTGGTCCACGATAATGTTCTGTTTCTGTTTCACGGTAATGTTCCGTTTCTGGTCCACGATAATGTTCGGTTTCACGGTAATGTTCTGTCTCTGGTCCACGATAATGTTCGGTTTCACGGTAATGTTCTGTCTCTGGTCCACGGTAATGTTCTGTCTCTGGTCCACGGTAATGTTCGATCTCTGGTCCACGATAATGTTTGGTTTCACGGTAATGTTCCGTCTCTGGTCCACGATAATGTTCTGTTTCTGTATCAAGGTAATGTTCCGTTTCTGGTCCACGATAATTTTGTGTTTCTCTTTCACGGTAATGTTCCGTTTCTGGTCCACGATAATGTTCGGTTTCAAGGTAAAGTTCCGTCTCTGGTCCACGATAATGTTCTGTTTCTGTATCACGGTAATGTTCCGTTTCTGGTCCACGATAATTTTGTGTTTCTCTTTCACGGTAATGTTCTGTCTCTGGTCCACGGTAATGTTCTGTCTCTGGTCCACGGTAATGTTCGATCTCTGGTCCACGATAATGTTCGGTTTCACGGTAATGTTCCGTCTCTGGTCCACGATAATGTTCCGTTTCTGTATCACGGTAATGTTCCGTTTCTGGTCCACGATAATTTTGTGTTTCTGTTTCACGGTAATGTTCCGTTTCTGGTCCACGATAATGTTCGGTTTCACGGTAATGTTCTGTCTCTGGTCCACGGTAATGTTCTGTGTCTGGTCCACGATAATGTTCGGTTTCAAGGTAATGTTCCGTCTCTGGTCCACGATAATGTTCCGTCTTTGGTCCATGATAATGTTATGTTTCTGTTTCACGGTAATGTTCCGTTTCTGGTCCACAATAATTTTTTGTTTCTGGTCCACGATAATGTTCTGTTTCGGTTTCACGGTAATGTTCTGTCTCTGGTCCACGATAATGTTCCGTTTCTGGTCCACGATTATGTTCTGTTTAGGTTTCACGGTAATGTTCTGTCTCTGGTCCACGATAATGTTCTGTCTCTGGTCCACAATAATGTTCCGTCTCTGGTCCACGATAATGTTCCGTCTCTGGTCCACGATAATGTTCCGTCTCTTGTCCACGATAATGTTCTGTTTCGGTTTCACGGTAATGTTCTGTCTCCGGTCCACGATAATGTTCCCTTTCTGGTCCACGATAATGTTCTGTTTTGGTTTCAAGGTAAAGTTCTGTCTCTGGTCCACGCTAATGTTCCGTTTCTGGTCCACGATAATGTTCTGTTTCGGTTTCACGGTAATGTTCCGTTTCTAGTCCACGATAATGTTCTGTTTCTGTTTCACGGTAATGTTCCGTCTCTTGTCCACGATAATGTTCTGTCTCTGGTCCACGATAATGTTCCGTTTCTGGTCTAACAATAATGTTCTGTTTCGGTTTCACGGTAATGATCTGTCTCTGGTCCACGATAATGTTCCCTTTCTGGTCCACGATAATGTTCTGTTTTGGTTTCAAGGTAATGTTCTGTCTCTGGTCCACGATAATGTTCGATCTCTGGTCCACGATAATGTTCGGTTTCACGGCAATGTTCCGTCTCTGGTCCACGATAATGTTGTGTTTCTGTTTCACGGTAATGTTCCGTTTCTGGTCCACGATAATGTTCGATCTCTGGTCCACGATAATGTTCGGTTTCACGGTAATGTTCTGTCTCTGGTCCACGGTAATGTTCCGTTTCTGTTTCACGGTAATTTTCTGTTTCCGTTTCACGGTAATGTTCTGTCTCTGGTCCACGATAATGTTCAGTTTCACGAAAATGTTCCGTTTCTGGTCCACGATAATGTTCTGTTTAGGTTTCACGGTAATGTTCCGTCTCTGGTCCACGATAATGTTCTGTTTCACTTTCACGGTAATGTTCCGTTTCTGGTCCATGATAATATTCTTTTTCACGGTAATGTTCTGTCTCTGGTCTATGGTAATATTCTGTCTCTGGTCCACGGTAATGTTCTGTCTCTGGTAAACGGTAATGTTCTTTCTCTGGTCCATGGAAATGTTCTTTCTCTGATCCATGGAAATGTTCTGTCTCTGGTTCACGGTAATGTTCTGTCTCTGGTTCACCGTAATGTTCGATCTCTGGTCCACGATAATGTTCGGTTTCACGGTAATGTTCCGTTTCTGGTCCACGATAATGTTCTGTTTCTGTTTCACGGTAATGTTCCGTTTCTGGTCCATGATAATGTTCTTTTTCACGGTAATGTTCTGTCTCTGGTCCATGGTAATATTCTGTCTCTGGTCCACGATAATGTTCGGTTTCAAGGTAAAGTTCGGTCTCTGGTCCATCATAATGTTCTGTTTCTGTTTCACGGTAATGTTCCGTTTCTGGTCCACGATAATGTTCGGTTTCACGGTAATGTTCTGTCTCTGGTCCACGGTAATGTTCCATGTCTGGTCCACGATAATGTTCGGTTTCACGGTAATGTTCCGTCTCTGGTCCACGATAATGTTCTGTTTCTGTTTCACGGTAATGTTCCGTTTCTGGTCCATGATAATGTTCTGTTTCACGGTAATGTTCTGTCTCTGGTCCATGGTAATGTTCTTTTTCTGGTCCACGGTAATGTTCTGTCTCTGGTCCACGGTAATGTTCTGTCTCTGGTCCACGGTAATGTTCTGTGTCTGGTCCACGGTAATGTTCGATCTCTGGTCCACGATAATGTTCGGTTTCACGGTAATGTTCCGTCTCTGGTCCACGATAATGTTCTGTTTCTGTATCACGGTAATGTTCCATTTCTGGTCCACGATAATTTTGTGTTTCTGTTTCACGGTAATGTTCCGTTTCTGGTCCACGATAATGTTCGGTTTCACGGTAATGTTCTGTCTCTGGTCCACGGTAATGTTCTGTGTCTGGTCCACGATAATGTTCGGTTTCAAGGTAATGTTCCGTCTCTGGTCCACGATAATGTTCCGTCTTTGGTCCATGATAATGTTATGTTTCTGTTTCACGGTAATGTTCCGTTTCTGGTCCACAATAATTTTTTGTTTCTGGTCCACGATAATGTTCTGTTTCGGTTTCACGGTAATGTTCTGTCTCTGGTCCACGATAATGTTCCGTTTCTGGTCCACGATTATGTTCTGTTTAGGTTTCACGGTAATGTTCTGTCTCTGGTCCACGATAATGTTCTGTCTCTGGTCCACAATAATGTTCCGTCTCTGGTCCACGATAATGTTCCGTCTCTGGTCCACGATAATGTTCCGTCTCTTGTCCACGATAATGTTCTGTTTCGGTTTCACGGTAATGTTCTGTCTCCGGTCCACGATAATGTTCCCTTTCTGGTCCACGATAATGTTCTGTTTTGGTTTCAAGGTAAAGTTCTGTCTCTGGTCCACGCTAATGTTCCGTTTCTGGTCCACGATAATGTTCTGTTTCGGTTTCACGGTAATGTTCCGTTTCTAGTCCACGATAATGTTCTGTTTCTGTTTCACGGTAATGTTCCGTCTCTTGTCCACGATAATGTTCTGTCTCTGGTCCACGATAATGTTCCGTTTCTGGTCCACAATAATGTTCTGTTTCGGTTTCACGGTAATGATCTGTCTCTGGTCCACGATAATGTTCCCTTTCTGGTCCACGATAATGTTCTGTTTTGGTTTCAAGGTAATGTTCTGTCTCTGGTCCACGATAATGTTCGATCTCTGGTCCACGATAATGTTCGGTTTCACGGTAATGTTCCGTCTCTGGTCCACGATAATGTTGTGTTTCTGTTTCACGGTAATGTTCCGTTTCTGGTCCACGATAATGTTCGATCTCTGGTCCACGATAATGTTCAGTTTCACGGTAATGTTCTGTCTCTGGTCCACGGTAATGTTCCGTTTCTGTTTCACGGTAATTTTCTGTTTCCGTTTCACGGTAATGTTCTGTCTCTGGTCCACGATAATGTTCAGTTTCACGAAAATGTTCCGTTTCTGGTCCACGATAATGTTCTGTTTAGGTTTCACGGTAATGTTCCGTCTCTGGTCCACGATAATGTTCTGTTTCACTTTCACGGTAATGTTCCGTTTCTGGTCCATGATAATATTCTTTTTCACGGTAATGTTCTGTCTCTGGTCTATGGTAATATTCTGTCTCTGGTCCACGGTAATGTTCTGTCTCTGGTAAACGGTAATGTTCTTTCTCTGGTCCATGGAAATGTTCTTTCTCTGATCCATGGAAATGTTCTGTCTCTGGTTCACGGTAATGTTCTGTCTCTGGTTCACCGTAATGTTCGATCTCTGGTCCACGATAATGTTCGGTTTCACGGTAATGTTCCGTTTCTGGTCCACGATAATGTTCTGTTTCTGTTTCACGGTAATGTTCCGTTTCTGGTCCATGATAATTTTCTTTTTCACGGTAATGTTCTGTCTCTGGTCCATGGTAATATTCTGTCTCTGGTCCACGATAATGTTCGGTTTCAAGGTAAAGTTCGGTCTCTGGTCCATCATAATGTTCTGTTTCTGTTTCACGGTAATGTTCCGTTTCTGGTCCACGATAATGTTCGGTTTCACGGTAATGTTCTGTCTCTGGTCCACGGTAATGTTCCATGTCTGGTCCACGATAATGTTCGGTTTCACGGTAATGTTCCGTCTCTGGTCCACGATAATGTTCTGTTTCTGTTTCACGGTAATGTTCCGTTTCTGGTCCATGATAATGTTCTGTTTCACGGTAATGTTCTGTCTCTGGTCCATGGTAATGTTCTTTTTCTGGTCCACGGTAATGTTCTGTCTCTGGTCCACGGTAATGTTCTGTCTCTGGTCCACGGTAATGTTCTGTGTCTGGTCCACGGTAATGTTCGATCTCTGGTCCACGATAATGTTCGGTTTCACGGTAATGTTCCGTCTCTGGTCCACGATAATGTTCTGTTTCTGTATCACGGTAATGTTCCATTTCTGGTCCACGATAATTTTGTGTTTCTGTTTCACGGTAATGTTCCGTTTCTGGTCCACGATAATGTTCGGTTTCAAGGTAAAGTTCGGTCTCTGGTCCACGGTAATGTTCTGTCTCTGGTCCACGGTAATTTTCGATTCGATCTCTGGTCCACGATAATGTTCGGTTTCACGGTAATGTTCCGTCTCTGGTCCACGATAATGTTCCGTTTCTGTTTCACGGTAATGTTCCGTTTCTGGTCCACGATAATGTTCGGTTTCACGGTAATGTTCCGTCTCTGGTCCACGATAATGTTCCGTCTTTGGTCCATGATAATGTTCTGTTTCTGTTTCACGGTAATGTTCCGTTTCGGGTCCAAGATAATGTTCTGTTTCGGTTTCACTGTAATGTTCTGTCTCTGGTCCATGATAATGTTCCGTTTCTGGTCCACGATAATGTTCTGTTTCAGTTTCACGGTAATGTTCTGTTTCACGGTAATGTTCTGTCTCTGGTCCACGGTAATGTTTTGTTTCTGTTTCACGGAAATGTTCCGTCTCTGGTCCACGATAATGTTCGGTTTCACAGTAATGTTCCGTCTCTGGTCCACGATAATGTTGTGTTTCTGTTTCACGGTAATGTTCCGTTTCTGGTCCACGATAATGTTGTGTTTCTGGTCCACGATAATGCTCCGTTTCCGTTCCACGATAATGTTCTGTTTAGGTTTCACGGTAATGTTCTGTCTCTGGTCCACGATAATGTTCCGTCTCTGGTCCACGATAATGTTCTGTCTCTGGTCCACGATAATGTTCCGTTTCTGGTCCACGATAATGTTCTGTTTCGGTTTCACGGTAATGTTCTGTCTCTGGTCCACGATAATGTTCCCTTTCTGGTCCACGATAATGTTCTGTTTTGGTTTCAAGGTAATGTTCTGTCTCTGGTCCACGGTAATGTTCCGTTTCTGGTCCACGATAATGTTCTGTTTCGGTTTCACGGTAATGTTCCGTTTCTAGTCCACGATAATGTTCTGTTTCACGGTAATGTTCCGTTTCTGGTCCATGATAATGTTCTGTCTCTGGGCCACGGTAATGTTCGGTTTCAAGGTAAAGTTCTGTCTCTGGTCCACGATAATGTTCTGTTTCTGGTCCATGATAATGTTCTGTTTCACGGTAATGTTCTGTCCCTGGTCCATGGTAATGTTCTGTCTCTGGTAAACGGTAATGTTCTTTCTCTGGTCCATGGAAATGTTCTTTCTCTGATCCATGGAAATGTTCTGTCTCTGGTCCACAGTAATGTTCTGTCTCTGGTCCACCGTAATGTTCGATCTCTGGTCCACGATAATGTTCGGTTTCACGGTAATGTTCCGTTTCTGGTCCACGATAATGTTCTGTTTCTGTTTCACGGTAATGTTCCGTTTCTGGTCCATGATAATATTCTTTTTCACGGTAATGTTCTGTCTCTGGTCCATGGTAATATTCTGTCTCTGGTCCACGGTAATGTTCGGTTTCAAGGTAAAGTTCGGTCTCTGGTCCATCATAATGTTCTGTTTCTGTTTCACGGTAATGTTCCGTTTCTGGTCCACGATAATGTTCGGTTTCACGGTAATGTTCTGTCTCTGGTCCACGGTAATGTTCGGTTTCACGGTAATGTTCCGTCTCTGGTCCACGATAATGTTCTGTTTCTGTTTCACGGTAATGTTCCGTTTCTGGTCCATGATAATGTTCTGTTTCACGGTAATGTTCTGTCTCTGGTCCATGGTAATGTTCTGTCTCTGGTCCACGGTAATGTTCTGTCTCTGGTCCACGGTAATGTTCTGTGTCTGGTCCACGGTAATGTTCGATCTCTGGTCCACGATAATGTTCGGTTTCACGGTAATGTTCCGTCTCTGGTCCACGATAATGTTCTGTTTCTGTATCACGGTAATGTTCCATTTCTGGTCCACGATAATTTTGTGTTTCTGTTTCACGGTAATGTTCCGTTTCTGGTCCACGATAATGTTCGGTTTCAAGGTAAAGTTCGGTCTCTGGTCCACGGTAATGTTCTGTCTCTGGTCCACGGTAATGTTCTGTCTCTGGTCCACGGTAATTTTCGATTCGATCTCTGCTCTACGATAATGTTCGGTTTCACGGTAATGTTCCGTCTCTGGTCCACGATAATGTTCCGTTTCTGTTTCACGGTAATGTTCCGTCTTTGGTCCATGATAATGTTCTGTTTCTGTTTCACGGTAATGTTCCGTTTCGGGTCCACGATAATGTTCTGTTTCGGTTTCACGGTAATGTTCTGTCTCTGGTCCATGATAATGTTCCGTTTCTGGTCCACGATAATGTTCTATTTCAGTTTCACGGTAATGTTCTGTTTCACGGTAATGTTCTGTCTCTGGTCCACGGTAATGTTTTGTTTCTGTTTCACGGAAATGTTCCGTCTCTGGTCCACGATAATGTTCGGTTTCACAGTAATGTTCCGTCTCTGGTCCACGATAATGTTGTGTTTCTGTTTCACGGTAATGTTCCGTTTCTGGTCCACGATAATGTTGTTTCTGGTCCACGATAATGCTCCGTTTCTGTTCCACGATAATGTTCTGTTTAGGTTTCACGGTAATGTTCTGTCTCTGGTCCACGATAATGTTCCGTCTCTGGTCCACGATAATGTTCTGTCTCCGGTCCACGATAATGTTCCGTTTCTGGTCCACGATAATGTTCTGTTTCGGTTTCACGGTAATGTTCTGTCTCTGGTCCACGATAATGTTCCCTTTCTGGTCCACGATAATGTTCTGTTTTGGTTTCAAGGTAATGTTCTGTCTCTGGTCCACGGTAATGTTCCGTTTCTGGTCCACGATAATGTTCTGTTTTGGTTTCACGGTAATGTTCCGTTTCTAGTCCACGATAATGTTCTGTTTCACGGTAATGTTCCGTTTCTGGTCCATGATAATGTTCTGTTTCACGGTAATGTTCTGTCCCTGGTCCATGGTAATGTTCTGTCTCTGGTCCACGGTAATGTTCGGTTTCAAGGTAAAGTTCTGTCTCTGGTCCACAGTAATGTTCGGTTTCACGATAATGTTCCGTTTCTGGTCCACGATAATGTTCTGTTTAGGTTTCACGGTAATGTTCCGTCTCTGGTCCACGATAATGTTCTGTTTCTGTTTCACGGTAATGTTCCGTTTCTGGTCCATGATAATATTCTTTTTCACGGTAATGTTCCGTTTCTGGTCCATGATAATATTCTTTTTCACGGTAATGTTCTGTTTCCGTTTCACGGTAATGTTCTGTCTCTGGTCCACGATAATGTTCGGTTTCACGATAATGTTCCGTTTCTGGTCCACGATAATGTTCTGTTTAGGTTTCACGGTAATGTTCCGTCTCTGGTCCACGATAATGTTCTGTTTCTGTTTCACGGTAATGTTCCGTTTCTGGTCCATGATAATATTCTTTTTCACGGTAATGTTCCGTTTCTGGTCCATGATAATATTCTTTTTCACGGTAATGTTCTGTCTCTGGTCCATGGTAATATTCTGTCTCTGGTCCACGGTAATGTTCGGTTTCAAGGTAAAGTTGGGTCTCTGGTCCACGGTAATGTTCTGTCTCTGGTAAACGGTAATGTTCTGTCTCTGGTCCATGGAAATGTTCTGTCTCTGGTCCACGGTAATGTTCTGTCTCTGGTCCACCGTAATGTTCGATTTCTGGTCCACGATAATGTTCGGTTTCACGGTAATGTTCCGTTTCTGGTCCACGATAATGTTCTGTTTCGGTTTCCCGGTAATGTTCTGTCTCTGGTCCACGGTAATGTTCTGTGTCTGGTCCACGATAATGTTCTGTTTCTGTTTCACGGTAATGTTCCGTTTATGGTCCATGATAATGTTCTTTTTCACGGTAATGTTCTGTCTCTGGTCCATGGTAATATTCTGTCTCTGGTCCACGGTAATGTTCGGTTTCAAGGTAAAGTTCGGTCTCTGGTCCACGATAATGTTCTGTTTCTGTTTCACGATAATGTTCCGTTTCTGGTCCACGATAATGTTCGGTTTCACGGTAATGTTCTGTCTCTGGTCCACGGTAATGTTCTGTGTCTGGTCCACGATAATGTTCGGTTTCACGGTAATGTTCCGTCTCTGGTCCACGATAATGTTCTGTTTCTGTTTCACGGTAATGTTCCGTTTCTGGTCCATGACAATGTTCTGTTTCACGGTAATGTTCTGTCTCTTGTCCATGGTAATGTTCTGTCTCTGGTCCACGGTAATGGTCTGTCTCTGGTCCACGGTAATGTTCTGTCTCTGGTCCACGGTAATGTTCGATCTCTGGTCCACGATAATGTTTGGTTTCACGGTAATGTTCCGTCTCTGGTCCACGGTAATGTTCGATCTCTGGTCCACGATAATGTTTGGTTTCACGGTAATGTTCCGTCTCTGGTCCACGATAATGTTCTGTTTCTGTATCACGGTAATGTTCCGTTTCTGGTCCACAATAATTTTGTGTTTCTCTTTCACGGTAATGTTCCGTTTCTGGTCCACGATAATGTTCGGTTTCAAGGTAAAGTTCCGTCTCTGGTCCACGATAATGTTCTGTTTCTGTATCACGGTAATGTTCCGTTTCTGGTCCACGATAATTTTGTGTTTCTCTTTCACGGTAATGTTCTGTCTCTGGTCCACGGTAATGTTCTGTCTCTGGTCCACGGTAATGTTCGATCTCTGGTCCACGATAATGTTCGGTTTCACGGTAATGTTCCGTCTCTGGTCCACGATAATGTTCCGTTTCTGTATCACGGTAATGTTACGTTTCTGGTCCACGATAATTTTGTGTTTCTGTTTCAAGGTAATGTTCCGTTTCTGGTCCACGATAATGTTCCGTCTTTGGTCCATGATAATGTTCTGTTTCTGTTTCACGGTAATGTTCCGTTTCGGGTCCACGATAATGTTCTGTTTCGGTTTCACGGTAATGTTCTGTCTCTGGTCCATGATAATGTTCCGTTTCTGGTCCACGATAATGTTCTGTTTCAGTTTCACGGTAATGTTCTGTTTTGGTTTCACGGAAATGTTCCGTCTCTGGTCCACGATAATGTTCGGTTTCACAGTAATGTTCCGTCTCTGGTCCACGATAATGTTGTGTTTCTGTTTCACGGTAATGTTCCGTTTCTGGTCCACGATAATGTTGTGTTTCTGGTCCACGATAATGCTCCGTTTCTGTTCCATGATAATGTTCTGTTTAGGTTTCACGGTAATGTTCTGTCTCTGGTCCACGATAATGTTCCGTCTCTGGTCCACGATAATGTTCTGTCTCTGGTACACGATAATGTTCCGTTTCTGGTCCACGATAATGTTCTGTTTCGGTTTCACGGTAATGTTCTGTCTCTGGTCCACGATAATGTTCCCTTTCTGGTCCACGATAATGTTCTGTTTTGGTTTCAAGGTAATGTTCTGTCTCTGGTCCACGGTAATGTTCCGTTTCTAGTCCACGATAATGTTCTGTTTCACGGTAATGTTCCGTTTCTGGTCCATGATAATGTTCTGTTTCACGGTAATGTTCTGTCCCTGGTCCATGGTAATGTTCTGTCTCTGGGCCACGGTAATGTTCGGTTTCAAGGTAAAGTTCTGTCTCTGGTCCACGATAATGTTCTGTTTCGGTTTCACGGTAATGTTCCGTTTCTAGTCCACGATAATGTTCTGTTTCACGGTAATGTTCCGTTTCTGGTCCATGATAATGTTCTGTCTCTGGGCCACGGTAATGTTCGGTTTCAAGGTAAAGTTCTGTCTCTGGTCCACGATAATGTTCTGTTTCTGGTCCATGATAATGTTCTGTTTCACGGTAATGTTCTGTCCCTGGTCCATGGTAATGTTCTGTCTCTGGTAAACGGTAATGTTCTTTCTCTGGTCCATGGAAATGTTCTTTCTCTGATCCATGGAAATGTTCTGTCTCTGGTCCACAGTAATGTTCTGTCTCTGGTCCACCGTAATGTTCGATCTCTGGTCCACGATAATGTTCGGTTTCACGATAATGTTCCGTTTCTGGTCCACGATAATGTTCTGTTTCTGTTTCACGGTAATGTTCCGTTTCTGGTCCATGATAATATTCTTTTTCACGGTAATGTTCTGTCTCTGGTCCATGGTAATATTCTGTCTCTGGTCCACGGTAATGTTCGGTTTCAAGGTAAAGTTCGGTCTCTGGTCCATCATAATGTTCTGTTTCTGTTTCACGGTAATGTTCCGTTTCTGGTCCACGATAATGTTCGGTTTCACGGTAATGTTCTGTCTCTGGTCCACGGTAATGTTCGGTTTCACGGTAATGTTCCGTCTCTGGTCCACGATAATGTTCTGTTTCTGTTTCACGGTAATGTTCCGTTTCTGGTCCATGATAATGTTCTGTTTCACGGTAATGTTCTGTCTCTGGTCCATGGTAATGTTCTGTCTCTGGTCCACGGTAATGTTCTGTCTCTGGTCCACGGTAATGTTCTGTGTCTGGTCCACGGTAATGTTCGATCTCTGGTCCACGATAATGTTCGGTTTCACGGTAATGTTCCGTCTCTGGTCCACGATAATGTTCTGTTTCTGTATCACGGTAATGTTCCATTTCTGGTCCACGATAATTTTGTGTTTCTGTTTCACGGTAATGTTCCGTTTCTGGTCCACGATAATGTTCGGTTTCAAGGTAAAGTTCGGTCTCTGGTCCACGGTAATGTTCTGTCTCTGGTCCACGGTAATGTTCTGTCTCTGGTCCACGGTAATTTTCGATTCGATCTCTGCTCTACGATAATGTTCGGTTTCACGGTAATGTTCCGTCTCTGGTCCACGATAATGTTCCGTTTCTGTTTCACGGTAATGTTCCGTCTTTGGTCCATGATAATGTTCTGTTTCTGTTTCACGGTAATGTTCCGTTTCGGGTCCACGATAATGTTCTGTTTCGGTTTCACGGTAATGTTCTGTCTCTGGTCCATGATAATGTTCCGTTTCTGGTCCACGATAATGTTCTATTTCAGTTTCACGGTAATGTTCTGTTTCACGGTAATGTTCTGTCTCTGGTCCACGGTAATGTTTTGTTTCTGTTTCACGGAAATGTTCCGTCTCTGGTCCACGATAATGTTCGGTTTCACAGTAATGTTCCGTCTCTGGTCCACGATAATGTTGTGTTTCTGTTTCACGGTAATGTTCCGTTTCTGGTCCACGATAATGTTGTTTCTGGTCCACGATAATGCTCCGTTTCTGTTCCACGATAATGTTCTGTTTAGGTTTCACGGTAATGTTCTGTCTCTGGTCCACGATAATGTTCCGTCTCTGGTCCACGATAATGTTCTGTCTCTGGTCCACGATAATGTTCCGTTTCTGGTCCACGATAATGTTCTGTTTCGGTTTCACGGTAATGTTCTGTCTCTGGTCCACGATAATGTTCCCTTTCTGGTCCACGATAATGTTCTGTTTTGGTTTCAAGGTAATGTTCTGTCTCTGGTCCACGGTAATGTTCCGTTTCTGGTCCACGATAATGTTCTGTTTTGGTTTCACGGTAATGTTCCGTTTCTAGTCCACGATAATGTTCTGTTTCACGGTAATGTTCCGTTTCTGGTCCATGATAATGTTCTGTTTCACGGTAATGTTCTGTCCCTGGTCCATGGTAATGTTCTGTCTCTGGTCCACGGTAATGTTCGGTTTCAAGGTAAAGTTCTGTCTCTGGTCCACAGTAATGTTCGGTTTCACGATAATGTTCCGTTTCTGGTCCACGATAATGTTCTGTTTAGGTTTCACGGTAATGTTCCGTCTCTGGTCCACGATAATGTTCTGTTTCTGTTTCACGGTAATGTTCCGTTTCTGGTCCATGATAATATTCTTTTTCACGGTAATGTTCCGTTTCTGGTCCATGATAATATTCTTTTTCACGGTAATGTTCTGTTTCCGTTTCACGGTAATGTTCTGTCTCTGGTCCACGATAATGTTCGGTTTCACGATAATGTTCCGTTTCTGGTCCACGATAATGTTCTGTTTAGGTTTCACGGTAATGTTCCGTCTCTGGTCCACGATAATGTTCTGTTTCTGTTTCACGGTAATGTTCCGTTTCTGGTCCATGATAATATTCTTTTTCACGGTAATGTTCCGTTTCTGGTCCATGATAATATTCTTTTTCACGGTAATGTTCTGTCTCTGGTCCATGGTAATATTCTGTCTCTGGTCCACGGTAATGTTCGGTTTCAAGGTAAAGTTGGGTCTCTGGTCCACGGTAATGTTCTGTCTCTGGTAAACGGTAATGTTCTGTCTCTGGTCCATGGAAATGTTCTGTCTCTGGTCCACGGTAATGTTCTGTCTCTGGTCCACCGTAATGTTCGATTTCTGGTCCACGATAATGTTCGGTTTCACGGTAATGTTCCGTTTCTGGTCCACGATAATGTTCTGTTTCGTTTTCCCGGTAATGTTCTGTCTCTGGTCCACGGTAATGTTCTGTGTCTGGTCCACGATAATGTTCTGTTTCTGTTTCACGGTAATGTTCCGTTTATGGTCCATGATAATGTTCTTTTTCACGGTAATGTTCTGTCTCTGGTCCATGGTAATATTCTGTCTCTGGTCCACGGTAATGTTCGGTTTCAAGGTAAAGTTCGGTCTCTGGTCCACGATAATGTTCTGTTTCTGTTTCACGATAATGTTCCGTTTCTGGTCCACGATAATGTTCGGTTTCACGGTAATGTTCTGTCTCTGGTCCACGGTAATGTTCTGTGTCTGGTCCACGATAATGTTCGGTTTCACGGTAATGTTCCGTCTCTGGTCCACGATAATGTTCTGTTTCTTTTTCACGGTAATGTTCCGTTTCTGGTCCATGACAATGTTCTGTTTCACGGTAATGTTCTGTCTCTGGTCCATGGTAATGTTCTGTCTCTGGTCCACGGTAATGGTCTGTCTCTGGTCCACGGTAATGTTCTGTCTCTGGTCCACGGTAATGTTCTGTCTCTGGTCCACGGTAATGTTCTGTCTCTGGTCCACGGTAATGTTCTGTCTCTGGTCCACGGTAATGTTCGATCTCTGGTCCACGATAATGTTTGGTTTCACGGTAATGTTCCGTCTCTGGTCCACGATAATGTTCTGTTTCTGTATCACGGTAATGTTCCGTTTCTGGTCCACGATAATTTTGTGTTTCTCTTTCACGGTAATGTTCCGTTTCTGGTCCACGATAATGTTCGGTTTCAAGGTAAAGTTCCGTCTCTGGTCCACGATAATGTTCTGTTTCTGTATCACGGTAATGTTCCGTTTCTGGTCCACGATAATTTTGTGTTTCTCTTTCACGGTAATGTTCTGTCTCTGGTCCACGGTAATGTTCTGTCTCTGGTCCACGGTAATGTTCGATCTCTGGTCCACGATAATGTTCGGTTTCACGGTAATGTTCCGTCTCTGGTCCACGATAATGTTCCGTTTCTGTATCACGGTAATATTACGTTTCTGGTCCACGATAATTTTGTGTTTCTGTTTCAAGGTAATGTTCCGTTTCTGGTCCACGATAATGTTCCGTCTTTGGTCCATGATAATGTTCTGTATCTGTTTCACGGTAATGTTCCGTTTCGGGTCCACGATAATGTTCTGTTTCGGTTTCACGGTAATGTTCTGTCTCTGGTCCATGATAATGTTCCGTTTCTGGTCCACGATAATGTTCTGTTTCAGTTTCACGGTAATGTTCTGTTTCACGGTAATGTTCTGTCTCTGGTCCACGGTAATGTTTTCTTTCTGTTTCACGGAAATGTTCCGTCTCTGGTCCACGATAATGTTCGGTTTCACAGTAATGTTCCGTCTCTGGTCCACGATAATGTTGTGTTTCTGTTTCACGGTAATGTTCCGTTTCTGGTCCACGATAATGTTGTGTTTCTGGTCCACGATAATGCTCCGTTTCTGTTCCATGATAATGTTCTGTTTAGGTTTCACGGTAATGTTCTGTCTCTGGTCCACGATAATGTTCCGTCTCTGGTCCACGATAATGTTCTGTCTCTGGTACACGATAATGTTCCGTTTCTGGTCCACGATAATGTTCTGTTTCGGTTTCACGGTAATGTTCTGTCTCTGGTCCACGATAATGTTCCCTTTCTGGTCCACGATAATGTTCTGTTTTGGTTTCAAGGTAATGTTCTGTCTCTGGTCCACGGTAATGTTCCGTTTCTAGTCCACGATAATGTTCTGTTTCACGGTAATGTTCCGTTTCTGGTCCATGATAATGTTCTGTTTCACGGTAATGTTCTGTCCCTGGTCCATGGTAATGTTCTGTCTCTGGGCCACGGTAATGTTCGGTTTCAAGGTAAAGTTCTGTCTCTGGTCCACGATAATGTTCTGTTTCTGGTCCATGATAATGTTCTGTTTCACGGTAATGTTCTGTCCCTGGTCCATGGTAATGTTCTGTCTCTGGTAAACGGTAATGTTCTTTCTCTGGTCCATGGAAATGTCCTTTCTCTGATCCATGGAAATGTTCTGTCTCTGGTCCACGGTAATGTTCTGTCTCTGGTCCACCGTAATGTTCGATCTCTGGTCCACGATAATGTTCGGTTTCACGGTAATGTTCCGTTTCTGGTCCACGATAATGTTCTGTTTCTGTTTCACGGTAATGTTCCGTTTCTGGTCCATGATAATGTTTTTTTTCACGGTAATGTTCTGTCTCTGGTCCATGGTAATATTCTGTCTCTGGTCCACGGTAATGTTCGGTTTCAAGGTAAAGTTCGGTCTCTGGTCCATCATAATGTTCTGTTTCTGTTTCACGGTAATGTTCCGTTTCTGGTCCACGATAATGTTCGGTTTCACGGTAATGTTCTGTCTCTGGTCCACGGTAATGTTCCATGTCTGGTCCACGATAATGTTCGGTTTCACGGTAATGTTCCGTCTCTGGTCCACGATAATGTTCTGTTTCTGTTTCACGGTAATGTTCCGTTTCTGGTCCATGATAATGTTCTGTTTCACGGTAATGTTCTGTCTCTGGTCCATGGTAATGTTCTGTCTCTGGTCCACGGTAATGTTCTGTCTCTGGTCCACGGTAATGTTCTGTGTCTGGTCCACGGTAATGTTCGATCTCTGGTCCACGATAATGTTCGGTTTCACGGTAATGTTCCGTCTCTGGTCCACGATAATGTTCTGTTTCTGTATCACGGTAATGTTCCATTTATGGTCCACGATAATTTTGTGTTTCTGTTTCACGGTAATGTTCCGTATCTGGTCCACGATAATGTTCGGTTTCAAGGTAAAGTTCGGTCTTTGGTCCACGGTAATGTTCTGTCTCTGGTCAACGGTAATGTTCTGTCTCTGGTCCACGGTAATTTTCGATTCGATCTCTGCTCCACGATAATGTTCGGTTTCACGGTAATGTTCCGTCTCTGGTCCACGATAATGTTCCGTTTCTGTTTCACGGTAATGTTCCGTCTTTGGTCCATGATAATGTTCTGTTTCTGTTTCACGGTAATGTTCCGTTTCGGGTCCACGATAATGTTCTGTTTCGGTTTCACGGTAATGTTCTGTCTCTGGTCCATGATAATGTTCCGTTTCTGGTCCACGATAATGTTCTGTTTCGGTTTCACGGTAATGTTCTGTCTCTGGTCCACGGTAATGTTCTGTCTCTGGTCCACGGTAATGTTCGATCTCTGGTCCACGATAATGTTCGGTTTCGCGGTAATGTTCCGTCTCTGGTCCACGATAATGTTCCGTTTCTGTATCACGGTAATGTTACGTTTCTGGTCCACGATAATTTTGTGTTTCTGTTTCAAGGTAATGTTCCGTTTCTGGTCCACGATAATGTTCCGTCTTTGGTCCATGATAATGTTCTGTTTCTGTTTCACGGTAATGTTCCGTTTCGGGTCCACGATAATGTTCTGTTTCGGTTTCACGGTAATGTTCTGTCTCTGGTCCATGATAATGTTCCGTTTCTGGTCCACGATAATGTTCTGTTTCAGTTTCACGGTAATGTTCTGTTTCACGGTAATGTTCTGTCTCTGGTCCACGGTAATGTTTTCTTTCTGTTTCACGGAAATGTTCCGTCTCTGGTCCACGATAATGTTCGGTTTCACAGTAATGTTCCGTCTCTGGTCCACGATAATGTTGTGTTTCTGTTTCACGGTAATGTTCCGTTTCTGGTCCACGATAATGTTGTGTTTCTGGTCCACGATAATGCTCCGTTTCTGTTCCATGATAATGTTCTGTTTAGGTTTCACGGTAATGTTCTTTTTCTGGTCCACGATAATGTTCCGTCTCTGGTCCACGATAATGTTCTGTCTCTGGTACACGATAATGTTCCGTTTCTGGTCCACGATAATGTTCTGTTTCGGTTTCACGGTAATGTTCTGTCTCTGGTCCACGATAATGTTCCCTTTCTGGTCCACGATAATGTTCTGTTTTGGTTTCAAGGTAATGTTCTGTCTCTGGTCCACGGTAATGTTCCGTTTCTAGTCCACGATAATGTTCTGTTTCACGGTAATGTTCCGTTTCTGGTCCATGATAATGTTCTGTTTCACGGTAATGTTCTGTCCCTGGTCCATGGTAATGTTCTGTCTCTGGGCCACGGTAATGTTCGGTTTCAAGGTAAAGTTCTGTCTCTGGTCCACGATAATGTTCTGTTTCTGGTCCATGATAATGTTCTGTTTCACGGTAATGTTCTGTCCCTGGTCCATGGTAATGTTCTGTCTCTGGTAAACGGTAATGTTCTTTCTCTGGTCCATGGAAATGTTCTTTCTCTGATCCATGGAAATGTTCTGTCTCTGGTCCACGGTAATGTTCTGTCTCTGGTCCACCGTAATGTTCGATCTCTGGTCCACGATAATGTTCGGTTTCACGGTAATGTTCCGTTTCTGGTCCACGATAATGTTCTGTTTCTGTTTCACGGTAATGTTCCGTTTCTGGTCCATGATAATGTTCTTTTTCACGGTAATGTTCTGTCTCTGGTCCATGGTAATATTCTGTCTCTGGTCCACGATAATGTTCGGTTTCACGGTAATGTTCTGTCTCTGGTCCACGGTAATGTTCCATGTCTGGTCCACGATAATGTTCGGTTTCACGGTAATGTTCCGTCTCTGGTCCACGATAATGTTCTGTTTCTGTTTCACGGTAATGTTCCGTTTCTGGTCCATGATAATGTTCTGTTTCACGGTAATGTTCTGTCTCTGGTCCATGGTAATGTTCTGTCTCTGGTCCACGGTAATGTTCTGTCTCTGGTCCACGGTAATGTTCTGTGTCTGGTCCACGGTACTGTTCGATCTCTGGTCCACGATAATGTTCGGTTTCACGGTAATGTTCCGTCTCTGGTCCACGATAATGTTCTGTTTCTGTATCACGGTAATGTTCCATTTATGGTCCACGATAATTTTGTGTTTCTGTTTCACGGTAATGTTCCGTATCTGGTCCACGATAATGTTCGGTTTCAAGGTAAAGTTCGGTCTTTGGTCCACGGTAATGTTCTGTCTCTGGTCAACGGTAATGTTCTCTCTCTGGTCCACGGTAATTTTCGATTCGATCTCTGCTCCACGATAATGTTCGGTTTCACGGTAATGTTCCGTCTCTGGTCCACGATAATGTTCCGTTTCTGTTTCACGGTAATGTTCCGTCTTTGGTCCATGATAATTTTCTGTTTCTGTTTCACGGTAATGTTCCGTTTCGGGTCCACGATAATGTTCTGTTTCGGTTTCACGGTAATGTTCTGTCTCTGGTCCATGATAATGTTCCGTTTCTGGTCCACGATAATGTTCTGTTTCAGTTTCACGGTAATGTTCTGTTTCACGGTAATGTTCTGTCTCTGGTCCACGGTAATGTTTTGTTTCTGTTTCACGGAAATGTTCCGTCTCTGGTCCACGATAATGTTCGGTTTCACAGTAATGTTCCGTCTCTGGTCCACGATAATGTTGTGTTTCTGTTTCACGGTAATGTTCCGTTTCTGGTCCACGATAATGTTGTGTTTCTGGTCCACGATAATGCTCCGTTTCTGTTCCACGATAATGTTCTGTTTAGGTTTCACGGTAATGTTCTGTCTCTGGTCCACGATAATGTTCCGTCTCTGGTCCACGATAATGTTCTGTCTCTGGTCCACGATAATGTTCCGTTTCTGGTCCACGATAATGTTCTGTTTCGGTTTCACGGTAATGTTCTGTCTCTGGTCCACGATAATGTTCCCTTTCTGGTCCACGATAATGTTCTGTTTTGGTTTCAAGGTAATGTTCTGTCTCTGGTCCACGGTAATGTTCCGTTTCTGGTCCACGATAATGTTCTGTTTTGGTTTCACGGTAATGTTCCGTTTCTAGTCCACGATAATGTTCTGTTTCACGGTAATGTTCCGTTTCTGGTCCATGATAATGTTCTGTTTCACGGTAATGTTCTGTCCCTGGTCCATGGTAATGTTCTGTCTCTGGTCCACGGTAATGTTCGGTTTCAAGGTAAAGTTCTGTCTCTGGTCCACAGTAATGTTCTGTCTCTGGTCCACGGTAATGTTCTGTCTCTGGTCCACGGTAATGTTCTATCTCTGGTCCACGGTAATGTTCTATCTCTGGTCCACGGTAATGTTCTGTCTCTGGTCCACGGTAATGTTCGATCTCTGGTCCACGATAATGTTCGGTTTCATGGTAATGTTCCGTCTCTGGTCCACTATAATATTCTGTTTCGGTTTCACGGTAATGGTCTGTCTCTGGTCCACGGTAATGTTTTGTCTCTGGTCCACGGTAATGTTCGATCTCTGGTCCACGATAATGTTCGGTTTCACGGTAATGTTCCGTCTCTGATCCACGATAATGTTCCGTCTCTGGTCCACGATAATGTTCTGTCTCTGGTCCACGATAATGTTCCGTTTCTGGTCCACGATAATGTTCTGTTTCGGTTTCACGGTAATGTTCTGTCTCTGGTCCATGATAATGTTCCGTTTCTGGTCCACGATAATGTTCTGTTTTGGTTTCAAGGTAATGTTCTGTCTCTGGTCCACGGTAATGTTCCGTTTCTGGTCCACGATAATGTTCTGTTTCGGTTTCACGGTAATGTTCCGTTTCTGGTCCACGATAATGTTCTGTTTCACGGTAATGTTCTGTTTCTGGTCCATGATAATGTTCTCTTTAGGTTTCACGGTAATGTTCGGTCTCTGGTCCACAGTAATGTTCTGTCTCTGGTCCACGGTAATGTTCTGTCTCTGGTCCACGGTAATGTTCGGTTTCAAGGTAAAGTTCGGTCTCTGGTCCACAGTAATGTTCTGTCTCTGGTCCACGGTAATGTTCTGTCTCTGGTCCACGGTAATGTTCTGTCTCTGGTCCACGGTAATGTTCTGTCTCTGGTCCACGGTAATGTTCCGTCTCTGGTCCACGAAAATGTTGTGTTTCTGTTTCACGGTACTGTTCCGTTTCTGGTCCATGATAATGTTCTTTTTCACGGTAATGTTCGGTCTCTGGTCCACAGTAATGTTCTGTCTCTGGTCCATGGTAATGTTCTGTCTCTGGTCCACTGTAATGTTCGGTTTCAAGGTAAAGTTCTGTCTCTGGTCCACAGTAATGTTCTGTCTCTGGTCCACGGTAATGTTCTGTCTCTGGTCCACGGTATTGTTCTGTCTCTGGTCCACAGTAATGTTCTGTCTCTGGTCCACGGTAATGTTCTGTCTCTGGTCCACGGTAATGTTTTGTCTCTGGTCCACGGTAATGTTCGATCTCTGGTCCACGATAATGTTCGGTTTCACGGTAATGTTCCGTCTCTGATCCACGATAATGTTCTGTCTCTGGTCCACGATAATGTTCCGTTTCTGGTCCACGATAATGTTCTGTTTCGGTTTCACGGTAATGTTCTGTCTCTGGTCCACGATAATGTTCCGTTTCTGGTCCACGATAATGTTCTGTTTTGGTTTCAAGGTAATGTTCTGTCTCTGGTCCACGGTAATGTTCCGTTTCTGGTCCACGATAATGTTCTGTTTCGGTTTCACGGTAATGTTCCTTTTCTGGTCCACGATGATGTTCTGTTTCACGGTAATGTTCCGTTTCTGGTCCATGATAATGTTCCGTCTCTGGTCCACGATAATGTTCTGTCTCTGATCCACGATAATGTTCTGTCTCTGATCCACGATAATGTTCTGTCTCTGGTCCACGATAATGTTCCGTTTCTGGTCCACGATAATGTTCTGTTTCGGTTTCACGGTAATGTTCTGTCTCTGGTCCACGATAATGTTCCGTTTCTGGTCCACGATAATGTTCTGTTTTGGTTTCAAGGTAATGTTCTGTCTCTGGTCCACGGTAATGTTCCGTTTCTGGTCCACGATAATGTTCTGTTTCGGTTTCACGGTAATGTTCCGTTTCTGGTCCACGATATTATTCTGTTTCACGGTAATGTTCCGTTTCTGGTCCATGATAATGTTCTGTTTCACGGAAATGTTCTGTCTCTGGTCCACGGTAATGTTCGGTTTCAAGGTAAAGTTCGGTCTCTGGTCCATGGTAATGTTCGGTTTCACGGTAATGTTCCATTTCTGGTCCACGGTAATGTTCTGTCTGTGGTCCACGATAATGTTCGATTTCTGGTCGACGATAATGTTCGGTTTCACGGTAATGTTCCGTCTCTGGTCCACGATAATGTTCCGTTTCACGGTAATGTTCCATTTCTGGTCCACGGTAATGTTCTGTCTCTGGTCCACGATAATGTTCGGTTTCACGGTAATGTTCCGTCTCTGGTCCACGATAATGTTGTGTTTCTGTTTCACGGTAATGTTCCGTTTCTGGTTCACGATAATGTTCTGTTTCGGTTTCACGGTAATGTTCTGTCTCTGGTCCACGGTAATGTTCCGTTTCTGATTCACGGTAATTTTCTGTTTCCGTTTCACGGTAATGTTCTGTCTCTGGTTCACGGTAATGTTGTGTTTCTGTTTCACGGTAATGTTCCGTCTCTGTTTCACGGTAATTTTCTGTTTCCGTTTCACGGTAATGTTCTGTCTCTGGTCCACGATAATGTTCGGTTTCACGAAAATGTTCCGTTTCTGGTCCACGATAATGTTCTGTTTAGGTTTCACAGTAATGTTCCGTCTCTGGTCCACGATAATGTTCTGTTTCTGTTTCACGGTAATGTTCCGTTTCTGGTCCATGATAATATTCTTTTTCACGGTAATGTTCTGTCTCTGGTCCATGGTAATATTCTGTCTCTGGTCCACGGTAATGTTCGGTTTCAAGGTAAAGTTTGGTCTCTGGTCCACGGTAATGTTCTGTCTCTGGTAAACGGTAATGTTCTGTCTCTGGTCCATGGAAATGTTCTGTCTCTGGTCCACGGTAATGTTCTGTCTCTGGTCCACCGTAATGTTCTGTCTCTGGTCCACGATAATGTTCGGTTTCACGGTAATGTTCCGTTTCTGGTCCACGATAATGTTCTGTTTCGGTTTCCCGGTAATGTTCTGTCTCTGGTCCACGGTAATGTTCTGTGTCTGGTCCACGATAATGTTCTGTTTCTGTTTGACGGTAATTTTCCGTTTCTGGTCCATGATAATGTTCTTTTTCACGGTAATGTTCTGTCCCTGGTCCATGGTAAGGTTCTGTCTCTGGTCCACGGTAATGTTCGGTTTCAAGGTAAAGTTCGGTCTCTGGTCCACGATAATGTTCTTTTTCTGTTTCACGGTAATGTTCCGTTTCTGGTCCACGGTAATGTTCTGTCTCTGGTCCACGGTAATGTTCTGTCTCTGTTTCACGGTAATGTTCCGTTTCTGGTCCACGATAATGTTCGGTTTCACGGTAATGTTCCGTCTCTGGTCCACGGTAATGTTCTGTTTCTGTTTCACGGTAATGTTCCGTTTCTGGTCCACGATAATGTTCTGTTTCTGTTTCACGGTAATGTTCAGTTTCTGGACCATGATAATGTTCTGTCTCTGGTCCACGGTAATGTTCTGTCTCTAGTCCACGGTAATGTTCTGTCTCTGGTCCACGATAATGTTCGGTTTCACGGTAATGTTCCGTCTCTGGTCCACGATAATGTTCCGTCTTTGGTCCACGATAATGTTCTGTCTCTGGTCCACGATAATGTTCCGTTTCTGGTCCACGATAATGTTCTGTTTCGGTTTCACGGTAATGTTCTGTCGCTGGTCCACGGTAATGTTCTGTCTCTGGTCCAAGGTAATGTTCTGTTTCTGTTTCACGGTAATGTTCAGTTTCTGGTCCACGATAATGTTCTGTTTCTGTTTCACGGTAATGTTCCGTTTCTGGTCAACGATAATGTTGTGTTTCTGTTTCACGGTAATGTTCAGTCTCTGGTCCACGATAATGTTCTGTTTAGGTTTCACGGTAATGTTCTGTCTCTGGTCCACGATAATGTTCCGTCTCTGGTCCACGATAATGTTCGGTTTCACGGTAATGTTCCGTCTCTGGTCCACGATAATGTTCCGTCTTTGGTCCACGATAATGTTCTGTCTCTGGTCCACGATAATGTTCCGTTTCTGGTCCACGATAATGTTCTGTTTCGGTTTCACGGTAATGTTCTGTCGCTGGTCCACGGTAATGTTCTGTCTCTGGTCCAAGGTAATGTTCTGTTTCTGTTTCACGGTAATGTTCAGTTTCTGGTCCACGATAATGTTCTGTTTCTGTTTCACGGTAATGTTCCGTTTCTGGTCCACGATAATGTTGTGTTTCTAGTCCACGGTAATGTTCTGTCTCTGGTCCACGATAATGTTCGGTTTCACGGTAATGTTCCGTCTCTGGTCCACGATAATGTTCCGTCTTTGGTCCACGATAATGTTCTGTCTCTGGTCCACGATAATGTTCCGTTTCTGGTCCACGATAATGTTCTGTTTCGGTTTCACGGTAATGTTCTGTCGCTGGTCCACGGTAATGTTCCGTTTCTGGTCCACGATAATGTTGTGTTTCTGTTTCACGCTAATGTTCTGTTTCTGTTTCACGGTAATGTTCAGTTTCTGGTCCACGATAATGTTCTGTTTCTGTGTCACGGTAACGTTCCGTTTCTGGTCCACGATAATGTTGTGTTTCTGTTTCACGGTAATGTTCAGTCTCTGGTCCACGATAATGTTCTGTTTCACGGTAATGTTCTGTCTCTGGTCCATGGTAATGTTCTGTGTCTGGTCCACGGTAATGTTCCATTTCTGGTCCACGATAATGTTCTGTTTATGTTTCACGGTAATGTTCCGTTTTTGGTCCACGATAATGTTCTGTTTCTGTTTCACGGTAATGTTCCGTTTCTGGTCCATGATAATGTTCTGTTTCACGGTAATGTTCTGTCTCTGGTCCATGGTAATGTTCTGTCTCTGGTCCATGATAAAGTTCGATCTCTGGTCCACGGTAATGTTCGGTGTCAAGGTAAAGTTCCTTCTCTGGTCCACAGTAATGTTCTGTCTCTGGTCCACGGTAATGTTCTGTCTCTGGTCCACGGTAATGTTCTGTCTCTGGTCCACGGTAATGTTCTGTCTCTGTTTCACGGTAATGTTCCGTTTCTGGTCCACGATAATGTTCGGTTTCACGGTAATGTTCCGTCTCTGGTCCACGGTAATGTTCTGTTTCTGTTTCACGGTAATGTTCCGTTTCTGGTCCACGATAATGTTCTGTTTCTGTTTCACGGTAATGTTCAGTTTCTGGACCATGATAATGTTCTGTCTCTGGTCCATGGTAATGTTCTGTCTCTAGTCCACGGTAATGTTCTGTCTCTGGTCCATGATAATGTTCGGTTTCACGGTAATTTTCGTCTCTGGTCCACGATAATGTTCTGTTTCGGTTTCACGGTAATGTTCGATCTCTGGTCCACGATAATGTTCGGTTTCACGGTAATGTTCTGTCTCTGGTCCACGCTAATGTTCTGTTTCTGTTTCACGGTAATGTTCTGTCTCTGGTCCACGCTAATGTTCTGTTTCTGTTTCACGGTAATGTTCCGTTTCTGGTCCATGATAATTTTCTGTTTCACGGTAATGTTCTGTCTCTGGTTCACGCTAATGTTCTGTTTCTGTTTCACGGTAATGTTCCGTTTCTGGTCCACGATAATGTTGTATTTCTGTTTCACTGTAATGTTCTTTTTCACAGTAATGTTCTGTCTCTGGTCCACGCTAATGTTCTGTTTCTGTTTCACGGTAATGTTCCGTTTCTGGTCCACGGTAATGTTCTGTCTCTGGTCCATGGTAATGTTCTGTCTCTGGTCCACGGTAATGTTTGATCTCTGGTCCACGATAATGTTCGGTTTCACGGTAATGTTCCGTCTCTGGTCCACGATAATGTTCTGTTTCTGTTTCACGGTAATGTTCCATTTCTGGTCCACGATAATTTTGTGTTTCTGTTTCACGGTAATGTTCCGTTTCTGGTCCACGATAATGTTCTGTTTCGGTTTCACGGTAATGTTCTGTCTCTGGTCCATGGTAATGTTCTGTCTCTGGTCCACGATAATGTTCGGTTTCACGGTAATGTTCCGTCTCTGGTCCACGATAATGTTCTGTCTCTGGTCCATGATAATGTTCCGTTTCTGGTCCACGCTAATGTTCTGTTTATGTTTCACGGTAATGTTCCGTTTCTGGTCCACGATAATGTTGTGTTTCTGTTTCACGGTAATGTTCTGTTTCTGGTCCACGATAATGTTCTGTTTCTGTTTCACGGTAATGTTCCGTTTCTGGACCATGATAATGTTCTGTCTCTGGTCCACGGTTATGTTCTGTCTCTAGTCCACGGTAATGTTCTGTCTCTGGTCCACGATAATGTTCGGTTTCACGGTAATGTTCCGTCTCTGGTCCACGGTAATGTTCTGTCTCTGGTCCACGGTAATGTTCTGTCTCTGGTCCACGGTAATGTTCGATCTCTGGTCCACGATAATGTTCGGTTTCACGGTAATGTTCCGTCTCTGGTCCACGATAATGTTCTGTTTCTGTTTCACGGTAATGTTCCATTTCTGGTCCACGATAATTTTGTGTTTCTGTTTCACGGTAATGTTCCGTTTCTGGTCCACGATAATGTTCTGTTTCGGTTTCACGGTAATGTTCTGTCTCTGGTCCATGGTAATGTTCTGTCTCTGGTCCACGATAATGTTTGGTTTCACGGTAATGTTCCGTCTCTGGTCCACGATAATGTTCCGTCTTTGGTCCACGATAATGTTCTGTCTCTGGTCCATGATAATGTTTCGTTTCTGGTCCACGATAATGTTCTGTTTCTGTTTCACGGTAATGTTCTGTCTCTGGTCCACGCTAATGTTCTGTTTCTGTTTCACGGTAATGTTCCGTTTCTGGTCCACGATAATGTTGTGTTTCTGTTTCACGGTAATGTTCTGTTTCTGGTCCACGATAATGTTCTGTTTCTGTTTCACGGTAATGTTCCATTTCTGGACCATGATAATGTTCTGTCTCTGGTCCACGGTAATGTTCTGTCTCTAGTCCACGGTAATGTTCTGTCTCTGGTCCACGATAATGTTCTGTTTCGGTTTCACGGTAATGTTCCGTCTCTGGTCCACGATAATGTTCCGTCTTTGGTCCAAAATAATGTTGTGTTTCTGTTTCACGGTAATGTTCCGTTTCTGGTCCACGATAATGTTCTGTTTCTGTTTCACGGTAATGTTCCGTTTCTGGACCATGATAATGTTCTGTCTCTGGTCCACGGTAATGTTCTGTCTCTAGTCCACGGTAATTTTCTGTCTCTGGTCCAAGATAATGTTCGGTTTCACGGTAATGTTCCGTCTCTGGTCCACGATAATGTTCTGTTTCTGTTTCACGGTAATGTTCCATTTCTGGTCCACGATAATTTTGTGTTTCTGTTTCACGGTAATGTTCCGTTTCTGGTCCACGATAATGTTCTGTTTCGGTTTCACGGTAATGTTCTGTCTCTGGTCCATGGTAATGTTCTGTCTCTGGTCCACGATAATGTTCGGTTTCACGGTAATGTTCCGTCTCTGGTCCACGATAATGTTCTGTCTCTGGTCCATGATAATGTTCCGTTTCTGGTCCACGCTAATGTTCTGTTTATGTTTCACGGTAATGTTCCGTTTCTGGTCCACGATAATGTTGTGTTTCTGTTTCACGGTAATGTTCTGTTTCTGGTCCACGATAATGTTCTGTTTCTGTTTCACGGTAATGTTCCGTTTCTGGACCATGATAATGTTCTGTCTCTGGTCCACGGTTATGTTCTGTCTCTAGTCCACGGTAATGTTCTGTCTCTGGTCCACGATAATGTTCGGTTTCACGGTAATGTTCCGTCTCTGGTCCACGGTAATGTTCTGTCTCTGGTCCACGGTAATGTTCTGTCTCTGGTCCACGGTAATGTTCGATCTCTGGTCCACGATAATGTTCGGTTTCACGGTAATGTTCCGTCTCTGGTCCACGATAATGTTCTGTTTCTGTTTCACGGTAATGTTCCATTTCTGGTCCACGATAATTTTGTGTTTCTGTTTCACGGTAATGTTCCGTTTCTGGTCCACGATAATGTTCTGTTTCGGTTTCACGGTAATGTTCTGTCTCTGGTCCATGGTAATGTTCTGTCTCTGGTCCACGATAATGTTTGGTTTCACGGTAATGTTCCGTCTCTGGTCCACGATAATGTTCCGTCTTTGGTCCACGATAATGTTCTGTCTCTGGTCCATGATAATGTTTCGTTTCTGGTCCACGATAATGTTCTGTTTCTGTTTCACGGTAATGTTCTGTCTCTGGTCCACGCTAATGTTCTGTTTCTGTTTCACGGTAATGTTCCGTTTCTGGTCCACGATAATGTTGTGTTTCTGTTTCACGGTAATGTTCTGTTTCTGGTCCACGATAATGTTCTGTTTCTGTTTCACGGTAATGTTCCATTTCTGGACCATGATAATGTTCTGTCTCTGGTCCACGGTAATGTTCTGTCTCTAGTCCACGGTAATGTTCTGTCTCTGGTCCACGATAATGTTCTGTTTCGGTTTCACGGTAATGTTCCGTCTCTGGTCCACGATAATGTTCCGTCTTTGGTCCAAAATAATGTTGTGTTTCTGTTTCACGGTAATGTTCCGTTTCTGGTCCACGATAATGTTCTGTTTCTGTTTCACGGTAATGTTCCGTTTCTGGACCATGATAATGTTCTGTCTCTGGTCCACGGTAATGTTCTGTCTCTAGTCCACGGTAATTTTCTGTCTCTGGTCCAAGATAATGTTCGGTTTCACGGTAATGTTCCGTCTCTGGTCCACGGTAATGTTCTGTCTCTGGTTCACGGTAATGTTCCGTTTCTGGTCAACGATAATGTTGTGTTTCTGTTTCACGGTAATGTTCAGTCTCTGGTCCACGATAATGTTCTGTTTAGGTTTCACGGTAATGTTCTGTCTCTGGTCCACGATAATGTTCCGTCTCTGGTCCTCGATAATGTTCTGTTTCTGGTTCACGATAATGTTCTGTTTCGGATTCACGGTAATGTTCTTTCTCTGGTCCACGATAATGTTCTGTCTCTGTTTCACGATAATGTTCTGTTTCTGTTTCACGGTAATGTTCCGTTTCTGGTCCACGATAATGTTGTGCTTCTTTTTCACGGTAATGTTCCGTTTCTGGTCCACGATAATGTTCTGTTTCGGTTTCACGGTAATGTTCGATCTCTGGTCCACGATAATGTTCGGTTTCACGGTAATGTTCTATCTCTGGTCCACGCTAATGTTCTGTTTCTGTTTCACGGTAATGTTCTGTCTCTGGTCCACGCTAATGTTCTGTTTCTGTTTCACGGTAATGTTCCGTTTCTGGTCCATGATAATTTTCTGTTTCACGGTAATGTTCTGTCTCTGGTCCACGCTAATGTTCTGTTTCTGTTTCACGGTAATGTTCCGTTTCTGGTCCACGATAATGTTGTATTTCTGTTTCACGGTAATGTTCTTTTTCACAGTAATGTTCTGTCTCTGGTCCACGCTAATGTTCTGTTTCTGTTTCACGGTAATGTTCCGTTTCTGGTCCACGGTAATGTTCTGTCTCTGGTCCACGGTAATGTTCTGTCTCTGGTCCACGGTAATGTTTGATCTCTGGTCCACGATAATGTTCGGTTTCACGGTAATGTTCCGTCTCTGGTCCACGATAATGTACTGTTTCTGTTTCACGGTAATGTTCCATTTCTGGTCCACGATAATTTTGTGTTTCTGTTTCACGGTAATGTTCCGTTTCTGGTCCACGATAATGTTCTGTTTCGGTTTCACGGTAATGTTCTGTCTCTGGTCCATGGTAATGTTCTGTCTCTGGTCCACGATAATGTTCGGTTTCACGGTAATGTTCCGTCTCTGGTCCACGATAATGTTCTGTCTCTGGTCCATGATAATGTTCCGTTTCTGGTCCACGATAATGTTCTGTTTCTGTTTCACGGTAATGTTCTGTCTCTGGTCCACGCTAATGTTCTGTTTATGTTTCACGGTAATGTTCCGTTTCTGGTCCACGATAATGTTGTGTTTCTGTTTCACGGTAATGTTCTGTTTCTGGTCCACGATAATGTTCTGTTTCTGTTTTACGGTAATGTTCCGTTTCTGGACCATGATAATGTTCTGTCTCTGGTCCACGGTAATGTTCTGTCTCTAGTCCACGGTAATGTTCTGTCTCTGGTCCACGATAATGTTCGGTTTCACGGTAATGTTCCGTCTCTGGTCCACGGTAATGTTCTGTCTCTGGTCCACGGTAATGTTCTGTCTCTGGTCCACGGTAATGTTCGATCTCTGGTCCACGATAATGTTCGGTTTCACGGTAATGTTCCGTCTCTGGTCCACGATAATGTTCTGTTTCTGTTTCACGGTAATGTTCCATTTCTGGTCCACGATAATTTTGTGTTTCTGTTTCACGGTAATGTTCCGTTTCTGGTCCACGATAATGTTCTGTTTCGGTTTCACGGTATTGTTCTGTCTCTGGTCCATGGTAATGTTCTGTCTCTGGTCCACAATAATGTTCGGTTTCACGGTAATGTTCCGTCTCTGGTCCACGATAATGTTCCGTCTTTGGTCCACGATAATGTTCTGTCTCTGGTCCATGATAATGTTCCGTTTCTGGTCCACGATAATGTTCTGTTTCTGTTTCACGGTAATGTTCTGTCTCTGGTCCACGCTAATGTTCTGTTTCTGTTTCGCAGTAATGTTCCGTTTCTGGTCCACGATAATGTTGTGTTTCTGTTTCACGGTAATGTTCTGTTTCTGGTCCACGATAATGTTCTGTTTCTGTTTCACGGTAATGTTCCGTTTCTGGACCATGATAATGTTCTGTCTCTGGTCCACGGTAATGTTCTGTCTCTAGTCCACGGTAATGTTCTGTCTCTGGTCCACGATAATGTTCGGTTTCGCGGTAATGTTCCGTCTCTGGTCCACGATAATGTTCCGTCTTTGGTCCACGATAATGTTGTGTTTCTGTTTCACGGTAATGTTCCGTTTCTGGTCCACGATAATGTTCTGTTTCTGTTTCACGGTAATGTTCCGTTTCTGGACCATGATAATGTTCTGTCTCTGGTCCACGGTAATGTTCTGTCTCTAGTCCACGGTAATTTTCTGTCTCTGGTCCAAGATAATGTTCGGTTTCACGGTAATGTTCCGTCTCTTGTCCACGGTAATGTTCTGTCTCTGGTCCACTGTAATGTTCTGTCTCTGGTCCACGGTAATGTTCGATCTCTGGTCCACGATAATGTTCGGTTTCACGGTAATGTTCCGTCTCTGGTCCACGATAATGTTCTGTTTCTGTTTCACAGTAATGTTCCATTTCTGGTCCACGATAATTTTGTGTTTCTGTTTCACGATAATGTTCCGTTTCTGGTCCACGATAATGTTCTGTTTCGCTTTCACGGTAATGTTCCGTTTCTGGTCCACGATAATGTTCTGTTTCTTTTTCACGGTAATGTTCCGTTTCTGGTCCATGATAATGTTCTGTTTCACGGTAATGTTCTGTCTCTGGTCCATGGTAATGTTCTGTCTCTGGTCCATGATAAAGTTCGATCTCTGGTCCACGGTAATGTTCGGTGTCAAGGTAAAGTTCCTTCTCTGGTCCACAGTAATGTTCTGTCTCTGGTCCACGGTAATGTTCTGTCTCTGGTCCACGGTAATGTTCTGTCTCTGGTCCAGGGTAATGTTATGTCTCTGTTTCACGGTAATGTTCCGTTTCTGGTCCACGATAATGTTCGGTTTCACGGTAATGTTCCGTCTCTGGTCCACGGTAATGTTCTGTTTCTGTTTCACGGTAATGTTTTGTTTCTGGTCCACGATAATGTTCTGTTTCTGTTTCACGGTAATGTTCTGTCTCTAGTCCACGGTAATGTTCTGTCTCTGGTCCACGATAATGTTCGGTTTCACGGTAATTTTCGTCTCTGGTCCATGATAATGTTCCATCTTTGGTCCAAGATAATGTTCTGTCTCTGGTCCACGATAATGTTCCGTTTCTGGTCCACGATAATGTTCTGTTTCGGTTTCACGGTAATGTTCTGTCGCTGGTCCACGGTAATGTTCTGTCTCTGGTCCAAGGTAATGTTCTGTTTCTGTTTCACGGTAATGTTCAGTTTCTGGTCCACGATAATGTTCTGTTTCTGTTTCACGGTAATGTTCCGTTTCTGGTCAACGATAATGTTGTGTTTCTGTTTCACGGTAATGTTCAGTCTCTGGTCCACGATAATGTTCTGTTTAGGTTTCACGGTAATGTTCTGTCTCTGGTCCACGATAATGTTCCGTCTCTGGTCCACGATAATGTTCCGTTTCTGGTCCACGATAATGTTCTGTTTCGGATTCACGGTAATGTTCTGTCTCTGGTCCACGATAATGTTCTGTCTCTGGTCCACGATCATGTTCTGTTTCTGTTTCACGGTAATGTTCCATTTCTGGTCCACGATAATGTTGTGTTTCTTTTTCACGGTAATGTTCCGTTTCTGGTCCACGATAATGTTCTGTTTCGGTTTCACGGTAATGTTCGATCTCTGGTCCACGATAATGTTCGGTTTCACGGTAATGTTCTGTCTCTGGTCCACGCTAATGTTCTGTTTCTGTTTCACGGTAATGTTCTGTCTCTGGTCCACGCTAATGTTCTGTTTCTGTTTCACGGTAATGTTCCGTTTCTGGTCCATGATAATTTTCTGTTTCACGGTAATGTTCTGTCTCTGGTCCACGCTAATGTTCTGTTTCTGTTTCACGGTAATGTTCCGTTTCTGGTCCACGATAATGTTGTATTTCTGTTTCACGGTAATGTTCTTTTTCACAGAAATGTTCTGTCTCTGGTCCACACTAATGTTCTGTTTCTGTTTCAATGTAATGTTCCGTTTCTGGTCCACGGTAATGTTCTGTCTCTGGTCCACGGTAATGTTCTGTCTCTGGTCCACGGTAATGTTCGATCTCTGGTCCACGATAATGTTCAGTTTCACGGTAATGTTCCATTTCTGGTCCACGATAATTTTGTGTTTCCGTTTCACGGTAATGTTCCGTTTCTGGTCCACGATAATGTTCTGTTTCGGTTTCACGGTAATGTTCTGTCTCTGGTCCACGATAATGTTCGGTTTCACGGTAATGTTCCGTCTCTGGTCCACGATAATGTTCGGTTTCTGTTTCACGATAATGTTCCGTCTTTGGTCCACGATAATGTTCTGTCTCTGGTCCATGATAATGTTCCGTTTCTGGTTCACGATAATGTTCTGTTTCTGTTTCACGGTAATGTTCTGTTTCTGGTCCACGATAATGTTTTGTTTCTGTTTCACGGTAATGTTCCGTTTCTGGACCATGATAATGTTCTGTCTCTGGTCCACGGTAATGTTCGGTTTCACGGTAATGTTCCGTCTCTGGTCCACGATAATGTTCTGTTTCTGTTTCACGGTAATGTTCCATTTCTGGTCCACGATAATTTTGTGTTTCTGTTTCACGGTAATGTTCCGTTTCTGGTCCACGATAATGTTCTGTTTGAGTTTCACGGTAATGTTCTGTCTCTGGTCCATGGTAATGTTCTGTCTCTGGTCCACGATAATGTTCTGTCTCTGGTCCATGATAATGTTCCGTTTCTGGTCCACGATAATGTTCTGTTTCTGTTTCACGGTAATGTTCCGTCTCTGGTCCACGGTAATGTTCTGTCTCTGGTCCACGGTAATGTTCTGTCTCTGGTCCACGATAATGTTCCGTCTCTGGTCCACGATAATGTTCCGTTTTTGGTTTCACGATAATGTTCTGTTTCGGATTCACGGTAATGTTCTTTCTCTGGTCCACGATAATGTTCTGTCTCTGGTCCACGATAATGTTCTGTTTCTGTTTCACGGTAATGTTCCGTTTCTGGTCCACGATAATGTTGTGTTTCTTTTTCACGGTAATGTTCCGTTTCTGGTCCACGATAATGTTCTGTTTCGGTTTCACGGTAATGTTCGATCTCTGGTCCACGATAATGTTCGGTTTCACGGTAATGTTCTGTCTCTGGTCCACGCTAATGTTCTGTTTCTGTTTCACAGTAATGTTCTGTCTCTGGTCCACGCTAATGTTCTGTTTCTGTTTCACGGTAATGTTCCGTTTCTGGTCCATGATAATTTTCTGTTTCACGGTAATGTTCTGTCTCTGGTTCACGCTAATGTTCTGTTTCTGTTTCACGGTAATGTTCCATTTCTGGTCCACGATAATTTTGTGTTTCTGTTTCACGGTAATGTTCCGTTTCTGGTCCACGATAATGTTCTGTTTCGGTTTCACGGTAATGTTCTGTCTCTGGTCCATGGTAATGTTCTGTCTCTGGTCCACAATAATGTTCGGTTTCACGGTAATGTTCCGTCTCTGGTCCACGATAATGTTCCGTCTTTGGTCCACGATAATGTTCTGTCTCTGGTCCATGATAATGTTCCGTTTCTGGTCCACGATAATGTTCTGTTTCTGTTTCACGGTAATGTTCTGTCTCTGGTCCACGCTAATGTTCTGTTTCTGTTTCGCGGTAATGTTCCGTTTCTGGTCCACGATAATGTTGTGTTTCTGTTTCACGGTAATGTTCTGTTTCTGGTCCACGATAATGTTCTGTTTCTGTTTCACGGTAATGTTCCGTTTCTGGACCATGATAATGTTCTGTCTCTGGTCCACGGTAATGTTCTGTCTCTAGTCCACGGTAATGTTATGTCTCTGGTCCACGATAATGTTCGGTTTCTGTTTCACGATAATGTTCCGTCTTTGGTCCACGATAATGTTCTGTCTCTGGTCCATGATAATGTTCCGTTTCTGGTTCACGATAATGTTCTGTTTCTGTTTCACGGTAATGTTCTGTTTCTGGTCCACGATAATGTTTTGTTTCTGTTTCACGGTAATGTTCCGTTTCTGGACCATGATAATGTTCTGTCTCTGGTCCACGGTAATGTTCGGTTTCACGGTAATGTTCCGTCTCTGGTCCACGATAATGTTCTGTTTCTGTTTCACGGTAATGTTCCATTTCTGGTCCACGATAATTTTGTGTTTCTGTTTCACGGTAATGTTCCGTTTCTGGTCCACGATAATGTTCTGTTTGAGTTTCACGGTAATGTTCTGTCTCTGGTCCATGGTAATGTTCTGTCTCTGGTCCACGATAATGTTCTGTCTCTGGTCCATGATAATGTTCCGTTTCTGGTCCACGATAATGTTCTGTTTCTGTTTCACGGTAATGTTCCGTCTCTGGTCCACGGTAATATTCTGTCTCTGGTCCACGGTAATGTTCTGTCTCTGGTCCACGATAATGTTCCGTCTCTGGTCCACGATAATGTTCCGTTTCTGGTTCACGATAATGTTCTGTTTCAGATTCACGGTAATGTTCTTTCTCTGGTCCACGATAATGTTCTGTCTCTGGTCCACGATAATGTTCTGTTTCTGTTTCACGGTAATGTTCCGTTTCTGGTCCACGATAATGTTGTGTTTCTTTTTCACGGTAATGTTCCGTTTCTGGTCCACGATAATGTTCTGTTTCGGTTTCACGGTAATGTTCGATCTCTGGTCCACGATAATGTTCGGTTTCACGGTAATGTTCTGTCTCTGGTCCACGCTAATGTTCTGTTTCTGTTTCACGGTAATGTTCTGTCTCTGGTCCACGCTAATGTTCTGTTTCTGTTTCACGGTAATGTTCCGTTTCTGGTCCATGATAATTTTCTGTTTCACGGTAATGTTCTGTCTCTGGTTCACGCTAATGTTCTGTTTCTGTTTCACGGTAATGTTCCGTTTCTGGTCCACGATAATGTTGTATTTCTGTTTCACGGTAATGTTCTTTTTCACAGTAATGTTCTGTCTCTGGTCCACGCTAATGTTCTGTTTCTGTTTCAAGGTAATGTTCCGTTTCTGGTCCACGGTAATGTTCTGTCTCTGGTCCACGGTAATGTTCTGTCTCTGGTCCACGGTAATGTTTGATCTCTGGTCCACGATAATGTTCGGTTTCACGGTAATGTTCCGTCTCTGGTCCACGATAATGTTCTGTTTCTGTTTCACGGTAATGTTCCATTTCTGGTCCACGATAATTTTGTGTTTCTGTTTCACGGTAATGTTCCGTTTCTGGTCCACGATAATGTTGTGTTTCTGTTTCACGGTAATGTTCTGTCTCTGGTCCACGCTAATGTTCTGTTTCTGTTTCACGGTAATGTTCCGTTTCTGGTCCACGATAATGTTGTATTTCTGTTTCACGGTAATGTTCTTTTTCACAGAAATGTTCTGTCTCTGGTCCACACTAATGTTCTGTTTCTGTTTCAATGTAATGTTCCGTTTCTGGTCCACGGTAATGTTCTGTCTCTGGTCCACGGTAATGTTCTGTCTCTGGTCCACGGTAATGTTCGATCTCTGGTCCACGATAATGTTCAGTTTCACGGTAATGTTCCATTTCTGGTCCACGATAATTTTGTGTTTCCGTTTCACGGTAATGTTCCGTTTCTGGTCCACGATAATGTTCTGTTTCGGTTTCACGGTAATGTTCTGTCTCTGGTCCACGATAATGTTCGGTTTCACGGTAATGTTCCGTCTCTGGTCCACGATAATGTTCCGTCTTTGGTCCACGACAATGTTCTGTCTCTGGTCCATGATAATGTTCCGTTTCTGGTTCACGATAATGTTCTGTTTCTGTTTCACGGTAATGTTCTGTTTCTGGTCCACGATAATGTTTTGTTTCTGTTTCACGGTAATGTTCCGTTTCTGGACCATGATAATGTTCTGTCTCTGGTCCACGGTAATGTTCGGTTTCACGGTAATGTTCCGTCTCTGGTCCACGATAATGTTCTGTTTCTGTTTCACGGTAATGTTCCATTTCTGGTCCACGATAATTTTGTGTTTCTGTTTCACGGTAATGTTCCGTTTCTGGTCCACGATAATGTTCTGTTTGAGTTTCACGGTAATGTTCTGTCTCTGGTCCATGGTAATGTTCTGTCTCTGGTCCACGATAATGTTCTGTCTCTGGTCCATGATAATGTTCCGTTTCTGGTCCACGATAATGTTCTGTTTCTGTTTCACGGTAATGTTCCGTCTCTGGTCCACGGTAATGTTCTGTCTCTGGTCCACGGTAATGTTCTGTCTCTGGTCCACGATAATGTTCCGTCTCTGGTCCACGATAATGTTCCGTTTTTGGTTCACGATAATGTTCTGTTTCGGATTCATGGTAATGTTCTTTCTCTGGTCCACGATAATGTTCTGTCTCTGGTCCACGATAATGTTCTGTTTCTGTTTCACGGTAATGTTCCGTTTCTGGTCCACGATAATGTTGTGTTTCTTTTTCACGTTAATGTTCCGTTTCTGGTCCACGATAATGTTCTGTTTCGGTTTCACGGTAATGTTCGATCTCTGGTCCACGATAATGTTCGGTTTCACGGTAATGTTCTGTCTCTGGTCCACGCTAATGTTCTGTTTCTGTTTCACGGTAATGTTCTGTCTCTGGTCCACGCTAATGTTCTGTTTCTGTTTCACGGTAATGTTCCGTTTCTGGTCCATGATAATTTTCTGTTTCACGGTAATGTTCTGTCTCTGGTTCACGCTAATGTTCTGTTTCTGTTTCACGGTAATGTTCCGTTTCTGGTCCACGATAATGTTGTATTTCTGTTTCACGGTAATGTTCTTTTTCACAGTAATGTTCTGTCTCTGGTCCACGCTAATGTTCTGTTTCTGTTTCACGGTAATGTTCCGTTTCTGGTCCACGGTAATGTTCTGTCTCTGGTCCACGGTAATGTTCTGTCTCTGGTCCACGGTAATGTTTGATCTCTGGTCCACGATAATGTTCGGTTTCACGGTAATGTTCCGTCTCTGGTCCACGATAATGTTCTGTTTCTGTTTCACGGTAATGTTCCATTTCTGGTCCACGATAATTTTGTGTTTCTGTTTCACGGTAATGTTCCGTTTCTGGTCCACGATAATGTTCTGTTTCGGTTTCACGGTAATGTTCTGTCTCTGGTCCATGGTAATGTTCTGTCTCTGGTCCACGATAATGTTCGGTTTCACGGTAATGTTCCGTCTCTGGTCCACGATAATGTTCTGTCTCTGGTCCATGATAATGTTCCGTTTCTGGTCAACGCTAATGTTCTGTTTATGTTTCACGGTAATGTTCCGTTTCTGGTCCACGATAATGTTGTGTTTCTGTTTCACGGTAATGTTCTATTTCTGGTCCACGATAATGTTCTGTTTCTGTTTCACGGTAATGTTCCGTTTCTGGACCATGATAATGTTCTGTCTCTGGTCCACGGTAATGTTCTGTCTCTAGTCCACGGTAATGTTCTGTCTCTGGTCCACGATAATGTTCGGTTTCACGGTAATGTTCCGTCTCTGGTCCACGGTAATGTTCTGTCTCTGGTCCACGGTAATGTTCTGTCTCTGGTCCACGGTAATGTTCGATCTCTGGTCCACGATAATGTTCGGTTTCACGGTAATGTTCCGTCTCTGGTCCACGATAATGTTCTGTTTCTGTTTCACGGTAATGTTCCATTTCTGGTCCACGATAATTTTGTGTTTCTGTTTCACGGTAATGTTCCGTTTCTGGTCCACGAGAATGTTCTGTTTCGGTTTCACGGTAATGTTCTGTCTCTGGTCCATGGTAATGTTCTGTCTCTGGTCCACGATAATGTTCGGTTTCACGGTAATGTTCCGTCTCTGGTCCACGATAATGTTCCGTCTTTGGTCCACGATAATGTTCTGTCTCTGGTCCATGATAATGTTTCGTTTCTGGTCCACGATAATGTTCTGTTTCTGTTTCACGGTAATGTTCTGTCTCTGGTCCACGCTAATGTTCTGTTTCTGTTTCACGGTAATGTTCCGTTTCTGGTCCACGATAATGTTGTGTTTCTGTTTCACGGTAATGTTCTGTTTCTGGTCCACGATAATGTTCTGTTTCTGTTTCACGGTAATGTTCCATTTCTGGACCATGATAATGTTCTGTCTCTGGTCCACGGTAATGTTCTGTCTCTAGTCCACGGTAATGTTCTGTCTCTGGTCCACGATAATGTTCGGTTTCACGGTAATGTTCCGTCTCTGGTCCACGATAATGTTCCGTCTTTGGTCCACGATAATGTTGTGTTTCTGTTTCACGGTAATGTTCCGTTTCTGGTCCACGATAATGTTCTGTTTCTGTTTCACGGTAATGTTCCGTTTCTGGACCATGATAATGTTCTGTCTCTGGTCCACGGTAATGTTCTGTCTCTAGTCCACGGTAATTTTCTGTCTCTGGTCCAAGATAATGTTCGGTTTCACGGTAATGTTCCGTCTCTGGTCCACGGTAATGTTCTGTCTCTGGTTCACGGTAATGTTCCGTTTCTGGTCAACGATAATGTTGTGTTTCTGTTTCACGGTAATGTTCAGTCTCTGGTCCACGATAATGTTCTGTTTAGGTTTCACGGTAATGTTCTGTCTCTGGTCCACGATAATGTTCCGTCTCTGGTCCACGATAATGTTCTGTTTCTGGTTCACGATAATGTTCTGTTTCGGATTCACGGTAATGTTCTTTCTCTGGTCCACGATAATGTTCTGTCTCTGGTCCACGATAATGTTCTGTTTCTGTTTCACGGTAATGTTCCGTTTCTGGTCCACGATAATGTTGTGCTTCTTTTTCACGGTAATGTTCCGTTTCTGGTCCACGATAATGTTCTGTTTCGGTTTCACGGTAATGTTCGATCTCTGGTCCACGATAATGTTCGGTTTCACGGTAATGTTCTGTCTCTGGTCCACGCTAATGTTCTGTTTCTGTTTCACGGTAATGTTCTGTCTCTGGTCCACGCTAATGTTCTGTTTCTGTTTCACGGTAATGTTCCGTTTCCTGTCCATGATAATTTTCTGTTTCACGGTAATGTTCTGTCTCTGGTCCACGCTAATGTTCTGTTTCTGTTTCACGGTAATGTTCCGTTTCTGGTCCACGATAATGTTGTATTTCTGTTTCACAGTAATGTTCTTTTTCACAGTAATGTTCTGTCTCTGGTCCACGCTAATGTTCTGTTTCTGTTTCACGGTAATGTTCCGTTTCTGGTCCACGGTAATGTTCTGTCTCTGGTCCACGGTAATGTTCTGTCTCTGGTCCACGGTAATGTTTGATCTCTGGTCCACGATAATGTTCGGTTTCACGGTAATGTTCCGTCTCTGGTCCACGATAATGTTCTGTTTCTGTTTCACGGTAATGTTCCATTTCTGGTCCACGATAATTTTGTGTTTCTGTTTCACGGTAATGTTCCGTTTCTGGTCCACGATAGTGTTCTGTTTCGGTTTCACGGTAATGTTCTGTC
Organism: Leuresthes tenuis; assembly: GCF_036924035.1. Taxonomy (NCBI): domain Eukaryota; kingdom Metazoa; phylum Chordata; class Actinopteri; order Atheriniformes; family Atherinopsidae; genus Leuresthes; species Leuresthes tenuis. Next base: position 181,794 of record NW_027325384.1, read on the forward strand.
TCTGGTCCATGGTAATGTTCTGTCTCTGGTCCACGATAATGTTCGGTTTCACGGTAATGTTCCGTCTCTGGTCCACGATAATGTTCTGTCTCTGGTCCATGATAATGTTCCGTTTCTGGTCCACGATAATGTTCTGTTTCTGTTTCACGGTAATGTTCTGTCTCTGGTCCACGCTAATGTTCTGTTTATGTTTCACGGTAATGTTCCGTTTCTGGTCCACGATAATGTTGTGTTTCTGTTTCACGGTAATGTTCTGTTTCTGGTCCACGATAATGTTCTGTTTCTGTTTCACGGTAATGTTCCGTTTCTGGACCATGATAATGTTCTGTCTCTGGTCCACGGTAATGTTCTGTCTCTAGTCCACGGTAATGTTATGTCTCTGGTCCACGATAATGTTCGGTTTCACGGTAATGTTCCGTCTCTGGTCCACGGTAATGTTCTGTCTCTGGTCCACGGTAATGTTCGATCTCTGGTCCACGATAATGTTCGGTTTCACGGTAATGTTCCGTCTCTGGTCCACGATAATGTTCTGTTTCTGTTTCACGGTAATGTTCCATTTCTGGTCCACGATAATTTTGTGTTTCTGTTTCACGGTAATGTTCCGTTTCTGGTCCACGATAATGTTCTGTTTCGGTTTCACGGTAATGTTCTGTCTCTGGTCCATGGTAATGTTCTGTCTCTGGTCCACAATAATGTTCGGTTTCACGGTAATGTTCCGTCTCTGGTCCACGATAATGTTCCGTCTTTGGTCCACGATAATGTTCTGTCTCTGGTCCATGATAATGTTCCGTTTCTGGTCCACGATAATGTTCTGTTTCTGTTTCACGGTAATGTTCTGTCTCTGGTCCACGCTAATGTTCTGTTTCTGTTTCGCGGTAATGTTCCGTTTCTGGTCCACGATAATGTTGTGTTTCTGTTTCACGGTAATGTTCTGTTTCTGGTCCACGATAATGTTCTGTTTCTGTTTCACGGTAATGTTCCGTTTCTGGACCATGATAATGTTCTGTCTCTGGTCCACGGTAATGTTCTGTCTCTAGTCCACGGTAATGTTCTGTCTCTGGTCCACGATAATGTTCGGTTTCTGTTTCACGATAATGTTCCGTCTTTGGTCCACGATAATGTTCTGTCTCTGGTCCATGATAATGTTCCGTTTCTGGTTCACGATAATGTTCTGTTTCTGTTTCACGGTAATGTTCTGTTTCTGGTCCACGATAATGTTTTGTTTCTGTTTCACGGTAATGTTCCGTTTCTGGACCATGATAATGTTCTGTCTCTGGTCCACGGTAATGTTCGGTTTCACGGTAATGTTCCGTCTCTGGTCCACGATAATGTTCTGTTTCTGTTTCACGGTAATGTTCCATTTCTGGTCCACGATAATTTTGTGTTTCTGTTTCACGGTAATGTTCCGTTTCTGGTCCACGATAATGTTCTGTTTGAGTTTCACGGTAATGTTCTGTCTCTGGTCCATGGTAATGTTCTGTCTCTGGTCCACGATAATGTTCTGTCTCTGGTCCATGATAATGTTCCGTTTCTGGTCCACGATAATGTTCTGTTTCTGTTTCACGGTAATGTTCCGTCTCTGGTCCACGGTAATATTCTGTCTCTGGTCCACGGTAATGTTCTGTCTCTGGTCCACGATAATGTTCCGTCTCTGGTCCACGATAATGTTCTGTTTCTGTTTCACGGTAATGTTCCGTTTCTGGTCCACGATAATGTTGTGTTTCTTTTTCACGGTAATGTTCCGTTTCTGGTCCACGATAATGTTCTGTTTCGGTTTCACGGTAATGTTCGATCTCTGGTCCACGATAATGTTCGGTTTCACGGTAATGTTCTGTCTCTGGTCCACGCTAATGTTCTGTTTCTGTTTCACGGTAATGTTCTGTCTCTGGTCCACGCTAATGTTCTGTTTCTGTTTCACGGTAATGTTCTGTCTCTGGTCCACGCTAATGTTCTGTTTCTGTTTCACGGTAATGTTCTGTCTCTGGTCCACGCTAATGTTCTGTTTCTGTTTCACGGTAATGTTCCGTTTCTGGTCCATGATAATTTTCTGTTTCACGGTAATGTTCTGTCTCTGGTTCACGCTAATGTTCTGTTTCTGTTTCACGGTAATGTTCCGTTTCTGGTCCACGATAATGTTGTATTTCTGTTTCACGGTAATGTTCTTTTTCACAGTAATGTTCTGTCTCTGGTCCACGCTAATGTTCTGTTTCTGTTTCACGGTAATGTTCCGTTTCTGGTCCACGGTAATGTTCTGTCTCTGGTCCACGGTAATGTTCTGTCTCTGGTCCACGGTAATGTTTGATCTCTGGTCCATGATAATGTTCGGTTTCACGGTAATGTTCCGTCTCTGGTCCACGATAATGTTCTGTTTCTGTTTCACGGTAATGTTCCATTTCTGGTCCACGATAATTTTGTGTTTCTGTTTCACGGTAATGTTCCGTTTCTGGTCCACGATAATGTTCTGTTTCGGTTTCACGGTAATGTTCTGTCTCTGGTCCATGGTAATGTTCTGTCTCTGGTCCACAATAATGTTCGGTTTCACGGTAATGTTCCGTCTCTGGTCCACGATAATGTTCTGTCTCTGGTCCATGATAATGTTCCGTTTCTGGTCCACGATAATGTTCTGTTTCTGTTTCACGGTAATGTTCTGTCTCTGGTCCACGCTAATGTTCTGTTTATGTTTCACGGTAATGTTCCGTTTCTGGTCCACGATAATGTTGTGTTTCTGTTTCACGGTAATGTTCTGTTTCTGGTCCACGATAATGTTCTGTTTCTGTTTCACGGTAATGTTCCGTTTCTGGACCATGATAATGTTCTGTCTCTGGTCCACGGTAATGTTCTGTCTCTAGTCCACGGTAATGTTATGTCTCTGGTCCACGATAATGTTCGGTTTCACGGTAATGTTCCGTCTCTGGTCCACGGTAATGTTCTGTCTCTGGTCCACGGTAATGTTCGATCTCTGGTCCACGATAATGTTCGGTTTCACGGTAATGTTCCGTCTCTGGTCCACGATAATGTTCTGTTTCTGTTTCACGGTAATGTTCCATTTCTGGTCCACGATAATTTTGTGTTTCTGTTTCACGGTAATGTTCCGTTTCTGGTCCACGATAATGTTCTGTTTCGGTTTCACGGTAATGTTCTGTCTCTGGTCCATGGTAATGTTCTGTCTCTGGTCCACAATAATGTTCGGTTTCACGGTAATGTTCCGTCTCTGGTCCACGATAATGTTCCGTCTTTGGTCCACGATAATGTTCTGTCTCTGGTCCATGATAATGTTCCGTTTCTGGTCCACGATAATGTTCTGTTTCTGTTTCACGGTAATGTTCTGTCTCTGGTCCACGCTAATGTTCTGTTTCTGTTTCGCGGTAATGTTCCGTTTCTGGTCCACGATAATGTTGTGTTTCTGTTTCACGGTAATGTTCTGTTTCTGGTCCACGATAATGTTCTGTTTCTGTTTCACGGTAATGTTCCGTTTCTGGACCATGATAATGTTCTGTCTCTGGTCCACGGTAATGTTCTGTCTCTAGTCCACGGTAATGTTCTGTCTCTGGTCCACGATAATGTTCGGTTTCTGTTTCACGATAATGTTCCGTCTTTGGTCCACGATAATGTTCTGTCTCTGGTCCATGATAATGTTCCGTTTCTGGTTCACGATAATGTTCTGTTTCTGTTTCACGGTAATGTTCTGTTTCTGGTCCACGATAATGTTTTGTTTCTGTTTCACGGTAATGTTCCGTTTCTGGACCATGATAATGTTCTGTCTCTGGTCCACGGTAATGTTCGGTTTCACGGTAATGTTCCGTCTCTGGTCCACGATAATGTTCTGTTTCTGTTTCACGGTAATGTTCCATTTCTGGTCCACGATAATTTTGTGTTTCTGTTTCACGGTAATGTTCCGTTTCTGGTCCACGATAATGTTCTGTTTGAGTTTCACGGTAATGTTCTGTCTCTGGTCCATGGTAATGTTCTGTCTCTGGTCCACGATAATGTTCTGTCTCTGGTCCATGATAATGTTCCGTTTCTGGTCCACGATAATGTTCTGTTTCTGTTTCACGGTAATGTTCCGTCTCTGGTCCACGGTAATATTCTGTCTCTGGTCCACGGTAATGTTCTGTCTCTGGTCCACGATAATGTTCCGTCTCTGGTCCACGATAATGTTCTGTTTCTGTTTCACGGTAATGTTCCGTTTCTGGTCCACGATAATGTTGTGTTTCTTTTTCACGGTAATGTTCCGTTTCTGGTCCACGATAATGTTCTGTTTCGGTTTCACGGTAATGTTCGATCTCTGGTCCACGATAATGTTCGGTTTCACGGTAATGTTCTGTCTCTGGTCCACGCTAATGTTCTGTTTCTGTTTCACGGTAATGTTCTGTCTCTGGTCCACGCTAATGTTCTGTTTCTGTTTCACGGTAATGTTCTGTCTCTGGTCCACGCTAATGTTCTGTTTCTGTTTCACGGTAATGTTCTGTCTCTTGTCCACGCTAATGTTCTGTTTCTGTTTCACGGTAATGTTCCGTTTCTGGTCCATGATAATTTTCTGTTTCACGGTAATGTTCTGTCTCTGGTTCACGCTAATGTTCTGTTTCTGTTTCACGGTAATGTTCCGTTTCTGGTCCACGATAATGTTGTATTTCTGTTTCACGGTAATGTTCTTTTTCACAGTAATGTTCTGTCTCTGGTCCACGCTAATGTTCTGTTTCTGTTTCACGGTAATGTTCCGTTTCTGGTCCACGGTAATGTTCTGTCTCTGGTCCACGGTAATGTTCTGTCTCTGGTCCACGGTAATGTTTGATCTCTGGTCCACGATAATGTTCGGTTTCACGGTAATGTTCCGTCTCTGGTCCACGATAATGTTCTGTTTCTGTTTCACGGTAATGTTCCATTTCTGGTCCACGATAATTTTGTGTTTCTGTTTCACGGTAATGTTCCGTTTCTGGTCCACGATAATGTTCTGTTTCGGTTTCACGGTAATGTTCTGTCTCTGGTCCATGGTAATGTTCTGTCTCTGGTCCACGATAATATTCGGTTTCACGGTAATGTTCCGTCTCTGGTCCACGATAATGTTCTGTCTCTGGTCCATGATAATGTTCCGTTTCTGGTCCACGCTAATGTTCTGTTTATGTTTCACGGTAATGTTCCGTTTCTGGTCCACGATAATGTTGTGTTTCTGTTTCACGGTAATGTTCTGTTTCTGGTCCACGATAATGTTCTGTTTCTGTTTCACGGTAATGTTCCGTTTTTGGACCATGATAATGTTCTGTCTCTGGTCCACGGTAATGTTCTGTCTCTAGTCCACGGTAATGTTCTGTTTCTGGACCATGATAATGTTCTGTCTCTGGTCCACGGTAATGTTCTGTCTCTAGTCCACGGTAATGTTCTGTCTCTGGTCCACGATAATGTTCGGTTTCACGGTAATGTTCCGTCTCTGGTCCACGGTAATGTTCTGTCTCTGGTCCACTGTAATGTTCTGTCTCTGGTCCACGGTAATGTTCGATCTCTGGTCCACGATAATGTTCGGTTTCACGGTAATGTTCCGTCTCTGGTCCACGATAATGTTCTGTTTCTGTTTCACGGTAATGTTCCATTTCTGGTCCACGATAATTTTGTGTTTCTGTTTCACGGTAATGTTCCGTTTCTGGTCCACGAGAATGTTCTGTTTCGGTTTCACGGTAATGTTCTGTCTCTGGTCCATGGTAATGTTCTGTCTCTGGTCCACGATAATGTTCGGTTTCACGGTAATGTTCCGTCTCTGGTCCACGATAATGTTCCGTCTTTGGTCCACGATAATGTTCTGTCTCTGGTCCATGATAATGTTTCGTTTCTGGTCCACGATAATGTTCTGTTTCTGTTTCACGGTAATGTTCTGTCTCTGGTCCACGCTAATGTTCTGTTTCTGTTTCACGGTAATGTTCCGTTTCTGGTTCACGATAATGTTGTGTTTCTGTTTCACGGTAATGTTCTGTTTCTGGTCCACGATAATGTTCTGTTTCTGTTTCACGGTAATGTTCCATTTCTGGACCATGATAATGTTCTGTCTCTGGTCCACGGTAATGTTCTGTCTCTAGTCCACGGTAATGTTCTGTCTCTGGTCCACGATAATGTTCGGTTTCACGGTAATGTTCCGTCTCTGGTCCACGATAATGTTCCGTCTTTGGTCCACGATAATGTTGTGTTTCTGTTTCACGGTAATGTTCCGTTTCTGGTCCACGATAATGTTCTGTTTCTGTTTCACGGTAATGTTCCGTTTCTGGACCATGATAATGTTCTGTCTCTGGTCCACGGTAATGTTCTGTCTCTAGTCCACGGTAATTTTCTGTCTCTGGTCCAAGATAATGTTCGGTTTCACGGTAATGTTCCGTCTCTGGTCCACGGTAATGTTCTGTCTCTGGTTCACGGTAATGTTCCGTTTCTGGTCAACGATAATGTTGTGTTTCTGTTTCACGGTAATGTTCAGTCTCTGGTCCACGATAATGTTCTGTTTAGGTTTCACGGTAATGTTCTGTCTCTGGTCCACGATAATGTTCCGTCTCTGGTTCACGATAATGTTCTGTTTCGGATTCACGGTAATGTTCTTTCTCTGGTCCACGATAATGTTCTGTCTCTGGTCCACGATAATGTTCTGTTTCTGTTTCACGGTAATGTTCTGTTTCTGGTCCACGATAATGTTCTGTTTCTGTTTCACGGTAATGTTCCGTTTCTGGACCATGATAATGTTCTGTCTCTGGTCCACGGTAATGTTCTGTCTCTAGTCCACGGTAATGTTCTGTCTCTGGTCCACGATAATGTTCGGTTTCACGGTAATGTTCCGTCTCTGGTCCACGGTAATGTTCTGTCTCTGGTCCACGGTAATGTTCTGTCTCTGGTCCACGGTAATGTTCGATCTCTGGTCCACGATAATGTTCGGTTTCACGGTAATGTTCCGTCTCTGGTCCACGATAATGTTCTGTTTCTGTTTCACGGTAATGTTCCATTTCTGGTCCACGATAATTTTGTGTTTCTGTTTCACGGTAATGTTCCGTTTCTGGTCCACGAGAATGTTCTGTTTCGGTTTCACGGTAATGTTCTGTCTCTGGTCCATGGTAATGTTCTGTCTCTGGTCCACGATAATGTTCGGTTTCACGGTAATGTTCCGTCTCTGGTCCACGATAATGTTCCGTCTTTGGTCCACGATAATGTTCTGTCTCTGGTCCATGATAATGTTTCGTTTCTGGTCCACGATAATGTTCTGTTTCTGTTTCACGGTAATGTTCTGTCTCTGGTCCACGCTAATGTTCTGTTTCTGTTTCACGGTAATGTTCCGTTTCTGGTTCACGATAATGTTGTGTTTCTGTTTCACGGTAATGTTCTGTTTCTGGTCCACGATAATGTTCTGTTTCTGTTTCACGGTAATGTTCCATTTCTGGACCATGATAATGTTCTGTCTCTGGTCCACGGTAATGTTCTGTCTCTAGTCCACGGTAATGTTCTGTCTCTGGTCCACGATAATGTTCGGTTTCACGGTAATGTTCCGTCTCTGGTCCACGATAATGTTCCGTCTTTGGTCCACGATAATGTTGTGTTTCTGTTTCACGGTAATGTTCCGTTTCTGGTCCACGATAATGTTCTGTTTCTGTTTCACGGTAATGTTCCGTTTCTGGACCATGATAATGTTCTGTCTCTGGTCCACGGTAATGTTCTGTCTCTAGTCCACGGTAATTTTCTGTCTCTGGTCCAAGATAATGTTCGGTTTCACGGTAATGTTCCGTCTCTGGTCCACGGTAATGTTCTGTTTAGGTTTCACGGTAATGTTCTGTCTCTGGTCCACGATAATGTTCCGTCTCTGGTTCACGATAATGTTCTGTTTCGGATTCACGGTAATGTTCTTTCTCTGGTCCACGATAATGTTCTGTCTCTGGTCCACGATAATGTTCTGTTTCTGTTTCACGGTAATGTTCCGTTTCTGGTCCACGATAATGTTCTGTTTCTGTTTCACGGTAATGTTCCGTTTCTGGACCATGATAATGTTCTGTCTCTGGTCCACGGTAATGTTCTGTCTCTAGTCCACGGTAATTTTCTGTCTCTGGTCCAAGATAATGTTCGGTTTCACGGTAATGTTCCGTCTCTGGTCCACGATAATGTTCTGTTTAGGTTTCACGGTAATGTTCTGTCTCTGGTCCACGATAATGTTCCGTCTCTGGTTCACGATAATGTTCTGTTTCGGATTCACGGTAATGTTCTTTCTCTGGTCCACGATAATGTTCTGTCTCTGGTCCACGATAATGTTCTGTTTCGGTTTCACGGTAATGTTCGATCTCTGGTCCACGATAATGTTCGGTTTCACGGTAATGTTCTGTCTCTGGTCCACGCTAATGTTCTGTTTCTGTTTCACGGTAATGTTCTGTCTCTGGTCCACGCTAATGTTCTGTTTCTGTTTCACGGTAATGTTCCGTTTCTGGTCCACGATAATGTTGTGTTTCTGTTTCACGGTAATGTTCTGTTTCTGGTCCACGATAATGTTCTGTTTCTGTTTCACGGTAATGTTCCGTTTTTGGACCATGATAATGTTCTGTCTCTGGTCCACGGTAATGTTCTGTCTCTAGTCCACGGTAATGTTCTGTTTCTGGACCATGATAATGTTCTGTCTCTGGTCCACGGTAATGTTCTGTCTCTAGTCCACGGTAATGTTCTGTCTCTGGTCCACGATAATGTTCCGTCTCTGGTTCACGATAATGTTCTGTTTCGGATTCACGGTAATGTTCTTTCTCTGGTCCACGATAATGTTCTGTCTCTGGTCCACGATAATGTTCTGTTTCTGTTTCACGGTAATGTTCTGTTTCTGGTCCACGATAATGTTCTGTTTCTGTTTCACGGTAATGTTCTGTTTCTGGACCATGATAATGTTCTGTCTCTGGTCCACGGTAATGTTCTGTCTCTAGTCCACGGTAATGTTCTGTCTCTGGTCCACGATAATGTTCGGTTTCACGGTAATGTTCCGTCTCTGGTCCACGGTAATGTTCTGTCTCTGGTCCACGGTAATGTTCTGTCTCTGGTCCACGGTAATGTTCGATCTCTGGTCCACGATAATGTTCGGTTTCACGGTAATGTTCCGTCTCTGGTCCACGATAATGTTCTGTTTCTGTTTCACGTAATGTTCCATTTCTGGTCCACGATAATTTTGTGTTTCTGTTTCACGGTAATGTTCCGTTTCTGGTCCACGAGAATGTTCTGTTTCGGTTTCACGGTAATGTTCTGTCTCTGGTCCATGGTAATGTTCTGTCTCTGGTCCACGATAATGTTCGGTTTCACGGTAATGTTCCGTCTCTGGTCCACGATAATGTTCCGTCTTTGGTCCACGATAATGATCTGTCTCTGGTCCATGATAATGTTTCGTTTCTGGTCCACGATAATGTTCTGTTTCTGTTTCACGGTAATGTTCTGTCTCTGGTCCACGCTAATGTTCTGTTTCTGTTTCACGGTAATGTTCCGTTTCTGGTTCACGATAATGTTGTGTTTCTGTTTCACGGTAATGTTCTGTTTCTGGTCCACGATAATGTTCTGTTTCTGTTTCACGGTAATGTTCCATTTCTGGACCATGATAATGTTCTGTCTCTGGTCCACGGTAATGTTCTGTCTCTAGTCCACGGTAATGTTCTGTCTCTGGTCCACGATAATGTTCGGTTTCACGGTAATGTTCCGTCTCTGGTCCACGATAATGTTCCGTCTTTGGTCCACGATAATGTTGTGTTTCTGTTTCACGGTAATGTTCCGTTTCTGGTCCACGATAATGTTCTGTTTCTGTTTCACGGTAATGTTCCGTTTCTGGACCATGATAATGTTCTGTCTCTGGTCCACGGTAATGTTCTGTCTCTAGTCCACGGTAATTTTCTGTCTCTGGTCCAAGATAATGTTCGGTTTCACGGTAATGTTCCGTCTCTGGTCCACGGTAATGTTCTGTTTAGGTTTCACGGTAATGTTCTGTCTCTGGTCCACGATAATGTTCCGTCTCTGGTTCACGATAATGTTCTGTTTCGGATTCACGGTAATGTTCTTTCTCTGGTCCACGATAATGTTCTGTCTCTGGTCCACGATAATGTTCTGTTTCTGTTTCACGGTAATGTTCCGTTTCTGGTCCACGATAATGTTCTGTTTCTGTTTCACGGTAATGTTCCGTTTCTGGACCATGATAATGTTCTGTCTCTGGTCCACGGTAATGTTCTGTCTCTAGTCCACGGTAATTTTCTGTCTCTGGTCCAAGATAATGTTCGGTTTCACGGTAATGTTCCGTCTCTGGTCCACGATAATGTTCTGTTTAGGTTTCACGGTAATGTTCTGTCTCTGGTCCACGATAATGTTCCGTCTCTGGTTCACGATAATGTTCTGTTTCGGATTCACGGTAATGTTCTTTCTCTGGTCCACGATAATGTTCTGTCTCTGGTCCACGATAATGTTCTGTTTCGGTTTCACGGTAATGTTCGATCTCTGGTCCACGATAATGTTCGGTTTCACGGTAATGTTCTGTCTCTGGTCCACGCTAATGTTCTGTTTCTGTTTCACGGTAATGTTCTGTCTCTGGTCCACGCTAATGTTCTGTTTCTGTTTCACGGTAATGTTCCGTTTCTGGTCCATGATAATTTTCTGTTTCACGGTAATGTTCTGTCTCTGGTCCACGCTAATGTTCTGTTTCTGTTTCACGGTAATGTTCCGTTTCTGGTCCACGATAATGTTGTATTTCTGTTTCACGGTAATGTTCTTTTTCACAGTAATGTTCTGTCTCTGGTCCACGCTAATGTTCTGTTTCTGTTTCACGGTAATGTTGCATTTCTGGTCCACGGTAATGTTCTGTCTCTGGTCCACGGTAATGTTCTGTCTCTGGTCCACGGTAATGTTTGATCTCTGGTCCACGATAATGTTCGGTTTCACGGTAATGTTCCGTCTCTGGTCCACGATAATGTTCTGTTTCTGTTTCACGGTAATGTTCCATTTCTGGTCCACGATAATTTTGTGTTTCTGTTTCACGGTAATGTTCCGTTTCTGGTCCACGATAGTGTTCTGTTTCGGTTTCACGGTAATGTTCTGTCTCTGGTCCATGGTAATGTTCTGTCTCTGGTCCACGATAATGTTCGGTTTCACGGTAATGTTTCGTCTCTGGTCCACGATAATGTTCTGTCTCTGGTCCATGATAATGTTCCGTTTCTGGTCCACGATAATGTTCTGTTTCTGTTTCACGGTAATGTTCTGTCTCTGGTCCACGCTAATGTTCTGTTTATGTTTAACGGTAATGTTCCGTTTCTGGTCCACGATAATGTTGTGTTTCTGTTTCACGGTAATGTTCTGTTTCTGGTCCACGATAATGTTCTGTTTCTGTTTCACGGTAATGTTCCGTTTCTGGACCATGATAATGTTCTGTCTCTGGTCCACGGTAATGTTCTGTCTCTAGTCCACGGTAATGTTCTGTCTCTGGTCCACGATAATGTTCGGTTTCACGGTAATGTTCCGTCTCTGGTCCACGGTAATGTTCTGTCTCTGGTCCACGGTAATGTTCTGTCTCTGGTCCACGGTAATGTTCGATCTCTGGTCCACGATAATGTTCGGTTTCACGGTAATGTTCCGTCTCTGGTCCACGATAATGTTCTGTTTCTGTTTCACGGTAATGTTCCATTTCTGGTCCACGATAATTTTGTGTTTCTGTTTCACGGTAATGTTCCGTTTCTGGTCCACGATAATGTTCTGTTTCGGTTTCACGGTAATGTTCTGTCTCTGGTCCATGGTAATGTTCTGTCTCTGGACCACAATAATGTTCGGTTTCACGGTAATGTTCCGTCTCTGGTCCACGATAATGTTCCGTCTTTGGTCCACGATAATGTTCTGTCTCTGGTCCATGATAATGTTCCGTTTCTGGTCCACGATAATGTTCTGTTTCTGTTTCACGGTAATGTTCTGTCTCTGGTCCACGCTAATGTTCTGTTTCTGTTTCGCGGTAATGTTCCGTTTCTGGTCCACGATAATGTTGTGTTTCTGTTTCACGGTAATGTTCTGTTTCTGGTCCACGATAATGTTCTGTTTCTGTTTCACGGTAATGTTCCGTTTCTGGACCATGATAATGTTCTTTCTCTGGTCCACGGCAATGTTCTGTCTCTAGTCCACGGTAATGTTCTGTCTCTGGTCCACGATAATGTTCGGTTTCGCGGTAATGTTCCGTCTCTGGTCCACGATAATGTTCCGTCTTTGGTCCACGATAATGTTGTGTTTCTGTTTCACGGTAATGTTCCGTTTCTGGTCCACGATAATGTTCTGTTTCTGTTTCACGGTAATGTTCCGTTTCTGGACCATGATAATGTTCTGTCTCTGGTCCACGGTAATGTTCTGTCTCTAGTCCACGGTAATTTTCTGTCTCTGGTCCAAGATAGTGTTCGGTTTCACGGTAATGTTCCGTCTCTTGTCCACGGTAATGTTCTGTCTCTGGTAAACGATAATGTTGTGTTTCTGTTTCACGGTAATGTTCAGTCTCTGGTCCACGATAATGTTCTGTTTAGGTTTCACGGTAATGTTCTGTCTCTGGTCCACGATAATGTTCCGTCTCTGGTTCACGATAATGTTCTGTTTCGGATTCACGGTAATGTTCTTTCTCTGGTCCACGATAATGTTCTGTCTCTGGTCCACGATAATGTTCTGTTTCTGTTTCACGGTAATGTTCTGTTTCTGGTCCACGATAATGTTCTGTTTCTGTTTCACGGTAATGTTCCGTTTCTGGACCATGATAATGTTCTGTCTCTGGTCCACGGTAATGTTCTGTCTCTAGTCCACGGTAATGTTCTGTCTCTGGTCCACGATAATGTTCGGTTTCACGGTAATGTTCCGTCTCTGGTCCACGGTAATGTTCTGTCTCTGGTCCACGGTAATGTTCTGTCTCTGGTCCACGGTAATGTTCGATCTCTGGTCCACGATAATGTTCGGTTTCACGGTAATGTTCCGTCTCTGGTCCAAGATAATGTTCTGTTTCTGTTTCACGGTAATGTTCCATTTCTGGTCCACGATAATTTTGTGTTTCTGTTTCACGGTAATGTTCCGTTTCTGGTCCACGAGAATGTTCTGTTTCGGTTTCACGGTAATGTTCTGTCTCTGGTCCATGGTAATGTTCTGTCTCTGGTCCACGATAATGTTCGGTTTCACGGTAATGTTCCGTCTCTGGTCCACGATAATGTTCCGTCTTTGGTCCACGATAATGTTCTGTCTCTGGTCCATGATAATGTTTCGTTTCTGGTCCACGATAATGTTCTGTTTCTGTTTCACGGTAATGTTCTGTCTCTGGTCCACGCTAATGTTCTGTTTCTGTTTCACGGTAATGTTCCGTTTCTGGTTCACGATAATGTTGTGTTTCTGTTTCACGGTAATGTTCTGTTTCTGGTCCACGATAATGTTCTGTTTCTGTTTCACGGTAATGTTCCATTTCTGGACCATGATAATGTTCTGTCTCTGGTCCACGGTAATGTTCTGTCTCTAGTCCACGGTAATGTTCTGTCTCTGGTCCACGATAATGTTCGGTTTCACGGTAATGTTCCGTCTCTGGTCCACGATAATGTTCCGTCTTTGGTCCACGATAATGTTGTGTTTCTGTTTCACGGTAATGTTCCGTTTCTGGTCCACGATAATGTTCTGTTTCTGTTTCACGGTAATGTTCCGTTTCTGGACCATGATAATGTTCTGTCTCTGGTCCACGGTAATGCTCTGTCTCTAGTCCACGGTAATTTTCTGTCTCTGGTCCAAGATAATGTTCGGTTTCACGGTAATGTTCCGTCTCTGGTCCACGGTAATGTTCTGTCTCTGGTTCACGGTAATGTTCCGTTTCTGGTCAACGATAATGTTGTGTTTCTGTTTCACGGTAATGTTCAGTCTCTGGTCCACGATAATGTTCTGTTTAGGTTTCACGGTAATGTTCTGTCTCTGGTCCACGATAATGTTCCGTCTCTGGTTCACGATAATGTTCTGTTTCGGATTCACGGTAATGTTCTTTCTCTGGTCCACGATAATGTTCTGTCTCTGGTCCACGATAATGTTCTGTTTCTGTTTCACGGTAATGTTCCGTTTCTGGTCCACGATAATGTTGTGCTTCTTTTTCACGGTAATGTTCCGTTTCTGGTCCACGATAATGTTCTGTTTCGGTTTCACGGTAATGTTCGATCTCTGGTCCACGATAATGTTCGGTTTCACGGTAATGTTCTGTCTCTGGTCCACGCTAATGTTCTGTTTCTGTTTCACGGTAATGTTCTGTCTCTGGTCCACGCTAATGTTCTGTTTCTGTTTCACGGTAATGTTCCGTTTCTGGTCCATGATAATTTTCTGTTTCACGGTAATGTTCTGTCTCTGGTCCACGCTAATGTTCTGTTTCTGTTTCACGGTAATGTTCCGTTTCTGGTCCACGATAATGTTGTATTTCTGTTTCACGGTAATGTTCTTTTTCACAGTAATGTTCTGTCTCTGGTCCACGCTAATGTTCTGTTTCTGTTTCACGGTAATGTTCCATTTCTGGTCCACGGTAATGTTCTGTCTCTGGTCCACGGTAATGTTCTGTCTCTGGTCCACGGTAATGTTTGATCTCTGGTCCACGATAATGTTCGGTTTCACGGTAATGTTCCGTCTCTGGTCCACGATAATGTTCTGTTTCTGTTTCACGGTAATGTTCCATTTCTGGTCCACGATAATTTTGTGTTTCTGTTTCACGGTAATGTTCCGTTTCTGGTCCACGATAGTGTTCTGTTTCGGTTTCACGGTAATGTTCTGTCTCTGGTCCATGGTAATGTTCTGTCTCTGGTCCACGATAATGTTCGGTTTCACGGTAATGTTTCGTCTCTGGTCCACGATAATGTTCTGTCTCTGGTCCATGATAATGTTCCGTTTCTGGTCCACGATAATGTTCTGTTTCTGTTTCACGGTAATGTTCTGTCTCTGGTCCACGCTAATGTTCTGTTTATGTTTCACGGTAATGTTCCGTTTCTGGTCCACGATAATGTTGTGTTTCTGTTTCACGGTAATGTTCTGTTTCTGGTCCACGATAATGTTCTGTTTCTGTTTCATGGTAATGTTCCGTTTCTGGACCATGATAATGTTCTGTCTCTGGTCCACGGTAATGTTCTGTCTCTAGTCCACGGTAATGTTCTGTCTCTGGTCCACGATAATGTTCGGTTTCACGGTAATGTTCCGTCTCTGGTCCACGGTAATGTTCTGTCTCTGGTCCACGGTAATGTTCTGTCTCTGGTCCACGGTAATGTTCGATCTCTGGTCCACGATAATGTTCGGTTTCACGGTAATGTTCCGTCTCTGGTCCACGATAATGTTCTGTTTCTGTTTCACGGTAATGTTCCATTTCTGGTCCACGATAATTTTGTGTTTCTGTTTCACGGTAATGTTCCGTTTCTGGTCCACGATAATGTTCTGTTTCGGTTTCACGGTAATGTTCTGTCTCTGGTCCATGGTAATGTTCTGTCTCTGGTCCACAATAATGTTCGGTTTCACGGTAATGTTCCGTCTCTGGTCCACGATAATGTTCCGTCTTTGGTCCACGATAATGTTCTGTCTCTGGTCCATGATAATGTTCCGTTTCTGGTCCACGATAATGTTCTGTTTCTGTTTCACGGTAATGTTCTGTCTCTGGTCCACGCTAATGTTCTGTTTCTGTTTCGCGGTAATGTTCCGTTTCTGGTCCACGATAATGTTGTGTTTCTGTTTCACGGTAATGTTCTGTTTCTGGTCCACGATAATGTTCTGTTTCTGTTTCACGGTAATGTTCCGTTTCTGGACCATGATAATGTTCTGTCTCTGGTCCACGGTAATGTTCTGTCTCTAGTCCACGGTAATGTTCTGTCTCTGGTCCACGATAATGTTCGGTTTCGCGGTAATGTTCCGTCTTTGGTCCACGATAATGTTGTGTTTCTGTTTCACGGTAATGTTCCGTTTCTGGTCCACGATAATGTTCTGTTTCTGTTTCACGGTAATGTTCCGTTTCTGGACCATGATAATGTTCTGTCTCTGGTCCACGGTAATGTTCTGTCTCTAGTCCACGGTAATTTTCTGTCTCTGGTCCAAGATAATGTTCGGTTTCACGGTAATGTTCCGTCTCTTGTCCACGGTAATGTTCTGTCTCTGGTCCACGGTAATGTTCTGTCTCTGGTCCACGGTAATGTTCGATCTCTGGTCCACGATAATGTTCGGTTTCACGGTAATGTTCCGTCTCTGGTCCACGATAATGTTCTGTTTCTGTTTCATGGTAATGTTCCATTTCTGGTCCACGATAATTTTGTGTTTCTGTTTCACGATAATGTTCCGTTTCTGGTCCACGATAATGTTCTGTTTCGCTTTCACGGTAATGTTCTGTCTCTGGTCCATGGTAATGTTCTGTCTCTGGTCCACGATAATGTTCGGTTTCACGGTAATGTTCCGTCTCTGGTCCACGATAATGTTCCGTCTTTGGTCCACGATAATGTTCTGTCTCTGGTCCATGATAATGTTCCGTTTCTGGTCCACGATAATGTTCTGTTTCTGTTTCACGGTAATGTTCTGTCTCTGGTCCACGCTAATGTTCTGTTTCTGTTTCACGGTAATGTTCCGTTTCTGGTCCATGATAATGTTGTGTTTCTGTTTCACGGTAATGTTCTGTTTCTGGTCCACGATAATGTTCTGTTTCTGTTTCACGGTAATGTTCCGTTTCTGGACCATGATAATGTTCTGTCTCTGGTCCACGGTAATGTTCTGTCTCTAGTCCACGGTAATGTTCTGTCTCTGGTCCACGCTAATGTTCGGTTTCACGGTAATGTTCCGTCTCTGGTCCACGATAATGTTCCGTCTTTGGTCCACGATAATGTTCTGTCTCTGGTCCACGATAATGTTCCGTTTCTGGTCCACGATAATGTTCTGTTTCGGTTTCACGGTAATGTTCTGTCGCTGGTCCACGGTAATGTTCTGTCTCTGGTCCAAGGTAATGTTCTGTTTCTGTTTCACGGTAATGTTCAGTTTCTGGTCCACGATAATGTTCTGTTTCTGTTTCACGGTAATGTTCCGTTTCTGGTCCACGCTAATGTTCTGTTTCTGTTTCACGGTAATGTTCCGTTTCTGGTCCATGATAATGTTGTGTTTCTGTTTCACGGTAATGTTCTGTTTCTGGTCCACGATAATGTTCTGTTTCTGTTTCACGGTAATGTTCCGTTTCTGGACCATGATAATGTTCTGTCTCTGGTCCACGGTAATGTTCTGTCTCTAGTCCACGGTAATGTTCTGTCTCTGGTCCACGCTAATGTTCGGTTTCACGGTAATGTTCCGTCTCTGGTCCACGATAATGTTCCGTCTTTGGTTCACGATAATGTTCTGTCTCTGGTCCACGATAATGTTCCGTTTCTGGTCCACGATAATGTTCTGTTTCGGTTTCACGGTAATGTTCTGTCGCTGGTCCACGGTAATGTTCTGTCTCTGGTCCAAGGTAATGTTCTGTTTCTGTTTCACGGTAATGTTCAGTTTCTGGTCCACGATAATGTTCTGTTTCTGTTTCACGGTAATGTTCCGTTTCTGGTCCACGATAATGTTGTATTTCTAGTCCACGGTAATGTTCTGTCTCTGGTCCACGATAATGTTCGGTTTCACGGTAATGTTCCGTCTCTGGTCCACGATAATGTTCCGTCTTTGGTCCACGATAATGTTCTGTCTCTGGTCCATGATAATGTTCCGTTTCTGGTCCACGATAATGTTGTGTTTCTGTTTCACGGTAATGTTCTGTTTCTGGTCCACGATAATGTTCTGTTTCTGTTTCACGGTAAGGTTCCGTTTCTGGACCATGATAATGTTCTGTCTCTGGTCCACGGTAATGTTCTGTCTCTAGTCCACGGTAATTTTCTGTCTCTGGTCCAAGATAATGTTCGGTTTCACGGTAATGTTCCGTCTCTGGTCCACGGTAATGTTCTGTCTCTGGTTCACGGTAATGTTCCGTTTCTGGTCAACGATAATATTGTGTTTCTGTTTCACGGTAATGTTCAGTCTCTGGTCCACGATAATGTTCTGCTTAGGTTTCACGGTAATGTTCTGTCTCTGGTCCACGATAATGTTCCGTCTCTGGTCCACGATAATGTTCTGTTTCTGGTTCACGATAATGTTCTGTTTCGGATTCACGGTAATGTTCTTTCTCTGGTCCACGATAATGTTCTGTCTCTGGTCCACGATAATGTTCTGTTTCTGTTTCACGGTAATGTTCCGTTTCTGGTCCACGATAATGTTGTGCTTCTTTTTCACGGTAATGTTCCGTTTCTGGTCCACGATAATGTTCTGTTTCGGTTTCACGGTAATGTTCGATCTCTGGTCCACGATAATGTTCGGTTTCACGGTAATGTTCTGTCTCTGGTCCACGCTAATGTTCTGTTTCTGTTTCACGGTAATGTTCTGTCTCTGGTCCACGCTAATGTTCTGTTTCTGTTTCACGGTAATGTTTCGTTTCTGGTCCATGATAATTTTCTGTTTCACGGTAATGTTCTGTCTCTGGTCCACGCTAATGTTCTGTTTCTGTTTCACGGTAATGTTCCGTTTCTGGTCCACGATAATGTTGTATTTCTGTTTCACGGTAATGTTCTTTTTCACAGTAATGTTCTGTCTCTGGTCCACGCTAATTTTCTGTTTCTGTTTCACGGTAATGTTCCATTTCTGGTCCACGGTAATGTTCTGTCTCTGGTCCACGGTAATGTTCTGTCTCTGGTCCACGGTAATGTTTGATCTCTGGTCCACGATAATGTTCGGTTTCACGGTAATGTTCCGTCTCTGGTCCACGATAATGTTCTGTTTCTGTTTCACGGTAATGTTCCATTTCTGGTCCACGATAATTTTGTGTTTCTGTTTCACGGTAATGTTCCGTTTCTGGTCCACGATAGTGTTCTGTTTCGGTTTCACGGTAATGTTCTGTCTCTGGTCCATGGTAATGTTCTGTCTCTGGTCCACGATAATGTTCGGTTTCACGGTAATGTTCCGTCTCTGGTCCACGATAATGTTCTGTCTCTGGTCCATGATAATGTTCCGTTTCTGGTCCACGATAATGTTCTGTTTCTGTTTCACGGTAATGTTCTGTCTCTGGTCCACGCTAATGTTCTGTTTATGTTTCACGGTAATGTTCCGTTTCTGGTCCACGATAATGTTGTGTTTCTGTTTCACGGTAATGTTCTGTTTCTGGTCCACGATAATGTTCTGTTTCTGTTTCACGGTAATGTTCCGTTTCTGGACCATGATAATGTTCTGTCTCTGGTCCACGGTAATGTTCTGTCTCTAGTCCACGGTAATGTTCTGTCTCTGGTCCACGATAATGTTCGGTTTCACGGTAATGTTCCGTCTCTGGTCCACGGTAATGTTCTGTCTCTGGTCCACGGTAATGTTCTGTCTCTGGTCCACGGTAATGTTCGATCTCTGGTCCACGATAATGTTCGGTTTCACGGTAATGTTCCGTCTCTGGTCCACGATAATGTTCTGTTTCTGTTTCACGGTAATGTTCCATTTCTGGTCCACGATAATTTTGTGTTTCTGTTTCACGGTAATGTTCCGTTTCTGGTCCACGATAATGTTCTGTTTCGGTTTCACGGTAATGTTCTGTCTCTGGTCCATGGTAATGTTCTGTCTCTGGTCCACAATAATGTTCGGTTTCACGGTAATGTTCCGTCTCTGGTCCACGATAATGTTCCGTCTTTGGTCCACGATAATGTTCTGTCTCTGGTCCATGATAATGTTCCGTTTCTGGTCCACGATAATGTTCTGTTTCTGTTTCACGGTAATGTTCTGTCTCTGGTCCACGCTAATGTTCTGTTTCTGTTTCGCGGTAATGTTCCGTTTCTGGTCCACGATAATGTTGTGTTTCTGTTTCACGGTAATGTTCTGTTTCTGGTCCACGATAATGTTCTGTTTCTGTTTCACGGTAATGTTCCGTTTCTGGACCATGATAATGTTCTGTCTCTGGTCCACGGTAATGTTCTGTCTCTAGTCCACGGTAATGTTCTGTCTCTGGTCCACGATAATGTTCGGTTTCGCGGTAATGTTCCGTCTCTGGTCCACGATAATGTTCCGTCTTTGGTCCACGATAATGTTGTGTTTCTGTTTCACGGTAATGTTCCGTTTCTGGTCCACGATAATGTTCTGTTTCTGTTTCACGGTAATGTTCCGTTTCTGGACCATGATAATGTTCTGTCTCTGGTCCACGATAATGTTCGGTTTCGCGGTAATGTTCCGTCTCTGGTCCACGATAATGTTCCGTCTCTGGTCCACGATAATGTTCCGTCTTTGGTCCACGATAATGTTGTGTTTCTGTTTCACGGTAATGTTCCGTTTCTGGTCCACGATAATGTTCTGTTTCTGTTTCACGGTAATGTTCCGTTTCTGGACCATGATAATGTTCTGTCTCTAGTCCACGGTAATTTTCTGTCTCTGGTCCAAGATAATGTTCGGTTTCACGGTAATGTTCCGTCTCTTGTCCACGGTAATGTTCTGTCTCTGGTCCACGGTAATGTTCTGTCTCTGGTCCACGGTAATGTTCGATCTCTGGTCCACGATAATGTTCGGTTTCACGGTAATGTTCCGTCTCTGGTCCACGATAATGTTCTGTTTCTGTTTCACGGTAATGTTCCATTTCTGGTCCACGATAATTTTGTGTTTGTGTTTCACGATAATGTTCCGTTTCTGGTCCACGATAATGTTCGGTTTCACGGTAATGTTCCGTCTCTGGTCCACGATAATGTTCCGTCTTTGGTCCACGATAATGTTCTGTCTCTGGTCCATGATAATGTTCCGTTTCTGGTCCACGATAATGTTCTGTTTCTGTTTCACGGTAATGTTCTGTCTCTGGTCCACGCTAATGTTCTGTTTCTGTTTCACGGTAATGTTCCGTTTCTGGTCCATGATAATGTTGTGTTTCTGTTTCACGGTAATGTTCTGTTTCTGGTCCACGATAATGTTCTGTTTCTGTTTCACGGTAATGTTCCGTTTCTGGACCATGATAATGTTCTGTCTCTGGTCCACGGTAATGTTCTGTCTCTAGTCCACGGTAATGTTCTGTCTCTGGTCCACGCTAATGTTCGGTTTCACGGTAATGTTCCGTCTCTGGTCCACGATAATGTTCCGTCTTTGGTCCACGATAATGTTCTGTCTCTGGTCCACGATAATGTTCCGTTTCTGGTCCACGATAATGTTCTGTTTCGGTTTCACGGTAATGTTCTGTCGCTGGTCCACGGTAATGTTCTGTCTCTGGTCCAAGGTAATGTTCTGTTTCTGTTTCACGGTAATGTTCAGTTTCTGGTCCACGATAATGTTCTGTTTCTGTTTCACGGTAATGTTCCGTTTCTGGTCCACGATAATGTTGTATTTCTAGTCCACGGTAATGTTCTGTCTCTGGTCCACGATAATGTTCGGTTTCACGGTAATGTTCCGTCTCTGGTCCACGATAATGTTCCGTCTTTGGTCCACGATAATGTTCTGTCTCTGGTCCACGATAATGTTCCGTTTCTGGTCCACGATAATGTTCTGTTTCGGTTTCACGGTAATGTTCTGTCGCTGGTCCACGGTAATGTTCCGTTTCTGGTCCACGATAATGTTGTGTTTCTGTTTCACGCTAATGTTCTGTTTCTGTTTCACGATAATGTTCTGTTTCTGTGTCACGGTAACGTTCCGTTTCTGGTCCACGATAATGTTGTGTTTCTGTTCCACGGTAATGTTCAGTCTCTGGTCCACGATAATGTTCTGTTTCACGGTAATGTTCTGTCTCTGGTCCATGGTAATGTTCTGTCTCTGGTCCACGGTAATGTTCCATTTCTGGTCCACGATAATGTTCTGTTTCGGTTTCACGGTAATGTTCCGTTTCTGGTCAACGATAATGTTCTGTTTCTGTTTCACGGTAATGTTCCGTTTCTGGTCCATGATATTGTTCTGTTTCACGGTAATGTTCTGTCTCTGGTCCATGGTAATGTTCTGTCTCTGGTCCATGATAAAGTTCGATCTCTGGTCCACGGTAATGTTCGGTGTCAAGGTAAAGTTCGGTCTCTGGTCCACAGTAATGTTCTGTCTCTGGTCAGCGGTAATGTTCTGTCTCTGGTCCACGGTAATGTTCTGTCTCTGGTCCACGGTAATGTTCCGTTTCTGGTCCACGATAATGTTCGGTTTCACGGTAATGTTCCGTCTCTGGTCCACGGTAATGTTCTGTTTCTGTTTCACGGTAATGTTCCGTTTCTGGTCCACGATAATGTTCTGTTTCTGTTTCACGGTAATGTTCAGTTTCTGGACCATGATAATGTTCTGTCTCTGGTCCACGGTAATGTTCTGTCTCTAGTCCACGGTAATGTTCTGTCTCTGGTCCACGATAATGTTCGGTTTCACGGTAATGTTCCGTCTCTGGTCCACGATAATGTTCCGTCTTTGGTCCACGATAATGTTCTGTCTCTGGTCCACGATAATGTTCCATTTCTGGTCCACGATAATGTTCTGTTTCGGTTTCACGGTAATGTTCTGTCGCTGGTCCACGGTAATGTTCTGTCTCTGGTCCAAGGTAATGTTCTGTTTCTGTTTCACGGTAATGTTCAGTTTCTGGTCCACGATAATGTTGCGTCTCTGGTCCACGATAATGTTCGGTTTCACGGTAATGTTCCGTCTCTGGTCCACGGTAATGTTCCGTCTTTGGTCCACGATAATGTTCTGTCTCTGGTCCACGATAATGTTCCGTTTCTGGTCCATGATAATGTTCTGTTTCTGTTTCACGGTAATGTTCTGTCGCTGGTCCACGGTAATGTTCTGTCTCTGGTCCAAGGTAATGTTCTGTTTCTGTTTCACGGTAATGTTCAGTTTCTGGTCCACGATAATGTTCTGTTTCTGTTTCACGGTAATGTTCCGTTTCTGGTCCACGATAATGTTGTGTTTCTAGTCCACGGTAATGTTCTGTCTCTGGTCCACGATAATGTTCGGTTTCACGGTAATGTTCCGTCTCTGGTCCACGATAATGTTCCGTCTTTGGTCCACGATAATGTTCTGTCTCTGGTCCACGATAATGTTCCGTTTCTGGTCCACGATAATGTTCTGTTTCGGTTTCACGGTAATGTTCTGTCGCTGGTCCACGGTAATGTTCCGTTTCTGGTCCACGATAATGTTGTGTTTCTGTTTCACGCTAATGTTCTGTTTCTGTTTCACGATAATGTTCTGTTTCTGTGTCACGGTAACGTTCCGTTTCTGGTCCACGATAATGTTGTGTTTCTGTTTCACGGTAATGTTCAGTCTCTGGTCCACGATAATGTTCTGTTTCACGGTAATGTTCTGTCTCTGGTCCATGGTAATGTTCTGTGTCTGGTCCACGGTAATGTTCCATTTCTGGTCCACGATAATGTTCTGTTTCGGTTTCACGGTAATGTTCCGTTTCTGGTCCACGATAATGTTCTGTTTCTGTTTCACGGTAATGTTCCGTTTCTGGTCCATGATAATGTTCTGTTTCACGGTAATGTTCTGTCTCTGGTCCATGGTAATGTTCTGTCTCTGGTCCATGATAAAGTTCGATCTCTGGTCCACGGTAATGTTCGGTGTCAAGGTAAAGTTCCTTCTCTGGTCCACAGTAATGTTCTGTCTCTGGTCCACGGTAATGTTCTGTCTCTGGTCCACGGTAATGTTCTGTCTCTGGTCCACGGTAATGTTCTGTCTCTGTTTCACGGTAATGTTCCGTTTCTGGTCCACGATAATGTTCGGTTTCACGGTAATGTTCCGTCTCTGGTCCACGGTAATGTTCTGTTTCTGTTTCACGGTAATGTTCCGTTTCTGGTCCACGATAATGTTCTGTTTCTGTTTCACGGTAATGTTCAGTTTCTGGACCATGATAATGTTCTGTCTCTGGTCCACGATAATGTTCGGTTTCACGGTAATTTTCGTCTCTGGTCCACGATAATGTTCCGTCTTTGGTCCAAGATAATGTTCTGTCTCTGGTCCACGATAATGTTCCGTTTCTGGTCCACGATAATGTTCTGTTTCGGTTTCACGGTAATGTTCTGTCGCTGGTCCACGGTAATGTTCTGTCTCTGGTCCAAGGTAATGTTCTGTTTCTGTTTCACGGTAATGTTCAGTTTCTGGTCCACGATAATGTTCTGTTTCTGGTTCACGGTAATGTTCCGTTTCTGGTCAACGATAATGTTGTGTTTCTGTTTCACGGTAATGTTCAGTCTCTGGTCCACGATAATGTTCTGTTTAGGTTTCACGGTAATGTTCTGTCTCTGGTCCACGATAATGTTCCGTCTCTGGTCCACGATAATGTTCCGTTTCTGGTCCACGATAATGTTCTGTTTCGGATTCACGGTAATGTTCTGTCTCTGGTCCACGATAATGTTCTGTCTCTGGTCCACGATCATGTTCTGTTTCTGTTTCACGGTAATGTTCCATTTCTGGTCCACGATAATGTTGTGTTTCTTTTTCACGGTAATGTTCCGTTTCTGGTCCACGATAATGTTCTGTTTCGGTTTCACGGTAATGTTCGATCTCTGGTCCACGATAATGTTCGGTTTCACGGTAATGTTCTGTCTCTGGTCCACGCTAATGTTCTGTTTCTGTTTCACGGTAATGTTCTGTCTCTGGTCCACGCTAATGTTCTGTTTCTGTTTCACGGTAATGTTCCGTTTCTGGTCCATGATAATTTTCTATTTCACGGTAATGTTCTGTCTCTGGTCCACGCTAATGTTTTGTTTCTGTTTCACGGTAATGTTCCGTTTCTGGTCCACGATAATGTTGTATTTCTGTTTCACGGTAATGTTCTTTTTCACAGAAATGTTCTGTCTCTGGTCCACGCTAATGTTCTGTTTCTGTTTCAATGTAATGTTCCGTTTCTGGTCCACGGTAATGTTCTGTCTCTGGTCCACGGTAATGTTCTGTCTCTGGTCCACGGTAATGTTCGATCTCTGGTCCACGATAATGTTCAGTTTCACGGTAATGTTCCATTTCTGGTCCACGATAATTTTGTGTTTCTGTTTCACGGTAATGTTCCGTTTCTGGTCCACGATAATGTTCTGTTTCGGTTTCACGGTAATGTTCTGTCTCTGGTCCACGATAATGTTCGGTTTCACGGTAATGTTCCGTCTCTGGTCCACGATAATGTTCCGTCTTTGGTCCACGATAATGTTCTGTCTCTGGTCCATGATAATGTTCCGTTTCTGGTTCACGATAATGTTCTGTTTCTGTTTCACGGTAATGTTCTGTTTCTGGTCCACGATAATGTTTTGTTTCTGTTTCACGGTAATGTTCCGTTTCTGGACCATGATAATGTTCTGTCTCTGGTCCACGGTAATGTTCGGTTTCACGGTAATGTTCCGTCTCTGGTCCACGATAATGTTCTGTTTCTGTTTCACGGTAATGTTCCATTTCTGGTCCACGATAATTTTGTGTTTCTGTTTCACGGTAATGTTCCGTTTCTGGTCCACGATAATGTTCTGTTTGAGTTTCACGGTAATGTTCTGTCTCTGGTCCATGGTAATGTTCTGTCTCTGGTCCACGATAATGTTCTGTCTCTGGTCCATGATAATGTTCCGTTTCTGGTCCACGATAATGTTCTGTTTCTGTTTCACGGTAATGTTCCGTCTCTGGTCCACGGTAATGTTCTGTCTCTGGTCCACGGTAATGTTCTGTCTCTGGTCCACGATAATGTTCCGTCTCTGGTCCACGATAATGTTCCGTTTCTGGTTCACGATAATGTTCTGTTTCGGATTCACGGTAATGTTCTTTCTCTGGTCCACGATAATGTTCTGTGTCTGGTCCACGATAATGTTCTGTTTCTGTTTCACGGTAATGTTCCGTTTCTGGTCCACGATAATGTTGTGTTTCTTTTTCACGGTAATGTTCCGTTTCTGGTCCACGATAATGTTCTGTTTCGGTTTCACGGTAATGTTCGATCTCTGGTCCACGATAATGTTCGGTTTCACGGTAATGTTCTGTCTCTGGTCCACGCTAATGTTCTGTTTCTGTTTCACGGTAATGTTCTGTCTCTGGTCCATGCTAATGTTCTGTTTCTGTTTCACGGTAATGTTCCGTTTCTGGTCCATGATAATTTTCTGTTTCACGGTAATGTTCTGTCTCTGGTCCACGCTAATGTTCTGTTTCTGTTTCACGGTAATGTTCCGTTTCTGGTCCACGATAATGTTGTATTTCTGTTTCACGGTAATGTTCTTTTTCACAGTAATGTTCTGTCTCTGGTCCACGCTAATGTTCTGTTTCTGTTTCACGGTAATGTTCCGTTTCTGGTCCACGGTAATGTTCTCTCTCTGGTCCACGGTAATGTTCTGTCTCTGGTCCACGGTAATGTTTGATCTCTGGTCCACGATAATGTTCGGTTTCACGGTAATGTTCCGTCTCTGGTCCACGATAATGTTCTGTTTCTGTTTCACGGTAATGTTCCATTTCTGGTCCACGATAATTTTGTGTTTCTGTTTCACGGTAATGTTCCGTTTCTGGTCCACGATAATGTTCTGTTTCGGTTTCACGGTAATGTTCTGTCTCTGGTCCATGGTAATGTTCTGTCTCTGGTCCACGATAATGTTCGGTTTCACGGTAATGTTCCGTCTCTGGTCCACGATAATGTTCTGTCTCTGGTCCATGATAATGTTCCGTTTCTGGTCCACGATAATGTTCTGTTTCTGTTTCACGGTAATGTTCTGTCTCTGGTCCACGCTAATGTTCTGTTTATGTTTCACGGTAATGTTCCGTTTCTGGTCCACGATAATGTTGTGTTTCTGTTTCACGGTAATGTTCTGTTTCTGGTCCACGATAATGTTCTGTTTCTGTTTCACGGTAATGTTCCGTTTCTGGACAATGATAATGTTCTGTCTCTGGTCCACGGTAATGTTCTGTCTCTAGTCCACGGTAATGTTCTGTCTCTGGTCCACGATAATGTTCGGTTTCACGGTAATGTTCCGTCTCTGGTCCACGGTAATGTTCTGTCTCTGGTCCACGGTAATGTTCTGTCTCTGGTCCACGGTAATGTTCGATCTCTGGTCCACGATAATGTTCTGTTTCTGTTTCACGGTAATGTTCCATTTCTGGTCCACGATAATTTTGTGTTTCTGTTTCACGGTAATGTTCCGTTTCTGGTCCACGATAATGTTCTGTTTCGGTTTCACGGTAATGTTCTGTCTCTGGTCCATGGTAATGTTCTGTCTCTGGTCCACGATAATGTTCGGTTTCACGGTAATGTTCCGTCTCTGGTCCACGATAATGTTCCGTCTTTGGTCCACGATAATGTTCTGTCTCTGGTCCATGATAATGTTTCGTTTCTGGTCCACGATAATGTTCTGTTTCTGTTTCACGGTAATGTTCTGTCTCTGGTCCACGCTAATGTTCTGTTTCTGTTTCACGGTAATGTTCCGTTTCTGGTCCACGATAATGTTGTGTTTCTGTTTCACGGTAATGTTCTGTTTCTGGTCCACGATAATGTTCTGTTTCTGTTTCACGGTAATGTTCCATTTCTGGACCATGATAATGTTCTGTCTCTGGTCCACGGTAATGTTCTGTCTCTAGTCCACGGTAATGTTCTGTCTCTGGTCCACGATAATGTTAGGTTTCACGGTAATGTTCCGTCTCTGGTCCACGATAATGTTCCGTCTTTGGTCCACGATAATGTTGTGTTTCTGTTTCACGGTAATGTTCCGTTTCTGGTCCACGATAATGTTCTGTTTCTGTTTCACGGTAATGTTCCGTTTCTGGACCATGATAATGTTCTGTCTCTGGTCCACGGTAATGTTCTGTCTCTAGTCCACGGTAATTTTCTGTCTCTGGTCCAAGATAATGTTCGGTTTCACGGTAATGTTCCGTCTCTGGTCCACGGTAATGTTCTGTCTCTGGTTCACGGTAATGTTCCGTTTCTGGTCAACGATAATGTTCTGTTTCGGATTCACGGTAATGTTCTTTCTCTGGTCCACGATAATGTTCTGTGTCTGGTCCACGGTAATGTTCCATTTCTGGTCCACGATAATGTTCTGTTTCGGTTTCACGGTAATGTTCCGTTTCTGGTCCACGATAATGTTCTGTTTCTGTTTCACGGTAATGTTCCGTTTCTGGTCCATGATAATGTTCTGTTTCACGGTAATGTTCTGTCTCTGGTCCATGGTAATGTTCTGTCTCTGGTCCATGATAAAGTTCGATCTCTGGTCCACGGTAATGTTCGGTGTCAAGGTAAAGTTCCTTCTCTGGTCCACAGTAATGTTCTGTCTCTGGTCCACGGTAATGTTCTGTCTCTGGTCCACGGTAATGTTCTGTCTCTGGTCCACGGTAATGTTCTGTCTCTGTTTCACGGTAATGTTCCGTTTCTGGTCCACGATAATGTTCGGTTTCACGGTAATGTTCCGTCTCTGGTCCACGGTAATGTTCTGTTTCTGTTTCACGGTAATGTTCCGTTTCTGGTCCACGATAATGTTCTGTTTCTGTTTCACGGTAATGTTCAGTTTCTGGACCATGATAATGTTCTGTCTCTGGTCCACGATAATGTTCGGTTTCACGGTAATTTTTGTCTCTGGTCCACGATAATGTTCCGTCTTTGGTCCAAGATAATGTTCTGTCTCTGGTCCACGATAATGTTCCGTTTCTGGTCCACGATAATGTTCTGTTTCGGTTTCACGGTAATGTTCTGTCGCTGGTCCACGGTAATGTTCTGTCTCTGGTCCAAGGTAATGTTCTGTTTCTGTTTCACGGTAATGTTCAGTTTCTGGTCCACGATAATGTTCTGTTTCTGGTTCACGGTAATGTTCCGTTTCTGGTCAACGATAATGTTGTGTTTCTGTTTCACGGTAATGTTCAGTCTCTGGTCCACGATAATGTTCTGTTTAGGTTTCACGGTAATGTTCTGTCTCTGGTCCACGATAATGTTCCGTCTCTGGTCCACGATAATGTTCCGTTTCTGGTCCACGATAATGTTCTGTTTCGGATTCACGGTAATGTTCTGTCTCTGGTCCACGATAATGTTCTGTCTCTGGTCCACGATCATGTTCTGTTTCTGTTTCACGGTAATGTTCCATTTCTGGTCCATGATAATGTTGTGTTTCTTTTTCACGGTAATGTTCCGTTTCTGGTCCACGATAATGTTCTGTTTCGGTTTCACGGTAATGTTCGATCTCTGGTCCACGATAATGTTCGGTTTCACGGTAATGTTCTGTCTCTGGTCCACGCTAATGTTCTGTTTCTGTTTCACGGTAATGTTCTGTCTCTGGTACACGCTAATGTTCTGTTTCTGTTTCACGGTAATGTTCCGTTTCTGGTCCATGATAATTTTCTATTTCACGGTAATGTTCTGTCTCTGGTCCACGCTAATGTTTTGTTTCTGTTTCACGGTAATGTTCCGTTTCTGGTCCACGATAATGTTGTATTTCTGTTTCACGGTAATGTTCTTTTTCACAGAAATGTTCTGTCTCTGGTCCACGCTAATGTTCTGTTTCTGTTTCAATGTAATGTTCCGTTTCTGGTCCACGGTAATGTTCTGTCTCTGGTCCACGGTAATGTTCTGTCTCTGGTCCACGGTAATGTTCGATCTCTGGTCCACGATAATGTTCAGTTTCACGGTAATGTTCCATTTCTGGTCCACGATAATTTTGTGTTTCTGTTTCACGGTAATGTTCCGTTTCTGGTCCACGATAATGTTCTGTTTCGGTTTCACGGTAATGTTCTGTCTCTGGTCCACGATAATGTTCGGTTTCACGGTAATGTTCCGTCTCTGGTCCACGATAATGTTCCGTCTTTGGTCCACGATAATGTTCTGTCTCTGGTCCATGATAATGTTCCGTTTCTGGTTCACGATAATGTTCTGTTTCTGTTTCACGGTAATGTTCTGTTTCTGGTCCACGATAATGTTTTGTTTCTGTTTCACGGTAATGTTCCGTTTCTGGACCATGATAATGTTCTGTCTCTGGTCCACGGTAATGTTCGGTTTCACGGTAATGTTCCGTCTCTGGTCCACGATAATGTTCTGTTTCTGTTTCACGGTAATGTTCCATTTCTGGTCCACGATAATTTTGTGTTTCTGTTTCACGGTAATGTTCCGTTTCTGGTCCACGATAATGTTCTGTTTGAGTTTCACGGTAATGTTCTGTCTCTGGTCCATGGTAATGTTCTGTCTCTGGTCCACGATAATGTTCTGTCTCTGGTCCATGATAATGTTCCGTTTCTGGTCCACGATAATGTTCTGTTTCTGTTTCACGGTAATGTTCCGTCTCTGGTCCACGGTAATGTTCTGTCTCTGGTCCACGGTAATGTTCTGTCTCTGGTCCACGATAATGTTCCGTCTCTGGTCCACGATAATGTTCCGTTTCTGGTTCACGATAATGTTCTGTTTCGGATTCACGGTAATGTTCTTTCTCTGGTCCACGATAATGTTCTGTGTCTGGTCCACGATAATGTTCTGTTTCTGTTTCACGGTAATGTTCCGTTTCTGGTCCACGATAATGTTGTGTTTCTTTTTCACGGTAATGTTCCGTTTCTGGTCCACGATAATGTTCTGTTTCGGTTTCACGGTAATGTTCGATCTCTGGTCCACGATAATGTTCGGTTTCACGGTAATGTTCTGTCTCTGGTCCACGCTAATGTTCTGTTTCTGTTTCACGGTAATGTTCTGTCTCTGGTCCATGCTAATGTTCTGTTTCTGTTTCACGGTAATGTTCCGTTTCTGGTCCATGATAATTTTCTGTTTCACGGTAATGTTCTGTCTCTGGTCCACGCTAATGTTCTGTTTCTGTTTCACGGTAATGTTCCGTTTCTGGTCCACGATAATGTTGTATTTCTGTTTCACGGTAATGTTCTTTTTCACAGTAATGTTCTGTCTCTGGTCCACGCTAATGTTCTGTTTCTGTTTCACGGTAATGTTCCGTTTCTGGTCCACGGTAATGTTCTCTCTCTGGTCCACGGTAATGTTCTGTCTCTGGTCCACGGTAATGTTTGATCTCTGGTCCACGATAATGTTCGGTTTCACGGTAATGTTCCGTCTCTGGTCCACGATAATGTTCTGTTTCTGTTTCACGGTAATGTTCCATTTCTGGTCCACGATAATTTTGTGTTTCTGTTTCACGGTAATGTTCCGTTTCTGGTCCACGATAATGTTCTGTTTCGGTTTCACGGTAATGTTCTGTCTCTGGTCCATGGTAATGTTCTGTCTCTGGTCCACGATAATGTTCGGTTTCACGGTAATGTTCCGTCTCTGGTCCACGATAATGTTCTGTCTCTGGTCCATGATAATGTTCCGTTTCTGGTCCACGATAATGTTCTGTTTCTGTTTCACGGTAATGTTCTGTCTCTGGTCCACGCTAATGTTCTGTTTATGTTTCACGGTAATGTTCCGTTTCTGGTCCACGATAATGTTGTGTTTCTGTTTCACGGTAATGTTCTGTTTCTGGTCCACGATAATGTTCTGTTTCTGTTTCACGGTAATGTTCCGTTTCTGGACAATGATAATGTTCTGTCTCTGGTCCACGGTAATGTTCTGTCTCTAGTCCACGGTAATGTTCTGTCTCTGGTCCACGATAATGTTCGGTTTCACGGTAATGTTCCGTCTCTGGTCCACGGTAATGTTCTGTCTCTGGTCCACGGTAATGTTCTGTCTCTGGTCCACGGTAATGTTCGATCTCTGGTCCACGATAATGTTCTGTTTCTGTTTCACGGTAATGTTCCATTTCTGGTCCACGATAATTTTGTGTTTCTGTTTCACGGTAATGTTCCGTTTCTGGTCCACGATAATGTTCTGTTTCGGTTTCACGGTAATGTTCTGTCTCTGGTCCATGGTAATGTTCTGTCTCTGGTCCACGATAATGTTCGGTTTCACGGTAATGTTCCGTCTCTGGTCCACGATAATGTTCCGTCTTTGGTCCACGATAATGTTCTGTCTCTGGTCCATGATAATGTTTCGTTTCTGGTCCACGATAATGTTCTGTTTCTGTTTCACGGTAATGTTCTGTCTCTGGTCCACGCTAATGTTCTGTTTCTGTTTCACGGTAATGTTCCGTTTCTGGTCCACGATAATGTTGTGTTTCTGTTTCACGGTAATGTTCTGTTTCTGGTCCACGATAATGTTCTGTTTCTGTTTCACGGTAATGTTCCATTTCTGGACCATGATAATGTTCTGTCTCTGGTCCACGGTAATGTTCTGTCTCTAGTCCACGGTAATGTTCTGTCTCTGGTCCACGATAATGTTAGGTTTCACGGTAATGTTCCGTCTCTGGTCCACGATAATGTTCCGTCTTTGGTCCACGATAATGTTGTGTTTCTGTTTCACGGTAATGTTCCGTTTCTGGTCCACGATAATGTTCTGTTTCTGTTTCACGGTAATGTTCCGTTTCTGGACCATGATAATGTTCTGTCTCTGGTCCACGGTAATGTTCTGTCTCTAGTCCACGGTAATTTTCTGTCTCTGGTCCAAGATAATGTTCGGTTTCACGGTAATGTTCCGTCTCTGGTCCACGGTAATGTTCTGTCTCTGGTTCACGGTAATGTTCCGTTTCTGGTCAACGATAATGTTGTGTTTCTGTTTCACGGTAATGTTCAGTCTCTGGTCCACGATAATGTTCTGTTTAGGTTTCACGGTAATGTTCTGTCTCTGGTCCACGATAATGTTCCGTCTCTGGTCCACGATAATGTTCTGTTTCTGGTTCACGATAATGTTCTGTTTCGGATTCACGGTAATGTTCTTTCTCTGGTCCACGATAATGTTCTGTCTCTGGTCCACGATAATGTTCTGTTTCTGTTTCACGGTAATGTTCCGTTTCTGGTCCACGATAATGTTGTGCTTCTTTTTCACGGTAATGTTCCGTTTCTGGTCCACGATAATGTTCTGTTTCGGTTTCACGGTAATGTTCGATCTCTGGTCCACGATAATGTTCGGTTTCACGGTAATGTTCTGTCTCTGGTCCACGCTAATGTTCTGTTTCCGTTTCACGGTAATGTTCTGTCTCTGGTCCACGCTAATGTTCTGTTTCTGTTTCACGGTAATGTTCCGTTTCTGGTCCATGATAATTTTCTGTTTCACGGTAATGTTCTGTCTCTGGTCCACGCTAATGTTCTGTTTCTGTTTCACGGTAATGTTCCGTTTCTGGTCCACGATAATGTTGTATTTCTGTTTCACGGTAATGTTCTTTTTCACAGTAATGTTCTGTCTCTAGTCCACGCTAATGTTCTGTTTCTGTTTCACGGTAATGTTCCGTTTCTGGGCCACGGTAATGTTCTGTCTCTGGTCCACGGTAATGTTCTGTCTCTGGTCCACGGTAATGTTTGATCTCTGGTCCACGATAATGTTCGGTTTCACGGTAATGTTCCGTCTCTGGTCCACGATAATGTTCTGTTTCTGTTTCACGGTAATGTTCCATTTCTGGTCCACGATAATTTTGTGTTTCTGTTTCACGGTAATGTTCCGTTTCTGGTCCACGATAATGTTCTGTTTCGGTTTCACGGTAATGTTCTGTCTCTGGTCCATGGTAATGTTCTGTCTCTGGTCCACGATAATGTTCGGTTTCACGGTAATGTTCCGTCTCTGGTCCACGATAATGTTCTGTCTCTGGTCCATGATAATGTTCCGTTTCTGGTCCACGATAATGTTCTGTTTCTGTTTCACGGTAATGTTCTGTTTCTGGTCCACGATAATGTTCTGTTTCTGTTTCACGGTAATGTTCCGTTTCTGGACCATGATAATGTTCTGTCTCTGGTCCACGGTAATGTTCTGTCTCTAGTCCACGGTAATGTTCTGTCTCTGGTCCACGATAATGTTCGGTTTCACGGTAATGTTCCGTCTCTGGTCCACGGTAATGTTCTGTCTCTGGTCCACGGTAATGTTCTGTCTCTGGTCCACGGTAATGTTCGATCTCTGGTCCACGATAATGTTCGGTTTCACGGTAATGTTCCGTCTCTGGTCCACGATAATGTTCTGTTTCTGTTTCACGGTAATGTTCCATTTCTGGTCCACGATAATTTTGTGTTTCTGTTTCATGGTAATGTTCCGTTTCTGGTCCACGATAATGTTCTGTTTCGGTTTCACGGTAATGTTCTGTCTCTGGTCCATGGTAATGTTCTGTCTCTGGTCCACAATAATGTTCGGTTTCACGGTAATGTTCCGTCTCTGGTCCACGATAATGTTCCGTCTTTGGTCCACGATAATGTTCTGTCTCTGGTCCATGATAATGTTCCGTTTCTGGTCCACGATAATGTTCTGTTTCTGTTTCACGGTAATGTTCTGTCTCTGGTCCACGCTAATGTTCTGTTTCTGTTTCACGGTAATGTTCCGTTTCTGGTCCACGATAATGTTGTGTTTCTGTTTCACGGTAATGTTCTGTTTCTGGTCCACGATAATGTTCTGTTTCTGTTTCACGGTAATGTTCCGTTTCTGGACCATGATAATGTTCTGTCTCTGGTCCACGGTAATGTTCTGTCTCTAGTCCACGGTAATGTTCTGTCTCTGGTCCACGATAATGTTCGGTTTCGCGGTAATGTTCCGTCTCTGGTCCACGATAATGTTCCGTCTTTGGTCCACGATAATGTTGTGTTTCTGTTTCACGGTAATGTTCCGTTTCTGGTCCACGATAATGTTCTGTTTCTGTTTCACGGTAATGTTCCGTTTCTGGACCATGATAATGTTCTGTCTCTGGTCCACGGTAATGTTCTGTCTCTAGTCCACGGTAATTTTCTGTCTCTGGTCCAAGATAATGTTCGGTTTCACGGTAATGTTCCGTCTCTTGTCCACGGTAATGTTCTGTCTCTGGTCCACGGTAATGTTCTGTCTCTGGTCCACGGTAATGTTCGATCTCTGGTCCACGATAATGTTCGGTTTCACGGTAATGTTCCGTCTCTGGTCCACGATAATGTTCTGTTTCTGTTTCACGGTAATGTTCCATTTCTGGTCCACGATAATTTTGTGTTTCTGTTTCACGATAATGTTCCGTTTCTGGTCCACGATAATGTTCTGTTTCGCTTTCACGGTAATGTTCTGTCTCTGGTCCATGGTAATGTTCTGTCTCTGGTCCACGATAATGTTCGGTTTCACGGTAATGTTCCGTCTCTGGTCCACGATAATGTTCCGTCTTTGGTCCACGATAATGTTCTGTCTCTGGTCCATGATAATGTTCCGTTTCTGGTCCACGATAATGTTCTGTTTCTGTTTCACGGTAATGTTCTGTCTCTGGTCCACGCTAATGTTCTGTTTCTGTTTCACGGTAATGTTCCGTTTCTGGTCCATGATAATGTTGTGTTTCTGTTTCACGGTAATGTTCTGTTTCTGGTCCACGATAATGTTCTGTTTCTGTTTCACGGTAATGTTCCGTTTCTGGACCATGATAATGTTCTGTCTCTGGTCCACGGTAATGTTCTGTCTCTAGTCCACGGTAATGTTCTGTCTCTGGTCCACGCTAATGTTCGGTTTCACGGTAATGTTCCGTCTCTGGTCCACGATAATGTTCCGTCTTTGGTCCACGATAATGTTCTGTCTCTGGTCCACGATAATGTTCCGTTTCTGGTCCACGATAATGTTCTGTTTCGGTTTCACGGTAATGTTCTGTCGCTGGTCCACGGTAATGTTCTGTCTCTGGTCCAAGGTAATGTTCTGTTTCTGTTTCACGGTAATGTTCAGTTTCTGGTCCACGATAATGTTCTGTTTCTGTTTCACGGTAATGTTCCGTTTCTGGTCCACGATAATGTTGTATTTCTAGTCCACGGTAATGTTCTGTCTCTGGTCCACGATAATGTTCGGTTTCACGGTAATGTTCCGTCTCTGGTCCACGATAATGTTCCGTCTTTGGTCCATGATAATGTTCTGTCTCTGGTCCACGATAATGTTCCGTTTCTGGTCCACGATAATGTTCTGTTTCGGTTTCACGGTAATGTTCCGTCGCCTGTCCACGGTAATGTTCCGTTTCTGGTCCACGATAATGTTCTGTTTCTGTGTCACGGTAACGTTCCGTTTCTGGTCCACGATAATGTTGTGTTTCTGTTTCACGGTAATGTTCAGTCTCTGGTCCACGATAATGTTCTGTTTCACGGTAATGTTCTGTCTCTGGTCCAAGGTAATGTTCTGTCTCTGGTCCACGGTAATGTTCCATTTCTGGTCCACGATAATGTTCTGTTTCGGTTTCACGGTAATGTTCCGTTTCTGGTCCACGATAATGTTCTGTTTCTGTTTCACGTAATGTTCCGTTTCTGGTCCATGATAATGTTCTGTTTCACGGTAATGTTCTGTCTCTGGTCCATGGTAATGTTCTGTCTCTGGTCCATGATAAAGTTCGATCTCTGGTCCACGGTAATGTTCGGTGTCAAGGTAAAGTTCGGTCTCTGGTCCACAGTAATGTTCTGTCTCTGGTCAGCGGTAATGTTCTGTCTCTGGTCCACGGTAATGTTCTGTCTCTGTTTCACGGTAATGTTCCGTTTCTGGTCCACGATAATGTTCGGTTTCACGGTAATGTTCCGTCTCTGGTCCACGGTAATGTTCTGTTTCTGTTTCACGGTAATGTTCCGTTTCTGGTCCACGATAATGTTCTGTTTCTGTTTCACGGTAATGTTCAGTTTCTGGACCATGATAATTTTCTGTCTCTGGTCCACGGTAATGTTCTGTCTCTAGTCCACGGTAATGTTCTGTCTCTGGTCCACGATAATGTTCGGTTTCACGGTAATGTTCCGTCTCTGGTCCACGATAATGTTCCGTCTTTGGTCCACGATAATGTTCTGTCTCTGGTCCACGATAATGTTCCGTTTCTGGTCCACGATAATGTTCTGTTTCGGTTTCACGGTAATGTTCTGTCGCTGGTCCACGGTAATGTTCTGTCTCTGGTCCAAGGTAATGTTGTGTTTCTGTTTCACGGTAATGTTCTGTTTCTGGTCCACGATAATGTTCTGTTTCTGTTTCACGGTAATGTTCCATTTCTGGACCATGATAATGTTCTGTCTCTGGTCCACGGTAATGTTCTGTCTCTAGTCCACGGTAATGTTCTGTCTCTGGTCCACGCTAATGTTCTGTTTCTGTTTCACGGTAATGTTCTGTCTCTGGTCCACGCTAATGTTCTGTTTCTGTTTCACGGTAATGTTCCGTTTCTGGTCCATGATAATTTTCTGTTTCACGGTAATGTTCTGTCTCTGGTCCACGCTAATGTTCTGTTTCTGTTTCACGGTAATGTTCCGTTTCTGGTCCACGATAATGTTGTATTTCTGTTTCACGGTAATGTTCTTTTTCACAGTAATGTTCTGTCTCTGGTCCACGCTAATGTTCTGTTTCTGTTTCACGGTAATGTTCCGTTTCTGGGCCACGGTAATGTTCTGTCTCTGGTCCACGGTAATGTTCTGTCTCTGGTCCACGGTAATGTTCTGTCTCTGGTCCACGATAATGTTCGGTTTCACGGTAATGTTCCGTCTCTGGTCCACGATAATGTTCTGTTTCTGTTTCACTGTAATGTTCCATTTCTGGTCCACGATAATTTTGTGTTTCTGTTTCACGGTAATGTTCCGTTTCTGGTCCACGATAATGTTCTGTTTCGTAATGTTCTGTCTCTGGTCCATGGTAATGTTCTGTCTCTGGTCCACGATAATGTTCGGTTTCACGGTAATGTTCCGTCTCTGGTCCACGATAATGTTCTGTCTCTGGTCCATGATAATGTTCCGTTTCTGGTCCACGATAATGTTCTGTTTCTGTTTCACGGTAATGTTCTGTTTCTGGTCCACGATAATGTTCTGTTTCTGTTTCACGGTAATGTTCCGTTTCTGGACCATGATAATGTTCTGTCTCTGGTCCACGGTAATGTTCTGTCTCTAGTCCACGGTAATGTTCTGTCTCTGGTCCACGATAATGTTCGGTTTCACGGTAATGTTCCGTCTCTGGTCCACGGTAATGTTCTGTCTCTGGCCCACGGTAATGTTCTGTCTCTTGTCCACGGTAATGTTCGATCTCTGGTCCACGATAATGTTCGGTTTCACGGTAATGTTCCGTCTCTGGTCCACGATAATGTTCTGTTTCTGTTTCACGGTAATGTTCCATTTCTGGTCCACGATAATTTTGTGTTTCTGTTTCATGGTAATGTTCCGTTTCTGGTCCACGATAATGTTCTGTTTCGGTTTCACGGTAATGTTCTGTCTCTGGTCCATGGTAATGTTCTGTCTCTGGTCCACAATAATGTTCGGTTTCACGGTAATGTTCCGTCTCTGGTCCACGATAATGTTCCGTCTTTGGTCCACGATAATGTTCTGTCTCTGGTCCATGATAATGTTCCGTTTCTGGTCCACGATAATGTTCTGTTTCTGTTTCACGGTAATGTTCTGTCTCTGGTCCACGCTAATGTTCTGTTTCTGTTTCACGGTAATGTTCCGTTTCTGGTCCACGATAATGTTGTGTTTCTTTTTCACGGTAATGTTCTGTTTCTGGTCCACGATAATGTTGTGTTTCTGTTTCACGGTAATGTTCCGTTTCTGGACCATGATAATGTTCTGTCTCTGGTCCACGGTAATGTTCTGTCTCTAGTCCACGGTAATGTTCTGTCTCTGGTCCACGATAATGTTCGGTTTCGCGGTAATGTTCCGTCTCTGGTCCACGATAATGTTCCGTCTTTGGTCCACGATAATGTTGTGTTTCTGTTTCACGGTAATGTTCCGTTTCTGGTCCACGATAATGTTCTGTTTCTGTTTCACGGTAATGTTCCGTTTCTGGACCATGATAATGTTCTGTCTCTGGTCCACGGTAATGTTCTGTCTCTAGTCCACGGTAATTTTCTGTCTCTGGTCCAAGATAATGTTCGGTTTCACGGTAATGTTCCGTCTCTTGTCCACGGTAATGTTCTGTCTCTGGTCCACGGTAATGTTCTGTCTCTGGTCCACGGTAATGTTCGATCTCTGGTCCACGATAATGTTCGGTTTCACGGTAATGTTCCGTCTCTGGTCCACGATAATGTTCTGTTTCTGTTTCACGGTAATGTTCCATTTCTGGTCCACGATAATTTTGTGTTTCTGTTTCACGATAATGTTCCGTTTCTGGTCCACGATAATGTTCTGTTTCGCTTTCACGGTAATGTTCTGTCTCTGGTCCATGGTAATGTTCTGTCTCTGGTCCACGATAATGTTCGGTTTCACGGTAATGTTCCGTCTCTGGTCCACGATAATGTTCCGTCTTTGGTCCACGATAATGTTCTGTCTCTGGTCCATGATAATGTTCCGTTTCTGGTCCACGATAATGTTCTGTTTCTGTTTCACGGTAATGTTCTGTCTCTGGTCCACGCTAATGTTCTGTTTCTGTTTCACGGTAATGTTCCGTTTCTGGTCCATGATAATGTTGTGTTTCTGTTTCACGGTAATGTTCTGTTTCTGGTCCACGATAATGTTCTGTTTCTGTTTCACGGTAATGTTCCGTTTCTGGACCATGATAATGTTCTGTCTCTGGTCCACGGTAATGTTCTGTCTCTAGTCCACGGTAATGTTCTGTCTCTGGTCCACGCTAATGTTCGGTTTCACGGTAATGTTCCGTCTCTGGTCCACGATAATGTTCCGTCTTTGGTCCACGATAATGTTCTGTCTCTGGTCCACGATAATGTTCCGTTTCTGGTCCACGATAATGTTCTGTTTCGGTTTCACGGTAATGTTCTGTCGCTGGTCCACGGTAATGTTCTGTCTCTGGTCCAAGGTAATGTTCTGTTTCTGTTTCACGGTAATGTTCAGTTTCTGGTCCACGATAATGTTCTGTTTCTGTTTCACGGTAATGTTCCGTTTCTGGTCCACGATAATGTTGTATTTCTAGTCCACGGTAATGTTCTGTCTCTGGTCCACGATAATGTTCGGTTTCACGGTAATGTTCCGTCTCTGGTCCACGATAATGTTCCGTCTTTGGTCCACGATAATGTTCTGTCTCTGGTCCACAATAATGTTCCGTTTCTGGTCCACGATAATGTTCTGTTTCGGTTTCACGGTAATGTTCCGTCGCCTGTCCACGGTAATGTTCCGTTTCTGGTCCACGATAATGTTGTGTTTCTGTTTCACGCTAATGTTCTGTTTCTGTTTCACGATAATGTTCTGTTTCTGTGTCACGGTAACGTTCCGTTTCTGGTCCACGATAATGTTGTGTTTCTGTTTCACGGTAATGTTCAGTCTCTGGTCCACGATAATGTTCTGTTTCACGGTAATGTTCTGTCTCTGGTCCATGGTAATGTTCTGTCTCTGGTCCACGGTAATGTTCCATTTCTGGTCCACGATAATGTTCTGTTTCGGTTTCACGGTAATGTTCCGTTTCTGGTCCACGATAATGTTCCGTTTCTGTTTCACGTAATGTTCCGTTTCTGGTCCATGATAATGTTCTGTTTCACGGTAATGTTCTGTCTCTGGTCCATGGTAATGTTCTGTCTCTGGTCCATGATAAAGTTCGATCTCTGGTCCACGGTAATGTTCGGTGTCAAGGTAAAGTTCGGTCTCTGGTCCACAGTAATGTTCTGTCTCTGGTCAGCGGTAATGTTCTGTCTCTGGTCCACGGTAATGTTCTGTCTCTGGTCCACGGTAATGTTCTGTCTCTGTTTCACGGTAATGTTCCGTTTCTGGTCCACGATAATGTTCGGTTTCACGGTAATGTTCCGTCTCTGGTCCACGGTAATGTTCTGTTTCTGTTTCACCGTAATGTTCCGTTTCTGGTCCACGATAATGTTCTGTTTCTGTTTCACGGTAATGTTCAGTTTCTGGACCATGATAATGTTCTGTCTCTGGTCCACGGTAATGTTCTGTCTCTAGTCCACGGTAATGTTCTGTCTCTGGTCCACGATAATGTTCGGTTTCACGGTAATGTTCCGTCTCTGGTCCACGATAATGTTCCGTCTTTGGTCCACGATAATGTTCTGTCTCTGGTCCACGATAATGTTCCGTTTCTGGTCCACGATAATGTTCTGTTTCGGTTTCACGGTAATGTTCTGTCGCTGGTCCACGGTAATGTTCTGTCTCTGGTCCAAGGTAATGTTCTGTTTCCGTTTCACGGTAATGTTCAGTTTCTGGTCCACGATAATGTTCTGTTTCTGTTTCACGGTAATGTTCCGTTTCTGGTCAACGATAATGTTGTGTTTCTGTTTCACGGTAATGTTCAGTCTCTGGTCCACGATAATGTTCTGTTTAGGTTTCACGGTAATGTTCTGTCTCTGGTCCACGATAATGTTCCGTCTCTGGTCCACGATAATGTTCGGTTTCACGGTAATGTTCCGTCTCTGGTCCACGATAATGTTCCGTCTTTGGTCCACGATAATGTTCTGTCTCTGGTCCACGATAATGTTCCGTTTCTGGTCCACGATAATATTCTGTTTCGGTTTCACGGTAATGTTCTGTCGCTGGTCCACGGTAATGTTCTGTCTCTGGTCCAAGGTAATGTTCTGTTTCTGTTTCACGGTAATGTTCAGTTTCTGGTCCACGATAATGTTCTGTTTCTGTTTCACGGTAATGTTCCGTTTCTGGTCCACGATAATGTTGTGTTTCTAGTCCACGGTAATGTTCTGTCTCTGGTCCACGATAATGTTCGGTTTCACGGTAATGTTCCGTCTCTGGTCCACGATAATGTTCCGTCTTTGGTCCACGATAATGTTCTGTCTCTGGTCCACGATAATGTTCCGTTTCTGGTCCACGATAATGTTCTGTTTCGGTTTCACGGTAATGTTCTGTCGCTGGTCCACGGTAATGTTCCGTTTCTGGTCCACGATAATGTTGTGTTTCTGTTTCACGCTAATGTTCTGTTTCTGTTTCACGATAATGTTCTGTTTCTGTGTCACGGTAACGTTCCGTTTCTGGTCCACGATAATGTTGTGTTTCTGTTTCACGGTAATGTT
Source organism: Leuresthes tenuis (assembly GCF_036924035.1). NCBI lineage: Eukaryota > Metazoa > Chordata > Actinopteri > Atheriniformes > Atherinopsidae > Leuresthes > Leuresthes tenuis. Next base: position 223,559 of record NW_027325384.1, read on the forward strand.
CAGTCTCTGGTCCACGATAATGTTCTGTTTCACGGTAATGTTCTGTCTCTGGTCCATGGTAATGTTCTGTGTCTGGTCCACGGTAATGTTCCGTTTCTGGTCCACGATAATGTTGTGTTTCTAGTCCACGGTAATGTTCTGTCTCTGGTCCACGATAATGTTCGGTTTCACGGTAATGTTCCGTCTCTGGTCCACGATAATGTTCCGTCTTTGGTCCACGATAATGTTCTGTCTCTGGTCCACGATAATGTTCCGTTTCTGGTCCACGATAATGTTCTGTTTCGGTTTCACGGTAATGTTCCGTTTCTGGTCCATGATAATGTTCTGTTTCACGGTAATGTTCTGTCTCTGGTCCATGGTAATGTTCTGTCTCTGGTCCATGATAAAGTTCGATCTCTGGTCCACGGTAATGTTCGGTGTCAAGGTAAAGTTCCTTCTCTGGTCCACAGTAATGTTCTGTCTCTGGTCCACGGTAATGTTCTGTCTCTGGTCCACGGTAATGTTCTGTCTCTGGTCCACGGTAATGTTCTGTCTCTGTTTCACGGTAATGTTCCGTTTCTGGTCCACGATAATGTTCGGTTTCACGGTAATGTTCCGTCTCTGGTCCACGGTAATGTTCTGTTTCTGTTTCACGGTAATGTTCCGTTTCTGGTCCACGATAATGTTCTGTTTCTGTTTCACGGTAATGTTCAGTTTCTGGTCCACGATAATGTTCTGTTTCTGTTTCACGGTAATGTTCCGTTTCTGGTCAACGATAATGTTGTGTTTCTGTTTCACGGTAATGTTCAGTCTCTGGTCCACGATAATGTTCTGTTTAGGTTTCACGGTAATGTTCTGTCTCTGGTCCACGATAATGTTCCGTCTCTGGTCCACGATAATGTTCCGTTTCTGGTCCACGATAATGTTCTGTTTCGGATTCACGGTAATGTTCTGTCTCTGGTCCACGATAATGTTCTGTCTCTGGTCCACGATCATGTTCTGTTTCTGTTTCACGGTAATGTTCGATCTCTGGTCCACGATAATGTTCGGTTTCACGGTAATGTTCTGTCTCTGGTCCACGCTAATGTTCTGTTTCCGTTTCACGGTAATGTTCTGTCTCTGGTCCACGCTAATGTTCTGTTTCTGTTTCACGGTAATGTTCCGTTTCTGGTCCATGATAATTTTCTGTTTCACGGTAATGTTCTGTCTCTGGTCCACGCTAATGTTCTGTTTCTGTTTCACGGTAATGTTCCGTTTCTGGTCCACGATAATGTTGTATTTCTGTTTCACGGTAATGTTCTTTTTCACAGTAATGTTCTGTCTCTAGTCCACGCTAATGTTCTGTTTCTGTTTCACGGTAATGTTCCGTTTCTGGGCCACGGTAATGTTCTGTCTCTGGTCCACGGTAATGTTCTGTCTCTGGTCCACGGTAATGTTTGATCTCTGGTCCACGATAATGTTCGGTTTCACGGTAATGTTCCGTCTCTGGTCCACGATAATGTTCTGTTTCTGTTTCACGGTAATGTTCCATTTCTGGTCCACGATAATTTTGTGTTTCTGTTTCACGGTAATGTTCCGTTTCTGGTCCACGATAATGTTCTGTTTCGGTTTCACGGTAATGTTCTGTCTCTGGTCCATGGTAATGTTCTGTCTCTGGTCCACGATAATGTTCGGTTTCACGGTAATGTTCCGTCTCTGGTCCACGATAATGTTCTGTCTCTGGTCCATGATAATGTTCCGTTTCTGGTCCACGATAATGTTCTGTTTCTGTTTCACGGTAATGTTCTGTTTCTGGTCCACGATAATGTTCTGTTTCTGTTTCACGGTAATGTTCCGTTTCTGGACCATGATAATGTTCTGTCTCTGGTCCACGGTAATGTTCTGTCTCTAGTCCACGGTAATGTTCTGTCTCTGGTCCACGATAATGTTCGGTTTCACGGTAATGTTCCGTCTCTGGTCCACGGTAATGTTCTGTCTCTGGTCCACGGTAATGTTCTGTCTCTGGTCCACGGTAATGTTCGATCTCTGGTCCACGATAATGTTCGGTTTCACGGTAATGTTCCGTCTCTGGTCCACGATAATGTTCTGTTTCTGTTTCACGGTAATGTTCCATTTCTGGTCCACGATAATTTTGTGTTTCTGTTTCATGGTAATGTTCCGTTTCTGGTCCACGATAATGTTCTGTTTCGGTTTCACGGTAATGTTCTGTCTCTGGTCCATGGTAATGTTCTGTCTCTGGTCCACAATAATGTTCGGTTTCACGGTAATGTTCCGTCTCTGGTCCACGATAATGTTCCGTCTTTGGTCCACGATAATGTTCTGTCTCTGGTCCATGATAATGTTCCGTTTCTGGTCCACGATAATGTTCTGTTTCTGTTTCACGGTAATGTTCTGTCTCTGGTCCACGCTAATGTTCTGTTTCTGTTTCACGGTAATGTTCCGTTTCTGGTCCACGATAATGTTGTGTTTCTGTTTCACGGTAATGTTCTGTTTCTGGTCCACGATAATGTTCTGTTTCTGTTTCACGGTAATGTTCCGTTTCTGGACCATGATAATGTTCTGTCTCTGGTCCACGGTAATGTTCTGTCTCTAGTCCACGGTAATGTTCTGTCTCTGGTCCACGATAATGTTCGGTTTCGCGGTAATGTTCCGTCTCTGGTCCACGATAATGTTCCGTCTTTGGTCCACGATAATGTTGTGTTTCTGTTTCACGGTAATGTTCCGTTTCTGGTCCACGATAATGTTCTGTTTCTGTTTCACGGTAATGTTCCGTTTCTGGACCATGATAATGTTCTGTCTCTGGTCCACGGTAATGTTCTGTCTCTAGTCCACGGTAATTTTCTGTCTCTGGTCCAAGATAATGTTCGGTTTCACGGTAATGTTCCGTCTCTTGTCCACGGTAATGTTCTGTCTCTGGTCCACGGTAATGTTCTGTCTCTGGTCCACGGTAATGTTCGATCTCTGGTCCACGATAATGTTCGGTTTCACGGTAATGTTCCGTCTCTGGTCCACGATAATGTTCTGTTTCTGTTTCACGGTAATGTTCCATTTCTGGTCCACGATAATTTTGTGTTTCTGTTTCACGATAATGTTCCGTTTCTGGTCCACGATAATGTTCTGTTTCGCTTTCACGGTAATGTTCTGTCTCTGGTCCATGGTAATGTTCTGTCTCTGGTCCACGATAATGTTCGGTTTCACGGTAATGTTCCGTCTCTGGTCCACGATAATGTTCCGTCTTTGGTCCACGATAATGTTCTGTCTCTGGTCCATGATAATGTTCCGTTTCTGGTCCACGATAATGTTCTGTTTCTGTTTCACGGTAATGTTCTGTCTCTGGTCCACGCTAATGTTCTGTTTCTGTTTCACGGTAATGTTCCGTTTCTGGTCCATGATAATGTTGTGTTTCTGTTTCACGGTAATGTTCTGTTTCTGGTCCACGATAATGTTCTGTTTCTGTTTCACGGTAATGTTCCGTTTCTGGACCATGATAATGTTCTGTCTCTGGTCCACGGTAATGTTCTGTCTCTAGTCCACGGTAATGTTCTGTCTCTGGTCCACGCTAATGTTCGGTTTCACGGTAATGTTCCGTCTCTGGTCCACGATAATGTTCCGTCTTTGGTCCACGATAATGTTCTGTCTCTGGTCCACGATAATGTTCCGTTTCTGGTCCACGATAATGTTCTGTTTCGGTTTCACGGTAATGTTCTGTCGCTGGTCCACGGTAATGTTCTGTCTCTGGTCCAAGGTAATGTTCTGTTTCTGTTTCACGGTAATGTTCAGTTTCTGGTCCACGATAATGTTCTGTTTCTGTTTCACGGTAATGTTCCGTTTCTGGTCCACGATAATGTTGTATTTCTAGTCCACGGTAATGTTCTGTCTCTGGTCCACGATAATGTTCGGTTTCACGGTAATGTTCCGTCTCTGGTCCACGATAATGTTCCGTCTTTGGTCCATGATAATGTTCTGTCTCTGGTCCACGATAATGTTCCGTTTCTGGTCCACGATAATGTTCTGTTTCGGTTTCACGGTAATGTTCCGTCGCCTGTCCACGGTAATGTTCCGTTTCTGGTCCACGATAATGTTCTGTTTCTGTGTCACGGTAACGTTCCGTTTCTGGTCCACGATAATGTTGTGTTTCTGTTTCACGGTAATGTTCAGTCTCTGGTCCACGATAATGTTCTGTTTCACGGTAATGTTCTGTCTCTGGTCCAAGGTAATGTTCTGTCTCTGGTCCACGGTAATGTTCCATTTCTGGTCCACGATAATGTTCTGTTTCGGTTTCACGGTAATGTTCCGTTTCTGGTCCACGATAATGTTCTGTTTCTGTTTCACGTAATGTTCCGTTTCTGGTCCATGATAATGTTCTGTTTCACGGTAATGTTCTGTCTCTGGTCCATGGTAATGTTCTGTCTCTGGTCCATGATAAAGTTCGATCTCTGGTCCACGGTAATGTTCGGTGTCAAGGTAAAGTTCGGTCTCTGGTCCACAGTAATGTTCTGTCTCTGGTCAGCGGTAATGTTCTGTCTCTGGTCCACGGTAATGTTCTGTCTCTGTTTCACGGTAATGTTCCGTTTCTGGTCCACGATAATGTTCGGTTTCACGGTAATGTTCCGTCTCTGGTCCACGGTAATGTTCTGTTTCTGTTTCACGGTAATGTTCCGTTTCTGGTCCACGATAATGTTCTGTTTCTGTTTCACGGTAATGTTCAGTTTCTGGACCATGATAATTTTCTGTCTCTGGTCCACGGTAATGTTCTGTCTCTAGTCCACGGTAATGTTCTGTCTCTGGTCCACGATAATGTTCGGTTTCACGGTAATGTTCCGTCTCTGGTCCACGATAATGTTCCGTCTTTGGTCCACGATAATGTTCTGTCTCTGGTCCACGATAATGTTCCGTTTCTGGTCCACGATAATGTTCTGTTTCGGTTTCACGGTAATGTTCTGTCGCTGGTCCACGGTAATGTTCTGTCTCTGGTCCAAGGTAATGTTGTGTTTCTGTTTCACGGTAATGTTCTGTTTCTGGTCCACGATAATGTTCTGTTTCTGTTTCACGGTAATGTTCCATTTCTGGACCATGATAATGTTCTGTCTCTGGTCCACGGTAATGTTCTGTCTCTAGTCCACGGTAATGTTCTGTCTCTGGTCCACGCTAATGTTCTGTTTCTGTTTCACGGTAATGTTCTGTCTCTGGTCCACGCTAATGTTCTGTTTCTGTTTCACGGTAATGTTCCGTTTCTGGTCCATGATAATTTTCTGTTTCACGGTAATGTTCTGTCTCTGGTCCACGCTAATGTTCTGTTTCTGTTTCACGGTAATGTTCCGTTTCTGGTCCACGATAATGTTGTATTTCTGTTTCACGGTAATGTTCTTTTTCACAGTAATGTTCTGTCTCTGGTCCACGCTAATGTTCTGTTTCTGTTTCACGGTAATGTTCCGTTTCTGGGCCACGGTAATGTTCTGTCTCTGGTCCACGGTAATGTTCTGTCTCTGGTCCACGGTAATGTTCTGTCTCTGGTCCACGATAATGTTCGGTTTCACGGTAATGTTCCGTCTCTGGTCCACGATAATGTTCTGTTTCTGTTTCACTGTAATGTTCCATTTCTGGTCCACGATAATTTTGTGTTTCTGTTTCACGGTAATGTTCCGTTTCTGGTCCACGATAATGTTCTGTTTCGTAATGTTCTGTCTCTGGTCCATGGTAATGTTCTGTCTCTGGTCCACGATAATGTTCGGTTTCACGGTAATGTTCCGTCTCTGGTCCACGATAATGTTCTGTCTCTGGTCCATGATAATGTTCCGTTTCTGGTCCACGATAATGTTCTGTTTCTGTTTCACGGTAATGTTCTGTTTCTGGTCCACGATAATGTTCTGTTTCTGTTTCACGGTAATGTTCCGTTTCTGGACCATGATAATGTTCTGTCTCTGGTCCACGGTAATGTTCTGTCTCTAGTCCACGGTAATGTTCTGTCTCTGGTCCACGATAATGTTCGGTTTCACGGTAATGTTCCGTCTCTGGTCCACGGTAATGTTCTGTCTCTGGCCCACGGTAATGTTCTGTCTCTTGTCCACGGTAATGTTCGATCTCTGGTCCACGATAATGTTCGGTTTCACGGTAATGTTCCGTCTCTGGTCCACGATAATGTTCTGTTTCTGTTTCACGGTAATGTTCCATTTCTGGTCCACGATAATTTTGTGTTTCTGTTTCATGGTAATGTTCCGTTTCTGGTCCACGATAATGTTCTGTTTCGGTTTCACGGTAATGTTCTGTCTCTGGTCCATGGTAATGTTCTGTCTCTGGTCCACAATAATGTTCGGTTTCACGGTAATGTTCCGTCTCTGGTCCACGATAATGTTCCGTCTTTGGTCCACGATAATGTTCTGTCTCTGGTCCATGATAATGTTCCGTTTCTGGTCCACGATAATGTTCTGTTTCTGTTTCACGGTAATGTTCTGTCTCTGGTCCACGCTAATGTTCTGTTTCTGTTTCACGGTAATGTTCCGTTTCTGGTCCACGATAATGTTGTGTTTCTGTTTCACGGTAATGTTCTGTTTCTGGTCCACGATAATGTTGTGTTTCTGTTTCACGGTAATGTTCCGTTTCTGGACCATGATAATGTTCTGTCTCTGGTCCACGGTAATGTTCTGTCTCTAGTCCACGGTAATGTTCTGTCTCTGGTCCACGATAATGTTCGGTTTCGCGGTAATGTTCCGTCTCTGGTCCACGATAATGTTCCGTCTTTGGTCCACGATAATGTTGTGTTTCTGTTTCACGGTAATGTTCCGTTTCTGGTCCACGATAATGTTCTGTTTCTGTTTCACGGTAATGTTCCGTTTCTGGACCATGATAATGTTCTGTCTCTGGTCCACGGTAATGTTCTGTCTCTAGTCCACGGTAATTTTCTGTCTCTGGTCCAAGATAATGTTCGGTTTCACGGTAATGTTCCGTCTCTTGTCCACGGTAATGTTCTGTCTCTGGTCCACGGTAATGTTCTGTCTCTGGTCCACGGTAATGTTCGATCTCTGGTCCACGATAATGTTCGGTTTCACGGTAATGTTCCGTCTCTGGTCCACGATAATGTTCTGTTTCTGTTTCACGGTAATGTTCCATTTCTGGTCCACGATAATTTTGTGTTTCTGTTTCACGATAATGTTCCGTTTCTGGTCCACGATAATGTTCTGTTTCGCTTTCACGGTAATGTTCTGTCTCTGGTCCATGGTAATGTTCTGTCTCTGGTCCACGATAATGTTCGGTTTCACGGTAATGTTCCGTCTCTGGTCCACGATAATGTTCCGTCTTTGGTCCACGATAATGTTCTGTCTCTGGTCCATGATAATGTTCCGTTTCTGGTCCACGATAATGTTCTGTTTCTGTTTCACGGTAATGTTCTGTCTCTGGTCCACGCTAATGTTCTGTTTCTGTTTCACGGTAATGTTCCGTTTCTGGTCCATGATAATGTTGTGTTTCTGTTTCACGGTAATGTTCTGTTTCTGGTCCACGATAATGTTCTGTTTCTGTTTCACGGTAATGTTCCGTTTCTGGACCATGATAATGTTCTGTCTCTGGTCCACGGTAATGTTCTGTCTCTAGTCCACGGTAATGTTCTGTCTCTGGTCCACGCTAATGTTCGGTTTCACGGTAATGTTCCGTCTCTGGTCCACGATAATGTTCCGTCTTTGGTCCACGATAATGTTCTGTCTCTGGTCCACGATAATGTTCCGTTTCTGGTCCACGATAATGTTCTGTTTCGGTTTCACGGTAATGTTCTGTCGCTGGTCCACGGTAATGTTCTGTCTCTGGTCCAAGGTAATGTTCTGTTTCTGTTTCACGGTAATGTTCAGTTTCTGGTCCACGATAATGTTCTGTTTCTGTTTCACGGTAATGTTCCGTTTCTGGTCCACGATAATGTTGTATTTCTAGTCCACGGTAATGTTCTGTCTCTGGTCCACGATAATGTTCGGTTTCACGGTAATGTTCCGTCTCTGGTCCACGATAATGTTCCGTCTTTGGTCCACGATAATGTTCTGTCTCTGGTCCACAATAATGTTCCGTTTCTGGTCCACGATAATGTTCTGTTTCGGTTTCACGGTAATGTTCCGTCGCCTGTCCACGGTAATGTTCCGTTTCTGGTCCACGATAATGTTGTGTTTCTGTTTCACGCTAATGTTCTGTTTCTGTTTCACGATAATGTTCTGTTTCTGTGTCACGGTAACGTTCCGTTTCTGGTCCACGATAATGTTGTGTTTCTGTTTCACGGTAATGTTCAGTCTCTGGTCCACGATAATGTTCTGTTTCACGGTAATGTTCTGTCTCTGGTCCATGGTAATGTTCTGTCTCTGGTCCACGGTAATGTTCCATTTCTGGTCCACGATAATGTTCTGTTTCGGTTTCACGGTAATGTTCCGTTTCTGGTCCACGATAATGTTCCGTTTCTGTTTCACGTAATGTTCCGTTTCTGGTCCATGATAATGTTCTGTTTCACGGTAATGTTCTGTCTCTGGTCCATGGTAATGTTCTGTCTCTGGTCCATGATAAAGTTCGATCTCTGGTCCACGGTAATGTTCGGTGTCAAGGTAAAGTTCGGTCTCTGGTCCACAGTAATGTTCTGTCTCTGGTCAGCGGTAATGTTCTGTCTCTGGTCCACGGTAATGTTCTGTCTCTGGTCCACGGTAATGTTCTGTCTCTGTTTCACGGTAATGTTCCGTTTCTGGTCCACGATAATGTTCGGTTTCACGGTAATGTTCCGTCTCTGGTCCACGGTAATGTTCTGTTTCTGTTTCACCGTAATGTTCCGTTTCTGGTCCACGATAATGTTCTGTTTCTGTTTCACGGTAATGTTCAGTTTCTGGACCATGATAATGTTCTGTCTCTGGTCCACGGTAATGTTCTGTCTCTAGTCCACGGTAATGTTCTGTCTCTGGTCCACGATAATGTTCGGTTTCACGGTAATGTTCCGTCTCTGGTCCACGATAATGTTCCGTCTTTGGTCCACGATAATGTTCTGTCTCTGGTCCACGATAATGTTCCGTTTCTGGTCCACGATAATGTTCTGTTTCGGTTTCACGGTAATGTTCTGTCGCTGGTCCACGGTAATGTTCTGTCTCTGGTCCAAGGTAATGTTCTGTTTCCGTTTCACGGTAATGTTCAGTTTCTGGTCCACGATAATGTTCTGTTTCTGTTTCACGGTAATGTTCCGTTTCTGGTCAACGATAATGTTGTGTTTCTGTTTCACGGTAATGTTCAGTCTCTGGTCCACGATAATGTTCTGTTTAGGTTTCACGGTAATGTTCTGTCTCTGGTCCACGATAATGTTCCGTCTCTGGTCCACGATAATGTTCGGTTTCACGGTAATGTTCCGTCTCTGGTCCACGATAATGTTCCGTCTTTGGTCCACGATAATGTTCTGTCTCTGGTCCACGATAATGTTCCGTTTCTGGTCCACGATAATATTCTGTTTCGGTTTCACGGTAATGTTCTGTCGCTGGTCCACGGTAATGTTCTGTCTCTGGTCCAAGGTAATGTTCTGTTTCTGTTTCACGGTAATGTTCAGTTTCTGGTCCACGATAATGTTCTGTTTCTGTTTCACGGTAATGTTCCGTTTCTGGTCCACGATAATGTTGTGTTTCTAGTCCACGGTAATGTTCTGTCTCTGGTCCACGATAATGTTCGGTTTCACGGTAATGTTCCGTCTCTGGTCCACGATAATGTTCCGTCTTTGGTCCACGATAATGTTCTGTCTCTGGTCCACGATAATGTTCCGTTTCTGGTCCACGATAATGTTCTGTTTCGGTTTCACGGTAATGTTCTGTCGCTGGTCCACGGTAATGTTCCGTTTCTGGTCCACGATAATGTTGTGTTTCTGTTTCACGCTAATGTTCTGTTTCTGTTTCACGATAATGTTCTGTTTCTGTGTCACGGTAACGTTCCGTTTCTGGTCCACGATAATGTTGTGTTTCTGTTTCACGGTAATGTTCAGTCTCTGGTCCACGATAATGTTCTGTTTCACGGTAATGTTCTGTCTCTGGTCCATGGTAATGTTCTGTGTCTGGTCCACGGTAATGTTCCGTTTCTGGTCCACGATAATGTTGTGTTTCTAGTCCACGGTAATGTTCTGTCTCTGGTCCACGATAATGTTCGGTTTCACGGTAATGTTCCGTCTCTGGTCCACGATAATGTTCCGTCTTTGGTCCACGATAATGTTCTGTCTCTGGTCCACGATAATGTTCCGTTTCTGGTCCACGATAATGTTCTGTTTCGGTTTCACGGTAATGTTCCGTTTCTGGTCCATGATAATGTTCTGTTTCACGGTAATGTTCTGTCTCTGGTCCATGGTAATGTTCTGTCTCTGGTCCATGATAAAGTTCGATCTCTGGTCCACGGTAATGTTCGGTGTCAAGGTAAAGTTCCTTCTCTGGTCCACAGTAATGTTCTGTCTCTGGTCCACGGTAATGTTCTGTCTCTGGTCCACGGTAATGTTCTGTCTCTGGTCCACGGTAATGTTCTGTCTCTGTTTCACGGTAATGTTCCGTTTCTGGTCCACGATAATGTTCGGTTTCACGGTAATGTTCCGTCTCTGGTCCACGGTAATGTTCTGTTTCTGTTTCACGGTAATGTTCCGTTTCTGGTCCACGATAATGTTCTGTTTCTGTTTCACGGTAATGTTCAGTTTCTGGTCCACGATAATGTTCTGTTTCTGTTTCACGGTAATGTTCCGTTTCTGGTCAACGATAATGTTGTGTTTCTGTTTCACGGTAATGTTCAGTCTCTGGTCCACGATAATGTTCTGTTTAGGTTTCACGGTAATGTTCTGTCTCTGGTCCACGATAATGTTCCGTCTCTGGTCCACGATAATGTTCCGTTTCTGGTCCACGATAATGTTCTGTTTCGGATTCACGGTAATGTTCTGTCTCTGGTCCACGATAATGTTCTGTCTCTGGTCCACGATCATGTTCTGTTTCTGTTTCACGGTAATGTTCCATTTCTGGTCCACGATAATGTTGTGTTTCTTTTTCACGGTAATGTTCCGTTTCTGGTCCACGATAATGTTCTGTTTCGGTTTCACGGTAATGTTTGATCTCTGGTCCACGATAATGTTCGGTTTCACGGTAATGTTCTGTCTCTGGTCCACGCTAATGTTCAGTTTCTGTTTCACGGTAATGTTCTGTCTCTGGTCCACGCTAATGTTCTGTTTCTGTTTCACGGTAATGTTCCGTTTCTGGTCCATGATAATTTTCTGTTTCACGGTAATGTTCTGTCTCTGGTCCACGCTAATGTTCTGTTTCTGTTTCACGGTAATGTTCCGTTTCTGGTCCACGATAATGTTGTATTTCTGTTTCACGGTAATGTTCTTTTTCACAGAAATGTTCTGTCTCTGGTCCACACTAATGTTCTGTTTCTGTTTCAATGTAATGTTCCGTTTCTGGTCCACGGTAATGTTCTGTCTCTGGTCCACGGTAATGTTCGATCTCTGGTCCACGATAATGTTCAGTTTCACGGTAATGTTCCATTTCTGGTCCACGATAATTTTGTGTTTCTGTTTCACGGTAATGTTCCGTTTCTGGTCCACGATAATGTTCTGTTTCGGTTTCACGGTAATGTTCTGTCTCTGGTCCACGATAATGTTCGGTTTCACGGTAATGTTCCGTCTCTGGTCCACGATAATGTTCCGTCTTTGGTCCACGATAATGTTCTGTCTCTGGTCCATGATAATGTTCCGTTTCTGGTTCACGATAATGTTCTGTTTCTGTTTCACGGTAATGTTCTGTTTCTGGTCCACGATAATGTTTTGTTTCTGTTTCACGTTAATGTTCCGTTTCTGGACCATGATAATGTTCTGTCTCTGGTCCACGGTAATGTTCGGTTTCACGGTAATGTTCCGTCTCTGGTCCACGATAATGTTCTGTTTCTGTTTCACGGTAATGTTCCATTTCTGGTCCACGATAATTTTGTGTTTCTGTTTCACGGTAATGTTCCGTTTCTGGTCCACGATAATGTTCTGTTTGAGTTTCACGGTAATGTTCTGTCTCTGGTCCATGGTAATGTTCTGTCTCTGGTCCACGATAATGTTCTGTCTCTGGTCCATGATAATGTTCCGTTTCTGGTCCATGATAATGTTCTGTTTCTGTTTCACGGTAATGTTCCGTCTCTGGTCCACGGTAATGTTCTGTCTCTGGTCCACGGTAATGTTCTGTCTCTGGTCCACGGTAATGTTCGATCTCTGGTCCACGATAATGTTCGGTTTCACGGTAATGTTCCGTCTCTGGTCCACGATAATGTTCTGTTTCTGTTTCACGGTAATGTTCCATTTCTGGTCCACGATAATTTTTTGTTTCTGTTTCACGATAATGTTCTGTTTCTGGTCCATGATAATGTTCGGTTTCACGGTAATGTTCCGTCTCTGGTCCACGATAATGTTCCGTCTTTGGTCCACGATAATGTTCTGTCTCTGGTACATGATAATGTTCCGTTTCTGGTCCACGATAATGTTCTGTTTATGTTTCACGGTAATGTTCTGTCTCTGGTGCACGCTAATGTTCTGTTTCTGTTTCACGGTAATGTTCCGTTTCTGGTCCACGATAATGTTGTGTTTCTGTTTCACGGTAATGTTCTGTTTCTGGTCCACGATAATGTTCTGTTTCTGTTTCACGGTAATGTTCCGTTTCTGGACCATGATAATGTTCTGTCTCTGGTCCACGGTAATGTTCTGTCTCTGGTCCACGGTAATGTTCTGTCTCTGGTCCACGATAATGTTCGGTTTCACGGTAATGTTCCGTCTCTGGTCCACCATAATGTTCCGTCTTTGGTCCACGATAATGTTCTGTCTCTGGTCCACGATATTGTTCCGTTTCTGGTCCACGATAATGTTCTGTTTCGGTTTCACGGTAATGTTCAGTCTCTGGTCCACGATAATGTTCTGTTTAGGTTTCACGGTAATGTTCTGTCTCTGGTCCACGATAATGTTCCGTCTCTGGTCCACGATAATGTTCCGTTTCTGGTCCACGATAATGTTCTGTTTCGGATTCACGGTAATGTTCTGTCTCTGGTCCACGATAATGTTCTGTCTCTGGTCCACGATAATGTTCTGTTTCTGTTTCACGGTAATGTTCCGTTTCTGGTCCACGATAATTTTCCGTCTTTGGTCCACGATAATGTTCCGTTTCTGTTTCACGGTAATGTTCCGTTTCTAGTCCATGATAATGTTCTGTTTCACGGTAATGTTTTGTCTCTGGTCCATGGTAATGTTCTGTCTCTGGTCCACGGTAATGTTCCGTTTCTGGTCCACGATAATGTTCTGTTTCGGTTTCACGGTAATGTTCCGTTCTGGTCCACGATAATATTCTGTTTCTGTTTCATGGTAATGTTCCGTTTCTGGTCCATGATAATGTTCTGTTTCACGGTAATGTTCTGTCTCTGGTCCATGGTAATGTTCTGTCTCTGGTCCATGATAAAGTTCGATCTCTGGTCCACGGAAATTTTCGGTTTCAAGGTAAAGTTCGGTCTCTGGTCCACAGTAATGTTCTGTCTCTGGTCCACGGTAATGTTCTGTCTCTGGTCCACGGTAATGTTCTGTCTCTGGTCCACGGTAATGTTCTGTCTCTGGTCCACGGTAATGTTCTGTCTCTAGTCCACGGTAATGTTCTGTCTCTGGTCCACGATAATGTTCGGTTTCACGGTAATGTTCCGTCTCTGGTCCACGATAATGTTCCGTCTTTGGTCCACGATAATGTTCTGTCTCTGGTCCACGATAATGTTCCGTTTCTGTTCCACGATAATGTTCTGTTTCGGTGTCACGGTAATGTTCTGTCGCTGGTCCACGGTAATGTTCCGTTTCTGGTCCACGATAATGTTGTGTTTCTGTTTCACGCTAATGTTCTGTTTCTGTTTCACGATAATGTTCTGTTTCTCTGTCACGGTAATGTTCCGTTTCTGGTCCACGATAATGTTGTATTTCTGTTTCACGGTAATGTTCAGTCTCTGGTCCACGATAATGTTCTTTTTCACGGTAATGTTCTGTCTCTGGTCCATGGTAATGTTCTGTCTCTGGTCCACGGTAATGTTCCATTTCTGGTCCACGATAATGTTCTGTTTCGGTTTCACGGTAATGTTCCATTTCTGGTCCACGATAATGTTCTGTTTCTGTTTCACGGTAATGTTCCGTTTCTGGTCCATGATAATGTTCTGTTTCACGGTAATGTTCCGTTTCTGGTCCACGATAATGTTGTGTTTCTGTTTCACGCTAATGTTCTGTTTCTGTTTCACGATAATGTTCTGTTTCTGTGTCACGGTAACGTTCCGTTTCTGGTCCACGATAATGTTGTGTTTCTGTTTCACGGTAATGTTCAGTCTCTGGTCCACGATAATGTTCTGTTTCACGGTAATGTTCTGTCTCTGGTCCATGGTAATGTTCTGTCTCTGGTCCACGGTAATGTTCCATTTCTGGTCCACGATAATGTTCTGTTTCGGTTTCACGGTAATGTTCCGTTTCTGGTCCACGATAATGTTCTGTTTCTGTTTCACGGTAATGTTCCGTTTCTGGTCCATGATAATGTTCTGTTTCACGGTAATGTTCTGTCTCTGGTCCATGGTAATGTTCTGTCTCTGGTCCATGATAAAGTTCGATCTCTGGTCCACGGTAATGTTCGGTGTCAAGGTAAAGTTCGGTCTCTGGTCCACAGTAATGTTCTGTCTCTGGTCAGCAGTAATGTTCTGTCTCTGGTCCACGGTAATGTTCTGTCTCTGTTTCACGGTAATGTTCCGTTTCTGGTCCACGATAATGTTCGGTTTCACGGTAATGTTCCGTCTCTGGTCCACGGTAATGTTCTGTATCTGTTTCACGGTAATGTTCCGTTTCTGGTCCACGATAATGTTCTGTTTCTGTTTCACGGTAATGTTCAGTTTCTGGACCATGATAATGTTCTGTCTCTGGTCCACGGTAATGTTCTGTCTCTAGTCCACGGTAATGTTCTGTCTCTGGTCCACGATAATGTTCGGTTTCACGGTAATGTTCCGTCTCTGGTCCACGATAATGTTCCGTCTTTGGTCCACGATAATGTTCTGTCTCTGGTCCACGATAATGTTCCGTTTCTGGTCCACGATAATGTTCTGTTTCGGTTTCACGGTAATGTTCTGTCGCTGGTCCACGGTAATGTTCTGTCTCTGGTCCAAGGTAATGTTCTGTTTCTGTTTCACGGTAATGTTCAGTTTCTGGTCCACGATAATGTTCTGTTTCTGTTTCACGGTAATGTTCCGTTTCTGGTCAACGATAATGTTGTGTGTCTGTTTCACGGTAATGTTCAGTCTCTGGTCCACGATAATGTTCTGTTTAGGTTTCACGGTAATGTTCTGTCTCTGGTCCACGATAATGTTCCGTCTCTGGTCCACGATAATGTTCGGTTTCACGGTAATGTTCCGTCTCTGGTCCACGATAATGTTCCGTCTTTGGTCCACGATAATGTTCTGTCTCTGGTCCACGATAATGTTCCGTTTCTGGTCCACGATAATGTTCTGTTTCGGTTTCACGGTAATGTTCCGTCTCTGGTCCACGATAATGTTCCGTCTTTGGTCCACGATAATGTTCTGTCTCTGGTCCATGATAATGTTCCGTTTCTGGTCCACGATAATGTTCTGTTTCTGTTTCACGGTAATGTTCTGTCTCTGGTCCACGCTAATGTTCTGTTTCTGTTTCGCGGTAATGTTCCGTTTCTGGTCCACGATAATGTTGTGTTTCTGTTTCACGGTAATGTTCTGTTTCTGGTCCACGATAATGTTCTGTTTCTGTTTCACGGTAATGTTCCGTTTCTGGACCATGATAATGTTCTGTCTCTGGTCCACGGTAATGTTCTGTCTCTAGTCCACGGTAATGTTCTGTCTCTGGTCCACGATAATGTTCGGTTTCGCGGTAATGTTCCGTCTCTGGTCCACGATAATGTTCCGTCTTTGGTCCACGATAATGTTGTGTTTCTGTTTCACGGTAATGTTCCGTTTCTGGTCCACGATAATGTTCTGTTTCTGTTTCACGGTAATGTTCCGTTTCTGGACCATGATAATGTTCTGTCTCTGGTCCACGATAATGTTCGGTTTCGCGGTAATGTTCCGTCTCTGGTCCACGATAATGTTCCGTCTCTGGTCCACGATAATGTTCCGTCTTTGGTCCACGATAATGTTGTGTTTCTGTTTCACGGTCATGTTCCGTTTCTGGTCCACGATAATGTTCTGTTTCTGTTTCACGGTAATGTTCCGTTTCTGGACCATGATAATGTTCTGTCTCTAGTCCACGGTAATTTTCTGTCTCTGGTCCAAGATAATGTTCGGTTTCACGGTAATGTTCCGTCTCTTGTCCACGGTAATGTTCTGTCTCTGGTCCACGGTAATGTTCTCTCTCTGGTCCACGGTAATGTTCGATCTCTGGTCCACGATAATGTTCGGTTTCACGGTAATGTTCCGTCTCTGGTCCACGATAATGTTCTGTTTCTGTTTCACGGTAATGTTCCATTTCTGGTCCACGATAATTTTGTGTTGGTGTTTCACGATAATGTTCCGTTTCTGGTCCACGATAATGTTCTGTTTCGCTTTCACGGTAATGTTCTGTCTCTGGTCCATGGTAATGTTCTGTCTCTGGTCCACGATAATGTTCGGTTTCACGGTAATGTTCCGTCTCTGGTCCACGATAATGTTCCGTCTTTGGTCCACGATAATGTTCTGTCTCTGGTCCACGATAATGTTCCGTTTCTGGTCCACGATAATGTTCTGTTTCTGTTTCAAGGTAATGTTCTGTCTCTGGTCCACGCTAATGTTCTGTTTCTGTTTCACGGTAATGTTCCGTTTCTGGTCCATGATAATGTTGTGTTTCTGTTTCACGGTAATGTTCTGTTTCTGGTCCACGATAATGTTCTGTTTCTGTTTCACGGTAATGTTCCGTTTCTGGACCATGATAATGTTCTGTCTCTGGTCCACGGTAATGTTCTGTCTCTAGTCCACGGTAATGTTCTGTCTCTGGTCCACGCTAATGTTCGGTTTCACGGTAATGTTCCGTCTCTGGTCCACGATAATGTTCCGTCTTTGGTCCACGATAATGTTCTGTCTCTGGTCCACGATAATGTTCTGTCTCTGGTCCAAGGTAATGTTCTGTTTCTGTTTCACGGTAATGTTCAGTTTCTGGTCCACGATAATGTTCTGTTTCTGTTTCACGGTAATGTTCCGTTTCTGGTCCACGATAATGTTCTGTTTCGGTTTCACGGTAATGTTCCGTTTCTGGTCAACGATAATGTTCTGTTTCTGTTTCACGGTAATGTTCCGTTTCTGGTCCATGATATTGTTCTGTTTCACGGTAATGTTCTGTCTCTGGTCCATGGTAATGTTCTGTCTCTGGTCCATGATAAAGTTCGATCTCTGGTCCACGGTAATGTTCGGTGTCAAGGTAAAGTTCGGTCTCTGGTCCACAGTAATGTTCTGTCTCTGGTCAGCGGTAATGTTCTGTCTCTGGTCCACGGTAATGTTCTGTCTCTGGTCCACGGTAATGTTCCGTTTCTGGTCCACGATAATGTTCGGTTTCACGGTAATGTTCCGTCTCTGGTCCACGGTAATGTTCTGTTTCTGTTTCACGGTAATGTTCCGTTTCTGGTCCACGATAATGTTCTGTTTCTGTTTCACGGTAATGTTCAGTTTCTGGACCATGATAATGTTCTGTCTCTGGTCCACGGTAATGTTCTGTCTCTAGTCCACGGTAATGTTCTGTCTCTGGTCCACGATAATGTTCGGTTTCACGGTAATGTTCCGTCTCTGGTCCACGATAATGTTCCGTCTTTGGTCCACGATAATGTTCTGTCTCTGGTCCACGATAATGTTCCGTTTCTGGTCCACGATAATGTTCTGTTTCGGTTTCACGGTAATGTTCTGTCGCTGGTCCACGGTAATGTTCTGTCTCTGGTCCAAGGTAATGTTCTGTTTCTGTTTCACGGTAATGTTCAGTTTCTGGTCCACGATAATGTTCGGTTTCTGTTTCACGGTAATGTTCCGTTTCTGGTCAACGATAATGTTGTGTTTCTGTTTCACGGTAATGTTCAGTCTCTGGTCCACGATAATGTTCTGTTTAGGTTTCACGGTAATGTTCTGTCTCTGGTCCACGATAATGTTCCGTCTCTGGTCCACGATAATGTTCGGTTTCACGGTAATGTTCCGTCTCTGGTCCACGATAATGTTCCGTCTTTGGTCCACGATAATGTTCTGTCTCTGGTCCACGATAATGTTCCGTTTCTGGTCCACGATAATGTTCTGTTTCGGTTTCACGGTAATGTTCTGTCGCTGGTCCACGGTAATGTTCTGTCTCTGGTCCAAGGTAATGTTCTGTTTCTGTTTCACGGTAATGTTCAGTTTCTGGTCCACGATAATGTTCTGTTTCTGTTTCACGGTAATGTTCCGTTTCTGGTCCACGATAATGTTGTGTTTCTAGTCCACGGTAATGTTCTGTCTCTGGTCCACGATAATGTTCGGTTTCACGGTAATGTTCCGTCTCTGGTCCACGATAATGTTCCGTCTTTGGTCCACGATAATGTTCTGTCTCTGGTCCACGATAATGTTCCGTTTCTGGTCCACGATAATGTTCTGTTTCGGTTTCACGGTAATGTTCTGTCGCTGGTCCACGGTAATGTTCCGTTTCTGGTCCACGATAATGTTGTGTTTCTGTTTCACGCTAATGTTCTGTTTCTGTTTCACGATAATGTTCTGTTTCTGTGTCACGGTAACGTTCCGTTTCTGGTCCACGATAATGTTGTGTTTCTGTTTCACGGTAATGTTCAGTCTCTGGTCCACGATAATGTTCTGTTTCACGGTAATGTTCTGTCTCTGGTCCATGGTAATGTTCTGTGTCTGGTCCACGGTAATGTTCCATTTCTGGTCCATGATAATGTTCTGTTTCGGTTTCACGGTAATGTTCCGTTTCTGGTCCACGATAATGTTCTGTTTCTGTTTCACGGTAATGTTCCGTTTCTGGTCCATGATAATGTTCTGTTTCACGGTAATGTTCTGTCTCTGGTCCATGGTAATGTTCTGTCTCTGGTCCATGATAAAGTTCGATCTCTGGTCCACGGTAATGTTCGGTGTCAAGGTAAAGTTCCTTCTCTGGTCCACAGTAATGTTCTGTCTCTGGTCCACGGTAATGTTCTGTCTCTGGTCCACGGTAATGTTCTGTCTCTGGTCCACGGTAATGTTCTGTCTCTGTTTCACGGTAATGTTCCGTTTCTGGTCCACGATAATGTTCGGTTTCACGGTAATGTTCCGTCTCTGGTCCACGGTAATGTTCTGTTTCTGTTTCACGGTAATGTTCCGTTTCTGGTCCACGATAATGTTCTGTTTCTGTTTCACGGTAATGTTCAGTTTCTGGACCATGATAATGTTCTGTCTCTGGTCCACGATAATGTTCGGTTTCACGGTAATTTTCGTCTCTGGTCCACGATAATGTTCCGTCTTTGGTCCAAGATAATGTTCTGTCTCTGGTCCACGATAATGTTCCGTTTCTGGTCCACGATAATGTTCTGTTTCGGTTTCACGGTAATGTTCTGTCGCTGGTCCACGGTAATGTTCTGTCTCTGGTCCAAGGTAATGTTCTGTTTCTGTTTCACGGTAATGTTCAGTTTCTGGTCCACGATAATGTTCTGTTTCTGGTTCACGGTAATGTTCCGTTTCTGGTCAACGATAATGTTGTGTTTCTGTTTCACGGTAATGTTCAGTCTCTGGTCCACGATAATGTTCTGTTTAGGTTTCACGGTAATGTTCTGTCTCTGGTCCACGATAATGTTCCGTCTCTGGTCCACGATAATGTTCCGTTTCTGGTCCACGATAATGTTCTGTTTCGGATTCACGGTAATGTTCTGTCTCTGGTCCACGATAATGTTCTGTCTCTGGTCCACGATCATGTTCTGTTTCTGTTTCACGGTAATGTTCCATTTCTGGTCCACGATAATGTTGTGTTTCTTTTTCACGGTAATGTTCCGTTTCTGGTCCACGATAATGTTCTGTTTCGGTTTCACGGTAATGTTCGATCTCTGGTCCACGATAATGTTCGGTTTCACGGTAATGTTCTGTCTCTGGTCCACGCTAATGTTCTGTTTCTGTTTCACGGTAATGTTCTGTCTCTGGTCCACGCTAATGTTCTGTTTCTGTTTCACGGTAATGTTCCGTTTCTGGTCCATGATAATTTTCTGTTTCACGGTAATGTTCTGTCTCTGGTCCACGCTAATGTTTTGTTTCTGTTTCACGGTAATGTTCCGTTTCTGGTCCACGATAATGTTGTATTTCTGTTTCACGGTAATGTTCAGTCTCTGGTCCACGATAATGTTCTGTTTAGGTTTCACGGTAATGTTCTGTCTCTGGTCCACGATAATGTTCCGTCTCTGGTCCACGATAATGTTCTGTTTCTGGTTCACGATAATGTTCTGTTTCGGATTCACGGTAATGTTCTTTCTCTGGTCCACGATAATGTTCTGTCTCTGGTCCACGATAATGTTCTGTTTCTGTTTCACGGTAATGTTCCGTTTCTGGTCCACGATAATGTTGTGCTTCTTTTTCACGGTAATGTTCCGTTTCTGGTCCACGATAATGTTCTGTTTCGGTTTCACGGTAATGTTCGATCTCTGGTCCACGATAATGTTCGGTTTCACGGTAATGTTCTGTCTCTGGTCCACGCTAATGTTCTGTTTCTGTTTCACGGTAATGTTCTGTCTCTGGTCCACGCTAATGTTCTGTTTCTGTTTCACGGTAATGTTCCGTTTCTGGTCCATGATAATTTTCTGTTTCACGGTAATGTTCTGTCTCTGGTCCACGCTAATGTTCTGTTTCTGTTTCACGGTAATGTTCCGTTTCTGGTCCACGATAATGTTGTATTTCTGTTTCACGGTAATGTTCTTTTTCACAGTAATGTTCTGTCTCTAGTCCACGCTAATGTTCTGTTTCTGTTTCACGGTAATGTTCCGTTTCTGGGCCACGGTAATGTTCTGTCTCTGGTCCACGGTAATGTTCTGTCTCTGGTCCACGGTAATGTTTGATCTCTGGTCCACGATAATGTTCGGTTTCACGGTAATGTTCCGTCTCTGGTCCACGATAATGTTCTGTTTCTGTTTCACGGTAATGTTCCATTTCTGGTCCACGATAATTTTGTGTTTCTGTTTCACGGTAATGTTCCGTTTCTGGTCCACGATAATGTTCTGTTTCGGTTTCACGGTAATGTTCTGTCTCTGGTCCATGGTAATGTTCTGTCTCTGGTCCACGATAATGTTCGGTTTCACGGTAATGTTCCGTCTCTGGTCCACGATAATGTTCTGTCTCTGGTCCATGATAATGTTCCGTTTCTGGTCCACGATAATGTTCTGTTTCTGTTTCACGGTAATGTTCTGTTTCTGGTCCACGATAATGTTCTGTTTCTGTTTCACGGTAATGTTCCGTTTCTGGACCATGATAATGTTCTGTCTCTGGTCCACGGTAATGTTCTGTCTCTAGTCCACGGTAATGTTCTGTCTCTGGTCCACGATAATGTTCGGTTTCACGGTAATGTTCCGTCTCTGGTCCACGGTAATGTTCTGTCTCTGGTCCACGGTAATGTTCTGTCTCTGGTCCACGGTAATGTTCGATCTCTGGTCCACGATAATGTTCGGTTTCACGGTAATGTTCCGTCTCTGGTCCACGATAATGTTCTGTTTCTGTTTCACGGTAATGTTCCATTTCTGGTCCACGATAATTTTGTGTTTCTGTTTCATGGTAATGTTCCGTTTCTGGTCCACGATAATGTTCTGTTTCGGTTTCACGGTAATGTTCTGTCTCTGGTCCATGGTAATGTTCTGTCTCTGGTCCACAATAATGTTCGGTTTCACGGTAATGTTCCGTCTCTGGTCCACGATAATGTTCCGTCTTTGGTCCACGATAATGTTCTGTCTCTGGTCCATGATAATGTTCCGTTTCTGGTCCACGATAATGTTCTGTTTCTGTTTCACGGTAATGTTCTGTCTCTGGTCCACGCTAATGTTCTGTTTCTGTTTCACGGTAATGTTCCGTTTCTGGTCCACGATAATGTTGTGTTTCTGTTTCACGGTAATGTTCTGTTTCTGGTCCACGATAATGTTCTGTTTCTGTTTCACGGTAATGTTCCGTTTCTGGACCATGATAATGTTCTGTCTCTGGTCCACGGTAATGTTCTGTCTCTAGTCCACGGTAATGTTCTGTCTCTGGTCCACGATAATGTTCGGTTTCGCGGTAATGTTCCGTCTCTGGTCCACGATAATGTTCCGTCTTTGGTCCACGATAATGTTGTGTTTCTGTTTCACGGTAATGTTCCGTTTCTGGTCCACGATAATGTTCTGTTTCTGTTTCACGGTAATGTTCCGTTTCTGGACCATGATAATGTTCTGTCTCTGGTCCACGGTAATGTTCTGTCTCTAGTCCACGGTAATTTTCTGTCTCTGGTCCAAGATAATGTTCGGTTTCACGGTAATGTTCCGTCTCTTGTCCACGGTAATGTTCTGTCTCTGGTCCACGGTAATGTTCTGTCTCTGGTCCACGGTAATGTTCGATCTCTGGTCCACGATAATGTTCGGTTTCACGGTAATGTTCCGTCTCTGGTCCACGATAATGTTCTGTTTCTGTTTCACGGTAATGTTCCATTTCTGGTCCACGATAATTTTGTGTTTCTGTTTCACGATAATGTTCCGTTTCTGGTCCACGATAATGTTATGTTTCGCTTTCACGGTAATGTTCTGTCTCTGGTCCATGGTAATGTTCTGTCTCTGGTCCACGATAATGTTCGGTTTCACGGTAATGTTCCGTCTCTGGTCCACGATAATGTTCCGTCTTTGGTCCACGATAATGTTCTGTCTCTGGTCCATGATAATGTTCCGTTTCTGGTCCACGATAATGTTCTGTTTCTGTTTCACGGTAATGTTCTGTCTCTGGTCCACGCTAATGTTCTGTTTCTGTTTCACGGTAATGTTCCGTTTCTGGTCCATGATAATGTTGTGTTTCTGTTTCACGGTAATGTTCTGTTTCTGGTCCACGATAATGTTCTGTTTCTGTTTCACGGTAATGTTCCGTTTCTGGACCATGATAATGTTCTGTCTCTGGTCCACGGTAATGTTCTGTCTCTAGTCCACGGTAATGTTCTGTCTCTGGTCCACGCTAATGTTCGGTTTCACGGTAATGTTCCGTCTCTGGTCCACGATAATGTTCCGTCTTTGGTCCACGATAATGTTCTGTCTCTGGTCCACGATAATGTTCCGTTTCTGGTCCACGATAATGTTCTGTTTCGGTTTCACGGTAATGTTCTGTCGCTGGTCCACGGTAATGTTCTGTCTCTGGTCCAAGGTAATGTTCTGTTTCTGTTTCACGGTAATGTTCAGTTTCTGGTCCACGATAATGTTCTGTTTCTGTTTCACGGTAATGTTCCGTTTCTGGTCCACGATAATGTTGTATTTCTAGTCCACGGTAATGTTCTGTCTCTGGTCCACGATAATGTTCGGTTTCACGGTAATGTTCCGTCTCTGGTCCACGATAATGTTCCGTCTTTGGTCCATGATAATGTTCTGTCTCTGGTCCACGATAATGTTCCGTTTCTGGTCCACGATAATGTTCTGTTTCGGTTTCACGGTAATGTTCCGTCGCCTGTCCACGGTAATGTTCCGTTTCTGGTCCACGATAATGTTCTGTTTCTGTGTCACGGTAACGTTCCGTTTCTGGTCCACGATAATGTTGTGTTTCTGTTTCACGGTAATGTTCAGTCTCTGGTCCACGATAATGTTCTGTTTCACGGTAATGTTCTGTCTCTGGTCCAAGGTAATGTTCTGTCTCTGGTCCACGGTAATGTTCCATTTCTGGTCCACGATAATGTTCTGTTTCGGTTTCACGGTAATGTTCCGTTTCTGGTCCACGATAATGTTCTGTTTCTGTTTCACGTAATGTTCCGTTTCTGGTCCATGATAATGTTCTGTTTCACGGTAATGTTCTGTCTCTGGTCCATGGTAATGTTCTGTCTCTGGTCCATGATAAAGTTCGATCTCTGGTCCACGGTAATGTTCGGTGTCAAGGTAAAGTTCGGTCTCTGGTCCACAGTAATGTTCTGTCTCTGGTCAGCGGTAATGTTCTGTCTCTGGTCCACGGTAATGTTCTGTCTCTGTTTCACGGTAATGTTCCGTTTCTGGTCCACGATAATGTTCGGTTTCACGGTAATGTTCCGTCTCTGGTCCACGGTAATGTTCTGTTTCTGTTTCACGGTAATGTTCCGTTTCTGGTCCACGATAATGTTCTGTTTCTGTTTCACGGTAATGTTCAGTTTCTGGACCATGATAATTTTCTGTCTCTGGTCCACGGTAATGTTCTGTCTCTAGTCCACGGTAATGTTCTGTCTCTGGTCCACGATAATGTTCGGTTTCACGGTAATGTTCCGTCTCTGGTCCACGATAATGTTCCGTCTTTGGTCCACGATAATGTTCTGTCTCTGGTCCACGATAATGTTCCGTTTCTGGTCCACGATAATGTTCTGTTTCGGTTTCACGGTAATGTTCTGTCGCTGGTCCACGGTAATGTTCTGTCTCTGGTCCAAGGTAATGTTGTGTTTCTGTTTCACGGTAATGTTCTGTTTCTGGTCCACGATAATGTTCTGTTTCTGTTTCACGGTAATGTTCCATTTCTGGACCATGATAATGTTCTGTCTCTGGTCCACGGTAATGTTCTGTCTCTAGTCCACGGTAATGTTCTGTCTCTGGTCCACGCTAATGTTCTGTTTCTGTTTCACGGTAATGTTCTGTCTCTGGTCCACGCTAATGTTCTGTTTCTGTTTCACGGTAATGTTCCGTTTCTGGTCCATGATAATTTTCTGTTTCACGGTAATGTTCTGTCTCTGGTCCACGCTAATGTTCTGTTTCTGTTTCACGGTAATGTTCCGTTTCTGGTCCACGATAATGTTGTATTTCTGTTTCACGGTAATGTTCTTTTTCACAGTAATGTTCTGTCTCTGGTCCACGCTAATGTTCTGTTTCTGTTTCACGGTAATGTTCCGTTTCTGGGCCACGGTAATGTTCTGTCTCTGGTCCACGGTAATGTTCTGTCTCTGGTCCACGGTAATGTTCTGTCTCTGGTCCACGATAATGTTCGGTTTCACGGTAATGTTCCGTCTCTGGTCCACGATAATGTTCTGTTTCTGTTTCACTGTAATGTTCCATTTCTGGTCCACGATAATTTTGTGTTTCTGTTTCACGGTAATGTTCCGTTTCTGGTCCACGATAATGTTCTGTTTCGTAATGTTCTGTCTCTGGTCCATGGTAATGTTCTGTCTCTGGTCCACGATAATGTTCGGTTTCACGGTAATGTTCCGTCTCTGGTCCACGATAATGTTCTGTCTCTGGTCCATGATAATGTTCCGTTTCTGGTCCACGATAATGTTCTGTTTCTGTTTCACGGTAATGTTCTGTTTCTGGTCCACGATAATGTTCTGTTTCTGTTTCACGGTAATGTTCCGTTTCTGGACCATGATAATGTTCTGTCTCTGGTCCACGGTAATGTTCTGTCTCTAGTCCACGGTAATGTTCTGTCTCTGGTCCACGATAATGTTCGGTTTCACGGTAATGTTCCGTCTCTGGTCCACGGTAATGTTCTGTCTCTGGTCCACGGTAATGTTCTGTCTCTTGTCCACGGTAATGTTCGATCTCTGGTCCACGATAATGTTCGGTTTCACGGTAATGTTCCGTCTCTGGTCCACGATAATGTTCTGTTTCTGTTTCACGGTAATGTTCCATTTCTGGTCCACGATAATTTTGTGTTTCTGTTTCATGGTAATGTTCCGTTTCTGGTCCACGATAATGTTCTGTTTCGGTTTCACGGTAATGTTCTGTCTCTGGTCCATGGTAATGTTCTGTCTCTGGTCCACAATAATGTTCGGTTTCACGGTAATGTTCCGTCTCTGGTCCACGATAATGTTCCGTCTTTGGTCCACGATAATGTTCTGTCTCTGGTCCATGATAATGTTCCGTTTCTGGTCCACGATAATGTTCTGTTTCTGTTTCACGGTAATGTTCTGTCTCTGGTCCACGCTAATGTTCTGTTTCTGTTTCACGGTAATGTTCCGTTTCTGGTCCACGATAATGTTGTGTTTCTGTTTCACGGTAATGTTCTGTTTCTGGTCCACGATAATGTTGTGTTTCTGTTTCACGGTAATGTTCCGTTTCTGGACCATGATAATGTTCTGTCTCTGGTCCACGGTAATGTTCTGTCTCTAGTCCACGGTAATGTTCTGTCTCTGGTCCACGATAATGTTCGGTTTCGCGGTAATGTTCCGTCTCTGGTCCACGATAATGTTCCGTCTTTGGTCCACGATAATGTTGTGTTTCTGTTTCACGGTAATGTTCCGTTTCTGGTCCACGATAATGTTCTGTTTCTGTTTCACGGTAATGTTCCGTTTCTGGACCATGATAATGTTCTGTCTCTGGTCCACGGTAATGTTCTGTCTCTAGTCCACGGTAATTTTCTGTCTCTGGTCCAAGATAATGTTCGGTTTCACGGTAATGTTCCGTCTCTTGTCCACGGTAATGTTCTGTCTCTGGTCCACGGTAATGTTCTGTCTCTGGTCCACGGTAATGTTCGATCTCTGGTCCACGATAATGTTCGGTTTCACGGTAATGTTCCGTCTCTGGTCCACGATAATGTTCTGTTTCTGTTTCACGGTAATGTTCCATTTCTGGTCCACGATAATTTTGTGTTTCTGTTTCACGATAATGTTCCGTTTCTGGTCCACGATAATGTTCTGTTTCGCTTTCACGGTAATGTTCTGTCTCTGGTCCATGGTAATGTTCTGTCTCTGGTCCACGATAATGTTCGGTTTCACGGTAATGTTCCGTCTCTGGTCCACGATAATGTTCCGTCTTTGGTCCACGATAATGTTCTGTCTCTGGTCCATGATAATGTTCCGTTTCTGGTCCACGATAATGTTCTGTTTCTGTTTCACGGTAATGTTCCGTTTCTGGTCCATGATAATGTTGTGTTTCTGTTTCACGGTAATGTTCTGTTTCTGGTCCACGATAATGTTCTGTTTCTGTTTCACGGTAATGTTCCGTTTCTGGACCATGATAATGTTCTGTCTCTGGTCCACGGTAATGTTCTGTCTCTAGTCCACGGTAATGTTCTGTCTCTGGTCCACGCTAATGTTCGGTTTCACGGTAATGTTCCGTCTCTGGTCCACGATAATGTTCCGTCTTTGGTCCACGATAATGTTCTGTCTCTGGTCCACGATAATGTTCCGTTTCTGGTCCACGATAATGTTCTGTTTCGGTTTCACGGTAATGTTCTGTCGCTGGTCCACGGTAATGTTCTGTCTCTGGTCCAAGGTAATGTTCTGTTTCTGTTTCACGGTAATGTTCAGTTTCTGGTCCACGATAATGTTCTGTTTCTGTTTCACGGTAATGTTCCGTTTCTGGTCCACGATAATGTTGTATTTCTAGTCCACGGTAATGTTCTGTCTCTGGTCCACGATAATGTTCGGTTTCACGGTAATGTTCCGTCTCTGGTCCACGATAATGTTCCGTCTTTGGTCCACGATAATGTTCTGTCTCTGGTCCACAATAATGTTCCGTTTCTGGTCCACGATAATGTTCTGTTTCGGTTTCACGGTAATGTTCCGTCGCCTGTCCACGGTAATGTTCCGTTTCTGGTCCACGATAATGTTGTGTTTCTGTTTCACGCTAATGTTCTGTTTCTGTTTCACGATAATGTTCTGTTTCTGTGTCACGGTAACGTTCCGTTTCTGGTCCACGATAATGTTGTGTTTCTGTTTCACGGTAATGTTCAGTCTCTGGTCCACGATAATGTTCTGTTTCACGGTAATGTTCTGTCTCTGGTCCATGGTAATGTTCTGTCTCTGGTCCACGGTAATGTTCCATTTCTGGTCCACGATAATGTTCTGTTTCGGTTTCACGGTAATGTTCCGTTTCTGGTCCACGATAATGTTCCGTTTCTGTTTCACGTAATGTTCCGTTTCTGGTCCATGATAATGTTCTGTTTCACGGTAATGTTCTGTCTCTGGTCCATGGTAATGTTCTGTCTCTGGTCCATGATAAAGTTCGATCTCTGGTCCACGGTAATGTTCGGTGTCAAGGTAAAGTTCGGTCTCTGGTCCACAGTAATGTTCTGTCTCTGGTCAGCGGTAATGTTCTGTCTCTGGTCCACGGTAATGTTCTGTCTCTGGTCCACGGTAATGTTCTGTCTCTGTTTCACGGTAATGTTCCGTTTCTGGTCCACGATAATGTTCGGTTTCACGGTAATGTTCCGTCTCTGGTCCACGGTAATGTTCTGTTTCTGTTTCACCGTAATGTTCCGTTTCTGGTCCACGATAATGTTCTGTTTCTGTTTCACGGTAATGTTCAGTTTCTGGACCATGATAATGTTCTGTCTCTGGTCCACGGTAATGTTCTGTCTCTAGTCCACGGTAATGTTCTGTCTCTGGTCCACGATAATGTTCGGTTTCACGGTAATGTTCCGTCTCTGGTCCACGATAATGTTCCGTCTTTGGTCCACGATAATGTTCTGTCTCTGGTCCACGATAATGTTCCGTTTCTGGTCCACGATAATGTTCTGTTTCGGTTTCACGGTAATGTTCTGTCGCTGGTCCACGGTAATGTTCTGTCTCTGGTCCAAGGTAATGTTCTGTTTCTGTTTCACGGTAATGTTCAGTTTCTGGTCCACGATAATGTTCTGTTTCTGTTTCACGGTAATGTTCCGTTTCTGGTCAACGATAATGTTGTGTTTCTGTTTCACGGTAATGTTCAGTCTCTGGTCCACGATAATGTTCTGTTTAGGTTTCACGGTAATGTTCTGTCTCTGGTCCACGATAATGTTCCGTCTCTGGTCCACGATAATGTTCGGTTTCACGGTAATGTTCCGTCTCTGGTCCACGATAATGTTCCGTCTTTGGTCCACGATAATGTTCTGTCTCTGGTCCACGATAATGTTCCGTTTCTGGTCCACGATAATATTCTGTTTCGGTTTCACGGTAATGTTCTGTCGCTGGTCCACGGTAATGTTCTGTCTCTGGTCCAAGGTAATGTTCTGTTTCTGTTTCACGGTAATGTTCAGTTTCTGGTCCACGATAATGTTCTGTTTCTGTTTCACGGTAATGTTCCGTTTCTGGTCCACGATAATGTTGTGTTTCTAGTCCACGGTAATGTTCTGTCTCTGGTCCACGATAATGTTCGGTTTCACGGTAATGTTCCGTCTCTGGTCCACGATAATGTTCCGTCTTTGGTCCACGATAATGTTCTGTCTCTGGTCCACGATAATGTTCCGTTTCTGGTCCACGATAATGTTCTGTTTCGGTTTCACGGTAATGTTCTGTCGCTGGTCCACGGTAATGTTCCGTTTCTGGTCCACGATAATGTTGTGTTTCTGTTTCACGCTAATGTTCTGTTTCTGTTTCACGATAATGTTCTGTTTCTGTGTCACGGTAACGTTCCGTTTCTGGTCCACGATAATGTTGTGTTTCTGTTTCACGGTAATGTTCAGTCTCTGGTCCACGATAATGTTCTGTTTCACGGTAATGTTCTGTCTCTGGTCCATGGTAATGTTCTGTGTCTGGTCCACGGTAATGTTCCGTTTCTGGTCCACGATAATGTTGTGTTTCTAGTCCACGGTAATGTTCTGTCTCTGGTCCACGATAATGTTCGGTTTCACGGTAATGTTCCGTCTCTGGTCCACGATAATGTTCCGTCTTTGGTCCACGATAATGTTCTGTCTCTGGTCCACGATAATGTTCCGTTTCTGGTCCACGATAATGTTCTGTTTCGGTTTCACGGTAATGTTCCGTTTCTGGTCCATGATAATGTTCTGTTTCACGGTAATGTTCTGTCTCTGGTCCATGGTAATGTTCTGTCTCTGGTCCATGATAAAGTTCGATCTCTGGTCCACGGTAATGTTCGGTGTCAAGGTAAAGTTCCTTCTCTGGTCCACAGTAATGTTCTGTCTCTGGTCCACGGTAATGTTCTGTCTCTGGTCCACGGTAATGTTCTGTCTCTGGTCCACGGTAATGTTCTGTCTCTGTTTCACGGTAATGTTCCGTTTCTGGTCCACGATAATGTTCGGTTTCACGGTAATGTTCCGTCTCTGGTCCACGGTAATGTTCTGTTTCTGTTTCACGGTAATGTTCCGTTTCTGGTCCACGATAATGTTCTGTTTCTGTTTCACGGTAATGTTCAGTTTCTGGTCCACGATAATGTTCTGTTTCTGTTTCACGGTAATGTTCCGTTTCTGGTCAACGATAATGTTGTGTTTCTGTTTCACGGTAATGTTCAGTCTCTGGTCCACGATAATGTTCTGTTTAGGTTTCACGGTAATGTTCTGTCTCTGGTCCACGATAATGTTCCGTCTCTGGTCCACGATAATGTTCCGTTTCTGGTCCACGATAATGTTCTGTTTCGGATTCACGGTAATGTTCTGTCTCTGGTCCACGATAATGTTCTGTCTCTGGTCCACGATCATGTTCTGTTTCTGTTTCACGGTAATGTTCCATTTCTGGTCCACGATAATGTTGTGTTTCTTTTTCACGGTAATGTTCCGTTTCTGGTCCACGATAATGTTCTGTTTCGGTTTCACGGTAATGTTTGATCTCTGGTCCACGATAATGTTCGGTTTCACGGTAATGTTCTGTCTCTGGTCCACGCTAATGTTCAGTTTCTGTTTCACGGTAATGTTCTGTCTCTGGTCCACGCTAATGTTCTGTTTCTGTTTCACGGTAATGTTCCGTTTCTGGTCCATGATAATTTTCTGTTTCACGGTAATGTTCTGTCTCTGGTCCACGCTAATGTTCTGTTTCTGTTTCACGGTAATGTTCCGTTTCTGGTCCACGATAATGTTGTATTTCTGTTTCACGGTAATGTTCTTTTTCACAGAAATGTTCTGTCTCTGGTCCACACTAATGTTCTGTTTCTGTTTCAATGTAATGTTCCGTTTCTGGTCCACGGTAATGTTCTGTCTCTGGTCCACGGTAATGTTCGATCTCTGGTCCACGATAATGTTCAGTTTCACGGTAATGTTCCATTTCTGGTCCACGATAATTTTGTGTTTCTGTTTCACGGTAATGTTCCGTTTCTGGTCCACGATAATGTTCTGTTTCGGTTTCACGGTAATGTTCTGTCTCTGGTCCACGATAATGTTCGGTTTCACGGTAATGTTCCGTCTCTGGTCCACGATAATGTTCCGTCTTTGGTCCACGATAATGTTCTGTCTCTGGTCCATGATAATGTTCCGTTTCTGGTTCACGATAATGTTCTGTTTCTGTTTCACGGTAATGTTCTGTTTCTGGTCCACGATAATGTTTTGTTTCTGTTTCACGTTAATGTTCCGTTTCTGGACCATGATAATGTTCTGTCTCTGGTCCACGGTAATGTTCGGTTTCACGGTAATGTTCCGTCTCTGGTCCACGATAATGTTCTGTTTCTGTTTCACGGTAATGTTCCATTTCTGGTCCACGATAATTTTGTGTTTCTGTTTCACGGTAATGTTCCGTTTCTGGTCCACGATAATGTTCTGTTTGAGTTTCACGGTAATGTTCTGTCTCTGGTCCATGGTAATGTTCTGTCTCTGGTCCACGATAATGTTCTGTCTCTGGTCCATGATAATGTTCCGTTTCTGGTCCATGATAATGTTCTGTTTCTGTTTCACGGTAATGTTCCGTCTCTGGTCCACGGTAATGTTCTGTCTCTGGTCCACGGTAATGTTCTGTCTCTGGTCCACGGTAATGTTCGATCTCTGGTCCACGATAATGTTCGGTTTCACGGTAATGTTCCGTCTCTGGTCCACGATAATGTTCTGTTTCTGTTTCACGGTAATGTTCCATTTCTGGTCCACGATAATTTTTTGTTTCTGTTTCACGATAATGTTCTGTTTCTGGTCCATGATAATGTTCGGTTTCACGGTAATGTTCCGTCTCTGGTCCACGATAATGTTCCGTCTTTGGTCCACGATAATGTTCTGTCTCTGGTACATGATAATGTTCCGTTTCTGGTCCACGATAATGTTCTGTTTATGTTTCACGGTAATGTTCTGTCTCTGGTGCACGCTAATGTTCTGTTTCTGTTTCACGGTAATGTTCCGTTTCTGGTCCACGATAATGTTGTGTTTCTGTTTCACGGTAATGTTCTGTTTCTGGTCCACGATAATGTTCTGTTTCTGTTTCACGGTAATGTTCCGTTTCTGGACCATGATAATGTTCTGTCTCTGGTCCACGGTAATGTTCTGTCTCTGGTCCACGGTAATGTTCTGTCTCTGGTCCACGATAATGTTCGGTTTCACGGTAATGTTCCGTCTCTGGTCCACCATAATGTTCCGTCTTTGGTCCACGATAATGTTCTGTCTCTGGTCCACGATATTGTTCCGTTTCTGGTCCACGATAATGTTCTGTTTCGGTTTCACGGTAATGTTCAGTCTCTGGTCCACGATAATGTTCTGTTTAGGTTTCACGGTAATGTTCTGTCTCTGGTCCACGATAATGTTCCGTCTCTGGTCCACGATAATGTTCCGTTTCTGGTCCACGATAATGTTCTGTTTCGGATTCACGGTAATGTTCTGTCTCTGGTCCACGATAATGTTCTGTCTCTGGTCCACGATAATGTTCTGTTTCTGTTTCACGGTAATGTTCCGTTTCTGGTCCACGATAATTTTCCGTCTTTGGTCCACGATAATGTTCCGTTTCTGTTTCACGGTAATGTTCCGTTTCTAGTCCATGATAATGTTCTGTTTCACGGTAATGTTTTGTCTCTGGTCCATGGTAATGTTCTGTCTCTGGTCCACGGTAATGTTCCGTTTCTGGTCCACGATAATGTTCTGTTTCGGTTTCACGGTAATGTTCCGTTCTGGTCCACGATAATATTCTGTTTCTGTTTCATGGTAATGTTCCGTTTCTGGTCCATGATAATGTTCTGTTTCACGGTAATGTTCTGTCTCTGGTCCATGGTAATGTTCTGTCTCTGGTCCATGATAAAGTTCGATCTCTGGTCCACGGAAATTTTCGGTTTCAAGGTAAAGTTCGGTCTCTGGTCCACAGTAATGTTCTGTCTCTGGTCCACGGTAATGTTCTGTCTCTGGTCCACGGTAATGTTCTGTCTCTGGTCCACGGTAATGTTCTGTCTCTGGTCCACGGTAATGTTCTGTCTCTAGTCCACGGTAATGTTCTGTCTCTGGTCCACGATAATGTTCGGTTTCACGGTAATGTTCCGTCTCTGGTCCACGATAATGTTCCGTCTTTGGTCCACGATAATGTTCTGTCTCTGGTCCACGATAATGTTCCGTTTCTGTTCCACGATAATGTTCTGTTTCGGTGTCACGGTAATGTTCTGTCGCTGGTCCACGGTAATGTTCCGTTTCTGGTCCACGATAATGTTGTGTTTCTGTTTCACGCTAATGTTCTGTTTCTGTTTCACGATAATGTTCTGTTTCTCTGTCACGGTAATGTTCCGTTTCTGGTCCACGATAATGTTGTATTTCTGTTTCACGGTAATGTTCAGTCTCTGGTCCACGATAATGTTCTTTTTCACGGTAATGTTCTGTCTCTGGTCCATGGTAATGTTCTGTCTCTGGTCCACGGTAATGTTCCATTTCTGGTCCACGATAATGTTCTGTTTCGGTTTCACGGTAATGTTCCATTTCTGGTCCACGATAATGTTCTGTTTCTGTTTCACGGTAATGTTCCGTTTCTGGTCCATGATAATGTTCTGTTTCACGGTAATGTTCCGTTTCTGGTCCACGATAATGTTGTGTTTCTGTTTCACGCTAATGTTCTGTTTCTGTTTCACGATAATGTTCTGTTTCTGTGTCACGGTAACGTTCCGTTTCTGGTCCACGATAATGTTGTGTTTCTGTTTCACGGTAATGTTCAGTCTCTGGTCCACGATAATGTTCTGTTTCACGGTAATGTTCTGTCTCTGGTCCATGGTAATGTTCTGTCTCTGGTCCACGGTAATGTTCCATTTCTGGTCCACGATAATGTTCCTTTTCGGTTTCACGGTAATGTTCCGTTTCTGGTCCACGATAATGTTCTGTTTCTGTTTCACGGTAATGTTCCGTTTCTGGTCCATGATAATGTTCTGTTTCACGGTAATGTTCTGTCTCTGGTCCATGGTAATGTTCTGTCTCTGGTCCATGATAAAGTTCGATCTCTGGTCCACGGTAATGTTCGGTGTCAAGGTAAAGTTCGGTCTCTGGTCCACAGTAATGTTCTGTCTCTGGTCAGCAGTAATGTTCTGTCTCTGGTCCACGGTAATGTTCTGTCTCTGTTTCACGGTAATGTTCCGTTTCTGGTCCACGATAATGTTCGGTTTCACGGTAATGTTCCGTCTCTGGTCCACGGTAATGTTCTGTATCTGTTTCACGGTAATGTTCCGTTTCTGGTCCACGATAATGTTCTGTTTCTGTTTCACGGTAATGTTCAGTTTCTGGACCATGATAATGTTCTGTCTCTGGTCCACGGTAATGTTCTGTCTCTAGTCCACGGTAATGTTCTGTCTCTGGTCCACGATAATGTTCGGTTTCACGGTAATGTTCCGTCTCTGGTCCACGATAATGTTCCGTCTTTGGTCCACGATAATGTTCTGTCTCTGGTCCACGATAATGTTCCGTTTCTGGTCCACGATAATGTTCTGTTTCGGTTTCACGGTAATGTTCTGTCGCTGGTCCACGGTAATGTTCTGTCTCTGGTCCAAGGTAATGTTCTGTTTCTGTTTCACGGTAATGTTCAGTTTCTGGTCCACGATAATGTTCTGTTTCTGTTTCACGGTAATGTTCCGTTTCTGGTCAACGATAATGTTGTGTGTCTGTTTCACGGTAATGTTCAGTCTCTGGTCCACGATAATGTTCTGTTTAGGTTTCACGGTAATGTTCTGTCTCTGGTCCACGATAATGTTCCGTCTCTGGTCCACGATAATGTTCGGTTTCACGGTAATGTTCCGTCTCTGGTCCACGATAATGTTCCGTCTTTGGTCCACGATAATGTTCTGTCTCTGGTCCACGATAATGTTCCGTTTCTGGTCCACGATAATGTTCTGTTTCGGTTTCACGGTAATGTTCCGTCTCTGGTCCACGATAATGTTCCGTCTTTGGTCCACGATAATGTTCTGTCTCTGGTCCATGATAATGTTCCGTTTCTGGTCCACGATAATGTTCTGTTTCTGTTTCACGGTAATGTTCTGTCTCTGGTCCACGCTAATGTTCTGTTTCTGTTTCGCGGTAAT
This sequence comes from Leuresthes tenuis, assembly GCF_036924035.1. Lineage (NCBI taxonomy): Eukaryota > Metazoa > Chordata > Actinopteri > Atheriniformes > Atherinopsidae > Leuresthes > Leuresthes tenuis. The sequence continues at coordinate 258,775 of NW_027325384.1, forward strand.
GTTCCGTTTCTGGTCCACGATAATGTTGTGTTTCTGTTTCACGGTAATGTTCTGTTTCTGGTCCACGATAATGTTCTGTTTCTGTTTCACGGTAATGTTCCGTTTCTGGACCATGATAATGTTCTGTCTCTGGTCCACGGTAATGTTCTGTCTCTAGTCCACGGTAATGTTCTGTCTCTGGTCCACGATAATGTTCGGTTTCGCGGTAATGTTCCGTCTCTGGTCCACGATAATGTTCCGTCTTTGGTCCACGATAATGTTGTGTTTCTGTTTCACGGTAATGTTCCGTTTCTGGTCCACGATAATGTTCTGTTTCTGTTTCACGGTAATGTTCCGTTTCTGGACCATGATAATGTTCTGTCTCTGGTCCACGATAATGTTCGGTTTCGCGGTAATGTTCCGTCTCTGGTCCACGATAATGTTCCGTCTCTGGTCCACGATAATGTTCCGTCTTTGGTCCACGATAATGTTGTGTTTCTGTTTCACGGTCATGTTCCGTTTCTGGTCCACGATAATGTTCTGTTTCTGTTTCACGGTAATGTTCCGTTTCTGGACCATGATAATGTTCTGTCTCTAGTCCACGGTAATTTTCTGTCTCTGGTCCAAGATAATGTTCGGTTTCACGGTAATGTTCCGTCTCTTGTCCACGGTAATGTTCTGTCTCTGGTCCACGGTAATGTTCTCTCTCTGGTCCACGGTAATGTTCGATCTCTGGTCCACGATAATGTTCGGTTTCACGGTAATGTTCCGTCTCTGGTCCACGATAATGTTCTGTTTCTGTTTCACGGTAATGTTCCATTTCTGGTCCACGATAATTTTGTGTTGGTGTTTCACGATAATGTTCCGTTTCTGGTCCACGATAATGTTCTGTTTCGCTTTCACGGTAATGTTCTGTCTCTGGTCCATGGTAATGTTCTGTCTCTGGTCCACGATAATGTTCGGTTTCACGGTAATGTTCCGTCTCTGGTCCACGATAATGTTCCGTCTTTGGTCCACGATAATGTTCTGTCTCTGGTCCACGATAATGTTCCGTTTCTGGTCCACGATAATGTTCTGTTTCTGTTTCAAGGTAATGTTCTGTCTCTGGTCCACGCTAATGTTCTGTTTCTGTTTCACGGTAATGTTCCGTTTCTGGTCCATGATAATGTTGTGTTTCTGTTTCACGGTAATGTTCTGTTTCTGGTCCACGATAATGTTCTGTTTCTGTTTCACGGTAATGTTCCGTTTCTGGACCATGATAATGTTCTGTCTCTGGTCCACGGTAATGTTCTGTCTCTAGTCCACGGTAATGTTCTGTCTCTGGTCCACGCTAATGTTCGGTTTCACGGTAATGTTCCGTCTCTGGTCCACGATAATGTTCCGTCTTTGGTCCACGATAATGTTCTGTCTCTGGTCCACGATAATGTTCCGTTTCTGGTCCACGATAATGTTCTGTTTCGGTTTCACGGTAATGTTCTGTCGCTGGTCCACGGTAATGTTCTGTCTCTGGTCCAAGGTAATGTTCTGTTTCTGTTTCACGGTAATGTTCAGTTTCTGGTCCACGATAATGTTCTGTTTCTGTTTCACGGTAATGTTCCGTTTCTGGTCCACGATAATGTTGTATTTCTAGTCCACGGTAATGTTCTGTCTCTGGTCCACGATAATGTTCGGTTTCACGGTAATGTTCCGTCTCTGGTCCACGATAATGTTCCGTCTTTGGTCCACGATAATGTTCTGTCTCTGGTCCACGATAATGTTCCGTTTCTGGTCCACGATAATGTTCTGTTTCGGTTTCACGGTAATGTTCTGTCGCTGGTCCACGGTAATGTTCCGTTTCTGGTCCACGATAATGTTGTGTTTCTGTTTCACGCTAATGTTCTGTTTCTGTTTCACGATAATGTTCTGTTTCTGTGTCACGGTAACGTTCCGTTTCTGGTCCACGATAATGTTGTGTTTCTGTTCCACGGTAATGTTCAGTCTCTGGTCCACGATAATGTTCTGTTTCACGGTAATGTTCTGTCTCTGGTCCATGGTAATGTTCTGTCTCTGGTCCACGGTAATGTTCCATTTCTGGTCCACGATAATGTTCTGTTTCGGTTTCACGGTAATGTTCCGTTTCTGGTCAACGATAATGTTCTGTTTCTGTTTCACGGTAATGTTCCGTTTCTGGTCCATGATATTGTTCTGTTTCACGGTAATGTTCTGTCTCTGGTCCATGGTAATGTTCTGTCTCTGGTCCATGATAAAGTTCGATCTCTGGTCCACGGTAATGTTCGGTGTCAAGGTAAAGTTCGGTCTCTGGTCCACAGTAATGTTCTGTCTCTGGTCAGCGGTAATGTTCTGTCTCTGGTCCACGGTAATGTTCTGTCTCTGGTCCACGGTAATGTTCCGTTTCTGGTCCACGATAATGTTCGGTTTCACGGTAATGTTCCGTCTCTGGTCCACGGTAATGTTCTGTTTCTGTTTCACGGTAATGTTCCGTTTCTGGTCCACGATAATGTTCTGTTTCTGTTTCACGGTAATGTTCAGTTTCTGGACCATGATAATGTTCTGTCTCTGGTCCACGGTAATGTTCTGTCTCTAGTCCACGGTAATGTTCTGTCTCTGGTCCACGATAATGTTCGGTTTCACGGTAATGTTCCGTCTCTGGTCCACGATAATGTTCCGTCTTTGGTCCACGATAATGTTCTGTCTCTGGTCCACGATAATGTTCCGTTTCTGGTCCACGATAATGTTCTGTTTCGGTTTCACGGTAATGTTCTGTCGCTGGTCCACGGTAATGTTCTGTCTCTGGTCCAAGGTAATGTTCTGTTTCTGTTTCACGGTAATGTTCAGTTTCTGGTCCACGATAATGTTCGGTTTCTGTTTCACGGTAATGTTCCGTTTCTGGTCAACGATAATGTTGTGTTTCTGTTTCACGGTAATGTTCAGTCTCTGGTCCACGATAATGTTCTGTTTAGGTTTCACGGTAATGTTCTGTCTCTGGTCCACGATAATGTTCCGTCTCTGGTCCACGATAATGTTCGGTTTCACGGTAATGTTCCGTCTCTGGTCCACGATAATGTTCCGTCTTTGGTCCACGATAATGTTCTGTCTCTGGTCCACGATAATGTTCCGTTTCTGGTCCACGATAATGTTCTGTTTCGGTTTCACGGTAATGTTCTGTCGCTGGTCCACGGTAATGTTCTGTCTCTGGTCCAAGGTAATGTTCTGTTTCTGTTTCACGGTAATGTTCAGTTTCTGGTCCACGATAATGTTCTGTTTCTGTTTCACGGTAATGTTCCGTTTCTGGTCCACGATAATGTTGTGTTTCTAGTCCACGGTAATGTTCTGTCTCTGGTCCACGATAATGTTCGGTTTCACGGTAATGTTCCGTCTCTGGTCCACGATAATGTTCCGTCTTTGGTCCACGATAATGTTCTGTCTCTGGTCCACGATAATGTTCCGTTTCTGGTCCACGATAATGTTCTGTTTCGGTTTCACGGTAATGTTCTGTCGCTGGTCCACGGTAATGTTCCGTTTCTGGTCCACGATAATGTTGTGTTTCTGTTTCACGCTAATGTTCTGTTTCTGTTTCACGATAATGTTCTGTTTCTGTGTCACGGTAACGTTCCGTTTCTGGTCCACGATAATGTTGTGTTTCTGTTTCACGGTAATGTTCAGTCTCTGGTCCACGATAATGTTCTGTTTCACGGTAATGTTCTGTCTCTGGTCCATGGTAATGTTCTGTGTCTGGTCCACGGTAATGTTCCATTTCTGGTCCATGATAATGTTCTGTTTCGGTTTCACGGTAATGTTCCGTTTCTGGTCCACGATAATGTTCTGTTTCTGTTTCACGGTAATGTTCCGTTTCTGGTCCATGATAATGTTCTGTTTCACGGTAATGTTCTGTCTCTGGTCCATGGTAATGTTCTGTCTCTGGTCCATGATAAAGTTCGATCTCTGGTCCACGGTAATGTTCGGTGTCAAGGTAAAGTTCCTTCTCTGGTCCACAGTAATGTTCTGTCTCTGGTCCACGGTAATGTTCTGTCTCTGGTCCACGGTAATGTTCTGTCTCTGGTCCACGGTAATGTTCTGTCTCTGTTTCACGGTAATGTTCCGTTTCTGGTCCACGATAATGTTCGGTTTCACGGTAATGTTCCGTCTCTGGTCCACGGTAATGTTCTGTTTCTGTTTCACGGTAATGTTCCGTTTCTGGTCCACGATAATGTTCTGTTTCTGTTTCACGGTAATGTTCAGTTTCTGGACCATGATAATGTTCTGTCTCTGGTCCACGATAATGTTCGGTTTCACGGTAATTTTCGTCTCTGGTCCACGATAATGTTCCGTCTTTGGTCCAAGATAATGTTCTGTCTCTGGTCCACGATAATGTTCCGTTTCTGGTCCACGATAATGTTCTGTTTCGGTTTCACGGTAATGTTCTGTCGCTGGTCCACGGTAATGTTCTGTCTCTGGTCCAAGGTAATGTTCTGTTTCTGTTTCACGGTAATGTTCAGTTTCTGGTCCACGATAATGTTCTGTTTCTGGTTCACGGTAATGTTCCGTTTCTGGTCAACGATAATGTTGTGTTTCTGTTTCACGGTAATGTTCAGTCTCTGGTCCACGATAATGTTCTGTTTAGGTTTCACGGTAATGTTCTGTCTCTGGTCCACGATAATGTTCCGTCTCTGGTCCACGATAATGTTCCGTTTCTGGTCCACGATAATGTTCTGTTTCGGATTCACGGTAATGTTCTGTCTCTGGTCCACGATAATGTTCTGTCTCTGGTCCACGATCATGTTCTGTTTCTGTTTCACGGTAATGTTCCATTTCTGGTCCACGATAATGTTGTGTTTCTTTTTCACGGTAATGTTCCGTTTCTGGTCCACGATAATGTTCTGTTTCGGTTTCACGGTAATGTTCGATCTCTGGTCCACGATAATGTTCGGTTTCACGGTAATGTTCTGTCTCTGGTCCACGCTAATGTTCTGTTTCTGTTTCACGGTAATGTTCTGTCTCTGGTCCACGCTAATGTTCTGTTTCTGTTTCACGGTAATGTTCCGTTTCTGGTCCATGATAATTTTCTGTTTCACGGTAATGTTCTGTCTCTGGTCCACGCTAATGTTTTGTTTCTGTTTCACGGTAATGTTCCGTTTCTGGTCCACGATAATGTTGTATTTCTGTTTCACGGTAATGTTCTTTTTCACAGAAATGTTCTGTCTCTGGTCCACACTAATGTTCTGTTTCTGTTTCAATGTAATGTTCCGTTTCTGGTCCACGGTAATGTTCTGTCTCTGGTCCACGGTAATGTTCTGTCTCTGGTCCACGGTAATGTTCGATCTCTGGTCCACGATAATGTTCAGTTTCACGGTAATGTTCCATTTCTGGTCCACGATAATTTTGTGTTTCTGTTTCACGGTAATGTTCCGTTTCTGGTCCACGATAATGTTCTGTTTCGGTTTCACGGTAATGTTCTGTCTCTGGTCCACGATAATGTTCGGTTTCACGGTAATGTTCCGTCTCTGGTCCACGATAATGTTCCGTCTTTGGTCCACGATAATGTTCTGTCTCTGGTCCATGATAATGTTCCGTTTCTGGTTCACGATAATGTTCTGTTTCTGTTTCACGGTAATGTTCTGTTTCTGGTCCACGATAATGTTTTGTTTCTGTTTCACGGTAATGTTCCGTTTCTGGACCATGATAATGTTCTGTCTCTGGTCCACGGTAATATTCGGTTTCACGGTAATGTTCCGTCTCTGGTCCACGATAATGTTCTGTTTCTGTTTCACGGTAATGTTCCATTTCTGGTCCACGATAATTTTGTGTTTCTGTTTCACGGTAATGTTCCGTTTCTGGTCCACGATAATGTTCTGTTTGAGTTTCACGGTAATGTTCTGTCTCTGGTCCATGGTAATGTTCTGTCTCTGGTCCACGATAATGTTCTGTCTCTGGTCCATGATAATGTTCCGTTTCTGGTCCACGATAATGTTCTGTTTCTGTTTCACGGTAATGTTCCGTCTCTGGTCCACGGTAATGTTCTGTCTCTGGTCCACGGTAATGTTCTGTCTCTGGTCCACGATAATGTTCCGTCTCTGGTCCACGATAATGTTCCGTTTCTGGTTCACGATAATGTTCTGTTTCGGATTCACGGTAATGTTCTTTCTCTGGTCCACGATAATGTTCTGTGTCTGGTCCACGATAATGTTCTGTTTCTGTTTCACGGTAATGTTCCGTTTCTGGTCCACGATAATGTTGTGTTTCTTTTTCACGGTAATGTTCCGTTTCTGGTCCACGATAATGTTCTGTTTCGGTTTCACGGTAATGTTCGATCTCTGGTCCACGATAATGTTCGGTTTCACGGTAATGTTCTGTCTCTGGTCCACGCTAATGTTCTGTTTCTGTTTCACGGTAATGTTCTGTCTCTGGTCCATGCTAATGTTCTGTTTCTGTTTCACGGTAATGTTCCGTTTCTGGTCCATGATAATTTTCTGTTTCACGGTAATGTTCTGTCTCTGGTCCACGCTAATGTTCTGTTTCTGTTTCACGGTAATGTTCCGTTTCTGGTCCACGATAATGTTGTATTTCTGTTTCACGGTAATGTTCTTTTTCACAGTAATGTTCTGTCTCTGGTCCACGCTAATGTTCTGTTTCTGTTTCACGGTAATGTTCCGTTTCTGGTCCACGGTAATGTTCTCTCTCTGGTCCACGGTAATGTTCTGTCTCTGGTCCACGGTAATGTTTGATCTCTGGTCCACGATAATGTTCGGTTTCACGGTAATGTTCCGTCTCTGGTCCACGATAATGTTCTGTTTCTGTTTCACGGTAATGTTCCATTTCTGGTCCACGATAATTTTGTGTTTCTGTTTCACGGTAATGTTCCGTTTCTGGTCCACGATAATGTTCTGTTTCGGTTTCACGGTAATGTTCTGTCTCTGGTCCATGGTAATGTTCTGTCTCTGGTCCACGATAATGTTCGGTTTCACGGTAATGTTCCGTCTCTGGTCCACGATAATGTTCTGTCTCTGGTCCATGATAATGTTCCGTTTCTGGTCCACGATAATGTTCTGTTTCTGTTTCACGGTAATGTTCTGTCTCTGGTCCACGCTAATGTTCTGTTTATGTTTCACGGTAATATTCCGTTTCTGGTCCACGATAATGTTGTGTTTCTGTTTCACGGTAATGTTCTGTTTCTGGTCCACGATAATGTTCTGTTTCTGTTTCACGGTAATGTTCCGTTTCTGGACAATGATAATGTTCTGTCTCTGGTCCACGGTAATGTTCTGTCTCCAGTCCACGGTAATGTTCTGTCTCTGGTCCACAATAATGTTCGGTTTCACGGTAATGTTCCGTCTCTGGTCCACGGTAATGTTCTGTCTCTGGTCCACGGTAATGTTCTGTCTCTGGTCCACGGTAATGTTCGATCTCTGGTCCACGATAATGTTCTGTTTCTGTTTCACGGTAATGTTCCATTTCTGGTCCACGATAATTTTGTGTTTCTGTTTCACGGTAATGTTCCGTTTCTGGTCCACGATAATGTTCTGTTTCGGTTTCACGGTAATGTTCTGTCTCTGGTCCATGGTAATGTTCTGTCTCTGGTCCACGATAATGTTCGGTTTCACGGTAATGTTCCGTCTCTGGTCCACGATAATGTTCCGTCTTTGGTCCACGATAATGTTCTGTCTCTGGTCCATGATAATGTTTCGTTTCTGGTCCACGATAATGTTCTGTTTCTGTTTCACGGTAATGTTCTGTCTCTGGTCCACGCTAATGTTCTGTTTCTGTTTCACGGTAATGTTCCGTTTCTGGTCCACGATAATGTTGTGTTTTTGTTTCACGGTAATGTTCTGTTTCTGGTCCACGATAATGTTCTGTTTCTGTTTCACGGTAATGTTCCATTTCTGGACCATGATAATGTTCTGTCTCTGGTCCACGGTAATGTTCTGTCTCTAGTCCACGGTAATGTTCTGTCTCTGGTCCACGATAATGTTCGGTTTCACGGTAATGTTCCGTCTCTGGTCCACGATAATGTTCCGTCTTTGGTCCACGATAATGTTGTGTTTCTGTTTCACGGTAATGTTCCGTTTCTGGTCCACGATAATGTTCTGTTTCTGTTTCACGGTAATGTTCCGTTTCTGGACCATGATAATGTTCTGTCTCTGGTCCACGGTAATGTTCTGTCTCTAGTCCACGGTAATTTTCTGTCTCTGGTCCAAGATAATGTTCGGTTTCACGGTAATGTTCCGTCTCTGGTCCACGGTAATGTTCTGTCTCTGGTTCACGGTAATGTTCCGTTTCTGGTCAACGATAATGTTGTGTTTCTGTTTCACGGTAATGTTCAGTCTCTGGTCCACGATAATGTTCTGTTTAGGTTTCACGGTAATGTTCTGTCTCTGGTCCACGATAATGTTCCGTCTCTGGTCCACGATAATGTTCTGTTTCTGGTTCAAGATAATGTTCTGTTTCGGATTCACGGTAATGTTCTTTCTCTGGTCCACGATAATGTTCTGTCTCTGGTCCACGATAATGTTCTGTTTCTGTTTCACGGTAATGTTCCGTTTCTGGTCCACGATAATGTTGTGCTTCTTTTTCACGGTAATGTTCCGTTTCTGGTCCACGATAATGTTCTGTTTCGGTTTCACGGTAATGTTCGATCTCTGGTCCACGATAATGTTCGGTTTCACGGTAATGTTCTGTCTCTGGTCCACGCTAATGTTCTGTTTCTGTTTCACGGTAATGTTCCGTTTCTGGTCCACGATAATGTTGTATTTCTGTTTCACGGTAATGTTCTTTTTCACAGTAATGTTCTGTCTCTGGTCCACGCTAATGTTCTGTTTCTGTTTCACGGTAATGTTCCGTTTCTGGGCCACGGTAATGTTCTGTCTCTGGTCCACGGTAATGTTCTGTCTCTGGTCCACGGTAATGTTTGATCTCTGGTCCACGATAATGTTCGGTTTCACGGTAATGTTCCGTCTCTGGTCCACGATAATGTTCTGTTTCTGTTTCACGGTAATGTTCCATTTCTGGTCCACGATAATTTTGTGTTTCTGTTTCACGGTAATGTTCCGTTTCTGGTCCACGATAATGTTCTGTTTCGGTTTCACGGTAATGTTCTGTCTCTGGTCCATGGTAATGTTCTGTCTCTGGTCCACGATAATGTTCGGTTTCACGGTAATGTTCCGTCTCTGGTCCACGATAATGTTCTGTCTCTGGTCCATGATAATGTTCCGTTTCTGGTCCACGATAATGTTCTGTTTCTGTTTCACGGTAATGTTCTGTTTCTGGTCCACGATAATGTTCTGTTTCTGTTTCACGGTAATATTCCGTTTCTGGACCATGATAATGTTCTGTCTCTGGTCCACGGTAATGTTCTGTCTCTAGTCCACGGTAATGTTCTGTCTCTGGTCCACGATAATGTTCGGTTTCACGGTAATGTTCCGTCTCTGGTCCACGGTAATGTTCTGTCTCTGGTCCACGGTAATGTTCTGTCTCTGGTCCACGGTAATGTTCGATCTCTGGTCCACGATAATGTTCGGTTTCACGGTAATGTTCCGTCTCTGGTCCACGATAATGTTCTGTTTCTGTTTCACGGTAATGTTCCATTTCTGGTCCACGATAATTTTGTGTTTCTGTTTCATGGTAATGTTCCGTTTCTGGTCCACGATAATGTTCTGTTTCGGTTTCACGGTAATGTTCTGTCTCTGGTCCATGGTAATGTTCTGTCTCTGGTCCACAATAATGTTCGGTTTCACGGTAATGTTCCGTCTCTGGTCCACGATAATGTTCCGTCTTTGGTCCACGATAATGTTCTGTCTCTGGTCCATGATAATGTTCCGTTTCTGGTCCACGATAATGTTCTGTTTCTGTTTCACGGTAATGTTCTGTCTCTGGTCCACGCTAATGTTCTGTTTCTGTTTCACGGTAATGTTCCGTTTCTGGTCCACGATAATGTTGTGTTTCTGTTTCACGGTAATGTTCTGTTTCTGGTCCACGATAATGTTCTGTTTCTGTTTCACGGTAATGTTCCGTTTCTGGACCATGATAATGTTCTGTCTCTGGTCCACGGTAATGTTCTGTCTCTAGTCCACGGTAATGTTCTGTCTCTGGTCCACGATAATGTTCGGTTTCGCGGTAATGTTCCGTCTCTGGTCCACGATAATGTTCCGTCTTTGGTCCACGATAATGTTGTGTTTCTGTTTCACGGTAATGTTCCGTTTCTGGTCCACGATAATGTTCTGTTTCTGTTTCACGGTAATGTTCCGTTTCTGGACCATGATAATGTTCTGTCTCTGGTCCACGGTAATGTTCTGTCTCTAGTCCACGGTAATTTTCTGTCTCTGGTCCAAGATAATGTTCGGTTTCACGGTAATGTTCCGTCTCTTGTCCACGGTAATGTTCTGTCTCTGGTCCACGGTAATGTTCTGTCTCTGGTCCACGGTAATGTTCGATCTCTGGTCCACGATAATGTTCGGTTTCACGGTAATGTTCCGTCTCTGGTCCACGATAATGTTCTGTTTCTGTTTCACGGTAATGTTCCATTTCTGGTCCACGATAATTTTGTGTTTCTGTTTCACGATAATGTTCCGTTTCTGGTCCACGATAATGTTCTGTTTCGCTTTCACGGTAATGTTCTGTCTCTGGTCCATGGTAATGTTCTGTCTCTGGTCCACGATAATGTTCGGTTTCACGGTAATGTTCCGTCTCTGGTCCACGATAATGTTCCGTCTTTGGTCCACGATAATGTTCTGTCTCTGGTCCATGATAATGTTCCGTTTCTGGTCCACGATAATGTTCTGTTTCTGTTTCACGGTAATGTTCTGTCTCTGGTCCACGCTAATGTTCTGTTTCTGTTTCACGGTAATGTTCCGTTTCTGGTCCATGATAATGTTGTGTTTCTGTTTCACGGTAATGTTCTGTTTCTGGTCCACGATAATGTTCTGTTTCTGTTTCACGGTAATGTTCCGTTTCTGGACCATGATAATGTTCTGTCTCTGGTCCACGGTAATGTTCTGTCTCTAGTCCACGGTAATGTTCTGTCTCTGGTCCACGCTAATGTTCGGTTTCACGGTAATGTTCCGTCTCTGGTCCACGATAATGTTCCGTCTTTGGTCCACGATAATGTTCTGTCTCTGGTCCACGATAATGTTCCGTTTCTGGTCCACGATAATGTTCTGTTTCGGTTTCACGGTAATGCTCTGTCGCTGGTCCACGGTAATGTTCTGTCTCTGGTCCAAGGTAATGTTCTGTTTCTGTTTCACGGTAATGTTCAGTTTCTGGTCCACGATAATGTTCTGTTTCTGTTTCACGGTAATGTTCCGTTTCTGGTCCACGATAATGTTGTATTTCTAGTCCACGGTAATGTTCTGTCTCTGGTCCACGATAATGTTCGGTTTCACGGTAATGTTCCGTCTCTGGTCCACGATAATGTTCCGTCTTTGGTCCACGATAATGTTCTGTCTCTGGTCCACGATAATGTTCCGTTTCTGGTCCACGATAATGTTCTGTTTCGGTTTCACGGTAATGTTCCGTCGCCTGTCCACGGTAATGTTCCGTTTCTGGTCCACGATAATGTTGTGTTTCTGTTTCACGCTAATGTTCTGTTTCTGTTTCACGATAATGTTCTGTTTCTGTGTCACGGTAACGTTCCGTTTCTGGTCCACGATAATGTTGTGTTTCTGTTTCACGGTAATGTTCAGTCTCTGGTCCACGATAATGTTCTGTTTCACGGTAATGTTCTGTCTCTGGTCCATGGTAATGTTCTGTCTCTGGTCCACGGTAATGTTCCATTTCTGGTCCACGATAATGTTCTGTTTCGGTTTCACGGTAATGTTCCGTTTCTGGTCCACGATAATGTTCTGTTTCTGTTTCACGTAATGTTCCGTTTCTGGTCCATGATAATGTTCTGTTTCACGGTAATGTTCTGTCTCTGGTCCATGGTAATGTTCTGTCTCTGGTCCATGATAAAGTTCGATCTCTGGTCCACGGTAATGTTCGGTGTCAAGGTAAAGTTCGGTCTCTGGTCCACAGTAATGTTCTGTCTCTGGTCAGCGGTAATGTTCTGTCTCTGGTCCACGGTAATGTTCTGTCTCTGGTCCACGGTAATGTTCCGTTTCTGGTCCACGATAATGTTCGGTTTCACGGTAATGTTCCGTCTCTGGTCCACGGTAATGTTCTGTTTCTGTTTCACGGTAATGTTCCGTTTCTGGTCCACGATAATGTTCTGTTTCTGTTTCACGGTAATGTTCAGTTTCTGGACCATGATAATGTTCTGTCTCTGGTCCACGGTAATGTTCTGTCTCTAGTCCACGGTAATGTTCTGTCTCTGGTCCACGATAATGTTCGGTTTCACGGTAATGTTCCGTCTCTGGTCCACGATAATGTTCCGTCTTTGGTCCACGATAATGTTCTGTCTCTGGTCCACGATAATGTTCCGTCTCTGGTCCACGATAATGTTCTGTTTCGGTTTCACGGTAATGTTCTGTCGCTGGTCCACGGTAATGTTCTGTCTCTGGTCCAAGGTAATGTTGTGTTTCTGTTTCACGGTAATGTTCTGTTTCTGGTCCACGATAATGTTCTGTTTCTGTTTCACGGTAATGTTCCATTTCTGGACCATGATAATGTTCTGTCTCTGGTCCACGGTAATGTTCTGTCTCTAGTCCACGGTAATGTTCTGTCTCTGGTCCACGATAATGTTCTGTTTCTGTTTCACGGTAATGTTCCGTTTCTGGACCATGATAATGTTCTGTCTCTGGTCCACGGTAATGTTCTGTCTCTAGTCCACGGTAATTTTCTGTCTCTGGTCCAAGATAATGTTCGGTTTCACGGTAATGTTCCGTCTCTGGTCCACGGTAATGTTCTGTCTCTGGTTCACGGTAATGTTCCGTTTCTGGTCAACGATAATGTTGTGTTTCTGTTTCACGGTAATGTTCAGTCTCTGGTCCACGATAATGTTCTGTTTAGGTTTCACGGTAATGTTCTGTCTCTGGTCCACGATAATGTTCCGTCTCTGGTCCACGATAATGTTCTGTTTCTGGTTCACGATAATGTTCTGTTTCGGATTCACGGTAATGTTCTTTCTCTGGTCCACGATAATGTTCTGTCTCTGGTCCACGATAATGTTCTGTTTCTGTTTCACGGTAATGTTCCGTTTCTGGTCCACGATAATGTTGTGCTTCTTTTTCACGGTAATGTTCCGTTTCTGGTCCACGATAATGTTCTGTTTCGGTTTCACGGTAATGTTCGATCTCTGGTCCACGATAATGTTCGGTTTCACGGTAATGTTCTGTCTCTGGTCCACGCTAATGTTCTGTTTCTGTTTCACGGTAATGTTCCGTTTCTGGTCCACGATAATGTTGTATTTCTGTTTCACGGTAATGTTCTTTTTCACAGTAATGTTCTGTCTCTGGTCCACGCTAATGTTCTGTTTCTGTTTCACGGTAATGTTCCGTTTCTGGGCCACGGTAATGTTCTGTCTCTGGTCCACGGTAATGTTCTGTCTCTGGTCCACGGTAATGTTTGATCTCTGGTCCACGATAATGTTCGGTTTCACGGTAATGTTCCGTCTCTGGTCCACGATAATGTTCTGTTTCTGTTTCACGGTAATGTTCCATTTCTGGTCCACGATAATTTTGTGTTTCTGTTTCACGGTAATGTTCCGTTTCTGGTCCACGATAATGTTCTGTTTCGGTTTCACGGTAATGTTCTGTCTCTGGTCCATGGTAATGTTCTGTCTCTGGTCCACGATAATGTTCGGTTTCACGGTAATGTTCCGTCTCTGGTCCACGATAATGTTCTGTCTCTGGTCCATGATAATGTTCCGTTTCTGGTCCACGATAATGTTCTGTTTCTGTTTCACGGTAATGTTCTGTTTCTGGTCCACGATAATGTTCTGTTTCTGTTTCACGGTAATGTTCCGTTTCTGGACCATGATAATGTTCTGTCTCTGGTCCACGGTAATGTTCTGTCTCTAGTCCACGGTAATGTTCTGTCTCTGGTCCACGATAATGTTCGGTTTCACGGTAATGTTCCGTCTCTGGTCCACGGTAATGTTCTGTCTCTGGTCCACGGTAATGTTCTGTCTCTGGTCCACGGTAATGTTCGATCTCTGGTCCACGATAATGTTCGGTTTCACGGTAATGTTCCGTCTCTGGTCCACGATAATGTTCTGTTTCTGTTTCACGGTAATGTTCCATTTCTGGTCCACGATAATTTTGTGTTTCTGTTTCATGGTAATGTTCCGTTTCTGGTCCACGATAATGTTCTGTTTCGGTTTCACGGTAATGTTCTGTCTCTGGTCCATGGTAATGTTCTGTCTCTGGTCCACAATAATGTTCGGTTTCACGGTAATGTTCCGTCTCTGGTCCACGATAATGTTCCGTCTTTGGTCCACGATAATGTTCTGTCTCTGGTCCATGATAATGTTCCGTTTCTGGTCCACGATAATGTTCTGTTTCTGTTTCACGGTAATGTTCTGTCTCTGGTCCACGCTAATGTTCTGTTTCTGTTTCACGGTAATGTTCCGTTTCTGGTCCACGATAATGTTGTGTTTCTGTTTCACGGTAATGTTCTGTTTCTGGTCCACGATAATGTTCTGTTTCTGTTTCACGGTAATGTTCCGTTTCTGGACCATGATAATGTTCTGTCTCTGGTCCACGGTAATGTTCTGTCTCTAGTCCACGGTAATGTTCTGTCTCTGGTCCACGATAATGTTCGGTTTCGCGGTAATGTTCCGTCTCTGGTCCACGATAATGTTCCGTCTTTGGTCCACGATAATGTTGTGTTTCTGTTTCACGGTAATGTTCCGTTTCTGGTCCACGATAATGTTCTGTTTCTGTTTCACGGTAATGTTCCGTTTCTGGACCATGATAATGTTCTGTCTCTGGTCCACGGTAATGTTCTGTCTCTAGTCCACGGTAATTTTCTGTCTCTGGTCCAAGATAATGTTCGGTTTCACGGTAATGTTCCGTCTCTTGTCCACGGTAATGTTCTGTCTCTGGTCAACGGTAATGTTCTGTCTCTGGTCCACGGTAATGTTCGATCTCTGGTCCACGATAATGTTCGGTTTCACGGTAATGTTCCGTCTCTGGTCCACGATAATGTTCTGTTTCTGTTTCACGGTAATGTTCCATTTCTGGTCCACGATAATTTTGTGTTTCTGTTTCACGATAATGTTCCGTTTCTGGTCCACGATAATGTTCTGTTTCGCTTTCACGGTAATGTTCTGTCTCTGGTCCATGGTAATGTTCTGTCTCTGGTCCACGATAATGTTCGGTTTCACGGTAATGTTCCGTCTCTGGTCCACGATAATGTTCCGTCTTTGGTCCACGATAATGTTCTGTCTCTGGTCCATGATAATGTTCCGTTTCTGGTCCACGATAATGTTCTGTTTCTGTTTCACGGTAATGTTCTGTCTCTGGTCCACGCTAATGTTCTGTTTCTGTTTCACGGTAATGTTCCGTTTCTGGTCCATGATAATGTTGTGTTTCTGTTTCACGGTAATGTTCTGTTTCTGGTCCACGATAATGTTCTGTTTCTGTTTCACGGTAATGTTCCGTTTCTGGACCATGATAATGTTCTGTCTCTGGTCCACGGTAATGTTCTGTCTCTAGTCCACGGTAATGTTCTGTCTCTGGTCCACGCTAATGTTCGGTTTCACGGTAATGTTCCGTCTCTGGTCCACGATAATGTTCCGTCTTTGGTCCACGATAATGTTCTGTCTCTGGTCCATGATAATGTTCCGTTTCTGGTCCACGATAATGTTCTGTTTCTGTTTCACGGTAATGTTCTGTCTCTGGTCCACGCTAATGTTCTGTTTCTGTTTCACGGTAATGTTCCGTTTCTGGTCCATGATAATGTTGTGTTTCTGTTTCACGGTAATGTTCTGTTTCTGGTCCACGATAATGTTCTGTTTCTGTTTCACGGTAATGTTCCGTTTCTGGACCATGATAATGTTCTGTCTCTGGTCCACGGTAATGTTCTGTCTCTAGTCCACGGTAATGTTCTGTCTCTGGTCCACGCTAATGTTCTGTTTCTGTTTCACGGTAATGTTCCGTTTCTGGTCCATGATAATGTTGTGTTTCTGTTTCACGGTAATGTTCTGTTTCTGGTCCACGATAATGTTCTGTTTCTGTTTCACGGTAATGTTCCGTTTCTGGTCCACGATAATGTTGTATTTCTAGTCCACGGTAATGTTCTGTCTCTGGTCCACGATAATGTTCGGTTTCACGGTAATGTTCCGTCTCTGGTCCACGATAATGTTCCGTCTTTGGTCCACGATAATGTTCTGTCTCTGGTCCACGATAATGTTCCGTTTCTGGTCCACGATAATGTTCTGTTTCGGTTTCACGGTAATGTTCCGTCGCCTGTCCACGGTAATGTTCCGTTTCTGGTCCACGATAATGTTGTGTTTCTGTTTCACGCTAATGTTCTGTTTCTGTTTCACGATAATGTTCTGTTTCTGTGTCACGGTAACGTTCCGTTTCTGGTCCACGATAATGTTGTGTTTCTGTTTCACGGTAATGTTCAGTCTCTGGTCCACGATAATGTTCTGTTTCACGGTAATGTTCTGTCTCTGGTCCATGGTAATGTTCTGTCTCTGGTCCACGGTAATGTTCCATTTCTGGTCCACGATAATGTTCTGTTTCGGTTTCACGGTAATGTTCCGTTTCTGGTCCACGATAATGTTCTGTTTCTGTTTCACGTAATGTTCCGTTTCTGGTCCATGATAATGTTCTGTTTCACGGTAATGTTCTGTCTCTGGTCCATGGTAATGTTCTGTCTCTGGTCCATGATAAAGTTCGATCTCTGGTCCACGGTAATGTTCGGTGTCAAGGTAAAGTTCGGTCTCTGGTCCACAGTAATGTTCTGTCTCTGGTCAGCGGTAATGTTCTGTCTCTGGTCCACGGTAATGTTCTGTCTCTGGTCCACGGTAATGTTCTGTCTCTGTTTCACGGTAATGTTCCGTTTCTGGTCCACGATAATGTTCGGTTTCACGGTAATGTTCCGTCTCTGGTCCACGGTAATGTTCTGTTTCTGTTTCACGGTAATGTTCCGTTTCTGGTCCACGATAATGTTCTGTTTCTGTTTCACGGTAATGTTCAGTTTCTGGACCATGATAATGTTCTGTCTCTGGTCCACGGTAATGTTCTGTCTCTAGTCCACGGTAATGTTCTGTCTCTGGTCCACGATAATGTTCGGTTTCACGGTAATGTTCCGTCTCTGGTCCACGATAATGTTCCGTCTTTGGTCCACGATAATGTTCTGTCTCTGGTCCACGATAATGTTCCGTCTCTGGTCCACGATAATGTTCTGTTTCGGTTTCACGGTAATGTTCTGTCGCTGGTCCACGGTAATGTTCTGTCTCTGGTCCAAGGTAATGTTGTGTTTCTGTTTCACGGTAATGTTCTGTTTCTGGTCCACGATAATGTTCTGTTTCTGTTTCACGGTAATGTTCCATTTCTGGACCATGATAATGTTCTGTCTCTGGTCCACGGTAATGTTCTGTCTCTAGTCCACGGTAATGTTCTGTCTCTGGTCCACGATAATGTTCGGTTTCACGGTAATGTTCCGTCTCTGGTCCACGATAATGTTCCGTAGTTGGTCCACGATAATGTTGTGTTTCTGTTTCACGGTAATGTTCCGTTTCTGGTCCACGATAATGTTCTGTTTCTGTTTCACGGTAATGTTCCGTTTCTGGACCATGATAATGTTCTGTCTCTGGTCCACGGTAATGTTCTGTCTCTAGTCCACGGTAATTTTCTGTCTCTGGTCCAAGATAATGTTCGGTTTCACGGTAATGTTCCGTCTCTGGTCCACGGTAATGTTCTGTCTCTGGTTCACGGTAATGTTCCGTTTCTGGTCAACGATAATGTTGTGTTTCTGTTTCACGGTAATGTTCAGTCTCTGGTCCACGATAATGTTCTGTTTAGGTTTCACGGTAATGTTCTGTCTCTGGTCCACGATAATGTTCCGTCTCTGGTCCACGATAATGTTCTGTTTCTGGTTCACGATAATGTTCTGTTTCGGATTCACGGTAATGTTCTTTCTCTGGTCCACGATAATGTTCTGTCTCTGGTCCACGATAATGTTCTGTTTCTGTTTCACGGTAATGTTCCGTTTCTGGTCCACGATAATGTTGTGCTTCTTTTTCACGGTAATGTTCCGTTTCTGGTCCACGATAATGTTCTGTTTCGGTTTCACGGTAATGTTCGATCTCTGGTCCACGATAATGTTCGGTTTCACGGTAATGTTCTGTCTCTGGTCCACGCTAATGTTCTGTTTCTGTTTCACGGTAATGTTCTGTCTCTGGTCCACGCTAATGTTCTGTTTCTGTTTCACGGTAATGTTCCGTTTCTGGTCCATGATAATTTTCTGTTTCACGGTAATGTTCTGTCTCTGGTCCACGCTAATGTTCTGTTTCTGTTTCACGGTAATGTTCCGTTTCTGGTCCACGATAATGTTGTATTTCTGTTTCACGGTAATGTTCTTTTTCACAGTAATGTTCTGTCTCTGGTCCACGCTAATGTTCTGTTTCTGTTTCACGGTAATGTTCCGTTTCTGGGCCACGGTAATGTTCTGTCTCTGGTCCACGGTAATGTTCTGTCTCTGGTCCACGGTAATGTTTGATCTCTGGTCCACGATAATGTTCGGTTTCACGGTAATGTTCCGTCTCTGGTCCACGATAATGTTCTGTTTCTGTTTCACGGTAATGTTCCATTTCTGGTCCACGATAATTTTGTGTTTCTGTTTCACGGTAATGTTCCGTTTCTGGTCCACGATAATGTTCTGTTTCGGTTTCACGGTAATGTTCTGTCTCTGGTCCATGGTAATGTTCTGTCTCTGGTCCACGATAATGTTCGGTTTCACGGTAATGTTCCGTCTCTGGTCCACGATAATGTTCTGTCTCTGGTCCATGATAATGTTCCGTTTCTGGTCCACGATAATGTTCTGTTTCTGTTTCACGGTAATGTTCTGTTTCTGGTCCACGATAATGTTCTGTTTCTGTTTCACGGTAATGTTCCGTTTCTGGACCATGATAATGTTCTGTCTCTGGTCCACGGTAATGTTCTGTCTCTAGTCCACGGTAATGTTCTGTCTCTGGTCCACGATAATGTTCGGTTTCACGGTAATGTTCCGTCTCTGGTCCACGGTAATGTTCTGTCTCTGGTCCACGGTAATGTTCTGTCTCTGGTCCACGGTAATGTTCGATCTCTGGTCCACGATAATGTTCGGTTTCACGGTAATGTTCCGTCTCTGGTCCACGATAATGTTCTGTTTCTGTTTCACGGTAATGTTCCATTTCTGGTCCACGATAATTTTGTGTTTCTGTTTCATGGTAATGTTCCGTTTCTGGTCCACGATAATGTTCTGTTTCGGTTTCACGGTAATGTTCTGTCTCTGGTCCATGGTAATGTTCTGTCTCTGGTCCACAATAATGTTCGGTTTCACGGTAATGTTCCGTCTCTGGTCCACGATAATGTTCCGTCTTTGGTCCACGATAATGTTCTGTCTCTGGTCCATGATAATGTTCCGTTTCTGGTCCACGATAATGTTCTGTTTCTGTTTCACGGTAATGTTCTGTCTCTGGTCCACGCTAATGTTCTGTTTCTGTTTCACGGTAATGTTCCGTTTCTGGTCCACGATAATGTTGTGTTTCTGTTTCACGGTAATGTTCTGTTTCTGGTCCACGATAATGTTCTGTTTCTGTTTCACGGTAATGTTCCGTTTCTGGACCATGATAATGTTCTGTCTCTGGTCCACGGTAATGTTCTGTCTCTAGTCCACGGTAATGTTCTGTCTCTGGTCCACGATAATGTTCGGTTTCGCGGTAATGTTCCGTCTCTGGTCCACGATAATGTTCCGTCTTTGGTCCACGATAATGTTGTGTTTCTGTTTCACGGTAATGTTCCGTTTCTGGTCCACGATAATGTTCTGTTTCTGTTTCACGGTAATGTTCCGTTTCTGGACCATGATAATGTTCTGTCTCTGGTCCACGGTAATGTTCTGTGTCTAGTCCACGGTAATTTTCTGTCTCTGGTCCAAGATAATGTTCGGTTTCACGGTAATGTTCCGTCTCTTGTCCACGGTAATGTTCTGTCTCTGGTCCACGGTAATGTTCTGTCTCTGGTCCACGGTAATGTTCGATCTCTGGTCCACGATAATGTTCGGTTTCACGGTAATGTTCCGTCTCTGGTCCACGATAATGTTCTGTTTCTGTTTCACGGTAATGTTCCATTTCTGGTCCACGATAATTTTGTGTTTCTGTTTCACGATAATGTTCCGTTTCTGGTCCACGATAATGTTCTGTTTCGCTTTCACGGTAATGTTCTGTCTCTGGTCCATGGTAATGTTCTGTCTCTGGTCCACGATAATGTTCGGTTTCACGGTAATGTTCCGTCTCTGGTCCACGATAATGTTCCGTCTTTGGTCCACGATAATGTTCTGTCTCTGGTCCATGATAATGTTCCGTTTCTGGTCCACGATAATGTTCTGTTTCTGTTTCACGGTAATATTCTGTCTCTGGTCCACGCTAATGTTCTGTTTCTGTTTCACGGTAATGTTCCGTTTCTGGTCCATGATAATGTTGTGTTTCTGTTTCACGGTAATGTTCTGTTTCTGGTCCACGATAATGTTCTGTTTCTGTTTCACGGTAATGTTCCGTTTCTGGACCATGATAATGTTCTGTCTCTGGTCCACGGTAATGTTCTGTCTCTAGTCCACGGTAATGTTCTGTCTCTGGTCCACGCTAATGTTCGGTTTCACGGTAATGTTCCGTCTCTGGTCCACGATAATGTTCCGTCTTTGGTCCACGATAATGTTCTGTCTCTGGTCCACGATAATGTTCCGTTTCTGGTCCACGATAATGTTCTGTTTCGGTTTCACGGTAATGTTCTGTCGCTGGTCCACGGTAATGTTCTGTCTCTGGTCCAAGGTAATGTTCTGTTTCTGTTTCACGGTAATGTTCAGTTTCTGGTCCACGATAATGTTCTGTTTCTGTTTCACGGTAATGTTCCGTTTCTGGTCCACGATAATGTTGTATTTCTAGTCCACGGTAATGTTCTGTCTCTGGTCCACGATAATGTTCGGTTTCACGGTAATGTTCCGTCTCTGGTCCACGATAATGTTCCGTCTTTGGTCCACGATAATGTTCTGTCTCTGGTCCACGATAATGTTCCGTTTCTGGTCCACGATAATGTTCTGTTTCGGTTTCACGGTAATGTTCCGTCGCCTGTCCACGGTAATGTTCCGTTTCTGGTCCACGATAATGTTGTGTTTCTGTTTCACGCTAATGTTCTGTTTCTGTTTCACGATAATGTTCTGTTTCTGTGTCACGGTAACGTTCCGTTTCTGGTCCACGATAATGTTGTGTTTCTGTTTCACGGTAATGTTCAGTCTCTGGTCCACGATAATGTTCTGTTTCACGGTAATGTTCTGTCTCTGGTCCATGGTAATGTTCTGTCTCTGGTCCACGGTAATGTTCCATTTCTGGTCCACGATAATGTTCTGTTTCGGTTTCACGGTAATGTTCCGTTTCTGGTCCACGATAATGTTCTGTTTCTGTTTCACGTAATGTTCCGTTTCTGGTCCATGATAATGTTCTGTTTCACGGTAATGTTCTGTCTCTGGTCCATGGTAATGTTCTGTCTCTGGTCCATGATAAAGTTCGATCTCTGGTCCACGGTAATGTTCGGTGTCAAGGTAAAGTTCGGTCTCTGGTCCACAGTAATGTTCTGTCTCTGGTCAGCGGTAATGTTCTGTCTCTGGTCCACGGTAATGTTCTGTCTCTGGTCCACGGTAATGTTCTGTCTCTGTTTCACGGTAATGTTCCGTTTCTGGTCCACGATAATGTTCGGTTTCACGGTAATGTTCCGTCTCTGGTCCACGGTAATGTTCTGTTTCTGTTTCACGGTAATGTTCCGTTTCTGGTCCACGATAATGTTCTGTTTCTGTTTCACGGTAATGTTCAGTTTCTGGACCATGATAATGTTCTGTCTCTGGTCCACGGTAATGTTCTGTCTCTAGTCCACGGTAATGTTCTGTCTCTGGTCCACGATAATGTTCGGTTTCACGGTAATGTTCCGTCTCTGGTCCACGATAATGTTCCGTCTTTGGTCCACGATAATGTTCTGTCTCTGGTCCACGATAATGTTCCGTTTCTGGTCCACGATAATGTTCTGTTTCGGTTTCACGGTAATGTTCTGTCGCTGGTCCACGGTAATGTTCTGTCTCTGGTCCAAGGTAATGTTCTGTTTCTGTTTCACGGTAATGTTCAGTTTCTGGTCCACGATAATGTTCTGTTTCTGTTTCACGGTAATGTTCCGTTTCTGGTCAACGATAATGTTGTGTTTCTGTTTCACGGTAATGTTCAGTCTCTGGTCCACGATAATGTTCTGTTTAGGTTTCACGGTAATGTTCTGTCTCTGGTCCACGATAATGTTCCGTCTCTGGTCCACGATAATGTTCGGTTTCACGGTAATGTTCCGTCTCTGGTCCACGATAATGTTCCGTCTTTGGTCCACGATAATGTTCTGTCTCTGGTCCACGATAATGTTCCGTTTCTGGTCCACGATAATGTTCTGTTTCGGTTTCACGGTAATGTTCTGTCGATGGTCCACGGTAATGTTCTGTCTCTGGTCCAAGGTAATGTTCTGTTTCTGTTTCACGGTAATGTTCAGTTTCTGGTCCACGATAATGTTCTGTTTCTGTTTCACGGTAATGTTCCGTTTCTGGTCCACGATAATGTTGTGTTTCTAGTCCACGGTAATGTTCTGTCGCTGGTCCACGATAATGTTCGGTTTCACGGTAATGTTCCGTCTCTGGTCCACGATAATGTTCCGTCTTTGGTCCACGATAATGTTCTGTCTCTGGTCCACGATAATGTTCCGTTTCTGGTCCACGATAATGTTCTGTTTCGGTTTCACGGTAATGTTCTGTCGCTGGTCCACGGTAATGTTCCGTTTCTGGTCCACGATAATGTTGTGTTTCTGTTTCACGCTAATGTTCTGTTTCTGTTTCACGATAATGTTCTGTTTCTGTGTCACGGTAACGTTCCGTTTCTGGTCCACGATAATGTTGTGTTTCTGTTTCACGGTAATGTTCAGTCTCTGGTCCACGATAATGTTCTGTTTCACGGTAATGTTCTGTCTCTGGTCCATGGTAATGTTCTGTGTCTGGTCCACGGTAATGTTCCATTTCTGGTCCACGATAATGTTCTGTTTCGGTTTCACGGTAATGTTCCGTTTCTGGTCCACGATAATGTTCTGTTTCTGTTTCACGGTAATGTTCCGTTTCTGGTCCATGATAATGTTCTGTTTCACGGTAATGTTCTGTCTCTGGTCCATGGTAATGTTCTGTCTCTGGTCCATGATAAAGTTCGATCTCTGGTCCACGGTAATGTTCGGTGTCAAGGTAAAGTTCCTTCTCTGGTCCACAGTAATGTTCTGTCTCTGGTCCACGGTAATGTTCTGTCTCTGGTCCACGGTAATGTTCTGTCTCTGGTCCACGGTAATGTTCTGTCTCTGTTTCACGGTAATGTTCCGTTTCTGGTCCACGATAATGTTCGGTTTCACGGTAATGTTCCGTCTCTGGTCCACGGTAATGTTCTGTTTCTGTTTCACGGTAATGTTCCGTTTCTGGTCCACGATAATGTTCTGTTTCTGTTTCACGGTAATGTTCAGTTTCTGGACCATGATAATGTTCTGTCTCTGGTCCACGGTAATGTTCTGTCTCTAGTCCACGGTAATGTTCTGTCTCTGGTCCACGATAATGTTCGGTTTCACGGTAATTTTCGTCTCTGGTCCACGATAATGTTCCGTCTTTGGTCCAAGATAATGTTCTGTCTCTGGTCCACGATAATGTTCCGTTTCTGGTCCACGATAATGTTCTGTTTCGGTTTCACGGTAATGTTCTGTCGCTGGTCCACGGTAATGTTCTGTCTCTGGTCCAAGGTAATGTTCTGTTTCTGTTTCACGGTAATGTTCAGTTTCTGGTCCACTATAATGTTCTGTTTCTGTTTCACGGTAATGTTCCGTTTCTGGTCAACGATAATGTTGTGTTTCTGTTTCACGGTAATGTTCAGTCTCTGGTCCACGATAATGTTCTGTTTAGGTTTCACGGTAATGTTCTGTCTCTGGTCCACGATAATGTTCCGTCTCTGGTCCACGATAATGTTCCGTTTCTGGTCCACGATAATGTTCTGTTTCGGATTCACGGTAATGTTCTGTCTCTGGTCCACGATAATGTTCTGTCTCTGGTCCACGATCATGTTCTGTTTCTGTTTCACGGTAATGTTCCATTTCTGGTCCACGATAATGTTGTGTTTCTTTTTCACGGTAATGTTCCGTTTCTGGTCCACGATAATGTTCTGTTTCGGTTTCACGGTAATGTTCGATCTCTGGTCCACGATAATGTTCGGTTTCACGGTAATGTTCTGTCTCTGGTCCACGCTAATGTTCAGTTTCTGTTTCACGGTAATGTTCTGTCTCTGGTCCACGCTAATGTTCTGTTTCTGTTTCACGGTAATGTTCCGTTTCTGGTCCATGATAATTTTCTGTTTCACGGTAATGTTCTGTCTCTGGTCCACGCTAATGTTCTGTTTCTGTTTCACGGTAATGTTCCGTTTCTGGTCCACGATAATGTTGTATTTCTGTTTCACGGTAATGTTCTTTTTCAAAGAAATGTTCTGTCTCTGGTCCACACTAATGTTCTGTTTCTGTTTCAATGTAATGTTCCGTTTCTGGTCCACGGTAATGTTCTGTCTCTGGTCCACGGTAATGTTCGATCTCTGGTCCACGATAATGTTCAGTTTCACGGTAATGTTCCATTTCTGGTCCACGATAATTTTGTGTTTCTGTTTCACGGTAATGTTCCGTTTCTGGTCCACGATAATGTTCTGTTTCGGTTTCACGGTAATGTTCTGTCTCTGGTCCACGATAATGTTCGGTTTCACGGTAATGTTCCGTCTCTGGTCCACGATAATGTTCCGTCTTTGGTCCACGATAATGTTCTTTCTCTGGTCCATGATAATGTTCCGTTTCTGGTTCACGATAATGTTCTGTTTCTGTTTCACGGTAATGTTCTGTTTCTGGTCCACGATAATGTTTTGTTTCTGTTTCACGTTAATGTTCCGTTTCTGGACCATGATAATGTTCTGTCTCTGGTCCACGGTAATGTTCGGTTTCACGGTAATGTTCCGTCTCTGGTCCACGATAATGTTCTGTTTCTGTTTCACGGTAATGTTCCATTTCTGGTCCACGATAATTTTGTGTTTCTGTTTCACGGTAATGTTCCGTTTCTGGTCCACGATAATGTTCTGTTTGAGTTTCACGGTAATGTTCTGTCTCTGGTCCATGGTAATGTTCTGTCTCTGGTCCACGATAATGTTCTGTCTCTGGTCCACGATAATGTTCCGTTTCTGGTCCACGATAATGTTCTGTTTCTGTTTCACGGTAATGTTCCGTCTCTGGTCCACGGTAATGTTCTGTCTCTGGTCCACGGTAATGTTCTGTCTCTGGTCCACGGTAATGTTCGATCTCTGGTCCACGATAATGTTCGGTTTCACGGTAATGTTCCGTCTCTGGTCCACGATAATGTTCTGTTTCTGTTTCACGGTAATGTTCCATTTCTGGTCCACGATAATTTTTTGTTTCTGTTTCACGATAATGTTCTGTTTCTGGTCCATGATAATGTTCGGTTTCACGGTAATGTTCCGTCTCTGGTCCACGATAATGTTCCGTCTTTGGTCCACGATAATGTTCTGTCTCTGGTCCATGATAATGTTCCGTTTCTGGTCCACGATAATGTTCTGTTTATGTTTCACGGTAATGTTCTGTCTCTGGTGCACGCTAATGTTCTGTTTCTGTTTCACGGTAATGTTCCGTTTCTGGTCCACGATAATGTTGTGTTTCTGTTTCACGGTAATGTTCTGTTTCTGGTCCACGATAATGTTCTGTTTCTGTTTCACGGTAATGTTCCGTTTCTGGACCATGATAATGTTCTGTCTCTGGTCCACGGTAATGTTCTGTCTCTAGTCCACGGTAATGTTCTGTCTCTGGTCCACGATAATGTTCGGTTTCACGGTAATGTTCCGTCTCTGGTCCACCATAATGTTCCGTCTTTGGTCCACGATAATGTTCTGTCTCTGGTCCACGATAATGTTCCGTTTCTGGTCCACGATAATGTTCTGTTTCGGTTTCACGGTAATGTTCAGTCTCTGGTCCACGATAATGTTCTGTTTAGGTTTCACGGTAATGTTCTGTCTCTGGTCCACGATAATGTTCCGTCTCTGGTCCACGATAATGTTCCGTTTCTGGTCCACGATAATGTTCTGTTTCGGATTCACGGTAATGTTCTGTCTCTGGTCCACGATAATGTTCTGTCTCTGGTCCACGATAATGTTCTGTTTCTGTTTCACGGTAATGTTCCGTTTCTGGTCCACGATAATTTTCCGTCTTTGGTCCACGATAATGTTCCGTTTCTCTTTCACGGTAATGTTCCGTTTCTAGTCCATGATAATGTTCTGTTTCACGGTAATGTTATGTCTCTGGTCCATGGTAATGTTCTGTCTCTGGTCCACGGTAATGTTCCGTTTCTGGTCCACGATAATGTTCTGTTTCGGTTTCACGGTAATGTTCCGTTCTGGTCCACGATAATGTTCTGTTTCTGTTTCATGGTAATGTTCCGTTTCTGGTCCATGATAATGTTCTGTTTCACGGTAATGTTCTGTCTCTGGTCCATGGTAATGTTCTGTCTCTGGTCCATGATAAAGTTCGATCTCTGGTCCACGGAAATTTTCGGTTTCAAGGTAAAGTTCGGTCTCTGGTCCACAGTAATGTTCTGTCTCTGGTCCACGGTAATGTTCTGTCTCTGGTCCACGGTAATGTTCTGTCTCTGGTCCACGGTAATGTTCTGTCTCTGGTCCACGGTAATGTTCTGTCTCTGGTCCACGGTAATGTTCTGTCTCTGGTCCACGATAATGTTCGGTTTCACGGTAATGTTCCGTCTCTGGTCCACGATAATGTTCCGTCTTTGGTCCACGATAATGTTCTGTCTCTGGTCCACGATAATGTTCCGTTTCTGTTCCACGATAATGTTCTGTTTCGGTGTCACGGTAATGTTCTGTCGCTGGTCCACGGTAATGTTCCGTTTCTGGTCCACGATAATGTTGTGTTTCTGTTTCACGCTAATGTTCTGTTTCTGTTTCACGATAATGTTCTGTTTCTCTGTCACGGTAATGTTCCGTTTCTGGTCCACGATAATGTTGTATTTCTGTTTCACGGTAATGTTCAGTCTCTGGTCCACGATAATGTTCTTTTTCACGGTAATGTTCTGTCTCTGGTCCATGGTAATGTTCTGTCTCTGGTCCACGGTAATGTTCCATTTCTGGTCCACGATAATGTTCTGTTTCGGTTTCACGGTAATGTTCCATTTCTGGTCCACGATAATGTTCTGTTTCTGTTTCACGGTAATGTTCCGTTTCTGGTCCATGATAATGTTCTGTTTCACGGTAATGTTCCGTTTCTGGTCCACGATAATGTTGTGTTTCTGTTTCACGCTAATGTTCTGTTTCTGTTTCACGATAATGTTCTGTTTCTGTGTCACGGTAACGTTCCGTTTCTGGTCCACGATAATGTTGTGTTTCTGTTTCACGGTAATGTTCAGTCTCTGGTCCACGATAATGTTCTGTTTCACGGTAATGTTCTGTCTCTGGTCCATGGTAATGTTCTGTCTCTGGTCCACGGTAATGTTCCATTTCTGGTCCACGATAATGTTCTGTTTCGGTTTCACGGTAATGTTCCGTTTCTGGTCCACGATAATGTTCTGTTTCTGTTTCACGGTAATGTTCCGTTTCTGGTCCATGATAATGTTCTGTTTCACGGTAATGTTCTGTCTCTGGTCCATGGTAATGTTCTGTCTCTGGTCCATGATAAAGTTCGATCTCTGGTCCACGGTAATGTTCGGTGTCAAGGTAAAGTTCGGTCTCTGGTCCACAGTAATGTTCTGTCTCTGGTCAGCGGTAATGTTCTGTCTCTGGTCCACGGTAATGTTCTGTCTCTGTTTCACGGTAATGTTCCGTTTCTGGTCCACGATAATGTTCGGTTTCACGGTAATGTTCCGTCTCTGGTCCACGGTAATGTTCTGTTTCTGTTTCACGGTAATGTTCCGTTTCTGGTCCACGATAATGTTCTGTTTCTGTTTCACGGTAATGTTCAGTTTCTGGACCATGATAATGTTCTGTCTCTGG
Source organism: Leuresthes tenuis (assembly GCF_036924035.1). Classification (NCBI taxonomy): domain Eukaryota; kingdom Metazoa; phylum Chordata; class Actinopteri; order Atheriniformes; family Atherinopsidae; genus Leuresthes; species Leuresthes tenuis. The sequence continues at coordinate 286,970 of NW_027325384.1, forward strand.
TCCACGGTAATGTTCTGTCTCTAGTCCACGGTAATGTTCTGTCTCTGGTCCACGATAATGTTCGGTTTCACGGTAATGTTCCGTCTCTGGTCCACGATAATGTTCCGTCTTTGGTCCACGATAATGTTCTGTCTCTGGTCCACGATAATGTTCCGTTTCTGGTCCACGATAATGTTCTGTTTCGGTTTCACGGTAATGTTCTGTCGCTGGTCCACGGTAATGTTCTGTCTCTGGTCCAAGGTAATGTTCTGTTTCTGTTTCACGGTAATGTTCAGTTTCTGGTCCACGATAATGTTCTGTTTCTGTTTCACGGTAATGTTCCGTTTCTGGTCAACGATAATGTTGTGTTTCTGTTTCACGGTAATGTTCAGTCTCTGGTCCACGATAATGTTCTGTTTAGGTTTCACGGTAATGTTCTGTCTCTGGTCCACGATAATGTTCCGTCTCTGGTCCACGATAATGTTCCGTTTCTGGTCCACGATAATGTTCTGTTTCGGATTCACGGTAATGTTCTGTCTCTTGTCCACGATAATGTTCTGTCTCTGGTCCACGATCATGTTCTGTTTCTGTTTCACGGTAATGTTCCATTTCTGGTCCACGATAATGTTGTGTTTCTTTTTCACGGTAATGTTCCGTTTCTGGTCCACGATAATGTTCTGTTTCGGTTTCACGGTAATGTTCGATCTCTGGTCCACGATAATGTTCCGTCTTTGGTCCACGATAATGTTCTGTCTCTGGTCCACGATAATGTTCCGTTTCTGGTCCACGATAATGTTCTGTTTCGGTTTCACGGTAATGTTCTGTCGCTGGTCCACGGTAATGTTCTGTCTCTGGTCCAAGGTAATGTTCTGTTTCTGTTTCACGGTAATGTTCAGTTTCTGGTCCACGATAATGTTCTGTTTCTGTTTCACGGTAATGTTCCGTTTCTGGTCAACGATAATGTTGTGTTTCTGTTTCACGGTAATGTTCAGTCTCTGGTCCACGATAATGTTCTGTTTAGGTTTCACGGTAATGTTCTGTCTCTGGTCCACGATAATGTTCCGTCTCTGGTCCACGATAATGTTCCGTTTCTGGTCCACGATAATGTTCTGTTTCGGATTCACGGTAATGTTCTGTCTCTTGTCCACGATAATGTTCTGTCTCTGGTCCACGATCATGTTCTGTTTCTGTTTCACGGTAATGTTCCATTTCTGGTCCACGATAATGTTGTGTTTCTTTTTCACGGTAATGTTCCGTTTCTGGTCCACGATAATGTTCTGTTTCGGTTTCACGGTAATGTTCGATCTCTGGTCCACGATAATGTTCGGTTTCACGGTAATGTTCTGTCTCTGGTCCACGCTAATGTTCTGTTTCTGTTTCACGGTAATGTTCTGTCTCTGGTCCACGCTAATGTTCTGTTTCTGTTTCACGGTAATGTTCCGTTTCTGGTCCATGATAATTTTCTGTTTCACGGTAATGTTCTGTCTCTGGTCCACGCTAATGTTCTGTTTCTGTTTCACGGTAATGTTCCGTTTCTGGTCCACGATAATGTTGTATTTCTGTTTCACGGTAATGTTCTTTTTCACAGAAATGTTCTGTCTCTGGTCCACACTAATGTTCTGTTTCTGTTTCAATGTAATGTTCCGTTTCTGGTCCACGGTAATGTTCTGTCTCTGGTCCACGGTAATGTTCTGTCTCTGGTCCACGGTAATGTTCGATCTCTGGTCCACGATAATGTTCAGTTTCACGGTAATGTTCCGTCTCTGGTCCACGATAATGTTCTGTTTCTGTTTCACGGTAATGTTCCATTTCTGGTCCACGATAATTTTGTGTTTCTGTTTCACGGTAATGTTCCGTTTCTGGTCCACGATAATGTTCTGTTTCGGTTTCACGGTAATGTTCTGTCTCTGGTCCACGATAATGTTCGGTTTCACGGTAATGTTCCGTCTCTGGTCCACGATAATGTTCCGTCTTTGGTCCACGATAATGTTCTGTCTCTGGTCCATGATAATGTTCCGTTTCTGGTTCACGATAATGTTCTGTTTCTGTTTCACGGTAATGTTCTGTCTCTGGTCCACGCTAATGTTCTGTTTCTGTTTCACGGTAATGTTCCGTTTCTGGTCCACGATAATGTTGTGTTTCTGTTTCACGGTAATGTTCTGTTTCTGGTCCACGATAATGTTTTGTTTCTGTTTCACGGTAATGTTCCGTTTCTGGACCATGATAATGTTCTGTCTCTGGTCCACGGTAATGTTCGGTTTCACTGTAATGTTCCGTCTCTGGTCCACGATAATGTTCTGTTTCTTTTTCACGGTAATGTTCCATTTCTGGTCCACGATAATTTTGTGTTTCTGTTTCACGGTAATGTTCCGTTTCTGGTCCACGATAATGTTCTGTTTGAGTTTCACGGTAATGTTCTGTCTCTGGTCCATGGTAATGTTCTGTCTCTGGTCCACGATAATGTTCTGTCTCTGGTCCATGATAATGTTCTGTTTCTGGTCCACGATAATGTTCTGTTTCTGTTTCACGGTAATGTTCCGTCTCTGGTCCACGGTAATGTTCTGTCTCTGGTCCACGGTAATGTTCTGTCTCTGGTCCACGGTAATGTTCGATCTCTGGTCCACGATAATGTTCGGTTTCACGGTAATGTTCCGTCTCTGGTCCACGATAATGTTCTGTTTCTGTTTCACGGTAATGTTCCATTTCTGGTCCACGATAATTTTTTGTTTCTGTTTCACGATAATGTTCTGTTTCTGGTCCATGATAATGTTCGGTTTCACGGTAATGTTCCGTCTCTGGTCCACGATAATGTTCCGTCTTTGGTCCACGATAATGTTCTGTCTCTGGTCCATGATAATGTTCCGTTTCTGGTCCACGATAATGTTCTGTTTATGTTTCACGGTAATGTTCTGTCTCTGGTCCACGCTAATGTTCTGTTTCTGTTTCACGGTAATGTTCCATTTCTGGTCCACGATAATGTTGTGTTTCTGTTTCACGGTAATGTTCTGTTTCTGGTCCACGATAATGTTCTGTTTCTGTTTCACGGTAATGTTCCGTTTCTGGACCATGATAATGTTCTGTCTCTGGTCCACGGTAATGTTCTGTCTCTAGTCCACGGTAATGTTCTGTCTCTGGTCCACGATAATGTTCGGTTTCACGGTAATGTTCCGTCTCTGGTCCACCATAATGTTCCGTCTTTGGTCCACGATAATGTTCTGTCTCTGGTCCACGATAATGTTCCGTTTCTGGTCCACGATAATGTTCTGTTTCTGTTTCACGGTAATGTTCCATTTCTGGTCCACGATAATTTTTTGTTTCTGTTTCACGATAATGTTCTGTTTAGGTTTCACGGTAATGTTCTGTTTCTGGTCCATGATAATGTTCGGTTTCACGGTAATGTTCAGTCTCTGGTCCACGATAATGTTCTGTTTAGGTTTCACGGTAATGTTCTGTCTCTGGTCCACGATAATGTTCCGTCTCTGGTCCACGATAATGTTCCGTTTCTGGTCCACGATAATGTTCTGTTTCGGATTCACGGTAATGTTCCGTCTCTGGTCCACGATAATGTTCTGTTTCTGTTTCACGGTAATGTTCCATTTCTGGTCCACGATAATTTTTTGTTTCTGTTTCACGATAATGTTCTGTTTCTGGTCCATGATAATGTTCGGTTTCACGGTAATGTTCCGTCTCTGGTCCACGATAATGTTCCGTCTTTGGTCCACGATAATGTTCTGTCTCTGGTCCATGATAATGTTCCGTTTCTGGTCCACGATAATGTTCTGTTTATGTTTCACGGTAATGTTCTGTCTCTGGTCCACGCTAATGTTCTGTTTCTGTTTCACGGTAATGTTCCGTTTCTGGACCACGATAATGTTGTGTTTCTGTTTCACGGTAATGTTCTGTTTCTGGTCCACGATAATGTTCTGTTTCTGTTTCACGGTAATGTTCCGTTTCTGGACCATGATAATGTTCTGTCTCTGGTCCACGGTAATGTTCTGTCTCTAGTCCACGGTAATGTTCTGTCTCTGGTCCACGATAATGTTCGGTTTCACGGTAATGTTCCGTCTCTGGTCCACCATAATGTTCCGTCTTTGGTCCACGATAATGTTCTGTCTCTGGTCCACGATAATGTTCCGTTTCTGGTCCACGATAATGTTCTGTTTCGGTTTCACGGTAATGTTCAGTCTCTGGTCCACGATAATGTTCTGTTTAGGTTTCACGGTAATGTTCTGTCTCTGGTCCACGATAATGTTCCGTCTCTGGTCCACGATAATGTTCCGTTTCTGGTCCACGATAATGTTCTGTTTCGGATTCACGGTAATGTTCTGTCTCTGGTCCACGATAATGTTCTGTCTCTGGTCCACGATAATGTTCTGTTTCTGTTTCACGGTAATGTTCCGTTTCTGGTCCACGATAATTTTCCGTCTTTGGTCCACGATAATGTTCCGTTTCTGTTTCACGGTAATGTTCCGTTTCTAGTCCATGATAATGTTCTGTTTCACGGTAATGTTCTGTCTCTGGTCCATGGTAATATTCTGTCTCTGGTCCACGGTAATGTTCCGTTTCTGGTCCACGATAATGTTCTGTTTCGGTTTCACGGTAATGTTCCGTTCTGGTCCACGATAATTTTCTGTTTCTGTTTCATGGTAATGTTCCGTTTCTGGTCCATGATAATGTTCTGTTTCACGGTAATGTTCTGTCTCTGGTCCATGGTAATGTTCTGTCTCTGGTCCATGATAAAGTTCGATCTCTGGTCCACGGAAATTTTCGGTTTCAAGGTAAAGTTCGGTCTCTGGTCCAGAGTAATGTTCTGTCTCTGGTCCACGGTAATGTTCTGTCTCTGGTCCACGGTAATGTTCTGTCTCTGGTCCACGGTAATGTTCGGTTTCACGGTAATGTTCCGTCTCTGGTCCACGATAATGTTCCGTCTTTGGTCCACGATAATGTTCTGTCTCTGGTCCACGATAATTTTCCGTTTCTGGTCCACGATAATGTTCTGTTTCGGTGTCACGGTAATGTTCTGTCGCTGGTCCACGGTAATGTTCCGTTTCTGGTCCACGATAATGTTGTGTTTCTGTTTCACGCTAATGTTCTGTTTCTGTTTCACGATAATGTTCTGTTTCTCTGTCACGGTAATGTTCCGTTTCTGGTCCACGATAATGTTGTGTTTCTGTTTCACGGTAATGTTCAGTCTCTGGTCCAAGATAATGTTCTTTTTCACGGTAATGTTCTGTCTCTGGTCCATGGTAATGTTCTGTCTCTGGTCCACGGTAATGTTCCATTTCTGGTCCACGATAATGTTCTGTTTCGGTTTCACGGTAATGTTCCATTTCTGGTCCACGATAATGTTCTGTTTCTGTTTCACGGTAATGTTCCGTTTCTGGTCCATGATAATGTTCTGTTTCACGGTAATGTTCTGTCTCTGGTCCACGATAATGTTCTGTCTCTGGTCCACGATAATGTTCTGTTTCTGTTTCACGGTAATGTTCCGTTTCTGGTCCACGATAATTTTCCGTCTTTGGTCCACGATAATGTTCCGTTTCTTTTTCACGGTAATGTTCCGTTTCTAGTCCATGATAATGTTCTGTTTCACGGTAATGTTCTGTCTCTGGTCCACGGTAATGTTCCGTTTCTGGTCCACGATAATGTTCTGTTTCGGTTTCACGGTAATGTTCCGTTCTGGTCCACGATAATGTTCTGTTTCTGTTTCATGGTAATGTTCCGTTTCTGGTCCATGATAATGTTCTGTTTCACGGTAATGTTCTGTCTCTGGTCCATGGTAATGTTCTGTCTCTGGTCCATGATAAAGTTCGATCTCTGGTCCACGGAAATTTTCGGTTTCAAGGTAAAGTTCGGTCTCTGGTCCACAGTAATGTTCTGTCTCTGGTCCACGGTAATATTCTGTCTCTGGTCCACGGTAATGTTCTGTCTCTGGTCCACGGTAATGTTCTGTCTCTGGTCCACGGTAATGTTCTGTCTCTGTTTCACGGTAATGTTCCGTTTCTGGTCCATGATAATGTTCTGTCTCTGGTCCACGGTAATGTTCTGTCTCTAGTCCACGGTAATGTTCTGTCTCTGGTCCACGATAATGTTCGGTTTCACGGTAATGTTCCGTCTCTGGTCCACGATAATGTTCCGTCTTTGGTCCACGATAATGTTCTGTCTCTGGTCCACGATAATGTTCCGTTTCTGGTCCACGATAATGTTCTGTTTCGGTGTCACGGTAATGTTCTGTCGCTGGTCCACGGTAATGTTCCGTTTCTGGTCCACGATAATGTTGTGTTTCTGTTTCACGCTAATGTTCTGTTTCTGTTTCACGATAATGTTCTGTTTCTCTGTCACGGTAATGTTCCGTTTCTGGTCCACGATAATGTTGTGTTTCTGTTTCACGGTAATGTTCAGTCTCTGGTCCACGATAATGTTCTTTTTCACGGTAATGTTCTGTCTCTGGTCCATGGTAATGTTCTGTCTCTGGTCCACGGTAATGTTCCATTTCTGGTCCACGATAATGTTCTGTTTCGGTTTCACTGTAATGTTCCATTTCTGGTCCACGATAATGTTCTGTTTCTGTTTCACGGTAATGTTCCGTTTCTGGTCCATGATAATGTTCTGTTTCACGGTAATGTTCTGTCTCTGGTCCATGGTAATGTTCTGTCTCTGGTCCATGATAAAGTTCGATCTCTGGTCCACGGTAATGTTCGGTGTCAAGGTAAAGTTCGGTCTCTGGTCCACAGTAATGTTCTGTCTCTGGTCCACGGTAATGTTCTGTCTCTGGTCCACGGTAATGTTCTGTCTCTGTTTCACGGTAATGTTCCGTTTCTGGTCCACGATAATGTTCGGTTTCACGGTAATGTTCCGTCTCTGGTCCACGGTAATGTTCCGTCTCTGGTCCACGGTAATGTTCTGTTTCTGTTTCACGGTAATGTTCCGTTTCTGGTCCACGATAATGTTCTGTTTCTGTTTCACGGTAATGTTCCGTTTCTGGACCATGATAATGTTCTGTCTCTGGTCCACGGTAATGTTCTGTCTCTAGTCCACGGTAATGTTCTGTCTCTGGTCCACGATAATGTTCGGTTTCACGGTAATGTTCCGTCTCTGGTCCACGATAATGTTCCGTCTTTGGTCCACGATAATGTTCTGTCTCTGGTCCATGATAATGTTCCGTTTCTGGTCCATGATAATGTTCTGTTTATGTTTCACGGTAATGTTCTGTCTCTGGTCCACGATAATGTTGTGTTTCTGTTTCACGGTAATGTTCTGTTTCTGGTCCACGATAATGTTCTGTTTCTGTTTCACGGTAATGTTCCGTTTCTGGACCATGATAATGTTCTGTCTCTGGTCCACGGTAATGTTCTGTCTCTAGTCCACGGTAATGTTCTGTCTCTGGTCCACGATAATGTTCGGTTTCGCGGTAATGTTCCGTCTCTGGTCCACGATAATGTTCCGTCTTTGGTCCACGATAATGTTGTGTTTCTGTTTCACGGTAATGTTCCGTTTCTGGTCCACGATAATGTTCTGTTTCTGTTTCACGGTAATGTTCCGTTTCTGGACCATGATAATGTTCTGTCTCTGGTCCACGGTAATGTTCTGTCTCTAGTCCACGGTAATTTTCTGTCTCTGGTCCAAGATAATGTTCGGTTTCACTTTAATGTTCCGTCTCTTGTCCACGGTAATGTTCTGTCTCTGGTCCACGGTAATGTTCTGTCTCTGGTCCACGGTAATGTTCGATCTCTGGTCCACGATAATGTTCGGTTTCACGGTAATGTTCCGTCTCTGGTCCACGATAATGTTCTGTTTCTGTTTCACGGTAATGTTCCATTTATGGTCCACGATAATTTTGTGTTTCTGTTTCACGATAATGTTCCGTTTCTGGTCCACGATAATGTTCTGTTTCGCTTTCACGGTAATGTTCTGTCTCTGGTCCATGGTAATGTTCTGTCTCTGGTCCACGATAATGTTCGGTTTCACGGTAATGTTCCGTCTCTGGTCCACGATAATGTTCCGTCTTTGGTCCACGATAATGTTCTGTCTCTGGTCCATGATAATGTTCCGTTTCTGGTCCACGATAATGTTCTGTTTCTTTTTCACGGTAATGTTCTGTCTCTGGTCCACGCTAATGTTCTGTTTCTGTTTCACGGTAATGTTCCGTTTCTGGTCCATGATAATGTTGTGTTTCTGTTTCACGGTAATGTTCTGTTTCTGGTCCACGATAATGTTCTGTTTCGGTTTCACGGTAATGTTCTGTCGCTGGTCCACGGTAATGTTCTGTCTCTGGTCCAAGGTAATGTTCTGTTTCTGTTTCACGGTAATGTTCAGTTTCTGGTCCACGATAATGTTCTGTTTCTGTTTCACGGTAATGTTCCGTTTCTGGTCCACGATAATGTTGTATTTCTAGTCCACGGTAATGTTCTGTCTCTGGTCCACGATAATGTTCGGTTTCACGGTAATGTTCCGTCTCTGGTCCACGATAATGTTCCGTCTTTGGTCCACGATAATGTTCTGTCTCTGGTCCACGATAATGTTCCGTTTCTGGTCCACGATAATGTTCTGTTTCGGTTTCACGGTAATGTTCCGTCGCCTGTCCACGGTAATGTTCCGTTTCTGGTCCACGATAATGTTGTGTTTCTGTTTCACGCTAATGTTCTGTTTCTGTTTCACGATAATGTTCTGTTTCTGTGTCACGGTAACGTTCCGTTTCTGGTCCACGATAATGTTGTGTTTCTGTTTCACGGTAATGTTCAGTCTCTGGTCCACGATAATGTTCTGTTTCACGGTAATGTTCTGTCTCTGGTCCATGGTAATGTTCTGTCTCTGGTCCACGGTAATGTTCCATTTCTGGTCCACGATAATGTTCTGTTTCGGTTTCACGGTAATGTTCCGTTTCTGGTCCACGATAATGTTCTGTTTCTGTTTCACGTAATGTTCCGTTTCTGGTCCATGATAATGTTCTGTTTCACGGTAATGTTCTGTCTCTGGTCCATGGTAATGTTCTGTCTCTGGTCCATGATAAAGTTCGATCTCTGGTCCACGGTAATGTTCGGTGTCAAGGTAAAGTTCGGTCTCTGGTCCACAGTAATGTTCTGTCTCTGGTCAGCGGTAATGTTCTGTCTCTGGTCCACGGTAATGTTCTGTCTCTGGTCCACGGTAATGTTCTGTCTCTGTTTCACGGTAATGTTCCGTTTCTGGTCCACGATAATGTTCGGTTTCACGGTAATGTTCCGTCTCTGGTCCACGGTAATGTTCTGTTTCTGTTTCACGGTAATGTTCCGTTTCTGGTCCACGATAATGTTCTGTTTCTGTTTCACGGTAATGTTCAGTTTCTGGACCATGATAATGTTCTGTCTCTGGTCCACGGTAATGTTCTGTCTCTAGTCCACGGTAATGTTCTGTCTCTGGTCCACGATAATGTTCGGTTTCACGGTAATGTTCCGTCTCTGGTCCACGATAATGTTCCGTCTTTGGTCCACGATAATGTTCTGTCTCTGGTCCACGATAATGTTCCGTTTCTGGTCCACGATAATGTTCTGTTTCGGTTTCACGGTAATGTTATGTCGCTGGTCCACGGTAATGTTCTGTCTCTGGTCCAAGGTAATGTTCTGTTTCTGTTTCACGGTAATGTTCAGTTTCTGGTCCACGATAATGTTCTGTTTCTGTTTCACGGTAATGTTCCGTTTCTGGTCAACGATAATGTTGTGTTTCTGTTTCACGGTAATGTTCAGTCTCTGGTACACGATAATGTTCTGTTTAGGTTTCACGGTAATGTTCTGTCTCTGGTCCACGATAATGTTCCGTCTCTGGTCCACGATAATGTTCGGTTTCACGGTAATGTTCCGTCTCTGGTCCACGATAATGTTCCGTCTTTGGTCCACGATAATGTTCTGTCTCTGGTCCACGATAATGTTCCGTTTCTGGTCCACGATAATGTTCTGTTTTGGTTTCACGGTAATGTTCTGTCGCTGGTCCACGGTAATGTTCTGTCTCTGGTCCAAGGTAATGTTCTGTTTCTGTTTCACGGTAATGTTCAGTTTCTGGTCCACGATAATGTTCTGTTTCTGTTTCATGGTAATGTTCCGTTTCTGGTCCACGATAATGTTGTGTTTCTAGTCCACGGTAATGTTCTGTCTCTGGTCCACGATAATGTTCGGTTTCACGGTAATGTTCCGTCTCTGGTCCACGATAATGTTCCGTCTTTGGTCCACGATAATGTTCTGTCTCTGGTCCACGATAATGTTCCGTTTCTGGTCCACGATAATGTTCTGTTTCGGTTTCACGGTAATGTTCTGTCGCTGGTCCACGGTAATGTTCCGTTTCTGGTCCACGATAATGTTGTGTTTCTGTTTCACGCTAATGTTCTGTTTCTGTTTCACGATAATGTTCTGTTTCTGTGTCACGGTAACGTTCCGTTTCTTGTCCACGATAATGTTGTGTTTCTGTTTCACGGTAATGTTCAGTCTCTGGTCCACGATAATGTTCTGTTTCACGGTAATGTTCTGTCTCTGGTCCATGGTAATGTTCTGTGTCTGGTCCACGGTAATGTTCCATTTCTGGTCCACGATAATGTTCTGTTTCGGTTTCACGGTAATGTTCCGTTTCTGGTCCACGATAATGTTCTGTTTCTGTTTCACGGTAATGTTCCGTTTCTGGTCCATGATAATGTTCTGTTTCACGGTAATGTTCTGTCTCTGGTCCATGGTAATGTTCTGTCTCTGGTCCATGATAAAGTTCGATCTCTGGTCCACGGTAATGTTCGGTGTCAAGGTAAAGTTCCTTCTCTGGTCCACAGTAATGTTCTGTCTCTGGTCCACGGTAATGTTCTGTCTCTGGTCCACGGTAATGTTCTGTCTCTGGTCCACGGTAATGTTCTGTCTCTGTTTCACGGTAATGTTCCGTTTCTGGTCCACGATAATGTTCGGTTTCACGGTAATGTTCCGTCTCTGGTCCACGGTAATGTTCTGTTTCTGTTTCACGGTAATGTTCCGTTTCTGGTCCACGATAATGTTCTGTTTCTGTTTCACGGTAATGTTCAGTTTCTGGACCATGATAATGTTCTGTCTCTGGTCCACGGTAATGTTCTGTCTCTAGTCCACGGTAATGTTCTGTCTCTGGTCCACGATAATGTTCGGTTTCACGGTAATTTTCGTCTCTGGTCCACGATAATGTTCCGTCTTTGGTCCAAGATAATGTTCTGTCTCTGGTCCACGATAATGTTCCGTTTCTGGTCCACGATAATGTTCTGTTTCGGTTTCACGGTAATGTTCTGTCGCTGGTCCACGGTAATGTTCTGTCTCTGGTCCAAGGTAATGTTCTGTTTCTGTTTCACGGTAATGTTCAGTTTCTGGTCCACGATAATGTTCTGTTTCTGTTTCACGGTAATGTTCCGTTTCTGGTCAACGATAATGTTGTGTTTCTGTTTCACGGTAATGTTCAGTCTCTGGTCCACGATAATGTTCTGTTTAGGTTTCACGGTAATGTTCTGTCTCTGGTCCACGATAATGTTCCGTCTCTGGTCCACGATAATGTTCCGTTTCTGGTCCACGATAATGTTCTGTTTCGGATTCACGGTAATGTTCTGTCTCTGGTCCACGATAATGTTCTGTCTCTGGTCCACGATCATGTTCTGTTTCTGTTTCACGGTAATGTTCCATTTCTGGTCCACGATAATGTTGTGTTTCTTTTTCACGGTAATGTTCCGTTTCTGGTCCACGATAATGTTCTGTTTCGGTTTCACGGTAATGTTCGATCTCTGGTCCACGATAATGTTCGGTTTCACGGTAATGTTCTGTCTCTGGTCCACGCTAATGTTCAGTTTCTGTTTCACGGTAATGTTCTGTCTCTGGTCCACGCTAATGTTCTGTTTCTGTTTCACGGTAATGTTCCGTTTCTGGTCCATGATAATTTTCTGTTTCACGGTAATGTTCTGTCTCTGGTCCACGCTAATGTTCTGTTTCTGTTTCACGGTAATGTTCCGTTTCTGGTCCACGATAATGTTGTATTTCTGTTTCACGGTAATGTTCTTTTTCACAGAAATGTTCTGTCTCTGGTCCACACTAATGTTCTGTTTCTGTTTCAATGTAATGTTCCGTTTCTGGTCCACGGTAATGTTCTGTCTCTGGTCCACGGTAATGTTCGATCTCTGGTCCACGATAATGTTCAGTTTCACGGTAATGTTCCATTTCTGGTCCACGATAATTTTGTGTTTCTGTTTCACGGTAATGTTCCGTTTCTGGTCCACGATAATTTTCTGTTTCGGTTTCACGGTAATGTTCTGTCTCTGGTCCACGATAATGTTCGGTTTCACGGTAATGTTCTGTCTCTGGTCCACGATAATGTTCCGTCTTTGGTCCACGATAATGTTCTGTCTCTGGTCCATGATAATGTTCCGTTTCTGGTTCACGATAATGTTCTGTTTCTGTTTCACGGTAATGTTCTGTTTCTGGTCCACGATAATGTTTTGTTTCTGTTTCACGTTATTGTTCCGTTTCTGGACCATGATAATGTTCTGTCTCTGGTCCACGGTAATGTTCGGTTTCACGGTAATGTTCCGTCTCTGGTCCACGATAATGTTCTGTTTCTGTTTCACGGTAATGTTCCATTTCTGGTCCACGATAATTTTGTGTTTCTGTTTCACGGTAATGTTCCGTTTCTGGTCCACGATAATGTTCTGTTTGAGTTTCACGGTAATGTTCTGTCTCTGGTCCATGGTAATGTTCTGTCTCTGGTCCACGATAATGTTCTGTCTCTGGTCCATGATAATGTTCCGTTTCTGGTCCACGATAATGTTCTGTTTCTGTTTCACGGTAATGTTCCGTCTCTGGTCCACGGTAATGTTCTGTCTCTGGTCCACGGTAATGTTCTGTCTCTGGTCCACGGTAATGTTCGATCTCTGGTCCACGATAATGTTCGGTTTCACGGTAATGTTCCGTCTCTGGTCCACGATAATGTTCTGTTTCTGTTTCACGGTAATGTTCCATTTCTGGTCCACGATAATTTTTTGTTTCTGTTTCACGATAATGTTCTGTTTCTGGTCCATGATAATGTTCGGTTTCACGGTAATGTTCCGTCTCTGGTCCACGATAATGTTCCGTCTTTGGTCCACGATAATGTTCTGTCTCTGGTCCATGATAATGTTCCGTTTCTGGTCCACGATAATGTTCTGTATATGTTTCACGGTAATGTTCTGTCTCTGGTGCACGCTAATGTTCTGTTTCTGTTTCACGGTAATGTTCCGTTTCTGGTCCACGATAATGTTGTGTTTCTGTTTCACGGTAATGTTCTGTTTCTGGTCCACGATAATGTTCTGTTTCTGTTTCACGGTAATGTTCCGTTTCTGGACCATGATAATGCTCTGTCTCTGGTCCACGGTAATGTTCTGTCTCTAGTCCACGGTAATGTTCTGTCTCTGGTCCACGATAATGTTCGGTTTCACGGTAATGTTCCGTCTCTGGTCCACCATAATGTTCCGTCTTTGGTCCACGATAATGTTCTGTCTCTGGTCCACGATAATGTTCCGTTTCTGGTCCACGATAATGTTCTGTTTCGGTTTCACGGTAATGTTCAGTCTCTGGTCCACGATAATGTTCTGTTTAGGTTTCACGGTAATGTTCTGTCTCTGGTCCACGATAATGTTCCGTCTCTGGTCCACGATAATGTTCCGTTTCTGGTCCACGATAATGTTCTGTTTCGGATTCACGGTAATGTTCTGTCTCTGGTCCACGATAATGTTCTGTCTCTGGTCCACGATAATGTTCTGTTTCTGTTTCACGGTAATGTTCCGTTTCTGGTCCACGATAATTTTCCGTCTTTGGTCCACGATAATGTTCCGTTTCTGTTTCACGGTAATGTTCCGTTTCTAGTCCATGATAATGTTCTGTTTCACGGTAATGTTCTGTCTCTGGTCCATGGTAATGTTCTGTCTCTGGTCCACGGTAATGTTCCGTTTCTGGTCCACGATAATGTTCTGTTTCGGTTTCACGGTAATGTTCCGTTCTGGTCCACGATAATGTTCTGTTTCTGTTTCATGGTAATGTTCCGTTTCTGGTCCATGATAATGTTCTGTTTCACGGTAATGTTCTGTCTCTGGTCCATGGTAATGTTCTGTCTCTGGTCCATGATAAAGTTCGATCTCTGGTCCACGGAAATTTTCGGTTTCAAGGTAAAGTTCGGTCTCTGGTCCACAGTAATGTTCTGTCTCTGGTCCACGGTAATGTTCTGTCTCTGGTCCACGGTAATGTTCTGTCTCTGGTCCACGGTAATGTTCTGTCTCTGGTCCACGGTAATGTTCTGTCTCTAGTCCACGGTAATGTTCTGTCTCTGGTCCACGATAATGTTCGGTTTCACGGTAATGTTCCGTCTCTGGTCCACGATAATGTTCCGTCTTTGGTCCACGATAATGTTCTGTCTCTGGTCCACGATAATGTTCCGTTTCTGTTCCACGATAATGTTCTGTTTCGGTGTCACGGTAATGTTCTGTCGCTGGTCCACGGTAATGTTCCGTTTCTGGTCCACGATAATGTTGTGTTTCTGTTTCACGCTAATGTTCTGTTTCTGTTTCATGATAATGTTCTGTTTCTCTGTCACGGTAATGTTCCGTTTCTGGTCCACGATAATGTTGTATTTCTGTTTCACGGTAATGTTCAGTCTCTGGTCCACGATAATGTTCTTTTTCACGGTAATGTTCTGTCTCTGGTCCATGGTAATGTTCTGTCTCTGGTCCACGGTAATGTTCCATTTCTGGTCCACGATAATGTTCTGTTTCGGTTTCACGGTAATGTTCCATTTCTGGTCCACGATAATGTTCTGTTTCTGTTTCACGGTAATGTTCCGTTTCTGGTCCATGATAATGTTCTGTTTCACGGTAATGTTCCGTTTCTGGTCCACGATAATGTTGTGTTTCTGTTTCATGCTAATGTTCTGTTTCTGTTTCACGATAATGTTCTGTTTCTGTGTCACGGTAACGTTCCGTTTCTGGTCCACGATAATGTTGTGTTTCTGTTTCACGGTAATGTTCAGTCTCTGGTCCACGATAATGTTCTGTTTCACGGTAATGTTCTGTCTCTGGTCCATGGTAATGTTCTGTCTCTGGTCCACGGTAATGTTCCATTTCTGGTCCACGATAATGTTCTGTTTCGGTTTCACGGTAATGTTCCGTTTCTGGTCCACGATAATGTTCTGTTTCACGGTAATGTTCTGTCTCTGGTCCATGGTAATGTTCTGTCTCTGGTCCACGGTAATGTTCCGTTTCTGGTCCACGATAATGTTCTGTTTCGGTTTCACGGTAATGTTCCGTTCTGGTCCACGATAATGTTCTGTTTCTGTTTCATGGTAATGTTCCGTTTCTGGTCCATGATAATGTTCTGTTTCACGGTAATGTTCTGTCTCTGGTCCATGGTAATGTTCTGTCTCTGGTCCATGATAAAGTTCGATCTCTGGTCCACGGAAATTTTCGGTTTCAAGGTAAAGTTCGGTCTCTGGTCCACAGTAATGTTCTGTCTCTGGTCCACGGTAATGTTCTGTCTCTGGTCCACGGTAATGTTCTGTCTCTGGTCCACGGTAATGTTCTGTCTCTGGTCCACGGTAATGTTCTGTCTCTAGTCCAAGGTAATGTTCTGTCTCTGGTCCACGATAATGTTCGGTTTCACGGTAATGTTCCGTCTCTGGTCCACGATAATGTTCCGTCTTTGGTCCACGATAATGTTCTGTCTCTGGTCCACGATAATGTTCCGTTTCTGGTCCACGATAATGTTCTGTTTTGGTTTCACGGTAATGTTCTGTCGCTGGTCCACGGTAATGTTCTGTCTCTGGTCCAAGGTAATGTTCTGTTTCTGTTTCACGGTAATGTTCAGTTTCTGGTCCACGATAATGTTCTGTTTCTGTTTCATGGTAATGTTCCGTTTCTGGTCCACGATAATGTTGTGTTTCTAGTCCACGGTAATGTTCTGTCTCTGGTCCACGATAATGTTCGGTTTCACGGTAATGTTCCGTCTCTGGTCCACGATAATGTTCCGTCTTTGGTCCACGATAATGTTCTGTCTCTGGTCCACGATAATGTTCCGTTTCTGGTCCACGATAATGTTCTGTTTCGGTTTCACGGTAATGTTCTGTCGCTGGTCCACGGTAATGTTCCGTTTCTGGTCCACGATAATGTTGTGTTTCTGTTTCACGCTAATGTTCTGTTTCTGTTTCACGATAATGTTCTGTTTCTGTGTCACGGTAACGTTCCGTTTCTTGTCCACGATAATGTTGTGTTTCTGTTTCACGGTAATGTTCAGTCTCTGGTCCACGATAATGTTCTGTTTCACGGTAATGTTCTGTCTCTGGTCCATGGTAATGTTCTGTGTCTGGTCCACGGTAATGTTCCATTTCTGGTCCACGATAATGTTCTGTTTCGGTTTCACGGTAATGTTCCGTTTCTGGTCCACGATAATGTTCTGTTTCTGTTTCACGGTAATGTTCCGTTTCTGGTCCATGATAATGTTCTGTTTCACGGTAATGTTCTGTCTCTGGTCCATGGTAATGTTCTGTCTCTGGTCCATGATAAAGTTCGATCTCTGGTCCACGGTAATGTTCGGTGTCAAGGTAAAGTTCCTTCTCTGGTCCACAGTAATGTTCTGTCTCTGGTCCACGGTAATGTTCTGTCTCTGGTCCACGGTAATGTTCTGTCTCTGGTCCACGGTAATGTTCTGTCTCTGTTTCACGGTAATGTTCCGTTTCTGGTCCACGATAATGTTCGGTTTCACGGTAATGTTCCGTCTCTGGTCCACGGTAATGTTCTGTTTCTGTTTCACGGTAATGTTCCGTTTCTGGTCCACGATAATGTTCTGTTTCTGTTTCACGGTAATGTTCAGTTTCTGGACCATGATAATGTTCTGTCTCTGGTCCACGGTAATGTTCTGTCTCTAGTCCACGGTAATGTTCTGTCTCTGGTCCACGATAATGTTCGGTTTCACGGTAATTTTCGTCTCTGGTCCACGATAATGTTCCGTCTTTGGTCCAAGATAATGTTCTGTCTCTGGTCCACGATAATGTTCCGTTTCTGGTCCACGATAATGTTCTGTTTCGGTTTCACGGTAATGTTCTGTCGCTGGTCCACGGTAATGTTCTGTCTCTGGTCCAAGGTAATGTTCTGTTTCTGTTTCACGGTAATGTTCAGTTTCTGGTCCACGATAATGTTCTGTTTCTGTTTCACGGTAATGTTCCGTTTCTGGTCAACGATAATGTTGTGTTTCTGTTTCACGGTAATGTTCAGTCTCTGGTCCACGATAATGTTCTGTTTAGGTTTCACGGTAATGTTCTGTCTCTGGTCCACGATAATGTTCCGTCTCTGGTCCACGATAATGTTCCGTTTCTGGTCCACGATAATGTTCTGTTTCGGATTCACGGTAATGTTCTGTCTCTGGTCCACGATAATGTTCTGTCTCTGGTCCACGATCATGTTCTGTTTCTGTTTCACGGTAATGTTCCATTTCTGGTCCACGATAATGTTGTGTTTCTTTTTCACGGTAATGTTCCGTTTCTGGTCCACGATAATGTTCTGTTTCGGTTTCACGGTAATGTTCGATCTCTGGTCCACGATAATGTTCGGTTTCACGGTAATGTTCTGTCTCTGGTCCACGCTAATGTTCAGTTTCTGTTTCACGGTAATGTTCTGTCTCTGGTCCACGCTAATGTTCTGTTTCTGTTTCACGGTAATGTTCCGTTTCTGGTCCATGATAATTTTCTGTTTCACGGTAATGTTCTGTCTCTGGTCCACGCTAATGTTCTGTTTCTGTTTCACGGTAATGTTCCGTTTCTGGTCCACGATAATGTTGTATTTCTGTTTCACGGTAATGTTCTTTTTCACAGAAATGTTCTGTCTCTGGTCCACACTAATGTTCTGTTTCTGTTTCAATGTAATGTTCCGTTTCTGGTCCACGGTAATGTTCTGTCTCTGGTCCACGGTAATGTTCGATCTCTGGTCCACGATAATGTTCAGTTTCACGGTAATGTTCCATTTCTGGTCCACGATAATTTTGTGTTTCTGTTTCACGGTAATGTTCCGTTTCTGGTCCACGATAATGTTCTGTTTCGGTTTCACGGTAATGTTCTGTCTCTGGTCCACGATAATGTTCGGTTTCACGGTAATGTTCTGTCTCTGGTCCACGATAATGTTCCGTCTTTGGTCCACGATAATGTTCTGTCTCTGGTCCATGATAATGTTCCGTTTCTGGTTCACGATAATGTTCTGTTTCTGTTTCACGGTAATGTTCTGTTTCTGGTCCACGATAATGTTTTGTTTCTGTTTCACGTTATTGTTCCGTTTCTGGACCATGATAATGTTCTGTCTCTGGTCCACGGTAATGTTCGGTTTCACGGTAATGTTCCGTCTCTGGTCCACGATAATGTTCTGTTTCTGTTTCACGGTAATGTTCCATTTCTGGTCCACGATAATTTTGTGTTTCTGTTTCACGGTAATGTTCCGTTTCTGGTCCACGATAATGTTCTGTTTGAGTTTCACGGTAATGTTCTGTCTCTGGTCCATGGTAATGTTCTGTCTCTGGTCCACGATAATGTTCTGTCTCTGGTCCATGATAATGTTCCGTTTCTGGTCCACGATAATGTTCTGTTTCTGTTTCACGGTAATGTTCCGTCTCTGGTCCACGGTAATGTTCTGTCTCTGGTCCACGGTAATGTTCTGTCTCTGGTCCACGGTAATGTTCGATCTCTGGTCCACGATAATGTTCGGTTTCACGGTAATGTTCCGTCTCTGGTCCACGATAATGTTCTGTTTCTGTTTCACGGTAATGTTCCATTTCTGGTCCACGATAATTTTTTGTTTCTGTTTCACGATAATGTTCTGTTTCTGGTCCATGATAATGTTCGGTTTCACGGTAATGTTCCGTCTCTGGTCCACGATAATGTTCCGTCTTTGGTCCACGATAATGTTCTGTCTCTGGTCCATGATAATGTTCCGTTTCTGGTCCACGATAATGTTCTGTATATGTTTCACGGTAATGTTCTGTCTCTGGTGCACGCTAATGTTCTGTTTCTGTTTCACGGTAATGTTCCGTTTCTGGTCCACGATAATGTTGTGTTTCTGTTTCACGGTAATGTTCTGTTTCTGGTCCACGATAATGTTCTGTTTCTGTTTCACGGTAATGTTCCGTTTCTGGACCATGATAATGCTCTGTCTCTGGTCCACGGTAATGTTCTGTCTCTAGTCCACGGTAATGTTCTGTCTCTGGTCCACGATAATGTTCGGTTTCACGGTAATGTTCCGTCTCTGGTCCACCATAATGTTCCGTCTTTGGTCCACGATAATGTTCTGTCTCTGGTCCACGATAATGTTCCGTTTCTGGTCCACGATAATGTTCTGTTTCGGTTTCACGGTAATGTTCAGTCTCTGGTCCACGATAATGTTCTGTTTAGGTTTCACGGTAATGTTCTGTCTCTGGTCCACGATAATGTTCCGTCTCTGGTCCACGATAATGTTCCGTTTCTGGTCCACGATAATGTTCTGTTTCGGATTCACGGTAATGTTCTGTCTCTGGTCCACGATAATGTTCTGTCTCTGGTCCACGATAATGTTCTGTTTCTGTTTCACGGTAATGTTCCGTTTCTGGTCCACGATAATTTTCCGTCTTTGGTCCACGATAATGTTCCGTTTCTGTTTCACGGTAATGTTCCGTTTCTAGTCCATGATAATGTTCTGTTTCACGGTAATGTTCTGTCTCTGGTCCATGGTAATGTTCTGTCTCTGGTCCACGGTAATGTTCCGTTTCTGGTCCACGATAATGTTCTGTTTCGGTTTCACGGTAATGTTCCGTTCTGGTCCACGATAATGTTCTGTTTCTGTTTCATGGTAATGTTCCGTTTCTGGTCCATGATAATGTTCTGTTTCACGGTAATGTTCTGTCTCTGGTCCATGGTAATGTTCTGTCTCTGGTCCATGATAAAGTTCGATCTCTGGTCCACGGAAATTTTCGGTTTCAAGGTAAAGTTCGGTCTCTGGTCCACAGTAATGTTCTGTCTCTGGTCCACGGTAATGTTCTGTCTCTGGTCCACGGTAATGTTCTGTCTCTGGTCCACGGTAATGTTCTGTCTCTGGTCCACGGTAATGTTCTGTCTCTAGTCCACGGTAATGTTCTGTCTCTGGTCCACGATAATGTTCGGTTTCACGGTAATGTTCCGTCTCTGGTCCACGATAATGTTCCGTCTTTGGTCCACGATAATGTTCTGTCTCTGGTCCACGATAATGTTCCGTTTCTGTTCCACGATAATGTTCTGTTTCGGTGTCACGGTAATGTTCTGTCGCTGGTCCACGGTAATGTTCCGTTTCTGGTCCACGATAATGTTGTGTTTCTGTTTCACGCTAATGTTCTGTTTCTGTTTCACGATAATGTTCTGTTTCTCTGTCACGGTAATGTTCCGTTTCTGGTCCACGATAATGTTGTATTTCTGTTTCACGGTAATGTTCAGTCTCTGGTCCACGATAATGTTCTTTTTCACGGTAATGTTCTGTCTCTGGTCCATGGTAATGTTCTGTCTCTGGTCCACGGTAATGTTCCATTTCTGGTCCACGATAATGTTCTGTTTCGGTTTCACGGTAATGTTCCATTTCTGGTCCACGATAATGTTCTGTTTCTGTTTCACGGTAATGTTCCGTTTCTGGTCCATGATAATGTTCTGTTTCACGGTAATGTTCCGTTTCTGGTCCACGATAATGTTGTGTTTCTGTTTCATGCTAATGTTCTGTTTCTGTTTCACGATAATGTTCTGTTTCTGTGTCACGGTAACGTTCCGTTTCTGGTCCACGATAATGTTGTGTTTCTGTTTCACGGTAATGTTCAGTCTCTGGTCCACGATAATGTTCTGTTTCACGGTAATGTTCTGTCTCTGGTCCATGGTAATGTTCTGTCTCTGGTCCACGGTAATGTTCCATTTCTGGTCCACGATAATGTTCTGTTTCGGTTTCACGGTAATGTTCCGTTTCTGGTCCACGATAATGTTCTGTTTCACGGTAATGTTCTGTCTCTGGTCCATGGTAATGTTCTGTCTCTGGTCCACGGTAATGTTCCGTTTCTGGTCCACGATAATGTTCTGTTTCGGTTTCACGGTAATGTTCCGTTCTGGTCCACGATAATGTTCTGTTTCTGTTTCATGGTAATGTTCCGTTTCTGGTCCATGATAATGTTCTGTTTCACGGTAATGTTCTGTCTCTGGTCCATGGTAATGTTCTGTCTCTGGTCCATGATAAAGTTCGATCTCTGGTCCACGGAAATTTTCGGTTTCAAGGTAAAGTTCGGTCTCTGGTCCACAGTAATGTTCTGTCTCTGGTCCACGGTAATGTTCTGTCTCTGGTCCACGGTAATGTTCTGTCTCTGGTCCACGGTAATGTTCTGTCTCTGGTCCACGGTAATGTTCTGTCTCTAGTCCACGGTAATGTTCTGTCTCTGGTCCACGATAATGTTCGGTTTCACGGTAATGTTCCGTCTCTGGTCCACGATAATGTTCCGTCTTTGGTCCACGATAATGTTCTGTCTCTGGTCCACGATAATGTTCCGTTTCTGTTCCACGATAATGTTCTGTTTCGGTGTCACGGTAATGTTCTGTCGCTGGTCCACGGTAATGTTCCGATTCTGGTCCACGATAATGTTGTGTTTCTGTTTCACGCTAATGTTCTGTTTCTGTTTCACGATAATGTTCTGTTTCTCTGTCACGGTAATGTTCCGTTTCTGGTCCACGATAATGTTGTATTTCTGTTTCACGGTAATGTTCAGTCTCTGGTCCACGATAATGTTCTTTTTCACGGTAATGTTCTGTCTCTGGTCCATGGTAATGTTCCGTTTCTGGTCCATGATAATGTTCTGTTTCACGGTAATGTTCTGTCTCTGGTCCATGGTAATGTTCTGTCTCTGGTCCATGATAAAGTTCGATCTCTGGTCCACGGAAATTTTCGGTTTCAAGGTAAAGTTCGGTCTCTGGTCCACAGTAATGTTCTGTCTCTGGTCCACGGTAATGTTCTGTCTCTGGTCCACGGTAATGTTCTGTCTCTGGTCCACGGTAATGTTCTGTCTCTGGTCCACGGTAATGTTCTGTCTCTAGTCCACGGTAATGTTCTGTCTCTGGTCCACGATAATGTTCGGTTTCACGGTAATGTTCCGTCTCTGGTCCACGATAATGTTCCGTCTTTGGTCCACGATAATGTTCTGTCTCTGGTCCACGATAATGTTCCGTTTCTGTTCCACGATAATGTTCTGTTTCGGTGTCACGGTAATGTTCTGTCGCTGGTCCACGGTAATGTTCCGTTTCTGGTCCACGATAATGTTGTGTTTCTGTTTCACGCTAATGTTCTGTTTCTGTTTCACGATAATGTTCTGTTTCTCTGTCACGGTAATGTTCCGTTTCTGGTCCACGATAATGTTGTATTTCTGTTTCACGGTAATGTTCAGTCTCTGGTCCACGATAATGTTCTTTTTCACGGTAATGTTCTGTCTCTGGTCCATGGTAATGTTCTGTCTCTGGTCCACGGTAATGTTCCATTTCTGGTCCACGATAATGTTCTGTTTCGGTTTCACGGTAATGTTCCATTTCTGGTCCACGATAATGTTCTGTTTCTGTTTCACGGTAATGTTCCGTTTCTGGTCCATGATAATGTTCTGTTTCACGGTAATGTTCCGTTTCTGGTCCACGATAATGTTGTGTTTCTGTTTCACGCTAATGTTCTGTTTCTGTTTCACGATAATGTTCTGTTTCTGTGTCACGGTAACGTTCCGTTTCTGGTCCACGATAATGTTGTGTTTCTGTTTCACGGTAATGTTCAGTCTCTGGTCCACGATAATGTTCTGTTTCACGGTAATGTTCTGTCTCTGGTCCATGGTAATGTTCTGTCTCTGGTCCACGGTAATGTTCCATTTCTGGTCCACGATAATGTTCTGTTTCGGTTTCACGGTAATGTTCCGTTTCTGGTCCACGATAATGTTCTGTTTCTGTTTCACGGTAATGTTCCGTTTCTGGTCCATGATAATGTTCTGTTTCACGGTAATGTTCTGTCTCTGGTCCATGGTAATGTTCTGTCTCTGGTCCATGATAAAGTTCGATCTCTGGTCCACGGTAATGTTCGGTGTCAAGGTAAAGTTCGGTCTCTGGTCCACAGTAATGTTCTGTCTCTGGTCAGCGGTAATGTTCTGTCTCTGGTCCACGGTAATGTTCTGTCTCTGTTTCACGGTAATGTTCCGTTTCTGGTCCACGATAATGTTCGGTTTCACGGTAATGTTCCGTCTCTGGTCCACGGTAATGTTCTGTTTCTGTTTCACGGTAATGTTCCGTTTCTGGTCCACGATAATGTTCTGTTTCTGTTTCACGGTAATGTTCCGTTTCTGGTCCACGATAATGTTCTGTTTCTGTTTCACGGTAATGTTCCGTTTCTGGTCCATGATAATGTTCTGTTTCACGGTAATGTTCTGTCTCTGGTCCATGGTAATGTTCTGTCTCTGGTCCATGATAAAGTTCGATCTCTGGTCCACGGTAATGTTCGGTGTCAAGGTAAAGTTCCTTCTCTGGTCCACAGTAATGTTCTGTCTCTGGTCCACGGTAATGTTCTGTCTCTGGTCCACGGTAATGTTCTGTCTCTGGTCCACGGTAATGTTCTGTCTCTGTTTCACGGTAATGTTCCGTTTCTGGTCCACGATAATGTTCGGTTTCACGGTAATGTTCCGTCTCTGGTCCACGGTAATGTTCTGTTTCTATTTCACGGTAATGTTCCGTTTCTGGTCCACGATAATGTTCTGTTTCTGTTTCACGGTAATGTTCAGTTTCTGGACCATGATAATGTTCTGTCTCTGGTCCACGGTAATGTTCTGTCTCTAGTCCACGGTAATGTTCTGTCTCTGGTCCACGATAATGTTCGGTTTCACGGTAATGTTCCGTCTCTGGTCCACGATAATGTTCCGTCTTTGGTCCAAGATAATGTTCTGTCTCTGGTCCCCGATAATGTTCCGTTTCTGGTCCACGATAATGTTCTGTTTCGGTTTCACGGTGATGTTCTGTCGCTGGTCCACGGTAATGTTCTGTCTCTGGTCCAAGGTAATGTTCTGTTTCTGTTTCACGGTAATGTTCAGTTTCTGGTCCACGATAATGTTCTGTTTCTGTTTCACGGTAATGTTCCGTTTCTGGTCAACGATAATGTTGTGTTTCTGTTTCACGGTAATGTTCAGTCTCTGGTCCACGATAATGTTCTGTTTAGGTTTCACGGTAATGTTCTGTCTCTGGTCCACGATAATGTTCCGTCTCTGGTCCACGATAATGTTCCGTTTCTGGTCCACGATAATGTTCTGTTTCGGATTCACGGTAATGTTCTGTCTCTGGTCCACGATAATGTTCTGTCTCTGGTCCACGATCATGTTCTGTTTCTGTTTCACGGTAATGTTCCATTTCTGGTCCACGATAATGTTGTGTTTCTTTTTCACGGTAATGTTCCGTTTCTGGTCCACGATAATGTTCTGTTTCGGTTTCACGGTAATGTTCGATCTCTGGTCCACGATAATGTTCGGTTTCACGGTAATGTTCTGTCTCTGGTCCACGCTAATGTTCTGTCTCTGTTTCACGGTAATGTTCCGTTTCTGGTCCACGATAATGTTCGGTTTCACGGTAATGTTCCGTCTCTGGTCCACGGTAATGTTCTGTTTCTGTTTCACGGTAATGTTCCGTTTCTGGTCCACGATAATGTTCTGTTTCTGTTTCACGGTAATGTTCAGTTTCTGGACCATGATAATGTTCTGTCTCTGGTCCACGGTAATGTTCTGTCTCTAGTCCACGGTAATGTTCTGTCTCTGGTCCACGATAATGTTCGGTTTCACGGTAATGTTCCGTCTCTGGTCCACGATAATGTTCCGTCTTTGGTCCAAGATAATGTTCTGTCTCTGGTCCCCGATAATGTTCCGTTTCTGGTCCACGATAATGTTCTGTTTCGGTTTCACGGTAATGTTCTGTCGCTGGTCCACGGTAATGTTCTGTCTCTGGTCCAAGGTAATGTTCTGTTTCTGTTTCACGGTAATGTTCAGTTTCTGGTCCACGATAATGTTCTGTTTCTGTTTCACGGTAATGTTCCGTTTCTGGTCAACGATAATGTTGTGTTTCTGTTTCACGGTAATGTTCAGTCTCTGGTCCACGATAATGTTCTGTTTAGGTTTCACGGTAATGTTCTGTCTCTGGTCCACGATAATGTTCCGTCTCTGGTCCACGATAATGTTCCGTTTCTGGTCCACGATAATGTTCTGTTTCGGATTCACGGTAATGTTCTGTCTCTGGTCCACGATAATGTTCTGTCTCTGGTCCACGATCATGTTCTGTTTCTGTTTCACGGTAATGTTCCATTTCTGGTCCACGATAATGTTGTGTTTCTTTTTCACGGTAATGTTCCGTTTCTGGTCCACGATAATGTTCTGTTTCGGTTTCACGGTAATGTTCGATCTCTGGTCCACGATAATGTTCGGTTTCACGGTAATGTTCTGTCTCTGGTCCACGCTAATGTTCTGTTTCTGTTTCACGGTAATGTTCTGTCTCTGGTCCACGCTAATGTTCTGTTTCTGTTTCACGGTAATGTTCCGTTTCTGGTCCATTATAATTTTCTGTTTCACGGTAATGTTCTGTCTCTGGTCCACGCTAATGTTCTGTTTCTGTTTCACGGTAATGTTCCGTTTCTGGTCCACGATAATGTTGTATTTCTGTTTCACGGTAATGTTCTTTTTCACAGAAATGTTCTGTCTCTGGTCCACACTAATGTTCTGTTTCTGTTTCAATGTAATGTTCCGTTTCTGGTCCACGGTAATGTTCTGTCTCTGGTCCACGGTAATGTTCTGTCTCTGGTCCACGGTAATGTTCGATCTCTGGTCCACGATAATGTTCAGTTTCACGGTAATGTTCCGTCTCTGGTCCACGATAATGTTCTGTTTCTGTTTCACGGTAATGTTCCATTTCTGAGCCACGATAATTTTGTGTTTCTGTTTCACGGTAATGTTCCGTTTCTGGTCCACGATAATGTTCTGTTTCGGTTTCACGGTAATGTTCTGTCTCTGGTCCACGATAATGTTCGGTTTCACGGTAATGTTCCGTCTCTGGTCCACGATAATGTTCCGTCTTTGGTCCACGATAATGTTCTGTCTCTGGTCCATGATAATGTTCCGTTTCTGGTTCACGATAATGTTCTGTTTCTGTTTCACGGTAATGTTCTGTCTCTGGTCCACGCTAATGTTCTGTTTCTGTTTCACGGTAATGTTCCGTTTCTGGTCCACGATAATGTTGTGTTTCTGTTTCACGGTAATGTTCTGTTTCTGGTCCACGATAATGTTTTGTTTCTGTTTCACGGTAATGTTCCGTTTCTGGACCATGATAATGTTCTGTCTCTGGTCCACGGTAATGTTCGGTTTCACGGTAATGTTCCGTCTCTGGTCCATGATAATGTTCTGTTTCTTTTTCACGGTAATGTTCCATTTCTGGTCCACGATAATTTTGTGTTTCTGTTTCACGGTAATGTTCCGTTTCTGGTCCACGATAATGTTCTGTTTGAGTTTCACGGTAATGTTCTGTCTCTGGTCCATGGTAATGTTCTGTCTCTGGTCCACGATAATGTTCTGTCTCTGGTCCATGATAATGTTCTGTTTCTGGTCCACGATAATGTTCTGTTTCTGTTTCACGGTAATGTTCCGTCTCTGGTCCACGGTAATGCTCTGTCTCTGGTCCACGGTAATGTTCTGTCTCTGGTCCACGGTAATGTTCGATCTCTGGTCCACGATAATGTTCGGTTTCACGGTAATGTTCCGTCTCTGGTCCACGATAATGTTCTGTTTCTGTTTCACGGTAATGTTCCATTTCTGGTCCACGATAATTTTTTGTTTCTGTTTCACGATAATGTTCTGTTTCTGGTCCATGATAATGTTCGGTTTCACGGTAATGTTCCGTCTCTGGTCCACGATAATGTTCCGTCTTTGGTCCACGATAATGTTCTGTCTCTGGTCCATGATAATGTTCCGTTTCTGGTCCACGATAATGTTCTGTTTATGTTTCACGGTAATGTTCTGTCTCTGGTCCACGCTAATGTTCTGTTTCTGTTTCACGGTAATGTTCCGTTTCTGGTCCACGATAATGTTGTGTTTCTGTTTCACGGTAATGTTCTGTTTCTGGTCCACGATAATGTTCTGTTTCTGTTTCACGGTAATGTTCCGTTTCTGGACCATGATAATGTTCTGTCTCTGGTCCACGGTAATGTTCTGTCTCTAGTCCACGGTAATGTTCTGTCTCTGGTCCACGATAATGTTCGGTTTCACGGTAATGTTCCGTCTCTGGTCCACCATAATGTTCCGTCTTTGGTCCACGATAATGTTCTGTCTCTGGTCCACGATAATGTTCCGTTTCTGGTCCACGATAATGTTCTGTTTCGGTTTCACGGTAATGTTCAGTCTCTGGTCCACGATAATGTTCTGTTTAGGTTTCACGGTAATGTTCTGTCTCTGGTCCACGATAATGTTCCGTCTCTGGTCCACGATAATGTTCCGTTTCTGGTCCACGATTATGTTCTGTTTCGGATTCACGGTAATGTTCTGTCTCTGGTCCACGATAATGTTCTGTCTCTGGTCCACGATAATGTTCTGTTTCTGTTTCACGGTAATGTTCCGTTTCTGGTCCACGATAATTTTCCGTCTTTGGTCCACGATAATGTTCCGTTTCTGTTTCACGGTAATGTTCCGTTTCTAGTCCATGATAATGTTCTGTTTCACGGTAATGTTCTGTCTCTGGTCCATGGTAATGTTCTGTCTCTGGTCCACGGTAATGTTCCGTTTCTGGTCCACGATAATGTTCTGTTTCGGTTTCACGGTAATGTTCCGTTCTGGTCCACGATAATTTTCTGTTTCTGTTTCATGGTAATGTTCCGTTTCTGGTCCATGATAATGTTCTGTTTCACGGTAATGTTCTGTCTCTGGTCCATGGTAATGTTCTGTCTCTGGTCCATGATAAAGTTCGATCTCTGGTCCACGGAAATTTTCGGTTTCAAGGTAAAGTTCGGTCTCTGGTCCAGAGTAATGTTCTGTCTCTGGTCCACGGTAATGTTCTGTCTCTGGTCCACGGTAATGTTCTGTCTCTGGTCCACGGTAATGTTCTGTCTCTGGTCCACGGTAATGTTCGGTTTCACGGTAATGTTCCGTCTCTGGTCCACGATAATGTTCCGTCTTTGGTCCACGATAATGTTCTGTCTCTGGTCCACGATAATTTTCCGTTTCTGGTCCACGATAATGTTCTGTTTCGGTGTCACGGTAATGTTCTGTCGCTGGTCCACGGTAATGTTCCGTTTCTGGTCCACGATAATGTTGTGTTTCTGTTTCACGCTAATGTTCTGTTTCTGTTTCACGATAATGTTCTGTTTCTCTGTCACGGTAATGTTCCGTTTCTGGTCCACGATAATGTTGTGTTTCTGTTTCACGGTAATGTTCAGTCTCTGGTCCACGATAATGTTCTTTTTCACGGTAATGTTCTGTCTCTGGTCCATGGTAATGTTCTGTCTCTGGTCCACGGTAATGTTCCATTTCTGGTCCACGATAATGTTCTGTTTCGGTTTCACGGTAATGTTCCATTTCTGGTCCACGATAATGTTCTGTTTCTGTTTCACGGTAATGTTCCGTTTCTGGTCCATGATAATGTTCTGTTTCACGGTAATGTTCTGTCTCTGGTCCATGGTAATGTTCTGTCTCTGGTCCATGATAAAGTTCGATCTCTGGTCCACGGTAATGTTCGGTGTCAAGGTAAAGTTCGGTCTCTGGTCCACAGTAATGTTCTGTCTCTGGTCCACGGTAATGTTCTGTCTCTGGTCCACGGTAATGTTCTGTCTCTGTTTCACGGTAATGTTCCGTTTCTGGTCCACGATAATGTTCGGTTTCACGGTAATGTTCCGTCTCTGGTCCACGGTAATGTTCCGTCTCTGGTCCACGGTAATGTTCTGTTTCTGTTTCACGGTAATGTTCCGTTTCTGGTCCACGATAATGTTCTGTTTCTGTTTCAAGGTAATATTCCGTTTCTGGACCATGATAATGTTCTGTCTCTGGTCCACGGTAATGTTCTGTCTCTAGTCCACGGTAATGTTCTGTCTCTGGTCCACGATAATGTTCGGTTTCACGGTAATGTTCCGTCTCTGGTCCACGATAATGTTCCGTCTTTGGTCCACGATAATGTTCTGTCTCTGGTCCATGATAATGTTCCGTTTCTGGTCCACGATAATGTTCTGTTTATGTTTCACGGTAATGTTCTGTCTCTGGTCCACGCTAATGTTCTGTTTCTGTTTCACGGTAATGTTCCGTTTCTGGTCCACGATAATGTTGTGTTTCTGTTTCACGGTAATGTTCTGTTTCTGGTCCACGATAATGTTCTGTTTCTGTTTCACGGTAATGTTCCGTTTCTGGACCATGATAATGTTCTGTCTCTGGTCCACGGTAATGTTCTGTCTCTAGTCCACGGTAATGTTCTGTCTCTGGTCCACGATAATGTTCGGTTTCACGGTAATGTTCCGTCTCTGGTCCACCATAATGTTCCGTCTCTGGTCCACGATAATGTTCGGTTTCACGGTAATGTTCCGTCTCTGGTCCACGATAATGTTCCGTCTTTGGTCCACGATAATGTTCTGTCTCTGGTCCACGATAATGTTCCGTTTCTGGTCCACGATAATGTTCTGTTTCGGTGTCACGGTAATGTTCTGTCGCTGGTCCACGGTAATGTTCCGTTTCTGGTCCACGATAATGTTGTGTTTCTGTTTCACGCTAATGTTCTGTTTCTGTTTCACGATAATGTTCTGTTTCTCTGTCACGGTAATGTTCCGTTTCTGGTCCACGATAATGTTGTGTTTCTGTTTCACGGTAATGTTCAGTCTCTGGTCCACGATAATGTTCTTTTTCACGGTAATGTTCTGTCTCTGGTCCATGGTAATGTTCTGTCTCTGGTCCACGGTAATGTTCCATTTCTGGTCCACGATAATGTTCTGTTTCGGTTTCACTGTAATGTTCCATTTCTGGTCCACGATAATGTTCTGTTTCTGTTTCACGGTAATGTTCCGTCTCTGGTCCACGGTAATGTTCCGTCTCTGGTCCACGGTAATGTTCTGTTTCTGTTTCACGGTAATGTTCCGTTTCTGGTCCACGATAATGTTCTGTTTCTGTTTCAAGGTAATATTCCGTTTCTGGACCATGATAATGTTCTGTCTCTGGTCCACGGTAATGTTCTGTCTCTAGTCCACGGTAATGTTCTGTCTCTGGTCCACGATAATGTTCGGTTTCACGGTAATGTTCCGTCTCTGGTCCACGATAATGTTCCGTCTTTGGTCCACGATAATGTTCTGTCTCTGGTCCATGATAATGTTCCGTTTCTGGTCCATGATAATGTTCTGTTTATGTTTCACGGTAATGTTCTGTCTCTGGTCCACGCTAATGTTCTGTTTCTGTTTCACGGTAATGTTCCGTTTCTGGTCCACGATAATGTTGTGTTTCTGTTTCACGGTAATGTTCTGTTTCTGGTCCACGATAATGTTCTGTTTCTGTTTCACGGTAATGTTCCGTTTCTGGACCATGATAATGTTCTGTCTCTGGTCCACGGTAATGTTCTGTCTCTAGTCCACGGTAATGTTCTGTCTCTGGTCCACGATAATGTTCGGTTTCACGGTAATGTTCCGTCTCTGGTGCACCATAATGTTCCGTCTTTGGTCCACGATAATGTTCTGTCTCTGGTCCACGATAATGTTCCGTTTCTGGTCCACGATAATGTTCTGTTTCGGTTTCACGGTAATGTTCAGTCTCTGGTCCACGATAATGTTCTGTTTAGGTTTCACGGTAATGTTCTGTCTCTGGTCCACGATAATGTTCCGTCTCTGGTCCACGATAATGTTCCGTTTCTGGTCCACGATAATGTTCTGTTTCGGATTCACGGTAATGTTCTGTCTCTGGTCCACGATAATGTTCTGTCTCTGGTCCACGATAATGTTCTGTTTCTGTTTCACGGTAATGTTCCGTTTCTGGTCCACGATAATTTTCCGTCTTTGGTCCACGATAATGTTCCGTTTCTTTTTCACGGTAATGTTCCGTTTCTAGTCCATGATAATGTTCTGTTTCACGGTAATGTTCTGTCTCTGGTCCACGGTAATGTTCCGTTTCTGGTCCACGATAATGTTCTGTTTCGGTTTCACGGTAATGTTCCGTTCTGGTCCACGATAATGTTCTGTTTCTGTTTCATGGTAATGTTCCGTTTCTGGTCCATGATAATGTTCTGTTTCACGGTAATGTTCTGTCTCTGGTCCATGGTAATGTTCTGTCTCTGGTCCATGATAAAGTTCGATCTCTGGTCCACGGAAATTTTCGGTTTCAAGGTAAAGTTCGGTCTCTGGTCCACAGTAATGTTCTGTCTCTGGTCCACGGTAATATTCTGTCTCTGGTCCACGGTAATGTTCTGTCTCTGGTCCACGGTAATGTTCTGTCTCTGGTCCACGGTAATGTTCTGTCTCTGTTTCACGGTAATGTTCCGTTTCTGGTCCATGATAATGTTCTGTCTCTGGTCCACGGTAATGTTTAGTCTCTAGTCCACGGTAATGTTCTGTCTCTGGTCCACGATAATGTTCGGTTTCACGGTAATGTTCCGTCTCTGGTCCACGATAATGTTCCGTCTTTGGTCCACGATAATGTTCTGTCTCTGGTCCACGATAATGTTCCGTTTCTGGTCCACGATAATGTTCTGTTTCGGTGTCACGGTAATGTTCTGTCGCTGGTCCACGGTAATGTTCCGTTTCTGGTCCACGATAATGTTGTGTTTCTGTTTCACGCTAATGTTCTGTTTCTGTTTCACGATAATGTTCTGTTTCTCTGTCA
This sequence comes from Leuresthes tenuis, assembly GCF_036924035.1. Taxonomy (NCBI): domain Eukaryota; kingdom Metazoa; phylum Chordata; class Actinopteri; order Atheriniformes; family Atherinopsidae; genus Leuresthes; species Leuresthes tenuis. The sequence continues at coordinate 318,817 of NW_027325384.1, forward strand.
CGGTAATGTTCCGTTTCTGGTCCACGATAATGTTGTGTTTCTGTTTCACGGTAATGTTCAGTCTCTGGTCCACGATAATGTTCTTTTTCACGGTAATGTTCTGTCTCTGGTCCATGGTAATGTTCTGTCTCTGGTCCACGGTAATGTTCCATTTCTGGTCCACGATAATGTTCTGTTTCGGTTTCACTGTAATGTTCCATTTCTGGTCCACGATAATGTTCTGTTTCTGTTTCACGGTAATGTTCCGTTTCTGGTCCATGATAATGTTCTGTTTCACGGTAATGTTCTGTCTCTGGTCCATGGTAATGTTCTGTCTCTGGTCCATGATAAAGTTCGATCTCTGGTCCACGGTAATGTTCGGTGTCAAGGTAAAGTTCGGTCTCTGGTCCACAGTAATGTTCTGTCTCTGGTCCACGGTAATGTTCTGTCTCTGGTCCACGGTAATGTTCTGTCTCTGTTTCACGGTAATGTTCCGTTTCTGGTCCACGATAATGTTCGGTTTCACGGTAATGTTCCGTCTCTGGTCCACGGTAATGTTCCGTCTCTGGTCCACGGTAATGTTCTGTTTCTGTTTCACGGTAATGTTCCGTTTCTGGTCCACGATAATGTTCTGTTTCTGTTTCACGGTAATGTTCCGTTTCTGGACCATGATAATGTTCTGTCTCTGGTCCACGGTAATGTTCTGTCTCTAGTCCACGGTAATGTTCTGTCTCTGGTCCACGATAATGTTCGGTTTCACGGTAATGTTCCGTCTCTGGTCCACGATAATGTTCCGTCTTTGGTCCACGATAATGTTCTGTCTCTGGTCCATGATAATGTTCCGTTTCTGGTCCACGATAATGTTCTGTTTATGTTTCACGGTAATGTTCTGTCTCTGGTCCACGCTAATGTTCTCTTTCTGTTTCACGGTAATGTTCCGTTTCTGGTCCACGATAATGTTGTGTTTCTGTTTCACGGTAATGTTCTGTCTCTGGTCCACGATAATGTTCCGTCTTTGGTCCACGATAATGTTCTGTCTCTGGTCCATGATAATGTTCCGTTTCTGGTCCACGATAATGTTCTGTTTATGTTTCACGGTAATGTTCTGTCTCTGGTCCACGCTAATGTTCTGTTTCTGTTTCACGGTAATGTTCCGTTTCTGGTCCACGATAATGTTGTGTTTCTGTTTCACGGTAATGTTCTGTTTCTGGTCCACGATAATGTTCTGTTTCTGTTTCACGGTAATGTTCCGTTTCTGGACCATGATAATGTTCTGTCTCTGGTCCACGGTAATGTTCTGTCTCTAGTCCACGGTAATGTTCTGTCTCTGGTCCACGATAATGTTTGGTTTCACGGTAATGTTCCGTCTCTGGTGCACCATAATGTTCCGTCTTTGGTCCACGATAATGTTCTGTCTCTGGTCCACGATAATGTTCCGTTTCTGGTCCACGATAATGTTCTGTTTCGGTTTCACGGTAATGTTCAGTCTCTGGTCCACGATAATGTTCTGTTTAGGTTTCACGGTAATGTTCTGTCTCTGGTCCACGATAATGTTCCGTCTCTGGTCCACGATAATGTTCCGTTTCTGGTCCACGATAATGTTCTGTTTCGGATTCACGGTAATGTTCTGTCTCTGGTCCACGATAATGTTCTGTCTCTGGTCCACGATAATGTTCTGTTTCTGTTTCACGGTAATGTTCCGTTTCTGGTCCACGATAATTTTCCGTCTTTGGTCCACGATAATGTTCCGTTTCTTTTTCACGGTAATGTTCCGTTTCTAGTCCATGATAATGTTCTGTTTCACGGTAATGTTCTGTCTCTGGTCCACGGTAATGTTCCGTTTCTGGTCCACGATAATGTTCTGTTTCGGTTTCACGGTAATGTTCCGTTCTGGTCCACGATAATGTTCTGTTTCTGTTTCATGGTAATGTTCCGTTTCTGGTCCATGATAATGTTCTGTTTCACGGTAATGTTCTGTCTCTGGTCCATGGTAATGTTCTGTCTCTGGTCCATGATAATGTTCCGTTTCTGGTCCACGATAATGTTCTGTTTCGGTGTCACGGTAATGTTCTGTCGCTGGTCCACGGTAATGTTCCGTTTCTGGTCCACGATAATGTTGTGTTTCTGTTTCACGCTAATGTTCTGTTTCTGTTTCACGATAATGTTCTGTTTCTCTGTCACGGTAATGTTCCGTTTCTGGTCCACGATAATGTTGTGTTTCTGTTTCACGGTAATGTTCAGTCTCTGGTCCACGATAATGTTCTTTTTCACGGTAATGTTCTGTCTCTGGTCCATGGTAATGTTCTGTCTCTGGTCCACGGTAATGTTCCATTTCTGGTCCACGATAATGTTCTGTTTCGGTTTCACTGTAATGTTCCATTTCTGGTCCACGATAATGTTCTGTTTCTGTTTCACGGTAATGTTCCGTTTCTGGTCCATGATAATGTTCTGTTTCACGGTAATGTTCTGTCTCTGGTCCATGGTAATGTTCTGTCTCTGGTCCATGATAAAGTTCGATCTCTGGTCCACGGTAATGTTCGGTGTCAAGGTAAAGTTCGGTCTCTGGTCCACAGTAATGTTCTGTCTCTGGTCCACGGTAATGTTCTGTCTCTGGTCCACGGTAATGTTCTGTCTCTGTTTCACGGTAATGTTCCGTTTCTGGTCCACGATAATGTTCGGTTTCACGGTAATGTTCCGTCTCTGGTCCACGGTAATGTTCCGTCTCTGGTCCACGGTAATGTTCTGTTTCTGTTTCACGGTAATGTTCCGTTTCTGGTCCACGATAATGTTCTGTTTCTGTTTCACGGTAATGTTCCGTTTCTGGACCATGATAATGTTCTGTCTCTGGTCCACGGTAATGTTCTGTCTCTAGTCCACGGTAATGTTCTGTCTCTGGTCCACGATAATGTTCGGTTTCACGGTAATGTTCCGTCTCTGGTCCACCATAATGTTCCGTCTCTGGTCCACGATAATGTTCGGTTTCACGGTAATGTTCCGTCTCTGGTCCACGATAATGTTCCGTCTTTGGTCCACGATAATGTTCTGTCTCTGGTCCACGATAATGTTCCGTTTCTGGTCCACGATAATGTTCTGTTTCGGTGTCACGGTAATGTTCTGTCGCTGGTCCACGGTAATGTTCCGTTTCTGGTCCACGATAATGTTGTGTTTCTGTTTCACGCTAATGTTCTGTTTCTGTTTCACGATAATGTTCTGTTTCTCTGTCACGGTAATGTTCCGTTTCTGGTCCACGATAATGTTGTGTTTCTGTTTCACGGTAATGTTCAGTCTCTGGTCCACGATAATGTTCTTTTTCACGGTAATGTTCTGTCTCTGGTCCATGGTAATGTTCTGTCTCTGGTCCACGGTAATGTTCCATTTCTGGTCCACGATAATGTTCTGTTTCGGTTTCACTGTAATGTTCCATTTCTGGTCCACGATAATGTTCTGTTTCTGTTTCACGGTAATGTTCCGTCTCTGGTCCACGGTAATGTTCCGTCTCTGGTCCACGGTAATGTTCTGTTTCTGTTTCACGGTAATGTTCCGTTTCTGGTCCACGATAATGTTCTGTTTCTGTTTCAAGGTAATATTCCGTTTCTGGACCATGATAATGTTCTGTCTCTGGTCCACGGTAATGTTCTGTCTCTAGTCCACGGTAATGTTCTGTCTCTGGTCCACGATAATGTTCGGTTTCACGGTAATGTTCCGTCTCTGGTCCACGATAATGTTCCGTCTTTGGTCCACGATAATGTTCTGTCTCTGGTCCATGATAATGTTCCGTTTCTGGTCCATGATAATGTTCTGTTTATGTTTCACGGTAATGTTCTGTCTCTGGTCCACGCTAATGTTCTGTTTCTGTTTCACGGTAATGTTCCGTTTCTGGTCCACGATAATGTTGTGTTTCTGTTTCACGGTAATGTTCTGTTTCTGGTCCACGATAATGTTCTGTTTCTGTTTCACGGTAATGTTCCGTTTCTGGACCATGATAATGTTCTGTCTCTGGTCCACGGTAATGTTCTGTCTCTAGTCCACGGTAATGTTCTGTCTCTGGTCCACGATAATGTTCGGTTTCACGGTAATGTTCCGTCTCTGGTGCACCATAATGTTCCGTCTTTGGTCCACGATAATGTTCTGTCTCTGGTCCACGATAATGTTCCGTTTCTGGTCCACGATAATGTTCTGTTTCGGTTTCACGGTAATGTTCAGTCTCTGGTCCACGATAATGTTCTGTTTAGGTTTCACGGTAATGTTCTGTCTCTGGTCCACGATAATGTTCCGTCTCTGGTCCACGATAATGTTCCGTTTCTGGTCCACGATAATGTTCTGTTTCGGATTCACGGTAATGTTCTGTCTCTGGTCCACGATAATGTTCTGTCTCTGGTCCACGATAATGTTCTGTTTCTGTTTCACGGTAATGTTCCGTTTCTGGTCCACGATAATTTTCCGTCTTTGGTCCACGATAATGTTCCGTTTCTTTTTCACGGTAATGTTCCGTTTCTAGTCCATGATAATGTTCTGTTTCACGGTAATGTTCTGTCTCTGGTCCACGGTAATGTTCCGTTTCTGGTCCACGATAATGTTCTGTTTCGGTTTCACGGTAATGTTCCGTTCTGGTCCACGATAATGTTCTGTTTCTGTTTCATGGTAATGTTCCGTTTCTGGTCCATGATAATGTTCTGTTTCACGGTAATGTTCTGTCTCTGGTCCATGGTAATGTTCTGTCTCTGGTCCATGATAAAGTTCGATCTCTGGTCCACGGAAATTTTCGGTTTCAAGGTAAAGTTCGGTCTCTGGTCCACAGTAATGTTCTGTCTCTGGTCCACGGTAATATTCTGTCTCTGGTCCACGGTAATGTTCTGTCTCTGGTCCACGGTAATGTTCTGTCTCTGGTCCACGGTAATGTTCTGTCTCTGTTTCACGGTAATGTTCCGTTTCTGGTCCATGATAATGTTCTGTCTCTGGTCCACGGTAATGTTTAGTCTCTAGTCCACGGTAATGTTCTGTCTCTGGTCCACGATAATGTTCGGTTTCACGGTAATGTTCCGTCTCTGGTCCACGATAATGTTCCGTCTTTGGTCCACGATAATGTTCTGTCTCTGGTCCACGATAATGTTCCGTTTCTGGTCCACGATAATGTTCTGTTTCGGTGTCACGGTAATGTTCTGTCGCTGGTCCACGGTAATGTTCCGTTTCTGGTCCACGATAATGTTGTGTTTCTGTTTCACGCTAATGTTCTGTTTCTGTTTCACGATAATGTTCTGTTTCTCTGTCACGGTAATGTTCCGTTTCTGGTCCACGATAATGTTGTGTTTCTGTTTCACGGTAATGTTCAGTCTCTGGTCCACGATAATGTTCTTTTTCACGGTAATGTTCTGTCTCTGGTCCATGGTAATGTTCTGTCTCTGGTCCACGGTAATGTTCCATTTCTGGTCCACGATAATGTTCTGTTTCGGTTTCACTGTAATGTTCCATTTCTGGTCCACGATAATGTTCTGTTTCTGTTTCACGGTAATGTTCCGTTTCTGGTCCATGATAATGTTCTGTTTCACGGTAATGTTCTGTCTCTGGTCCATGGTAATGTTCTGTCTCTGGTCCATGATAAAGTTCGATCTCTGGTCCACGGTAATGTTCGGTGTCAAGGTAAAGTTCGGTCTCTGGTCCACAGTAATGTTCTGTCTCTGGTCCACGGTAATGTTCTGTCTCTGGTCCACGGTAATGTTCTGTCTCTGTTTCACGGTAATGTTCCGTTTCTGGTCCACGATAATGTTCGGTTTCACGGTAATGTTCCGTCTCTGGTCCACGGTAATGTTCCGTCTCTGGTCCACGGTAATGTTCTGTTTCTGTTTCACGGTAATGTTCCGTTTCTGGTCCACGATAATGTTCTGTTTCTGTTTCACGGTAATGTTCCGTTTCTGGACCATGATAATGTTCTGTCTCTGGTCCACGGTAATGTTCTGTCTCTAGTCCACGGTAATGTTCTGTCTCTGGTCCACGATAATGTTCGGTTTCACGGTAATGTTCCGTCTCTGGTCCACGATAATGTTCCGTCTTTGGTCCACGATAATGTTCTGTCTCTGGTCCATGATAATGTTCCGTTTCTGGTCCACGATAATGTTCTGTTTATGTTTCACGGTAATGTTCTGTCTCTGGTCCACGCTAATGTTCTCTTTCTGTTTCACGGTAATGTTCCGTTTCTGGTCCACGATAATGTTGTGTTTCTGTTTCACGGTAATGTTCTGTCTCTGGTCCACGATAATGTTCCGTCTTTGGTCCACGATAATGTTCTGTCTCTGGTCCATGATAATGTTCCGTTTCTGGTCCACGATAATGTTCTGTTTATGTTTCACGGTAATGTTCTGTCTCTGGTCCACGCTAATGTTCTGTTTCTGTTTCACGGTAATGTTCCGTTTCTGGTCCACGATAATGTTGTGTTTCTGTTTCACGGTAATGTTCTGTTTCTGGTCCACGATAATGTTCTGTTTCTGTTTCACGGTAATGTTCCGTTTCTGGACCATGATAATGTTCTGTCTCTGGTCCACGGTAATGTTCTGTCTCTAGTCCACGGTAATGTTCTGTCTCTGGTCCACGATAATGTTTGGTTTCACGGTAATGTTCCGTCTCTGGTGCACCATAATGTTCCGTCTTTGGTCCACGATAATGTTCTGTCTCTGGTCCACGATAATGTTCCGTTTCTGGTCCACGATAATGTTCTGTTTCGGTTTCACGGTAATGTTCAGTCTCTGGTCCACGATAATGTTCTGTTTAGGTTTCACGGTAATGTTCTGTCTCTGGTCCACGATAATGTTCCGTCTCTGGTCCACGATAATGTTCCGTTTCTGGTCCACGATAATGTTCTGTTTCGGATTCACGGTAATGTTCTGTCTCTGGTCCACGATAATGTTCTGTCTCTGGTCCACGATAATGTTCTGTTTCTGTTTCACGGTAATGTTCCGTTTCTGGTCCACGATAATTTTCCGTCTTTGGTCCACGATAATGTTCCGTTTCTTTTTCACGGTAATGTTCCGTTTCTAGTCCATGATAATGTTCTGTTTCACGGTAATGTTCTGTCTCTGGTCCACGGTAATGTTCCGTTTCTGGTCCACGATAATGTTCTGTTTCGGTTTCACGGTAATGTTCCGTTCTGGTCCACGATAATGTTCTGTTTCTGTTTCATGGTAATGTTCCGTTTCTGGTCCATGATAATGTTCTGTTTCACGGTAATGTTCTGTCTCTGGTCCATGGTAATGTTCTGTCTCTGGTCCATGATAAAGTTCGATCTCTGGTCCACGGAAATTTTCGGTTTCAAGGTAAAGTTCGGTCTCTGGTCCACAGTAATGTTCTGTCTCTGGTCCACGGTAATATTCTGTCTCTGGTCCACGGTAATGTTCTGTCTCTGGTCCACGGTAATGTTCTGTCTCTGGTCCACGGTAATGTTCTGTCTCTGTTTCACGGTAATGTTCCGTTTCTGGTCCATGATAATGTTCTGTCTCTGGTCCACGGTAATGTTTAGTCTCTAGTCCACGGTAATGTTCTGTCTCTGGTCCACGATAATGTTCGGTTTCACGGTAATGTTCCGTCTCTGGTCCACGATAATGTTCCGTCTTTGGTCCACGATAATGTTCTGTCTCTGGTCCACGATAATGTTCCGTTTCTGGTCCACGATAATGTTCTGTTTCGGTGTCACGGTAATGTTCTGTCGCTGGTCCACGGTAATGTTCCGTTTCTGGTCCACGATAATGTTGTGTTTCTGTTTCACGCTAATGTTCTGTTTCTGTTTCACGATAATGTTCTGTTTCTCTGTCACGGTAATGTTCCGTTTCTGGTCCACGATAATGTTGTGTTTCTGTTTCACGGTAATGTTCAGTCTCTGGTCCACGATAATGTTCTTTTTCACGGTAATGTTCTGTCTCTGGTCCATGGTAATGTTCTGTCTCTGGTCCACGGTAATGTTCCATTTCTGGTCCACGATAATGTTCTGTTTCGGTTTCACTGTAATGTTCCATTTCTGGTCCACGATAATGTTCTGTTTCTGTTTCACGGTAATGTTCCGTTTCTGGTCCATGATAATGTTCTGTTTCACGGTAATGTTCTGTCTCTGGTCCATGGTAATGTTCTGTCTCTGGTCCATGATAAAGTTCGATCTCTGGTCCACGGTAATGTTCGGTGTCAAGGTAAAGTTCGGTCTCTGGTCCACAGTAATGTTCTGTCTCTGGTCCACGGTAATGTTCTGTCTCTGGTCCACGGTAATGTTCTGTCTCTGTTTCACGGTAATGTTCCGTTTCTGGTCCACGATAATGTTCGGTTTCACGGTAATGTTCCGTCTCTGGTCCACGGTAATGTTCCGTCTCTGGTCCACGGTAATGTTCTGTTTCTGTTTCACGGTAATGTTCCGTTTCTGGTCCACGATAATGTTCTGTTTCTGTTTCACGGTAATGTTCCGTTTCTGGACCATGATAATGTTCTGTCTCTGGTCCACGGTAATGTTCTGTCTCTAGTCCACGGTAATGTTCTGTCTCTGGTCCACGATAATGTTCGGTTTCACGGTAATGTTCCGTCTCTGGTCCACGATAATGTTCCGTCTTTGGTCCACGATAATGTTCTGTCTCTGGTCCATGATAATGTTCCGTTTCTGGTCCACGATAATGTTCTGTTTATGTTTCACGGTAATGTTCTGTCTCTGGTCCACGCTAATGTTCTCTTTCTGTTTCACGGTAATGTTCCGTTTCTGGTCCACGATAATGTTGTGTTTCTGTTTCACGGTAATGTTCTGTTTCTGGTCCACGATAATGTTTTGTTTCTGTTTCACGGTAATGTTCCGTTTCTGGACCATGATAATGTTCTGTCTCTGGTCCACGGTAATGTTCTGTCTCTAGTCCACGGTAATGTTCTGTCTCTGGTCCACGATAATGTTCGGTTTAACGGTAATGTTCCGTCTCTGGTCCACCATAATGTTCCGTCTTTGGTCCACGATAATGTTCTGTCTCTGGTCCACGATAATGTTCCGTTTCTGGTCCACGATAATGTTCTGTTTCGGTTTCACGGTAATGTTCAGTCTCTGGTCCACGATAATGTTCTGTTTAGGTTTCACGGTAATGTTCTGTCTCTGGTCCACGATAATGTTCCGTCTCTGGTCCACGATAATGTTCCGTTTCTGGTCCACGATAATGTTCTGTTTCGGATTCACGGTAATGTTCTGTCTCGGGTCCACGATAATGTTCTGTCTCTGGTCCACGATAATGTTCTCTTTCTGTTTCACGGTAATGTTCCGTTTCTGGTCCACGATAATTTTCCGTCTTTGGTCCACGATAATGTTCCGTTTCTGTTTCACGGTAATGTTCCGTTTCTAGTCCATGATAATGTTCTGTTTCACGGTAATGTTCTGTCTCTGGTCCATGGTAATGTTCCGTCTCTGGTCCACGATAATGTTCCGTCTTTGGTCCACGATAATGTTCTGTCTCTGGTCCACGATAATGTTCCGTTTCTGGTCCACGATAATGTTCTGTTTCGGTTTCACGGTAATGTTCTGTCGCTGGTCCACGGTAATGTTCTGTCTCTGGTCCAAGGTAATGTTCTGTTTCTGTTTCACGGTAATGTTCAGTTTCTGGTCCACGATAATGTTCTGTTTCTGTTTCACGGTAATGTTCCGTTTCTGGTCAACGATAATGTTGTGTTTCTGTTTCATGGTAATGTTCAGTCTCTGGTCCACGATAATGTTCTTTTTCACGGTAATGTTCTGTCTCTGGTCCATGGTAATGTTCTGTCTCTGGTCCACGGTAATGTTCCATTTCTGGTCCACGATAATGTTCTGTTTCGGTTTCACTGTAATGTTCCATTTCTGGTCCACGATAATGTTCTGTTTCTGTTTCACGGTAATGTTCCGTTTCTGGTCCATGATAATGTTCTGTTTCACGGTAATGTTCTGTCTCTGGTCCATGGTAATGTTCTGTCTCTGGTCCATGATAAAGTTCGATCTCTGGTCCACGGTAATGTTCGGTGTCAAGGTAAAGTTCGGTCTCTGGTCCACAGTAATGTTCTGTCTCTGGTCCACGGTAATGTTCTGTCTCTGGTCCACGGTAATGTTCTGTCTCTGTTTCACGGTAATGTTCCGTTTCTGGTCCACGATAATGTTCGGTTTCACGGTAATGTTCCGTCTCTGGTCCACGGTAATGTTCCGTCTCTGGTCCACGGTAATGTTCTGTTTCTGTTTCACGGTAATGTTCCGTTTCTGGTCCACGATAATGTTCTGTTTCTGTTTCACGGTAATGTTCCGTTTCTGGACCATGATAATGTTCTGTCTCTGGTCCACGGTAATGTTCTGTCTCTAGTCCACGGTAATGTTCTGTCTCTGGTCCACGATAATGTTCGGTTTCACGGTAATGTTCCGTCTCTGGTCCACGATAATGTTCCGTCTTTGGTCCACGATAATGTTCTGTCTCTGGTCCATGATAATGTTCCGTTTCTGGTCCACGATAATGTTCTGTTTATGTTTCACGGTAATGTTCTGTCTCTGGTCCACGCTAATGTTCTCTTTCTGTTTCACGGTAATGTTCCGTTTCTGGTCCACGATAATGTTGTGTTTCTGTTTCACGGTAATGTTCTGTTTCTGGTCCACGATAATGTTTTGTTTCTGTTTCACGGTAATGTTCCGTTTCTGGACCATGATAATGTTCTGTCTCTGGTCCACGGTAATGTTCTGTCTCTAGTCCACGGTAATGTTCTGTCTCTGGTCCACGATAATGTTCGGTTTAACGGTAATGTTCCGTCTCTGGTCCACCATAATGTTCCGTCTTTGGTCCACGATAATGTTCTGTCTCTGGTCCACGATAATGTTCCGTTTCTGGTCCACGATAATGTTCTGTTTCGGTTTCACGGTAATGTTCAGTCTCTGGTCCACGATAATGTTCTGTTTAGGTTTCACGGTAATGTTCTGTCTCTGGTCCACGATAATGTTCCGTCTCTGGTCCACGATAATGTTCCGTTTCTGGTCCACGATAATGTTCTGTTTCGGATTCACGGTAATGTTCTGTCTCGGGTCCACGATAATGTTCTGTCTCTGGTCCACGATAATGTTCTCTTTCTGTTTCACGGTAATGTTCCGTTTCTGGTCCACGATAATTTTCCGTCTTTGGTCCACGATAATGTTCCGTTTCTGTTTCACGGTAATGTTCCGTTTCTAGTCCATGATAATGTTCTGTTTCACGGTAATGTTCTGTCTCTGGTCCATGGTAATGTTCCGTCTCTGGTCCACGATAATGTTCCGTCTTTGGTCCACGATAATGTTCTGTCTCTGGTCCACGATAATGTTCCGTTTCTGGTCCACGATAATGTTCTGTTTCGGTTTCACGGTAATGTTCTGTCGCTGGTCCACGGTAATGTTCTGTCTCTGGTCCAAGGTAATGTTCTGTTTCTGTTTCACGGTAATGTTCAGTTTCTGGTCCACGATAATGTTCTGTTTCTGTTTCACGGTAATGTTCCGTTTCTGGTCAACGATAATGTTGTGTTTCTGTTTCACGGTAATGTTCAGTCTCTGGTCCACGATAATGTTCTGTTTAGGTTTCACGGTAATGTTCTGTCGCTGGTCCACGGTAATGTTCTGTCTCTGGTCCAAGGTAATGTTCTGTTTCTGTTTCACGGTAATGTTCAGTTTCTGGTCCACGAGAATGTTCTGTTTCTGTTTCACGGTAATGTTCCGTTTCTGGTCCACGATAATGTTGTGTTTCTGGTTCACGGTAATGTTCCGTTTCTGGTCCACGATAATGTTGTGTTTCTTTTTCACGGTAATGTTCCGTTTCTGGTCCACGATAATGTTCTGTTTCGGTTTCACGGTAATGTTCGATCTCTGGTCCACGATAATGTTCGGTTTCACGGTAATGTTCTGTCTCTGGTCCACGCTAATGTTCTGTTTCTGTTTCACGGCAATGTTCCGTTTCTGGTCCACGATAATGTTGTGTTTGTGTTTCACGGTAATGTTCTGTTTCACAGTAATGTTCTGTCTCTGGTCCACGCTAATGTTCTGTTTCTGTTTCACGGTAATGTTCCGTTTCTGGTCCATGATAATTTTCTGTTTCACGGTAATGTTCTGTCTCTGGTCCACGCTAATGTTCTGTTTCTGTTTCACGGTAATGTTCCGTTTCTGGTCCACGATAATGTTGTATTTCTGTTTCACGGTAATGTTCTTTTTCACAGTAATGTTCTGTCTCTGGTCCACGCTAATGTTCTGTCTCTGGTCCACGGTAATGTTCTGTCTCTGGTCCACGGTAATGTTCTGTCTCTGGTCCACGGTAATGTTCGATCTCTGGTCCACGATAATGTTCGGTTTCACGGTAATGTTCCGTCTCTGGTCCACGATAATGTTCTGTTTCTGTTTCACGGTAATGTTCCATTTCTGGTCCACGATAATTTTGTTTTTCTGTTTCACGGTAATGTTCCGTTTCTGGTCCACGATAATGTTCTGTTTCGGTTTCACGGTAATGTTCTGTCTCTGGTCCATGGTAATGTTCTGTCTCTGGTCCACGATAATGTTCGGTTTCACGGTAATGTTCCGTCTCTGGTCCACGATAATGTTCCGTCTTTGGTCCACGATAATGTTCTGTCTCTGGTCCATGATAATGTTCCGTTTCTGGTCCACGATAATGTTCTGTTTCTGTTTAACGGTAATGTTCTGTTTCACGGTAATGTTCTGTCTCTGGTCCACGCTAATGTTCTGTTTCTGTTACACGGTAATGTTCCGTTTCTGGTCCACGATAATGTTGTGTTTCTGTTTCACGGTAATGTTCCGTCTCTGGTCCACGATAATGTTCCGTCTTTGGTCCACGATAATGTTCTGTCTCTGGTCCACGATAATGTTCCGTTTCTGGTCCACGATAATGTTCTGTTTCGGTTTCACGGTAATGTTCTGTCGCTGGTCCACGGTAATGTTCTGTCTCTGGTCCAAGGTAATGTTCTGTCTCTGTTTCACGGTAATGTTCAGTTTCTGGTCCACGATAATGTTCTGTTTCTGTTTCACGGTAATGTTCCGTTTCTGGTCCACGATAATGTTGTGTTTCTGTTTCACGGTAATGTTCAGTCTCTGGTCCACGATAATGTTCTGTTTAGGTTTCACGGTAATGTTCTGTATCTTTTCCACGATAATGTTCCGTCTCTGGTCCACGATAATGTTCCGTTTCTGGTCCACGATAATGTTCTGTTTCGGATTCACGGTAATGTTCTGTCTCTGGTCCACGATAATGTTCTGTCTCTGGTCCACGATAATGTTCTGTTTCTGGTTCACGGTAATGTTCCGTTTCTGGTCCACGATAACGTTGTGTTTCTTTTTCACGGTAATGTTCCGTTTCTGGTCCACGCTAATGTTCTGTCTCTGGTCCACGGTAATGTTCTGTCTCTGGTCCACGGTAATGTTCTGTCTCTGGTCCACGGTAATGTTCGATCTCTGGTCCACGATAATGTTCGGTTTCACGGTAATGTTCCGTCTCTGGTCCACGATAATGTTCTGTTTCTGTTTCACGGTAATGTTCCATTTCTGGTCCACGATAATTTTGTGTTTCTGTTTCACGGTAATGTTCCGTTTCTGGTCCACGATAATGTTCTGTTTCGGTTTCACGGTAATGTTCTGTCTCTGGTCCATGGTAATGTTCTGTCTCTGGTCCACGATAATGTTCGGTTTCACGGTAATGTTCCGTCTCTGGTCCACGATAATGTTCCGTCTTTGGTCCACGATAATGTTCTGTCTCTGGTCCATGATAATGTTCCGTTTCTGGTCCACGATAATGTTCTGTTTCTGTTTAACGGTAATGATCTGTTTCACGGTAATGTTCTGTCTCTGGTCCACGCTAATGTTCTGTTTCTGTTACACGGTAATGTTCCGTTTCTGGTCCACGATAATGTTGTGTTTCTGTTTCACGGTAATGTTCCGTCTCTGGTCCACGATAATGTTCCGTCTTTGGTCCACGATAATGTTCTGTCTCTGGTCCACGATAATGTTCCGTTTCTGGTCCACGATAATGTTCTGTTTCGGTTTCACGGTAATGTTCTGTCGCTGGTCCACGGTAATGTTCTGTCTCTGGTCCAAGGTAATGTTCTGTCTCTGTTTCACGGTAATGTTCAGTTTCTGGTCCACGATAATGTTCTGTTTCTGTTTCACGGTAATGTTCCGTTTCTGGTCCACGATAATGTTGTGTTTCTGTTTCACGGTAATGTTCAGTCTCTGGTCCACGATAATGTTCTGTTTAGGTTTCACGGTAATGTTCTGTATCTTTTCCACGATAATGTTCCGTCTCTGGTCCACGATAATGTTCCGTTTCTGGTCCACGATAATGTTCTGTTTCGGATTCACGGTAATGTTCTGTCTCTGGTCCACGATAATGTTCTGTCTCTGGTCCACGATAATGTTCTGTTTCTGGTTCACGGTAATGTTCCGTTTCTGGTCCACGATAATGTTGTGTTTCTTTTTCACGGTAATGTTCCGTTTCTGGTCCACGATAATTTTCTGTTTCGGTTTCACGGTAATGTTCGATCTCTGGTCCACGATAATGTTCGGTTTCACGGTAATGTTCTGTCTCTGGTCCACGCTAATGTTCTGTTTCTGTTTCACGGCAATGTTCCGTTTCTGGTCCACGATAATGTTGTGTTTCTGTTTCACGGTAATGTTCTGTTTCACAGTAATGTTCTGTCTCTGGTCCACGCTAATGTTCTGTTTCTGTTTCACGGTAATGTTCCGTTTCTGGTCCATGATAATTTTCTGTTTCACGGTAATGTTCTGTCTCTGGTCCACGCTAATGTTCTGTTTCTGTTTCACGGTAATGTTCCGTTTCTGGTCCACGATAATGTTGTATTTCTGTTTCACGGTAATGTTCTTTTTCACAGTAATGTTCTGTCTCTGGTCCATGATAATGTTCCGTTTCTGGTCCACGATAATGTTCTGTTTCGGTTTCACGGTAATGTCCTGTCGCTGGTCCACGGTAATGTTCTGTCTCTGGTCCAAGGTAATGTTCTGTTTCTGTTTCACGGTAATGTTCAGTTTCTGGTCCACGATAATGTTCTGTTTCTGTTTCACGGTAATGTTCCGTTTCTGGTCCACGATAATGTTGTGTTTCTGTTTCACGGTAATGTTCAGTCTCTGGTCCACGATAATGTTCTGTTTAGGTTTCACGGTAATGTTCTGTCTCTTGTCCACGATAATGTTCCGTCTCTGGTCCACAATAATGTTCCGTTTCTGGTCCACGATAATGTTCTGTTTCGGATTCACGGTAATGTTCTGTCTCTGGTCCACGATAATGTTCTGTCTCTGGTCCACGATAATGTTCTGTTTCTGGTTCACGGTAATGTTCCGTTTCTGGTCCACGATAATGTTGTGTTTCTTTTTCACGGTAATGTTCCGTTTCTGGTCCACGATAATGTTCTGTTTCGGTTTCACGGTAATGTTCGATCTCTGGTCCACGATAATGTTCGGTTTCACGGTAATGTTCTGTCTCTGGTCCACGATAATGTTCTGTCTCTGGTCCACGCTAATGATCTGTTTCTGTTTCACGGCAATGTTCCGTTTCTGGTCCACGATAATGTTGTGTTTCTGTTTCACGGTAATGTTCTGTTTCACAGTAATGTTCTGTCTCTGGTCCACGCTAATGTTCTGTTTCTGTTTCACGGTAATGTTCCGTTTCTGGTCCACGGTAATGTTCTTTTTCACAGTAATGTTCTGTCTCTGGTCCACGCTAATGTTCTGTCTCTGGTCCACGGTAATGTTCTGTCTCTGGTCCCACGGTAATGTTCTGTCTCTGGTCCACGGTAATGTTCTGTCTCTGGTCCACGGTAATGTTCGATCTCTGGTCCACGATAATGTTCGGTTTCACGGTAATGTTCCGTCTCTGGTCCACGATAATGTTCTGTTTCTGTTTCACGGTAATGTTCCATTTCTGGTCCACGATAATTTTGTGTTTCTGTTTCACGGTAATGTTCCGTTTCTGGTCCACGATAATGTTATGTTTCGGTTTCACGGTAATGTTCTGTCTCTGGTCCATGGTAATGTTCTGTCTCTGGTCCACGATAATGTTCGGTTTCACGGTAATGTTCCGTCTCTGGTCCACGATAATGTTCCGTCTTTGGTCCACGATAATGTTCTGTCTCTGGTCCATGATAATGTTCCGTTTATGGTCCACGATAATGTTCTGTTTCTGTTTAACGGTAATGTTCTGTTTCACGGTAATGTTCTGTCTCTGGTCCACGCTAATGTTCTGTTTCTGTTACACGGTAATGTTCCATTTCTGGTCCACGATAATGTTGTATTTCTGTTTCACGGTAATGTTTCGTTTCTGGTCCACGAGAATGTTCTGTTTCGGTTTCACGGTAATGTTACGTTTCTGGTACACGATAATGTTCTGTTTCGGTTTCACGGTAATGTTCCGTCTCTGATCCACGGTAAAGTTCCGTCTCTGGTCCACGATAATGTTGTGTTTCTGTTTCACGGTAATGTTTCGTTTTTGGTCCACGATAATGTTCTGTTTCGGTTTCACGGTAATGTTCCGTTTCTGGTACACGATAATGTTCTGTTTTGGTTTCACGGTAATGTTCCGTCTCTGATCCACGGTAATGTTCCGTCTCTGGTCCACAATAATGTTGTGTTTCTGTTTCACGGTAATGTTCCGTTTCTGGTCCATGATAATGTTGTGTTTCTGTTTCACGGTAATGTTCTGTCTCTGGTCCACGATAATGTTCTGTTTCTGGTTCACGGTAATGTTCCGTTTCTGGTCCACGATAATGTTGTCTTTCTTTTTGACGGTAATGTTCCGTTTCTGGTCCACGATAATGTTCTGTTTCGGTTTCACGGTAATGTTCGATCTCTGGTCCACGATAATGTTCGGTTTCACGGTAATGTTCTGTCTCTGGTCCACGCTAATGTTCTGTTTCTGTTTCACGGTAATGTTCCGTTTCTGGTCCACGATAATGTTGTGTTTCTGTTTCACGGTAATGTTCTGTTTCACAGTAATGTTCTGTCTCTGGTCCACGCTAATGTTCTGTTTCTGTTTCACGGTAATGTTCCATTTCTGGTCCATGATAATTTTCTGTTTCACGGTAATGTTCTGTCTCTGGTCCACGCTAATGTTCTGTTTCTGTTTCACGGTAATGTTCCATTTCTGGTCCACGATAATGTTGTATTTCTGTTTCACGGTAATGTTCTTTTTCACAGTAATGTTCTGTCTCTGGTCCACGCTAATGTTCTGTTTCTGTTTCACGGTAATGTTCCGTTTCTGGTCCACGGTAATGTTCTGTCTCTGGTCCACGGTAATGTTCTATCTCTGGTCCACGGTAATGTTCGATCTCTGGTCCACGATAATGTTCGGTTTCACGGTAATGTTCCGTCTCTGGTCCACGATAATGTTATGTTTCTGTTTCACGGTAATGTTCCATTTCTGGTCCACGATAATTTTGTGTTTCTGTTTCACGGTAATGTTCCGTTTCTGGTCCACGATAATGTTCTGTTTCGGTTTCACGGTAATGTTCTGTCTCTGGTCCATGGTAATGTTCTGTCTCTGGTCCACGATAATGTTCGGTTTCACGGTAATGTTCCGTCTCTGGTCCACGATAATGTTCCGTCTTTGGTCCACGATAATGTTCTGTCTCTGGTCCATGATAATGTTCCGTTTCTGGTCCACGATAATGTTCTGTTTCTGTTTCACGGTAATGTTCTGTCTCTGGTCGTTCTGTTTCTGTTTCACGGTAATGTTCCGTTTCTGGTCCACGATTATGTTGTGTTTCTGTTTCACGGTAATGTTCCGTTTCTGGTCCACGATAATGTTGTGTTTCTGTTTCACGGCAATGTTTCGTTTCTGGTCCACGATAATGTTCTGTTTCGGTTTCACGGTAATGTTCCGTTTCTGGTACACGATAATGATCTGTTTCGGTTTCACGGTAATGTTCCGTTTCTGGTCCACGATAATGTTGTGTTTCTGTTTCACGGTAATGTTCCGTTTCTGGTCCACGATAATGTTGTGTTTCTGTTTCACGGTAATGTTCCGTTTCTGGTCCACAATAATGTTCTGTTTCTGTTTCACGGTAATGTTCCGTTTCTGGTCCACGATAATGTTGTGTTTCTGTTTCACGGTAATGTTCAGTCTCTGGTCCACGATAATGTTCGGTTTCACGGTAATGTTCCGTCTCTGGTCCACGATAATGTTCTGTTTCTGTTTCACGGTAATGTTCCATTTCTGGTCCACGATAATTTTGTGTTTCTGTTTCACGGTAATGTTCCGTTTCTGGTCCACGATAATGTTCTGTTTTGGTTTCACGGTAATGTTCTGTCTCTGGTCCATGGTAATGTTCTGTCTTCGTCCACGATAATGTTCGGTTTCACGGTAATGTTCCGTCTCTGGTCCACGATAATGTTCCGTCTTTGGTCCACGATAATGTTCTGTCTCTGGTCCATGATAATGTTCCGTTTCTGGTCCACGATAATGTTCTGTTTCTGTTTCACGGTAATGTTCTGTCTCTGGTCGTTCTGTTTCTGTTTCACGGTAATGTTCCGTTTCTGGTCCACGATAATGTTGTGTTTCTGTTTCACGGTAATGTTCCGTTTCTGGTCCACGATAATGTTGTGTTTCTGTTTCACGGTAATGTTTAGTTTCTGGTCCAGGATAATGTTCTGTTTCGGTTTCACGGTAATGTCCTGTCGCTGGTCCACGGTAATGTTCTGTCTCTGGTCCAAGGTAATGTTCTGTTTCTGTTTCACGGTAATGTTCAGTTTCTGGTCCACGATAATGTTCTGTTTCTGTTTCACGGTAATGTTCCGTTTCTGGTCCACGATAATGTTGTTTTTCTGTTTCACGGTAATGTTCAGTCTCTGGTCCACGATAATGTTCTGTTTAGGTTTCACGGTAATGTTCTGTCTCTTGTCCACGATAATGTTCCGTCTCTGGTCCACAATAATGTTCCGTTTCTGGTCCACGATAATGTTCTGTTTCGGATTCACGGTAATGTTCTGTCTCTGGTCCACGATAATGTTCTGTCTCTGGTCCACGATAATGTTCTGTTTCTGGTTCACGGTAATGTTCCGTTTCTGGTCCACGATAATGTTGTGTTTCTTTTTCACGGTAATGTTCCGTTTCTGGTCCACGATAATGTTCTGTTTCGGTTTCACGGTAATGTTCGATCTCTGGTCCACGATAATGTTCGGTTTCACGGTAATGTTCTGTCTCTGGTCCACGCTAATGTTCTGTTTCTGTTTCACGGCAATGTTCCGTTTCTGGTCCACGATAATGTTGTGTTTCTGTTTCACGGTAATGTTCTGTTTCACAGTAATGTTCTGTCTCTGGTCCACGCTAATGTTCTGTTTCTGTTTCACGGTAATGTTCCGTTTCTGGTCCATGATAATTTTCTGTTTCACGGTAATGTTCTGTCTCTGGTCCACGCTAATGTTCTGTTTCTGTTTCACGGTAATGTTCCGTTTCTGGTCCACGATAATGTTGTATTTCTGTTTCACGGTAATGTTCTTTTTCACAGTAATGTTCTGTCTCTGGTCCACGCTAATGTTCTGTCTCTGGTCCACGGTAATGTTCTGTCTCTGGTCCACGGTAATGTTCTGTCTCTGGTCCACGGTAATGTTCGATCTCTGGTCCACGATAATGTTCGGTTTCACGGTAATGTTCCGTCTCTGGTCCACGATAATGTTCTTTTTATGTTTCACGGTAATGTTCCATTTCTGGTCCACGATAATTTTGTGTTTCTGTTTCACGGTAATGTTCCGTTTCTGGTCCACGATAATGTTCTGTTTCGGTTTCACGGTAATGTTCTGTCTCTGGTCCATGGTAATGTTCTGTCTCTGGTCCACGATAATGTTCGGTTTCACGGTAATGTTCCGTCTCTGGTCCACGATAATGTTCCGTCTTTGGTCCACGATAATGTTCTGTCTCTGGTCCATGATAATGTTCCGTTTCTGGTCCACGATAATGTTCTGTTTCTGTTTAACGGTAATGTTCTGTTTCACGGTAATGTTCTGTCTCTGGTCCACGCTAATGTTCTGTTTCTGTTACACGGTAATGTTCCGTTTCTGGTCCACGATAATGTTGTGTTTCTGTTTCACGGTAATGTTCCGTCTCTGGTCCACGATAATGTTCCGTCTTTGGTCCACGATAATGTTCTGTCTCTGGTCCACGATAATGTTCCGTTTCTGGTCCACGATAATGTTCTGTTTCGGTTTCACGGTAATGTTCTGTCGCTGGTCCACGGTAATGTTCTGTCTCTGGTCCAAGGTAATGTTCTGTCTCTGTTTCACGGTAATGTTCAGTTTCTGGTCCACGATAATGTTCTGTTTCTGTTTCACGGTAATGTTCCGTTTCTGGTCCACGATAATGTTGTGTTTCTGTTTCACGGTAATGTTCAGTCTCTGGTCCACGATAATGTTCTGTTTAGGTTTCACGGTAATGTTCTGTATCTTTTCCACGATAATGTTCCGTCTCTGGTCCACGATAATGTTCCGTTTCTGGTCCACGATAATGTTCTGTTTCGGATTCACGGTAATGTTCTGTCTCTGGTCCACGATAATGTTCTGTCTCTGGTCCACGATAATGTTCTGTTTCTGGTTCACGGTAATGTTCCGTTTCTGGTCCACGATAATGTTGTGTTTCTTTTTCACGGTAATGTTCCGTTTCTGGTCCACGATAATTTTCTGTTTCGGTTTCACGGTAATGTTCGATCTCTGGTCCACGATAATGTTCGGTTTCACGGTAATGTTCTGTCTCTGGTCCACGCTAATGTTCTGTTTCTGTTTCACGGCAATGTTCCGTTTCTGGTCCACGATAATGTTGTGTTTCTGTTTCACGGTAATGTTCTGTTTCACAGTAATGTTCTGTCTCTGGTCCACGCTAATGTTCTGTTTCTGTTTCACGGTAATGTTCCGTTTCTGGTCCATGATAATTTTCTGTTTCACGGTAATGTTCTGTCTCTGGTCCACGCTAATGTTCTGTTTCTGTTTCACGGTAATGTTCCGTTTCTGGTCCACGATAATGTTGTATTTCTGTTTCACGGTAATGTTCTTTTTCACAGTAATGTTCTGTCTCTGGTCCACGATAATGTTCCGTTTCTGGTCCACGATAATGTTCTGTTTCGGTTTCACGGTAATGTCCTGTCGCTGGTCCACGGTAATGTTCTGTCTCTGGTCCAAGGTAATGTTCTGTTTCTGTTTCACGGTAATGTTCAGTTTCTGGTCCACGATAATGTTCTGTTTCTGTTTCACGGTAATGTTCCGTTTCTGGTCCACGATAATGTTGTGTTTCTGTTTCACGGTAATGTTCAGTCTCTGGTCCACGATAATGTTCTGTTTAGGTTTCACGGTAATGTTCTGTCTCTTGTCCACGATAATGTTCCGTCTCTGGTCCACAATAATGTTCCGTTTCTGGTCCACGATAATGTTCTGTTTCGGATTCACGGTAATGTTCTGTCTCTGGTCCACGATAATGTTCTGTCTCTGGTCCACGATAATGTTCTGTTTCTGGTTCACGGTAATGTTCCGTTTCTGGTCCACGATAATGTTGTGTTTCTTTTTCACGGTAATGTTCCGTTTCTGGTCCACGATAATGTTCTGTTTCGGTTTCACGGTAATGTTCGATCTCTGGTCCACGATAATGTTCGGTTTCACGGTAATGTTCTGTCTCTGGTCCACGCTAATGATCTGTTTCTGTTTCACGGCAATGTTCCGTTTCTGGTCCACGATAATGTTGTGTTTCTGTTTCACGGTAATGTTCTGTTTCACAGTAATGTTCTGTCTCTGGTCCACGCTAATGTTCTGTTTCTGTTTCACGGTAATGTTCCGTTTCTGGTCCATGGTAATGTTCTGTCTCTGGTCCACGGTAATGTTCGATCTCTGGTCCACGATAATGTTCGGTTTCAAGGTAAAGTTCGGTCTCTGGTCCACGGTAATGTTCTGTCTCTGGTCCACGGTAATGTTCTGTCTCTTGTCCACGGTAATGTTCTGTCTCTGGTCCACGGTAATGTTCTGTCTCTGGTCCACGGTAATGTTCTGTCTCTGGTCCACGGTAATGTTCTGTCTCTGGTCCACGGTAATGTTCTGTCTCTGGTCCACGGTAATGTTCGATCTCTGGTCCACGATAATGTTCGGTTTCAAGGTAAAGTTCGGTCTCTGGTCAACGGTAATGTTCTGTCTCAGGTCCACGGTAATGTTCTGTCTCTTGTCCACGGTAATGTTCTGTCTCTGGTCCACGGTAATGTTCTGTCTCTGGTCGTTCTGTTTCTGTTTCACGGTAATGTTCCGTTTCTGGTCCACGATAATGTTGTGTTTCTGTTCACGGTAATGTTCCGTTTCTGGTCCACGATAATGTTGTGTTTCTGTTTCACGGTAATGTTTCGTTTCTGGTCCAGGATAATGTTCTGTTTCGGTTTCACGGTAATGTCCTGTCGCTGGTCCACGGTAATGTTCTGTCTCTGGTCCAAGGTAATGTTCTGTTTCTGTTTCACGGTAATGTTCAGTTTCTGGTCCACGATAATGTTCTGTTTCTGTTTCACGGTAATGTTCCGTTTCTGGTCCACGATAATGTTGTTTTTCTGTTTCACGGTAATGTTCAGTCTCTGGTCCACGATAATGTTCTGTTTAGGTTTCACGGTAATGTTCTGTCTCTTGTCCACGATAATGTTCCGTCTCTGGTCCACAATAATGTTCCGTTTCTGGTCCACGATAATGTTCTGTTTCGGATTCACGGTAATGTTCTGTCTCTGGTCCACGATAATGTTCTGTCTCTGGTCCACGATAATGTTCTGTTTCTGGTTCACGGTAATGTTCCGTTTCTGGTCCACGATAATGTTGTGTTTCTTTTTCACGGTAATGTTCCGTTTCTGGTCCACGATAATGTTCTGTTTCGGTTTCACGGTAATGTTCGATCTCTGGTCCACGATAATGTTCGGTTTCACGGTAATGTTCTGTCTCTGGTCCACGCTAATGTTCTGTTTCTGTTTCACGGCAATGTTCCGTTTCTGGTCCACGATAATGTTGTGTTTCTGTTTCACGGTAATGTTCTGTTTCACAGTAATGTTCTGTCTCTGGTCCACGCTAATGTTCTGTTTCTGTTTCACGGTAATGTTCCGTTTCTGGTCCATGATAATTTTCTGTTTCACGGTAATGTTCTGTCTCTGGTCCACGCTAATGTTCTGTTTCTGTTTCACGGTAATGTTCCGTTTCTGGTCCACGATAATGTTGTATTTCTGTTTCACGGTAATGTTCTTTTTCACAGTAATGTTCTGTCTCTGGTCCACGCTAATGTTCTGTCTCTGGTCCACGGTAATGTTCTGTCTCTGGTCCACGGTAATGTTCTGTCTCTGGTCCACGGTAATGTTCGATCTCTGGTCCACGATAATGTTCGGTTTCACGGTAATGTTCCGTCTCTGGTCCACGATAATGTTCTTTTTCTGTTTCACGGTAATGTTCCATTTCTGGTCCACGATAATTTTGTGTTTCTGTTTCACGGTAATGTTCCGTTTCTGGTCCACGATAATGTTCTGTTTCGGTTTCACGGTAATGTTCTGTCTCTGGTCCATGGTAATGTTCTGTCTCTGGTCCACGATAATGTTCGGTTTCACGGTAATGTTCCGTCTCTGGTCCACGATAATGTTCCGTCTTTGGTCCACGATAATGTTCTGTCTCTGGTCCATGATAATGTTCCGTTTCTGGTCCACGATAATGTTCTGTTTCTGTTTAACGGTAATGTTCTGTTTCACGGTAATGTTCTGTCTCTGGTCCAC
This sequence comes from Leuresthes tenuis, assembly GCF_036924035.1. NCBI lineage: Eukaryota > Metazoa > Chordata > Actinopteri > Atheriniformes > Atherinopsidae > Leuresthes > Leuresthes tenuis. The sequence continues at coordinate 342,529 of NW_027325384.1, forward strand.
GCTAATGTTCTGTTTCTGTTACACGGTAATGTTCCGTTTCTGGTCCACGATAATGTTGTGTTTCTGTTTCACGGTAATGTTCCGTCTCTGGTCCACGATAATGTTCCGTCTTTGGTCCACGATAATGTTCTGTCTCTGGTCCACGATAATGTTCCGTTTCTGGTCCACGATAATGTTCTGTTTCGGTTTCACGGTAATGTTCTGTCGCTGGTCCACGGTAATGTTCTGTCTCTGGTCCAAGGTAATGTTCTGTCTCTGTTTCACGGTAATGTTCAGTTTCTGGTCCACGATAATGTTCTGTTTCTGTTTCACGGTAATGTTCCGTTTCTGGTCCACGATAATGTTGTGTTTCTGTTTCACGGTAATGTTCAGTCTCTGGTCCACGATAATGTTCTGTTTAGGTTTCACGGTAATGTTCTGTATCTTTTCCACGATAATGTTCCGTCTCTGGTCCACGATAATGTTCCGTTTCTGGTCCACGATAATGTTCTGTTTCGGATTCACGGTAATGTTCTGTCTCTGGTCCACGATAATGTTCTGTCTCTGGTCCACGATAATGTTCTGTTTCTGGTTCACGGTAATGTTCCGTTTCTGGTCCACGATAATGTTGTGTTTCTTTTTCACGGTAATGTTCCGTTTCTGGTCCACGATAATTTTCTGTTTCGGTTTCACGGTAATGTTCGATCTCTGGTCCACGATAATGTTCGGTTTCACGGTAATGTTCTGTCTCTGGTCCACGCTAATGTTCTGTTTCGGTTTCACGGCAATGTTCCGTTTCTGGTCCACGATAATGTTGTGTTTCTGTTTCACGGTAATGTTCTGTTTCACAGTAATGTTCTGTCTCTGGTCCACGCTAATGTTCTGTTTCTGTTTCACGGTAATGTTCCGTTTCTGGTCCATGATAATTTTCTGTTTCACGGTAATGTTCTGTCTCTGGTCCACGCTAATGTTCTGTTTCTGTTTCACGGTAATGTTCCGTTTCTGGTCCACGATAATGTTGTATTTCTGTTTCACGGTAATGTTCTTTTTCACAGTAATGTTCTGTCTCTGGTCCACGATAATGTTCCGTTTCTGGTCCACGATAATGTTCTGTTTCGGTTTCACGGTAATGTCCTGTCGCTGGTCCACGGTAATGTTCTGTCTCTGGTCCAAGGTAATGTTCTGTTTCTGTTTCACGGTAATGTTCAGTTTCTGGTCCACGATAATGTTCTGTTTCTGTTTCACGGTAATGTTCCGTTTCTGGTCCACGATAATGTTGTGTTTCTGTTTCACGGTAATGTTCAGTCTCTGGTCCACGATAATGTTCTGTTTAGGTTTCACGGTAATGTTCTGTCTCTTGTCCACGATAATGTTCCGTCTCTGGTCCACAATAATGTTCCGTTTCTGGTCCACGATAATGTTCTGTTTCGGATTCACGGTAATGTTCTGTCTCTGGTCCACGATAATGTTCTGTCTCTGGTCCACGATAATGTTCTGTTTCTGGTTCACGGTAATGTTCCGTTTCTGGTCCACGATAATGTTGTGTTTCTTTTTCACGGTAATGTTCCGTTTCTGGTCCACGATAATGTTCTGTTTCGGTTTCACGGTAATGTTCGATCTCTGGTCCACGATAATGTTCGGTTTCACGGTAATGTTCTGTCTCTGGTCCACGCTAATGATCTGTTTCTGTTTCACGGCAATGTTCCGTTTCTGGTCCACGATAATGTTGTGTTTCTGTTTCACGGTAATGTTCTGTTTCACAGTAATGTTCTGTCTCTGGTCCACGCTAATGTTCTGTTTCTGTTTCACGGTAATGTTCCGTTTCTGGTCCATGATAATTTTCTGTTTCACGGTAATGTTCTGTCTCTGGTCCACGCTAATGTTCTGTTGCTGTTTCACGGTAATGTTCCGTTTCTGGTCCACGATAATGTTGTATTTCTGTTTCACGGTAATGTTGTTTTTCACAGTAATGTTCTGTCTCTGGTCCACGCTAATGTTCTGTCTCTGGTCCACGGTAATGTTCTGTCTCTGGTCCCACGGTAATGTTCTGTCTCTGGTCCACGGTAATGTTCTGTCTCTGGTCCACGGTAATGTTCGATCTCTGGTCCACGATAATGTTCGGTTTCACGGTAATGTTCCGTCTCTGGTCCACGATAATGTTCTGTTTCTGTTTCACGGTAATGTTCCATTTCTGGTCCACGATAATTTTGTGTTTCTGTTTCACGGTAATGTTCCGTTTCTGGTCCACGATAATGTTATGTTTCGGTTTCACGGTAATGTTCTGTCTCTGGTCCATGGTAATGTTCTGTCTCTGGTCCACGATAATGTTCGGTTTCACGGTAATGTTCCGTCTCTGGTCCACGATAATGTTCCGTCTTTGGTCCACGATAATGTTCTGTCTCTGTTCCATGATAATGTTCCGTTTATGGTCCACGATAATGTTCTGTTTCTGTTTAACGGTAATGTTCTGTTTCACGGTAATGTTCTGTCTCTGGTCCACGCTAATGTTCTGTTTCTGTTACACGGTAATGTTCCATTTCTGGTCCACGATAATGTTGTGTTTCTGTTTCACGGTAATGTTTCGTTTCTGGTCCACGAGAATGTTCTGTTTCGGTTTCACGGTAATGTTACGTTTCTGGTACACGATAATGTTCTGTTTCGGTTTCACGGTAATGTTCCGTCTCTGATCCACGGTAAAGTTCCGTCTCTGGTCCACGATAATGTTGTGTTTCTGTTTCACGGTAATGTTTCGTTTTTGGTCCACGATAATGTTCTGTTTCGGTTTCACGGTAATGTTCCGTTTCTGGTACACGATAATGTTCTGTTTTGGTTTCACGGTAATGTTCCGTCTCTGATCCACGGTAATGTTCCGTCTCTGGTCCACAATAATGTTGTGTTTCTGTTTCACGGTAATGTTCCGTTTCTGGTCCATGATAATGTTGTGTTTCTGTTTCACGGTAATGTTCTGTCTCTGGTCCACGATAATGTTCTGTTTCTGGTTCACGGTAATGTTCCGTTTCTGGTCCACGATAATGTTGTGTTTCTTTTTGACGGTAATGTTCCGTTTCTGGTCCACGATAATGTTCTGTTTCGGTTTCACGGTAATGTTCGATCTCTGGTCCACGATAATGTTCGGTTTCACGGTAATGTTCTGTCTCTGGTCCACGCTAATGTTCTGTTTCTGTTTCACGGTAATGTTCCGTTTCTGGTCCACGATAATGTTGTGTTTCTGTTTCACGGTAATGTTCTGTTTCACAGTAATGTTCTGTCTCTGGTCCACGCTAATGTTCTGTTTCTGTTTCACGGTAATGTTCCATTTCTGGTCCACGATAATGTTGTATTTCTGTTTCACGGTAATGTTCTTTTTCACAGTAATGTTCTGTCTCTGGTCCACGCTAATGTTCTGTTTCTGTTTCACGGTAATGTTCCGTTTCTGGTCCACGGTAATGTTCTGTCTCTGGTCCACGGTAATGTTCTATCTCTGGTCCACGGTAATGTTCGATCTCTGGTCCACGATAATGTTCGGTTTCACGGTAATGTTCCGTCTCTGGTCCACGATAATGTTATGTTTCTGTTTCACGGTAATGTTCCATTTCTGGTCCACGATAATTTTGTGTTTCTGTTTCACGGTAATGTTCCGTTTCTGGTCCACGATAATGTTCTGTTTCGGTTTCACGGTAATGTTCTGTCTCTGGTCCATGGTAATGTTCTGTCTCTGGTCCACGATAATGTTCGGTTTCACGGTAATGTTCCGTCTCTGGTCCACGATAATGTTCCGTCTTTGGTCCACGATAATGTTCTGTCTCTGGTCCATGATAATGTTCCGTTTCTGGTCCACGATAATGTTCTGTTTCTGTTTCACGGTAATGTTCTGTCTCTGGTCGTTCTGTTTCTGTTTCACGGTAATGTTCCGTTTCTGGTCCACGATTATGTTGTGTTTCTGTTTCACGGTAATGTTCCGTTTCTGGTCCACGATAATGTTGTGTTTCTGTTTCACGGCAATGTTTCGTTTCTGGTCCACGATAATGTTCTGTTTCGGTTTCACGGTAATGTTCCGTTTCTGGTACACGATAATGATCTGTTTCGGTTTCACGGTAATGTTCCGTTTCTGGTCCACGATAATGTTGTGTTTCTGTTTCACGGTAATGTTCCGTTTCTGGTCCACGATAATGTTGTGTTTCTGTTTCACGGTAATGTTCCGTTTCTGGTCCACAATAATGTTCTGTTTCTGTTTCACGGTAATGTTCCGTTTCTGGTCCACGATAATGTTGTGTTTCTGTTTCACGGTAATGTTCAGTCTCTGGTCCACGATAATGTTCGGTTTCACGGTAATGTTCCGTCTCTGGTCCACGATAATGTTCTGTTTCTGTTTCACGGTAATGTTCCATTTCTGGTCCACGATAATTTTGTGTTTCTGTTTCACGGTAATGTTCCGTTTCTGGTCCACGATAATGTTCTGTTTTGGTTTCACGGTAATGTTCTGTCTCTGGTCCATGGTAATGTTCTGTCTTCGTCCACGATAATGTTCGGTTTCACGGTAATGTTCCGTCTCTGGTCCACGATAATGTTCCGTCTTTGGTCCACGATAATGTTCTGTCTCTGGTCCATGATAATGTTCCGTTTCTGGTCCACGATAATGTTCTGTTTCTGTTTCACGGTAATGTTCTGTCTCTGGTCGTTCTGTTTCTGTTTCACGGTAATGTTCCGTTTCTGGTCCACGATAATGTTGTGTTTCTGTTTCACGATAATGTTCCGTTTCTGGTCCACGATAATGTTGTGTTTCTGTTTCACGGTAATGTTTCGTTTCTGGTCCACGATAATGTTCTGTTTCGGTTTCACGGTAATGTTCCGTTTCTGGTACACGATAATGATCTGTTTCGGTTTCACGGTAATGTTCCGTTTCTGGTCCACGATAATGTTGTGTTTCTGTTTCATGGTAATGTTCCGTTTCTGGTCCACAATAATGTTCTGTTTCTGTTTCACGGTAATGTTCCGTTTCTGGTCCACAATAATGTTGTGTTTCTGTTTCACGGTAATGTTCCGTTTCTGGTCCATGATAATGTTCTGTTTCACGGTAATGATCTGTCTCTAGTCCACGCTAATGTTCTGTTTCTGTTTCACGGTAATGTTCCGTTTCTGGTCCACGATAATGTTGTGTTTCTGTTTCACGGTAATGTTCCGTTTCTGGTCCACAATAATGTTCTGTTTCGGTTTCACGGTAATGTTCCGTTTCTGGTCCATGATAATGTTCTGTTTCGGTTTCACGGTAATGTTCTGTCTCTGGTCCACGGTAATTTTCTGTCTCTGGTCCACGATAATGTTCTGTTTCTGTTTCACGGTAATGTTCCGTTTCTGGTCCACGATAATGTTGTGTTTCTGTTTCACGGTAATGTTCCGTCTCTGGTCCACGATAATGTTCGGTTTCACGATAATGTTCCGTTTCTGGTCCACGATAATGTTCTGTTTAGGTTTCATGGTAATGTTCTGTCTCTGGTCCACGATAATGTTACGTCTCCTGTCCAAGATAATGTTCCGTTTCTGGTCAACGATAATGTTCTGTTTAGGTTTCACGGTAATGTTCTGTCTCTGGTCCACGATAATGTTCCGTTTCTGGTCCACGATAATGTTACGTCTCTGGTCCACGATAATGTTCCGTCTCTGGTCCACGATAATGTTCTGTCTCTGGTCCACGATAATGTTCCGTTTCTGGTCCACGATAATGTTCTGTTTCGGTTTCACGGTAATGTTCTGTTTCTGGTCCACGATAATGTTGTGTTTCTGTTTCACGGTAATGTTCCGTTTCTGGTCCACGATAATTTAGTGTTTCTGTTTCACGGTAATGTTCTGTTTCTGGTCCACGATAATGTTCTGTTTCGGTTTGACGGTAATGTTCCGTCTCTTGTCCACGGTAATGTTCCGTCTCTGGTCCACGATAATGTTCTGTTTCTGTTTCACGGTAATGTTCCGTTTCTGGTCCATGATAATTTTCTGTTTCACGGTAATGTTCTGTCTCTGGTCCACGCTAATGTTCTGTTTCTGTTTCACGGTAATGTTCCGTTTCTGGTCCACGATAATGTTGTGTTTCTGTTTCACGGTAATGTTCTGTTTTACAGTAATGTTCTGTCTCTGGTCCACGCTAATGTTCTGTTTCTGTTTCACGGTAATGTTCCGTTTCTGGTCCACGATAATGTTGTGTTTCTGTTTCACGGTAATGTTCCGTTTCTGGTCCACAATAATGTTCTGTTTCGGTTTCACGGTAATGTTCCGTTTCTGGTCCATGATAATGTTCTGTTTCTGTTTCACGGTAATGTTCCGTTTCTGGTCCACGATAATGTTCTGTTTCGGTTTCACGGTAATGTTCTGTCTCTGGTCCACAGTAATGTTCTGTCTCTGGTCCACGGTAATGTTCTGTCTCTGGTCCACGGTATTGTTCTGTCTCTGGTCCACGGTAATGTTCTGTCTCTGGTCCACGGTAATGTTCGATCTCTGGTCCACGATAATGTTCGGTTTCAAGGTAAAGTTCGGTCTCTGGTCCACAGTAATGTTCTGTCTCTGGTCCACGGTAATGTTCTGTCTCTGGTCCACGGTAATGTTCTGTCTCTGGTCCACGGTAATGTTCTGTCTCTGGTCCACGGTAATGTTCTGTCTCTGGTCCACGGTAATGTTCGATCTCTGGTCCACGATAATGTTCTGTTTCTGTTTCACGGTAATGTTCCATTTCTGGTCCACGATAATTTTGTGTTTCTGTTTCACGTTAATGTTCCGTTTCTGGTCCACGATAATGTTCTGTTTCTGTTTCACGGTAATGTTCCGTCTCTGGTCCACGATAATGTTCTGTTTAGGTTTCACGGTAATGTTCTGTCTCTCGTCCACGATAATGTTCCGTCTCTGGTCCACGATAATGTTTTGTCTCTGGTCCACGATAATGTTCCGTTTCTGGTCCACGATAATGTTCTGTCTCTGGTCCAAGATAATGTTCCGTTTCTGGTCCACAATAATGTTCCGTTTCTGGTCCACGATAATGTTGTGTTTCTGTTTCACGGTAATGTTCTGTTTCACAGTAATGTTCTGTCTCTGGTCCACGCTAATGTTCTGTTTATGTTTCACGGTAATGTTCCGTTTCTGGTCCACGATAATGTTTTGTTTCTGTTTCACGGTAATATTCCGTTTCTTGTCCACAATAATGTTCTGTTTCAGTTTCACGGTAATGTTCCGTTTCTGGTCCATGATAATGTTCTGTTTCTGTTTCACGGTAATGTTCCCTTTCTGGTCCACGATAATGTTCTGTTTCGGTTTCACGGTAATGTTCTGTCTCTGGTCCACGATAATGTTCGGTTTCACGGTAATGTTCCTATTCTGGTCCACGATAATGTTCCTTTTCTGTTTCACGTAATGTTCTGTCTCTGGTCCACGATAATGTTCCGTCTCTGGTCCACGATAATGTTCCGTTTCTGGTCCACGATAATGTTCTGTTTCGGTTTCACGGTAATGTTCTGTCTCTGGTCCACGATAATGTTCTGTCTCTGGTCCACTGTAATGTTCTGTTTCTGTTTCACGGTAATGTTCCATTTCTGGTCCACGATAATGTTGTGTTTCTGTTTCACGGTAATGTTCCGTTTCTGGTCCACGATAATTTTGTGTTTCTGTTTCACGGTAATGTTCCGTCTCTTGTCCACGGTAATGTTCCGTCTCTGGTCCACGATAATGTTCTGTTTCTGTTTCACGGTAATGTTCCGTTTCTGGTCCATGATAATTTTCTGTTTCACGGTAATGTTCTGTCTCTGGTCCACGCTAATGTTCTGTTTCTGTTTCACGGTAATGTTCCGTTTCTGGTCCACGATAATGTTGTGTTTCTGTTTAACGGTAATGTTCTGTTTCACAGTAATGTTCTGTCTCTGGTCCACGCTAATGTTCTGTTTCTGTTTCACGGTAATGTTCCGTTTCTGGTCCACGGTAATGTTCTGTCTTTGGTGCACGGTAATGTTCGATCTCTGGTCCACGATAATGTTCGGTTTCAAGGTAAAGTTCGGTCTCTGGTCCACGGTAATGTTCTGTCTCTGGTCCACGGTAATGTTCTGTCTCTTGTCCACGGTAATGTTCTGTCTCTTGTCCACGGTAATGTTCTGTCTCTGGTCCACGGTAATGTTCTGTCTCTGGTCCACGGTAATGTTCTGTCTCTGGTCCACGGTAATGTTCTGTCTCTGGTCCACGGTAATGTTAGATCTCTGGTCCACGATAATGTTCGGTTTCACGGTAATGTTCCGTCTCTGGTCCACGATAATGTTCTGTTTCTGTTTCACGGTAATGTTCCATTTCTGGTCCACGATAATTTTGTGTTTCTGTTTCACGTTAATGTTCCGTTTCTGGTCCACGATAATGTTCTGTTTCTGTTTCACGGTAATGTTCCGTCTCTGGTCCACGATAATGTTCTGTTTAGGTTTCACGGTAATGTTCTGTCTCTGGTCCACGATAATGTTCCGTCTCTGGTCCACGATAATTTTCTGTCTCTGGTCCACGATAATGTTCCGTTTCTGGTCCACGATAATGTTCTGTCTCTGGTCCACGGTAATGTTCCGTTTCTGGTCCACGATAATGTTCCGTTTCTTGTCCACGATAATGTTCTGTTTCTGTTTCACGGAAATGTTCCCTTTCTGGTCCACGATAATGTTCTGTTTCGGTTTCACGATAATGTTCTGTCTCTGGTCCACGATAATGTTCGGTTTCACGGTAATGTTCCGTTTCTGGTCCACGATAATGTTCCTTTTCTGTTTCACGTAATGTTCTGTCTCTGGTCCACGATAATGTTCCGTCTCTGGTCCACGATAATGTTCTGTTTCGGTTTCACGGTAATGTTCTGTCTCTGGTCCACGATAATGTTCCGTCTCTGGTCCACGATAATGTTCCGTCTCTGGTCCACGATAATGTTCCGTCTCTGGTCCACGATAATGTTCCGTTTCTGGTCCATGATAATGTTCTGTTTCTGTTTCACGGTAATGTTCCGTTTCTGGTCCGTGATAATGTTCTGTTTCGGTTTCACGGTAATGTTCTGTCTCTGGTCCACGATAATGTTCGGTTTCAGGGTAATGTTCCGTTTCTGGTTCACGATAATGTTCGGTTTCTGGTCCACGATAATGTTCTGTTTTGGTTTCAAGGTAATGTTCTGTCTCTGGTCCACGATAATGTTCCGTTTCGGTTTCACGGTAATGTTCCGTTTCTGGTCCACGATAATGTTCTGTTTCTGTTTCACGGTAATGTTCCGTTTCTGGTCCATGATAATGTTCTGTTTCACGGTAATGTTCTTTCTCTGGTCCATGGTAATGTTCTGTCTCTGGTCCGCGGTAATGTTCGGTTTCAAGGTAAAGTTCGGTCTCTGGTCCACGGTAATGTTCTGTCTCTGGTCCACGGTAATGTTCTGTCTCTGGTCCAAGGTAATGTTCGATCTCTGGTCCACGGTAATGTTCTGTCTCTGGTCCACGGTAATGTTCTGTCTCTGGTCCAAGGTAATGTTCTGTCTCTGGTCCACGATAATGTTCGATTTCTGGTCGACGATAATGTTCGGTTTCACGGTAATGTTCCATTTCTGGACCACGGTAATGTTCTGTCTCAGGTCCACGATAATGTTTGATCTCTGGTCCACGATAATGTTCCGTTTCTGGTCCACGATAATGTTCTTTTTTGGTTTCAAGGTAATGTTCTGTCTCTGGTCCACGATAATGTTCCGTTTCGGTTTCACGGTAATTTTCCGTTTCTGGTCCAAGATAATGTTCTGTTTCTGTTTCACGGTAATGTTCCATGTCTGGTCCATGATAATGTTCTGTTTCACGGTAATGTTCTGTCTCTGGTCCATGGTAATGTTCTGTCTCTGGTCCACGGTAATGTTCGGTTTCAAGGTAAAGTTCTGTCTCTGGTCCACGGTAATGTTCGATCTCTGGTCCACGATAATGTTCGGTTTCACGGTAATGTTCCGTCTATGGTCCACGATAATGTTCTGTTTCGGTTTCACGGTAATGTTACGTTTCTGGTCCACGATAATGTTCTGTTTCGGTTTCACGGTAATGTTCCGTCTCTGGTCCACGGTAATGTTCCGTCTCTGGTCCACGATAATGTTGTGTTTCTGTTTCACGGTAATGTTCCGTTTCTGGTCCATGATAATGTTCTGTTTCACGGTAATGTTCTGTCTCTGGTCCATGGTAATGTTCTGTCTCTGGTCCACGGTAATATTCGGTTTCAAGGTAAAGTTCGGTCTCTGGTCCACAGTAATGTTCTGTCTCTGGTCCACGGTAATGTTCTGTCTCTGGTCCACAGTAATGTTCTGTCTCTGGTCCACGGTAATGTTCTGTCTCGGGTCCACGGTAATGTTCTGTCTCTGGTCCACGATAATGTTCGATCTCTGGTCCACGATAATGTTCGGTTTCACGGTAATGTTCCGTCTCTGGTCCACGATAATGTTCTGTTTCTGTATCACGGTAATGTTCTGTTTCTGGTCCACGATAATTTTGTGTTTCTGTTTCACGGTAATGTTCCATTTCTGGTCCACGATAATGTTCTGTTTCGGTTTCCCGGTAATGATCTTTTTCTGGTCCACGGTAATGTTCGGTTTCAAGGTAAAGTTCGGTCTCTGGTCCACGGTAATGTTCTGTCTCTGGTCCACGGTAATGTTCTGTCTCTGGTACACGGTAATGTTCTGTCTCTGGTCCACGGAAATGTTTTGTCTCTGGTCCACGGTAATGTTCTGTCTCTGGTCCACGGTAATGTTCGATCTCTGGTCCACGATAATGTTCGGTTTCACGGTAATGTTCCGTCTCTGGTCCACGATAATTTTGTGTTTCTGTTTCACGGTAATGTTCCGTTTCTGGTCCACGATAATGTTCTGTTTCGGTTTCCCGGTAATGTTCCGTCTCTGCTTCACGGTAATGTTCTGTCTCTGGTCCACGGAAATGTTCTGTCTCTGGTCCACGGTAATGTTCTGTCTCTGGTCCACGGTAATGTTCTGTCTCTGGTCCACGATAATGTTCGGTTTCACGGTAATGTTCCGTCTCTGGTCCACGATAATTTTGTGTTTCTGTTTCACGGTAATGTTCCGTTTCTGGTCCACGATAATGTTCTGTTTCGGTTTCCCGGTAATGTTCTTTCTCTGGTCCACGGTAATGTTCTGTGTCTGGTCCACGATATTGTTCGGTTTCACGGTAATTTTCCGTTTCTGGTCCACGATAATGTTCTGTTTCGGTTTCACGGTAATGTTCTTTCTCTGGTTAACGATAATGTTCTGTTTTAGTTTCACGATAATGTTCTGTCTCTGGTCCACGGTAATGTTCTGTTTCTGTTTCACGGTAATGTTCCGTTTCTGGTCCACGATAATGTTGTGTTTCTGTTTCACGGTAATGTTCCGTTTCTGGTCCACGATAATGTTCTGTTTCGGTTTCACGGTAATGTTCCATTTCTGGTTCACGATAATGTTCTGTTTCGGTTTCACGGTAATGTTCCGTCTCTGGTCCACGGTAATGTTCGGTTTCAAGGTAAAGTTCGGTCTCTGGTCCACAGTAATGTTCTGTCTCTGGTCCACGGTAATGTTCTGTCTCTGGTCCACGGTAATGTTCCTTCTCTGGTCCACGATAATGTTCTGTTTCTGTTTCACGGTAATGTTCCGTTTCTGGTCCACGATAATTTTGTGTTTCTGTTTCACGGTAATGTTCCGTTTCTGGTCCACGATAATGTTCTGTTTCGGTTTCACGGTAATGTTCTGTCTCTGGTCCACGGTAATGTTCTGTGTCTGGTCCACGATAATGTTCAGTTTCACGGTAATGTTCCGTCTCTGGTCCACGATAATGTTCCATCTTTGGTCCACGATAATGTTCTGTCTATGGTCCATGATAATGTTCCGTTTCTGGTACACGATAATGTTCTGTTTCGGTTTCACGGTAATGTTCTGTTTCCGTTTCACGGTAATGTTCTGTGTCTGGTCCACGGTAATGTTCTGTGTCTGGTCCACGATAATGTTCAGTTTCACGGTAATGTTCCGTCTCTGGTCCACGATAATGTTCCATCTTTGGTCCACGATAATGTTCTGTCTCTGGTCCATGATAATGTTCCGTTTCTGGTACACGATAATGTTCTGTTTCGGTTTCACGGTAATGTTCTGTTTCCGTTTCACGGTAATGTTCTGTCTCTGGTCCACGGTAATGTTATGTTTCTGTTTCACGGTAATATTCTGTCTCTGGTCCACGGTAATGTTCTGTCTCTGGTCCACGCTAATGTTCTGTTTCGGTTTCACGGTAATGTTGGGTTTCACGGTAATGATACGATAATGTTGTGTTTCTGTGTCACGATAATGTTCTGTCTCTGGTCCACGGTAATGTTCTGTCTCTGGTCCACGCTAATGTTCTGTTTCTGTTTCACGGTAATGTTCCGTTTCTGGTCCACGGTAATGTTCTGTCTCTGGTCCACGGTAATGTTCGATCTCTGGTCCACGATAATGTTCGGTTTCAAGGTAAAGTTCGGTCTCTGGTCCACGGTAATGTTCTGTCTCTGGTCCACGGTAATGTTCTGTCTCTTGTCCACGGTAATGTTCTGTCTCTGGTCCACGGTAATGTTCTGTCTCTGGTCCACGGTAATGTTCTGTCTCTGGTCCACGGTAATGTTCTGTCTCTGGTCCACGGTAATGTTCTGTCTCTGGTCCACGGTAATGTTCGATCTCTGGTCCACGATAATGTTCGGTTTCACGGTAATGTTCCGTCTCTGGTCCACGATAATGTTCTGTTTCTGTTTCACGGTAATGTTCCATTTCTGGTCCACGATAATTTTGTGTTTCTGTTTCACGTTAATGTTCCGTTTCTGGTCCACGATAATGTTCTGTTTCTGTTTCACGGTAATGTTCCGTCTCTGGTCCACGATAATGTTCTGTTTAGGTTTCACGGTAATGTTCTGTCTCTGGTCCACGACAATGTTCCGTCTCTGGTCCACGATAATTTTCTGTCTCTGGTCCACGATAATGTTCCGTTTCTGGTCCACGATAATGTTCTGTCTCTGGTCCACGGTAATGTTCCGTTTCTGGTCCACGATAATGTTCCGTTTCTTGTCCACGATAATGTTCTGTTTCGGTTTCACGGTAATGTTCTGACTCTGGTCCACGATACTGTTCTGTCTCTGGTCCACGGTAATGTTCTGTTTCTGTTTCACGGTAATGTTCCGTTTCACGTCCACGATAATGTTGTGTTTCTGTTTCATGGTAATGTTCCGTTTCTGGTCCACGATAATGTTGTGTTTCTGTTTCACGGTAATGTTCTGTTTCACAGTAATGTTCTGTCTCTGGTCCACGCTAATGTTCTGTTTCTGTTTCACGGTAATGTTCCGTTTCTGGTCCACGATAATGTTGTGTTTCTGTTTCACGGTAATGTTCCGTTTCTGGTCCACAATAATGTTCTGTTTCGGTTTCACGGTAATGTTCCGTTTCTGGTCCATGATAATGTTCTGTTTCTGTTTCACGGAAATGTTCCCTTTCTGGTCCACGATAATGTTCTGTTTCGGTTTCACGGTAATGTTCTGTCTCTGGTCCACGATAATGTTCGGTTTCACGGTAATGTTCCGTTTCTGGTCCACGATAATGTTCCTTTTCTGTTTCACGTAATGTTCTGTCTCTGGTCCACGATAATGTTCCGTCTCTGGTCCACGATAATGTTCCGTCTCTGGTCCACGATAATGTTCTGTCTCTGGTCCACGATAATGTTCCGTTTCTGGTCCACGATAATGTTCTGTTTCGGTTTCACGGTAATGTTCTGTCTCTGGTCCACGATAATGTTCCGTCTCTGGTCCACGATAATGTTCCGTCTCTGGTCCACGATAATGTTCCGTCTCTGGTCCACGATAATGTTCTGTCTCTGGTCCACGATAATGTTCCGTTTCTGGTCCATGATAATGTTCTGTTTCTGTTTCACGGTAATGTTCCATTTCTGGTCCGTGATAATGTTCTGTTTCGGTTTCACGGTAATGTTCTGTCTCTGGTCCACGATAATGTTCGGTTTCAGGGTAATGTTCCGTTTCTGGTTCACGATAATGTTCGGTTTCTGGTCCACGATAATGTTCTGTTTTGGTTTCAAGGTAATGTTCTGTCTCTGGTCCACGATAATGTTCCGTTTCGGTTTCACGGTAATGTTCCGTTTCTGGTCCACGATAATGTTCTGTTTCTGTTTCACGGTAATGTTCCGTTTCTGGTCCATGATAATGTTCTGTTTCACGGTAATGTTCTTTCTCTGGTCCATGGTAATGTTCTGTCTCTGGTCCACGGTAATGTTCGGTTTCAAGGTAAAGTTCGGTCTCTGGTCCACGGTAATGTTCTGTCTCTGGTCCACGGTAATGTTCTGTCTCTGGTCCAAGGTAATGTTCGATCTCTGGTCCACGGTAATGTTCTGTCTCTGGTCCACGGTAATGTTCTGTCTCTGGTCCAAGGTAATATTCTGTCTCTGGTCCACGATAATGTTCGATTTCTGGTCGACGATAATGTTCGGTTTCACGGTAATGTTCCATTTCTGGACCACGGTAATGTTCTGTCTCAGGTCCACGATAATGTTTGATCTCTGGTCCACGATAATGTTCCGTTTCTGGTCCACGATAATGTTCTGTTTTGGTTTCAAGGTAATGTTCTGTCTCTGGTCCACGATAATGTTCCGTTTCGGTTTCACGGTAATTTTCCGTTTCTGGTCCAAGATAATGTTCTGTTTCTGTTTCACGGTAATGTTCCATTTCTGGTCCATGATAATGTTCTGTTTCACGGTAATGTTCTGTCTCTGGTCCATGGTAATGTTCTGTCTCTGGTCCACGGTAATGTTCGGTTTCAAGGTAAAGTTCTGTCTCTGGTCCACGGTAATGTTCGATCTCTGGTCCACGATAATGTTCGGTTTCACGGTAATGTTCCGTCTATGGTCCACGATAATGTTCTGTTTCGGTTTCACGGTAATGTTACGTTTCTGGTCCACGATAATGTTCTGTTTCGGTTTCACGGTAATGTTCCGTCTCTGGTCCACGGTAATGTTCCGTCTCTGGTCCACGATAATGTTGTGTTTCTGTTTCACGGTAATGTTCCGTTTCTGGTCCATGATAATGTTCTGTTTCACGGTAATGTTCTGTCTCTGGTCCATGGTAATGTTCTGTCTCTGGTCCACGGTAATGTTCGGTTTCAAGGTAAAGTTCGGTCTCTGGTCCACAGTAATGTTCTGTCTCTGGTCCACGGTAATATTCTGTCTCTGGTCCACAGTAATGTTCTGTCTCTGGTCCACGGTAATGTTCTGTCTCGGGTCCACGGTAATGTTCTGTCTCTGGTCCACGATAATGTTCGATCTCTGGTCCACGATAATGTTCGGTTTCACAGTAATGTTCCGTCTCTGGTCCACGATAATGTTCTGTTTCTGTATCACGGTAATGTTCCGTTTCTGGTCCACGATAATTTTGTGTTTCTGTTTCACGGTAATGTTCCATTTCTGGTCCACGATAATGTTATGTTTCGGTTTCCCGGTAATGATCTTTTTCTGGTCCACGGTAATGTTCGGTTTCAAGGTAAAGTTCGGTCTCTGGTCCACGGTAATGTTCTGTCTCTGGTCCACGGTAATGTTCTGTCTCTGGTACACGGTAATGTTCTGTCTCTGGTCCACGGAAATGTTTTGTCTCTGGTCCACGGTAATGTTCTGTCTCTGGTCCACGGTAATGTTCGATCTCTGGTCCACGATAATGTTCGGTTTCACGGTAATGTTCCGTCTCTGGTCCACGATAATTTTGTGTTTCTGTTTCACGGTAATGTTCCGTTTCTGGTCCACGATAATGTTCTGTTTCGGTTTCCCGGTAATGTTCCGTCTCTGCTTCACGGTAATGTTCTGTCTCTGGTCCACGGAAATGTTCTGTCTCTGGTCCACGGTAATGTTCTGTCTCTGGTCCACGGTAATGTTCTGTCTCTGGTCCACGATAATGTTCGGTTTCACGGTAATGTTCCGTCTCTGGTCCACGATAATTTTGTGTTTCTGTTTCACGGTAATGTTCCGTTTCTGGTCCACGATAATGTTCTGTTTCGGTTTCCCGGTAATGTTCTTTCTCTGGTCCACGGTAATGTTCTGTGTCTGGTCCACGATAATGTTCTGTTTCGGTTTGACGGTAATGTTCTTTCTCTGGTTAACGATAATGTTCTGTTTTAGTTTCACGATAATGTTCTGTCTCTGGTCCACGGTAATGTTCTGTTTCTGTTTCACGGTAATGTTCCGTTTCTGGTCCACGATAATGTTGTGTTTCTGTTTCACGGTAATGTTCCGTTTCTGGTCCACGATAATGTTCTGTTTCGGTTTCACAGTAATGTTCCATTTCTGGTTCACGATAATGTTCTGTTTCGGTTTCACGGTAATGTTCCGTCTCTGGTCCACGGTAATGTTCGGTTTCAAGGTAAAGTTCGGTCTCTGGTCCACAGTAATGTTCTGTCTCTGGTCCACGGTAATGTTCTGTCTCTGGTCCACGGTAATGTTCCTTCTCTGGTCCACGATAATGTTCTGTTTCTGTTTCACGGTAATGTTCCGTTTCTGGTCCACGATAATTTTGTGTTTCTGTTTCACGGTAATGTTCCGTTTCTGGTCCACGATAATGTTCTGTTTCGGTTTCACGGTAATGTTCTGTCTCTGGTCCACGGTAATGTTCTGTGTCTGGTCCACGATAATGTTCAGTTTCACGGTAATGTTCCGTCTCTGGTCCATGATAATGTTCCATCTTTGGTCCACGATAATGTTCTGTCTCTGGTCCATGATAATGTTCCGTTTCTGGTACACGATAATGTTCTGTTTCGGTTTCACGGTAATGTTCTGTTTCCGTTTCACGGTAATGTTCTGTGTCTGGTCCACGGTAATGTTCTGTGTCTGGTCCACGATAATGTTCAGTTTCACGGTAATGTTCCGTCTCTGGTCCACGATAATGTTCCATCTTTGGTCCACGATAATGTTCTGTCTCTGGTCCATGATAATGTTCCGTTTCTGGTACACGATAATGTTCTGTTTCGGTTTCACGGTAATAATCTGTTTCCGTTTCACGGTAATGTTCTGTCTCTGGTCCACGGTAATGTTATGTTTCTGTTTCACGGTAATATTCTGTCTCTGGTCCACGGTAATGTTCTGTCTCTGGTCCACGCTAATGTTCTGTTTCGGTTTCACGGTAATGTTGGGTTTCACGGTAATGATACGATAATGTTGTGTTTCTGTGTCACGATAATGTTCTGTCTCTGGTCCACGGTAATGTTCTGTCTCTGGTCCACGGTAATGTTCGATCTCTGGTCCACGATAATGTTCGGTTTCACGGTAATGTTCCGTCTCTGGTCCACGATAATGTTCTGTTTCGGTTTCACGGTAATGTTCCGTTTCTGGTCCACGATAATGTTCTGTTTCGGTTTCACGGTAATGTTCCGTCTCTGGTCCACGGTAATGTTCCGTCTCTGGTCCACGATAATGTTGTGTTTCTGTTTCACGATAATGTTCCGTTTCTGGTCCATGATAATGTTCTGTCTCTGGTCCATGATAATGTTACGTTTCTGGTCCACGATAATGTTCTGTTTCGGTTTCACGATAATGTTCTGTCTCTGGTCCACGGTAATGTTCGGTTTCAAGGTAAAGTTCGGTCTCTGGTCCACAGTAATGATCTGTCTCTGGTCCACGGTAATGTTCTGTCTCTGGTCCACGGTAATGTTCTGTCTCTTGTCCACGGTAATGTTCTGTCTCTGGTCCACGGTAATGTTATGTGTCTGGTCCACGATAATGTTCAGTTTCACGGTAATGTTCCGTCTCTGGTCCACGATAATGTTCCATCTTTGGTCCACGATAATGTTCTGTCTCTGGTCCATGATAATGTTACGTTTCTGGTCCACGATAATGTTCTGTTTCGGTTTCACGGTAATGTTCTGTTTCCGTTTCACGGTAATGTTCTGTCTCTGGTCCACGGTAATGTTGTGTTTCTGTTTCACGGTAATATTCTGTCTCTGGTCCCCGCTAATGTTCTGTTTCTGTTTCACGGTAATGTTCCGTTTCTGGGCCACGATAATGTTGTGTTTCTGTTTCACGGTAATGTTCCGTTTCTGGTGCACGATAATGTTGTGTTTCGGTTTCACGATAATGTTCTGTCTCTGGTCCACGGTAATGTTCTGTTTCGGTTTCACGGTAATGTTGGGTTTCACGGTAATGATACGATAATGTTGTGTTTCTGTTTCACGATAATGTTCTGTCTCTGGTCCATGGTAATGTTCTGTCTCTGGTCCACGGTAACGTTCTGTTTCGGTTTCACGGTAATGTTGGGTTTTACGGTAATGATACGATAATGTTTTGTTTCTTTTTCACGATAATGTTCTGTCTCTGGTCCATGGTAATGTTCTGTCTCTGGTCCACGGTAACGTTCGGTTTCAAGGTAAAGTTCGGTCTCTGGTCCACAGTAATGTTCTGTCTCTGGTCCACGATAATGTTGTGTTTCTGTTTCACGGTAATGTTCTGTCTCTGGTTCACGGTAATGTTCTGTCTCTGGTCCACGCTAATGTTCCGTTTCTGTTTCACGGTAATGTTCCGTTTCTGGTCCACGATAATGTTGTGTTTCTGTTTCACGGTAATATTCCGTTTCTGGTCCACGATAATGTTGTCTTTCGGTTTCACAGTAATGTTCTGTCTCTGGTCCACGGTAATGTTCTGTTTTGGTTTCACGGTAATGTTGGGTTTCACGGTAATGTTCGGTCTCTGGTCCACGGTAATGTTGGGTTTCACGGTAATGTTTGGTCTCTGGTCCATGATAATGTTCGGTTTCACGATAATGTTCGGTTTAACAGTAATGTTCTGGTCCACGGTAATGTTCTGGTCCATGGCAATGTTCCGTCTCTGGTCCACAGTAATGTTCCGTATCTGGTCCATGGTAATGTTCGGTTTCACGGTAATGTTCCATTTCTGGTCCACGGTAATGTTCTGTCTCTGGTCCACGATAATGTTCGATTTCTGGTCGACGATAATGTTCGGTTTCACGGTAATGTTCCATTTCTGGTCCACGTTAATGTTCTGTCTCTGGTCCACGATAATGTTTGATCTCTGGTCCACGATAATGTTCCGTTTCACGGTAATGTTCCGTCTCTGGTCCACGATAATGTTGTGTTTCTGTTTCACGGTAATGTTCCGTTTCTGGTCCACGATAATGTTCTGTTTCGGTTTCACGGTAATGTTCTGTCTCTGGTCCACGGTAATGTTCTGTCTCTGGTCCACGATAATGTTCGGTTTCACGGTAATGTTCCGTCTCTGGTCCACGATAATGTTGTGTTTCTGTTTCACGGTAATGTTCCATTTCTGGTCCACGATAATGTTGTGTTTCTGTTTCACGGTAATGTTCCGTTTCTGGTCCACGATAATGTTGTGTTTCTGGTCCATGATAATGTTGTGTTTCTGGTCCATGATAGTGTTCGGTTTCACGATAATGTTCCGTTTCTTGTCAACGATAATGTTCTGTTTAGGTTTCACGGTAATGTTCTGTTTCTGGTCCACGATAATGTTCCGTCTCTGGTCCACGATAATGTTCCGTCTCTGGTCAACGATAATGTTCTGTCTCTGGTCCACGGTAATGTTCTGTCTCTGTTCCATGATAATGTTCCGTTTCTGGTCCACGATAATGTTCTGTTTCTGTTTCACGGTAATGTTCTGTCTCTGGTCCACGGTAATGTTCTGTCTCTTGTCCACGGTAATGTTCTGTCTCTGGTCCACGGTAATGTTATGTGTCTGGTCCACGATAATGTTCAGTTTCACGGTAATATTCCGTCTCTGGTCCACGATAATGTTCCATCTTTGGTCCACGATAATGTTCTGTCTCTGGTCCATGATAATGTTACGTTTCTGGTCCACGATAATGTTCTGTTTCGGTTTCACGGTAATGTTCTGTTTCCGTTTCACGGTAATGTTCTGTCTCTGGTCCACGGTAATGTTGTGTTTCTGTTTCACGGTAATATTCTGTCTCTGGTCCCCGCTAATGTTCTGTTTCTGTTTCACGGTAATGTTCCGTTTCTGGGCCACGATAATGTTGTGTTTCTGTTTCACGGTAATGTTCCGTTTCTGGTGCACGATAATGTTGTGTTTCGGTTTCACGATAATGTTCTGTCTCTGGTCCACGGTAATGTTCTGTTTCGGTTTCACGGTAATGTTGGGTTTCACGGTAATGATACGATAATGTTGTGTTTCTGTTTCACGATAATGTTCTGTCTCTGGTCCATGGTAATGTTCTGTCTCTGGTCCACGGTAACGTTCTGTTTCGGTTTCACGGTAATGTTGGGTTTTACGGTAATGATACGATAATGTTTTGTTTCTTTTTCACGATAATGTTCTGTCTCTGGTCCATGGTAATGTTCTGTCTCTGGTCGACGGTAACGTTCGGTTTCAAGGTAAAGTTCGGTCTCTGGTCCACAGTAATGTTCTGTCTCTGGTCCACGATAATGTTGTGTTTCTGTTTCACGGTAATGTTCTGTCTCTGGTTCACGGTAATGTTCTGTCTCTGGTCCACGCTAATGTTCCGTTTCTGTTTCACGGTAATGTTCCGTTTCTGGTCCACGATAATGTTGTGTTTCTGTTTCACGGTAATATTCCGTTTCTGGTCCACGATAATGTTGTCTTTCGGTTTCACAGTAATGTTCTGTCTCTGGTCCACGGTAATGTTCTGTTTTGGTTTCACGGTAATGTTGGGTTTCACGGTAATGTTCGGTCTCTGGTCCACGGTAATGTTGGGTTTCACGGTAATGTTTGGTCTCTGGTCCATGATAATGTTCGGTTTCACGATAATGTTCGGTTTAACAGTAATGTTCTGGTCCACGGTAATGTTCTGGTCCATGGCAATGTTCCGTCTCTGGTCCACAGTAATGTTCCGTATCTGGTCCATGGTAATGTTCGGTTTCACGGTAATGTTCCATTTCTGGTCCACGGTAATGTTCTGTCTCTGGTCCACGATAATGTTCGATTTCTGGTCGACGATAATGTTCGGTTTCACGGTAATGTTCCATTTCTGGTCCACGTTAATGTTCTGTCTCTGGTCCACGATAATGTTTGATCTCTGGTCCACGATAATGTTCCGTTTCACGGTAATGTTCCGTCTCTGGTCCACGATAATGTTGTGTTTCTGTTTCACGGTAATGTTCCGTTTCTGGTCCACGATAATGTTCTGTTTCGGTTTCACGGTAATGTTCTGTCTCTGGTCCACGGTAATGTTCTGTCTCTGGTCCACGATAATGTTCGGTTTCACGGTAATGTTCCGTCTCTGGTCCACGATAATGTTGTGTTTCTGTTTCACGGTAATGTTCCATTTCTGGTCCACGATAATGTTGTGTTTCTGTTTCACGGTAATGTTCCGTTTCTGGTCCACGATAATGTTGTGTTTCTGGTCCATGATAATGTTGTGTTTCTGGTCCATGATAGTGTTCGGTTTCACGATAATGTTCCGTTTCTTGTCAACGATAATGTTCTGTTTAGGTTTCACGGTAATGTTCTGTTTCTGGTCCACGATAATGTTCCGTCTCTGGTCCACGATAATGTTCCGTCTCTGGTCAACGATAATGTTCTGTCTCTGGTCCACGGTAATGTTCTGTCTCTGTTCCATGATAATATTCCGTTTCTGGTCCACGATAATGTTCTGTTTCTGTTTCACGGTAATGTTCCGTTTCTGGTCCACGATAATGTTGTGTTTCTGTTTCACGGTAATGTTCCGTTTCTGGTGCACGATAATGTTGTGTTTCGGTTTCACGATAATGTTCTGTCTCTGGTCCACGGTAATGTTCTGTTTCGGTTTCACGGTAATGTTGGGTTTCACGGTAATGATACGATAATGTTGTGTTTCTGTTTCACGATAATGTTCTGTCTCTGGTCCATGGTAATGTTCTGTCTCTGGTCCACGGTAACGTTCTGTTTCGGTTTCACGGTAATGTTGGGTTTTACGGTAATGATACGATAATGTTTTGTTTCTTTTTCACGATAATGTTCTGTCTCTGGTCCATGGTAATGTTCTGTCTCTGGTCCACGGTAACGTTCGGTTTCAAGGTAAAGTTCGGTCTCTGGTCCACAGTAATGTTCTGTCTCTGGTCCACGATAATGTTGTGTTTCTGTTTCACGGTAATGTTCTGTCTCTGGTTCACGGTAATGTTCTGTCTCTGGTCCACGCTAATGTTCCGTTTCTGTTTCACGGTAATGTTCCGTTTCTGGTCCACGATAATGTTGTGTTTCTGTTTCACGGTAATGTTCCGTTTCTGGTCCACGATAATGTTGTCTTTCGGTTTCACAGTAATGTTCTGTCTCTGGTCCACGGTAATGTTCTGTTTTGGTTTCACGGTAATGTTGGGTTTCACGGTAATGTTCGGTCTCTGGTCCACGGTAATGTTGGGTTTCACGGTAATGTTTGGTCTCTGGTCCATGATAATGTTCGGTTTCACGATAATGTTCGGTTTCACAGTAATGTTCTGGTCCACGGTAATGTTCTGGTCCATGGCAATGTTCCGTCTCTGGTCCACAGTAATGTTCCGTATCTGGTCCATGGTAATGTTCGGTTTCACGGTAATGTTCCATTTCTGGTCCACGGTAATGTTCTGTCTCTGGTCCACGATAATGTTCGATTTCTGGTCGACGATAATGTTCGGTTTCACGGTAATGTTCCATTTCTGGTCCACGTTAATGTTCTGTCTCTGGTCCACGATAATGTTTGATCTCTGGTCCACGATAATGTTCCGTTTCACGGTAATGTTCCGTCTCTGGTCCACGATAATGTTGTGTTTCTGTTTCACGGTAATGTTCCGTTTCTGGTCCACGATAATGTTCTGTTTCGGTTTCACGGTAATGTTCTGTCTCTGGTCCACGGTAATGTTCTGTCTCTGGTCCACGATAATGTTCGGTTTCACGGTAATGTTCCGTCTCTGGTCCACTGTAATGTTGTGTTTCTGTTTCACGGTAATGTTCCGTTTCTGGTCCACGATAATGTTGTGTTTGTGGTCCATGATAGTGTTCGGTTTCACGATAATGTTCCGTTTCTGGTCAACGATAATGTTCTGTTTAGGTTTCACGGTAATGTTCTGTTTCTGGTCCACGATAATGTTCCGTCTCTGGTCCACGATAATGTTCCGTCTCTGGTCAACGATAATGTTCTGTCTCTGATCCACGATAATGTTCTGTCTCTGGTCCACGATAATGTTCCGTTTCTGGTCCACGATAATGTTCTGTTTCGGTTTCACGGCAATGTTCCCGTTCTGGTCCATGATAATGTTCTGTTTCGGTTTCACGGTAATGTTCTGTCTCTGGTCCACGGTAATGTTCTGTCTCTGGTCCACGGTAATGTTCGGTTTCTGGTCCACGATAATGTTCTGTTTTGGTTTCAAGGTAATGTTCTGTCTCTGGTCCACGATAATGTTCCGTTTCGGTTTAACGGTAATGTTCCGTTTCTGGTCCACGATAATGTTCTGTTTCTGTTTCACGGTAATGTTCCGTTTCTGGTCCATGATAATGTTCTGTTTCACGGTAATGTTCTGTCTCTGGTCCATGGTAAAATTCTGTCTCTGGTCCACGGTAATGTTCGGTTTCAAGGTAAAGTTCGGTCTCTGGTCCACGGTAATGTTCTGTCTCTGGTCCACGGTAATGTTCTGTCTCTGGTCCAAGGTAATGTTCGATCTCTGGTCCACGGTAATGTTCTGTCTCTGGTCCACGGTAATGTTCTGTCTCTGGTCCAAGGTAATGTTCGATCTCTGGTCCACGATAATGTTCGGTTTCACGGTAATGTTCCGTCTCTGGTCCACGATAATGTTCTGTTTCGGTTTCACGGTAATGTTCCGTCTCTGGTCCAAGGTAATGTTCCGTCTCTGGTCCACGATAATGTTGTGTTTCTGTTTCACGGTAATGTTCCCGTTCTGGTCCACGATAATGTTCTGTTTCGGTTTCACGGTAATGTTCTGTCTCTGGTCCACGGTAATGTTCGGTTTCACGGTAATGTTCCGTCTCTGGTCCACGGTAATGTTCCGTTTCTGGTCCACAATAATGTTGTGTTTCTGGTCCACGATAATGTTCTGTTTCTGTATCACGGTAATGTTCCGTTTCTGGTCCACGATAATTTTGTGTTTCTGTTTCACGGTAATATTCCGTTTCTGGTCCACGATAATGTTCTGTTTCGGTTTCCCGGTAATGATCTTTTTCTGGTCCACGGTAATGTTCTGTCTCTGGTCCACGGTAATGTTCTGTCTCTGGTACACGGTAATGTTCTGTCTCTGGTCCACGATAATGTTCCGTTTCGGTTTCACGGTAATGTTCCGTTTCTGGTCCACGATAATGTTCTGTTTCTGTTTCACGGTAATGTTCCGTTTCTGGTCCATGATAATGTTCTGTTTCACGGTAATGTTCTGTCTCTGGTCCATGGTAATGTTCTGTCTCTGGTCCACGGTAATGTTCGGTTTCAAGGTAAAGTTCGGTCTCTGGTCCACGGTAATGTTCTGTCTCTGGTCCACGGTAATGTTCTGTCTCTGGTCCAAGGTAATGTTCGATCTCTGGTCCACGGTAATGTTCTGTCTCTGGTCCACGGTAATGTTCTGTCTCTGGTCCAAGGTAATGTTCTGTCTCTGGTCCACGATAATGTTCGATTTCTGGTCGACGATAATGTTCGGTTTCACGGTAATGTTCCATTTCTGGACCACGGTAATGTTCTGTCTCTGGTCCACGATAATGTTTGATCTCTGGTCCACGATAATGTTCCGTTTCTGGTCCACGATAATGTTCTGTTTTGGTTTCAAGGTAATGTTCTGTCTCTGGTCCACGATAATGTTCCGTTTCGGTTTCACGGTAATGTTCCTTTTCTGGTCCAAGATAATGTTCTGTTTCTGTTTCACGGTAATGTTCCATTTCTGGTCCATGATAATGTTCTGTTTCACGGTAATGTTCTGTCTCTGGTCCACGGTAATGTTCGGTTTCAAGGTAAAGTTCTGTCTCTGGTCCACGGTAATGTTCGATCTCTGGTCCACGATAATGTTCGGTTTCACGGTAATGTTCCGTCTATGGTCCACGATAATGTTCTGTTTCGGTTTCACGGTAATGTTACGTTTCTGGTCCACGATAATGTTCTGTTTCGGTTTCACGGTAATGTTCCGTCTCTGGTCCACGGTAATGTTCCGTCTCTGGTCCACGATAATGTTGTGTTTCTGTTTCACGGTAATGTTCCGTTTCTGGTCCATGATAATGTTCTGTTTCACGGTAATGTTCTGTCTCTGGTCCATGGTAATGTTGTGTCTCTGGTCCACGGTAATGTTCGGTTTCAAGGTAAAGTTCGGTCTCTGGTCCACAGTAATGTTCTGTCTCTGGTCCACGGTAATGTTCTGTCTCTGGTCCACAGTAATGTTCTGTCTCTGGTCCACGGTAATGTTCTGTCTCGGGTCCACGGTAATGTTCTGTCTCTGGTCCACGATAATGTTCGATCTCTGGTCCACGATAATGTTCGGTTTCACGGTAATGTTCCGTCTCTGGTCCACGATAATGTTCTGTTTCTGTATCACGGTAATGTTCCGTTTCTGGTCCACGATAATTTTGTGTTTCTGTTTCACGGTAATGTTCCGTTTCTGGTCCACGATAATGTTATGTTTCGGTTTCCCAGTAATGATCTTTTTCTGGTCCACGGTAATGTTCGGTTTCAAGGTAAAGTTCGGTCTCTGGTCCACGGTAATGTTCTTTCTCTGGTCCACGGTAATGTTCTGTCTCTGGTACACGGTAATGTTCTGTCTCTGGTCCACGGAAATGTTTTGTCTCTGGTCCACGGTAATGTTCTGTCTCTGGTCCACGGTAATGTTCGATCTCTGGTCCACGATAATGTTCGGTTTCACGGTAATGTTCCGTCTCTGGTCCACGATAATTTTGTGTTTCTGATTCACGGTAATGTTCCGTTTCTGGTCCACGATAATGTTCTGTTTCGGTTTCCCGGTAATGTTCCGTCTCTGGTTCACGGTAATGTTCTGTCTCTGGTCCACGGAAATGTTCTGTCTCTGGTCCACGGTAATGTTCTGTCTCTGGTCCACGGTAATGTTCTGTCTCTGGTCCACGATAATTTTCGGTTTCACGGTAATGTTCCGTCTCTGGTCCACGATAATTTTGTGTTTCTGTTTCACGGTAATGTTCCGTTTCTGGTCCACGATAATGTTCTGTTTCGGTTTCCCGGTAATGTTCTTTCTCTGGTCCACGGTAATGTTCTGTGTCTGGTCCACGATATTGTTCGGTTTCACGGTAATTTTCCGTTTCTGGTCCACGATAATGTTCTGTTTCGGTTTCACGGTAATGTTGTTTCTCTGGTTAACGATAATGTTCTGTTTTAGTTTCACGATAATGTTCTGTCTCTGGTCCACGGTAATGTTCTGTTTCTGTTTCACGGTAATGTTCCGTTTCTGGTCCACGATAATGTTGTGTTTCTGTTTCACGGTAATGTTCCGTTTCTGGTCCACGATAATGTTCTGTTTCGATTTCACGGTAATGTTCCATTTCTGGTTCACGATAATGTTCTGTTTCGGTTTCACGGTAATGTTCTGTCTCTGGTCCACGGTAATGTTCTGTTTCTGTTTCACGGTAATGTTCCGTTTCTGGTCCACGATAATGTTGTGTTTCTGTTTCACGGTAATGTTCCGTTTCTGGTCCACGATAATGTTCTGTTTCGGTTTCACGGTAATGTTCCATTTCTGGTCCACGGTAATGTTCGGTTTCAAGGTAAAGTTCGGTCTCTGGTCCACAGTAATGTTCTGTCTCTGGTCCACGGTAATGTTCTGTCTCTGGTCCACGGTAATGTTCCTTCTCTGGTCCACGATAATGTTCTGTTTCTGTTTCACGGTAATGTTCCGTTTCTGGTCCACGATAATTTTGTGTTTCTGTTTCACGGTAATGTTCCGTTTCTGGTCCACGATAATGTTCTGTTTCGGTTTCACGGTAATGTTCTGTCTCTGGTCCACGGTAATGTTCTGTGTCTGGTCCACGATAATGTTCAGTTTCACGGTAATGTTCCGTCTCTGGTCCACGATAATGTTCCATCTTTGGTCCACGATAATGTTCTGTCTCTGGTCCATGATAATGTTCCGTTTCTGGTACACGATAATGTTCTGTTTCGGTTTCACGGTAATGTTCTGTTTCCGTTTCACGGTAATGTTCTGTCTCTGGTCCACGGTAATGTTCTGTGTCTGGTCCACGATAATGTTCAGATTCACGGTAATGTTCCGTCTCTGGTCCACGATAATGTTCCATCTTTGGTCCACGATAATGTTCTCTCTCTGGTCCATGATAATGTTCCGTTTCTGGTACACGATAATGTTCTGTTTCGGTTTCACGGTAATGTTCTGTTTCCGTTTCACGGTAATGTTCTGTCTCTGGTCCACGGTAATGTTGTGTTTCTGTTTCACGGTAATATTCTGTCTCTGGTCCACGGTAATGTTCTGTCTCTGGTCCACGCTAATGTTCTGTTTCGGTTTCACGGTAATGTTGGGTTTCACGGTAATGATACGATAATGTTGTGTTTCTGTGTCACGATAATGTTCTGTCTCTGGTCCACGGTAATGTTCTGTCTCTGGTCCACGGTAATGTTCGATCTCTGGTCCACGATAATGTTCGGTTTCACGGTAATGTTCCGTCTCTGGTCCACGATAATGTTCTGTTTCGGTTTCACTGTAATGTTCCGTTTCTGGTCCACGATAATGTTCTGTTTCGGTTTCACGGTAATGTTCCGTCTCTGGTCCACGGTAATGTTCCGTCTCTGGTCCACGATAATGTTGTGTTTCTGTTTCACGATAATGTTCCGTTTCTGGTCCATGATAATGTTCTGTTTCACGGTAATGTTCTGTCTCTGGTCCATGGTAATGTTCTGTCTCTGGTCCACGGTAATGTTCGGTTTCAAGGTAAAGTTCGGTCTCTAGTCCACAGTAATGTTCTGTCTCTGGTCCACGGTAATGTTCTGTCTCTGGTCCACGGTAATGTTCTGTATCTTGTCCACGGTGATGTTCTGTCTCTGGTCCACGGTAATGTTCTGTGTCTGGTCCACGATAATGTTCAGTTTCACGGTAATGTTCCGTCTCTGGTCCACGATAATGTTCCATCTTTGGTCCACGATAATGTTCTGTCTCTGGTCCATGATAATGTTCCGTTTCTGGTCCACGATAATGTTCTGTTTCGGTTTCACGGTAATGTTCTGTTTCCGTTTCACGGTAATGTTCTGTCTCTGGACCACGGTAATGTTGTGTTTCTGTTTCACGGTAATATTCTGTCTCTGGTCCACGCTAATGTTCTGTTTCTGTTTCACGGTAATGTTCCGTTTCTGGTCCACGATAATGTTGTGTTTCTGTTTCACGGTAATGTTCCGTTTCTGGTGCACGCTAATGTTGTGTTTCGGTTTCACGATAATGTTCTGTCTCTGGTCCACGGTAATGTTCTGTTTCGGTTTCACGGTAATGTTGGGTTTCACGGTAATGATACGATAATGTTGTGTTTCTGTTTCACGATAATGTTCTGTCTCTGGTCCATGGTAATGTTCTGTCTCTGGTCCACGGTAACGTTCTGTTTCGGTTTCACGGTAATGTTGGGTTTTACGGTAATGATACGATAATGTTTTGTTTCTTTTTCATGATAATGTTCTGTCTCTGGTCCATGGTAATGTTCTGTCTCTGGTCCACGGTAACGTTCGGTTTCAAGGTAAAGTTCGGTCTCTGGTCCACAGTAATGTTCTGTCTCTGGTCCACGATAATGTTGTGTTTCTCTTTCACGGTAATGTTCTGTCTCTGGTTCACGGTAATGTTCTGTCTCTGGTCCACGCTAATGTTCCGTTTCTGTTTCACGGTAATGTTCCGTTTCTGGTCCACGATAATGTTGTGTTTCTGTTTCACGGTAATGTTCTGTTTCTGGTCCACGATAAGGTTCTGTTTCTGTTTCACGGTAATGTTCCGTTTCTGGACCATGATAATGTTCTGTCTCTGGTCCACGGTAATGTTCTGTCTCTAGTCCACGGTAATGTTCTGTCTCTGGTCCACGATAATGTTCGGTTTCACGGTAATGTTCCGTCTCTGGTACACGATAATGTTCCGTCTTTGGTCCACGATAATGTTGTGTTTCTGTTTCACGGTAATGTTCGATTTCTGGTCCACGATAATGTTCTGTCTCTGGTCCACGGTAATGTTCCGTTTCACGGTAATGTTCCGTCTCTGGTCCACGGTAATGTTCCGTTTCTGGTCCACAATAATGTTGTGTTTCTGGTCCACGATAATGTTCTGTTTCTGTATCACGGTAATGTTCCGTTTCTGGTCCACGATAATTTTGTGTTTCTGTTTCACGGTAATATTCCGTTTCTGGTCCACGATAATGTTCTGTTTCGGTTTCCCGGTAATGATCTTTTTCTGGTCCACGGTAATGTTCTGTCTCTGGTCCACGGTAATGTTCTGTCTCTGGTACACGGTAATGTTCTGTCTCTGGTCCACGATAATGTTCCGTTTCGGTTTCACGGTAATGTTCCGTTTCTGGTCCACGATAATGTTCTGTTTCTGTTTCACGGTAATGTTCCGTTTCTGGTCCATGATAATGTTCTGTTTCACGGTAATGTTCTGTCTCTGGTCCATGGTAATGTTCTGTCTCTGGTCCACGGTAATGTTCGGTTTCAAGGTAAAGTTCGGTCTCTGGTCCACGGTAATGTTCTGTCTCTGGTCCACGGTAATGTTCTGTCTCTGGTCCAAGGTAATGTTCGATCTCTGGTCCACGGTAATGTTCTGTCTCTGGTCCACGGTAATGTTCTGTCTCTGGTCCAAGGTAATGTTCTGTCTCTGGTCCACGATAATGTTCGATTTCTGGTCGACGATAATGTTCGGTTTCACGGTAATGTTCCATTTCTGGACCACGGTAATGTTCTGTCTCTGGTCCACGATAATGTTTGATCTCTGGTCCACGATAATGTTCCGTTTCTGGTCCACGATAATGTTCTGTTTTGGTTTCAAGGTAATGTTCTGTCTCTGGTCCACGATAATGTTCCGTTTCGGTTTCACGGTAATGTTCCTTTTCTGGTCCAAGATAATGTTCTGTTTCTGTTTCACGGTAATGTTCCATTTCTGGTCCATGATAATGTTCTGTTTCACGGTAATGTTCTGTCTCTGGTCCACGGTAATGTTCGGTTTCAAGGTAAAGTTCTGTCTCTGGTCCACGGTAATGTTCGATCTCTGGTCCACGATAATGTTCGGTTTCACGGTAATGTTCCGTCTATGGTCCACGATAATGTTCTGTTTCGGTTTCACGGTAATGTTACGTTTCTGGTCCACGATAATGTTCTGTTTCGGTTTCACGGTAATGTTCCGTCTCTGGTCCACGATAATGTTGTGTTTCTGTTTCACGGTAATGTTCCGTTTCTGGTCCATGATAATGTTCTGTTTCACGGTAATGTTCTGTCTCTGGTCCATGGTAATGTTGTGTCTCTGGTCCACGGTAATGTTCGGTTTCAAGGTAAAGTTCGGTCTCTGGTCCACAGTAATGTTCTGTCTCTGGTCCACGGTAATGTTCTGTCTCTGGTCCACAGTAATGTTCTGTCTCTGGTCCACGGTAATGTTCTGTCTCGGGTCCACGGTAATGTTCTGTCTCTGGTCCACGATAATGTTCGATCTCTGGTCCACGATAATGTTCGGTTTCACGGTAATGTTCCGTCTCTGGTCCACGATAATGTTCTGTTTCTGTATCACGGTAATGTTCCGTTTCTGGTCCACGATAATTTTGTGTTTCTGTTTCACGGTAATGTTCCGTTTCTGGTCCACGATAATGTTATGTTTCGGTTTCCCAGTAATGATCTTTTTCTGGTCCACGGTAATGTTCGGTTTCAAGGTAAAGTTCGGTCTCTGGTCCACGGTAATGTTCTTTCTCTGGTCCACGGTAATGTTCTGTCTCTGGTACACGGTAATGTTCTGTCTCTGGTCCACGGAAATGTTTTGTCTCTGGTCCACGGTAATGTTCTGTCTCTGGTCCACGGTAATGTTCGATCTCTGGTCCACGATAATGTTCGGTTTCACGGTAATGTTCCGTCTCTGGTCCACGATAATTTTGTGTTTCTGTTTCACGGTAATGTTCCGTTTCTGGTCCACGATAATGTTCTGTTTCGGTTTCCCGGTAATGTTCCGTCTCTGGTTCACGGTAATGTTCTGTCTCTGGTCCACGGAAATGTTCTGTCTCTGGTCCACGGTAATGTTCTGTCTCTGGTCCACGGTAATGTTCTGTCTCTGGTCCACGATAATTTTCGGTTTCACGGTAATGTTCCGTCTCTGGTCCACGATAATTTTGTGTTTCTGTTTCACGGTAATGTTCCGTTTCTGGTCCACGATAATGTTCTGTTTCGGTTTCCCGGTAATGTTCTTTCTCTGGTCCACGGTAATGTTCTGTGTCTGGTCCACGATATTGTTCGGTTTCACGGTAATTTTCCGTTTCTGGTCCACGATAATGTTCTGTTTCGGTTTCACGGTAATGTTGTTTCTCTGGTTAACGATAATGTTCTGTTTTAGTTTCACGATAATGTTCTGTCTCTGGTCCACGGTAATGTTCTGTTTCTGTTTCACGGTAATGTTCCGTTTCTGGTCCACGATAATGTTGTGTTTCTGTTTCACGGTAATGTTCCGTTTCTGGTCCACGATAATGTTCTGTTTCGGTTTCACGGTAATGTTCCATTTCTGGTTCACGATAATGTTCTGTTTCGGTTTCACGGTAATGTTCTGTCTCTGGTCCACGGTAATGTTCTGTTTCTGTTTCACGGTAATGTTCCGTTTCTGGTCCACGATAATGTTGTGTTTCTGTTTCACGGTAATGTTCCGTTTCTGGTCCACGATAATGTTCTGTTTCGGTTTCACGGTAATGTTCCATTTCTGGTCCACGGTAATGTTCGGTTTCAAGGTAAATTTCGGTCTCTGGTCCACAGTAATGTTCTGTCTCTGGTCCACGGTAATGTTCTGTCTCTGGTCCACGGTAATGTTCCTTCTCTGGTCCACGATAATGTTCTGTTTCTGTTTCACGGTAATGTTCCGTTTCTGGTCCACGATAATTTTGTGTTTCTGTTTCACGGTAATGTTCCGT
Source organism: Leuresthes tenuis (assembly GCF_036924035.1). Taxonomy (NCBI): domain Eukaryota; kingdom Metazoa; phylum Chordata; class Actinopteri; order Atheriniformes; family Atherinopsidae; genus Leuresthes; species Leuresthes tenuis. The sequence continues at coordinate 374,592 of NW_027325384.1, forward strand.
TTCTGGTCCACGATAATGTTCTGTTTCGGTTTCACGGTAATGTTCTGTCTCTGGTCCACGGTAATGTTCTGTGTCTGGTCCACGATAATGTTCAGTTTCACGGTAATGTTCCGTCTCTGGTCCACGATAATGTTCCATCTTTGGTCCACGATAATGTTCTGTCTCTGGTCCATGATAATGTTCCGTTTCTGGTACACGATAATGTTCTGTTTCGGTTTCACGGTAATGTTCTGTTTCCGTTTCACGGTAATGTTCTGTCTCTGGTCCACGGTAATGTTCTGTGTCTGGTCCACGATAATGTTCAGATTCACGGTAATGTTCCGTCTCTGGTCCACGATAATGTTCCATCTTTGGTCCACGATAATGTTCTCTCTCTGGTCCATGATAATGTTCCGTTTCTGGTACACGATAATGTTCTGTTTCGGTTTCACGGTAATGTTCTGTTTCCGTTTCACGGTAATGTTCTGTCTCTGGTCCACGGTAATGTTGTGTTTCTGTTTCACGGTAATATTCTGTCTCTGGTCCACGGTAATGTTCTGTCTCTGGTCCACGCTAATGTTCTGTTTCGGTTTCACGGTAATGTTGGGTTTCACGGTAATGATACGATAATGTTGTGTTTCTGTGTCACGATAATGTTCTGTCTCTGGTCCACGGTAATGTTCTGTCTCTGGTCCACGGTAATGTTCGATCTCTGGTCCACGATAATGTTCGGTTTCACGGTAATGTTCCGTCTCTGGTCCACGATAATGTTCTGTTTCGGTTTCACGGTAATGTTCCGTTTCTGGTCCACGATAATGTTCTGTTTCGGTTTCACGGTAATGTTCCGTCTCTGGTCCACGGTAATGTTCCGTCTCTGGTCCACGATAATGTTGTGTTTCTGTTTCACGATAATGTTCCGTTTCTGGTCCATGATAATGTTCTGTTTCACGGTAATGTTCTGTCTCTGGTCCATGGTAATGTTCTGTCTCTGGTCCACGGTAATGTTCGGTTTCAAGGTAAAGTTCGGTCTCTAGTCCACAGTAATGTTCTGTCTCTGGTCCACGGTAATGTTCTGTCTCTGGTCCACGGTAATGTTCTGTATCTTGTCCACGGTGATGTTCTGTCTCTGGTCCACGGTAATGTTCTGTGTCTGGTCCACGATAATGTTCAGTTTCACGGTAATGTTCCGTCTCTGGTCCACGATAATGTTCCATCTTTGGTCCACGATAATGTTCTGTCTCTGGTCCATGATAATGTTCCGTTTCTGGTCCACGATAATGTTCTGTTTCGGTTTCACGGTAATGTTCTGTTTCCGTTTCACGGTAATGTTCTGTCTCTGGACCACGGTAATGTTGTGTTTCTGTTTCACGGTAATATTCTGTCTCTGGTCCACGCTAATGTTCTGTTTCTGTTTCACGGTAATGTTCCGTTTCTGGTCCACGATAATGTTGTGTTTCTGTTTCACGGTAATGTTCCGTTTCTGGTGCACGATAATGTTGTGTTTCGGTTTCACGATAATGTTCTGTCTCTGGTCCACGGTAATGTTCTGTTTCGGTTTCACGGTAATGTTGGGTTTCACGGTAATGATACGATAATGTTGTGTTTCTGTTTCACGATAATGTTCTGTCTCTGGTCCATGGTAATGTTCTGTCTCTGGTCCACGGTAACGTTCTGTTTCGGTTTCACGGTAATGTTGGGTTTTACGGTAATGATACGATAATGTTTTGTTTCTTTTTCATGATAATGTTCTGTCTCTGGTCCATGGTAATGTTCTGTCTCTGGTCCACGGTAACGTTCGGTTTCAAGGTAAAGTTCGGTCTCTGGTCCACAGTAATGTTCTGTCTCTGGTCCACGATAATGTTGTGTTTCTGTTTCACGGTAATGTTCTGTCTCTGGTTCACGGTAATGTTCTGTCTCTGGTCCACGCTAATGTTCCGTTTCTGTTTCACGGTAATGTTCCGTTTCTGGTCCACGATAATGTTGTGTTTCTGTTTCACGGTAATGTTCTGTTTCTGGTCCACGATAAGGTTCTGTTTCTGTTTCACGGTAATGTTCCGTTTCTGGACCATGATAATGTTCTGTCTCTGGTCCACGGTAATGTTCTGTCTCTAGTCCACGGTAATGTTCTGTCTCTGGTCCACGATAATGTTCGGTTTCACGGTAATGTTCCGTCTCTGGTCCACGATAATGTTCCGTCTTTGGTCCACGATAATGTTGTGTTTCTGTTTCACGGTAATGTTCGATTTCTGGTCCACGATAATGTTCTGTTTCTGTTTCACGGTAATGTTCCGTTTCTGGACCATGATAATGTTCTGTCTCTGGTCCACGGTAATGTTCTGTCTCTAGTCCACGGTAATGTTCTGTCTCTGGTCCACGATAATGTTCGGTTTCACGGTAATGTTCCGTCTCTGGTCCACGGTAATGTTCTGTCTCTGGTCCACGGTAATGTTCTGTCTCTGGTCCACGGTAATGTTCGATCTCTGGTCCACGATAATGTTCTGTTTCTGTTTCACGGTAATGTTCGATCTCTGGTCCACGATAATGTTCTGTTTCTGTTTCACGGTAATGTTCCATTTCTGGTCCACGATAATTTTGTGTTTCTGTTTCACGGTAATGTTCCGTTTCTGGTCCACGATAATGTTCTGTTTCGGTTTCACGGTAATGTTCTGTCTCTGGTCCATGGTAATGTTCTGTCTCTGGTCCACGATAATGTTCGGTTTCACGGTAATGTTCCGTCTCTGGTCCACGATAATGTTCCGTCTTTGGTCCACGATAATGTCCTGTCTCTGGTCCATGATAATGTTCCGTTTCTGGTCCACGATAATGTTCTGTTTCTGTTTCACGGTAATGTTCTGTCTCTGGTCCACGCTAATGTTCTGTTTCTGTTTCACAGTAATGTTCCGTTTCTGGTCCACGATAATGTTGTGTTTCTGTTTCACGGTAATGTTCTGTTTCTGGTCCACGATAATGTTCTGTTTCTGTTTCACGGTAATGTTCCGTTTCTGGACCATTATAATGTTCTGTCTCTGGTCCACGATAATGTTCTGTCTCTAGTCCACGGTAATGTTCTGTCTCTGGTCCACGATAATGTTCGGTTTCACGGTAATGTTCCGTCTCTGGTCCACGATAATGTTCCGTCTTTGGTCCACGATAATGTTCTGTCTCTGGTCCACGATAATGTTCCGTTTCTGGTCCACGATAATGTTGTGTTTCTGTTTCACGGTAATGTTCCGTTTCTGGTCCACGATAATGTTCTGTTTCGGTTTCACGGTAATGTTCCATTTCTGGTTCACGATAATGTTCTGTTTCGGTTTCACGGTAATGTTCCGTCTCTGGTCCACGCTAATGTTCGGTTTCAAGGTAAAGTTCGGTCTCTGGTCCACAGTAATGTTCTGTCTCTGGTCCACGGTAATGTTCTGTCTCTGGTCCACGGTAATGTTCCTTCTCTGGTCCACGATAATGTTCTGTTTCTGTTTCACGGTAATGTTCCGTTTCTGGTCCACGATAATTTTGTGTTTCTGTTTCACGGTAATGTTCCGTTTCTGGTCCACGATAATGTTCTTTTTCGGTTTCACGGTAATGTTCTGTCTCTGGTCCACGGTAATATTCTGTGTCTGGTCCACGATAATGTTCAGTTTCACGGTAATGTTCCGTCTCTGGTCCACGATAATGTTCCATCTTTGGTCCACGATAATGTTCTGTCTCTGGTCCATGATAATGTTCCGTTTCTGGTACACGATAATGTTCTGTTTCGGTTTCACGGTAATGTTCTGTTTCCGTTTCACGGTAATGTTCTGTCTCTGGTCCACGGTAATGTTCTGTGTCTGGTCCACGATAATGTTCAGATTCACGGTAATGTTCCGTCTCTGGTCCACGATAATGTTCCATCTTTGGTCCACGATAATGTTCTCTCTCTGGTCCATGATAATGTTCCGTTTCTGGTACACGATAATGTTCTGTTTCGGTTTCACGGTAATGTTCTGTTTCCGTTTCACGGTAATGTTCTGTCTCTGGTCCACGGTAATGTTGTGTTTCTGTTTCACGGTAATATTCTGTCTCTGGTCCACGGTAATGTTCTGTCTCTGGTCCACGCTAATGTTCTGTTTCGGTTTCACGGTAATGTTGGGTTTCACGGTAATGATACGATAATGTTGTGTTTCTGTGTCACGATAATGTTCTGTCTCTGGTCCACGGTAATGTTCTGTCTCTGGTCCACGGTAATGTTCGATCTCTGGTCCACGATAATGTTCGGTTTCACGGTAATGTTCCGTCTCTGGTCCACGATAATGTTCTGTTTCGGTTTCACGGTAATGTTCCGTTTCGGTTTCACGGTAATGTTCCGTCTCTGGTCCACGGAAATGTTCCGTCTCTGGTCCATGATAATGTTCTGTTTCACGGTAATGTTCTGTCTCTGGTCCATGGTAATGTTCTGTCTCTGGTCCACGGTAATGTTCGGTTTCAAGGTAAAGTTCGGTCTCTGGTCCACAGTAATGTTCTGTCTCTGGTCCACGGTAATGTTCTGTCTCTGGTCCAAGGTAATGTTCTGTATCTTGTCCACGGTGATGTTCTGTCTCTGGTCCACGGTAATGTTCTGTGTCTGGTCCACGATAATGTTCAGTTTCACGGTAATGTTCCGTCTCTGGTCCACGATAATGTTCCATCTTTGGTCCACGATAATGTTCTGTCTCTGGTCCATGATAATGTTCCGTTTCTGGTCCACGATAATGTTCTGTTTCGGTTTCACGGTAATGTTCTGTTTCCGTTTCACGGTAATGTTCTGTCTCTGGACCACGGTAATGTTGTGTTTCTGTTTCACGGTAATATTCTGTCTCTGGTCCACGCTAATGTTCTGTTTCTGTTTCACGGTAATGTTCCGTTTCTGGTCCACGATAATGTTGTGTTTCTGTTTCACGGTAATGTTCCGTTTCTGGTGCACGATAATGTTGTGTTTCGGTTTCACGATAATGTTCTGTCTCTGGTCCACGGTAATGTTCTGTTTCGGTTTCACGGTAATGTTGGGTTTCACGGTAATGATACGATAATGTTGTGTTTCTGTTTCACGATAATGTTCTGTCTCTGGTCCATGGTAATGTTCTGTCTCTGGTCCACGGTAACGTTCTGTTTCGGTTTCACGGTAATGTTGGGTTTTACGGTAATGATACGATAATGTTTTGTTTCTTTTTCATGATAATGTTCTGTCTCTGGTCCATGGTAATGTTCTGTCTCTGGTCCACGGTAACGTTCGGTTTCAAGGTAAAGTTCGGTCTCTGGTCCACAGTAATGTTCTGTCTCTGGTCCACGATAATGTTGTGTTTCTGTTTCACGGTAATGTTCTGTCTCTGGTTCACGGTAATGTTCTGTCTCTGGTCCACGCTAATGTTCCGTTTCTGTTTCACGGTAATGTTCCGTTTCTGGTCCACGATAATGTTGTGTTTCTGTTTCACGGTAATGTTCTGTTTCTGGTCCACGATAAGGTTCTGTTTCTGTTTCACGGTAATGTTCCGTTTCTGGACCATGATAATGTTCTGTCTCTGGTCCACGGTAATGTTCTGTCTCTAGTCCACGGTAATGTTCTGTCTCTGGTCCACGATAATGTTCGGTTTCACGGTAATGTTCCGTCTCTGGTCCACGATAATGTTCCGTCTTTGGTCCACGATAATGTTGTGTTTCTGTTTCACGGTAATGTTCGATTTCTGGTCCACGATAATGTTCTGTTTCTGTTTCACGGTAATGTTCCGTTTCTGGACCATGATAATGTTCTGTCTCTGGTCCACGGTAATGTTCTGTCTCTAGTCCACGGTAATGTTCTGTCTCTGGTCCACGATAATGTTCGGTTTCACGGTAATGTTCCGTCTCTGGTCCACGGTAATGTTCTGTCTCTGGTCCACGGTAATGTTCTGTCTCTGGTCCACGGTAATGTTCGATCTCTGGTCCACGATAATGTTCTGTTTCTGTTTCACGGTAATGTTCCATTTCTGGTCCACGATAATTTTGTGTTTCTGTTTCACGGTAATGTTCCGTTTCTGGTCCACGATAATGTTCTGTTTCGGTTTCACGGTAATGTTCTGTCTCTGGTCCATGGTAATGTTCTGTCTCTGGTCCACGATAATGTTCGGTTTCACGGTAATGTTCCGTCTCTGGTCCACGGTAATGTTCTGTCTCTGGTCCACGGTAATGTTCTGTCTCTGGTCCACGGTAATGTTCGATCTCTGGTCCACGATAATGTTCTGTTTCTGTTTCACGGTAATGTTCGATCTCTGGTCCACGATAATGTTCTGTTTCTGTTTCACGGTAATGTTCCATTTCTGGTCCACGATAATTTTGTGTTTCTGTTTCACGGTAATGTTCCGTTTCTGGTCCACGATAATGTTCTGTTTCGGTTTCACGGTAATGTTCTGTCTCTGGTCCATGGTAATGTTCTGTCTCTGGTCCACGATAATGTTCGGTTTCACGGTAATGTTCCGTCTCTGGTCCACGATAATGTTCCGTCTTTGGTCCACGATAATGTCCTGTCTCTGGTCCATGATAATGTTCCGTTTCTGGTCCACGATAATGTTCTGTTTCTGTTTCACGGTAATGTTCTGTCTCTGGTCCACGCTAATGTTCTGTTTCTGTTTCACAGTAATGTTCCGTTTCTGGTCCACGATAATGTTGTGTTTCTGTTTCACGGTAATGTTCTGTTTCTGGTCCACGATAATGTTCTGTTTCTGTTTCACGGTAATGTTCCGTTTCTGGACCATTATAATGTTCTGTCTCTGGTCCACGGTAATGTTCTGTCTCTAGTCCACGGTAATGTTCTGTCTCTGGTCCACGATAATGTTCGGTTTCACGGTAATGTTCCGTCTCTGGTCCACGATAATGTTCCGTCTTTGGTCCACGATAATGTTCTGTCTCTGGTCCACGATAATGTTCCGTTTCTGGTCCACGATAATGTTGTGTTTCTGTTTCACGGTAATGTTCCGTTTCTGGTCCACGATAATGTTCTGTTTCGGTTTCACGGTAATGTTCCATTTCTGGTTCACGATAATGTTCTGTTTCGGTTTCACGGTAATGTTCCGTCTCTGGTCCACGGTAATGTTCGGTTTCAAGGTAAAGTTCGGTCTCTGGTCCACAGTAATGTTCTGTCTCTGGTCCACGGTAATGTTCTGTCTCTGGTCCACGGTAATGTTCCTTCTCTGGTCCACGATAATGTTCTGTTTCTGTTTCACGGTAATGTTCCGTTTCTGGTCCACGATAATTTTGTGTTTCTGTTTCACGGTAATGTTCCGTTTCTGGTCCACGATAATGTTCTTTTTCGGTTTCACGGTAATGTTCTGTCTCTGGTCCACGGTAATGTTCTGTGTCTGGTCCACGATAATGTTCAGTTTCACGGTAATGTTCCGTCTCTGGTCCACGATAATGTTCCATCTTTGGTCCACGATAATGTTCTGTCTCTGGTCCATGATAATGTTCCGTTTCTGGTACACGATAATGTTCTGTTTCGGTTTCACGGTAATGTTCTGTTTCCGTTTCACGGTAATGTTCTGTCTCTGGTCCACGGTAATGTTCTGTGTCTGGTCCACGATAATGTTCAGATTCACGGTAATGTTCCGTCTCTGGTCCACGATAATGTTCCATCTTTGGTCCACGATAATGTTCTCTCTCTGGTCCATGATAATGTTCCGTTTCTGGTACACGATAATGTTCTGTTTCGGTTTCACGGTAATGTTCTGTTTCCGTTTCACGGTAATGTTCTGTCTCTGGTCCACGGTAATGTTGTGTTTCTGTTTCACGGTAATATTCTGTCTCTGGTCCACGGTAATGTTCTGTCTCTGGTCCACGCTAATGTTCTGTTTCGGTTTCACGGTAATGTTGGGTTTCACGGTAATGATACGATAATGTTGTGTTTCTGTGTCACGATAATGTTCTGTCTCTTGTCCACGGTAATGTTCTGTCTCTGGTCCACGGTAATGTTCGATCTCTGGTCCACGATAATGTTCGGTTTCACGGTAATGTTCCGTCTCTGGTCCACGATAATGTTCTGTTTCGGTTTCACGGTAATGTTCCGTTTCGGTTTCACGGTAATGTTCCGTCTCTGGTCCACGGAAATGTTCCGTCTCTGGTCCACGATAATGTTGTGTTTCTGTTTCACGATAATGTTCCGTTTCTGGTCCATGATAATGTTCTGTTTCACGGTAATGTTCTGTCTCTGGTCCATGGTAATGTTCTGTCTCTGGTCCACGGTAATGTTCGGTTTCAAGGTAAAGTTCGGTCTCTGGTCCACAGTAATGTTCTGTCTCTGGTCCACGGTAATGTTCTGTCTCTGGTCCACGGTAATGTTCTGTATCTTGTCCACGGTGATGTTCTGTCTCTGGTCCACGGTAATGTTCTGTGTCTGGTCCACGATAATGTTCAGTTTCACGGTAATGTTCCGTCTCTGGTCCACGATAATGTTCCATCTTTGGTCCACGATAATGTTCTGTCTCTGGTCCATGATAATGTTCCGTTTCTGGTCCACGATAATGTTCTGTTTCGGTTTCACGGTAATGTTCTGTTTCCGTTTCACGGTAATGTTCTGTCTCTGGACCACGGTAATGTTGTGTTTCTGTTTCACGGTAATATTCTGTCTCTGGTCCACGCTAATGTTCTGTTTCTGTTTCACGGTAATGTTCCGTTTCTGGTCCACGATAATGTTGTGTTTCTGTTTCACGGTAATGTTCCGTTTCTGGTGCACGATAATGTTGTGTTTCGGTTTCACGATAATGTTCTGTCTCTGGTCCACGGTAATGTTCTGTTTCGGTTTCACGGTAATGTTGGGTTTCACGGTAATGATACGATAATGTTGTGTTTCTGTTTCACGATAATGTTCTGTCTCTGGTCCATGGTAATGTTCTGTCTCTGGTCCACGGTAACGTTCTGTTTCGGTTTCACGGTAATGTTGGGTTTTACGGTAATGATACGATAATGTTTTGTTTCTTTTTCATGATAATGTTCTGTCTCTGGTCCATGGTAATGTTCTGTCTCTGGTCCACGGTAACGTTCGGTTTCAAGGTAAAGTTCGGTCTCTGGTCCACAGTAATGTTCTGTCTCTGGTCCACGATAATGTTGTGTTTCTGTTTCACGGTAATGTTCTGTCTCTGGTTCACGGTAATGTTCTGTCTCTGGTCCACGCTAATGTTCCGTTTCTGTTTCACGGTAATGTTCCGTTTCTGGTCCACGATAATGTTGTGTTTCTGTTTCACGGTAATGTTCTGTTTCTGGTCCACGATAAGGTTCTGTTTCTGTTTCACGGTAATGTTCCGTTTCTGGACCATGATAATGTTCTGTCTCTGGTCCACGGTAATGTTCTGTCTCTAGTCCACGGTAATTTTCTGTCTCTGGTCCACGATAATGTTCGGTTTCACGGTAATGTTCCGTCTCTGGTCCACGATAATGTTCCGTCTTTGGTCCACGATAATGTTGTGTTTCTGTTTCACGGTAATGTTCGATTTCTGGTCCACGATAATGTTCTGTTTCTGTTTCACGGTAATGTTCCGTTTCTGGACCATGATAATGTTCTGTCTCTGGTCCACGGTAATGTTCTGTCTCTAGTCCACGGTAATGTTCTGTCTCTGGTCCACGATAATGTTCGGTTTCACGGTAATGTTCCGTCTCTGGTCCACGGTAATGTTCTGTCTCTGGTCCACGGTAATGTTCTGTCTCTGGTCCACGGTAATGTTCGATCTCTGGTCCACGATAATGTTCTGTTTCTGTTTCACGGTAATGTTCCATTTCTGGTCCACGATAATTTTGTGTTTCTGTTTCACGGTAATGTTCCGTTTCTGGTCCACGATAATGTTCTGTTTCGGTTTCACGGTAATGTTCTGTCTCTGGTCCATGGTAATGTTCTGTCTCTGGTCCACGATAATGTTCGGTTTCACGGTAATGTTCCGTCTCTGGTCCACGATAATGTTCCGTCTTTGGTCCACGATAATGTTCTGTCTCTGGTCCATGATAATGTTCCGTTTCTGGTCCACGATAATGTTCTGTTTCTGTTTCACGGTAATGTTCTGTCTCTGGTCCACGCTAATGTTCTGTTTCTGTTTCACAGTAATGTTCCGTTTCTGGTCCACGATAATGTTGTGTTTCTGTTTCACGGTAATGTTCTGTTTCTGGTCCACGATAATGTTCTGTTTCTGTTTCACGGTAATGTTCCGTTTCTGGACCATGATAATGTTCTGTCTCTGGTCCACGGTAATGTTCTGTCTCTAGTCCACGGTAATGTTCTGTCTCTGGTCCACGATAATGTTCGGTTTCACGGTAATGTTCCGTCTCTGGTCCACGATAATGTTCCGTCTTTGGTCCACGATAATGTTCTGTCTCTGGTCCACGATAATGTTCCGTTTCTGGTCCACGATAATGTTCTGTTTCGGTTTCACGGTAATGTTCTGTCTCTGTTTCACGGTAATGTTCCGTTTCTGGTCCACGATAATGTTCGGTTTCACGGTAATGTTCCGTCTCTGGTCCACGGTAATGTTCTGTTTCTGTTTCACGGTAATGTTCCGTTTCTGGTCCACGATAATGTTCTGTTTCTGTTTCACGGTAATGTTCAGTTTCTGGACCATGATAATGTTCTGTCTCTGGTCCACGGTAATGATCTGTCTCTAGTCCACGGTAATGTTCTGTCTCTGGTCCACGATAATGTTCGGTTTCACGGTAATGTTCCGTCTCTGGTCCACGATAATGTTCCGTCTTTGGTCCACGATAATGTTCTGTCTCTGGTCCACGATAATGTTCCGTTTCTGGTCCACGATAATGTTCTGTTTCGGTTTCACGGTAATGTTCTGTCGCTGGTCCACGGTAATGTTCTGTCTCTGGTCCAAGGTAATGTTCTGTTTCTGTTTCACGGTAATGTTCAGTTTCTGGTCCACGATAATGTTCTGTTTCTGTTTCACGGTAATGTTCCGTTTCTGGTCAACGATAATGTTGTGTTTCTGTTTCACGGTAATGTTCAGTCTCTGGTCCACGATAATGTTCTGTTTAGGTTTCACGGTAATGTTCTGTCTCTGGTCCACGATAATGTTCCATCTCTGGTCCACGATAATGTTCCGTTTCTGGTCCACGATAATGTTCTGTTTCGGATTCACGGTAATGTTCTGTCTCTGGTCCACGATAATGTTCTGTTTCTGTTTCACGGTAATGTTCCATTTCTGGTCCACGATAATGTTGTGTTTCTTTTTCACGGTAATGTTCCGTTTCTGGTCCACGATAATGTTCTGTTTCGGTTTCACGGTAATGTTCGATCTCTGGTCCACGATAATGTTCGGTTTCACGGTAATGTTCTGTCTCTGGTCCACGCTAATGTTCTGTTTCTGTTTCACGGTAATGTTCTGTCTCTGGTCCACGCTAATGTTCTGTTTCTGTTTCACGGTAATGTTCCGTTTCCCGTCCATGATAATTTTCTGTTTCACGGTAATGTTCTGTCTCTGGTCCACGCTAATGTTCTGTTTCTGTTTCACGGTAATGTTCCGTTTCTGGTCCACGATAATGTTGTATTTCTGTTTCACGGTAATGTTCTTTTTCACAGAAATGTTCTGTCTCTGGTCCACACTAATGTTCTGTTTCTGTTACACGGTAATGTTCCGTTTCTCGTCCACGGTAATGTTCTGTCTCTGGTCCACGGTAATGTTCTGTCTCTGGTCCACGGTAATGTTCGATCTCTGATCCACGATAATGTTCAGTTTCACGGTAATGTTCCGTCTCTGGTCCACGATAATGTTCTGTTTCTGTTTCACGGTAATGTTCCATTTCTGGTCCACGATAATTTTGTGTTTCTGTTTCACGGTAATGTTCCGTTTCTGGTCCGCGATAATATTCTGTTTCGGTTTCACGGTAATGTTCTGTCTCTGGTCCACGATAATGTTCGGTTTCACGGTAATGTTCCGTCTCTGGTCCACGATAATGTTCCGTCTTTGGTCCACGATAATGTTCTGTCTCTGGTCCATGATAATGTTCCGTTTCTGGTTCACGATAATGTTCTGTTTCTGTTTCACGGTAATGTTCTGTCTCTGGTCCACGCTAATGTTCTGTTTCTGTTTCACGGTAATGTTCCGTTTCTGGTCCACGATAATGTTGTGTTTCTGTTTCACGGTAATGTTCTGTTTCTGGTCCACGATAATTTTGTGTTTCTGTTTCACGGTAATGTTCCGTTTCTGGACCATGATAATGTTCTGTCTCTGGTCCACGGTAATGTTCTGTTTCTGTTTCACGGTAATGTTCTGTCTCTGGTCCACGCTAATGTTCTGTTTCTGTTTCACGGTAATGTTCCGTTTCTGGTCCACGATAATGTTGTGTTTCTGTTTCACGGTAAGGTTCTGTTTCTGGTCCACGATAATGTTCTGTTTCTGTTTCACGGTAATGTTCCGTTTCTGGACCATGATAATGTTCTGTCTCTGGTCCACGGTAATGTTCTGTCTCTAGTCCACGGTAATGTTCTGTCTCTGGTCCACGATAATGTTCGGTTTCACGGTAATGTTCCGTCTCTGGTCCACGGTAATGTTCTGTCTCTGGTCCACGGTAATGTTCTGTCTCTGGTCCACGGTAATGTTCGATCTCTGGTCCACGATAATGTTCGGTTTCACGGTAATGTTCCGTCTCTGGTCCACGATAATGTTCTGTTTCTGTTTCACGGTAATGTTCCATTTCTGGTCCACGATAATTTTGTGTTTCTGTTTCACGGTAATGTTCCGTTTCTGGTCCACGATAATGTTCTGTTTCGGTTTCACGGTAATGTTCTGTCTCTGGTCCATGGTAATGTTCTGTCTCTGGTCCACGATAATGTTCTGTCTCTGGTCCATGATAATGTTCCGTTTCTGGTCCACGATAATGTTCTGTTTCTGTTTCACGGTAATGTTCCGTCTCTTGTCCACGGTAATGTTCTGTCTCTGGTCCACGGTAATGTTCTGTCTCTGGTCCACGGTAATGTTCGATCTCTGGTCCACGATAATGTTCGGTTTCACGGTAATGTTCCGTCTCTGGTCCACGATAATGTTCTGTTTCTGTTTCACGGTAATGTTCCATTTCTGGTCCACGATAATTTTTTGTTTCTGTTTCACGATAATGTTCTGTTTCTGGTCCACGATAATGTTCGGTTTCACGGTTACGTTCCGTCTCTGGTCCACGATAATGTTCTGTCTCTGGTCCATGATAATGTTCCGTTTCTGGTCCACGATAATGTTATGTTTATGTTTCACGGTAATGTTCTGTCTCTGGTCCACGCTAATGTTCTGTTTCTGTTTCACGGTAATGTTCTGTCTCTGGTCCACGATAATGTTCCGTCTCTGGTCCACGATAATGTTCCGTTTCTGGTCCACGATAATGTTCTGTTTCGGATTCACGGTAATGTTCTGTCTCTGGTCCACGATAATGTTCTGTCTCTGGTCCACGATAATGTTCTGTTTCTGTTTCACGGTAATGTTCCGTTTCTGGTCCATGATAATTTTCCGTCTTTGGTCCACGATAATGTTCCGTTTCTGTTTCACGGTAATGTTCCGTTTCTGGTCCATGATAATGTTCTGTTTCACGGTAATGTTCTGTCTCTGGTCCATGGTAATGTTCTGTCTCTGGTCCACGGTAATGTTCCGTTTCTGGTCCACGATAATGTTCTGTTTCGGTTTCACGGTAATGTTCCGTTTCTGGTCCACGATAATGTTCTGTTTCTGTTTCATGGTAATTTTCCGTTTCTGGTCCATGATAATGTTCTGTTTCACGGTAATGTTCTGTCTCTGGTCCATGGTAATGTTCTGTCTCTGGTCCATGATAAAGTTCGATCTCTGGTCCACGGAAATTTTCGGTTTCAAGGTAAAGTTCGGTCTCTGGTCCACAGTAATGTTCTGTCTCTGGTCCACGGTAATGTTCTGTCTCTGGTCCACGGTAATGTTCTGTCTCTGTTTCACGGTAATGTTCCGTTTCTGGTCCATGATAATGTTCTGTCTCTAGTCCACGGTAATGTTCTGTCTCTGGTCCACGATAATGTTCGGTTTCACGGTAATGTTCCGTCTCTGGTCCACGATAATGTTCCGTCTTTGGTACACGATAATGTTCTGTCTCTGGTCCACGATAATGTTCCGTTTCTGGTCCACGATAATGTTCTGTTTCGGTGTCACGGTAAAGTTCTGTCGCTGGTCCACGGTAATGTTCCGTTTCTGGTCCACGATAATGTTGTGTTTCTGTTTCACGCTAATGTTCTGTTTCTGTTTCACGATAATGTTCTGTTTCTCTGTCACGGTAATGTTCCGTTTCTGGTGCACGATAATGTTGTGTTTCTGTTTCACGGTAATGTTCAGTCTCTGGTCCACGATAATGTTCTGTTTCACGGTAATGTTCTGTCTCTGGTCCATGGTAATGTTCTGTCTCTGGTCCACGGTAATGTTCCATTTCTGGTCCACGATAATGTTCTGTTTCGGTTTCACGGTAATGTTCCGTTTCTGGTCCACGATAATGTTCTGTTTCACGGTAATGTTCCGTTTCTGGTCCATGATAATGTTCTGTTTCACGGTAATGTTCTGTCTCTGGTCCATGGTAATGTTCTGTCTCTGGTCCATGATAAAGTTCGATCTCTGGTCCACGGTAATGTTCGGTGTCAAGGTAAAGTTCGGTCTCTGGTCCACAGTAATGTTCTGTCTCTGGTCCACGGTAATGTTCTGTCTCTGGTCCATGGTAATGTTCTGTCTCTGGTCCACGGTAATGTTCTGTCTCTGTTTCACGGTAATGTTCCGTTTCTGGTCCACGATAATGTTCGGTTTCACGGTAATGTTCCGTCTCTGGTCCACGGTAATGTTCCGTCTCTGGTCCACGGTAATGTTCTGTTTCTGTTTCATGGTAATGTTCCGTTTTTGGTCCACGATAATGTTCTGTTTCTGTTTCACGGTAATGTTCCGTTTCTGGACCATGATAATGTTCTGTCTCTGGTCCACGGTAATGTTCTGTCTCTAGTCCACGGTAATGTTCTGTCTCTGGTCCACGATAATGTTCGGTTTCACGGTAATGTTCCGTCTCTGGTCCACGATAATGTTCCGTCTTTGGTCCACGATAATGTTCTGTCTCTGGTCCACGATAATGTTCCGTTTCTGGTCCACGATAATGTTCTGTTTCGGTTTCACGGTAATGTTCTGTCGCTGGTCCACGGTAATGTTCTGTCTCTGGTCCAAGGTAATGTTCTGTTTCTGTTTCACGGTAATGTTCAGTTTCTGGTCCACGATAATGTTCTGTTTCTGTTTCACGGTAATGTTCCGTTTCTGGTCAACGATAATGTTGTGTTTCTGTTTCACGGTAATGTTCAGTCTCTGGTCCACGATAATGTTCTGTTTAGGTTTCACGGTAATGTTCTGTCTCTGGTCCACGATAATGTTCCGTCTCTGGTCCACGATAATGTTCCGTTTCTGGTCCACGATAATGTTCTGTTTCGGATTCACGGTAATGTTCTGTCTCTGGTCCACGATAATGTTCTGTCTCTGGTCCACGATAATGTTCTGTTTCTGTTTCACGGTAATGTTCCGTTTCTGGTCCAGGATAATGTTGTGTTTCTTTTTCACGGTAATGTTCCGTTTCTGGTCCAAGATAATGTTCTGTTTCGGTTTCACGGTAATGTTCGATCTCTGGTCCACGATAATGTTCGGTTTCACGGTAATGTTCTGTCTCTTGTCCACGCTAATGTTCTGTTTCTGTTTCACGGTAATGTTCTGTCTCTGGTCCACGCTAATGTTCTGTTTCTGTTTCACGGTAATGTTCTGTCTCTGGTCCACGCTAATGTTCTGTTTCTGTTTCACGGTAATGTTCCGTTTCTGGTCCACTATAATGTTGTATTTCTGTTTCACGGTAATGTTCTTTTTCACAGTAATGTTCTGTCTCTGGTCCACGCTAATGTTCTGTTTCTGTTTCACGGTAATGTTCCGTTTCTGGTCCACGGTAATGTTCGATCTCTGGTCCACGATAATGTTCGGTTTCACGGTAATGTTCCGTCTCTGGTCCACGATAATGTTCTGTTTCTGTTTCACGGTAATGTTCCATTTCTGGTCCACGATAATTTTGTGTTTCTGTTTCACGGTAATGTTCCGTTTCTGGTCCACGATAATGTTCTGTTTCGGTTTCACGGTAATGTTCTGTCTCTGGTCCATGGTAATGTTCTGTCTCTGGTCCACGCTAATGTTCTGTTTCTGTTTCACGGTAATGTTCCGTTTCTGGTCCACGATAATGTTGTGTTTCTGTTTCACGGTAAGGTTCTGTTTCTGGTCCACGATAATGTTCTGTTTCTGTTTCACGGTAATGTTCCGTTTCTGGACCATGATAATGTTCTGTCTCTGGTCCACGGTAATGTTCTGTCTCTAGTCCACGGTAATGTTCTGTCTCTGGTCCACGATAATGTTCGGTTTCACGGTAATGTTCCGTCTCTGGTCCACGGTAATGTTCTGTCTCTGGTCCACGGTAATGTTCTGTCTCTGGTCCACGGTAATGTTCGATCTCTGGTCCACGATAATGTTCGGTTTCACGGTAATGTTCCGTCTCTGGTCCACGATAATGTTCTGTTTCTGTTTCACGGTAATGTTCCATTTCTGGTCCACGATAATTTTGTGTTTCTGTTTCACGGTAATGTTCCGTTTCTGGTCCACGATAATGTTCTGTTTCGGTTTCACGGTAATGTTCTGTCTCTGGTCCATGGTAATGTTCTGTCTCTGGTCCACGATAATGTTCTGTCTCTGGTCCATGATAATGTTCCGTTTCTGGTCCACGATAATGTTCTGTTTCTGTTTCACGGTAATGTTCCGTCTCTTGTCCACGGTAATGTTCTGTCTCTGGTCCACGGTAATGTTCTGTCTCTGGTCCACGGTAATGTTCGATCTCTGGTCCACGATAATGTTCGGTTTCACGGTAATGTTCCGTCTCTGGTCCACGATAATGTTCTGTTTCTGTTTCACGGTAATGTTCCATTTCTGGTCCACGATAATTTTTTGTTTCTGTTTCACGATAATGTTCTGTTTCTGGTCCACGATAATGTTCGGTTTCACGGTTACGTTCCGTCTCTGGTCCACGATAATGTTCTGTCTCTGGTCCATGATAATGTTCCGTTTCTGGTCCACGATAATGTTATGTTTATGTTTCACGGTAATGTTCTGTCTCTGGTCCACGCTAATGTTCTGTTTCTGTTTCACGGTAATGTTCTGTTTCTGGTCCACGATAATGTTGTGTTTCTGTTTCACGGTAATGTTCTGTTTCTGGTCCACGATAATGTTCTGTTTCTGTTTCACGGTAATGTTCCGTTTCTGGACCATGATAATGTTCTGTCTCTGGTCCACGGTAATGTTCTGTCTCTAGTCCACGGTAATGTTCTGTCTCTGGTCCACGATAATGTTCGGTTTCACGGTAATGTTCCATCTCTGGTCCACCATAATGTTCCGTCTTTGGTCCACGATAATGTTCTGTCTCTGGTCCACGATAATGTTCCGTTTCTGGTCCACGATAATGTTCTGTTTCGGTTTCACGGTAATGTTCAGTCTCTGGTCCACGATAATGTTCTGTTTAGGTTTCACGGTAATGTTCTGTCTCTGGTCCACGATAATGTTCCGTCTCTGGTCCACGATAATGTTCCGTTTCTGGTCCACGATAATGTTCTGTTTCGGATTCACGGTAATGTTCTGTCTCTGGTCCACGATAATGTTCTGTCTCTGGTCCACGATAATGTTCTGTTTCTGTTTCACGGTAATGTTCCGTTTCTGGTCCATGATAATTTTCCGTCTTTGGTCCACGATAATGTTCCGTTTCTGTTTCACGGTAATGTTCCGTTTCTGGTCCATGATAATGTTCTGTTTCACGGTAATGTTCTGTCTCTGGTCCATGGTAATGTTCTGTCTCTGGTCCACGGTAATGTTCCGTTTCTGGTCCACGATAATGTTCTGTTTCGGTTTCACGGTAATGTTCCGTTTCTGGTCCACGATAATGTTCTGTTTCTGTTTCATGGTAATTTTCCGTTTCTGGTCCATGATAATGTTCTGTTTCACGGTAATGTTCTGTCTCTGGTCCATGATAAAGTTCGATCTCTGGTCCACGGAAATTTTCGGTTTCAAGGTAAAGTTCGGTCTCTGGTCCACAGTAATGTTCTGTCTCTGGTCCACGGTAATGTTCTGTCTCTGGTCCACGGTAATGTTCTGTCTCTGGTCCACGGTAATGTTCTGTCTCTGGTCCACGGTAATGTTCTGTCTCTGTTTCACGGTAATGTTCCGTTTCTGGTCCACGATAATGTTCTGTTTCTGTTTCACGGTAATGTTCCGTTTCTGGTCCATGATAATGTTCTGTCTCTAGTCCACGGTAATGTTCTGTCTCTGGTCCACGATAATGTTCGGTTTCACGGTAATGTTCCGTCTCTGGTCCACGATAATGTTCCGTCTTTGGTACACGATAATGTTCTGTCTCTGGTCCACGATAATGTTCCGTTTCTGGTCCACGATAATGTTCTGTTTCGGTGTCACGGTAAAGTTCTGTCGCTGGTCCACGGTAATGTTCCGTTTCTGGTCCACGATAATGTTGTGTTTCTGTTTCACGCTAATGTTCTGTTTCTGTTTCACGATAATGTTCTGTTTCTCTGTCACGGTAATGTTCCGTTTCTGGTGCACGATAATGTTGTGTTTCTGTTTCACGGTAATGTTCAGTCTCTGGTCCACGATAATGTTCTGTTTCACGGTAATGTTCTGTCTCTGGTCCATGGTAATGTTCTGTCTCTGGTCCACGGTAATGTTCCATTTCTGGTCCACGATAATGTTCTGTTTCGGTTTCACGGTAATGTTCCGTTTCTGGTCCACGATAATGTTCTGTTTCTGTTTCACGGTAATGTTCCGTTTCTGGTCCATGATAATGTTCTGTTTCACGGTAATGTTCTGTCTCTGGTCCATGGTAATGTTCTGTCTCTGGTCCATGATAAAGTTCGATCTCTGGTCCACGGTAATGTTCGGTGTCAAGGTAAAGTTCGGTCTCTGGTCCACAGTAATGTTCTGTCTCTGGTCCACGGTAATGTTCTGTCTCTGGTCCATGGTAATGTTCTGTCTCTGGTCCACGGTAATGTTCTGTCTCTGTTTCACGGTAATGTTCCGTTTCTGGTCCACGATAATGTTCGGTTTCACGGTAATGTTCCGTCTCTGGTCCACGGTAATGTTCCGTCTCTGGTCCACGGTAATGTTCTGTTTCTGTTTCATGGTAATGTTCCGTTTTTGGTCCACGATAATGTTCTGTTTCTGTTTCACGGTAATGTTCCGTTTCTGGACCATGATAATGTTCTGTCTCTGGTCCACGGTAATGTTCTGTCTCTAGTCCACGGTAATGTTCTGTCTCTGGTCCACGATAATGTTCGGTTTCACGGTAATGTTCCGTCTCTGGTCCACGATAATGTTCCGTCTTTGGTCCACGATAATGTTCTGTCTCTGGTCCACGATAATGTTCCGTTTCTGGTCCACGATAATGTTCTGTTTCGGTTTCACGGTAATGTTCTGTCGCTGGTCCACGGTAATGTTCTGTCTCTGGTCCAAGGTAATGTTCTGTTTCTCTTTCACGGTAATGTTCAGTTTCTGGTCCACGATAATGTTCTGTTTCTGTTTCACGGTAATGTTCCGTTTCTGGTCAACGATAATGTTGTGTTTCTGTTTCACGGTAATGTTCAGTCTCTGGTCCACGATAATGTTCTGTTTAGGTTTCACGGTAATGTTCTGTCTCTGGTCCACGATAATGTTCCGTCTCTGGTCCACGATAATGTTCCGTTTCTGGTCCACGATAATGTTCTGTTTCGGATTCACGGTAATGTTCTGTCTCTGGTCCACGATAATGTTCTGTCTCTGGTCCACGATAATGTTCTGTTTCTGTTTCACGGTAATGTTCCGTTTCTGGTCCAGGATAATGTTGTGTTTCTTTTTCACGGTAATGTTCCGTTTCTGGTCCAAGATAATGTTCTGTTTCGGTTTCACGGTAATGTTCGATCTCTGGTCCACGATAATGTTCGGTTTCACGGTAATGTTCTGTCTCTTGTCCACGCTAATGTTCTGTTTCTGTTTCACGGTAATGTTCTGTCTCTGGTCCACGCTAATGTTCTGTTTCTGTTTCACGGTAATGTTCCGTTTCTGGTCCATGATAATTTTCTGTTTCACGGTAATGTTCTGTCTCTGGTCCACGCTAATGTTCTGTTTCTGTTTCACGGTAATGTTCCGTTTCTGGTCCACTATAATGTTGTATTTCTGTTTCACGGTAATGTTCTTTTTCACAGTAATGTTCTGTCTCTGGTCCACGCTAATGTTCTGTTTCTGTTTCACGGTAATGTTCCGTTTCTGGTCCACGGTAATGTTCGATCTCTGGTCCACGATAATGTTCGGTTTCACGGTAATGTTCCGTCTCTGGTCCACGATAATGTTCTGTTTCTGTTTCACGGTAATGTTCCATTTCTGGTCCACGATAATTTTGTGTTTCTGTTTCACGGTAATGTTCCGTTTCTGGTCCACGATAATGTTCTGTTTCGGTTTCACGGTAATGTTCTGTCTCTGGTCCATGGTAATGTTCTGTCTCTGGTCCACGATAATATTCGGTTTCACGGTAATGTTCCGTCTCTGGTCCACGATAATGTTCCGTCTTTGGTCCACGATAATGTTGTGTTTCTGTTTCACGGTAATGTTCGATTTCTGGTCCACGATAATGTTCTGTTTCTGTTTCACGGTAATGTTCCGTTTCTGGACCATGATAATGTTCTGTCTCTGGTCCACGGTAATGTTCTGTCTCTAGTCCACGGTAATGTTCTGTCTATGGTCCACGATAATGTTCGGTTTCACGGTAATGTTCCGTCTCTGGTCCACGGTAATGTTATGTCTCTGGTCCACGGTAATGTTCTGTCTCTGGTCCACGGTAATGTTCGATCTCTGGTCCACGATAATGTTCGGTTTCACGGTAATGTTCCGTCTCTGGTCCACGATAATGTTCTGTTTCATTTTCACGGTAATGTTCCATTTCTGGTCCACGATAATTTTGTGTTTCTGTTTCACGGTAATGTTCCGTTTCTGGTCCACGATAATGTTCTGTTTCGGTTTCACGGTAATGTTCTGTCTCTGGTCCATGGTAATGTTCTGTCTCTGGTCCACGATAATGTTCCGTCTTTGGTCCACGATAATGTTCTGTCTCTGGTCCATGATAATGTTCCGTTTCTGGTCCACGATAATGTTCTGTTTCTGTTTCACGGTAATGTTCTGTCTCTGGTCCACGCTAATGTTCTGTTTCTGTTTCACGGTAATGTTCCGTTTCTGGTCCACGATAATGTTGTGTTTCTGTTTCACGGTAATGTTCTGTTTCTGGTCCACGATAATGCTCTGTTTCTGTTTCACGGTAATGTTCCGTTTCTGGACCATGATAATGTTCTGTCTCTGGTCCACGGTAATGTTCTGTCTCTAGTCCACGGTAATGTTCTGTCTCTGGTCCACGATAATGTTCGGTTTCACGGTAATGTTCCGTCTCTGGTCCACGATAATGTTCCGTCTTTGGTCCACGATAATGTTCTGTCTCTGGTCCACGATAATGTTCCGTTTCTGGTCCACGATAATGTTCTGTTTCGGTTTCACGGTAATGTTCTGTCGCTGGTCCACGGTAATGTTCTGTCTCTGGTCCAAGGTAATGTTCTGTTTCTGTTTCACGGTAATGTTCAGTTTCTGGTCCACGATAATGTTCTGTTTCTGTTTCACGGTAATGTTCCATTTCTGGTCCACGATAATGTTGTGTTTCTAGTCCACGGTAATGTTCTGTCTCTGGTCCACAATAATGTTCGGTTTCACGGTAATGTTCCGTCTCTGGTCCACGATAATGTTCCGTCTTTGGTCCACGATAATGTTCTGTCTCTGGTCCACGATAATGTTCCGTTTCTGGTCCACGATAATGTTCTGTTTCGGTTTCACGGTAATGTTCTGTCGCTGGTCCACGGTAATGTTCCGTTTCTGGTCCACGATAATGTTGTGTTTCTGTTTCACGCTAATGTTCCGTTTCTGGTCCACGATAATGTTGTCTTTCGGTTTCACAGTAATGTTCTGTCTCTGGTCCACGGTAATGTTCTGTTTTGGTTTCACGGTAATGTTGGGTTTCACGGTAATGTTCGGTCTCTGGTCCACGGTAATGTTGGGTTTCACGGTAAAGTTTGGTCTCTGGTCCATGATAATGTTCGATTTCACGATAATGTTCGGTTTCACAGTAATGTTCTGGTCCACGGTAATGTTCTGGTCCATGGCAATGTTCCGTCTCTGGTCCACAGTAATGTTCCGTATCTGGTCCATGGTAATGTTCGGTTTCACGGTAATGTTCCATTTCTGGTCCACGGTAATGTTCTGTCTCTGGTCCACGATAATGTTCGATTTCTGGTCGACGATAATGTTCGGTTTCACGGTAATGTTCCATTTCTGGTCCACGTTAATGTTCTGTCTCTGGTCCACGATAATGTTTGATCTCTGGTCCACGATAATGTTCGGTTTCACGGTAATGTTCCGTCTCTGGTCCACGATAATGTTGTGTTTCTGTTTCACGGTAATGTTCCGTTTCTGGTCCACGATAATGTTCTGTTTCGGTTTCACGGTAATGTTCTGTCTCTGGTCCACGATAATGTTCCGTTTCTGGTCCACGATAATGTTCTGTTTCGGTTTCACGGTAATGTTCTGTCTCTGGTCCACGGTAATGTTCTGTCTCTGGTCCAAGATAATGTTCGGTTTCACGGTAATGTTCCGTCTCTGGTCCACTGTAATGTTGTGTTTCTGTTTCACGGTAATGTTCCGTTTCTGGTCCACGATAATGTTGTGTTTCTGGTCCATGATAGTGTTCGGTTTCACGATAATGTTCCGTTTCTGGTCAACGATAATGTTCTGTTTAGGTTTCACGGTAATATTCTGTTTCTGGTCCACGATAATGTTCCGTCTCTGGTCCACGATAATGTTCCGTCTCTGGTCAACGATAATGTTCTGTGTCTGATCCACGATAATGTTCTGTCTCTGGTCAACGATAATGTTCCGTTTCTGGTCCACGATAATTTTCTGTTTCGGTTTCACGGCAATGTTCCCATTCTGGTCCACGATAATGTTCTGTTTCGGTTTCACGGTAATGTTCTGTCTCTGGTCCACGGTAATGTTCTGTCTCTGGTCCACGGTAATGTTCGGTTTCTGGTCCACGATAATGTTCTGTTTTGGTTTCAAGGTAATGTTCTGTCTCTGGTCCACGATAATGTTCCGTTTCGGTTTCACGGTAATGTTCCGTTTCTGGTCCACGATAATGTTCTGTTTTTGTTTCACGGTAATGTTCCGTTTCTGGTCCATGATAATGTTCTGTTTCACGGTAATGTTCTGTCTCTAGTCCACGGTAATGTTCTGTCTCTGGTCCACGATAATGTTCGGTTTCACGGTAATGTTCCGTCTCTGGTCCACGATAATGTTCCGTCTTTGGTCCACGATAATGTTCTGTCTCTGGTCCACGATAATGTTCCGTTTCTGGTCCACGATAATGTTCTGTTTCGGTTTCACGGTAATGTTCTGTCGCTGGTCCACGGTAATGTTCCGTTTCTGGTCCACGATAATGTTGTGTTTCTGTTTCACGCTAATGTTCCGTTTCTGGTCCACGATAATGTTGTCTTTCGGTTTCACAGTAATGTTCTGTCTCTGGTCCACGGTAATGTTCTGTTTTGGTTTCACGTAATGTTGGGTTTCACGGTAATGTTCGGTCTCTGGTCCACGGTAATGTTGGGTTTCACGGTAATGTTTGGTCTCTGGTCCATGATAATGTTCGGTTTCACGATAATGTTCGGTTTCACAGTAATGTTCTGGTCCACGGTAATGTTCTGGTCCATGGCAATGTTCCGTCTCTGGTCCACAGTAATGTTCCGTATCTGGTCCATGGTAATGTTCGGTTTCACGGTAATGTTCCATTTCTGGTCCACGGTAATGTTCTGTCTCTGGTCCACGATAATGTTCGATTTCTGGTCGACGATAATGTTCGGTTTCACGGTAATGTTCCATTTCTGGTCCACGTTAATGTTCTGTCTCTGGTCCACGATAATGTTTGATCTCTGGTCCACGATAATGTTCGGTTTCACGGTAATGTTCCGTCTCTGGTCCACGATAATGTTGTGTTTCTGTTTCACGGTAATGTTCCGTTTCTGGTCCACGATAATGTTCTGTTTCGGTTTCACGGTAATGTTCTGTCTCTGGTCCACGATAATGTTCCGTTTCTGGTCCACGATAATGTTCTGTTTCGGTTTCACGGTAATGTTCTGTCTCTGGTCCACGGTAATGTTCTGTCTCTGGTCCACGATAATGTTCGGTTTCACGGTAATGTTCCGTCTCTGGTCCACTGTAATGTTGTGTTTCTGTTTCACGGTAATGTTCCGTTTCTGGTCCACGATAATGTTGTGTTTCTGGTCCATGATAGTGTTCGGTTTCACGATAATGTTCCGTTTCTGGTCAACGATAATGTTCTGTTTAGGTTTCACGGTAATGTTCTGTTTCTGGTCCACGATAATGTTCCGTCTCTGGTCCACGATAATGTTCCGTCTCTGGTCAACGATAATGTTCTGTCTCTGATCCACGATAATGTTCTGTCTCTGGTCCACGATAATGTTCCGTTTCTGGTCAACGATAATGTTCTGTTTAGGTTTCACGGTAATGTTCTGTTTCTGGTCCACGATAATGTTCCGTCTCTGGTCCTGGATAATGTTCTGTCTCTGGTCCACGATAATGTTCCGTCTCTGGTCCACGATAATGTTCCCGTTCTGGTCCACGATAATGTTCTGTTATGGTTTCACGGTAATGTTCTGTCTCTGGTCCACGGGAATGTTCTGTCTCTGGTCCACGGTAATGTTCGGTTTCTGGTCCACGATAATGTTCTGTTTTGGTTTCAAGGTAATGTTCTGTCTCTGGTCCACGATAATGTTCCGTTTCGGTTTCACGGTAATGTTCCGTTTCTGGTCCACGATAATGTTCTGTTTCTGTTTCACGGTAATGTTCCGTTTCTGGTCCATGATAATGTTCTGTTTCACGGTAATGTTCTGTCTCTGGTCCATGGTAAAATTCTGTCTCTGGTCCACGGTAATGTTCGGTTTCAAGGTAAAGTTCGGTCTCTGGTCCACGGTAATGTTCTGTCTCTGGTCCACGGTAATGTTCTGTCTCTGGTCCAAGGTAATGTTCGATCTCTGGTCCACGATAATGTTCGGTTTCACGGTAATGTTCCGTCTCTGGTCCACGATAATGTTCTGTTTCGGTTTCACGGTAATGTTCCGTTTCTGGTCCACGATAATGTTCTGTTTCGGTTTCACGGTAATGTTCCGTCTCTGGTCCACGGTAATGATCCGTCTCTGGTCCACGATAATGTTGTGTTTCTGTTTCACGGTAATGTTCCGTTTCTGGTCCATGATAATGTTCTGTTTCACGGTAATGTTCTGTCTCTGGTCCATGGTAATGTTCTGTCTCTGGTCCACGGTAATGTTCAGTTTCAAGGTAAAGTTCGGTCTCTGGTCCACAGTAATGTTCTGTCTCTGGTCCACGGTAATGTTCTGTCTCTGGTCCACGGTAATGTTCTGTCTCTGGTGCAAGGTAATGTTCGATCTCTGGTCCACGATAATGTTCGGTTTCACGGTAATGTTCCGTCTCTGGTCCACGATAATGTTCTGTTTCTGTATCACGGTAATGTTCCGTTTCTGGTCCACGATAATTTTTTGTTCTGTTTCACGGTAATGTTCCGTTTCTGGTCCACGATAATGTTTGGTTTCACGGTAATGTTCTGTCTCTGGTCCACGGTAATGTTCCGTATCTGGTCCACAATAATGTTCGTATTCACGGTAATGTTCTGTCTCTGGTCCACGGTAATGTTCTGTCTCTGGTCCACGATAATGTTCCGTCTTTGGTCCACGATAATGTTCTGTCTCTGGTCCATGATAATGTTCCGTTTCTGGTCCACGGTAATGTTCTGTCTCTGGTCCAAGATAATGTTCGGTTTCACGGTAATGTTCCATTTCTGGTCCACGGTAATATTCTCTCTCTGGTCCACGATGATGTTCGATCTCTTGTCCACGGTAATGTTCGGTTTCACGGTAATGTTCCGTCTCTGGTCCACGATAATGTTCGGTTTCACGGTAATGTTCCATTTCTGGTCCACGGTAATGTTCCCTCTCTGGTCCAAGATAATGTTCGATCTCTGGTCCACGATAATGTTCGGTTTCACGGTAATGTTCCGTCTCTGGTCCACGATAATGTTGTGTTTCTGTTTCACGGTAATGTTCCCGTTCTGGTCCACGATAATGTTCTGTTTCGGTTTCACGGTAATGTTCTGTCTCTGGTCCACGGTAATGTTCTGTCTCTGGTCCACGGTAATGTTCGGTTTCACGGTAATGTTCCGTCTCTGGTCCACAATAATGTTGTGTTTCTGGTCCACGATAATGTTCTGTTTCTGGTCCACAATAATGTTGTGTTTCTGGTCCACGATAATGTTCTGTTTCTGTATCACGGTAATGTTCCGTTTCTGGTCCACGATAATTTTGTGTTTCTGTTTCACGGTAATATTCCGTTTCTGGTCCACGATAATGTTCTGTTTCGGTTTCCCGGTAATGATCTTTTTCTGGTCCACGGTAATGTTCGGTTTCAAGGTAAAGTTCGGTCTCTGGTCCACGGTAATGTTCTGTCTCTGGTCCACGGTAATGTTCTGTCTCTGGTACACGGTAATGTTCTGTCTCTGGTCCACGGAAATGTTCTGTCTCTGGTCCACGGTAATGTTCTGTCTCTGGTCCACGGTAATGTTCGATCTCTGGTCCACGATAATGTTCGGTTTCACGGTAATGTTCCGTCTCTGGTCAACGATAATTTTGTGTTTCTGTTTCACGGTAATGTTCCGTTTCTGGTCCACGATAATGTTCTGTTTCGGTTTCCCGGTAATGTTCCGTCTCTGGTTCACGGTAATGTTCTGTCTCTGGTCCACGGAAATGTTCTGTCTCTGGTCCACGGTAATGTTCTGTCTCTGGTCCACGGTAATGTTCTGTCTCTGGTCCACGATAATGTTCGGTTTCACGGTAATGTTCCGTCTCTGGTACACGATAATTTTGTGTTTCTGTTTCACGGTAATGTTCCGTTTCTGGTCCACGATAATGTTCTGTTTCGGTTTCCCGGTAATGTTCTTTCTCTGGTCCACGGTAATGTTCTGTGTCTGGTCCACGATATTGTTCGGTTTCACGGTAATTTTCCGTTTCTGGTCCACGATAATGTTCTGTTTCGGTTTCACGGTAATGTTCTTTCTCTGGTTAACGATAATGTTCTGTTTTAGTTTCACGATAATGTTCCGTTTCTGGTCCACGATAATGTTGTGTTTCTGTTTCACGGTAATGTTCCGTTTCTGGTCCACGATAATGTTCTGTTTCGGTTTCACGGTAATTTTCCATTTCTGGTTCACGATAATGTTCTGTTTCAGTTTCACGGTAATGTTCCGTGTCTGGTCCACTGTAATGTTCGGTTTCAAGGTAAAGTTCGGTCTCTGGTCCACAGTAATGTTCTGTCTCTGGTCCACGGTAATGTTCTGTCTCTGGTCCACGGTAATGTTCCTTCTCTGGTCCACGATAATGTTCTGTTTGTGTTTCACGGTAATGTTCCGTTTCTGGTCCACGATAATTTTGTGTTTCTGTTTCACGGTAATGTTCCATTTCTGGTCCACGATAATGTTCTGTTTCGGTTTCACGGTAATGTTCTGTCTCTGGTCCACGGTAATGTTCTGTGTCTGGTCCACGATAATGTTCAGTTTCACGGTAATGTTCCGTCTCTGGTCCACGATAATGTTCCATCTTTGGTCCACGATAATGTTCTGTCTCTGGTCCATGATAATGTTCCGTTTCTGGTACACGATAATGTTCTGTTTCGGTTTCACGGTAATGTTCTGTTTCCGTTTCACGGTAATGTTCTGTCTCTGGTCCACGGTAATGTTGTGTTTCTGTTTCACGGTAATATTCTGTCTCTGGTCCACGGTAATGTTCTGTCTCTGGTCCACGCTAATGTTCTGTTTCGGTTTCACGGTAATGTTGGGTTTCACGGTAATGATACGATAATGTTGTGTTTCTGTGTCACGATAATGTTCTGTCTCTGGTCCACGGTAATGTTCTGTCTCTGGTCCACGGTAATGTTCGATCTCTGGTCCACGATAATGTTCGGTTTCACGGTAATGTTCCGTCTCTGGTCCACGATAATGTTCTGTTTCGGTTTCACGGTAATGTTCCGTTTCTGGTCCACGATAATGTTCTGTTTCGGTTTCACGGTAATGTTCCGTCTCTGGTCCACGGTAATGTTCCGTCTCTGGTCCACGATAATGTTGTGTTTCTGTTTCAAGGTAATGTTCCGTTTCTGGTCCATGATAATGTTCTGTCTCTGGTCCACGATAATGTTCCGTTTCTGGTCCACGATAATGTTCTGTTTCGGTTTCACGGTAATGTTCTGTCGCTGGTCCACGGTAATGTTCCGTTTCTGGTCCACGATAATGTTGTGTTTCTGTTTCACGCTAATGTTCCGTTTCTGGTCCACGATAATGTTGTCTTTCGGTTTCACAGTAATGTTCTGTCTCTGGTCCACGGTAATGTTCTGTTTTGGTTTCACGGTAATGTTGGGTTTCACGGTAATGTTGGGTTTCACGGTAATGTTCGGTCTCTGGTCCACGGTAATGTTGGGTTTCACGGTAATGTTTGGTCTCTGGTCCATGATAATGTTCGGTTTCACGATAATGTTCGGTTTCACAGTAATGTTCTTGTCCACGGTAATGTTCTGGTCCATGGCAATGTTCCGTCTCTGGTCCACAGTAATGTTCCGTATCTGGTCCATGGTAATGTTCGGTTTCACGGTAATGTTCCATTTCTGGTCCACGGTAATGTTCTGTCTCTGGTCCACGATAATGTTCGATTTCTGGTCGACGATAATGTTCGGTTTCACGGTAATGTTCCATTTCTGGTCCACGTTAATGTTCTGTCTCTGGTCCACGATAATGTTTGATCTCTGGTCCACGATAATGTTCGGTTTCACGGTAATGTTCCGTCTCTGGTCCACGATAATGTTGTGTTTCTGTTTCACGGTAATGTTCCGTTTCTGGTCCACGATAATGTTCTGTTTCGGTTTCACGGTAATGTTCTGTCTCTGGTCCACGATAATGTTCCGTTTCTGGTCCACGATAATGTTCTGTTTCGGTTTCACGGTAATGTTCTGTCTCTGGTCCACGGTAATGTTCTGTCTCTGGTCCACGATAATGTTCGGTTTCACGGTAATGTTCCGTCTCTGGTCCACTGTAATGTTGTGTTTCTGTTTCACGGTAATGTTCCGTTTCTGGTCCACGATAATGTTCTGTCTCTGGTCCACGGTAATGTTCTGTTTTGGTTTCACGGTAATGTTGGGTTTCACGGTAATGTTCGGTCTCTGGTCCACGGTAATGTTGGGTTTCACG
Organism: Leuresthes tenuis; assembly: GCF_036924035.1. NCBI lineage: Eukaryota > Metazoa > Chordata > Actinopteri > Atheriniformes > Atherinopsidae > Leuresthes > Leuresthes tenuis. The sequence goes on from NW_027325384.1 coordinate 404,028, forward strand.
GTAATGTTTGGTCTCTGGTCCATGATAATGTTCGGTTTCACGATAATGTTCGGTTTCACAGTAATGTTCTTGTCCACGGTAATGTTCTGGTCCATGGCAATGTTCCGTCTCTGGTCCACAGTAATGTTCCGTATCTGGTCCATGGTAATGTTCGGTTTCACGGTAATGTTCCATTTCTGGTCCACGGTAATGTTCTGTCTCTGGTCCACGATAATATTCGATTTCTGGTCGACGATAATGTTCGGTTTCACGGTAATGTTCCATTTCTGGTCCACGTTAATGTTCTGTCTCTGGTCCACGATAATGTTTGATCTCTGGTCCACGATAATGTTCGGTTTCACGGTAATGTTCCGTCTCTGGTCCACGATAATGTTGTGTTTCTGTTTCACGGTAATGTTCCGTTTCTGGTCCACGATAATGTTCTGTTTCGGTTTCACGGTAATGTTCTGTCTCTGGTCCACGATAATGTTCCGTTTCTGGTCCACGATAATGTTCTGTTTCGGTTTCACGGTAATGTTCTGTCTCTGGTCCACGGTAATGTTCTGTCTCTGGTCCACGATAATGTTCGGTTTCACGGTAATGTTCCGTCTCTGGTCCACTGTAATGTTGTGTTTCTGTTTCACGGTAATGTTCCGTTTCTGGTCCACGATAATGTTGTGTTTCTGGTCCATGATAGTGTTCGGTTTCACGATAATGTTCCGTTTCTGGTCAACGATAATGTTCTGTTTAGGTTTCACGGTAATGTTCTGTTTCTGGTCCACGATAATGTTCCGTCTCTGGTCCACGATAATGTTCCGTCTCTGGTCAACGATAATGTTCTGTCTCTGATCCACGATAATGTTCTGTCTCTGGTCCACGATAATGTTCCGTTTCTGGTCCACGATAATGTTCTGTTTTGGTTTCAAGGTAATGTTCTGTCTCTGGTCCACGATAATGTTCCGTTTCTGTTTCACGGTAATGTTCCGTTTCTGGTCCACGATAATGTTCTGTTTCTGTTTCACGGTAATGTTCCGTTTCTGGTCCATGATAATGTTCTGTTTCACGGTAATGTTCTGTCTCTGGTCCATGGTAAAATTCTGTCTCTGGTCCACGGTAATGTTCGGTTTCAAGGTAAAGTTCGGTCTCTGGTCCACGGTAATGTTCTGTCTCTGGTCCACGGTAATGTTCTGTCTCTGGTCCAAGGTAATGTTCGATCTCTGGTCCACGGTAATGTTCTGTCTCTGGTCCACGGTAATGTTCTGTCTCTGGTCCAAGGTAATGTTCGATCTCTGGTCCACGATAATGTTCGGTTTCACGGTAATGTTCCGTCTCTGGTCCACGATAATGTTCTGTTTCGGTTTCACGGTAATGTTCCGTTTCTGGTCCACGATAATGTTCTGTTTCGGTTTCACGGTAATGCTCCGTCTCTGGTCCACGGTAATGTTCCGTCTCTGGTCCACGGTAATGTTCCGTCTCTGGTCCACGATAATGTTGTGTTTCTGTTTCACGGTAATGTTCCGTTTCTGGTCCATGATAATGTTCTGTTTCACGGTAATGTTCTGTCTCTGGTCCATGGTAATGTTCTGTCTCTGGTCCACGGTAATGTTCAGTTTCAAGGTAAAGTTCGGTCTCTGGTCCACAGTAATGTTCTGTCTCTGGTCCACAATAATGTTCTGTCTCTGGTCCACTGTAATGTTCTGTCTCTGGTGCACGGTAATGTTCTGTCTCGGGTCCACGGTAATGTTCTGTCTCTGGTCCATGATAATGTTCGATCTCTGGTCCACGATAATGTTCGGTTTCACGGTAATGTTCCGTCTCTGGTCCACGATAATGTTCTGTTTCCGTATCACGGTAATGTTCCGTTTCTGGTCCACGATAATTTTTTGTTCTGTTTCACGGTAATGTTCCGTTTCTGGTCCACGATAATGTTTGGTTTCACGGTAATGTTCTGTCTCTGGTCCACGGTAATGTTCCGTTTCTGGTCCACAATAATGTTCGTATTCACGGTAATGTTCTGTCTCTGGTCCACGGTAATGTTCTGTCTCTGGTCCACGATAATGTTCCGTCTTTGGTCCACGATAATGTTCTGTCTCTGGTCCATGATAATGTTCCGTTTCTGGTCCACGGTAATGTTCTGTCTCTGGTCCAAGATAATGTTCGGTTTCACGGTAATGTTCCATTTCTGGTCCACGGTAATATTCTCTCTCTGGTCCACGATGATGTTCGATCTCTGGTCCACGGTAATGTTCGGTTTCACGGTAATGTTCAGTCTCTGGTGCACGATAATGTTCGGTTTCACGGTAATGTTCCATTTCTGGTCCACGGTAATGTTCCCTCTCTGGTCCAAGATAATGTTCGATCTCTGGTCCACGATAATGTTCGGTTTCACGGTAATGTTCCGTCTCTGGTCCACGATAATGTTGTGTTTCTGTTTCACGGTAATGTTCCCGTTCTGGTCCACGATAATGTTCTGTTTCGGTTTCACGGTAATGTTCTGTCTCTGGTCCACGGTAATGTTCTGTCTCTGGTCCACGGTAATGTTCGGTTTCACGGTAATGTTCCGTCTCTGGTCCACGGTAATGTTGTGTTTCTGTTTCACGGTAATGTTCCGTTTCTGGTCCACAATAATGTTGTGTTTCTGGTCCACGATAATGTTCTGTTTCTGTATCACGGTAATGTTCCGTTTCTGGTCCACGATAATTTTGTGTTTCTGTTTCACGGTAATATTCCGTCTCTGGTCCACGATAATGTTCTGTTTCGGTTTCCCGGTAATGATCTTTTTTCTGGTCCACGGTAATGTTCGGTTTCAAGGTAAAGTTCGGTCTCTGGTCCACGGTAATGTTCTGTCTCTGGTCCACGGTAATGTTCTGTCTCTGGTACACGGTAATGTTCTGTCTCTGGTCCACGGAAATGTTCTGTCTCTGGTCCACGGTAATGTTCTGTCTCTGGTCCACGGTAATGTTCGATCTCTGGTCCACGATAATGTTCGGTTTCACGGTAATGTTCCGTCTCTGGTCAACGATAATTTTGTGTTTCTGTTTCACGGTAATGTTCCGTTTCTGGTCCACGATAATGTTCTGTTTCGGTTTCCCGGTAATGTTCCGTCTCTGGTTCACGGTAATGTTCTGTCTCTGGTCCACGGAAATGTTCTGTCTCTGGTCCACGGTAATGTTCTGTCTCTGGTCCACGGTAATGTTCTGTCTCTGGTCCACGATAATGTTCGGTTTCACGGTAATGTTCCGTCTCTGGTCCACGATAATTTTGTGTTTCTGTTTCACGGTAATGTTCCGTTTCTGGTCCACGATAATGTTCTGTTTCGGTTTCCCGGTAATGTTCTTTCTCTGGTCCACGGTAATGTTCTGTGTCTGGTCCACGATATTGTTCGGTTTCACGGTAATTTTCCGTTTCTGGTCCACGATAATGTTCTGTTTCGGTTTCACGGTAATGTTCTTTCTCTGGTTAACGATAATGATCTGTTTTAGTTTCACGATAATGTTCCGTTTCTGGTCCACGATAATGTTGTGTTTCTGTTTCACGGTAATGTTCCGTTTCTGGTCCACGATAATGTTCTGTTTCGGTTTCACGGTAATTTTCCATTTCTGGTTCACGATAATGTTCTGTTTCAGTTTCAAGGTAAAGTTCGGTCTCTGGTCCACAGTAATGTTCTGTCTCTGGTCCACGGTAATGTTCTGTCTCTGGTCCACGGTAATGTTCCTTCTCTGGTCCACGATAATGTTCTGTTTCTGTTTCACGGTAATGTTCCGTTTCTGGTCCACGATAATTTTGTGTTTCTGTTTCACGGTAATGTTCCATTTCTGGTCCACGATAATGTTCTGTTTCGGTTTCACGGTAATGTTCTGTCTCTGGTCCATGATAATGTTCTGTGTCTGGTCCACGATAATGTTCAGTTTCACGGTAATGTTCCGTCTCTGGTCCACGATAATGTTCCATCTTTGGTCCACGATAATGTTCTGTCTCTGGTCCATGATAATGTTCCGTTTCTGGTACACGATAATGTTCTGTTTCGGTTTCACGGTAATGTTCTGTTTCCGTTTCACGGTAATGTTCTGTCTCTGGTCCACGGTAATGTTGTGTTTCTGTTTCACAGTAATATTCTGTCTCTGGTCCACGGTAATGTTCTGTCTCTGGTCCACGCTAATGTTCTGTTTCGGTTTCACGGTAATGTTGGGTTTCACGGTAATGATACGATAATGTTGTGTTTCTGTGTCACGATAATGTTCTGTCTCTGGTCCACGGTAATGTTCTGTCTCTGGTCCACGGTAATGTTCGATCTCTGGTCCACGATAATGTTCGGTTTCACGGTAATGTTCCGTCTCTGGTCCACGATAATGTTCTGTTTCGGTTTCACGGTAATGTTCCGTTTCTGGTCCACGATAATGTTCTGTTTCGGTTTCACGGTAATGTTCCGTCTCTGGTCCACGGTAATGTTCCGTCTCTGGTCCACGATAATGTTGTGTTTCTGTTTCACGGTAATGTTCCGTTTCTGGTCCATGATAATGTTCTGTTTCACGGTAATGTTCTGTCTCTGGTCCATGGTAATGTTCTGTCTCTGGTCCACGGTAATGTTCGGTTTCAAGGTAAAGTTAGGTCCCTGGTCCACAGTAATGTTCTGTCTCTGGTCCACGGTAATGTTCTGTCTCTGGTCCACGGTAATGTTCTGTCTCTTGTCCACGGTAATGTTCTGTCTCTGGTCCACGGTAATGTTCTGTGTCTGGTCCACGATAATGTTCAGTTTCACGGTAATGTTCCGTCTCTGGTCCACGATAATGTTCCATCTTTGGTCCACGATAATGTTCTGTCTCTGGTCCATGATAATGTTCCGTTTCTGGTCCACGATAATGTTCTGTTTCGGTTTCACGGTAATGTTCTGTTTCCGTTTCACGGTAATGTTCTGTCTCTGGTCCACGGTAATGTTGTGTTTCTGTTTCACGGTAATATTCTGTCTCTGGTCCACGCTAATGTTCTGTTTCTGTTTCACGGTAATGTTCCGTTTCTGGTCCACGATAATGTTGTGTTTCTGTTTCACGGTAATGTTCCGTTTCTGGTGCACGATAATGTTGTGTTTCGGTTTCACGATAATGTTCTGTCTCTGGTCCACGGTAATGTTCTGTTTCGGTTTCACGGTAATGTTGGGTTTCACGGTAATGATACGATAATGTTGTGTTTCTGTTTCACGATAATGTTCTGTCTCTGGTCCACGGTAACGTTCGGTTTCAAGGTAAAGTTCGGTCTCTGGTCCACAGTAATGTTCTGTCTCTGGTCCACGATAATGTTGTGTTTCTGTTTCACGGTAATGTTCTGTCTCTGGTTCACGGTAATGTTCTGTCTCTGGTCCACGCTAATGTTCCGTTTCTGTTTCACGGTAATGTTCCGTTTCTGGTCCACGATAATGTTGTGTTTCTGTTTCACGGTAATGTTCCGTTTCTGGTCCACGATAATGTTGTCTTTCGGTTTCACAGTAATGTTCTGTCTCTGGTCCACGGTAATGTTCTGTTTTGTTTTCACGGTAATGTTGGGTTTCACGGTAATGTTCGGTCTCTGGTCCACGGTAATGTTGGGTTTCACGGTAATGTTCGGTCTCTGGTCCATGATAATGTTCGGTTTCACGATAATGTTCGGTTTCACAGTAATGTTGTGGTCCACGGTAATGTTCTGGTCCATGGCAATGTTCCGTCTCTGGTCCACAGTAATGTTCCGTATCTGGTCCATGGTAATGTTCGGTTTCACGGTAATGTTCCATTTCTGGTCCACGGTAATGTTCTGTCTCTGGTCCACGATAATGTTCGATTTCTGGTCGACGATAATGTTCGGTTTCACGGTAATGTTCCATTTCTGGTCCACGTTAATGTTCTGTCTCTGGTCCACGATAATGTTTGATCTCTGGTCCACGATAATGTTCGGTTTCACGGTAATGTTCCGTCTCTGGTCCACGATAATGTTGTGTTTCTGTTTCACGGTAATGTTCCGTTTCTGGTCCACGATAATGTTCTGTTTCGGTTTCACGGTAATGTTCTGTCTCTGGTCCACGGTAATGTTCTGTCTCTGGTCCACGATAATGTTCGGTTTCACGGTAATGTTCCGTCTCTGGTCCACTGTAATGTTGTGTTTCTGTTTCACGGTAATGTTCCGTTTCTGGTCCACGATAATGTTGTGTTTCTGGTCCATGATAGTGTTCGGTTTCACGATAATGTTCCGTTTCTGGTCAACGATAATGTTCTGTTTAGGTTTCACGGTAATGTTCTGTTTCTGGTCCACGATAATGTTCCGTCTCTGGTCCACGATAATGTTCCGTCTCTGGTCAACGATAATGTTCTGTCTCTGATCCACGATAATGTTCTGTCTCTGGTCCACGATAATGTTCCGTTTCTGGGCCACGATAATGTTCTGTTTCGGTTTCACGGCAATGTTCCCGTTCTGGTCCACGATAATGTTCCGTTTCTGGGCCACGATAATGTTCTGTTTCGGTTTCACGGTAATGTTCTGTCTCTGGTCCACGGTAATGTTCTGTCTCTGGTCCACGGTAATGTTCGGTTTCTGGTCCACGATAATGTTCTGTTTTGGTTTCAAGGTAATGTTCTGTCTCTGGTCCACGATAATGTTCCGTTTCGGTTTCACGGTAATGTTCCGTTTCTGGTCCACGATAATGTTCTGTTTCTGTTTCACGGTAATGTTCCGTTTCTGGTCCATGATAATGTTCTGTTTCACGGTAATGTTCTGTCTCTGGTCCATGGTAAAATTCTGTCTCTGGTCCACGGTAATGTTCGGTTTCAAGGTAAAGTTCGGTCTCTGGTCCACGGTAATGTTCTGTCTCTGGTCCACGGTAATGTTCTGTCTCTGGTCCAAGGTAATGTTCGATCTCTGGTCCACGGTAATGTTCTGTCTCTGGTCCACGGTAATGTTTTGTCTCTGGTCCAAGGTAATGTTCGATCTCTGGTCCACGATAATGTTCGGTTTCACGGTAATGTTCCGTCTCTGGTCCACGATAATGTTCTGTTTCGGTTTCACGGTAATGTTCCGTTTCTGGTCCACGATAATGTTCTGTTTCGGTTTCACGGTAATGTTCCGTCTCTGGTCCACGGTAATGTTCCGTCTCTGGTCCACGATAATGTTGTGTTTCTGTTTCACGGTAATGTTCCGTTTCTGGTCCATGATAATGTTCTGTTTCACGGTAATGTTCTGTCTCTGGTCCATGGTAATGTTCTGTCTCTGGTCCACGGTAATGTTCGGTTTCAAGGTAAAGTTCGGTCTCTGGTCCACAGTAATGTTCTGTCTCTGGTCCACGGTAATGTTCTGTCTCTGGTCCACGGTAATGTTCTGTCTCTGGTCCACGATAATGTTCGGTTTCACGGTAATGTTCCGTCTCTGGTCCACGATAATTTTGTGATTCTGTTTCACGGTAATGTTCCGTTTCTGGTCCACGATAATGTTCTGTTTCGGTTTCCCGGTAATGTTCAATCTCTGGTCCACGGTAATGTTCTGTGTCTGGTCCACGATATTGTTCGGTTTCACGGTAATTTTCCGTTTCTGGCCCACGATAATGTTCTGTTTCGGTTTCACGGTAATGTTCTTTCTCTGGTTAACGATAATGTTCTGTTTTAGTTTCACGATAATGTTCTGTCTCTGGTCAACGGTAATGTTCTGTTTCTGTTTCACGGTAATGTTCCGTTTCTGGTCCACGATAATGTTGTGTTTCTGTTTCACGGTAATGTTCCGTTTCTGGTCCACGATAATGTTCTGTTTCGGTTTCACGGTAATGTTCCATTTCTGGTTCACGATAATGTTCTGTTTCGGTTTCACGGTAATGTTCCGTCTCTGGTCCACGGTAATGTTCGGTTTCAAGGTAAAGTTCGGTCTCTGGTCCACAGTAATGTTCTGTCTCTGGTCCACGGTAATGTTCTGTCTCTGGTCCACGGTAATGTTCCTTCTCTGGTCCACGATAATGTTCTGTTTCTGTTTCACGGTAATGTTCCGTTTCTGGTCCACGATAATTTTGTGTTTCTGTTTCACGGTAATGTTCCATTTCTGGTCCACGATAATGTTCTGTTTCGGTTTCACGGTAATGTTCTGTCTCTGGTCCACGGTAATGTTCTGTGTCTGGTCCACGATAATGTTCAGTTTCACGGTAATGTTCCGTCTCTGGTCCACGATAATGTTCCATCTTTGGTCCACGATAATGTTCTGTCTCTGGTCCATGATAATTTTCCGTTTCTGGTACACGATAATGTTCTGTTTCGGTTTCACGGTAATGTTCTGTTTCCGTTTCACGGTAATGTTCTGTCTCTGGTCCACGGTAATGTTGTGTTTCTGTTTCACGGTAATATTCTGTCTCTGGTCCACGGTAATGTTCTGTCTCTGGTCCACGCTAATGTTCTGTTTCGGTTTCACGGTAATGTTGGGTTTCACGGTAATGATACGATAATGTTGTGTTTCTGTGTCACGATAATGTTCTGTCTCTGGTCCACGGTAATGTTCTGTCTCTGGTCCACGGTAATGTTCGATCTCTGGTCCACGATAATGTTCGGTTTCACGGTAATGTTCCGTCTCTGGTCCACGATAATGTTCTGTTTCGGTTTCACGGTAATGTTCCGTTTCTGGTCCACGATAATGTTCTGTTTCGGTTTCACGGTAATGTTCCGTCTCTGGTCCACGGTAATGTTCCGTCTCTGGTCCACGATAATGTTGTGTTTCTGTTTCACGGTAATGTTCCGTTTCTGGTCCATGATAATTTTCTGTTTCACGGTAATGTTCTGTCTCTGGTCCATGGTAATGTTCTGTCTCTGGTCCACGGTAATGTTCGGTTTCAAGGTAAAGTTCGGTCTCTGGTCCACAGTAATGTTCTGTCTCTGGTCCACGGTAATGTTCTGTCTCTGGTCCACGGTAATGTTCTGTCTCTTGTCCACGGTAATGTTCTGTCTCTGGTCCACGGTAATGTTCTGTGTCTGGTCCACGATAATGTTCAGTTTCACGGTAATGTTCCGTCTCTGGTCCACGATAATGTTCCATCTTTGGTCCACGATAATGTTCTGTCTCTGGTCCATGATAATGTTCCGTTTCTGGTCCACGATAATGTTCTGTTTCGGTTTCACGGTAATGTTCTGTTTCCGTTTCACGGTAATGTTCTGTCTCTGGTCCACGGTAATGTTGTGTTTCTGTTTCACGGTAATATTCTGTCTCTGGTCCACGGTAATGTTCTGTCTCTGGTCCACGCTAATGTTCTGTTTCGGTTTCACGGTAATGTTGGGTTTCACGGTAATGATACGATAATGTTGTGTTTCTGTGTCACGATAATGTTCTGTCTCTGGTCCACGGTAATGTTCTGTCTCTGGTCCACGGTAATGTTCGATCTCTGGTCCACGATAATGTTCGGTTTCACGGTAATGTTCCGTCTCTGGTCCACGATAATGTTCTGTTTCGGTTTCACGGTAATGTTCCGTTTCTGGTCCACGATAATGTTCTGTTTCGGTTTCACGGTAATGTTCCGTCTCTGGTCCACGGTAATGTTCCGTCTCTGGTCCACGATAATGTTGTGTTTCTGTTTCACGGTAATGTTCCGTTTCTGGTCCATGATAATGTTCTGTTTCACGGTAATGTTCTGTCTCTGGTCCATGGTAATGTTCTGTCTCTGGTCCACGGTAATGTTCGGTTTCAAGGTAAAGTTCGGTCTCTGGTCCACAGTAATGTTCTGTCTCTGGTCCACGGTAATGTTCTGTCTCTGGTCCACGGTAATGTTCTGTCTCTTGTCCACGGTAATGTTCTGTCTCTGGTCCACGGTAATGTTCTGTGTCTGGTCCACGATAATGTTCAGTTTCACGGTAATGTTCCGTCTCTGGTCCACGATAATGTTCCATCTTTGGTCCACGATAATGTTCTGTCTCTGGTCCATGATAATGTTCCGTTTCTGGTCCACGATAATGTTCTGTTTCGGTTTCACGGTAATGTTCTGTTTCCGTTTCACGGTAATGTTCTGTCTCTGGTCCACGGTAATGTTGTGTTTCTGTTTCACGGTAATATTCTGTCTCTGGTCCACGCTAATGTTCTGTTTCTGTTTCACGGTAATGTTCCGTTTCTGGTCCACGATAATGTTGTGTTTCTGTTTCACGGTAATGTTCCGTTTCTGGTGCACGATAATGTTGTGTTTCGGTTTCACGATAATGTTCTGTCTCTGGTCCACGGTAATGTTCTGTTTCGGTTTCACGGTAATGTTGGGTTTCACGGTAATGATACGATAATGTTGTGTTTCTGTTTCACGATAATGTTCTGTCTCTGGTCCATGGTAATGTTCTGTCTCTGGTCCACGGTAAAGTTCTGTTTCGGTTTCACGGTAATGTTGGGTTTTACGGTAATGATACGATAATGTTTTGTTTCTTTTTCACGATAATGTTCTGTCTCTGGTCCATGGTAATGTTCTGTCTCTGGTCCACGGTAACGTTCGGTTTCAAGGTAAAGTTCGGTCTCTGGTCCACAGTAATGTTCTGTCTCTGGTCCACGATAATGTTGTGTTTCTGTTTCACGGTAATGTTCTGTCTCTGGTTCACGGTAATGTTCTGTCTCTGGTCCACGCTAATGTTCCGTTTCTGTTTCACGGTAATGTTCCGTTTCTGGTCCACGATAATGTTGTGTTTCTGTTTCACGGTAATGTTCCGTTTCTGGTCCACGATAATGTTGTCTTTCGGTTTCACAGTAATGTTCTGTCTCTGGTCCACGGTAATGTTCTGTTTTGGTTTCACGGTAATGTTGGGTTTCACGGTAATGTTCGGTCTCTGGTCCACAGTAATGTTGGGTTTCACGGTAATGTTCGGTCTCTGGTCCATGATGATGTTCGGTTTCACGATAATGTTCGGTTTCACAGTAATGTTCTGGTCCACGGTAATGTTCTGGTCCATGGCAATGTTCCGTCTCTGGTCCACAGTAATGTTCCGTATCTGGTCCATGGTAATGTTCGGTTTCACGGTAATGTTCCATTTCTGGTCCACGGTAATGTTCTGTCTCTGGTCCACGATAATGTTCGATTTCTGGTCGACGATAATGTTCGGTTTCACGGTAATGTTCCGTTTCTGGTCCACGATAATGTTGTGTTTCTGTTTCACGGTAATGTTCCGTTTCTGGTCCACGATAATGTTCTGTTTCGGTTTCACGGTAATGTTCCATTTCTGGTTCACGATAATGTTCTGTTTCGGTTTCACGGTAATGTTCCGTCTCTGGTCCACGGTAATGTTCGGTTTCAAGGTAAAGTTCCTTCTCTGGTCCACAGTAATGTTCTGTCTCTGGTCCACGGTAATGTTCTGTCTCTGGTCCACGGTAATGTTCCTTCTCTGGTCCACGATAATGTTCTGTTTCTGTTTCACGGTAATGTTCCGTTTCTGGTCCACGATAATTTTGTGTTTCTGTTTCACGGTAATGTTCCATTTCTGGTCCACGATAATGTTCTGTTTCGGTTTCACGGTAATGTTCTGTCTCTGGTCCACGGTAATGTTCTGTGTCTGGTCCACGATAATGTTCAGTTTCACGGTAATGTTCCGTCTCTGGTCCACGATAATGTTCCATCTTTGGTCCACGATAATGTTCTGTCTCTGGTCCATGATAATGTTCCGTTTCTGGTACACGATAATGTTCTGTTTCGGTTTCACGGTAATGTTCTGTTTCCGTTTCACGGTAATGTTCTTTCTCTGGTCCACGGTAATGTTGTGTTTCTGTTTCACGGTAATATTCTGTCTCTGGTCCACGGTAATGTTCTGTCTCTGGTCCACGCTAATGTTCTGTTTCGGTTTCACGGTAATGTTGGGTTTCACGGTAATGATACGATAATGTTGTGTTTCTGTGTCACGATAATGTTCTGTCTCTGGTCCACGGTAATGTTCTGTCTCTGGTCCACGGTAATGTTCGATCTCTGGTCCACGATAATGTTCGGTTTCACGGTAATGTTCCGTCTCTGGTCCACGATAATGTTCTGTTTCGGTTTCACGGTAATGTTCCGTTTCTGGTCCACGATAATGTTCTGTTTCGGTTTCACGGTAATGTTCCGTCTCTGGTCCACGGTAATGTTCCGTCTCTGGTCCACGATAATGTTGTGTTTCTGTTTCACGGTAATGTTCCGTTTCTGGTCCATGATAATGTTCTGTTTCACGGTAATGTTCTGTCTCTGGTCCATGGTAATGTTCTGTCTCTGGTCCACGGTAATGTTCGGTTTCAAGGTAAAGTTCGGTCTCTGGTCCACAGTAATGTTCTGTCTCTGGTCCACGGTAATGTTCTGTCTCTGGTCCACGGTAATGTTCTGTCTCTTGTCCACGGTAATGTTCTGTCTCTGGTCCACGGTAATGTTCTGTGTCTGGTCCACGATAATGTTCAGTTTCACGGTAATGTTCCGTCTCTGGTCCACGATAATGTTCCATCTTTGGTCCACGATAATGTTCTGTCTCTGGTCCATGATAATGTTCCGTTTCTGGTCCACGATAATGTTCTGTTTCGGTTTCACGGTAATGTTCTGTTTCCGTTTCACGGTAATGTTCTGTCTCTGGTCCACGGTAATGTTGTGTTTCTGTTTCACGGTAATATTCTGTCTCTGGTCCACGCTAATGTTCTGTTTCTGTTTCACGGTAATGTTCCGTTTCTGGTCCACGATAATGTTGTGTTTCTGTTTCACGGTAATGTTCCGTTTCTGGTGCACGATAATGTTGTGTTTCGGTTTCACGATAATGTTCTGTCTCTGGTCCACGGTAATGTTCTGTTTCGGTTTCACGGTAATGTTGGGTTTCACGGTAATGATACGATAATGTTGTGTTTCTGTTTCACGATAATGTTCTGTCTCTGGTCCATGGTAATGTTCTGTCTCTGGTCCACGGTAACGTTCTGTTTCGGTTTCACGGTAATGTTGGGTTTTACGGTAATGATACGATAATGTTTTGTTTCTTTTTCACGATAATGTTCTGTCTCTGGTCCATGGTAATGTTCTGTCTCTGGTCCACGGTAACGTTCGGTTTCAAGGTAAAGTTCGGTCTCTGGTCCACAGTAATGTTCTGTCTCTGGTCCACGATAATGTTGTGTTTCTGTTTCACGGTAATGTTCTGTCTCTGGTTCACGGTAATGTTCTGTCTCTGGTCCACGCTAATGTTCCGTTTCTGTTTCACGGTAATGTTCCGTTTCTGGTCCACGATAATGTTGTGTTTCTGTTTCACGGTAATGTTCCGTTTCTGGTCCACGATAATGTTGTCTTTCGGTTTCACAGTAATGTTCTGTCTCTGGTCCACGGTAATGTTCTGTTTTGGTTTCACGGTAATGTTGGGTTTCACGGTAATGTTCGGTCTCTGGTCCACAGTAATGTTGGGTTTCACGGTAATGTTCGGTCTCTGGTCCATGATGATGTTCGGTTTCACGATAATGTTCGGTTTCACAGTAATGTTCTGGTCCACGGTAATGTTCTGGTCCATGGCAATGTTCCGTCTCTGGTCCACAGTAATGTTCCGTATCTGGTCCATGGTAATGTTCGGTTTCACGGTAATGTTCCATTTCTGGTCCACGGTAATGTTCTGTCTCTGGTCCACGATAATGTTCGATTTCTGGTCGACGATAATGTTCGGTTTCACGGTAATGTTCCGTTTCTGGTCCACGATAATGTTGTGTTTCTGTTTCACGGTAATGTTCCGTTTCTGGTCCACGATAATGTTCTGTTTCGGTTTCACGGTAATGTTCCATTTCTGGTTCACGATAATGTTCTGTTTCGGTTTCACGGTAATGTTCCGTCTCTGGTCCACGGTAATGTTCGGTTTCAAGGTAAAGTTCCTTCTCTGGTCCACAGTAATGTTCTGTCTCTGGTCCACGGTAATGTTCTGTCTCTGGTCCACGGTAATGTTCCTTCTCTGGTCCACGATAATGTTCTGTTTCTGTTTCACGGTAATGTTCCGTTTCTGGTCCACGATAATTTTGTGTTTCTGTTTCACGGTAATGTTCCATTTCTGGTCCACGATAATGTTCTGTTTCGGTTTCACGGTAATGTTCTGTCTCTGGTCCACGGTAATGTTCTGTGTCTGGTCCACGATAATGTTCAGTTTCACGGTAATGTTCCGTCTCTGGTCCACGATAATGTTCCATCTTTGGTCCACGATAATGTTCTGTCTCTGGTCCATGATAATGTTCCGTTTCTGGTACACGATAATGTTCTGTTTCGGTTTCACGGTAATGTTCTGTTTCCGTTTCACGGTAATGTTCTGTCTCTGGTCCACGGTAATGTTGTGTTTCTGTTTCACGGTAATATTCTGTCTCTGGTCCACGGTAATGTTCTGTCTCTGGTCCACGCTAATGTTCTGTTTCGGTTTCACGGTAATGTTGGGTTTCACGGTAATGATACGATAATGTTGTGTTTCTGTGTCACGATAATGTTCTGTCTCTGGTCCACGGTAATGTTCTGTCTCTGGTCCACGGTAATGTTCGATCTCTGGTCCACGATAATGTTCGGTTTCACGGTAATGTTCCGTCTCTGGTCCACGATAATGTTCTGTTTCGGTTTCACGGTAATGTTCCGTTTCTGGTCCACGATAATGTTCTGTTTCGGTTTCACGGTAATGTTCCGTCTCTGGTCCACGGTAATGTTCCGTCTCTGGTCCACGATAATGTTGTGTTTCTGTTTCACGGTAATGTTCCGTTTCTGGTCCATGATAATGTTCTGTTTCACGGTAATGTTCTGTCTCTGGTCCATGGTAATGTTCTGTCTCTGGTCCACGGTAATGTTCGGTTTCAAGGTAAAGTTCGGTCTCTGGTCCACAGTAATGTTCTGTCTCTGGTCCACGGTAATGTTCTGTCTCTGGTCCACGGTAATGTTCTGTCTCTTGTCCACGGTAATGTTCTGTCTCTGGTCCACGGTAATGTTCTGTGTCTGGTCCACGATAATGTTCAGTTTCACGGTAATGTTCCGTCTCTGGTCCACGATAATGTTCCATCTTTGGTCCACGATAATGTTCTGTCTCTGGTCCATGATAATGTTCCGTTTCTGGTCCACGATAATGTTCTGTTTCGGTTTCACGGTAATGTTCTGTTTCCGTTTCACGGTAATGTTCTGTCTCTGGTCCACGGTAATGTTGTGTTTCTGTTTCACGGTAATATTCTGTCTCTGGTCCACGGTAATGTTCTGTCTCTGGTCCACGCTAATGTTCTGTTTCGGTTTCACGGTAATGTTGGGTTTCACGGTAATGATACGATAATGTTGTGTTTCTGTGTCACGATAATGTTCTGTCTCTGGTCCACGGTAATGTTCTGTCTCTGGTCCACGGTAATGTTCGATCTCTGGTCCACGATAATGTTCGGTTTCACGGTAATGTTCCGTCTCTGGTCCACGATAATGTTCTGTTTCGGTTTCACGGTAATGTTCCGTTTCTGGTCCACGATAATGTTCTGTTTCGGTTTCACGGTAATGTTCCGTCTCTGGTCCACGGTAATGTTCCGTCTCTGGTCCACGATAATGTTGTGTTTCTGTTTCACGGTAATGTTCCGTTTCTGGTCCATGATAATGTTCTGTTTCACGGTAATGTTCTGTCTCTGGTCCATGGTAATGTTCTGTCTCTGGTCCACGGTAATGTTCGGTTTCAAGGTAAAGTTCGGTCTCTGGTCCACAGTAATGTTCTGTCTCTGGTCCACGGTAATGTTCTGTCTCTGGTCCACGGTAATGTTCTGTCTCTTGTCCACGGTAATGTTCTGTCTCTGGTCCACGGTAATGTTCTGTGTCTGGTCCACGATAATGTTCAGTTTCACGGTAATGTTCCGTCTCTGGTGCACGATAATGTTCCATCTTTGGTCCACGATAATGTTCTGTCTCTGGTCCATGATAATGTTCCGTTTCTGGTCCACGATAATGTTCTGTTTCGGTTTCACGGTAATGTTCTGTTTCCGTTTCACGGTAATGTTCTGTCTCTGGTCCACGGTAATGTTGTGTTTCTGTTTCACGGTAATATTCTGTCTCTGGTCCACGCTAATGTTCTGTTTCTGTTTCACGGTAATGTTCCGTTTCTGGTCCACGATAATGTTGTGTTTCTGTTTCACGGTAATGTTCCGTTTCTGGTGCACGATAATGTTGTGTTTCGGTTTCACGATAATGTTCTGTCTCTGGTCCACGGTAATGTTCTGTTTCGGTTTCACGGTAATGTTGGGTTTCACGGTAATGATACGATAATGTTGTGTTTCTGTTTCACGATAATGTTCTGTCTCTGGTCCATGGTAATGTTCTGTCTCTGGTCCACGGTAACGTTCTGTTTCGGTTTCACGGTAATGTTGGGTTTTACGGTAATGATACGATAATGTTTTGTTTCTTTTTCACGATAATGTTCCGTCTCTGGTCCATGGTAATGTTCTGTCTCTGGTCCACGGTAACGTTCGGTTTCAAGGTAAAGTTCGGTCTCTGGTCCACAGTAATGTTCTGTCTCTGGTCCACGATAATGTTGTGTTTCTGTTTCACGGTAATGTTCTGTCTCTGGTTCACGGTAATGTTCTGTCTCTGGTCCACGCTAATGTTCCATTTCTGTTTCACGGTAATGTTCCGTTTCTGGTCCACGATAATGTTGTGTTTCTGTTTCACGGTAATGTTCCGTTTCTGGTCCACGATAATGTTGTCTTTCGGTTTCACAGTAATGTTCTGTCTCTGGTCCACGGTAATGTTCTGTTTTGGTTTCACGGTAATGTTGGGTTTCACGGTAATGTTCGGTCTCTGGTCCACAGTAATGTTGGGTTTCACGGTAATGTTCGGTCTCTGGTCCATGATGATGTTCGGTTTCACGATAATGTTCGGTTTCACAGTAATGTTCTGGTCCACGGTAATGTTCTGGTCCATGGCAATGTTCCGTCTCTGGTCCACAGTAATGTTCCGTATCTGGTCCATGGTAATGTTCGGTTTCACGGTAATGTTCCATTTCTGATCCACGGTAATGTTCTGTCTCTGGTCCACGATAATGTTCGATTTCTGGTCGACGATAATGTTCGGTTTCACGGTAATGTTCCATTTCTGGTCCACGTTAATGTTCTGTCTCTGGTCCACGATAATGTTTGATCTCTGGTCCACGATAATGTTCGGTTTCACGGTAATGTTCCGTTTCTGGTCCACGATAATGTTGTGTTTCTGTTTCACGGTAATGTTCCGTTTCTGGTCCACGATAATGTTCTGTTTCGGTTTCACGGTAATGTTCTGTCTCTGGTCCACGGTAATGTTCTGTCTCTGGTCCACGATAATGTTCTGTTTCACGGTAATGTTCCGTCTCTGGTCCACTGTAATGTTGTGTTTCTGTTTCACGGTAATGTTCCGTTTCTGGTCCACGATAATGTTGTGTTTCTGGTCCATGATAGTGTTAAGTTTCACGATAATGTTCCGTTTCTGGTCAACGATAATGTTCTGTTTAGGTTTCACGGTAATGTTCTGTTTCTGGTCCACGATAATGTTCCGTCTCTGGTCCACGATAATGTTCCGTCTCTGGTCAACGATAATGTTCTGTCTCTGATACACGATAATGTTCTGTCTCTGGTCCGTGATAATGTTCCGTTTCTGGTCCACGATAATGTTCTGTTTCGGTTTCACGGCAATGTTCCCGTTCTGGTCCACGATAATGTTCTGTTTCGGTTTCACGGTAATGTTCTGTCTCTGGTCCACGGTAATGTTCTGTCTCTGGTCCACGGTAATGTTCGGTTTCTGGTCCACGATAATGTTCTGTTTTGGTTTCAAGGTAATGTTCTGTCTCTGGTCCACGATAATGTTCCGTTTCGGTTTCACGGTAATGTTCCGTTTCTGGTCCACGATAATGTTCTGTTTCTGTTTCACGGTAATGTTCCGTTTCTGGTCCATGATAATGTTCTGTTTCACGGTAATGTTCTGTCTCTGGTCCATGGTAAAATTCTGTCTCTGGTCCACGGTAATGTTCGGTTTCAAGGTAAAGTTCGGTCTCTGGTCCACGGTAATGTTCTGTCTCTGGTCCACGGTAATGTTCTGTCTCTGGTCCAAGGTAATGTTCGATCTCTGGTCCACGGTAATGTTCTGTCTCTGGTCCACGGTAATGTTCTGTCTCTGGTCCAAGGTAATGTTCGATCTCTGGTCCACGATAATGTTCGGTTTCACGGTAATGTTCCGTCTCTGGTCCACGATAATGTTCTGTTTCGGTTTCACGGTAATGTTCCGTTTCTGGTCCACGATAATGTTCTGTTTCGGTTTCACGGTAATGTTCCGTCTCTGGTCCACGGTAATGTTCCGTCTCTGGTCCACGATAATGTTGTGTTTCTGTTTCACGGTAATGTTCTGTCTCTGGTCCATGGTAATGTTCCGTCTCTGGTCCACGATAATGTTCTGTTTCTGTATCACGGTAATGTTCCGTTTCTGGTCCACGATAATGTTTGGTTTCACGGTAATGTTCTGTCTCTGGTCCACGGTAATGTTCCGTTTCTGGTCCACAATAATGTTCGTATTCACGGTAATGTTCTGTCTCTGGTCCACGGTAATGTTCTGTCTCTGGTCCACGATAATGTTCCGTCTTCTGTCCACGATAATGTTCTGTCTCTGGTCCATGATAATGTTCCGTTTCTGGTCCACGGTAATGTTCTGTCTCTGGTCCACGATAATGTTCGGTTTCACGGTAATGTTCCGTCTCTGGTCCACGATAATGTTCGGTTTCACGGTAATGTTCCATTTCTGGTCCACGGTAATGTTCTCTCTCTGGTCCAAGATAATGTTCGATCTCTGGTCAACGATAATGTTCGGTTTCACGGTAATGTTCCGTCTCTGGTCCACGATAATGTTGTGTTTCTGTTTCACGGTAATGTTCCCGTTCTGGTCCACGATAATGTTCTGTTTCGGTTTCACGGTAATGTTCTGTCTCTGGTCCACGGTAATGTTCGGTTTCACGGTAATGTTCCGTCTCTGGTCCACGGTAATGTTCCGTTTCTGGTCCACAATAATGTTGTGTTTCTGGTCCACGATAATGTTCGGTTTCACGATAATGTTCCGTTTCTGGTCAACGATAATGTTCTGTTTAGGTTTCACGGTAATGTTCTGTCTCTGGTCCACGATAATGTTCCGTCTCTGGTCCACGATAATGTTCTGTCTCTGATCCACGATAATGTTCTGTCTCTGGTCCACGATAATGTTCCGTTTCTGGTCCACGATAATGTTCTGTTTCGGTTTCACGGTAATGTTCTGTCTCTGGTCCACGATAATGTTCCATTTCTGGTCCACGATAATGTTCTGTTTAGGTTTCACGGTAATGTTCTGTTTTGGTTTCAAGGTAATGTTCTGTCTCTGGTCCACGGTAATGTTCCGTTTCTGTTTCACGGTAATGTTCTGTTTACGTTTCACGGTAATGTTCTGTCTCTGGTCCACGGTAATGTTGTGTTTCTGTTTCACGGTAATGTTCCGTCTCTGGTCCACGATAATGTTCGGTTTCACGATAATGTTCCGTTTCTGGTCCACGATAATGTTCTGTTTAGGTTTCAAGGTAATGTTCTGTCTCTGGTCCACGATAATGTTCCGTCTCTGGTCCACGATAATGTTGTGTTTCTGTTTCACGGTAATGTTCCGTTTCTGGTCCATGATAATGTTCTGTTTCATGGTAATGTTCTGTCTCTGGTCCATGGTAATATTCTGTCTCTGGTCCACGGTAATGTTCGGTTTCAAGGTAAAGTTCGGTCTCTGGTCCACGGTAATGTTCTGTCTCTGGTCCACGGTAATGTTCTGTCTCTGGTACACGGTAATGTTCTGTCTCTGGTCCACGGAAATGTTCTGTCTCTGGTCCACAGTAATGTTCTGTCTCTGGTCCACGGTAATGTTCGATCTCTGGTCCACGATAATGTTCGGTTTCACGGCAATGTTCCGTCTCTGGTCCACGATAATTTTGTGTTTCTGTTTCACGGTAATGTTTCGTTTCTGGTCCACGATAATGTTCTGTTTCGGTTTCCCGGTAATGTTCCGTCTCTGGTCCACGGTAATGTTCCGTCTCTGGTCCACGGTAATGTTCTGTCTCTGGTCCACGGAAATGTTCTGTCTCTGGTCCACGGTAATTTTCTGTCTCTGGTCCACGATAATGTTCGGATTCATGGTAATGTTCCGTCTCTGGTCCACGATAATTTTGTGTTTCTGTTTCACGGTAATGTTCCGTTTCTGGTCCACGATAATGTTCTGTTTCGGTTTCCCGGTAATGTTCTGTCTCTGGTCCACGGTAATGTTCTGTGTCTGGTCCACGATATTGTTCGGTTTCACGGTAATGTTCCGTTTCTGGTCCACGATAATGTTCTGTTTCGGTTTCCCGGTAATGTTCTGTCTCTGGTCCACGGTAATGTTCTGTGTCTGGTCCACGATATTGTTCGGTTTCACGGTAATGTTCCATTTCTGGTCCACGATAATGTTCTGTTTAGGTTTCACGGTAATGTTCTGTTTTGGTTTCAAGGTAATGTTCTGTCTCTGGTCCACGGTAATGTTCCGTTTCTGTTTCACGGTAATGTTCTGTTTACGTTTCACGGTAATGTTCTGTCTCTGGTCCACGGTAATGTTGTGTTTCTGTTTCATGGTAATGTTCCGTCTCTGGTCCACGATAATGTTCGGTTTCACGATAATGTTCCGTTTCTGGTCCACGATAATGTTCTGTTTAGGTTTCACGGTAATGTTCTGTCTCTGGTCCACGATAATGTTCCGTCTCTGGTCCACGATAATGTTGTGTTTCTGTTTCACGGTAATGTTCCGTTTCTGGTCCATGATAATGTTCTGTTTCATGGTAATGTTCTGTCTCTGGTCCATGGTAATATTCTGTCTCTGGTCCACGGTAATGTTCGGTTTCAAGGTAAAGTTCGGTCTCTGGTCCACGGTAATGTTCTGTCTCTGGTCCACGGTAATGTTCTGTCTCTGGTACACGGTAATGTTCTGTCTCTGGTCCACGGAAATGTTCTGTCTCTGGTCCACAGTAATGTTCTGTCTCTGGTCCACGGTAATGTTCGATCTCTGGTCCACGATAATGTTCGGTTTCACGGCAATGTTCCGTCTCTGGTCCACGATAATTTTGTGTTTCTGTTTCACGGTAATGTTCCGTTTCTGGTCCACGATAATGTTCTGTTTCGGTTTCCCGGTAATGTTCCGTCTCTGGTCCACGGTAATGTTCCGTCTCTGGTCCACGGTAATGTTCTGTCTCTGGTCCACGGAAATGTTCTGTCTCTGGTCCACGGTAATTTTCTGTCTCTGGTCCACGATAATGTTCGGTTTCATGGTAATGTTCCGTCTCTGGTCCACGATAATTTTGTGTTTCTGTTTCACGGTAATGTTCCGTTTCTGGTCCACGATAATGTTCTGTTTCGGTTTCCCGGTAATGTTCTGTCTCTGGTCCACGGTAATGTTCTGTGTCTGGTCCACGATATTGTTCGGTTTCACGGTAATGTTCCGTTTCTGGTCCACGATAATGTTCTGTTTCGGTTTCCCGGTAATGTTCTGTCTCTGGTCCACGGTAATGTTCTGTGTCTGGTCCACGATATTGTTCGGTTTCACGGTAATGTTCCGTTTCGGGTCCACGATAATGTTCTGTTTCGGTTTCACGGTAATGTTCTTTCTCTGGTCAACGATAATGTTCCGTTTCTGGTCCACGATAATGTTCTGTTTTAGTTTCACGATAATGTTCTGTCTCTGGTCCACGGTAATGTTCTGTTTCTGTTTCACGGTAATGTTCCGTTTCTGGTCCACGATAATGTTCTGTTTCGGTTTCACGGTAATGTTCCGTTTCTGGTCCACGATAATATTCTGTTTCGGTTTCACGGTAATGTTCCGTCTCTGGTCCACGGTAATGTTCCGTCTCTGGTCCACGATAATGTTGTGTTTCTGTTTCACGGTAATGTTCCGTTTCTGGTCCATGATAATGTTTTGTTTCACGGTAATGTTCTGTCTCTGGTCCATGGTAATGTTCTGTCTCTGGTCCACGGTAATGTTCGGTTTCAAGGTAAAGTTCGGTCTCTGGTCCACAGTAATGTTCTGTCTGTGGTCCACGGTAATGTTCTGTCTCTGGTCCACGGTGATGTTCTGTCTCTGGTCGACGGTAATGTTCTGTCTCTGGTCCACGGTAATGTTCTGTCTCTGGTCCACGGTAATGTTCGGTTTCACGGTAATGTTCCGTTTCTGGTCCACGATAATATTCTGTTTCGGTTTCACGGTAATGTTCCGTCTCTGGTCCACGGTAATGTTCTGTGTCTGGTCCACGATAATGTTGTGTTTCTTTTTCACGGTAATGTTCTGTCTCTGGTCCACGGTAATGTTCGGTTTCAAGGTAAAGTTCGGTCTATGGTCCACAGTAATGTTCTGTCTCTGGTCCACGGTAATGTTCGGTCTCTGGTCAACGGTAATGTTCTGTCTCTGGTCCACGGTAATGTTCTGTCTCTGGTCCACGGTAATGTTCTGTCTCTGGTCCACGGTAATGTTCGATCTCTGGTCCACGATAATGTTCGGTTTCACGGTAATGTTCCGTCTCTGGTCCACGATAATGTTCTGTTTCGGTTTCACGGTAATGTTCCGTTTCTGGTCAACGATAATGTTCTGTTTCGGTTTCACGGTAATGTTCCGTCTCTGTTTCACGATAATGTTCCGTCTTTGGTCCACGATAATGTTCTGTCTCTGGTCCATGATAATGTTCCGTTTATGGTCCACGATAATGTTCTGTTTCGGTTTCACGGTAATGTTGTGTTTCTGTTTCACGATAATGTTCTGTCTCTGGTTCACGGTAATGTTCTGTCTCTGGTCCACGATAATGTTCGGTTTCACGGTAATGTTCCATTTCTGGTCCACGGTAATATTCTCTCTCTGGTCCACGATGATGTTCGATCTCTGGTACACGATAATGTTAGGTTTCACGGTAATGTTCCGTCTCTGGTCAACGATAATGTTCAGTTTCACGGTAATGTTCCATTTCTGGTCCACGGTAATGTTCTCTCTCTGGTCCACGATAATGTTCGATCTCTGGTCCACGATAATGTTCGGTTTCACGGTAATGTTCCGTCTCTGGTCCACGATAATGTTGTGTATCTGTTTCACGGTAATGTTCCCGTTCTGGTCCACGATAATGTTCTGTTTCGGTTTCACGGTAATGTTCTGTGTCTGGTCCACGGTAATGTTCTGTCTCTGGTCCACGGTAATGTTCGGTTTCACGGTAATGTTCCGTCTCTGGTCCACAATAATGTTGTGTTTCTGGTCCACGATAATGTTCGGTTTCATGATAATGTTCCGTTTCTGGTCAACGATAATGTTCTGTTTAGGTTTCACGGTAATGTTCTGTCTCTGGTCCACGATAATGTTCCGTCTCTGGTCAACGATAATGTTCTGTTTAGGTTTCACGATAATGTTCCGTCTCTGGTCCGTGATAATGTTGTATTTCTGTTTCATGGTAATGTTCCGTTTCTGGTCCACAATAATGTTGTGTTTCTGGTCCAAGATAATGTTCCGTTTCATGATAATGTTCCGTTTCTGGTCAACGATAATGTTCTGTTTAGGTTTCACGGTAATGTTCTGTCTCTGGTCCACGATAATGTTCCGTCTCTGGTCCACGATAATGTTCTGTCTCTGATCCACGGTAATGTTCTGTCTCTGGTCCACGGTAATGTTCCGTTTCTGGTCCACAATAATGTTCGGTTTCACGGTAATGTTCTGTCTCTTGTCCACGGTAATGTTCTGTCTCTGGTCCACGATAATGTTCCGTCTTTGGTCCACGATAATGTTCTGTATCTGGTCCATGATAATGTTCCGTTTCTGGTCCACGATAATGTTCTGTTTCGGTTTCACGGTAATGTTGTGTTTCTGTTTCACGGTAATGTTCTGTCTCTGGTTCACGGTAATGTTCTGTCTCTGGTCCACGATAATGTTCGGTTTCACGGTAATGTTCCATTTCTGGTCCACGGTAATATTCTCTCTCTGGTCCACGATGATGTTCGATCTCTGGTCCACGATAATGTTCGGTTTCACGGTAATGTTTCGTCTCTGGTCCACGATAATGTTCGGTTTCACGGTAATGTTCCATTTCTGGTCCACGGTAATGTTCTCTCTCTGGTCCAAGATAATGTTCGATCTCTGGTCCACGATAATGTTCGGTTTCACGGTAATGTTCCGTCTCTGGTCCATGATAATGTTGTGTTGCTGTTTCACGGTAATGTTCCCGTTCTGGTCCACGATAATGTTCTATTTCGGTTTCACGGTAATGTTCTGTCTCCGGTCCACGGTAATGTTCCGTCTCTGGTCCACGGTAATGTTCGGTTTCACGGTAACGTTCCGTCTCTGGTCCACGGTAATGTTGTGTTTCTGTTTCACGGTAATGTTCCGTTTCTGGTCCACAATAATGTTGTGTTTCTGGTCCACGATAATGTTCGGTTTCACGATAATATTCCGTTTCTGGTCAACGATAATGTTCTGTTTAGGTTTCACGGTAATGTTCTGTCTCTGGTCCACGATAATGTTCCGTCTCTGGTCCACGATAATGTTCTGTCTCTGATCCACGATAATGTTCTGTCTCTGGTCCACGATAATGTTCCGTTTCTGGTCCGAGATAATGTTCTTTTTCGGTTTCACGGTAATGTTCTGTCTCTGGTCCACGATAATGTTCCGTTTCTGGTCCACGATAATGTTCTGTTTAGGTTTCACGGTAATGTTCTGTTTTGGTTTCAAGGTAATGTTCTGTCTCTGGTCCACGGTAATGTTCCGTTTCTGTTTCACGGTAATGTTCTGTTTACGTTTCACGGTAATGTTCTGTCTCTGGTCCACGGTAATGTTGTGTTTCTGTTTCACGGTAATGTTCCGTCGCTGGTCCATGATAATGTTCGGTTTCACGATAATTTTCCGTTTCTGGTGCACGATAATGTTCTGTTTAGGTTTCACGGTAATGTTCTGTCTCTGGTCCACGATAATGTTCCGTCTCTGGTCCACGATAATGTTGTGTTTCTGTTTCACGGTAATGTTCCGTTTCTGGTCCATGATAATGTTCTGTTTCATGGTAATGTTCTGTCTCTGGTCCATGGTAATATTCTGTCTCTGGTCCACGGTAATGTTCGGTTTCAAGGTAAAGTTCGGTCTCTGGTCCACGGTAATGTTCTGTCTCTGGTCCACGGTAATGTTCTGTCTCTGGTACACGGTAATGTTCTGTCTCTGGTCCACGGAAATGTTCTGTCTCTGGTCCACGGTAATGTTCTGTCTCTGGTCCACGGTAATGTTCGATCTCTGGTCCACGATAATGTTCGGTTTCACGGTAATGTTCCGTCTCTGGTCCACGATAATTTTGTGTTTCTGTTTCACGGTAATGTTCCGTTTCTGGTCCACGATAATGTTCTGTTTCGGTTTCCCGGTAATGTTCCGTCTCATGTCCACGGTAATGTTCCGTCTCTGGTCCACGGTAATATTCTGTCTCTGGTCCACGGAAATGTTCTGTCTCTGGTCCACGGTAATGTTCTGTCTCTGGTCCACGATAATGTTCGGTTTCATGGTAATGTTCCGTCTCTGGTCCACGATAATTTTGTGTTTCTGTTTCACGGTAATGTTCTGTTTCGGTTTCCCGGTAATGTTCTGTCTCTGGTCCACGGTAATGTTCTGTGTCTGGTCCACGATATTGTTCGGTTTCACGGTAATGTTCCGTTTCTGGTCCACGATAATGTTCTGTTTCGGTTTCACGGTAATGTTCTTTCTCTGGTCAACGATTATGTTCCGTTTCTGGTCCACGATAATGTTCTGTTTTAGTTTCAAGATAATGTTCTGTCTCTGGTCCACGGTAATGTTCTGTTTCTGTTTCACGGTAATGTTCCGTTTCTGGTCCACGATAATGTTCTGTTTCGGGTTCACGGTAATGTTCCATTTCTGGTTCACGATAATGTTCTGTTTCGGTTTCACGGTAATGTTCCGTCTCTGGTCCACGGTAATGTTCGGTTTCAAGGTAAAGTTCGGTCTCTGGTCCACGGTAATGTTCTGTCTCTGGTCCACGGTAATGTTCTGTCTCTGGTCCACGGTAATGTTCTGTCTCTGGTCCACGGTAATGTTCTGTCTCTGGTCCACGATAATGTTCGGTTTCACGGTAATGTTCCATTTCTGGTCCACGGTAAAATTCTCTCTCTGGTCCACGATGATGTTCGATCTCTGGTCCACGATAATGTTCGGTTTCACGGTAATGTTCCGTCTCTGGTCCACGATAATGTTCGGTTTCACGGTAATGTTCCATTTCTGGTCCACGGTAATGTTCTCTCTCTGGTCCACGATAATGTTCGATCTCTGGTCCACTATAATGTTGGGTTTCACGGTAATGTTCCGTCTCTGGTCCACGATAATGTTGTGTTTCTGTTTCACGGTAATGTTCCCGTTCTGGTCCACGATAATGTTCTGTTTCGGTTTCACGGTAATGTTCTGTCTCTGGTCCACGGTAATGTTCTGTCTCTGGTCCACGGTAATGTTCGGTTTCACGGTAATGTTCCGTCTCTGGTCCACGGTAATGTTGTGTTTCTGTTTCACGGTAATGTTCCGTTTCTGGTCCACAATAATGTTGTGTTTCTGGTCCACGATAATGTTCGGTTTCACGATAATGTTCCGTCTCTGGTCCACGATAATGTTGTGTTTCTGTTTCACGGTAATGTTCCGTTTCTGGTCCACGATAATATTCTGTTTTGGTTTCACGGTAATGTTCCGTCTCTGGTCCACGGTAATGTTCTGTGTCTGGTCCACGATAATGTTGTGATTCTGTTTCACGGTAATGTTCTGTCTCTGGTCCACGGTAATGTTCGGTTTCAAGGTAAAGTTCGGTCTATGGTCCACAGTAATGTTCTGTCTCTGGTCAACGGTAATGTTCTGTCTCTGGTCCACGGTAATGTTCTGTCTCTGGTCCACCGTAATGTTCTGTCTCTGGTCCACGGTAATGTTCGATCTCTGGTCCACGATAATGTTCGGTTTCACGGTAATGTTCCGTCTCTGGTCCACGATAATGTTCTGTTTCGGTTTCACGGTAATGTTCTGTTTCTGGTCCACGATAATGTTCTGTTTCGGTTTCACGGTAATGTTCCATCTATGGTCCACGATAATGTTTTGTTTCTGTTTCACGGTAATGTTCCGTTTCTGGTCCATGATAATGTTCTGTTTCACGGTAATGTTCTGTCTCTGGTCCATGGTAATGTTCTGTCTCTGGTCCACGGTAATGTTCGGTTTCAAGGTAAAGTTCGGTCTCTGGTCCACAGTAATGTTCTGTCTCTGGTCCACGGTAATGTTCTGTCTCTGGTCCACGGTAATGTTCTGTCTCTGGTCCACGGTAATGTTCTGTCTCGGGTTCACGGTACTGTTCTGTCTCTGGTCCACGATAATGTTCGATCTCTGGTCCACGATAATGTTCGGTTTCACGGTAATGTTCCGTCTCTGGTCCACGATAATGTTGTGTTTCTGTTTCACGGTAATGTTTCGTTTCTGGTCCACGATAATGTTCGGTTTCACGGTAATGTTCCATTTCTGGTCCACGGTAATGTTCTCTCTCTGGTCCACGATAATGTTCGATCTCTGGTCCACGATAATGTTCGGTTTCAAGGTAAAGTTCGGTCTCTGGTCCACAGTAATGTTCTGTCTCTGGTCCACGGTAATGTTCTGTCTCTGGTCCACGGTAATGTTCTGTCTCTGGTCCACGGTAATGTTCTGTCTCTGGTCCACGGTAATGTTCTGTCTCTGGTCCACGGT
Source organism: Leuresthes tenuis (assembly GCF_036924035.1). NCBI lineage: Eukaryota > Metazoa > Chordata > Actinopteri > Atheriniformes > Atherinopsidae > Leuresthes > Leuresthes tenuis. The sequence goes on from NW_027325384.1 coordinate 431,689, forward strand.
AATGTTCTGTCTCTGGTCCACGGTAATGTTCTGTCTCTGGTCCACGATAATGTTCGGTTTCACGGTAATGTTCCATTTCTGGTCCACGGTAATATTCTCTCTCTGGTCCACGATGATGTTCGATCTCTGGTCCACGATAATGTTCGGTTTCACGGTAATGTTCCGTCTCTGGTCCACGATAATGTTCGGTTTCACGGTAATGTTCCATTTCTGGTCCACGGTAATGTTCTCTCTCTGGTCCACGATAATGTTCGATCTCTGGTCCACTATAATGTTGGGTTTCACGGTAATGTTCCGTCTCTGGTCCACGATAATGTTGTGTTTCTGTTTCACGGTAATGTTCCCGTTCTGGTCCACGATAATGTTCTGTTTCGGTTTCACGGTAATGTTCTGTCTCTGGTCCACGGTAATGTTCTGTCTCTGGTCCACGGTAATGTTCGGTTTCACGGTAATGTTCCGTCTCTGGTCCACGGTAATGTTGTGTTTCTGTTTCACGGTAATGTTCCGTTTCTGGTCCACAATAATGTTGTGTTTCTGGTCCACGATAATGTTCGGTTTCACGATAATGTTCCGTCTCTGGTCCACGATAATGTTGTGTTTCTGTTTCACGGTAATGTTCCGTTTCTGGTCCACGATAATATTCTGTTTTGGTTTCACGGTAATGTTCCGTCTCTGGTCCACGGTAATGTTCTGTGTCTGGTCCACGATAATGTTGTGTTTCTGTTTCACGGTAATGTTCTGTCTCTGGTCCACGGTAATGTTCGGTTTCAAGGTAAAGTTCGGTCTATGGTCCACAGTAATGTTCTGTCTCTGGTCAACGGTAATGTTCTGTCTCTGGTCCACGGTAATGTTCTGTCTCTGGTCCACCGTAATGTTCTGTCTCTGGTCCACGGTAATGTTCGATCTCTGGTCCACGATAATGTTCGGTTTCACGGTAATGTTCCGTCTCTGGTCCACGATAATGTTCTGTTTCGGTTTCACGGTAATGTTCCGTTTCTGGTCCACGATAATGTTCTGTTTCGGTTTCACGGTAATGTTCCGTCTCTGGTCCACGATAATGTTGTGTTTCTGTTTCACGGTAATGTTCCGTTTCTGGTCCATGATAATGTTCTGTTTCACGGTAATGTTCTGTCTCTGGTACATGGTAATGTTCTGTCTCTGGTCCACGGTAATGTTCGGTTTCAAGGTAAAGTTCGGTCTCTGGTCCACAGTAATGTTCTGTCTCTGGTCCACGGTAATGTTCTGTCTCTGTTCCACGGTAATGTTCTGTCTCTGGTCCACGGTAATGTTCTGTCTCGGGTCCACGGTACTGTTCTGTCTCTGGTCCACGATAATGTTCGATCTCTGGTCCACGATAATGTTCGGTTTCACGGTAATGTTCCGTCTCTGGTCCACGATAATGTTGTGTTTTTGTTTCACGGTAATGTTTCGTTTCTGGTCCATGGTAATGTTCTGTCTCTGGTCCACGGTAATGTTCTGTCTCTGGTCCATGGTAATGTTCTGTCTCTGGTCCACGGTAATGTTCGGTTTCAAGGTAAAGTTCGGTCTCTGGTCCACAGTAATGTTCTGTCTCTGGTCCACAGTAATGTTCTGTCTCTGGTCCACGGTAATGTTCTGTCTCGGGTCCACGGTACTGTTCTGTCTCTGGTCCACGATAATGTTCGATCTCTGGTCCACGATAATGTTCGGTTTCACGGTAATGTTCCGTCTCTGGTCCACGATAATGTTGTGTTTCTGTTTCACGGTAATGTTCCGTTTCTGGTCCATGATAATGTTCTGTTTCACGGTAATGTTCTGTCTCTGGTCCATGGTAATGTTCTGTCTCTGGTCCACGGTAATGTTCGGTTTCACGGTAATGTTCCGTCTCTGGTCCACGATAATGTTCTGTTTCTGTATCACGGTAATGTTCCCTTTCTGGTCCACGATAATTTTGTGTTTCTGTTTCACGGTAATGTTCCGTTTCTGGTCCACGATAATGTTTGGTTTCACGGTAATGTTCTGTCTCTGGTCCACGGTAATGTTCTGTCTCTGGTCCACGATAATGTTCCGTCTTTGGTCCACGATAATGTTCTGTCTCTGGTCCATGATAATGTTCCGTTTATGGTCCACGATAATGTTCTGTTTCGGTTTCACGGTAATGTTGTGTTTCTGTTTCATGATAATTTTCTGTCTCTGGTTCACGGTAATGTTCTGTCTCTGGTCCATGATAATGTTCGGTTTCACGGTAATGTTCCATTTCTGGTCCACGGTAATATTCTCTCTCTGGTCCACGATGATGTTCGATCTCTGGTCCACGATAATGTTCGGTTTCACGGTAATGTTCCGTCTCTGGTCCACGATAATGTTCGGTTTCACGGTAATGTTCCATTTCTGGTCCACGGTAATGTTCTCTCTCTGGTCCACGATAATGTTCGATCTCTGGTACACGATAATGTTGGGTTTCACGGTAATGTTCCGTCTCTGGTCCACGATAATGTTGTGTTTCTGTTTCAAGGTAAAGTTCGGTCTCTGGTCCACAGTAATGTTCTGTCTCTGGTCCACGGTAATGTTCTGTCTCTGGTCCACGGTAATGTTCTGTCTCTGGTCCACGGTAATGTTCGGTTTCACGGTAATGTTCCATCTCTGGTCCACGGTAATGTTGTGTTTCTGTTTCACGGTAATGTTCCGTTTCTGGTCCACAATAATGTTGTGTTTCTGGTCCACGATAATGTTCGGTTTCACGATAATGTTCCGTTTCTGGTCAACGATAATGTTCTGTTTAGGTTTCACGGTAATGTTCTGTCTCTGGTCCACGATAATGTTCCGTCTCTGGTCCACGATAATGTTCTGTCTCTGATCCACGATAATGTTCTGTCTCTGGTGCACGATAATGTTCCGTTTCTGGTCCACGATAATGTTCTCTTTCGGTTTCACGGTAATGTTCTGTCTCTGGTCCACGATAATGTTCTGTTTCGGTTTCACGGTAATGTTCCGTTTCTGGTCCACGATAATATTCTGTTTCGGTTTCACGGTAATGTTCCGTCTCTGGTCCACGGTAATGTTCTGTGTCTGGTCCACGATAATGTTGTGTTTCTGTTTCACGGTAATGTTCTGTCTCTGGTCCACGGTAATGTTCGGTTTCAAGGTAAAGTTCGGTCTATGGTCCACAGTAATGTTCTGTCTCTGGTCCACGGTAATGTTCGGTCTCTGGTCAACGGTAATGTTCTGTCTCTGGTCCACGGTAATGTTCTGTCTCTGGTCCACGGTAATGTTCTGTCTCTGGTCCACGGTAATGTTCGATCTCTGGTCCACGATAATGTTCGGTTTCACGGTAATGTTCCGTCTCTGGTCCACGATAATTTTGTGTTTCTGTTTCACGGTAATGTTCTGTTTCGGTTTCCCGGTAATGTTCTGTCTCTGGTCCACGGTAATGATCTGTGTCTGGTCCACGATATTGTTCGGTTTCACGGTAATGTTCCGTTTCTGGTCCACGATAATGTTCTGTTTCGGTTTCACGGTAATGTTCTTTCTCTGGTCAACGATTATGTTCCGTTTCTGGTCCACGATAATGTTCTGTTTTAGTTTCACGATAATGTTCTGTCTCTGGTCCACGGTAATGTTCTGTTTCTGTTTCACGGTAATGTTCCGTTTCTGGTCCACGATAATGTTGTGTTTCTGTTTCACGGTAATGTTCCGTTTCTGGTCCACGATAATGTTCTGTTTCGGGTTCACGGTAATGTTCCATTTCTGGTTCACGATAATGTTCTGTTTCGGTTTCACGGTAATGTTCCGTCTCTGGTCCATGGTAATGTTCGGTTTCAAGGTAAAGTTCGGTCTCTGGTCCACGGTAATGTTCTGTCTCTGGTCCACGGTAATGTTCTGTCTCTGGTCCACGGTAATGTTCTGTCTCTGGTCCACGGTAATGTTCTGTCTCTGGTCCACGGTAATGTTCTGTCTCTGGTCCACGGTAATGTTCTGTCTCTGGTCCACGGTAATGTTCGGTTTCACGGTAATGTTCCATTTCTGGTCCACGGTAATATTCTCTCTCTGGTCCACGATGATGTTCGATCTCTGGTCCACGATAATGTTCGGTTTCACGGTAATGTTCCGTCTCTGGTCCACGATAATGTTCGGTTTCACGGTAATGTTCCATTTCTGGTCCACGGTAATGTTCTCTCTCTGGTCCACGATAATGTTCGATCTCTGGTCCACTATAATGTTGGGTTTCACGGTAATGTTCCGTCTCTGGTCCACGATAATGTTGTGTTTCTGTTTCACGGTAATATTCCCGTTCTGGTCCACGATAATGTTCTGTTTCGGTTTCACGGTAATGTTCTGTCTCTGGTCCACGGTAATGTTCTGTCTCTGGTCCACGGTAATGTTCGGTTTCACGGTAATGTTCCGTCTCTGGTCCACGGTAATGTTGTGTTTCTGTTTCACGGTAATCTTCCGTTTCTGGTCCACAATAATGTTGTGTTTCTGGTCCACGATAATGTTCGGTTTCACGATAATGTTCCGTCTCTGGTCCACGATAATGTTGTGTTTCTGTTTCACGGTAATGTTCCGTTTCTGGTCCACGATAATATTCTGTTTTGGTTTCACGGTAATGTTCCGTCTCTGGTCCACGGTAATGTTCTGTGTCTGGTCCACGATAATGTTGTGTTTCTGTTTCACGGTAATGTTCTGTCTCTGGTCCACGGTAATGTTCGGTTTCAAGGTAAAGTTCGGTCTATGGTCCACAGTAATGTTCTGTCTCTGGTCAACGGTAATGTTCTGTCTCTGGTCCACGGTAATGTTCTGTCTCTGGTCCACCGTAATGTTCTGTCTCTGGTCCACGGTAATGTTCGATCTCTGGTCCACGATAATGTTCGGTTTCACGGTAATGTTCCGTCTCTGGTCCACGATAATGTTCTGTTTCGGTTTCACGGTAATGTTCCGTTTCTGGTCCACGATAATGTTCTGTTTCGGTTTCACGGTAATGTTCCGTCTCTGGTCCACGATAATGTTGTGTTTCTGTTTCACGGTAATGTTCCGTTTCTGGTCCATGATAATGTTCTGTTTCACGGTAATGTTCTGTCTCTGGTACATGGTAATGTTCTGTCTCTGGTCCACGGTAATGTTCGGTTTCAAGGTAAAGTTCGGTCTCTGGTCCACAGTAATGTTCTGTCTCTGGTCCACGGTAATGTTCTGTCTCTGTTCCACGGTAATGTTCTGTCTCTGGTCCACGGTAATGTTCTGTCTCGGGTCCACGGTACTGTTCTGTCTCTGGTCCACGATAATGTTCGATCTCTGGTCCACGATAATGTTCGGTTTCACGGTAATGTTCCGTCTCTGGTCCACGATAATGTTGTGTTTTTGTTTCACGGTAATGTTTCGTTTCTGGTCCATGGTAATGTTCTGTCTCTGGTCCACGGTAATGTTCTGTCTCTGGTCCATGGTAATGTTCTGTCTCTGGTCCACGGTAATGTTCGGTTTCAAGGTAAAGTTCGGTCTCTGGTCCACAGTAATGTTCTGTCTCTGGTCCACAGTAATGTTCTGTCTCTGGTCCACGGTAATGTTCTGTCTCGGGTCCACGGTACTGTTCTGTCTCTGGTCCACGATAATGTTCGATCTCTGGTCCACGATAATGTTCGGTTTCACGGTAATGTTCCGTCTCTGGTCCACGATAATGTTGTGTTTCTGTTTCACGGTAATGTTCCGTTTCTGGTCCATGATAATGTTCTGTTTCACGGTAATGTTCTGTCTCTGGTCCATGGTAATGTTCTGTCTCTGGTCCACGGTAATGTTCGGTTTCACGGTAATGTTCCGTCTCTGGTCCACGATAATGTTCTGTTTCTGTATCACGGTAATGTTCCCTTTCTGGTCCACGATAATTTTGTGTTTCTGTTTCACGGTAATGTTCCGTTTCTGGTCCACGATAATGTTTGGTTTCACGGTAATGTTCTGTCTCTGGTCCACGATAATGTTCTGTCTCTGGTCCATGATAATGTTCCGTTTATGGTCCACGATAATGTTCTGTTTCGGTTTCACGGTAATGTTGTGTTTCTGTTTCATGATAATTTTCTGTCTCTGGTTCACGGTAATGTTCTGTCTCTGGTCCATGATAATGTTCGGTTTCACGGTAATGTTCCATTTCTGGTCCACGGTAATATTCTCTCTCTGGTCCACGATGATGTTCGATCTCTGGTCCACGATAATGTTCGGTTTCACGGTAATGTTCCGTCTCTGGTCCACGATAATGTTCGGTTTCACGGTAATGTTCCATTTCTGGTCCACGGTAATGTTCTCTCTCTGGTCCACGATAATGTTCGATCTCTGGTACACGATAATGTTGGGTTTCACGGTAATGTTCCGTCTCTGGTCCACGATAATGTTGTGTTTCTGTTTCAAGGTAAAGTTCGGTCTCTGGTCCACAGTAATGTTCTGTCTCTGGTCCACGGTAATGTTCTGTCTCTGGTCCACGGTAATGTTCTGTCTCTGGTCCACGGTAATGTTCGGTTTCACGGTAATGTTCCATCTCTGGTCCACGGTAATGTTGTGTTTCTGTTTCACGGTAATGTTCCGTTTCTGGTCCACAATAATGTTGTGTTTCTGGTCCACGATAATGTTCGGTTTCACGATAATGTTCCGTTTCTGGTCAACGATAATGTTCTGTTTAGGTTTCACGGTAATGTTCTGTCTCTGGTCCACGATAATGTTCCGTCTCTGGTCCACGATAATGTTCTGTCTCTGATCCACGATAATGTTCTGTCTCTGGTGCACGATAATGTTCCGTTTCTGGTCCACGATAATGTTCTCTTTCGGTTTCACGGTAATGTTCTGTCTCTGGTCCACGATAATGTTCTGTTTCGGTTTCACGGTAATGTTCCGTTTCTGGTCCACGATAATATTCTGTTTCGGTTTCACGGTAATGTTCCGTCTCTGGTCCACGGTAATGTTCTGTGTCTGGTCCACGATAATGTTGTGTTTCTGTTTCACGGTAATGTTCTGTCTCTGGTCCACGGTAATGTTCGGTTTCAAGGTAAAGTTCGGTCTATGGTCCACAGTAATGTTCTGTCTCTGGTCCACGGTAATGTTCGGTCTCTGGTCAACGGTAATGTTCTGTCTCTGGTCCACGGTAATGTTCTGTCTCTGGTCCACGGTAATGTTCTGTCTCTGGTCCACGGTAATGTTCGATCTCTGGTCCACGATAATGTTCGGTTTCACGGTAATGTTCCGTCTCTGGTCCACGATAATGTTCTGATTCGGTTTCACGGTAATGTTCCGTTTCAGGTCCTTGATAATGTTCTGTTTCAGTTTCACGGTAATGTTCAGTCTCTGGTCCACGGTAATGTTCCGTCTCTGGTCCACGATAATGTTGTGTTTCTGTTTCACGGTAATGTTCCGTTTCTGGTCCATGATAATGTTCTGTTTCACGGTAATGTTCTGTCTCTGGTCCATGGTAATGTTCTGTCTCTGGTCCACGGTAATGTTCGGTTTCAAGGTAAAGTTCGGTCTCTGGTCCACAGTAATGTTCTGTCTCTGGTCCACGGTAATGTTCGGTTTCAAGGTAAAGTTCGGTCTATGGTCCACAGTAATGTTCTGTCTCTGGTCCACGGTAATGTTCGGTCTCTGGTCAACGGTAATGTTCTGTCTCTGGTCCACGGTAATGTTCCGTCTCTGGTCCACGATAATGTTGTGTTTCTGTTTCAAGGTAAAGTTCGGTCTCTGGTCCACAGTAATGTTCTGTCTCTGGTCCACGGTAATGTTCTGTCTCTGGTCCACGGTAATGTTCTGTCTCTGGTCCACGGTAATGTTCGGTTTCACGGTAATGTTCCATCTCTGGTCCACGGTAATGTTGTGTTTCTGTTTCACGGTAATGTTCCGTTTCTGGTCCACAATAATGTTGTGTTTCTGGTCCACGATAATGTTCGGTTTCACGATAATGTTCCGTTTCTGGTCAACGATAATGTTCTGTTTAGGTTTCACGGTAATGTTCTGTCTCTGGTCCACGATAATGTTCCGTCTCTGGTCCACGATAATGTTCTGTCTCTGATCCACGATAATGTTCTGTCTCTGGTGCACGATAATGTTCCGTTTCTGGTCCACGATAATGTTCTCTTTCGGTTTCACGGTAATGTTCTGTCTCTGGTCCACGATAATGTTCTGTTTCGGTTTCACGGTAATGTTCCGTTTCTGGTCCACGATAATATTCTGTTTCGGTTTCACGGTAATGTTCCGTCTCTGGTCCACGGTAATGTTCTGTGTCTGGTCCACGATAATGTTGTGTTTCTGTTTCACGGTAATGTTCTGTCTCTGGTCCACGGTAATGTTCGGTTTCAAGGTAAAGTTCGGTCTATGGTCCACAGTAATGTTCTGTCTCTGGTCCACGGTAATGTTCGGTCTCTGGTCAACGGTAATGTTCTGTCTCTGGTCCACGGTAATGTTCTGTCTCTGGTCCACGGTAATGTTCTGTCTCTGGTCCACGGTAATGTTCGATCTCTGGTCCACGATAATGTTCGGTTTCACGGTAATGTTCCGTCTCTGGTCCACGATAATGTTCTGATTCGGTTTCACGGTAATGTTCCGTTTCAGGTCCTTGATAATGTTCTGTTTCAGTTTCACGGTAATGTTCAGTCTCTGGTCCACGGTAATGTTCCGTCTCTGGTCCACGATAATGTTCTGTTTCTGTTTCACGGTAATGTTCCGTTTCTGGTCCATGATAATGTTCTGTTTCACGGTAATGTTCTGTCTCTGGTCCATGGTAATGTTCTGTCTCTGGTCCACGGTAATGTTCGGTTTCAAGGTAAAGTTCGGTCTCTGGTCCACAGTAATGTTCTGTCTCTGGTCCACGGTAATGTTCTGTCTCTGGTCCACGGTAATGTTCTGTCTCTGGTCCACGGTAATGTTCTGTCTCGGGTCCACGGTACTGTTCTGTCTCTGGTCCACGATAATGTTCGATCTCTGGTCAACGATAATGTTCGGTTTCACGGTAATGTTCCGTCTCTGGTCCACGATAATGTTCTGTTTCTGTATCACGGTAATGTTCCGTTTCTGGTCCACGATAATTTTGTGTTTCTGTTTAACGGTAATGTTCCGTTTCTGGTCCACGATAATGTTTGGTTTCACGGTAATGTTCTGTCTCTGGTCCACGGTAATGTTCCGTTTCTGGTCCACGATAATGTTCGGTTTCACGGTAATGTTCTGTCTCTGGTCCACGGTAATGTTCTGTCTCTGGTCCACGATAATGTTCCGTCTTTGGTCCACGATAATGTTCTGTCTCTGGTCCACGATAATGTTCCGTTTCTGGTCCACGATAATGTTCTCTTTCGGTTTCACGGTAATGTTCTGTCTCTGGTCCACGATAATGTTCCGTCTCTGGTCCACGATAATGTTCTGTCTCTGATTCACGATAATGTTCTGTCTCTGGTCCACGATAATGTTCTGTCTCTGGTCCACGGTAATGTTCTGTGTCTGGTCCACGATAATGTTGTTTTTCTGTTTCACGGTAATGTTCTGTCTCTGGTCAACGGTAATGTTCGGTTTCAAGGTAAAGTTCGGTCTATGGTCCACAGTAATGTTCTGTCTCTGGTCCACGGTAATGTTCGGTCTCTGGTCAACGGTAATGTTCTGTCTCTGGTCCACGGTAATGTTCTGTCTCTGGTCCACGGTAATGTTCTGTCTCTGGTCCACGGTAATGTTCGATCTCTGGTCCACGATAATGTTCGGTTTCACGGTAATGTTCCGTCTCTGGTCCACGATAATGTTCTGTTTCGGTTTCACGGTAATGTTCCGTTTCAGGTCCTTGATAATGTTCTATTTCGGTTTCACGGTAATGTTCAGTCTCTGGTCCACGGTAATGTTCCGTCTCTGGTCCACGATAATGTTGTGTTTCTGTTTCACGGTAATGTTCCGTTTCTGGTCCATGATAATGTTCTGTTTCACGGTAATGTTCTGTCTCTGGTCCATGGTAATGTTCTGTCTCTGGTCCACGGTAATGTTCGGTTTCAAGGTAAAGTTTGGTCTCTGGTCCACAGTAATGTTCTGTCTCTGGTCCACGGTAATGTTCTGTCTCTGGTCCACGGTAATGTTCTGTCTCTGGTCCACGGTAATGTTCGATCTCTGGTCCACGATAATGTTCGGTTTCACGGTAATGTTCCGTCTCTGGTCCACGATAATGTTCTGTTTCTGTTTCACGGTAATGTTCCATTTCTGGTCCACGATAATTTTGTGTTTCTGTTTCACGGTAATGTTCCGTTTCTGGTCCACGATAATGTTATGTTTCGGTTTCACGGTAATGTTCTGTCTCTGGTCCATGGTAATGTTCTGTCTCTGGTCCACGATAATGTTCGGTTTCACGGTAATGTTCCGTCTCTGGTCCACGATAATGTTCCGTCTTTGGTCCACGATAATGTTCTGTCTCTGTTCCATGATAATGTTCCGTTTATGGTCCACGATAATGTTCTGTTTCTGTTTAACGGTAATGTTCGGTTTCACGGTAATGTTCTGTCTCTGGTCCACGCTAATGTTCTGTTTCTGTTACACGGTAATGTTCCATTTCTGGTCCACGATAATGTTGTGTTTCTGTTTCACGGTAATGTTTCGTTTCTGGTCCACGAGAATGTTCTGTTTCGGTTTCACGGTAATGTTACGTTTCTGGTACACGATAATGTTCTGTTTCGGTTTCACGGTAATGTTCCGTCTCTGATCCACGGTAAAGTTCCGTCTCTGGTCCACGATAATGTTGTGTTTCTGTTTCACGGTAATGTTTCGTTTTTGGTCCACGATAATGTTCTGTTTCGGTTTCACGGTAATGTTCCGTTTCTGGTACACGATAATGTTCTGTTTTGGTTTCACGGTAATGTTCCGTCTCTGATCCACGGTAATGTTCCGTCTCTGGTCCACAATAATGTTCTGTTTCGGTTTCACGGTAATGTTCTGTCTCTGGTCCATGGTAATGTTCTGTCTCTGGTCCACGATAATGTTCGGTTTCACGGTAATGTTCCGTCTCTGGTCCACGATAATGTTCCGTCTTTGGTCCACGATAATGTTCTGTCTCTGGTCCATGATAATGTTCCGTTTCTGGTCCACGATAATGTTCTGTTTCTGTTTCACGGTAATGTTCTGTCTCTGGTCGTTCTGTTTCTGTTTCACGGTAATGTTCCGTTTCTGGTCCACGATTATGTTGTGTTTCTGTTTCACGGTAATGTTCCGTTTCTGGTCCACGATAATGTTGTGTTTCTGTTTCACGGCAATGTTTCGTTTCTGGTCCACGATAATGTTCTGTTTCGGTTTCACGGTAATGTTCCGTTTCTGGTACACGATAATGATCTGTTTCGGTTTCACGGTAATGTTCCGTTTCTGGTCCACGATAATGTTGTGTTTCTGTTTCACGGTAATGTTCCGTTTCTGGTCCACGATAATGTTGTGTTTCTGTTTCACGGTAATGTTCCGTTTCTGGTCCACAATAATGTTCTGTTTCTGTTTCACGGTAATGTTCCGTTTCTGGTCAACGATAATGTTGTGTTTCTGTTTCACGGTAATGTTCAGTCTCTGGTCCACGATAATGTTCGGTTTCACGGTAATGTTCCGTCTCTGGTCCACGATAATGTTCTGTTTCTGTTTCACGGTAATGTTCCGTTTCTGGTCCACAATAATGTTCTGTTTCTGTTTCACGGTAATGTTCGATCTCTGGTCCACGATAATGTTCGGTTTCACGGTAATGTTCCATTTCTGGTCCACGGTAATATTCTCTCTCTGGTCCACGATGATGTTCGATCTCTGGTCCACGATAATGTTCGGTTTCACGGTAATGTTCCGTCTCTGGTCCACGATAATGTTCTGTTTCGGTTTCACGGTAATGTTCTGTCTCCGGTCCACGGTAATGTTCTGTCTCTGGTCCACGGTAATGTTCGGTTTCACGGTAATGTTCCGTCTCTGGTCCACGGTAATGTTGTGTTTCTGTTTCACGGTAATGTTCCGTTTCTGGTCCACAATAATGTTGTGTTTCTGGTCCACGATAATGTTCGGTTTCACGATAATATTCCGTTTCTGGTCAACGATAATGTTCTGTTTAGGTTTCACGGTAATGTTCTGTCTCTGGTCCACGAAAATGTTCCGTCTCTGGTCCACGATAATGTTCTGTCTCTGATCCACCATAATGTTCTGTCTCTGGTCCACGATAATGTTCCGTTTCTGGTCCACGATAATGTTCTTTTTCGGTTTCACGGTAATGTTCTGTCTCTGGTCCACGATAATGTTCCGTTTCTGGTCCACGATAATGTTCTGTTTAGGTTTCACGGTAATGTTCTGTTTTGGTTTCAAGGTAATGTTCTGTCTCTGGTCCACGGTAATGTTCCGTTTCTGTTTCAAGGTAATGTTCTGTTTACGTTTCACGGTAATGTTCTGTCTCTGGTCCACGGTAATGTTGTGTTTCTGTTTCACGGTAATGTTCCGTCGCTGGTCCACGATAATGTTCGGTTTCACGATAATTTTCCGTTTCTGGTGCACGATAATGTTCTGTTTAGGTTTCACGGTAATGTTCTTTCTCTGGTCCACGATAATGTTCCGTCTCTGGTCCACGATAATGTTGTGTTTCTGTTTCACGGTAATGTTCCGTTTCTGGTCCATGATAATGTTCTGTTTCATGGTAATGTTCTGTCTCTGGTCCATGGTAATATTCTGTCTCTGGTCCACGGTAATGTTCGGTTTCAAGGTAAAGTTCGGTCTCTGGTCCACGGTAATGTTCTGTCTCTGGTCCACGGTAATGTTCTGTCTCTGGTACACGGTAATGTTCTGTCTCTGGTCCACGGAAATGTTCTGTCTCTGGTCCACGGTAATGTTCTGTCTCTGGTCAACGGTAATGTTCGATCTCTGGTCCACGATAATGTTCGGTTTCACGGTAATGTTCCGTCTCTGGTCCACGATAATTTTGTGTTTCTGTTTCACGGTAATGTTCTGTTTCGGTTTCCCGGTAATGTTCTGTCTCTGGTCCACGGTAATGATCTGTGTCTGGTCCACGATATTGTTCGGTTTCACGGTAATGTTCCGTTTCTGGTCCACGATAATGTTCTGTTTCGGTTTCACGGTAATGTTCTTTCTCTGGTCAACGATTATGTTCCGTTTCTGGTCCACGATAATGTTCTGTTTTAGTTTCACGATAATGTTCTGTCTCTGGTCCACGGTAATGTTCTGTGTCTGTTTCACGGTAATGTTCCGTTTCTGGTCCACGATAATGTTGTGTTTCTGTTTCACGGTAATGTTCTGTTTCTGGTCCACGATAATGTTCTGTTTCGGGTTCACGGTAATGTTCCATTTCTGGTTCACGATAATGTTCTGTTTCGGTTTCACGGTAATGTTCCGTCTCTGGTCAACGGTAATGTTCTGTCTCTGGTCCACGGTAATGTTCCGTCTCTGGTCCACGATAATGTTGTGTTTCTGTTTCAAGGTAAAGTTCGGTCTCTGGTCCACAGTAATGTTCTGTCTCTGGTCCACGGTAATGTTCTGTCTCTGGTCCACGGTAATGTTCTGTCTCTGGTCCACGGTAATGTTCGGTTTCACGGTAATGTTCCATCTCTGGTCCACGGTAATGTTGTGTTTCTGTTTCACGGTAATGTTCCGTTTCTGGTCCACAATAATGTTGTGTTTCTGGTCCACGATAATGTTCGGTTTCACGATAATGTTCCGTTTCTGGTCAACGATAATGTTCTGTTTAGGTTTCACGGTAATGTTCTGTCTCTGGTCCACGATAATGTTCCGTCTCTGGTCCACGATAATGTTCTGTCTCTGATCCACGATAATGTTCTGTCTCTGGTGCACGATAATGTTCCGTTTCTGGTCCACGATAATGTTCTCTTTCGGTTTCACGGTAATGTTCTGTCTCTGGTCCACGATAATGTTCTGTTTCGGTTTCACGGTAATGTTCCGTTTCTGGTCCACGATAATATTCTGTTTCGGTTTCACGGTAATGTTCCGTCTCTGGTCCACGGTAATGTTCTGTGTCTGGTCCACGATAATGTTGTGTTTCTGTTTCACGGTAATGTTCTGTCTCTGGTCCACGGTAATGTTCGGTTTCAAGGTAAAGTTCGGTCTATGGTCCACAGTAATGTTCTGTCTCTGGTCCACGGTAATGTTCGGTCTCTGGTCAACGGTAATGTTCTGTCTCTGGTCCACGGTAATGTTCTGTCTCTGGTCCACGGTAATGTTCTGTCTCTGGTCCACGGTAATGTTCGATCTCTGGTCCACGATAATGTTCGGTTTCACGGTAATGTTCCGTCTCTGGTCCACGATAATGTTCTGATTCGGTTTCACGGTAATGTTCCGTTTCAGGTCCTTGATAATGTTCTGTTTCAGTTTCACGGTAATGTTCAGTCTCTGGTCCACGGTAATGTTCCGTCTCTGGTCCACGATAATGTTCTGTTTCTGTTTCACGGTAATGTTCCGTTTCTGGTCCATGATAATGTTCTGTTTCACGGTAATGTTCTGTCTCTGGTCCATGGTAATGTTCTGTCTCTGGTCCACGGTAATGTTCGGTTTCAAGGTAAAGTTCGGTCTCTGGTCCACAGTAATGTTCTGTCTCTGGTCCACGGTAATGTTCTGTCTCTGGTCCACGGTAATGTTCTGTCTCTGGTCCACGGTAATGTTCTGTCTCGGGTCCACGGTACTGTTCTGTCTCTGGTCCACGATAATGTTCGATCTCTGGTCAACGATAATGTTCGGTTTCACGGTAATGTTCCGTCTCTGGTCCACGATAATGTTCTGTTTCTGTATCACGGTAATGTTCCGTTTCTGGTCCACGATAATTTTGTGTTTCTGTTTAACGGTAATGTTCCGTTTCTGGTCCACGATAATGTTTGGTTTCACGGTAATGTTCTGTCTCTGGTCCACGGTAATGTTCCGTTTCTGGTCCACGATAATGTTCGGTTTCACGGTAATGTTCTGTCTCTGGTCCACGGTAATGTTCTGTCTCTGGTCCACGATAATGTTCCGTCTTTGGTCCACGATAATGTTCTGTCTCTGGTCCACGATAATGTTCCGTTTCTGGTCCACGATAATGTTCTCTTTCGGTTTCACGGTAATGTTCTGTCTCTGGTCCACGATAATGTTCCGTCTCTGGTCCACGATAATGTTCTGTCTCTGATTCACGATAATGTTCTGTCTCTGGTCCACGATAATGTTCTGTCTCTGGTCCACGGTAATGTTCTGTGTCTGGTCCACGATAATGTTGTTTTTCTGTTTCACGGTAATGTTCTGTCTCTGGTCAACGGTAATGTTCGGTTTCAAGGTAAAGTTCGGTCTATGGTCCACAGTAATGTTCTGTCTCTGGTCCACGGTAATGTTCGGTCTCTGGTCAACGGTAATGTTCTGTCTCTGGTCCACGGTAATGTTCTGTCTCTGGTCCACGGTAATGTTCTGTCTCTGGTCCACGGTAATGTTCGATCTCTGGTCCACGATAATGTTCGGTTTCACGGTAATGTTCCGTCTCTGGTCCACGATAATGTTCTGTTTCGGTTTCACGGTAATGTTCCGTTTCAGGTCCTTGATAATGTTCTATTTCGGTTTCACGGTAATGTTCAGTCTCTGGTCCACGGTAATGTTCCGTCTCTGGTCCACGATAATGTTGTGTTTCTGTTTCACGGTAATGTTCCGTTTCTGGTCCATGATAATGTTCTGTTTCACGGTAATGTTCTGTCTCTGGTCCATGGTAATGTTCTGTCTCTGGTCCACGGTAATGTTCGGTTTCAAGGTAAAGTTTGGTCTCTGGTCCACAGTAATGTTCTGTCTCTGGTCCACGGTAATGTTCTGTCTCTGGTCCACGGTAATGTTCTGTCTCTGGTCCACGGTAATGTTCGATCTCTGGTCCACGATAATGTTCGGTTTCACGGTAATGTTCCGTCTCTGGTCCACGATAATGTTCTGTTTCTGTTTCACGGTAATGTTCCATTTCTGGTCCACGATAATTTTGTGTTTCTGTTTCACGGTAATGTTCCGTTTCTGGTCCACGATAATGTTATGTTTCGGTTTCACGGTAATGTTCTGTCTCTGGTCCATGGTAATGTTCTGTCTCTGGTCCACGATAATGTTCGGTTTCACGGTAATGTTCCGTCTCTGGTCCACGATAATGTTCCGTCTTTGGTCCACGATAATGTTCTGTCTCTGTTCCATGATAATGTTCCGTTTATGGTCCACGATAATGTTCTGTTTCTGTTTAACGGTAATGTTCTGTTTCACGGTAATGTTCTGTCTCTGGTCCACGCTAATGTTCTGTTTCTGTTACACGGTAATGTTCCATTTCTGGTCCACGATAATGTTGTGTTTCTGTTTCACGGTAATGTTTCGTTTCTGGTCCACGAGAATGTTCTGTTTCGGTTTCACGGTAATGTTACGTTTCTGGTACACGATAATGTTCTGTTTCGGTTTCACGGTAATGTTCCGTCTCTGATCCACGGTAAAGTTCCGTCTCTGGTCCACGATAATGTTGTGTTTCTGTTTCACGGTAATGTTTCGTTTTTGGTCCACGATAATGTTCTGTTTCGGTTTCACGGTAATGTTCCGTTTCTGGTACACGATAATGTTCTGTTTTGGTTTCACGGTAATGTTCCGTCTCTGATCCACGGTAATGTTCCGTCTCTGGTCCACAATAATGTTCTGTTTCGGTTTCACGGTAATGTTCTGTCTCTGGTCCATGGTAATGTTCTGTCTCTGGTCCACGATAATGTTCGGTTTCACGGTAATGTTCCGTCTCTGGTCCACGATAATGTTCCGTCTTTGGTCCACGATAATGTTCTGTCTCTGGTCCATGATAATGTTCCGTTTCTGGTCCACGATAATGTTCTGTTTCTGTTTCACGGTAATGTTCTGTCTCTGGTCGTTCTGTTTCTGTTTCACGGTAATGTTCCGTTTCTGGTCCACGATTATGTTGTGTTTCTGTTTCACGGTAATGTTCCGTTTCTGGTCCACGATAATGTTGTGTTTCTGTTTCACGGCAATGTTTCGTTTCTGGTCCACGATAATGTTCTGTTTCGGTTTCACGGTAATGTTCCGTTTCTGGTACACGATAATGATCTGTTTCGGTTTCACGGTAATGTTCCGTTTCTGGTCCACGATAATGTTGTGTTTCTGTTTCACGGTAATGTTCCGTTTCTGGTCCACGATAATGTTGTGTTTCTGTTTCACGGTAATGTTCCGTTTCTGGTCCACAATAATGTTCTGTTTCTGTTTCACGGTAATGTTCCGTTTCTGGTCAACGATAATGTTGTGTTTCTGTTTCACGGTAATGTTCAGTCTCTGGTCCACGATAATGTTCGGTTTCACGGTAATGTTCCGTCTCTGGTCCACGATAATGTTCTGTTTCTGTTTCACGGTAATGTTCCGTTTCTGGTCCACAATAATGTTCTGTTTCTGTTTCACGGTAATGTTCGATCTCTGGTCCACGATAATGTTCGGTTTCACGGTAATGTTCCATTTCTGGTCCACGGTAATATTCTCTCTCTGGTCCACGATGATGTTCGATCTCTGGTCCACGATAATGTTCGGTTTCACGGTAATGTTCCGTCTCTGGTCCACGATAATGTTCTGTTTCGGTTTCACGGTAATGTTCTGTCTCCGGTCCACGGTAATGTTCTGTCTCTGGTCCACGGTAATGTTCGGTTTCACGGTAATGTTCCGTCTCTGGTCCACGGTAATGTTGTGTTTCTGTTTCACGGTAATGTTCCGTTTCTGGTCCACAATAATGTTGTGTTTCTGGTCCACGATAATGTTCGGTTTCACGATAATATTCCGTTTCTGGTCAACGATAATGTTCTGTTTAGGTTTCACGGTAATGTTCTGTCTCTGGTCCACGAAAATGTTCCGTCTCTGGTCCACGATAATGTTCTGTCTCTGATCCACCATAATGTTCTGTCTCTGGTCCACGATAATGTTCCGTTTCTGGTCCACGATAATGTTCTTTTTCGGTTTCACGGTAATGTTCTGTCTCTGGTCCACGATAATGTTCCGTTTCTGGTCCACGATAATGTTCTGTTTAGGTTTCACGGTAATGTTCTGTTTTGGTTTCAAGGTAATGTTCTGTCTCTGGTCCACGGTAATGTTCCGTTTCTGTTTCAAGGTAATGTTCTGTTTACGTTTCACGGTAATGTTCTGTCTCTGGTCCACGGTAATGTTGTGTTTCTGTTTCACGGTAATGTTCCGTCGCTGGTCCACGATAATGTTCGGTTTCACGATAATTTTCCGTTTCTGGTGCACGATAATGTTCTGTTTAGGTTTCACGGTAATGTTCTTTCTCTGGTCCACGATAATGTTCCGTCTCTGGTCCACGATAATGTTGTGTTTCTGTTTCACGGTAATGTTCCGTTTCTGGTCCATGATAATGTTCTGTTTCATGGTAATGTTCTGTCTCTGGTCCATGGTAATATTCTGTCTCTGGTCCACGGTAATGTTCGGTTTCAAGGTAAAGTTCGGTCTCTGGTCCACGGTAATGTTCTGTCTCTGGTCCACGGTAATGTTCTGTCTCTGGTACACGGTAATGTTCTGTCTCTGGTCCACGGAAATGTTCTGTCTCTGGTCCACGGTAATGTTCTGTCTCTGGTCAACGGTAATGTTCGATCTCTGGTCCACGATAATGTTCGGTTTCACGGTAATGTTCCGTCTCTGGTCCACGATAATTTTGTGTTTCTGTTTCACGGTAATGTTCTGTTTCGGTTTCCCGGTAATGTTCTGTCTCTGGTCCACGGTAATGATCTGTGTCTGGTCCACGATATTGTTCGGTTTCACGGTAATGTTCCGTTTCTGGTCCACGATAATGTTCTGTTTCGGTTTCACGGTAATGTTCTTTCTCTGGTCAACGATTATGTTCCGTTTCTGGTCCACGATAATGTTCTGTTTTAGTTTCACGATAATGTTCTGTCTCTGGTCCACGGTAATGTTCTGTGTCTGTTTCACGGTAATGTTCCGTTTCTGGTCCACGATAATGTTGTGTTTCTGTTTCACGGTAATGTTCCGTTTCTGGTCCACGATAATGTTCTGTTTCGGGTTCACGGTAATGTTCCATTTCTGGTTCACGATAATGTTCTGTTTCGGTTTCACGGTAATGTTCCGTCTCTGGTCCATGGTAATGTTCGGTTTCAAGGTAAAGTTCGGTCTCTGGTCCACAGTAATGTTCTGTCTCTGGTCCACGGTAATGTTCTGTCTCTGGTCCACGGTAATGTTCTGTCTCTGGTCCACGGTAATGTTCTGTCTCTGGTCCACGGTAATGTTCTGTCTCTGGTCCACGGTAATGTTCTGTCTCTGGTCCACGGTAATGTTCTGTCTCTGGTCCACGATAATGTTCGGTTTCACGGTAATGTTCCATTTCTGGTCCACGGTAATATTCTCTCTCTGGTCCACGATGATGTTCGATCTCTGGTCCACGATAATGTTGTGTTTCTGTTTCACGGTAATGTTCCCGTTCTGGTCCACGATAATGTTCTGTTTCGGTTTCACGGTAATGTTCTGTCTCTGGTCCACGGTAATGTTCTGTCTCTGGTCCACGGTAATGTTCGGTTTCACGGTAATGTTCCGTCTCTGGTCCACGGTAATGTTGTGTTTCTGTTTCACGGTAATGTTCCGTTTCTGGTCCACAATAATGTTGTGTTTCTGGTCCACGATAATGTTCGGTTTCACGATAATGTTCCGTCTCTGGTCCACGATAATGTTGTGTTTCTGTTTCACGGTAATGTTCCGTTTCTGGTCCACGATAATATTCTGTTTTGGTTTCACGGTAATGTTCCGTCTCTGGTCCACGGTAATGTTCTGTGTCTGGTCCACGATAATGTTGTGTTTCTGTTTCACGGTAATGTTCTGTCTCTGGTCCACGGTAATGTTCGGTTTCAAGGTAAAGTTCGGTCTATGGTCCACAGTAATGTTCTGTCTCTGGTCAACGGTAATGTTCTGTCTCTGGTCCACGGTAATGTTCTGTCTCTGGTCCACCGTAATGTTCTGTCTCTGGTCCACGGTAATGTTCGATCTCTGGTCCACGATAATGTTCGGTTTCACGGTAATGTTCCGTCTCTGGTCCACGATAATGTTCTGTTTCGGTTTCACGGTAATGTTCCGTTTCTGGTCCACGATAATGTTCTGTTTCGGTTTCACGGTAATGTTCCCTCTCTGGTCCACGATAATGTTGTGTTTCTGTTTCACGGTAATGTTCCGTTTCTGGTCCATGATAATGTTCTGTTTCACGGTAATGTTCTGTCTCTGGTACATGGTAATGTTCTGTCTCTGGTCCACGGTAATGTTCGGTTTCAAGGTAAAGTTCGGTCTCTGGTCCACAGTAATGTTCTGTCTCTGGTCCACGGTAATGTTCTGTCTCTGTTCCACGGTAATGTTCTGTCTCTGGTCCACGGTAATGTTCTGTCTCGGGTCCACGGTACTGTTCTGTCTCTGGTCCACGATAATGTTCGATCTCTGGTCCACGATAATGTTCGGTTTCACGGTAATGTTCCGTCTCTGGTCCACGATAATGTTGTGTTTTTGTTTCACGGTAATGTTTCGTTTCTGGTCCATGGTAATGTTCTGTCTCTGGTCCACGGTAATGTTCTGTCTCTGGTCCATGGTAATGTTCTGTCTCTGGTCCACGGTAATGTTCGGTTTCAAGGTAAAGTTCGGTCTCTGGTCCACAGTAATGTTCTGTCTCTGGTCCACAGTAATGTTCTGTCTCTGGTCCACGGTAATGTTCTGTCTCGGGTCCACGGTACTGTTCTGTCTCTGGTCCACGATAATGTTCGATCTCTGGTCCACGATAATGTTCGGTTTCACGGTAATGTTCCGTCTCTGGTCCACGATAATGTTGTGTTTCTGTTTCACGGTAATGTTCCGTTTCTGGTCCATGATAATGTTCTGTTTCACGGTAATGTTCTGTCTCTGGTCCATGGTAATGTTCTGTCTCTGGTCCACGGTAATGTTCGGTTTCACGGTAATGTTCCGTCTCTGGTCCACGATAATGTTCTGTTTCTGTATCACGGTAATGTTCCCTTTCTGGTCCACGATAATTTTGTGTTTCTGTTTCACGGTAATGTTCCGTTTCTGGTCCACGATAATGTTTGGTTTCACGGTAATGTTCTGTCTCTGGTCCACGGTAATGTTCTGTCTCTGGTCCACGATAATGTTCCGTCTTTGGTCCACGATAATGTTCTGTCTCTGGTCCATGATAATGTTCCGTTTATGGTCCACGATAATGTTCTGTTTCGGTTTCACGGTAATGTTGTGTTTCTGTTTCATGATAATTTTCTGTCTCTGGTTCACGGTAATGTTCTGTCTCTGGTCCATGATAATGTTCGGTTTCACGGTAATGTTCCATTTCTGGTCCACGGTAATATTCTCTCTCTGGTCCACGATGATGTTCGATCTCTGGTCCACGATAATGTTCGGTTTCACGGTAATGTTCCGTCTCTGGTCCACGATAATGTTCGGTTTCACGGTAATGTTCCATTTCTGGTCCACGGTAATGTTCTCTCTCTGGTCCACGATAATGTTCGATCTCTGGTACACGATAATGTTGGGTTTCACGGTAATGTTCCGTCTCTGGTCCACGATAATGTTGTGTTTCTGTTTCAAGGTAAAGTTCGGTCTCTGGTCCACAGTAATGTTCTGTCTCTGGTCCACGGTAATGTTCTGTCTCTGGTCCACGGTAATGTTCTGTCTCTGGTCCACGGTAATGTTCGGTTTCACGGTAATGTTCCATCTCTGGTCCACGGTAATGTTGTGTTTCTGTTTCACGGTAATGTTCCGTTTCTGGTCCACAATAATGTTGTGTTTCTGGTCCACGATAATGTTCGGTTTCACGATAATGTTCCGTTTCTGGTCAACGATAATGTTCTGTTTAGGTTTCACGGTAATGTTCTGTCTCTGGTCCACGATAATGTTCCGTCTCTGGTCCACGATAATGTTCTGTCTCTGATCCACGATAATGTTCTGTCTCTGGTGCACGATAATGTTCCGTTTCTGGTCCACGATAATGTTCTCTTTCGGTTTCACGGTAATGTTCTGTCTCTGGTCCACGATAATGTTCTGTTTCGGTTTCACGGTAATGTTCCGTTTCTGGTCCACGATAATATTCTGTTTCGGTTTCACGGTAATGTTCCGTCTCTGGTCCACGGTAATGTTCTGTGTCTGGTCCACGATAATGTTGTGTTTCTGTTTCACGGTAATGTTCTGTCTCTGGTCCACGGTAATGTTCGGTTTCAAGGTAAAGTTCGGTCTATGGTCCACAGTAATGTTCTGTCTCTGGTCCACGGTAATGTTCGGTCTCTGGTCAACGGTAATGTTCTGTCTCTGGTCCACGGTAATGTTCTGTCTCTGGTCCACGGTAATGTTCTGTCTCTGGTCCACGGTAATGTTCGATCTCTGGTCCACGATAATGTTCGGTTTCACGGTAATGTTCCGTCTCTGGTCCACGATAATGTTCTGATTCGGTTTCACGGTAATGTTCCGTTTCAGGTCCTTGATAATGTTCTGTTTCAGTTTCACGGTAATGTTCAGTCTCTGGTCCACGATAATGTTCTGTCTCTGATCCACGATAATGTTCTGTTTAGGTTTCACGGTAATGTTCTGTTTTGGTTTCAAGGTAATGTTCTGTCTCTGGTCCACGGTAATGTTCCGTTTCTGTTTCACGGTAATGTTCTGTTTCCGTTTCACGGTAATGTTCTGTCTCTGGTCCACGGTAATGTTGTGTTTCTGTTTCACGGTAATGTTCCGTCTCTGGTCCACGATAATTTTCGGTTTCACGATAATGTTCCGTTTCTGGTCCACGATAATGTTCTGTTTAGGTTTCACGGTAATGTTCTGTCTGTGGTCCACGATAATGTTCCGTCTCTGGTCCACGATAATGTTGTGTTTCTGTTTAACGGTAGTGTTCCGTTTCTTGTCCATGATAATGTTCTGTTTCAGGGTAATGTTCTGTCTCTGGTCCATGGTAATATTCTGTCTCTGGTCCACGGTAATGTTCGGTTTCAAGGTAAAGTTCGGTCTCTGGTCCATGGTAATGTTCTGTCTCTGGTCCACGGTAATGTTCTGTCTCTGGTACACGGTAATGTTCTGTCTCTGGTCCACGGAAATGTTCTGTCTCTGGTCCACGGTAATGTTCTCTCTCTGGTCCACGGTTATGTTCGATCTCTGGTCCACGATAATGTTCGGTTTCACGGTAATGTTCCGTCTCTGGTCCACGATAATTTTGTGTTTCTGTTTCACGGTAATGTTCCGTTTCTGGTCCACGATAATGTTCTGTTTCGGTTTCCCGGTAATGTTCCGTCTCTGGTCCACGGTAATGTTCCGTCTCTGGTCCACGGTAATGTTCTGTCTCTGGTCCACGGAAATGTTCTGTCTCTGGTCCACGGTAATGTTCTGTCTCTGGTCCACGATAATGTTCGGTTTCACGGTAATGTTCCGTCTCTGGTCCACGATAATTTTGTGTTTCTGTTTCACGGTAATGTTCCGTTTCTGGTCCACGATAATTTTGTGTTTCTGTTTCACGGTAATGTTCCGTTTCTGGTCCACGATAATGTTTGGTTTCACGGTAATGTTCTGTCTCTGGTCCACGATAATGTTCGGTTTCACGGTAATGTTCCGTCTCTGGTCCACGATAATTTTGTGTTTCTGTTTCACGGTAATGTTCCGTTTCTGGTCCACGATAATTTTGTGTTTCTGTTTCACGGTAATGTTCCGTTTCTGGTCCACGATAATGTTTGGTTTCACGGTAATGTTCTGTCTCTGGTCCACGGTAATGTTCCGTTTCTGGTCCACGATAATGTTCGGTTTCACGGTAATGTTCTGTTTCGGTTTCCCGGTAATGTTCTGTCTCTGGTCCACGGTAATGTTCTGTGTCTGGTCCACGATATTGTTCGGTTTCACGGTAATGTTCCGTTTCTGGTCCATGATAATGTTCTGTTTCGGTTTCACGGTAATGTTCTTTCTCTGGTCAACGATAATGTTCCGTTTCTGGTCCACGATAATGTTCTGTTTTAGTTTCACGATAATGTTCTGTCTCTGGTCCACGGTAATGTTCTGTTTCTGTTTCACGGTAATGTTCCGTTTCTGGTCCACGATAATGTTGTGTTTCTGTTTAACGGTAATGTTCCGTTTCTGGTCCACGATAATGTTCTGTTTCGGTTTCACGGTAATGTTCCATTTCTGGTTCACGATAATGTTCTGTTTCGGTTTCACGGTAATGTTCCGTCTCTGGTCCACGGTAATGTTCGGTTTCAAGGTAAAGTTCGGTCTCTGGTCCACAGTAATGTTCTGTCTCTGGTCCACGGTAATGTTCTGTCTCTGGTCCACGGTAATGTTCTGTCTCTGGTACACGGTAATATTCTGTCTCTGGTCCACGGAAATGTTCTGTCTCTGGTCCACGGTAATGTTCTGTCTCTGGTCCACGGTAATGTTCGATCTCTGGTCCACGATAATTTTCGGTTTCACGGTAATGTTCCGTCTCTGGTCCACGATAATTTTGTGTTTCTGTTTCACGGTAATGTTCCGTTTCTGGTCCACGATAATGTTCTGTTTCGGTTTCCCGGTAATGTTCTGTCTCTGGTCCACGGTAATGTTCTGTGTCTGGTCCACGATATTGTTCGGTTTCACGGTAATGTTCCGTTTCTGGTACACGATAATGTTCTGTTTCGGTTTCACGGTAATGTTCTTTCTCTGGTCAACGATTATGTTCCGTTTCTGGTCCACGATAATGTTCTGTTTTAGTTTCACGATAATGTTCTGTCTCTGGTCCACGGTAATGTTCTGTTTCTGTTTCACGGTAATGTTCCGTTTCTGGTCCACGATAATGTTGTGTTTCTGTTTCACGGTAATGTTCCGTTTCTGGTCCACGATAATGTTCTGTTTCGGTTTCACGGTAATGTTCCATTTCTTGTTCACGATAATGTTCTGTTTCGGTTTCACGGTAATGTTCCGTCTCTGGTCCACGGTAATGTTCGGTTTCAAGGTAAAGTTCGGTCTCTGGTCCACAGTAATGTTCTGTCTCTGGTCCACGGTAATGTTCTGTCTCTGGTCCACGGTAATGTTCTGTCTCTGGTCCACGGTAATGTTCTGTCTCTGGTCCACGGTAATGTTCTGTCTCTGGTCCACGGTAATGTTCTGTCTCTGGTCCACGGTAATGTTCTGTCTCTGGTCCACGATAATGTTCGGTTTCACGGCAATGTTCCATTTCTGGTCCACGGTAATATTCTCTCTCTGGTCCACGATGATGTTCGATCTCTGGTCCACGATAATGTTCGGTTTCACGGTAATGTTCCGTCTCTGGTCCACGATAATGTTCGGTTTCACGGTAATGTTCCATTTCTGGTCCACGGTAATGTTCTCTCTCTGGTCCATGATAATGTTCGATCTCTGGTCCACTATAATGTTGGGTTTCACGGTAATGTTCCGTCTCTGGTCCACGATAATGTTGTGTTTCTGTTTCACGGTAATGTTCCCGTTCTGGTCTACGATAATGTTCTGTTTCGGTTTCACGGTAATGTTCTGTCTCTGGTCCACGGTAATGTTCTGTCTCTGGTCCACGGTAATGTTCGGTTTCACGGTAATGTTCCGTCTCTGGGCCACGGTAATGTTGTGTTTCTGTTTCACTGTAATGTTCCGTTTCTGGTCCACAATAATGTTGTGTTTCTGGTCCACAATAATGTTCGGTTTCACGATAATGTTCCGTTTCTGGTCAACGATAATGTTCTGTTTAGGTTTCACGGTAATGTTCTGTCTCTGGTCCACGATAATGTTCCGTCTCTGGTCCACGATAATGTTCTGTCTCTGATCCACGATAATGTTCTGTCTCTGGTCCACGATAATGTTCCGCTTCTGGTCCACGATAATGTTCTGTTTCGGTTTCACGGTAATGTTCCGTTTCCACGGTAATGTTCTGTCTCTGGTCCATGGTAATGTTCGATCTCTGGTCCACGATAATGTTCGGTTTCACGGTAATGTTCCGTCTCTGGTCCACGATAATGTTCTGTTTCGGTTTCACGGTAATGTTCCGTCTCTGGTCCACGGTAATGTTCTGTCTCTGGTCCATGGTAATGTTCTGTCTCTGGTCCACGGTAATGTTCTGTCTCTGGTCCACGGTAATATTCTCTCTCTGGTCCACGATGATGTTCGATCTCTGGTCCACGATAATGTTCGGTTTCACGGTAATGTTCCGTCTCTGGTCCACGATAATGTTCGGTTTCACGGTAATGTTCCATTTCTGGTCCACGGTAATGTTCTCTCTCTGGTCCACGATAATGTTCGATCTCTGGTCCACTATAATGTTCGGTTTCACGGTAATGTTCCGTCTCTGGTCCACGATAATGTTGTGTTTCTGTTTCACGGTAATGTTCCCGTTCTGGTCCACGATAATGTTCTGTTTCGGTTTCACGGTAATGTTCTGTCTCTGGTCCACGGTAATGTTCTGTCTCTGGTCCAGGGTAATGTTCGGTTTCACGGTAATGTTCCGTCTCTGGTCCACGGTAATGTTGTGTTTCTGTTTCACGGTAATGTTCCGTTTCTGGTCCACAATAATGTTGTGTTTCTGGTCCACAATAATGTTCGGTTTCACGATAATGTTCCGTTTCTGGTCAACGATAATGTTCTGTTTAGGTTTCACGGTAATGTTCTGTCTCTGGTCCACGATAATGTTCCGTCTCTGGTCCACGATAATGTTCTGTCTCTGATCCACGATAATGTTCTGTCTCTGGTCCACGATAATGTTCCGCTTCTGGTCCACGATAATGTTCTGTTTCGGTTTCACGGTAATGTTCCGTTTCCACGGTAATGTTCTGTCTCTGGTCCACGGTAATGTTCGATCTCTGGTCCACGATAATGTTCGGTTTCACGGTAATGTTCCGTCTCTGGTCCACGATAATGTTCTGTTTCGGTTTCACGGTAATGTTCCGTTTCTGGTCCACGATAATGTTCTGTTTCGGTTTCACGTTAATGTTCCGTCTCTGGTCCACGGTAATGTTCCGTCTCTGGTCCACGATAATGTTGTGTTTCTGTTTCACGGTAATGTTCTGTCTCTGGTCCATGGTAATGTTCTGTCTCTGGTCCACGATAATGTTCGGTTTCAAGGTAAAGTTCGGTCTCTGGTCCACAGTAATGTTCTGTCTCTGGTCCACGGTAATGTTCTGTCTCTGGTCCACGGTAATGTTCTGTCTCTGGTCCACGGTAATGTTCTGTCTCGGGTCCACGGTACTGTTCTGTCTCTGGTCCACGATAATGTTCGATCTCTGGTCCACGATAATGTTCGGTTTCACGGTAATGTTCCGTCTCTGGTCCACGATAATGTTGTGTTTCTGTTTCACGGTAATGTTCCGTTTCTGGTCCATGATAATGTTCTGTTTCACGGTAATATTCTGTCTCTGGTCCATGGTAATGTTCTGTCTCTGGTCCACGGTAATGTTCGGTTTCAAGGTAAAGTTCGGTCTCTGGTCCACAGTAATGTTCTGTCTCTGGTCCACGGTAATGTTCTGTCTCTGGTCCACGGTAATGTTCTGTCTCTGGTCCACGGTAATGTTCTGTCTCGGGTCCACAGTACTGTTCTGTCTCTGGTCCACGATAATGTTCGATCTCTGGTCCACGATAATGTTCGGTTTCACGGTAATGTTCCGTCTCTGGTCCACGATAATGTTCTGTTTCTGTATCACGGTAATGTTCCGTTTATGGTCCACTGGTCCACGGTAATGTTCCGTTTCTGGTCCACGATAATGTTCAGTTTCACGGTAATGTTCTGTCTCTGGTCCACGGTAATGTTCTGTCTCTGGTCCACGATAATGTTTCGTCTTTGGTCCACGATAATGTTCTGTCTCTGGTCCATGATAATGTTCCGTTTATGGTCCACGATAATGTTCTGTTTTGGTTTCACGGTAATGTTGTGTTTCTGTTTCACGATAATGTTCTGTCTCTGGTTCACGGTAATGTTCTGTCTCTGGTCCACGATAATGTTCGGTTTCACGGTAATGTTCCATTTCTGGTCCACGGTAATATTCTCTCTCTGGTCCACGATGATGTTCGATCTCTGATCCACGATAATGTTCGGTTTCATGGTAATGTTCCGTCTCTGGTCCACGATAATGTTCGGTTTCACGGTAATGTTCCATTTCTGGTCCACGGTAATGTTCTCTCTCTGGTCCACGATAATGCTCGATCTCTGGTCCACGATAATGTTGTGTTTCACGGTAATGTTCCGTCTCTGGTCCACGATAATGTTGTGTTTCTGTTTCACGGTAATGTTCTGTCTCTGGTCCACGGTAATGTTCGGTTTCAAGGTAAAGTTCGGTCTCTGGTCCACAGTAATGTTCTGTCTCTGGTCCACGGTAATGTTCTGTCTCTGGTCCACGGTAATGTTCTGTCTCTGGTCCACGGTAATGTTCTGTCTCGGGTCCACGGTACTGTTCTGTCTCTGGTCCACGATAATGTTCGATCTCTGGTCCACGATAATGTTCGGTTTCACGGTAATGTTCTGTCTCTGGTTCACGATAATGTTCTGTTTCTGTATCACGGTAATATTCCGTTTCTGGTCCACGATAATTTTGTGTTTCTGTTTCACGGTAATGTTCCGTTTCTGGTCCACGATAATGTTTGGTTTCACGGTAATGTTCTGTCTCTGGTCCACGGTAATGTTCCGTTTCTGGTCCACGATAATGTTCGGTTTCACGGTAATGTTCTGTCTCTGGTCCACGGTAATGTTCTGTCTCTGGTCCACGATAATGTTCCGTCTTTGGTCCACGATAATGTTCTGTCTCTGGTCCATGATAATGTTCCGTTTATGGTCCACGATAATGTTCTGTTTTGGTTTCACGGTAATGTTGTGTTTCTGTTTCACGATAATGTTCTGTCTCTGGTTCACGGTAATGTTCTGTCTCTGGTCCACGGTAATGTTCTGTCTCTGGTCCACGGTAATGTTCTGTCTCTGGTCCACGGTAATGTTCTGTCTCTGGTCCACGATAATGTTCGGTTTCACGGTAATGTTCCATTTCTGGTCCACGGTAATATTCTCTCTCTGGTCCACGATGATGTTCGATCTCTGGTCCACGATAATGTTCGGTTTCACGGTAATTTTCCGTCTCTGGTCCACGATAATGTTCGGTTTCACGGTAATGTTCCATTTCTGGTCCACGGTAATGTTCTCTCTCTGGTCCACGATAATGTTCGATCTCTGGTCCACTATAATGTTCGGTTTCACGGTAATGTTCCGTCTCTGGTCCACGATAATGTTGTGTTTCTGTTTCACGGTAATGTTCCCGTTCTGGTCCACGATAATGTTCTGTTTCGGTTTCACGGTAATGTTCTGTCTCTGGTCCACGGTAATGTTCTGTCTCTGGTCCACGGTAATGTTCGGTTTCACGGTAATGTTCCGTCTCTGGTCCACGGTAATGTTGTGTTTCTGTTTCACGGTAATGTTCCGTTTCTGGTCCACAATAATGTTGTGTTTCTGGTCCACAATAATGTTCGGTTTCACGATAATGTTCCGTTTCTGGTCAACGATAATGTTCTGTTTAGGTTTCACGGTAATGTTCTGTCTCTGGTCCACGATAATGTTCCGTCTCTGGTCCACGATAATGTTCTGTCTCTGATCCACGATAATGTTCTGTCTCTGGTCCACGATAATGTTCCGCTTCTGGTCCACGATAATGTTCTTTTTCGGTTTCACGGTAATGTTCCATTTCCACGGTAATGTTCTGTCTCTGGTCCACGGTAATGTTCGATCTCTGGTCCACGATAATGTTCGGTTTCACAGTAATGTTCCGTCTCTGGTCCACGATAATGTTCTGTTTCGGTTTCACGGTAATGTTCCGTTTCTGGTCCACGATAATGTTCTGTTTCGGTTTCACGGCAATGTTCCGTCTCTGGTCCACGGTAATGTTCTCTCTCTGGTCCACGATAATGTTGTGTTTCTGTTTCACGGTAATGTTCCGTTTCTGGTCCATGATAATGTTCTGTTTCACGGTAATGTTCTGTCTCTGGTCCATGGTAATGTTCTGTCTCTGGTCCACGGTAATGTTCGGTTTCAAGGTAAAGTTCGGTCTCTGGTCCACAGTAATGTTCTGTCTCTGGTCCACGGTAATGTTCTGTCTCTGGTCCACGGTAATGTTCTGTCTCTGGTCCACGGTAATGTTCTGTCTCGGGTCCACGGTACTGTTCTGTCTCTGGTCCACGATAATGTTCGATCTCTGGTCCACGATAATGTTCGGTTTCACGGTAATGTTCCGTCTCTGGTCCACGATAATGTTGTGTTTCTGTTTCACGGTAATGTTCCGTTTCTGGTCCATGATAATGTTCTGTTTCACGGTAATATTCTGTCTCTGGTCCATGGTAATGTTCTGTCTCTGGTCCACGGTAATGTTCGGTTTCAAGGTAAAGTTCGGTCTCTGGTCCACAGTAATGTTCTGTCTCTGGTCCACGGTAATGTTCTGTCTCTGGTCCACGGTAATGTTCTGTCTCTGGTCCACGGTAATGTTCCGTTTCTGGTCCAGGATAATGTTCAGTTTCACGGTAATGTTCTGTCTCTGGTCCACGGTAATGTTCTGTCTCTGGTCCACGATAATGTTTCGTCTTTGGTCCACGATAATGTTCTGTCTCTGGTCCATGATAATGTTCCGTTTATGGTCCACGATAATGTTCTGTTTTGGTTTCACGGTAATGTTGTGTTTCTGTTTCACGATAATGTTCTGTCTCTGGTTCACGGTAATGTTCTGTCTCTGGTCCACGATAATGTTCGGTTTCACGGTAATGTTCCATTTCTGGTCCACGGTAATATTCTCTCTCTGGTCCACGATGATGTTCGATCTCTGATCCACGATAATGTTCGGTTTCATGGTAATGTTCCGTCTCTGGTCCACGATAATGTTCGGTTTCACGGTAATGTTCCATTTCTGGTCCACGGTAATGTTCTCTCTCTGGTCCACGATAATGCTCGATCTCTGGTCCACGATAATGTTGTGTTTCACGGTAATGTTCCGTCTCTGGTCCACGATAATGTTGTGTTTCTGTTTCACGGTAATGTTCTGTCTCTGGTCCACGGTAATGTTCGGTTTCAAGGTAAAGTTCGGTCTCTGGTCCACAGTAATGTTCTGTCTCTGGTCCACGGTAATGTTCTGTCTCTGGTCCACGGTAATGTTCTGTCTCTGGTCCACGGTAATCTTCTGTCTCGGGTCCACGGTACTGTTCTGTCTCTGGTCCACGATAATGTTCGATCTCTGGTCCACGATAATGTTCGGTTTCACGGTAATGTTCTGTCTCTGGTCCACGATAATGTTCTGTTTCTGTATCACGGTAATGTTCCGTTTCTGGTCCACGATAATTTTGTGTTTCTGTTTCACGGTAATGTTCCGTTTCTGGTCCACGATAATGTTTGGTTTCACGGTAATGTTCTGTCTCTGGTCCACGGTAATGTTCCGTTTCTGGTCCACGATAATGTTCGGTTTCACGGTAATGTTCTGTCTCTGGTCCACGGTAATGTTCTGTCTCTGGTCCACGATAATGTTCCGTCTTTGGTCCACGATAATGTTCTGTCTCTGGTCCATGATAATGTTCCGTTTATGGTCCACGATAATGTTCTGTTTTGGTTTCACGGTAATGTTGTGTTTCTGTTTCACGATAATGTTCTGTCTCTGGTCCACGGTAATGTTCTGTCTCTGGTCCACGGTAATGTTCTGTCTCTGGTCCACGATAATGTTCGGTTTCACGGTAATTTTCCGTCTCTGGTCCACGATAATGTTCGGTTTCACGGTAATGTTCCATTTCTGGTCCACGGTAATGTTCTCTCTCTGGTCCACGATAATGTTCGATCTCTGGTCCACTATAATGTTCGGTTTCACGGTAATGTTCCGTCTCTGGTCCACGATAATGTTGTGTTTCTGTTTCACGGTAATGTTCCCGTTCTGGTCCACGATAATGTTCTGTTTCGGTTTCACGGTAATGTTCTGTCTCTGGTCCACGGTAATGTTCTGTCTCTGGTCCTCGGTAATGTTCGGTTTCACGGTAATGTTCCGTCTCTGGTCCACGGTAATGTTGTGTTTCTGTTTCACGGTAATGTTCCGTTTCTGGTCCACAATAATGTTGTGTTTCTGGTCCACAATAATGTTCGGTTTCACGATAATGTTCCGTTTCTGGTCAACGATAATGTTCTGTTTAGGTTTCACGGTAATGTTCTGTCTCTGGTCCACGATAATGTTCCGTCTCTGGTCCACGATAATGTTCTGTCTCTGATCCACGATAATGTTCTGTCTCTGGTCCACGATAATGTTCCGCTTCTGGTCCACGATAATGTTCTTTTTCGGTTTCACGGTAATGTTCCGTTTCCACGGTAATGTTCTGTCTCTGGTCCACGGTAATGTTCGATCTCTGGTCCACGATAATGTTCGGTTTCACAGTAATGTTCCGTCTCTGGTCCACGATAATGTTCTGTTTCGGTTTCACGGTAATGTTCCGTTTCTGGTCCACGATAATGTTCTGTTTCGGTTTCACGGCAATGTTCCGTCTCTGGTCCACGGTAATGTTCTCTCTCTGGTCCACGATAATGTTGTGTTTCTGTTTCACGGTAATGTTCCGTTTCTGGTCCATGATAATGTTCTGTTTCACGGTAATGTTCTGTCTCTGGTCCATGGTAATGTTCTGTCTCTGGTCCACGGTAATGTTCGGTTTCAAGGTAAAGTTCGGTCTCTGGTCCACAGTAATGTTCTGTCTCTGGTCCACGGTAATGTTCTGTCTCTGGTCCACGGTAATGTTCTGTCTCTGGTCCATGGTAATGTTCTGTCTCGGGTCCACGGTACTGTTCTGTCTCTGGTCCACGATAATGTTCGATCTCTGGTCCACGATAATGTTCGGTTTCACGGTAATGTTCCGTCTCTGGTCCACGATAATGTTGTGTTTCTGTTTCACGGTAATGTTCCGTTTCTGGTCCATGATAATGTTCTGTTTCACGGTAATATTCTGTCTCTGGTCCATGGTAATGTTCTGTCTCTGGTCCACGGTAATGTTCGGTTTCAAGGTAAAGTTCGGTCTCTGGTCCACAGTAATGTTCTGTCTCTGGTCCACGGTAATGTTCTGTCTCTGGTCCACGGTAATGTTCTGTCTCTGGTCCACGGTAATGTTCTGTCTCGGGTCCACAGTACTGTTCTGTCTCTGGTCCACGATAATGTTCGATCTCTGGTCCACGATAATGTTCGGTTTCACGGTAATGTTCCGTCTCTGGTCCACGATAATGTTCTGTTTCTGTATCACGGTAATGTTCCGTTTATGGTCCACGATAATTTTGTGTTTCTGTTTCACGGTAATGTTCCGTTTCTGGTCCACGATAATGTTTGGTTTCACGGTAATGTTCTGTCTCTGGTCCACGGTAATGTTCCGTTTCTGGTCCACGATAATGTTCGGTTTCACGGTAATGTTCTGTCTCTGGTCCACGGTAATGTTCTGTCTCTGGTCCACGATAATGTTCCGTCTTTGGTCCACGATAATGTTCTGTCTCTGGTCCATGATAATGTTCCGTTTATGGTCCACGATAATGTTCTGTTTTGGTTTCACGGTAATGTTGTGTTTCTGTTTCACGATAATGTTCTGTCTCTGGTTCACGGTAATGTTCTGTCTCTGGTCCACGATAATGTTCGGTTTCACGGTAATGTTCCATTTCTGGTCCACGGTAATATTCTCTCTCTGGTCCACGATGATGTTCGATCTCTGATCCACGATAATGTTCGGTTTCATGGTAATGTTCCGTCTCTGGTCCACGATAATGTTCGGTTTCACGGTAATGTTCCATTTCTGGTCCAAGGTAATGTTCTCTCTCTGGTCCACGATAATGCTCGATCTCTGGTCCACGATAATGTTGGGTTTCACGGTAATGTTCCGTCTCTGGTCCACGATAATGTTGTGTTTCTGTTTCACGGTAATGTTCTGTCTCTGGTCCACGGTAATGTTCTGTCTCTGGTCCACGGTAATGTTCGGTTTCACGGTAATGGTCCGTCTCTGGTCCACGGTAATGTTGTGTTTCTGTTTCACGGTAATATTCCGTTTCTGGTCCACAATAATGTTGTGTTTCTGGTCCACGATAATGTTCGGTTTCACGATAATGTTCCGTTTCTGGTCAACGATAATGTTCTGTTTAGGTTTCACGGTAATGTTCTGTCTCTGGTCCACGATAATGTTCCGTCTCTGGTCCACGATAATGTTCTGTCTCTGATCCACGATAATGTTCTGTCTCTGGTCCACGATAATGTTCCGTTTCTGGTCCACGATAATGTTCTGTTTCGGTTTCACGGTAATGTTCTGTCTCTGGTCCACGATAATGTTCTGTTTCGGTTTCACGGTAATGTTCCGTTTCTGGTCCACGATAATATTCTGTTTCGGTTTCACGGTAATGTTCCGTCTCTGGTCCACGGTAATGTTCTGTGTCTGGTCCACGATAATGTTGTGTTTCTGTTTCACGGTAATGTTCTGTCTCTGGTCCACGGTAATGTTCGGTTTCAAGGTAAAGTTCGGTCTATGGTCCACAGTAATGTTCTGTCTCTGGTCCACGGTAATGTTCGGTCTCTGGTCAACGGTAATGTTCTGTCTCTGGTCCACGGTAATGTTCTGTCTCTGGTCCACGGTAATGTTCTGTCTCTGGTCCACGGTAATGTTCGATCTCTGGTCCACGATAATGTTCGGTTTCACGGTAATGTTCCGTCTCTGGTCCACGATGATGTTTGATCTCTGGTCCACGATAATGTTCGGTTTCATGGTAATGTTCCGTCTCTGGTCCACGATAATGTTCGGTTTCACGGTAATGTTCCATTTCTGGTCCACGGTAATGTTCTCTCTCTGGTCCACGATAATGCTCGATCTCTGGTCCACGATAATGTTGGGTTTCACGGTAATGTTCCGTCTCTGGTCCACGATAATGTTGTGTTTCTGTTTCACGGTAATGTTCTGTCTCTGGTCCACGGTAATGTTCTGTCTCTGGTCCACGGTAATGTTCGGTTTCACGGTAATGTTCCGTCTCTGGTCCACGGTAATGTTGTGTTTCTGTTTCACGGTAATGTTCCGTTTCTGGTCCACAATAATGTTGTGTTTCTGGTCCACGATAATGTTCGGTTTCACGATAATGTTCCGTTTCTGGTCAACGATAATGTTCTGTTTAGGTTTCACGGTAATGTTCTGTCTCTGATCCACGATAATGTTCTGTCTCTGGTCCACGATAATGTTCCGTTTCTGGTCCACGATAATGTTCTGTTTCGGTTTCACGGTAATGTTCTGTCTCTGGTCCACGATAATGTTCTGTTTCGGTTTCACGGTAATGTTCCGTTTCTGGTCCACGATAATATTCTGTTTCGGTTTCACGGTAATGTTCCGTCTCTGGTCCACGGTAATGTTCTGTGTCTGGTCCACGATAATGTTGTGTTTCTGTTTCACGGTAATGTTCTGTCTCTGGTCCACGGTAATGTTCGGTTTCAAGGTAAAGTTCGGTCTATGGTCCACAGTAATGTTCTGTCTCTGGTCCACGGTAATGTTCGGTCTCTGGTCAACGGTAATGTTCTGTCTCTGGTCCACGGTAATGTTCTGTCTCTGGTCCACGGTAATGTTCTGTCTCTGGTCCACGGTAATGTTCGATCTCTGGTCCACGATAATGTTCGGTTTCACGGTAATGTTCCGTCTCTGGTCCACGATGATGTTCGATCTCTGGTCCACGATAATGTTCGGTTTCATGGTAATGTTCCGTCTCTGGTCCACGATAATGTTCGGTTTCACGGTAATGTTCCATTTCTGGTCCACGGTAATGTTCTCTCTCTGGTCCACGATAATGCTCGATCTCTGGTCCACGATAATGTTGGGTTTCACGGTAATGTTCCGTCTCTGGTCCACGATAATGTTGTGTTTCTGTTTCACGGTAATGTTCTGTCTCTGGTCCACGGTAATGTTCTGTCTCTGGTCCACGGTAATGTTCGGTTTCACGGTAATGTTCCGTCTCTGGTCCACGGTAATGTTGTGTTTCTGTTTCACGGTAATGTTCCGTTTCTGGTCCACAATAATGTTGTGTTTCTGGTCCACGATAATGTTCGGTTTCACGATAATGTTCCGTTTCTGGTCAACGATAATGTTCTGTTTAGGTTTCACGGTAATGTTCTGTCTCTGGTCCACGATAATGTTCCGTCTCTGGTCCACGATAATGTTCTGTCTCTGATCCACGATAATGTTCTGTCTCTGGTCCACGATAATGTTCCGTTTCTGGTCCACGATAATGTTCTGTTTCGGTTTCACGGTAATGTTCTGTCTCTGGTCCACGATAATGTTCTGTTTCGGTTTCACGGTAATGTTCCGTTTCTGGTCCACGATAATATTCTGTTTCGGTTTCACGGTAATGTTCCGTCTCTGGTCCACGGTAATGTTCTGTGTCTGGTCCACGATAATGTTGTGTTTCTGTTTCACGGTAATGTTCTGTCTCTGGTCCACGGTAATGTTCGGTTTCAAGGTAAAGTTCGGTCTATGGTCCACAGTAATGTTCTGTCTCTGGTCCACGGTAATGTTCGGTCTCTGGTCAACGGTAATGTTCTGTCTCTGGTCCACGGTAATGTTCTGTCTTTGGTCCACGGTAATGTTCTGTCTCTGGTCCACGGTAATGTTCGATCTCTGGTCCACGATAATGTTCGGTTTCATGGTAATGTTCCGTCTCTGGTCCACGATAATGTTCTGTTTCGGTTTCACGGTAATGTTCCGTTTCTGGTCCTTGATAATGTTCTGTTTCGGTTTCACGGTAATGTTCCCTCTCTGGTCCACGGTAATGTTCCGTCTCTGGTCCACGATAATGTTGTGTTTCTGTTTCACGGTAATGTTCCGTTTCTGGTCCATGATAATGTTCTGTTTCACGGTAATGTTCTGTCTCTGGTCCATGGTAATGTTCTGTCTCTGGTCCACGGTAATGTTCGGTTTCAAGGTAAAGTTCGGTCTCTGGTCCACAGTAATGTTCTGTCTCTGGTCCACGGTAATGTTCTGTCTCTGGTCCACGGTAATGTTCTGTCTCTGGTCCACGGTAATGTTCTGTCTCGGGTCCACGGTACTGTTCTGTCTCTGGTCCACGATAATGTTCGATCTCTGGTCAACGATAATGTTCGGTTTCACGGTAATGTTCCGTCTCTGGTCCACGATAATGTTCTGTTTCTGTATCACGGTAATGTTCCGTTTCTGGTCCACGATAATTTTGTGTTTCTGTTTCACGGTAATGTTCCGTTTCTGGTCCACGATAATGTTTGGTTTCACGGTAATGTTCTGTCTCTGGTCCACGGTAATGTTCCGTTTCTGGTCCACGATAATGTTCGGTTTCACGGTAATGTTCTGTCTCTGGTCCAGGGTAATGTTCTGTCTCTGGTCCACGATAATGTTCCGTCTTTGGTCCACGATAATGTTCTGTCTCTGGTCCATGATAATGTTCCGTTTATGGTCCACGATAATGTTCTGTTTCGGTTTCACGGTAATGTTGTGTTTCTGTTTCACGATAATATTCTGTCTCTGGTTCACGGTAATGTTCTTTCTCTGGTCCACGATAATGTTCGGTTTCACGGTAATGTTCCATTTCTGGTCCACGGTAATATTCTCTCTCTGGTCCACGATGATGTTCGATCTCTGGTACACGATAATGTTCGGTTTCACGGTAATGTTCCGTCTCTGGTCCACGATAATGTTCGGTTTCACGGTAATGTTCCATTTCTGGTCCACGGTAATGTTCTCTCTCTGGTCCACGATAATGTTCGATCTCTGGTCCACGATAATGTTCGGTTTCACAGTAATGTTCCGTCTCTGGTCCACGATAATGTTGTGTTTCTGTTTCACGGTAATGTTCCCGTTCTGGTCCACGATAATGTTCTGTTTCGGTTTCACGGTAATGTTCTGTCTCTGGTCCACGGTAATGTTCTGTCTCTGGTCCACGCTAATGTTCGGTTCCACGGTAATGTTCCGTCTCTGGTCCACGGTAATGTTGTGTTTCTGTTTCACGGTAATGTTCTGTTTCTGGTCCACAATAATGTTGTATTTCTGGTCCACGATAATGTTCGGTTTCACGATAATGTTCCGTTTCTGGTCAACGATAATGTTCTGTTTAGGTTTCACGGTAATGTTCTGTCTCTGGTCCACGATAATGTTCCGTCTCTGGTCCACGATAATGTTCTGTCTCTGATCCACGATAATGTTCTGTCTCTGGTCCACGATAATGTTCCGTTTCTGGTCCACGATAATGTTCTGTTTCGGTTTCACGGTAATGTTCTGTCTCTGGTCCACGATAATGTTCCGTTTCTGGTCCACGATAATGTTCTGTTTAGGTTTCACGGTAATGTTCTGTTTTGGTTTCAAGGTAATATTCTGTCTCTGGTCCACGGTAATGTTCCGTTTCTGTTTCACGCTAATGTTCTGTTTCCGTTTCACGGTAATGTTCTGTCTCAGGTCCACGGTAATGTTGTGTTTCTGTTTCACGGTAATGTTCCGTCTCTGGTCCACGATAATGTTCGGTTTCACGATAATGTTCCGTTTCTGGTCCACGATAATGTTCTGTTTAGGTGTCACGGTAATGTTCTGTCTGTGGTCCACGATAATATTCCGTCTCTGGTCCACGATAATGTTGTGTTTCTGTTTAACGGTAGTGTTCCGTTTCTTGTCCATGATAATGTTCTGTTTCAGGGTAATGTTCTGTCTCTGGTCCATGGTAATATTCTGTCTCTGGTCCACGGTAATGTTCGGTTTCAAGGTAAAGTTCGGTCTCTGGTCCACGGTAATGTTCTGTCTCTGGTACACGGTAATGTTCTGTCTCTGGTCCACGGAAATGTTCTGTCTCTGGTCCACGGTAATGTTCTGTCTCTGGTCCACGGTTATGTTCGATCTCTGGTCCACGATAATTTTGTGTTTCGGTTTCACGGTAATGTTCCGTTTCTGGTCCACGATAATATTCTTTTTCGGTTTCACGGTAATGTTCCGTCTCTTGTCCACGGTAATGTTCTGTGTCTGGTCCACGATAATGTTGTGTTTCTGTTTCACGGTAATGTTCCGTTTCTGGTCCACGGTAATGTTCTGTGTCTGGTCCACGATAATGTTGTGTTTCTGTTTCACAGTAATGTTCTGTCTCTGGTCCACGGTAATGTTCGGTCTCTTGTCAACGGTAATGTTGTGTTTCTGTTTAACGGTAGTGTTCCGTTTCTTGTCCATGATAATGTTCTGTTTCACGGTAATGTTCCGTCTCTGGTCCACGATAATGTTGTGTTTCTGTTTCACGGTAATTTTCTGTCTCTGGTCCACGGTAATGTTCTGTCTCTGGTCCACGGTAATGTTCGGTTTCACAGTAATGTTCCGTCTCTGGTCCACGGTAATGTTGTGTTTCTGTTTCACGGTAATGTTCCGTTTCTGGTCCACAATAATGTTGTGTTTCTGGTCCACGATAATGTTCGGTTTCACGATAATGTTCCGTTTCTGGTCAACGATAATGTTCTGTTTAGGTTTCACGGTAATGTTCTGTCTCTGATCCACGATAATGTTCTGTCTCTGGTCCACGATAATGTTCCGTTTCTGGTCCACGATAATGTTCTGTTTCGGTTTCACGGTAATGTTCTGTCTCTGGTCCACGATAATGTTCTGTTTCGGTTTCACGGTAATGTTCCGTTTCTGGTCCACGATAATATTCTGTTTCGGTTTCACGGTAATGTTCCGTCTCTGGTCCACGGTAATGTTCTGTGTCTGGTCCACGATAATGTTGTGTTTCTGTTTCACGGTAATGTTCTGTCTCTGGTCCACGGTAATGTTCGGTTTCAAGGTAAAGTTCGGTCTATGGTCCACAGTAATGTTCTGTCTCTGGTCCACGGTAATGTTCGGTCTCTGGTCAACGGTAATGTTCTGTCTCTGGTCCACGGTAATGTTCTGTCTCTGGTCCACGGTAATGTTCTGTCTCTGGTCCACGGTAATGTTCGATCTCTGGTCCACGATAATGTTCGGTTTCACGGTAATGTTCCGTCTCTGGTCCACGATGATGTTCGATCTCTGGTCCACGATAATGTTCGGTTTCATGGTAATGTTCCGTCTCTGGTCCACGATAATGTTCGGTTTCACGGTAATGTTCCATTTCTGGTCCACGGTAATGTTCTCTCTCTGGTCCACGATAATGCTCGATCTCTGGTCCACGATAATGTTGGGTTTCACGGTAATGTTCCGTCTCTGGTCCACGATAATGTTGTGTTTCTGTTTCACGGTAATGTTCTGTCTCTGGTCCACGGTAATGTTCTGTCTCTGGTCCACGGTAATGTTCGGTTTCACGGTAATGTTCCGTCTCTGGTCCACGGTAATGTTGTGTTTCTGTTTCACGGTAATGTTCCGTTTCTGGTCCACAATAATGTTGTGTTTCTGGTCCACGATAATGTTCGGTTTCACGATAATGTTCCGTTTCTGGTCAACGATAATGTTCTGTTTAGGTTTCACGGTAATGTTCTGTCTCTGGTCCACGATAATGTTCCGTCTCTGGTCCACGATAATGTTCTGTCTCTGATCCACGATAATGTTCTGTCTCTGGTCCACGATAATGTTCCGTTTCTGGTCCGCGATAATGTTCTGTTTCGGTTTCACGGTAATGTTCTGTCTCTGGTCCACGATAATGTTCTGTTTCGGTTTCACGGTAATGTTCCGTTTCTGGTCCACGATAATATTCTGTTTCGGTTTCACGGTAATGTTCCGTCTCTGGTCCACGGTAATGTTCTGTGTCTGGTCCACGATAATGTTCTGTTTCGGTTTCACGGTAATGTTCTGTCTCTGGTCCACGATAATGTTCTGTTTCGGTTTCACGGTAATGTTCCGTTTCTGGTCCACGATAATATTCTGTTTCTGTTTCACGGTAATGTTCTGTCTCTGGTCCACGGTAATGTTCGGTTTCAAGGTAAAGTTCTGTCTCTGGTCCACGGTAATGTTCGGTCTCTGGTCAACGGTAATGTTCTGTCTCTGGTCCACGGTAATGTTCTGTCTTTGGTCCACGGTAATGTTCTGTCTCTGGTCCACGGTAATGTTCGATCTCTGGTCCACGATAATGTTCGGTTTCACGGTAATGTTCCGTCTCTGGTCCACGATAATGTTCTGTTTCGGTTTCACGGTAATGTTCCGTTTCTGGTCCTTGATAATGTTCTGTTTCGGTTTCACGGTAATGTTCCCTCTCTGGTCCACGGTAATGTTCCGTCTCTGGTCCACGATAATGTTGTGTTTCTGTTTCACGGTAATGTTCCGTTTCTGGTCCATGATAATGTTCTGTTTCACGGTAATGTTCTGTCTCTGGTCCATGGTAATGTTCTGTCTCTGGTCCACGGTAATGTTCGGTTTCAAGGTAAAGTTCGGTCTCTGGTCCACAGTAATGTTCTGTCTCTGGTCCACGGTAATGTTCTGTCTCTGGTCCACGGTAATGTTCTGTCTCTGGTCCACGGTAATGTTCTGTCTCGGGTCCACGGTACTGTTCTGTCTCTGGTCCACGATAATGTTCGATCTCTGGTCAACGATAATGTTCGGTTTCACGGTAATGTTCCGTCTCTGGTCCACGATAATGTTCTGTTTCTGTATCACGGTAATGTTCCGTTTCTGGTCCACGATAATTTTGTGTTTCTGTTTCACGGTAATGTTCCGTTTCTGGTCCACGATAATGTTTGGTTTCACGGTAATGTTCTGTCTCTGGTCCACGGTAATGTTCCGTTTCTGGTCCACGATAATGTTCGGTTTCACGGTAATGTTCTGTCTCTGGTCCAGGGTAATGTTCTGTCTCTGGTCCACGATAATGTTCCGTCTTTGGTCCACGATAATGTTCTGTCTCTGGTCCATGATAATGTTCCGTTTATGGTCCACGATAATGTTCTGTTTCGGTTTCACGGTAATGTTGTGTTTCTGTTTCACGATAATATTCTGTCTCTGGTTCACGGTAATGTTCTTTCTCTGGTCCACGATAATGTTCGGTTTCACGGTAATGTTCCATTTCTGGTCCACGGTAATATTCTCTCTCTGGTCCACGATGATGTTCGATCTCTGGTACACGATAATGTTCGGTTTCACGGTAATGTTCCGTCTCTGGTCCACGATAATGTTCGGTTTCACGGTAATGTTCCATTTCTGGTCCACGGTAATGTTCTCTCTCTGGTCCACGATAATGTTCGATCTCTGGTCCACGATAATGTTCGGTTTCACAGTAATGTTCCGTCTCTGGTCCACGATAATGTTGTGTTTCTGTTTCACGGTAATGTTCCCGTTCTGGTCCACGATAATGTTCTGTTTCGGTTTCACGGTAATGTTCTGTCTCTGGTCCACGGTAATGTTCTGTCTCTGGTCCACGCTAATGTTCGGTTCCACGGTAATGTTCCGTCTCTGGTCCACGGTAATGTTGTGTTTCTGTTTCACGGTAATGTTCTGTTTCTGGTCCACAATAATGTTGTATTTCTGGTCCACGATAATGTTCGGTTTCACGATAATGTTCCGTTTCTGGTCAACGATAATGTTCTGTTTAGGTTTCACGGTAATGTTCTGTCTCTGGTCCACGATAATGTTCCGTCTCTGGTCCACGATAATGTTCTGTCTCTGATCCACGATAATGTTCTGTCTCTGGTCCACGATAATGTTCCGTTTCTGGTCCACGATAATGTTCTGTTTCGGTTTCACGGTAATGTTCTGTCTCTGGTCCACGATAATGTTCCGTTTCTGGTCCACGATAATGTTCTGTTTAGGTTTCACGGTAATGTTCTGTTTTGGTTTCAAGGTAATATTCTGTCTCTGGTCCACGGTAATGTTCCGTTTCTGTTTCACGCTAATGTTCTGTTTCCGTTTCACGGTAATGTTCTGTCTCAGGTCCACGGTAATGTTGTGTTTCTGTTTCACGGTAATGTTCCGTCTCTGGTCCACGATAATGTTCGGTTTCACGATAATGTTCCGTTTCTGGTCCACGATAATGTTCTGTTTAGGTGTCACGGTAATGTTCTGTCTGTGGTCCACGATAATATTCCGTCTCTGGTCCACGATAATGTTGTGTTTCTGTTTAACGGTAGTGTTCCGTTTCTTGTCCATGATAATGTTCTGTTTCAGGGTAATGTTCTGTCTCTGGTCCATGGTAATATTCTGTCTCTGGTCCACGGTAATGTTCGGTTTCAAGGTAAAGTTCGGTCTCTGGTCCACGGTAATGTTCTGTCTCTGGTCCACGGTAATGTTCTGTCTCTGGTACACGGTAATGTTCTGTCTCTGGTCCACGGAAATGTTCTGTCTCTGGTCCACGGTAATGTTCTGTCTCTGGTCCACGGTTATGTTCGATCTCTGGTCCACGATAATTTTGTGTTTCGGTTTCACGGTAATGTTCCGTTTCTGGTCCACGATAATATTCTTTTTCGGTTTCACGGTAATGTTCCGTCTCTTGTCCACGGTAATGTTCTGTGTCTGGTCCACGATAATGTTGTGTTTCTGTTTCACGGTAATGTTCCGTTTCTGGTCCACGGTAATGTTCTGTGTCTGGTCCACGATAATGTTGTGTTTCTGTTTCACAGTAATGTTCTGTCTCTGGTCCACGGTAATGTTCGGTCTCTTGTCAACGGTAATGTTGTGTTTCTGTTTAACGGTAGTGTTCC
This sequence comes from Leuresthes tenuis, assembly GCF_036924035.1. Lineage (NCBI taxonomy): Eukaryota > Metazoa > Chordata > Actinopteri > Atheriniformes > Atherinopsidae > Leuresthes > Leuresthes tenuis. The sequence goes on from NW_027325384.1 coordinate 475,233, forward strand.
GTTTGTTGTCCATGATAATGTTCTGTTTCACGGTAATGTTCCGTCTCTGGTCCACGATAATGTTGTGTTTCTGTTTCACGGTAATTTTCTGTCTCTGGTCCACGGTAATGTTCTGTCTCTGGTCCACGGTAATGTTCGGTTTCACAGTAATGTTCCGTCTCTGGTCCACGGTAATGTTGTGTTTCTGTTTCACGGTAATGTTCCGTTTCTGGTCCACAATAATGTTGTGTTTCTGGTCCACGATAATGTTCGGTTTCACGATAATGTTCCGTTTCTGGTCAACGATAATGTTCTGTTTAGGTTTCACGGTAATGTTCTGTCTCTGATCCACGATAATGTTCTGTCTCTGGTCCACGATAATGTTCCGTTTCTGGTCCACGATAATGTTCTGTTTCGGTTTCACGGTAATGTTCTGTCTCTGGTCCACGATAATGTTCTGTTTCGGTTTCACGGTAATGTTCCGTTTCTGGTCCACGATAATATTCTGTTTCGGTTTCACGGTAATGTTCCGTCTCTGGTCCACGGTAATGTTCTGTGTCTGGTCCACGATAATGTTGTGTTTCTGTTTCACGGTAATGTTCTGTCTCTGGTCCACGGTAATGTTCGGTTTCAAGGTAAAGTTCGGTCTATGGTCCACAGTAATGTTCTGTCTCTGGTCCACGGTAATGTTCGGTCTCTGGTCAACGGTAATGTTCTGTCTCTGGTCCACGGTAATGTTCTGTCTCTGGTCTACGGTAATGTTCTGTCTCTGGTCCACGGTAATGTTCGATCTCTGGTCCACGATAATGTTCGGTTTCACGGTAATGTTCCGTCTCTGGTCCACGATGATGTTCGATCTCTGGTCCACGATAATGTTCGGTTTCATGGTAATGTTCCGTCTCTGGTCCACGATAATGTTCGGTTTCACGGTAATGTTCCATTTCTGGTCCACGGTAATGTTCTCTCTCTGGTCCACGATAATGCTCGATCTCTGGTCCACGATAATGTTGGGTTTCACGGTAATGTTCCGTCTCTGGTCCACGATAATGTTGTGTTTCTGTTTCACGGTAATGTTCTGTCTCTGGTCCACGGTAATGTTCTGTCTCTGGTCCACGGTAATGTTCGGTTTCACGGTAATGTTCCGTCTCTGGTCCACGGTAATGTTGTGTTTCTGTTTCACGGTAATGTTCCGTTTCTGGTCCACAATAATGTTGTGTTTCTGGTCCACGATAATGTTCGGTTTCACGATAATGTTCCGTTTCTGGTCAACGATAATGTTCTGTTTAGGTTTCACGGTAATGTTCTGTCTCTGGTCCACGATAATGTTCCGTCTCTGGTCCACGATAATGTTCTGTCTCTGATCCACGATAATGTTCTGTCTCTGGTCCACGATAATGTTCCGTTTCTGGTCCGCGATAATGTTCTGTTTCGGTTTCACGGTAATGTTCTGTCTCTGGTCCACGATAATGTTCTGTTTCGGTTTCACGGTAATGTTCCGTTTCTGGTCCACGATAATATTCTGTTTCGGTTTCACGGTAATGTTCCGTCTCTGGTCCACGGTAATGTTCTGTGTCTGGTCCACGATAATGTTCTGTTTCGGTTTCACGGTAATGTTCTGTCTCTGGTCCACGATAATGTTCTGTTTCGGTTTCACGGTAATGTTCCGTTTCTGGTCCACGATAATATTCTGTTTCTGTTTCACGGTAATGTTTTGTCTCTGGTCCACGGTAATGTTCGGTTTCAAGGTAAAGTTCGGTCTATGGTCCACAGTAATGTTCTGTCTCTGGTCCACGGTAATGTTCGGTCTCTGGTCAACGGTAATGTTCTGTCTCTGGTCCACGGTAATGTTCTGTCTTTGGTCCACGGTAATGTTCTGTCTCTGGTCCACGGTAATGTTCGATCTCTGGTCCACGATAATGTTCGGTTTCACGGTAATGTTCCGTCTCTGGTCCACGATAATGTTCTGTTTCGGTTTCACGGTAATGTTCCGTTTCTGGTCCTTGATAATGTTCTGTTTCGGTTTCACGGTAATGTTCCCTCTCTGGTCCACGGTAATGTTCCGTCTCTGGTCCACGATAATGTTGTGTTTCTGTTTCACGGTAATGTTCCGTTTCTGGTCCATGATAATGTTCTGTTTCACGGTAATGTTCTGTCTCTGGTCCATGGTAATGTTCTGTCTCTGGTCCACGGTAATGTTCGGTTTCAAGGTAAAGTTCGGTCTCTGGTCCACAGTAATGTTCTGTCTCTGGTCCACGGTAATGTTCTGTCTCTGGTCCACGGTAATGTTCTGTCTCTGGTCCACGGTAATGTTCTGTCTCGGGTCCACGGTACTGTTCTGTCTCTGGTCCACGATAATGTTCGATCTCTGGTCAACGATAATGTTCGGTTTCACGGTAATGTTCCGTCTCTGGTCCACGATAATGTTCTGTTTCTGTATCACGGTAATGTTCCGTTTCTGGTCCACGATAATTTTGTGTTTCTGTTTCACGGTAATGTTCCGTTTCTGGTCCACGATAATGTTTGGTTTCACGGTAATGTTCTGTCTCTGGTCCACGGTAATGTTCCGTTTCTGGTCCACGATAATGTTCGGTTTCACGGTAATGTTCTGTCTCTGGTCCAGGGTAATGTTCTGTCTCTGGTCCACGATAATGTTCCGTCTTTGGTCCACGATAATGTTCTGTCTCTGGTCCATGATAATGTTCCGTTTATGGTCCACGATAATGTTCTGTTTCGGTTTCACGGTAATGTTGTGTTTCTGTTTCACGATAATATTCTGTCTCTGGTTCACGGTAATGTTCTTTCTCTGGTCCACGATAATGTTCGGTTTCACGGTAATGTTCCATTTCTGGTCCACGGTAATATTCTCTCTCTGGTCCACGATGATGTTCGATCTCTGGTACACGATAATGTTCGGTTTCACGGTAATGTTCCGTCTCTGGTCCACGATAATGTTCGGTTTCACGGTAATGTTCCATTTCTGGTCCACGGTAATGTTCGGTTTCACGGTAATGTTCCATTTCTGGTCCACGGTAATGTTCTCTCTCTGGTCCACGATAATGTTCGATCTCTGGTCCACGATAATGTTCGGTTTCACAGTAATGTTCCGTCTCTGGTCCACGATAATGTTGTGTTTCTGTTTCACGGTAATGTTCCCGTTCTGGTCCAAGATAATGTTCTGTTTCGGTTTCACGGTAATGTTCTGTCTCTGGTCCACGGTAATGTTCTGTCTCTGGTCCACGCTAATGTTCGGTTTCACGGTAATGTTCCGTCTCTGGTCCACGGTAATGTTGTGTTTCTGTTTCACGGTAATGTTCTGTTTCTGGTCCACAATAATGTTGTATTTCTGGTCCACGATAATGTTCGGTTTCACGATAATATTCCGTTTCTGGTCAACGATAATGTTCTGTTTAGGTTTCACGGTAATGTTCTGTCTCTGGTCCACGATAATGTTCCGTCTCTGGTCCACGATAATGTTCTGTCTCTGATCCACGATAATGTTCTGTCTCTGGTCCACGATAATGTTCCGTTTCTGGTCCACGATAATGTTCTGTTTCGGTTTCACGGTAATGTTCTGTCTCTGGTCCACGATAATGTTCCGTTTCTGGTCCACGATAATGTTCTGTTTAGGTTTCACGGTAATGTTCTGTTTTGGTTTCAAGGTAATATTCTGTCTCTGGTCCACGGTAATGTTCCGTTTCTGTTTCATGCTAATGTTCTGTTTCCGTTTCACGGTAATGTTCTGTCTCAGGTCCACGGTAATGTTGTGTTTCTGTTTCACGGTAATGTTCCGTCTCTGGTCCACGATAATGTTCGGTTTCACGATAATGTTCCGTTTCTGGTCCACGATAATGTTCTGTTTAGGTGTCACGGTAATGTTCTGTCTGTGGTCCACGATAATATTCCGTCTCTGGTCCACGATAATGTTGTGTTTCTGTTTAACGGTAGTGTTCCGTTTCTTGTCCATGATAATGTTCTGTTTCAGGGTAATGTTCTGTCTCTGGTCCATGGTAATATTCTGTCTCTGGTCCACGGTAATGTTCGGTTTCAAGGTAAAGTTCGGTCTCTGGTCCACGGTAATGTTCTGTCTCTGGTCCACGGTAATGTTCTGTCTCTGGTACACGGTAATGTTCTGTCTCTGGTCCACGGAAATGTTCTGTCTCTGGTCCACGGTAATGTTCTGTCTCTGGTCCACGGTTATGTTCGATCTCTGGTCCACGATAATTTTGTGTTTCGGTTTCACGGTAATGTTCCGTTTCTGGTCCACGATAATATTCTTTTTCGGTTTCACGGTAATGTTCCGTCTCTTGTCCACGGTAATGTTCTGTGTCTGGTCCACGATAATGTTGTGTTTCTGTTTCACGGTAATGTTCCGTCTCTGGTCCACGGTAATGTTCTGTGTCTGGTCCACGATAATGTTGTGTTTCTGTTTCACAGTAATGTTCTGTCTCTGGTCCACGGTAATGTTCGGTCTCTTGTCAACGGTAATGTTGTGTTTCTGTTTAACGGTAGTGTTCCGTTTCTTGTCCATGATAATGTTCTGTTTCAGGGTAATGTTCTGTCTCTGGTCCATGGTAATATTCTGTCTCTGGTCCACGGTAATGTTCGGTTTCAAGGTAAAGTTCGGTCTCTGGTCCACGGTAATGTTCTGTCTCTGGTCCACGGTAATGTTCTGTCTCTGGTACACGGTAATGTTCTGTCTCTGGTCCACGGAAATGTTCTGTCTCTGGTCCACGGTAATGTTCTGTCTCTGGTCCACGATAATTTTGTGTTTCGGTTTCACGGTAATGTTCCGTTTCTGGTCCACGATAATATTCTTTTTCGGTTTCACGGTAATGTTCCGTCTCTGGTCCACGGTAATGTTCTGTGTCTGGTCCACGATAATGTTGTGTTTCTGTTTCACGGTAATGTTCCGTCTCTGGTCCACGGTAATGTTCTGTGTCTGGTCCACGATAATGTTGTGTTTCTGTTTCAGAGTAATGTTCTGTCTCTGGTCCACGGTAATGTTCGGTCTCTGGTCAACGGTAATGTTCTGTCTCTGGTCCACGGTAATGTTCTGTCTCTGGTCCACGGTAATGTTCTGTCTCTGGTCCACGGTAATGTTCGATCTCTGGTCCACGATAATGTTCGGTTTCACGGTAATGTTCCGTCTCTGGTCCACGATAATGTTCTGTTTCGGTTTCACGGTAATGTTCCGTTTCTGGTCCTTGATAATGTTCTGTTTCGGTTTCACGGTAATGTTCCGTCTCTGGTCCACGGTAATGTTCCGTCTCTGGTCCACGATAATGTTGTGTTTCTGTTTCACGGTAATGTTCCGTTTCTGGTCCATGATAATGTTCTGTTTCACGGTAATGTTCTGTCTCTGGTCCATGGTAATGTTCTGTCTCTGGTCCACGGTAATGTTCGGTTTCAAGGTAAAGTTCGGTCTCTGGTCCACAGTAATGTTCTGTCTCTGGTCCACGGTAATGTTCTGTCTCTGGTCCACGGTAATGTTCTGTCTCTGGTCCACGGTAATGTTCTGTCTCGGGTCCACGGTACTGTTCTGTCTCTGGTCCACGATAATGTTCGATCTCTGGTCAACGATAATGTTCGGTTTCACGGTAATGTTCCGTCTCTGGTCCACGATAATGTTCTGTTTCTGTATCACGGTAATGTTCCGTTTCTGGTCCACGATAATTTTGTGTTTCTGTTTCACGGTAATGTTCCGTTTCTGGTCCACGATAATGTTTGGTTTCACGGTAATGTTCTGTCTCTGGTCCACGGTAATGTTCCGTTTCTGGTCCACGATAATGTTCGGTTTCACGGTAATGTTCTGTCTCTGGTCCACGGTAATGTTCTGTCTCTGGTCCACGATAATGTTCCGTCTTTGGTCCACGATAATGTTCTGTCTCTGGTCCATGATAATGTTCCGTTTATGGTCCACGATAATGTTCTGTTTCGGTTTCACGGTAATGTTGTGTTTCTGTTTCACGATAATGTTCTGTCTCTGGTTCACGGTAATGTTCTGTCTCTGGTCCACGATAATGTTCGGTTTCACGGTAATGTTCCATTTCTGGTCCACGGTAATACTCTCTCTCTGGTCCACGATGATGTTCGATCTCTGGTCCACGATAATGTTCGGTTTCACGGTAATGTTCCGTCTCTGGTCCACGATAATGTTCGGTTTCACGGTAATGTTCCATTTCTGGTCCACGGTAATGTTCTCTCTCTGGTCCACGATAATGTTCGATCTCTGGTCCACGATAATGTTCGGTTTCACGGTAATGTTCCGTCTCTGGTCCACGATATTGTTGTGTTTCTGTTTCACGGTAATGTTCCGTCTCTGGTCCACGGTAATGTTCTGTGTCTGGTCCACGATAATGTTGTGTTTCCTTTTCACGGTAATGTTCCGTCTCTGGTCCACGGTAATGTTCTGTGTCTGGTCCACGATAATGTTGTGTTTCTGTTTCACAGTAATGTTCTGTCTCTGGTCCACGGTAATGTTCGGTCTCTGGTCAACGGTAATGTTCTGTCTCTGGTCCACGGTAATGTTCTGTCTCTGGTCCACGGTAATGTTCTGTCTCTGGTCCACGGTAATGTTCGATCTCTGGTCCACGATAATGTTCGGTTTCACGGTAATGTTCCGTCTCTGGTCCACGATAATGTTCTGTTTCGGTTTCACGGTAATGTTCCGTCTCTGGTCCACGGTAATGTTCCGTCTCTGGTTCACGATAATGTTGTGTTTCTGTTTCACGGTAATGTTCCGTTTCTGGTCCATGATAATGTTCTGTTTCACGGTAATGTTCTGTCTCTGGTCCATGGTAATGTTCTGTCTCTGGTCCACGGTAATGTTCGGTTTCAAGGTAAAGTTCGGTCTCTGGTCCACAGTAATGTTCTGTCTCTGGTCCACGGTAATGTTCTGTCTCTGGTCCACGGTAATGTTCTGTCTCTGGTCCACGGTAATGTTCTGTCTCGGGTCCACGGTACTGTTCTGTCTCTGGTCCACCATAATGTTTGATCTCTGGTCAACGATAATGTTCGGTTTCACGGTAATGTTCCGTCTCTGGTCCACGATAATGTTCTGTTTCTGTATCACGGTAATGTTCCGTTTCTGGTCCACCATAATTTTGTGTTTCTGTTTCACGGTAATGTTCCGTTTCTGGTCCACGATAATGTTTGGTTTCACGGTAATGTTCTGTCTCTGGTCCACGGTAATGTTCCGTTTCTGGTCCACGATAATGTTCGGTTTCACGGTAATGTTCTGTCTCTGGTCCACGGTAATGTTCTGTCTCTGGTCCACGATAATGTTCCGTCTTTGGTCCACGATAATGTTCTGTCTCTGGTCCATGATAATGTTCCGTTTATGGTCCACGATAATGTTCTGTTTCGGTTTCACGGTAATGTTGTGTTTCTGTTTCACGATAATGTTCTGTCTCTGGTTCACGGTAATGTTCTGTCTCTGGTCCACGATAATGTTCGGTTTCACGGTAATGTTCCATTTCTGGTCCACGGTAATATTCTCTCTCTGGTCCACGATGATGTTCGATCTCTGGTCCACGATAATGTTCGGTTTCACGGTAATGTTCCGTCTCTGGTCCACGATAATGTTCGGTTTCACGGTAATGTTCCATTTCTGGTCCACGGTAATGTTCTCTCTCTGGTCCACGATAATGTTCGATCTCTGGTCCACGATAATGTTCGGTTTCACGGTAATGTTCCGTCTCTGGTCCACGATAATGTTGTGTTTCTGTTTCACGGTAATGTTCCGTCTCTGGTCCACGGTAATGTTCTGTGTCTGGTCCACGATAATGTTGTGTTTCCTTTTCACGGTAATGTTCCGTCTCTGGTCCACGGTAATGTTCTGTGTCTGGTCCACGATAATGTTGTGTTTCTGTTTCACAGTAATGTTCTGTCTCTGGTCCACGGTAATGTTCGGTCTCTGGTCAACGGTAATGTTCTGTCTCTGGTCCACGGTAATGTTCTGTCTCTGGTCCACGGTAATGTTCTGTCTCTGGTCCACGGTAATGTTCGATCTCTGGTCCACGATAATGTTCGGTTTCACGGTAATGTTCCGTCTCTGGTCCACGATAATGTTCTGTTTCGGTTTCACGGTAATGTTCCGTTTCTGGTCCTTGATAATGTTCTGTTTCGGTTTCACGGTAATGTTCCGTCTCTGGTCCACGGTAATGTTCCGTCTCTGGTCCACGATAATGTTGTGTTTCTGTTTCACGGTAATGTTACGTTTCTGGTCCATGATAATGTTCTGTTTCACGGTAATGTTCTGTCTCTGGTCCATGGTAATGTTCTGTCTCTGGTCCACGGTAATGTTCGGTTTCAAGGTAAAGTTCGGTCTCTGGTCCACAGTAATGTTCTGTCTCTGGTCCACGGTAATGTTCTGTCTCTGGTCCACGGTAATGTTCTGTCTCTGGTCCACGGTAATGTTCTGTCTCTGGTCCACGATAATGTTCGATCTCTGGTAAACGATAATGTTCGGTTTCACGGTAATGTTCCGTCTCTGGTCCACGATAATGTTCTGTTTCTGTATCACGGTAATGTTCCGTTTCTGGTCCACGATAATTTTATGTTTCTGTTTCACGGTAATGTTCCGTTTCTGGTCCACGATAATGTTTGGTTTCACGGTAATGTTCTGTCTCTGGTCCAGGGTAATGTTCCGTTTCTGGTCCACGATAATGTTCGGTTTCACGGTAATGTTCTGTCTCTGGTCCACGGTAATGTTCTGTCTCTGGTCCACGATAATGTTCCGTCTTTGGTCCACGATAATGTTCTGTCTCTGGTCCATGATAATGTTCCGTTTATGGTCCACGATAATGTTCTGTTTCGGTTTCACGGTAATGTTGTGTTTCTGTTTCACGATAATGTTCTGTCTCTGGTTCACGGTAATGTTCTGTCTCTGGTCCACGATAATGTTCGGTTTCACGGTAATGTTCCATTTCTGGTCCACGGTAATATTCTCTCTCTGGTCCACGATGATGTTCGATCTCTGGTCCACGATAATGTTCGGTTTCACGGTAATGTTCCGTCTCTGGTCCACGATAATGTTCGGTTTCACGGTAATGTTCCATTTCTGGTCCACGGTAATGTTCTCTCTCTGGTCCACGATAATGTTCGATCTCTGGTCCACGATAATGTTCGGTTTCACGGTAATGTTCCGTCTCTGGTCCACGATAATGTTGTGTTTCTGTTTCACGGTAATGTTCCCGTTCTGGTCCACGATAATGTTCTGTTTCCGTTTCACGGTAATGTTCTGTCTCTGGTCCACGGTAATGTTCTGTCTCTGGTCCACGGTAATGTTCGGTTTCACGGTAATGTTCCGTCTCTGGTCCACGGTAATGTTGTGTTTCTGTTTCACGGTAATGTTCTGTTTCTGGTCCACAATAATGTTGTGTTTCTGGTCCACGATAATGTTCGGTTTCACGATAATGTTCCGTTTCTGGTCAACGATAATGTTCTGTTTAGGTTTCACGGTAATGTTCTGTCTCTGGTCCACGATAATGTTCCGTCTCTGGTCCACGATAATGTTCTGTCTCTGATCCACGGTAATGTTCCGTCTCTGGTCCACGATAATGTTGTGTTTCTGTTTCACGGTAATGTTCCGTTTCTGGTCCATGATAATGTTCTGTTTCACGGTAATGTTCTGTCTCTGGTCCATGGTAATGTTCTGTCTCTGGTCCACGGTAATGTTCGGTTTCAAGGTAAAGTTCGGTCTCTGGTCCACAGTAATGTTCTGTCTCTGGTCCACGGTAATGTTCTGTCTCTGGTCCACGGTAATGTTCTGTCTCTGGTCCACGGTAATGTTCTGTCTCGGGTCCACGGTACTGTTCTGTCTCTGGTCCACCATAATGTTTGATCTCTGGTCAACGATAATGTTCGGTTTCACGGTAATGTTCCGTCTCTGGTCCACGATAATGTTCTGTTTCTGTATCACGGTAATGTTCCGTTTCTGGTCCACCATAATTTTGTGTTTCTGTTTCACGGTAATGTTCCGTTTCTGGTCCACGATAATGTTTGGTTTCACGGTAATGTTCTGTCTCTGGTCCACGGTAATGTTCCGTTTCTGGTCCACGATAATGTTCGGTTTCACGGTAATGTTCTGTCTCTGGTCCACGGTAATGTTCTGTCTCTGGTCCACGATAATGTTCCGTCTTTGGTCCACGATAATGTTCTGTCTCTGGTCCATGATAATGTTCCGTTTATGGTCCACGATAATGTTCTGTTTCGGTTTCACGGTAATGTTGTGTTTCTGTTTCACGATAATGTTCTGTCTCTGGTTCACGGTAATGTTCTGTCTCTGGTCCACGATAATGTTCGGTTTCACGGTAATGTTCCATTTCTGGTCCACGGTAATATTCTCTCTCTGGTCCACGATGATGTTCGATCTCTGGTCCACGATAATGTTCGGTTTCACGGTAATGTTCCGTCTCTGGTCCACGATAATGTTCGGTTTCACGGTAATGTTCCATTTCTGGTCCACGGTAATGTTCTCTCTCTGGTCCACGATAATGTTCGATCTCTGGTCCACGATAATGTTCGGTTTCACGGTAATGTTCCGTCTCTGGTCCACGATAATGTTGTGTTTCTGTTTCACGGTAATGTTCCGTCTCTGGTCCACGGTAATGTTCTGTGTCTGGTCCACGATAATGTTGTGTTTCCTTTTCACGGTAATGTTCCGTCTCTGGTCCACGGTAATGTTCTGTGTCTGGTCCACGATAATGTTGTGTTTCTGTTTCACAGTAATGTTCTGTCTCTGGTCCACGGTAATGTTCGGTCTCTGGTCAACGGTAATGTTCTGTCTCTGGTCCACGGTAATGTTCTGTCTCTGGTCCACGGTAATGTTCTGTCTCTGGTCCACGGTAATGTTCGATCTCTGGTCCACGATAATGTTCGGTTTCACGGTAATGTTCCGTCTCTGGTCCACGATAATGTTCTGTTTCGGTTTCACGGTAATGTTCCGTTTCTGGTCCTTGATAATGTTCTGTTTCGGTTTCACGGTAATGTTCCGTCTCTGGTCCACGGTAATGTTCCGTCTCTGGTCCACGATAATGTTGTGTTTCTGTTTCACGGTAATGTTCCGTTTCTGGTCCATGATAATGTTCTGTTTCACGGTAATGTTCTGTCTCTGGTCCATGGTAATGTTCTGTCTCTGGTCCACGGTAATGTTCGGTTTCAAGGTAAAGTTCGGTCTCTGGTCCACAGTAATGTTCTGTCTCTGGTCCACGGTAATGTTCTGTCTCTGGTCCACGGTAATGTTCTGTCTCTGGTCCACGGTAATGTTCTGTCTCTGGTCCACGATAATGTTCGATCTCTGGTAAACGATAATGTTCGGTTTCACGGTAATGTTCCGTCTCTGGTCCACGATAATGTTCTGTTTCTGTATCACGGTAATGTTCCGTTTCTGGTCCACGATAATTTTATGTTTCTGTTTCACGGTAATGTTCCGTTTCTGGTCCACGATAATGTTTGGTTTCACGGTAATGTTCTGTCTCTGGTCCACGGTAATGTTCCGTTTCTGGTCCACGATAATGTTCGGTTTCACGGTAATGTTCTGTCTCTGGTCCACGGTAATGTTCTGTCTCTGGTCCACGATAATGTTCCGTCTTTGGTCCACGATAATGTTCTGTCTCTGGTCCATGATAATGTTCCGTTTATGGTCCACGATAATGTTCTGTTTCGGTTTCACGGTAATGTTGTGTTTCTGTTTCACGATAATGTTCTGTCTCTGGTTCACGGTAATGTTCTGTCTCTGGTCCACGATAATGTTCGGTTTCACGGTAATGTTCCATTTCTGGTCCACGGTAATATTCTCTCTCTGGTCCACGATGATGTTCGATCTCTGGTCCACGATAATGTTCGGTTTCACGGTAATGTTCCGTCTCTGGTCCACGATAATGTTCGGTTTCACGGTAATGTTCCATTTCTGGTCCACGGTAATGTTCTCTCTCTGGTCCACGATAATGTTCGATCTCTGGTCCACGATAATGTTCGGTTTCACGGTAATGTTCCGTCTCTGGTCCACGATAATGTTGTGTTTCTGTTTCACGGTAATGTTCCCGTTCTGGTCCACGATAATGTTCTGTTTCCGTTTCACGGTAATGTTCTGTCTCTGGTCCACGGTAATGTTCTGTCTCTGGTCCACGGTAATGTTCGGTTTCACGGTAATGTTCCGTCTCTGGTCCACGGTAATGTTGTGTTTCTGTTTCACGGTAATGTTCTGTTTCTGGTCCACAATAATGTTGTGTTTCTGGTCCACGATAATGTTCGGTTTCACGATAATGTTCCGTTTCTGGTCAACGATAATGTTCTGTTTAGGTTTCACGGTAATGTTCTGTCTCTGGTCCACGATAATGTTCCGTCTCTGGTCCACGATAATGTTCTGTCTCTGATCCACGATAATGTTCTGTCTCTGGTCCACGATAATGTTCCGTTTCTGGTCCACGATAATGTTCTGTTTCGGTTTCACGGTAATGTTCTGTCTCTGGTCCACGATAATGTTCCGTTTCTGGTCCACGATAATGTTCTGTTTAGGTTTCACGGTAATGTTCTGTTTTGGTTTCAAGGTAATGTTCTGTCTCTGGTCCACGGTAATGTTCCGTTTCTGTTTCACGGTAATGTTCTGTTTCCGTTTCACGGTAATGTTCTGTCTCAGGTCCACGGTAATGTTGTGTTTCTGTTTCACGGTAATGTTCCGTCTCTGGTCCACGATAATGTTCGGTTTCACGATAATGTTCCGTTTCTGGTCCACGATAATGTTCTGTTTAGGTTTCACGGTAATGTTCTGTCTGTGGTCCACGATAATGTTCCGTCTATGGTCCACGATAATGTTGTGTTTCTGTTTAACGGTAGTGTTCCGTTTCTTGTCCATGATAATGTTCTGTTTCAGGGTAATGTTCTGTCTCTGGTCCATGGTAATATTCTGTCTCTGGTCCACGGTAATGTTCGGTTTCAAGGTAAAGTTCGGTCTCTGGTCCACGGTAATGTTCTGTCTCTGGTCCACGGTAATGTTCTGTCTCTGGTACACGGTAATGTTCTGTCTCTGGTCCACGGAAATGTTCTGTCTCTGGTCCACGGTAATGTTCTGTCTCTGGTCCACGGTTATGTTCGATCTCTGGTCCACGATAATGTTCGGTTTCACGGTAATGTTCCGTCTCTGGTCCACGATAATTTTGTGTTTCTGTTTCACGGTAATGTTCCGTTTCTGGTCCACGATAATGTTCTGTTTCGGTTTCCCGGTAATGTTCCGTCTCTGGTCCACGGTAATGTTCCGTCTCTGGTCCACGGTAATGTTCTATCTCTGGTCCACGGAAATGTTCTGTCTCTGGTCCACGGTAATGTTCTGTCTCTGGTCCATGATAATGTTCGGTTTCACGGTAATGTTCCGTCTCTGGTCCACGATAATTTTGTGTTTCTGTTTCACGGTAATGTTCCGTTTCTGGTCCACGATAATGTTCTGTTTCGGTTTCCCGGTAATGTTCTGTCTCTGGTCCACGGTAATGTTCTGTGTCTGGTCCACGATATTGTTCGGTTTCACGGTAATGTTCCGTTTCTGGTCCACGATAATGTTCTGTTTCGGTTTCACGGTAATGTTCTTTCTCTGGTCAACGGTAATGTTCCGTTTCTGGTCCACGATAATGTTCTGTTTTAGTTTCACGATAATGTTCTGTCTCTGGTCCACGGTAATGTTCTGTTTCTGTTTCACGGTAATGTTCCGTTTCTGGTCCACGATAATGTTGTGTTTCTGTTTAACGGTAATGTTCCGTTTCTGGTCCACGATAATGTTCTGTTTCGGTTTCACGGTAATGTTCCATTTCTGGTTCACGATAATGTTCTGTTTCGGTTTCACGGTAATGTTCCGTCTCTGGTCCACGGTAATGTTCGGTTTCAAGGTAAAGTTCGGTCACTGGTCCACAGTAATGTTCTGTCTCTGGTCCACGGTAATGTTCTGTCTCTGGTCCACGGTAATGTTCTGTCTCTGGTTCACGGTAATATTCTGTCCCTGGTCCACGGTAATGTTCTGTCTCTGGTCCACGGTAATGTTCTGTCTCTGGTCCACGGTAATGTTCTGTCTCTGGTCCACGGTAATGTTCGGTTTCACGGTAATGTTCCGTCTCTGGTCCACGATAATGTTCTGTTTCGGTTTCACGGTAATGTTCCGTTTCTGGTCCACGATAATATTCTGTTTCGGTTTCACGGTAATGTTCCGTCTCTGGTCCACGGTAATGTTCTGTGTCTGGTCCACGATAATGTTGTGTTTCTGTTTCACGGTAATGTTCTGTCTCTGGTCCACGGTAATGTTCGGTTTCAAGGTAAAGTTCGGTCTATGGTCCACAGTAATGTTCTGTCTCTGGTGCACGGTAATGTTCGGTCTCTGGTCAACGGTAATGTTCTGTCTCTGGTCCACGGTAATGTTCTGTCTCTGGTCCACGGTAATGTTCTGTCTCTGGTCCACGGTAATGTTCGATCTCTGGTCCACGATAATGTTCGGTTTCACGGTAATGTTCCGTCTCTGGTCCACGATAATGTTCTGTTTCGGTTTCACGGTAATGTTCTGTCTCTGGTCCACGGTAATGTTCTGTCTCTGGTCCACGATAATGTTCTGTCTCTGATAAACGATAATGTTCCGTTTCTGGTCCACGATCATGTTCTGTTTAGGTTTCACGGTAATGTTCTGTCTCTGGTCCACGATAATGTTCCGTTTCTGGTCCACGATAATGTTCTGTTTTGGTTTCAAGGTAATGTTCTGACTCTGGTCCACGGTAATGTTCCGTTTCTGGTCCACGATAATGTTCTGTTTCGGTTTCACGGTAATGTTCCGTTTCTGGTCCATGATAATGTTCTGTTTCACGGTAATGTTCTGTCTCTGGTCCACGGTAATGTTCTGTCTCTGGTCCACGGTAATGTTCTGTCTCTGGTCCACGGTACTGTTCTGTCTCTGATCCATGGTATTGTTCTGTCTCTGGTCCACGTTAATGTTCTGTCTCTGGTCCACGGTAATGTTCGATCTCTGGTCCACGATAATGTTCGGTTTCACGGTAATGTTCCGTCTCTGGTCCACGATAATGGTCTGTTTCAGTTTCACGGTAATGTTCCGTCTCTGGTCCACGGTAATGTTCCGTCTCTGGTCCACGAAAATGTTGTGTTTCTGTTTCACGGTAATGTTCCGTTTCTGGTCCATGATAATGTTCTTTTTCACGGTAATGTTTTGTCTCTGGTCCACGGTAATGTTCTGTCTCTGGTCCACGGTAATGTTCGGTTTCACGGTAATGTTCCGTCTCTGGTCCACGATAATGTTCTGTTTCGGTTTCACGGTAATGTTCCGTTTCTGGTCCACGATAATATTCTGTTTCGGTTTCACGGTAATGTTCCGTCTCTGGTCCACGGTAATGTTCTGTGTCTGGTCCACGATAATGTTGTGTTTCTGTTTCACGGTAATGTTCTGTCTCTGGTCCACGGTAATGTTCGGTTTCAAGGTAAAGTTCGGTCTATGGTCCACAGTAATGTTCTGTCTCTGGTGCACGGTAATGTTCGGTCTCTGGTCAACGGTAATGTTCTGTCTCTGGTCCACGGTAATGTTCTGTCTCTGGTCCACGGTAATGTTCTGTCTCTGGTCCACGGTAATGTTCGATCTCTGGTCCACGATAATGTTCGGTTTCACGGTAATGTTCCGTCTCTGGTCCACGATAATGTTCTGTTTCGGTTTCACGGTAATGTTCTGTCTCTGGTCCACGGTAATGTTCTGTCTCTGGTCCACGATAATGTTCTGTCTCTGATAAACGATAATGTTCCGTTTCTGGTCCACGATCATGTTCTGTTTAGGTTTCACGGTAATGTTCTGTCTCTGGTCCACGATAATGTTCCGTTTCTGGTCCACGATAATGTTCTGTTTTGGTTTCAAGGTAATGTTCTGACTCTGGTCCACGGTAATGTTCCGTTTCTGGTCCACGATAATGTTCTGTTTCGGTTTCACGGTAATGTTCCGTTTCTGGTCCATGATAATGTTCTGTTTCACGGTAATGTTCTGTCTCTGGTCCACGGTAATGTTCGGTTTCAAGGTAAAGTTCTGTCTCTGGTCCACAGTAATGTTCTGTCTCTGGTCCACGGTAATGTTCTGTCTCTGGTCCACGGTACTGTTCTGTCTCTGATCCATGGTATTGTTCTGTCTCTGGTCCACGTTAATGTTCTGTCTCTGGTCCACGGTAATGTTCGATCTCTGGTCCACGATAATGTTCGGTTTCACGGTAATGTTCCGTCTCTGGTCCACGATAATGGTCTGTTTCAGTTTCACGGTAATGTTCCGTCTCTGGTCCACGGTAATGTTCCGTCTCTGGTCCACGAAAATGTTGTGTTTCTGTTTCACGGTAATGTTCCGTTTCTGGTCCATGATAATGTTCTTTTTCACGGTAATGTTTTGTCTCTGGTCCATGGTAATGTTCCGTCTCTGGTCCACGAAAATGTTCTGTTTCGGTTTCACGGTAATGTTCCGTCTCTGGTCCATGGTAATGTTCTGTCTCTGGTCAACGGTAATGTTCGGTTTCAAGGTAAAGTTCGGTCTCTGGTCCACAGTAATGTTCTGTCTCTGGTCCACGGTAATGTTCTGTCTCTGGTCCACGGTAATGTTCCGTCTCTGGTCCACGGTAATGTTCTGTCTCTGGTCCACGGTAATGTTCGATCTCTGGTCCACGATAATGTTCGGTTTCACGGTAATGTTCCGTGTCTGGTCCACGAAAATGTTCTGTTTCGGTTTCACGGTAATGTTCCGTTTCTGGTCCACGATAATATTCTGTTTCGGTTTCACGGTAATGTTCCGTCTCTGGTCCACGGTAATGTTCCTTCTCTGGTCCACGATAATGTTGTGTTTCTGTTTCACGGTAATGTTCCGTTTCTGGTCCATGATAATGTTCTGTTTCATGGTAATGTTCTGTCTCTGGTCCATGGTAATGTTCTGTCTCTGGTCCACGGTAACGTTCGGTTTCAAGGTAAAGTTCTGTCTCTGGTCCACAGTAATGTTCTGTCTCTGGTCCACGGTAATGTTCTGTCTCTGGTCCACGGTAATGTTCTGTCTCTGGTCCACGGTAATGTTGTGTCTCTGGTCCACGGTAATGTTCTGTCTCTGGTCCACGGTAATGTTCTGTCTCTGGTCCACGGTAATGTTCTGTCTCTGGTCCACGGTAATGTTCTGTCTTTGGTCCACGGTAATGTTAGATCTCTGGTCCACGATAATGTTCGGTTTCACGGTAATGTTCCGTCTCTGGTCCACGATAATGTTCAGTTTCGGTTTCACGGTAATGTTCCGTCTCTGGTCCACGGTAATGTTCCGTTTCTGGTCCACGATAATGTTCTGTTTCGGTTTAACGGTAATGTTCCGTCTCTGGTCCACAGTAATGTTCTGTCTCTGTTCCATGATAATGTTGTGTTTCACGATAATGTTCGGTCTCTGGTCCACGATAATGATCTGTTTCTGTTTCACGGTAATGTTCCGTTTCTGGTCCACAGTAATGTTCTATCTCTGTTCCATGATAATGTTCGGTCTCTGGTCCACGATAATGTTCTTTTTCTGTTTCACGGTAATGTTCTGTTTCGGTTTAACGGTAATGTTCGGTCTCTGGTCCACAGTAATGTTCTGTCTCTGTTCCATGATAATGTTCGGTTTCACGATAATGTTCCGTTTCTGGTCCACGATAGTGTTCTGTTTCGGTTTCACGGTAATGTTCCGTCTCTGGTCCACGGTAATGTTCCGTCTCTGGTCCACGATAATGTTGTGTTTCTGATTCACGGTAATATTCCGTTTCTGGTCCATGATAATGTTCTGTTTCACGGTAATGTTCTGTCTCTGGTCCACGGTAATGTTCTGTCTCTGGTCCACGGTAATGTTCTGTCTCTGGTCCACGGTAATGTTCTGTCTCTGGTCCACGGTAATGTTCGATCTCTGGTCCACGATAATGTTCGGTTTCACGGTAATGTTCTGTCTCTGGTCCACGGTAATGTTCGGTCTCTGGTCCACGGTAATGTTCTGTTTCTGTTTCACGGTAATGTTCCGTTTCTGGTCCACGATAATGTTCTGTTTCTGTATCACGGTAATGTTCCATTTCTGGTCCACGATAATGTTGTGTTTCTGTTTCACGGTAATGTTCCGTCTCTGGTCCACGATAATTTTCGGTTTCACGATAATGTTCCGTTTCTGGTCCACGATAATGTTCTGTTTAGGTTTCACGGTAATGTTCTGTCTCTGGTCCACGATAATGTTCCGTCTCTGGTCCACGAAAATGTTGTGTTTCTGTTTCACGGTAATGTTCCGTTTCTGGTCCATGATAATGTTCTTTTTCACGGTAATGTTTTGTCTCTGGTCCATGGTAATGTTCCGTCTCTGGTCCACGAAAATGTTCTGTTTCGGTTTCACGGTAATGTTCCGTCTCTGGTCCATGGTAATGTTCTGTCTCTGGTCAACGGTAATGTTCGGTTTCAAGGTAAAGTTCGGTCTCTGGTCCACAGTAATGTTCTGTCTCTGGTCCACGGTAATGTTCTGTCTCTGGTCCACGGTAATGTTCCGTCTCTGGTCCACGGTAATGTTCTGTCTCTGGTCCACGGTAATGTTCGATCTCTGGTCCACGATAATGTTCGGTTTCACGGTAATGTTCCGTGTCTGGTCCACGAAAATGTTCTGTTTCGGTTTCACGGTAATGTTCCGTTTCTGGTCCACGATAATATTCTGTTTCGGTTTCACGGTAATGTTCCGTCTCTGGTCCACGGTAATGTTCCTTCTCTGGTCCACGATAATGTTGTGTTTCTGTTTCACGGTAATGTTCCGTTTCTGTGCATGATAATGTTCTGTTTCATGGTAATGTTCTGTCTCTGGTCCATGGTAATGTTCTGTCTCTGGTCCACGGTAACGTTCGGTTTCAAGGTAAAGTTCTGTCTCTGGTCCACAGTAATGTTCTGTCTCTGGTCCACGGTAATGTTCTGTCTCTGGTCCACGGTAATGTTCTGTCTCTGGTCCACGGTAATGTTGTGTCTCTGGTCCACGGTAATGTTCTGTCTCTGGTCCACGGTAATGTTCTGTCTCTGGTCAACGGTAATGTTCTGTCTCTGGTCCACGGTAATGTTCTGTCTTTGGTCCACGGTAATGTTAGATCTCTGGTCCACGATAATGTTCGGTTTCACGGTAATGTTCCGTCTCTGGTCCACGATAATGTTCAGTTTCGGTTTCACGGTAATGTTCCGTCTCTGGTCCACGGTAATGTTCCGTTTCTGGTCCACGATAATGTTCTGTTTCGGTTTAACGGTAATGTTCGGTCTCTGGTCCACAGTAATGTTCTGTCTCTGTTCCATGATAATGTTGTGTTTCACGATAATGTTCGGTCTCTGGTCCACGATAATGATCTGTTTCTGTTTCACGGTAATGTTCCGTTTCTGGTCCACAGTAATGTTCTATCTCTGTTCCATGATAATGTTCGGTCTCTGGTCCACGATAATGTTCTTTTTCTGTTTCACGGTAATGTTCTGTTTCGGTTTAACGGTAATGTTCGGTCTCTGGTCCACAGTAATGTTCTGTCTCTGTTCCATGATAATGTTCGGTTTCACGATAATGTTCCGTTTCTGGTCCACGATAGTGTTCTGTTTCGGTTTCACGGTAATGTTCCGTCTCTGGTCCACGGTAATGTTCCGTCTCTGGTCCACGATAATGTTGTGTTTCTGATTCACGGTAATATTCCGTTTCTGGTCCATGATAATGTTCTGTTTCACGGTAATGTTCTGTCTCTGGTCCACGGTAATGTTCTGTCTCTGGTCCACGGTAATGTTCTGTCTCTGGTCCACGGTAATGTTCTGTCTCTGGTCCACGGTAATGTTCGATCTCTGGTCCACGATAATGTTCGGTTTCACGGTAATGTTCTGTCTCTGGTCCACGGTAATGTTCTGTCTCTGGTCCACGGTAATGTTCTGTTTCTGTTTCACGGTAATGTTCCGTTTCTGGTCCACGATAATGTTCTGTTTCTGTATCACGGTAATGTTCCATTTCTGGTCCACGATAATGTTGTGTTTCTGTTTCACGGTAATGTTCCGTCTCTGGTCCACGATAATGTTCGGTTTCACGATAATGTTCCGTTTCTGGTCCACGATAATGTTCTGTTTAGGTTTCACGGTAATGTTCTGTCTCTGGTCCACGATAATGTTCCGTCTCGGGTCCACGATAATGTTCTGTCTCTGGTCCACGATAATGTTCCGTTTCTGGTCCACGATAATGTTCCGTCTCTGGTCCACGATAATGTTGTGTTTCTGATTCACGGTAATATTCCGTTTCTGGTCCATGATAATGTTCTGTTTCACGGTAATGTTCTGTCTCTGGTCCATGGTAATGTTCTGTCTCTGGTCCACGGTAATGTTCTGTCTCTGGTCCACGGTAATGTTCTGTCTCTGGTCCACGGTAATGTTCTGTATCTGGTCCACGGTAATGTTCTGTCTCTGGTCCACGGTAATGTTCGATCTCTGGTCCACGATAATGTTCGGTTTCACGGTAATGTTCTGTCTCTGGTCCACGGTAATGTTCTGTCTCTGGTCCACGGTAATGTTCTGTTTCTGTTTCACGGTAATGTTCCGTTTCTGGTCCACGATAATGTTCTGTTTCTGTATCACGGTAATGTTCCATTTCTGGTCCACGATAATGTTGTGTTTCTGTTTCACGGTAATGTTCCGTCTCTGGTCCACGATAATGTTCGGTTTCACGATAATGTTCCGTTTCTGGTCCACGATAATGTTCTGTTTAGGTTTCACGGTAATGTTCCGTTTCTGGTCCACGATAATGTTCTGTTTAGGTTTCACGGTAATGTTCTGTCTCTGGTCCACGATAATGTTCCGTCTCGGGTCCACGATAATGTTCCGTCTCTGGTCCACGATAATGTTCTGTCTCTGGTCCACGATAATGTTCCGTTTCTGGTCCACGATAATGTTCTGTTTCTGTTTCAAGGTAATGTTCTGTCTCTGGTCCACGATAATGTTCTGTCTCTGGTCCACGGTAATGTTCTGTTTCTTTTTCACGGTAATGTTCCGTTTCTGTTCCACGATAATGTTGTGTTTCTGTTTCACGGTAATGTTCCGTTTCTGGTCCACGATAATGTTCTGTTTCGGTTTCACGGTCATGTTCCGTTTCTGGTCCACGATAATGTTCTGTTTCGGTTTCACGGTAATGTTCCGTCTCTGGTCCACGGGAATGTTCCGTCTCTGGTCCATGATAATGTACTGTTTCTGTTTCACGGTAATATTCCGTTTCTGGTCCATGATAATTTTCTGTTTCACGGTAATGTTCTGTCTCTGGTCCACGCTAATGTTCTGTTTCTGTTTCACGGTAATGTTCCGTTTCTGTTTCACGGTAATGTTCTGTCTCTGGTCCACGCTAATGTTCTTTTTCTGTTTCACTGTAATGTTCCGTTTCTGGTCCATGATAATGTTGTGTTTCTGTTTCACGGTAATGTTCTGTTTCTGGTCCACGATAATGTTGTGTTTCTGTTTCACGGTAATGTTTCGTTTCTGGTCCACGATAATGTTCTGTTTCGGTTTCACGGTAATGTTCCATTTCTGGTACACGATAATGTTCTGTTTCGGTTTCACGGTAATGTTCCGTCTCTGGTCCACGGTAATGTTCCGTCTCTGGTCCATGATAATGTTCCGTTTCTGTTTCACGGTAATGTTCTGTCTCTGGTTCACAGTAATGTTCTGTCTCTGGTCCACGCTAATGTTCCGTTTCTGTTTCAAGGTAATGTTCCGTTTCTGGTCCACGATAATGTTGTGTTTCTGTTTCACGGTAATGTTCCATCTCTGGTCCACAATAATGTTGTGTTTCTGTTTCACGGTAATGTTCCGTTTCTGGTCCATGATAATTTTGTGTTTCTGTTTCACGGTAATGTTTAGTTTCTGGTCCACGATAATGTTCTGTTTCGGTTTCACGGTAATGTTCCGTTTCTGGTACACGATAATGTTCTGTTTAAGTTTCACGGTAATGTTCCGTCTCTGGTCCACGGTAATGTTCCGTCTCTGGTCCACAATAATGTTGTGTTTCTGTTTCACGGTAATGTTCCGTTTCTGGTCCACGGTAATGTTCTGTTTCACAGTAATGTTCTGTGTCTGGTCCACGCTAATGTTCTGTTTCTGTTTCACGGTAATGTTCCGTCTCTGGTCCACAATAATGTTGTGTTTCTGTTTCACGGTAATGTTCCGTTTCTGGTCCACAATAATGTTCTGTTTCGGTTTCACGGTAATGTTCCGTTTCTGGTCCATGACAATGTTCTGTTTCTGTTTCACGGTAATGTTCCGTTTCTGGTCCACGATAATGTTCCGTCTCTGGTCCACGATAATGTTCTGTCTCTGGTCCACGATAATGTTCCGTTTCTGGTCCACGATAATGTTCTGTTTCGGTTTCACGGTAATGTTCTGTCTCTGGTCCACGGTAATATTCTGTTTTTGTTTCACGGTAATGTTCCGTTTCTGGTCCACGATAATGTTGTGTTTCTGTTTCGCGGTAATGTTCCATCTCTGGTCCACGATAATGTTCGGTTTCACGATAATGTTCCGTCTCTGGTCCACGATAATGTTCTGTTTAGGTTTCACAGTAATGTTCTGTCTCTGGTCCACGATAATGTTCCGTCTCTGGTCCACGATAATGTTCCGTCTCTGGTCCACGATAATGTTCTGTCTCTGGTCCACGATAATGTTCCGTTTCTGGTCCACGATAATGTTCTGTTTCGGTTTCACGGTAATGTTCTGTCTCTGGTCCAAGATAATGTTCTGTCTCTGGTCCACGGTAATGTTCTGTTTCTGTTTCACGGTAATGTTCTGTTTCTGGTCCACGATAATGTTGTCTTTCGGTTTCACGGTAATGTTCCGTTTCTGGTCCACGATAATGTTCTGTTTCGGTTTCACGGTAATGTTCCGTCTCTGGTCCAAGGTAATGTTCCGTCTCTGGTCCAAGATAATGTTCTGTTTCTGTTTCACGGTAATGTTTCCTTTCTGGTCCACGATAATGTTCTGTTTCGGTTTCACGGTAATGTTCCGTTTCTGGTACACAATAATGTTCTGTTTCGGTTTCACGGTAATGTTCCGTCTCTGGTCCACGGTAATGTTCCGTCTCTGGTCCACGGTAATGTTCCGTCTCTGGTCCACAATAATGTTGTGTTTCTGTTTCACGGTAATTTTCCGTTTCTGGTCCATGATAATGTTGTGTTTCTGTTTCACGGTAATGTTTAGTTTCTGGTCCACGATAATGTTCTGTTTCGGTTTCACGGTAATGTTCCGTTTCTGGTAAACGATAATGTTCTGTTTAGGTTTCACGGTAATGTTCCGTCTCTGGTCCACGGTAATGTTCCGTCTCTGGTCCACAATAATGTTGTGTTTCTGTTTCACGGTAATGTTCCGTTTCTGGTCCACGGTAATGTTCTGTTTCACAGTAATGTTCTGTGTCTAGTCCACGCTAATATTCTGTTTCTGTTTCACGGTAATGTTCCGTTTCTGGTCCACGATAATGTTCCGTCTCTGGTCCACGATAATGTTCTGTCTCTGGTCCACGATAATGTTCCGTTTCTGGTCCACGATAATGTTCTGTTTCGGTTTCACGGTAATGTTCTGTCTCTATTCCACGATAATGTTCCGTCTCTTGTCCACGATAATGTTCCTTCTCTTGTCCACGATAATGTTCTGTCTCTGGTCCACGATAATGTTCCGTTTCTGGTACACAATAATGTTCTGTTTCGGTTTCACGGTAATGTTCTGTCTCTGGTCCAAGATAATGTTCTGTCTCTGGTCCACGGTAATGTTCTGTTTCTGTTTCACGGTAATGTTCCGTTTCTGGTCCACGATAATGTTGTGTTTCGGTTTCACGGTAATGTTCCGTTTCTGGTCCACGATAATGTTCTGTTTCGGTTTCACGGTAATGTTCCGTCTCTGGTCCACGGTAATGTTCCGTCTCTGGTCCACGATAATGTTCTGTTTCTGTTTCACGGTAATATTCGGTCTCTGGTCCATGATAATGTTCCTTTTTCTGTTTCACGGTAATATTCCGTTTCTGGTCCACGATAATGTTCTTTTTCTGTTTCACGGTAATGTTCTGTTTCGGTTTAACGGTAATGTTTGGTCTCTGGACCACAGTAATGTTCTGTCTCTGTTCCATGATAATGTTCGGTCTCTGGTCCACGATAATATTCTTTTTCTTTTTCACGGTAATGTTCTGTTTCGGTTTAACGGTAATGTTCGGTCTCTGGTCCACAGTAATGTTCTGTCTCTGTTCCATGATAATGTTCGGTTTCACGGTAATGTTCCGTTTCTGGTCCACGATAATGTTCTGTCTCTGGTCCACGGTAATGTTCCGTCTCTGGTCCACGGTAATGTTCCGTCTCTGGTCCACGATAATGTTGTGTTTCTGTTTCACGGTAATATTCCGTTTCTGGTCCATGATAATGTTCTGTTTCACGGTAATGTTCTGTCTCTGGTCCATGGTAATGTTCTGTCTCTGGTCCACGGTGATGTTCGGTTTCAAGGTAAAGTTCTGTCTCTGGTCCACAGTAATGTTCTGTCTCTGGACCACGGTAATGTTCTGTCTCTGGTCCACGGTAATGTTCTGTCTCTGGTCCACGGTAATGTTCTGTCTCTGGTCCACGGTAATGTTCTGTCTCTGGTCCACGGTAATGTTCGATCTCTGGTCCACGATAATGTTCGGTTTCACGGTAATGTTCCGTCTCTGGTCCACGATAATGTTCTGTTTCTGTTTCACGGTAATGTTCCGTTTCTGGTCCACGATAATGTTCTGTTTCGATTTCACGGTAATGTTCTGTCTCTGGTCCACGGTAATGTTCTGTCTCTGGTCCACGATAATGTTCGGTTTCAGGGTAATGTTCCGTCTTTGGTCCACGATAATGTTCTGTCTCTGGTCCAAGATAATGTTCCGTTTCTGGTCCACGATAATGTTCTGTTTCGGTTTCACGGTAATGTTCTGTCTCTGGTCCACGGTAATGTTCTGTCTCTGGTCCACGGTAATGTTCTGTTTCTGTTTCACGGTAATGTTCCGTTTCTGGTCCACGATAATGTTCCGTTTCTGTTTCACGTTAATGTTCCGTTTCTGGTCCACGATAATGTTGTGTTTCTGTTTCACGGTAATGTTCCGAATCTGGTCCACGATAATGTTCGGTTTCACGATAATATTCCGTTTCTGGTCCACGATAATGTTCTGTTTAGGTTTCACGGTAATGTTCTGTCTCTTGTCCACGATAATGTTCCGTCTCGGGTCCACGATAATGTTCCGTCTCGGGTCCACGATAATGTTCCGTCTCTGGTCCACGATAATGTTCTGTCTCTGGTCCACGATAATGTTCCGTTTCTGGTCCACGGTAATGTTCCGTTTCTGGTCCACGATAATGTTCTGTGTCTGGTCCACGATAATGTTCTACCTCTGGTCCACGGTAATTTTCTGTTTCTTTTTCGCGGTAATGTTCCGTTTCTGTTCCACGATAATGTTGTGGTTCTGTTTCACGATAATGTTCCGTTTCTGGTCCACGATAATGTTCTGTTTCGGTTTCACGGTCATGTTCCGTTTCTGGTCCACGATAATGTTCTGTTTCGGTTTAACGGTAATGTTCCGTCTCTGGTCCACAGTAATGTTCCGTCTCTGGTCCACGATAATGTACTGTTTCTGTTTCACGGTAATGTTCCGTTTCTGGTCCATGATAATTTTCTGTTTCACGGTAATGTTCTGTCTCTGGTCCACGCTAATGTTCTGTTTCTGTTTCACGGTAATGTTCCGTTTCTGGTCCACGATAATGTTGTGTTTCTGTTTCACGGTAATGTTCTGTTTCACGGTAATGTTCTGTCTCTGGTCCACGCTAATGTTCTGTTTCTGTTTCACGGTAATGTTCCGTTTCTGGTCCATGATAATGTTGTGTTTCTGTTTCACGGTAATGTTCCGTTTCTGGTCCACGATAATGTTGTGTTTCTGTTTCACGGTAATGTTTCGTTTCTGGTCCACAATAATGTTCTGTTTCGGTTTCACAGTAATATTCCCTTTCTGGTCCACAGTAATGTTGTGTTTCTGTTTCACGGTAATGTTCTGTTTCACGGTAATGTTCTGTCTCTGGTCCACGCTAATGTTCTGTTTCTGTTTCACGGTAATGTTCCGTTTCTGGTCCACGATAATGTTGTGTTTCTGTTTCACGGTAATGTTTCGTTTCTGGTCCACAATAATGTTCTGTTTCGGTTTCACAGTAATGTTCCGTTTCTGGTCCATGATAATATTCTGTTTCTGTTTCACGGTAATGTTCTGTTTCTGTTTCACGGTAATGTTCCGTTTCTGGTCCACGATAATGTTCCGTCTCTGGTCTACGATAATGTTCTGTCTCTGGTCCACGATAAATTTCTGTCTCTGGTCCACGATAATGTTCATATTGCTCGCTCCCACCCGCTCCCGCTCGCTCCCGCCCGCTCCCTCCCACTTCTGCCCACGGCAAAGTTCATATCGCTCGCTCCCTCCCGCTCCCGCTCGCTCCCGCCCGCTCCCTCCCACTTCTGCCCACGGCAAAGTTCATATCGCTCGCTCCCGCTCGCTCCCACCCACTCCCGCTCACTCCCGCCCGCTCCTTCCCGCTCCTGCCCGGTACCGTTCACTCCCTCCCGCTCCCGCCCGCTCCCGCTGTAAATGGTTTACCTGCCTGAACATCTTCTGATCTCTGTTAATGTTGGTTTCACCAACCTAAAGCTGTCACCTGTGAATGGTTTACCTGCCTGAACATCTTCTGATCTCTGTTAATGTTGGTTTCACCAACTTACACTTGTTGAGCCACATTGTCTCACATTCACACCTCTATTCTCTGACCTAACCCTATAAGACCCACGGATGCAAATTTACAACTTTTAACAATTCTCAGGACCACATTTACATACAATGAACAAAAATATGAACGCAAGTTTTCTTTTTGCTCCCATTTTCCATGAGCTAAACTTAAAGTCAAATGTATTTGTGTAGCACATTTCATGTACAATTGCTGGTTTTGGTATAATTACAAAACATGTCCTACGTCCTAAACCTAACCCCTAACCCGTCTTATCCAATTTAGAAGACGACCATCAGGGGTTATTCATTTATTTTATGAATTTTACGCCTTTTATTTATTTAAAACTGTGAAAGATAGAAATGAAATAATAAAAATTAAATAAAAATTATTAAAACAAGCAACAGTCTGGATAAGTTAAAGATATCGTGCAGATTTCATGCACAAACACATGAGAAAAGAAATGTTTTGAACCTGGATTTAAAAATGTCTACATTTGTTGACAGTTTAACTCCCGCTCGCTCCCGCCCGCTATCCGCTTCTGCCCGCGGCAAAGTTCATACTGCTCGCTCCCGCACACTCCCGCCCGCTCCCGCTCGTTCCCTCCCGCTTCTGCCGGCGGCAAAGTTCATATTGCTCGCTCCCGCCCGCTCCCGCCCGTTCCCTCCCGCTTCTGCCGGCGGCAAAGTTCATATTGCTCGCTCCCGCCCGCTCCCGCTCGCTCCCGCCCGTTCCCTCCCGCTTCTGCCGGCGGCAAAGTTCATATTGCTCGCTCCCACCCGCTCCCGCCCGCTCCCTCCCACTCCCACCCGCTCCCGCCCGCTCCCTCCCGCTCCCGCCCACTCCCGCCCGCTCCCGCCCGCTCCCTCCCGCTCCCGCCCGCTCCCTCCCGCTCCCGCCCGCTCCCACCCGCTCCCGCTCGCTCCCACCCGCTCCCTCAAGCTTCTGCCCGCGGCAAAGTTCATATTGCTCGCTCCCGCCCGCTCCCGCCCGTTCCCTCCCGCTTCTGCCCGCGGCATAGTTCATATCGCTAGCTCCCTCCCGCTCCCGCCCGCTCCCGCCCGCTCCCTCCCGCTTCTGCCCGCGGCAAAGTTCATATTGCTCGCTCCCGCCCGCTCCCGCTTCAGGCTGAGCGTCTGTAACCTCTCAGATGAAGGATGTGCAGCTCTGTCCTCAGCTCTCAGCTCCCCGTCCTCCAGGCTGACAGAACTGGACCTGAGTAACAACAACCTGCAGGATTCAGGAGTGAGCAGGTGTCTGCTGGACTGAAGAATCCAAACTGCAGACTGGAAGCACTCAGGTCAGGATTGATTCCCGTCTTTCGTCAGGTTTCCAACCGACTGTAAGACGACGGAAAACCTGTCAAGAGTTGTCTTTTGTCAAATCATACTCATGACCTGTTGGAGCTGAAAGCCAACAGACACATTCAGAGCAGCCAGTTGAAGGGGTTATCTGTGGGTTTTATGGATTAGGGAGCTCCCTCGTGGGATTTTTCTTTGGTTTCATTTGCACCACAGCTAGGATGCTGTAATAATCTAACAGCCAGCCAAAGTTGGTAGATGAGTCAAAATCCGTAATTCACACCCAGCTTGACTCTCGCTCCATTCCTCAGTGTCATTGTTTCAGTCTTTAGAGGCTGATCTGCAGAACTGCCACTCATAATGGCAACATATACCCATGCTGAGCATGGACTGCATAGTGTGTACCATCTGCCATGAGTGTTGTTCTGTGTGCCTGCAGCCTGTCAGGATGTCTGATCACAGAGGAAGGCTGTGCTTCTCTGGCTGAAGCTGTGACCTCCAACCCCTCCCATCTGAGAGAGCTGGACCTGAGCTACAACCATCCAGGAGCCTCAGGAGTGAAGCTGCTGAGGGCCGCACTGAAGGATCCACACAATCTCAGGTAAAACTCCCTAAAATCTGCCTTACTGTGGGTGCTTCTCTCATTAAGTAGAATCTGCCGGGTTAGAACTTGGCTGTAGTGGGGCTGCGGCTGGGATCCAAAGCGTAGAGTTTTGCTCTGCTCTCGCTCAGAGAAGCAACAATCTTGTGGTTATCCATCACGCTGTGTGCCTGAGCTCAATCCATCCAGAGATCGGTGAGCATGATGATTATGCGCCACGTAGAGTTTTTTTCTGTATTTTTGCACTTTTATTGTCGGGTAATATGTACAGTTCTGAGACATTTCATGCATTGCTGCTTTGAACATAGTTTCAGGAAGTTTTTCAAGGGCTTAAATGTGTTAAATAGCTTGTGAAGGGATTTCATATCCAAGCTGCCCTGTTAAAAGGTTTTGAAAGGAATATTTCTTTGTTACATATTTCAGTTCTAAACTGATGTCAGTACAGAAAGTAATGTGAACCGAGTGGAAGAAACTGAGATTCATACAAGTCTCTTAACCGGTCTATCAACAGGTCAGTGGCCGTATTCACAAAGGATCTTCAGCCTAAAAGTAGCTCCTAACTGTAGGAGAGCTTAAAGTCCTCCAGAGGACTCCTAACTCAGTAAGACCTGTTCACAAAGAGTCGGAAAATGGCTGCAGCGACACCAAATGTTCTGGAGACGATGGCTTTGGTGCAGATCCTCCTCCAACAAATTAAATATCAGCTTCATTCACAACGTTTCGTGCCGCTGTAGCCTTTACTAATTGTATGTTTAATAGAACAGAAAATACTTTATTCATCCCCCAGTGGGGGAAATTCAAATGAGTCAAGCAGCTCATGCAAATGCATGTCCTAAATAAATGCGAGCAATGTTAATAAAGGACATAGCTGCAGCTATCTTAGGCATCACTCCTAATCACTGTCACATCACTCACTGATCAAAGTGAACAGATGATAGATCAATAACTGCAGCTGGATTGTGTTTGTTCTCTCCATCAGATTCCTGTCGACTCACCATCGACACAAACACAGTGAGCAGGAGACTGAAACTGTCTGACAACAGGAAGGTGACACAGGTGGAGGAGGTTCAGTCATATCCTGATCATCCAGACAGATTTAATCACTATCAGCTGCTGTGTAGAAATGTTCTGACTGGTCGCTGTTTCTGGGAGGTCGAGTGGAGCGGAAGAGTTTATATATCAGTGAGTTACAGAAGAATCAGCAGGAGAGGAGGCAGAGACTGTGTGTTTGGATGGAACGATCAGTCCTGGAGTCTGATCTGCTGTGATGGACGTTACTCTGTCTGGCACAATAACAGAGGAACAGACATCATCTCCTCCTCCTCCTCCTCCTCCTCCTCCTCCTCCTCCTCCTCCTCCTCCTCCTCCTCCTCCTCCTCCTCCTCCTCCTCCTCCTCCTCCTCCTCCTCCTCTGTCTCTGACAGAGCAGCAGTGTATTTGGTGTATACCTCCACACCTTCAACACCACATTCACTGAAGAAGAACCTCTGCTTCCTGGGTTCAGGTCCTGGTCCTCTGGTTCCTCAGTGTCTCTGTGTTGAGCATAAAGAGTTTCCTCCTGTCAGAGAATCACTGTTGAACAGATAGTTCAGTCTCTACATGTCTGTCTCTTTCACTCAGAAACACCTTTTCAGATTCATGGATTCAGTCAGTTTCTGGTTGAAACTCTTCTGAATGATTCCTTGGAAACTTCTTCCTCTTCCAGTCCTTTAAAGATGGAAGCTGCCATTCAGAGTTCAACTCAGAGAGAAAACTGATCCAAATAACTGACAAAGTTACAGGAGGGCTCTCAGTCATAAGGACTCGGATGATGAAGGAAGGATGATGAAGAGGAGGTGAAGAGTTCTCTGTATTTATTCTGAATGTCGTCTCAGGGTAACGATGCAGCAACTGAACACTCAGGAAAAAACACGTTAAAACCACTTTAACTGGAAGAAATGATCAGAACGATGAGTTTTAGTTCAGTTTAGTTTACAGCTGAGTGACTCTGTGGCAGAAACACACCTGGATCTCAGAGGCCTTTTCTGTAATATGGTAATATTTTCTGTTCCAGCAGTTAGACTGATCCACTGGAGAAGTTTACTAATATAAAAATGAAACCAACAAACCGAAATAGTAAAAAGTGTATCTGATACTTTGGGAGTGTTTGCTTGTTTATCTGACAATTAATTATTTGGGAAGCTTTTATTTTTTATGTCCTTACCGGAAGTGATATCTAATTGCGTCACTGCTGACTTGACAGACAGTTTGCATCTGTCTCTATGCTGCCCTCCTGTGGCCATAAGCTGTAACTAGTTAACGGCAGTCAGCATCTTTGTTTTCTCTGCTTCTATTCAGCTGAAATGATGAGTCCAAAATGAGTGAATGTGGTGCTAAATCGTGGCTACTTCACGTGACAGTAAATTTAAACAGAACAGACTTTATATTTCTCGCTGTACCGTAGTTCTGGTAATCTAACTTCCGGTTAAATCAGAAAGCACTGATTAATGTAGCTGTGCAGTTTAACCGCTAGAGGGCAGTAATAAACGGCCATTTTATTTGGGCTCTGATCGGTCCCACATTCATTCTGCAGCAGGACAACCGGCCCAAACATCCAGCCAGAGGAATAAAGAACTATCTTCAGTCGCCAGAAAAAGGTTTTCTGTTCAGAATGAGTGATTTGTCCGTTTGAAAACTGTCTGATCACAGAGGATCCTCTCTGGAGACTGGACTCTCAGGTCTTTATCTGGATACAGAGCATGAGACAGAACAGTCCCAACCCAACACTGCTGAACAAACCAAAGACAGTTGATGAGCAAAGCTGCTTCCCAGGAAACATTAAAACACTGTGGTCATCAGTCTCAGGTACAAAGTGCCAAGAAAAGCAGCTCAAACCAGCAGAGCCGTAACTCAGAGGCTCAATAAACTGCTTTGGGACTCGGAGCTCATAGTTTCAAGTCCTGTGAGCTGCTTAAAGAATTTAAATGTCTTCAGGTTTTAGAGGCCAAAGTAAAGAGTGAAAAGCTTTAAGGTGCAAAGTCTCTGGTTTAATGGCTCAAACTGAGCAGCTTTTAGTTTGTGAAGACGAGGGATCAAAGCTCTTAAAGCAATAAACTCTGCAGTTCAGCATCCGAACAGAAGGATGGAAGCAGCTCAGAAAGGAGGCTGAAGCTGTGGTTTGGAGGCTCAGGTGCATACGGAGCAGCTTCTGGAAGCAGAGGGGGGGTTCAACTGCTGGGGATGGCTTTTATAGAAGGAGGCAGGTTGTTCAGCTCAGAGTCGGCTGGGCTTTTTGAAGCCAAAATAAAAAGAGAAACTTTAGGATTCAACCTTTCAGTGAGTAGCTGAACAGCTCAGGCTGTTGGGTGAAAGCTTTGAGCCTCTGAGACGTGGAAATACTCCGAGAGAGTAGCTCAGGATGATGGGACGCTGCCTTGGGTTGCACCCATCACAGGTTCAGTTCCCTCAGATGCTCTGTGGGCTGCCAGCCTTCATTCTTTAAGGAATAAAATCATCATTTCTGTCAGGGACCAACAACCAAAGTCAGCTTTGTGTGAGACCCTTAAAGGGCAGATAGCTCAGGCTGATAAAACACTGAGCTGCTGTTTGGGAGAGTTGGGATCAAA
Organism: Leuresthes tenuis; assembly: GCF_036924035.1. NCBI lineage: Eukaryota > Metazoa > Chordata > Actinopteri > Atheriniformes > Atherinopsidae > Leuresthes > Leuresthes tenuis. The sequence goes on from NW_027325384.1 coordinate 507,508, forward strand.
GCCCACAGCTGCAAAGGCTCCAGTTGTGGCTGCTGTCAGATGGACACTTTAAACTTTAATGACTTTTACAGTCCAACACCTGGAGGAAGATTTAAAAGCGCTCCGAGAACTTCGCCAGATGCCCAGAGGGCTTGGTGGCATCATGGTAGATGTCAGAGACAGAGAGCTGTAGCTGGAGAAGACCTGGTTTGAGTCCAGGAGCTGTCAGAGAAGAATAACAGAGAAGAAGAACAGAGAGGAGAGAGGAGAGAGGAGAGGGGGGAGAAGAGAGATTAGAGAGAGGAAGAGGAGTGGATAGAGAGGGAGAAGAAGATAGAGAGGCTGAGATAGACCTGGTTTGAGTCCAGGAGCTGTCAGAGAGAGAGTTAAGGAAGAGAAAGAGGAAGAGGAGTGTTTAGAGAGAGGGTGAGAAGAAGATAGAGATGGGAGGAGGCAGGAGGAAGAAGATACTGGTGAAGAAGAAGACAGAGAGTGGGGCCAGGTGGCCCCCAGAGAGTTCCAGAGGCAAAAGTAGGGGGTTATGATGAGATTTTACAGTTATATTGGATTGTTTTAGTTTAGATTGTTACAGTTATGTACATTAGTATATTTACATTAGTTATAGCAGTTACATAACTGTAAAATCTCAGCATAACCCCCTACTTTTACCTCTGGGACTCTCTGGGGGCCACCTGGCCCCACTCTCTGTCTTCTTCCCCAGCATCTTCTTCCTCCTGCCTCCTCCCATCTCTATCTCAGCCTCTATCTTCCCCCTCTCTCTAACCACTCCTCTTTCTCTTTCTTAACTCTCTCTCTGACAGCTCCTGGACTCAAACCAGGTCTATCTCAGCCTCTCTATCTTAACTGTCTAATCTCTCTCTCTATCCACTCCTCTTCCTCTCTCTAATCTCTCTTCTCTTCCCCCTGTTCTTCTTCTCTGACAGCTCCTGGACTCAAACCAGGTCTTCTCCAGCTACAGCTCTCTGTCTCTGACATCTACCATGATGCCACCAAGCTACTCCGTCACACTTCAGAGGTCTGGAATCAGTCCGTTTCTGTCTCAGAAAAACTCCTTTAGACTCATTAGAATAATCTAATACAATAAGTGACTGTGGGCATCGAACCAGCGTCCTCCAAACCAGAAACCTTCATGCAGCAGCCTGAGCTAAGTTGTTGCTGAGTTGTTGGTTTAGAAGTTGAAGCCATGTTTGAGTGGAACCTGGTAAAGACTTGAACTCGGTCCCTCTGCCTTCCCAAGCTGATCTCTAACAGCTGGAGTTGTTCTTCCTGACAGAAGTTTGGTCTTTCTTGAAGCTTTTGTCTCTTTTTTGGAGTTTTGTCCTTCAAAATGGAACCTGGTAAAGACTTGAACTCGGTCCCTCTGCCTTCCCAAGCTGATCTCTAACAGCTGGAGTTGTTCTTCCTGACAGAAGTTTGGTCTTTCTTGAAGCTTTTGTCTCTTTTTTGGAGTTTTGTCCTTCAAAATGGAGCCTGGTAAAGACTTGAACTCGGTCCCTCTGCCTTCCCAAGGTGATCTCCAACAGCTGGAGTTGTTCTTCCTGACAGAAGTTTGGTCTTTCTTGAAGCTTTTGTCTCTTTTTTGGAGTTTTGTCCTTCAAAATGGAGCCTGGAAAAGACTTGAACTCGGTCCCTCTGCCTTCCCAAGCTGATCTCTAACAGCTGGAGTTGTTCTTCCTGACAGAAGTTTGGTCTTTCTTGAAGCTTTTGTCTCTTTTTTGGAGTTTTGTCCTTCAAAATGGAGCCTGGTAAAGACTTGAACTCGGTCCCTTTGCCTTCCCAAGCTGATCTCCAACAGCTGGAGTTGTTCTTCCTGACAGAAGTTTGGTCTTTCTTGAAGCTTTTGTCTCTTTTTTGGAGTTTTATCCTTCAAAATGGAGCCTGGTAAAGACTTGAACTCGGTCCCTCTGCCTTCCCAAGCTGATCTCTAACAGCTGGAGTTGCTCTTCCTGACAGAAGTTTGGTCTTTCTTGAAGCTTTTGTCTCTTTTTTGGAGTTTTGTCCTTCAAAATGGAGCCTGGTAAAGACTTGAACTCGGTCCCTCTGCCTTCCCAAGCTGATCTCTAACAGCTGGAGTTGCTCTTCCTGACAGAAGTTTGGTCTTTCTTGAAGCTTTTGTCTCTTTTTTGGAGTTTTGTCCTTCAAAATGGAGCCTGGTAAAGACTTGAACTCGGTCCCTCTGCCTTCCCAAGCTGATCTCTAACAGCTGGAGTTGTTCTTCCTGACAGAAGTTTGGTCTTTCTTGAAGCTTTTGTCTCTTTTTTGGAGTTTTGTCCTTCAAAATGGAGCCTGGTAAAGACTTGAACTCGGTCCCTCTGCCTTCCCAAGCTGATCTCCAACAGCTGGAGTTGTTCTTCCTGACAGAAGTTTGGTCTTTCTTGAAGCTTTTGTCTCTTTTTTGGAGTTTTGTCCTTCAAAATGGAACCTGGTAAAGACTTGAACTTGGTCCCTCTGCCTTCCCAAGCTGGTCTCTAACAGCTGGCACCATCTGAGCTCACAGCTGAGCTGCTTCTTGAGCTCACTGCAGCCTTCAGAAAATCCCTTTCAGACTTAAAGCCTTCTGCTGACAGCCTGAGCTGCTGAAGCAAACAAGCAGCCTTCTTTCTGAGAGCATTTCACTCTTTCTTTCATTCTTGGTGCTTTGACAGAGTTCCAGGAGGGCTCTCAGTCATCAGGACTCTGCCTTTCCTCTGCTAAAGTATCTGATGATGAAGAGGAGGTGAAGAGTTCTCTGTATTTATTCTGAATGTCGTCTCAGGGTAACGATGCAGCAACTGAACACTCAGGAAAAAACACGTTAAAACCACTTTAACTGTAAGAAATGATCAGAACGATGAGTTTTAGTTCAGTTTAGTTTACAGCTGAGTGACTCTGTGGCAGAAACACACCTGGATCTCAGAGGCCTTTTCTGTACGACCCAGTTTACACCAGAAACACTTTGATCTGCTGCTGATGAGAAGAAATGTTCCTCCGTGTTCATGGACAGCTGCTGATGGACTCATTCATAAAGAGGCAGATCCCTGAAGCTTCCAGCTGTTATGTTTCAAACTTTATTTCATCATGTGTAACAGATATCATGTAATTCTTTATTTTCTGTCAAGGTGGCAAAAAAGCTCAGTTTTAACAAAGATGGTTCCTTTTAATTCTTCTTCTGAGCATCATTTGTTTGTCTCATGTGTCACAGTTTACAGACCACCCAAGCCTCCTTCCTGTTTTACTCAAGTTTTCTGACTTTTTAACATCGATACGCTCCAAATATAACAGCATTTTAATAACTGGTGACTTATGCAAGTTAAAGTTGATTTTTACCTGCATCGTGTGATTTTGTTGTTGATTATTTTAACAGCAAACTGAAGTCAGACAATTGATGCTGCAGCTCCATTTAAAACTAAGATAAAACTAAACCAAAGTGGAGAAATGAGAGAATCAAACAAATGAAAAAAATGCAGGAGAGCTGAAAGAAAATGGAGGAAAACCAAAATAACCATTAACAATTATTACAAGTCCCTCCATAACCCGGAGAAGAGTCATAATTCTACCTAAACACGTGTTACAGTCCAGAGTTTCATCATGCATCATGTTTGTATTACACAGACGTTATTGTGTGTATTTATTCATTCATATCTGCCATGAAAAAGCGCTGGAAAATAAAATGGCCGTTTATTACTGCCCTCTAGCGGTTAAACTGCACAGCTACATTAATCAGTGCTTTCTGATTTAACCGGAAGTTAGATTACCAGAACCACGGTACAGCGAGAAATATAAAGTCTGTTCTGTTTAAATTTACTGTCACGTGAAGTAGCCACGATTTAGCACCACATTCACTCATTTTGGACTCATCATTTCAGCTGAATAGAAGCAGAGAAAACAAAGATGCTAACTGCCGTTAACTAGCTAGCGCTAACTGTAGCTTGGTTTACACTTGAAGGAAAAAACTGCGCCTTTCACACAAAGAGGCCACCAATTTATTTACATTCAGTCACTAATCCGTAAAACAATTCTCCGCTGTTATCAGATCAAATAGCTTTATGTTACGTCTGTTAAGTGCAGCACAGCGTTAATATAATTTTATTTAGAAAGTCTTACAGGAAGTGCCAGTCATTTGTAATATATCTAGCTTTACCTTTTCTGTAGATACCATCTGTGGCCGCTAGAGGGCAGAAACGCCCTGCTCACAGTATAAAGACTGAATCTGTGGACTGCAGCTGGTTGCCTTCATCATATGAACAAAATGACTTTATAACAAACAGATTTCACTCCATTTCAGACACAACGGGACAACAATGCTTTCAGTAAAACATTCAGACTGACAAAGTACAACAATATTTACGAGGAGTTTCATCCTCAAAGGTTTTTAAAAGTTACTGTGCAGGTTTGAAACTGGTCCATCTTTCCATCGATCCATCTTCACTGAGTCATGATAAGAAATGTAAGCTGTGGTAAAACTCCAGCATTCATAATCTTAACTAAATATGACAGTGTTGTTAAAATATTAATATAACTGCTCTCTTCCGTCATAAAACCTCCTTTTATAAAGATTTCCCACGTTTCAATGTTCATCCTGAATGAAGATGTAGTTACAGCTTATGGCCACAAGAGGGCAGCATAGAGACAGATGCAAAGTGTCTGTCAAGTCAGCAGTGACGCAATTAGACATCACTTCCGGTAAGGACATAAAATAAAAGCTTCCCAAATAACTGTAAATAGTTTGGATCTTATATTTATGTATAATAACGTACTTTTCTTAAGAAATTTACCATTTTTTGTATATAAAATATTCCCAGTTCACATGATTGATGTTGGTTGTTTTGTTTTTACTTGGAGTTAACATTTAGAAGACATGCTTTTTTTGTTCTTCTTTATTTAAAGTAAGTACAAACACACAAGGCGTATAACAATTAAACATATTCTCATAAAGAGTGAAATTAGAAGAAATGAATCTTGAATCTAGTTTTCCTTTTCCTGCCTCAGCTCATGTCCCACACTCCAGTCCACTTGGTGGTAATAATCCACCTTGAAGCTGGCTTTCTTGGTACAATCTGGATCCCTCCTCTGTAAATGTGATTGGAATCTTCCACTTCCTGTCTGTCAGTGTGGAGTTTCACCTGCAGCTGCTGGGATGAGAACAGGATGAGAGGAAGAAGCTCTCAGCACCGTCCCCTCATTAAACTACTTTCAGTAAATTTCCAAACTGATGTGAAGTTCAGTTTCAGTCCTGTTCTCAGCTGCTGATCTGCTCACATCTGACTGAATATTTCTGGGATGTGGCTGCTCACTCTGACCACACTCCACCTTACATTAGATTCAACCTTTTTGTCCTCACACATGTACAGAGCAACAAAGTGCAGTTTAGCATCTGAGCAGAAGTGCAATAAGCAGTGAGTGCAGCAGCATAAATACTGTGGGATACAGAGGTATGTCCAGCTGCTTTTTATAGCACATGGACAGCATTTACAGATGAACATCTATGTACAGGTGATGGAGAAATACACACCGTGACTGATATGCTGCTCAATCACCTGAATACAATCAAACATGGAAGCGTTGGATGTGGATGTGACACACAGTACGTGGCGGTGACCAGGACAGCTGAGCGGCCTCTTCTGCTCGCCACTGAACGCAGGTTAAAGGGTAACAGCGGCTGTCCCTCAATCATATACAGAGCTGAACAGCAAAGGGTGGAGCTCTGAGTGCGTGAGCAGCTAACATGGTCCTTCTGTCAGCCACAGCATCTACAACCCTGCAGACAGTAAAGAGTCATCACTGACTGTTATTCTGAGCTCTGACCTCACCTGCAGCCTCCTGACAGGAAGCCATTATCTCAGCAGGGCGGAGCCAGCTGCTTTCCTGAGGATTTACTGAGAGCTGATTGGTTGACACGGTTTCCCTGAGATGACCGATCCTGCTTTTGACCGAGGTTAGTAACGAAACCGAAACAGAACATTATTGTGGACCAGAAACGGAACATTACCGTTAAACAGAAACACAACATTATCGTGGACCAGAGATCAAACATTATCGAGGACCAGAGACAGAACATTATCGTGGACCAGAGACGGAACATTACCGTGAAACCGAACATTATCGTCGACCAGAAATCGAACATTATCGTGAAACAGAAAAAGAACATTATCGTGGACCAGAGACCGAACATTATCATGGAACAGAGATAGAACATTACTGTGGACCAGAAACGGAACATTACCGTGAAACAGAAAAAGGAACGTTATCGTGGACCAGAGACCGAACATTACCGTGAAACAGAAACAGAACATTATCGTGGACCAGACAAAGAACATTACCGTGGACCAGAGACGGAACATTACCGTGAAACCGAAACACAACATTATCGTGGACCAGAAACGGAACATTACCGTGAAACCGAAACACAACATTATCGTGGACCAGAAACGGAACATTACCGTGAAACCGAAACAGAACATTATTGTGGACCAGAAACGGAACATTACCGTGAAACAGAAACACAACATTATCGTGGACCAGAAACTGAACATTACCGTGAAACAGAAACAGAACATTATCGTGGACCAGAGACAGAACATTACTGTGAAACAGAACATTACGGTGAAACAGAAACACAACATTATCGTGGACCAGAAACGGAACATTACCGCGAAACAGAAATAGAACATTAGCGTGGACAAGAGACAGAACATTACCGTGAAACAGAACATTATCATGGACCAGAAACGGAACATTACCGTGAAACAGAAACACAACATTATTTTGGACAAGAGACGGAACATTACCGTGGACCAGAGACGGAACATTACCGTGAAACCGAAACAGAACATTATCGTGTACCAGAAAAGGAACATTACCGTGAAACCGAAACAGAACATTATCGTGGACCAGAAACGACACATTACCGTGAAACACAAACAGAACATTAGCGTGGACCAGAAACGCAACATTACCGTGAAACAGAAACACAACATTATTGTGGACCAAAGACGGAACATTACCGTGGACCAGAGACGGAACATTACCGTGAAACCGAAACAGAACATTATCGTGGACCAGAAACGGAACATTACCGTGAAACAGAAACAGAACATTAGCGTGGACCAGAAACTGAACATTACCGTGAAACAGAAACAGAACATTAGCGTGGACCAGAGACAGAACATTACCGTGAAACAGAAAATTATCATGGACCAGAAAGGGAAACATTACCGTGAAACAGAAACAGTACATTATCGTGGACCAGAGACGGAACATTACTGTGAAACAGAAACAGAACATCAGCGTGGACCAGAGACAGAACATTACCGTGAAACAGAAAATTATCATGGACCAGAAACGGAACATTACCGTGAAACAGAAACAGTACATTATCGTGGACAAGAAACGGAACATTACCGTGGACCAGAGACGGAACATTACCGTGAAACCGAAACAGAACATTATCGTGGACCAGAAACGGAACATGACCGTGAAACCGAAACAGAACATTATCGTGGACCAGAAACGGAACATTACCGTGAAACAGAAACACAACATTATCGTGGAACAGAAACGGAACATTACCGTGAAAAAGAAACAGAACATTACCGTGGACCAGAGACAGAACATTATCGTGGACCAGAGACAGAACATTACCGTGAAACAGAAACAGAACATTATCGTGGACCAGAGACAGAACATTACCGTGGACCAGAGACAGAACATTACTGTGGACCAGAGACCGAAATTTACCTTGAAATCGAACATTACCGTGGACCAGAAACGGAACATTATCGTGGACCAGAGACAGAACATTACCGTGGACCAGAGACAGAACATTACTGTGGACCAGAGACCGAAATTTACCTTGAAATCGAACATTACCGTGGACCAGAGACAGAACATTATCGTGGACCAGAGACAGAACATTACCGTGAAACCTAAACAGAACATTATCGTGGACCAGAAACGGAACATTATCGTGAAACCGAACATTATCGTGGACCAGAGACGGAACATTACCGTGAAACAGAAACACAACATTATCGTGGACCAGAAACGGAACATTACCGTGAAACAGAAACAGAACATTATCGTGGACCAGAAACGGAACATTACCGTGAAACAGAAACAGAACATTATCGTGGACCAGAGATCGAACATTACCGTGGACCAGAGACAGAACATTACCATGGACCAGAGACAAAACATTACCGTGAAACAGAACATTATTATGGACCAGAAACGGAATATTACCGTGAAACAGAAACACAACATTATCGTGGACCAGAGACGGAACATTACCGTGGACCAGAGACGGAACATTACCGTGAAACCGAAACAGAACATTATCGTGGACAAGAAACGGAACATTATCGTGAAACCGAACATTATCATGGAACAGAGACAGAACATTACTGTGGACCAGAGACCGAACATTACCGTTAAACCGAAACAGAACATTACCGTGAAACAGAAAAAGAACATTATCGTGAACCAGAGACCGAACATTATCATGGAACAGAGACAGAACATTATCGTGGACCAGAGACGGAACATTATCGTGGACCAGAAACGGAACATTACCGTGAAACAGAAACAGAACATTACCGTGAAAGAGAAACAGAACATTATCGTGGACCAGAGATCGAACATTACCGTGTACCAGAGACAAAACATTACCGTGAAACAGAACATTATTATGGACCAGAAACGGAATATTACCGTGAAACAGAAACACAACATTATCGTGGACCAGAGACGGAACATTACCGTGGACCAGAGACGGAACATTACCGTGAAACCGAAACAGAACATTATCGTGGACAAGAAACGGAACATTATCGTGAAACCGAACATTATCATGGAACAGAGACAGAACATTACTGTGGACCAGAGACCGAACATTACCGTTAAACCGAAACAGAACATTACCGTGAAACAGAAAAAGAACATTATCGTGAACCAGAGACCGAACATTATCATGGAACAGAGACAGAACATTATCGTGGACCAGAGACGGAACATTATCGTGGACCAGAAACGGAACATTACCGTGAAACAGAAACAGAACATTACCGTGAAACAGAAACAGAATATTATCATGGACCAGAAACGGAACATTACTGTGAAACCGAAACAGAACATTATTGTGGACCAGAAACGAAACATTACCGTGAAACAGAAACACAACATTATCGTGGACCAGAAACGGAACATTACCGTGAAACAGAAACAGAACATTAGCGTGGACCAGAGACAGAACATTACCGTGAAACAGAACATTACCGTGAAACAGAAACACCACATTAACGTCGGCCAGAAACGGAACATTACCGTGAAACAGAAACAGAACATTAGCGTGGACCAGAGACGGAACATTACCGTGGACCAGAGACGGAACATTACCGTGAAACCGAAACAGAACATTATCGTGGACCAGAAACGGAACATTACCGTGAAACCGAAACGGAACATTATCGTGGACCAGAAACGGAACATTATCGTGAAACAGAAACACAACATTATCGTGAAACAGAAACACAACATTATCGTGGACCAGAGACGGAACATTACCGTGGACCAGAGACGGAACATTACCGTGAAACCAAAACAGAACATTATCGTGGACCAGAAACGGAACATTACCGTGAAACCGAAATAGAACATTATCGTGGACCAGAAACGGAACATTACCGTGAAACAGAAACACAACATTATCGTGGACCAGAAACGGAACATTACCGTGAAACAGAAACAGAACATTATCGTGGACCAGAAACGGAACATTATCGTGGACCAGAGAAAGAACATTACCGTGAAACCGAAACAGAACATTATCGTGGACCAGAGACGGAACATTACCGTGAAACCGAACATTATCGTGGACCAGAGATTGAACATTACCGTGGACCAGAGACAGAACATTACCTTGAAACCAAAACAGAACATTATCATGGACCAGAAACGGAACATTATCGTGGACCAGAGACAGAACATTACTGTGAAACCTAAACAGAACATTACCGTGAAACAGAAACATAACATTATCGTGTACCAGAAACGGAACATTACCGTGAAACAGAAACATAACATTATCGTGTACCAGAAACGGATCATTACTGTGAAAGAGAAACACAAAATTATCGTGGACCAGAAACGGAACATTACCGTGAAACAGAAACAGAACATTATCGTGGACCAAAGACGGAACATTATCGTGGACCAGAGACGGAACATTACCGTGAAATCGAACATTATCGTGCACCAGAGACGGAACATTACCGTGAAACAGAAACAAAACATTACCGTGGACCTGAGACAGAACATTACCGTGAAACGGAAACAGAACATTACCGTGAAAGTGAAAGAGAACATTATCGTGGACCAGAAACGGAACATTATCATGGACCAGAGACAGAACATTACCGTGAAACGGAAACAGAATATTATCGTGGACCAGAAACGGAACATTACCGTGAAACAGAAACAAAAAATTATCGTGGACCAGAAACGGAACATTACCGTCAAACAGACACAGAACATTATCGTGGACCAAAGACGGAACATTATCGTGGACCAGAGACAGAACATTACCGTGAAACAGAACATTACCGTGAAACAGAAACACCACATTAACGTGGGCCAGAAACGGAACATTACCGTGAAACAGAAACAGAACATTAGCGTGGACCAGAGACGGAACATTACCGTGGACCAGAGACGGAACATTACCGTGAAACCGAAACAGAACATTATCGTGGACCAGAAACGGAACATTACCGTGAAACCGAAACGGAACATTATCGTGGACCAGAAACGGAACATTATCGTGAAACAGAAACACAACATTATCGTGAAACAGAAACACAACATTATCGTGGACCAGAAACGGAACATTACCGTGAAATAGAAACAGAACATTATCGTGGACCAGAGACGGAACATTACCGTGGACCAGAGACGGAACATTACCGTGAAACCAAAACAGAACATTATCGTGGACCAGAAACGGAACATTACCGTGAAACCGAAATAGAACATTATCGTGGACCAGAAACGGAACATTACCGTGAAACAGAAACACAACATTATCGTGGACCAGAAACGGAACATTATCGTGGACCAGAGAAAGAACATTACCGTGAAACCGAAACAGAACATTATCGTGGACCAGAGACGGAACATTACCGTGAAACCGAACATTATCGTGGACCAGAGATTGAACATTACCGTGGACCAGAGACAGAACATTACCTTGAAACCAAAACAGAACATTATCATGGACCAGAAACGGAACATTATCGTGGACCAGAGACAGAACATTACTGTGAAACCTAAACAGAACATTACCGTGAAACAGAAACATAACATTATCGTGTACCAGAAACGGAACATTACCGTGAAACAGAAACATAACATTATCGTGTACCAGAAACGGATCATTACTGTGAAACAGAAACACAAAATTATCGTGGACCAGAAACGGAACATTACCGTGAAACAGAAACAGAACATTATCGTGGACCAAAGACGGAACATTATCGTGGACCAGAGACGGAACATTACCGTGAAATCGAACATTATCGTGCACCAGAGACGGAACATTACCGTGAAACAGAAACAAAACATTACCGTGGACCAGAGACAGAACATTACCGTGAAACGGAAACAGAACATTACCGTGAAAGTGAAAGAGAACATTATCGTGGACCAGAAACGGAACATTATCATGGACCAGAGACAGAACATTACCGTGAAACGGAAACAGAATATTATCGTGGACCAGAAACGGAACATTACCGTGAAACAGAAACAAAAAATTATCGTGGACCAGAAACGGAACATTACCGTCAAACAGACACAGAACATTATCGTGGACCAAAGACGGAACATTATCGTGGACCAGAGACGGAACATTACCGTGAAACCGAACATTATCGTGGACCAGACACAGAACATTACCGTGGACCAGAGACAGAACATTACCGTGAAACCGAACATTATTGTGGACCAGAAACGGAACATTACCGTGAAACAGAAACACAAAATTATCGTGGACCAGAAACGGAACATTACCGTGATACAGAAACAGAACATTATCGTGGACCAGAGACGGAACATTACCTTGAAACCGAACATTATCGTGGAACAGAGATCGAACATTACCATGAACCAGAGACACAACATTACCGTGGACCAGAGACAGAACATTACCGTGGACCAGAGACAGAACATTACTGTGGACCAGAGACCGAAATTTACCTTGAAACCAAACATTACCCTGGACCATAGACAGAACATTACCATGGACCAGAGACAGAACATTACCGTGAAACAGAACATTATCATGGACCAGAAACGGAACATTACCGTGAAACAGAAACAAAACTTTATCGTGGACCAGAGACGGAACATTACCGTGGACCAGAGACGAAACATTACAGTGAAACCGAAACAGAACATTATCGTGGACCAGAAACGGAACATTACCGTGAAACAGAAACAGAACATTATCGTGGACCAGAAACGGAACATTATCGTGAAACCGAACATTATCGTGGACCAGAGACGGAACATTACCGTGAAACAGAAACACAACATTATCGTGGACCAGAAACGGAACATTACCGTGAAACAGAAACAGAACATTATCGTGGACCAGAAACGGAACATTACCGTGAAACAGAAACAGAACATTACCGTGGACCAGAGACAGAACATTACCGTGGACCAGAGACAGAACATTACCGTGAAACCGAAACAGAATATTATCGTGGACCAGAAACGGAACATTATCATGGACCAGAGACAGAACATTACCGTGGACCAGAGACAGAACATTACCGTGAAACCGAAACAGAACATTATCGTGGACCAGAAACGGAACATTACCGTGAAACAGAAATAGAACATTATCGTGGACCAGAGACGGAACATTACCGTGAAACCGAACATTATCGTGGACCAGAGATCGAACATTACCGTGGACCAGAGACAGAACATTACCGTGGACCAGAGACAGAACATTACCGTGGACCAGAGACAGAACATTACCATGGACCAGAGACAGAACATTACCGTGAAACAGAACATTATCATGGACCAGAAACGGAATATTACCGTGAAACAGAAACACAACATTATCGTGGACCAGAGACGGAACATTACCGTGGACCAGAGACGGAACATTACCGTGAAACCGAAACAGAACATTATCGTGGACGAGAAACGGAACATTATCGTGAAACCGAACATTATCATGGAACAGAGACAGAACATTACTGTGGACCAGAGACCGAACATTACCGTTAAACCGAAACAGAACATTACCGTGAAACAGAAAAAGAACATTATCGTGAACCAGAGACCGAACATTATCATGGAACAGAGACAGAACATTATCGTGGACCAGAGACGGAACATTATCGTGGACCAGAAACGGAACATTACCGTGAAACAGAAACAGAACATTACCGTGAAACAGAAACAGAATATTATCATGGACCAGAAACGGAACATTACTGTGAAACCGAAACAGAACATTATTGTGGACCAGAAACGAAACATTACCGTGAAACAGAAACACAACATTATCGTGGACCAGAAACGGAACATTACCGTGAAACAGAAACAGAACATTAGCGTGGACCAGAGACAGAACATTACCGTGAAACAGAACATTACCGTGAAACAGAAACACCACATTAACGTGGACCAGAAACGGAACATTACCGTGAAACAGAAACAGAACATTAGCGTGGACCAGAGACGGAACATTACCGTGGACCAGAGACGGAACATTACCGTGAAACCGAAACAGAACATTATCGTGGACCAGAAACGGAACATTACCGTGAAACCGAAACGGAACATTATCGTGGACCAGAAACGGAACATTATCGTGAAACAGAAACACAACATTATCGTGAAACAGAAACACAACATTATCGTAGACCAGAAACGGAACATTACCGTGAAATAGAAACAGAACATTATCGTGGACCAGAGACGGAACATTACCGTGGACCAGAGACGGAACATTACCGTGAAACCAAAACAGAACATTATCGTGGACCAGAAACGGAACATTACCGTGAAACCGAAATAGAACATTATCGTGGACCAGAAACGGAACATTACCGTGAAACAGAAACACAACATTATCGTGGACCAGAAACGGAACATTACCGTGAAACAGAAACAGAACATTATCGTGGACCAGAAACGGAACATTATCGTGGACCAGAGAAAGAACATTACCGTGAAACCGAAACAGAACATTATCGTGGACCAGAGACGGAACATTACCGTGAAACCGAACATTATCGTGGACCAGAGATTGAACATTACCGTGGACCAGAGACAGAACATTACCTTGAAACCAAAACAGAACATTATCATGGACCAGAAACGGAACATTATCGTGGACCAGAGACAGAACATTACCGTGAAACCGAACATTATTGTGGACCAGAAACGGAACATTACCGTGAAACAGAAACACAAAATTATCGTGGACCAGAAACGGAACATTACCGTGATACAGAAACAGAACATTATCGTGGACCAGAGACGGAACATTACCTTGAAACCGAACATTATCGTGGAACAGAGATCGAACATTACCATGAACCAGAGACACAACATTACCGTGGACCAGAGACAGAACATTACCGTGGACCAGAGACAGAACATTACTGTGGACCAGAGACCGAAATTTACCTTGAAACCAAACATTACCCTGGACCATAGACAGAACATTACCATGGACCAGAGACAGAACATTACCGTGAAACAGAACATTATCATGGACCAGAAACGGAACATTACCGTGAAACAGAAACAAAACTTTATCGTGGACCAGAGACGGAACATTACCGTGGACCAGAGACGAAACATTACAGTGAAACCGAAACAGAACATTATCGTGGACCAGAAACGGAACATTACCGTGAAACAGAAACAGAACATTATCGTGGACCAGAAACGGAACATTATCGTGAAACCGAACATTATCGTGGACCAGAGACGGAACATTACCGTGAAACAGAAACACAACATTATCGTGGACCAGAAACGGAACATTACCGTGAAACAGAAACAGAACATTATCGTGGACCAGAAACGGAACATTACCGTGAAACAGAAACAGAACATTACCGTGGACCAGAGACAGAACATTACCGTGGACCAGAGACAGAACATTACCGTGAAACCGAAACAGAATATTATCGTGGACCAGAAACGGAACATTATCATGGACCAGAGACAGAACATTACCGTGGACCAGAGACAGAACATTACCGTGAAACCGAAACAGAACATTATCGTGGACCAGAAACGGAACATTACCGTGAAACAGAAATAGAACATTATCGTGGACCAGAGACGGAACATTACCGTGAAACCGAACATTATCGTGGACCAGAGATCGAACATTACCGTGGACCAGAGACAGAACATTACCGTGGACCAGAGACAGAACATTACCGTGGACCAGAGACAGAACATTACCATGGACCAGAGACAGAACATTACCGTGAAACAGAACATTATCATGGACCAGAAACGGAATATTACCGTGAAACAGAAACACAACATTATCGTGGACCAGAGACGGAACATTACCGTGGACCAGAGACGGAACATTACCGTGAAACCGAAACAGAACATTATCGTGGACGAGAAACGGAACATTATCGTGAAACCGAACATTATCATGGAACAGAGACAGAACATTACTGTGGACCAGAGACCGAACATTACCGTTAAACCGAAACAGAACATTACCGTGAAACAGAAAAAGAACATTATCGTGAACCAGAGACCGAACATTATCATGGAACAGAGACAGAACATTATCGTGGACCAGAGACGGAACATTATCGTGGACCAGAAACGGAACATTACCGTGAAACAGAAACAGAACATTACCGTGAAACAGAAACAGAATATTATCATGGACCAGAAACGGAACATTACTGTGAAACCGAAACAGAACATTATTGTGGACCAGAAACGAAACATTACCGTGAAACAGAAACACAACATTATCGTGGACCAGAAACGGAACATTACCGTGAAACAGAAACAGAACATTAGCGTGGACCAGAGACAGAACATTACCGTGAAACAGAACATTACCGTGAAACAGAAACACCACATTAACGTGGACCAGAAACGGAACATTACCGTGAAACAGAAACAGAACATTAGCGTGGACCAGAGACGGAACATTACCGTGGACCAGAGACGGAACATTACCGTGAAACCGAAACAGAACATTATCGTGGACCAGAAACGGAACATTACCGTGAAACCGAAACGGAACATTATCGTGGACCAGAAACGGAACATTATCGTGAAACAGAAACACAACATTATCGTGAAACAGAAACACAACATTATCGTAGACCAGAAACGGAACATTACCGTGAAATAGAAACAGAACATTATCGTGGACCAGAGACGGAACATTACCGTGGACCAGAGACGGAACATTACCGTGAAACCAAAACAGAACATTATCGTGGACCAGAAACGGAACATTACCGTGAAACCGAAATAGAACATTATCGTGGACCAGAAACGGAACATTACCGTGAAACAGAAACACAACATTATCGTGGACCAGAAACGGAACATTACCGTGAAACAGAAACAGAACATTATCGTGGACCAGAAACGGAACATTATCGTGGACCAGAGAAAGAACATTACCGTGAAACCGAAACAGAACATTATCGTGGACCAGAGACGGAACATTACCGTGAAACCGAACATTATCGTGGACCAGAGATTGAACATTACCGTGGACCAGAGACAGAACATTACCTTGAAACCAAAACAGAACATTATCATGGACCAGAAACGGAACATTATCGTGGACCAGAGACAGAACATTACTGTGAAACCTAAACAGAACATTATCGTGAAACAGAAACATAACATTATCGTGTACCAGAAACGGAACATTACCGTGAAACAGAAACATAACATTATCGTGTACCAGAAACGGATCATTACTGTGAAACAGAAACACAAAATTATCGTGGACCAGAAACGGAACATTACCGTGAAACAGAAACAGAACATTATCGTGGACCAAAGACGGAACATTATCGTGGACCAGAGACGGAACATTACCGTGAAATCGAACATTATCGTGCACCAGAGACGGAACATTACCGTGAAACAGAAACAAAACATTACCGTGGACCAGAGACAGAACATTACCGTGAAACGGAAACAGAACATTACCGTGAAAGTGAAAGAGAACATTATCGTGGACCAGAAACGGAACATTATCATGGACCAGAGACAGAACATTACCGTGAAACGGAAACAGAATATTATCGTGGACCAGAAACGGAACATTACCGTGAAACAGAAACAAAAAATTATCGTGGACCAGAAACGGAACATTACCGTCAAACAGACACAGAACATTATCGTGGACCAAAGACGGAACATTATCGTGGACCAGAGACGGAACATTACCGTGAAACCGAACATTATCGTGGACCAGACACAGAACATTACCGTGGACCAGAGACAGAACATTACCGTGAAACCGAACATTATTGTGGACCAGAAACGGAACATTACCGTGAAACAGAAACACAAAATTATCGTGGACCAGAAACGGAACATTACCGTGATACAGAAACAGAACATTATCGTGGACCAGAGACGGAACATTACCTTGAAACCGAACATTATCGTGGAACAGAGATCGAACATTACCATGAACCAGAGACACAACATTACCGTGGACCAGAGACAGAACATTACCGTGGACCAGAGACAGAACATTACTGTGGACCAGAGACCGAAATTTACCTTGAAACCAAACATTACCCTGGACCATAGACAGAACATTACCATGGACCAGAGACAGAACATTACCGTGAAACAGAACATTATCATGGACCAGAAACGGAACATTACCGTGAAACAGAAACAAAACTTTATCGTGGACCAGAGACGGAACATTACCGTGGACCAGAGACGAAACATTACAGTGAAACCGAAACAGAACATTATCGTGGACCAGAAACGGAACATTACCGTGAAACCGAAACAGAACATTATCGTGGACCAGAGACGGAACATTACCGTGAAACCGAACATTATCGTGGACCAGAGATCGAACATTACCGTGGACCAGAGACAGAACATTACCGTGGACCAGAGACAGAACATTACCGTGGACCAGAGACAGAACATTACTGTGGACCAGAGACCGAACTTTACCTTGAAACCGAACATTACCGTGGACCAGAGACAGAACATTACCATGGACCAGAGACAGAACATTACCGTGAAACAGAACATTATCATGGACCAGAAACGGAACATTACCGTGAAACAGAAACAGAACATTATCGTGGACCAGAAACGGAACATTATCGTGAAACCGAACATTATCGTGGACCAGAGACGGAACATTACCGTGAAACAGAAACACAACATTATCGTGGACCAGAAACGGAACATTACCGTGAAACAGAAACAGAACATTATCGTGGACCAGAAACGGAACATTACCGTGAAACAGAAACAGAACATTACCGTGGACCAGAGACAGAACATTACCGTGGACCAGAGACAGAACATTACCGTGAAACCGAAACAGAATATTATCGTGGACCAGAAACGGAACATTATCATGGACCAGAGACAGAACATTATCGTGGACCAAAGACGGAATATTACCGTGAAACCGAACATTATCGTGGACCAGAGACAGAACATTACCGTGGACCAGAGACAGAACATTACCGTGAAACCGAAACAGAACATTATCGTGGACCAGAAACGGAACATTACCGTGAAACAGAAATAGAACATTATCGTGGACCAGAGACGGAACATTACCGTGAAACCGAACATTATCGTGGACCAGAGATCGAACATTACCGTGGACCAGAGACAGAACATTACCGTGGACCAGAGACAGAACATTACCGTGGACCAGAGACAGAACATTACCATGGACCAGAGACAGAACATTACCGTGAAACAGAACATTATCATGGACCAGAAACGGAATATTACCGTGAAACAGAAACACAACATTATCGTGGACCAGAGACGGAACATTACCGTGGACCAGAGACGGAACATTACCGTGAAACCGAAACAGAACATTATCGTGGACGAGAAACGGAACATTATCGTGAAACCAAACATTATCATGGAACAGAGACAGAACATTACTGTGGACCAGAGACCGAACATTACCGTTAAACCGAAACAGAACATTACCGTGAAACAGAAAAAGAACATTATCGTGAACCAGACACCGAACATTATCATGGAACAGAGACAGAACATTATCGTGGACCAGAGACGGAACATTATCGTGGACCAGAAACGGAACATTACCGTGAAACAGAAACAGAACATTACCGTGAAACAGAAACAGAATATTATCATGGACCAGAAACGGAACATTACTGTGAAACCGAAACAGAACATTATTGTGGACCAGAAACGAAACATTACCGTGAAACAGAAACACAACATTATCGTGGACCAGAAACGGAACATTACCGTGAAACAGAAACAGAACATTAGCGTGGACCAGAGACAGAACATTACCGTGAAACAGAACATTACCGTGAAACAGAAACACCACATTAACGTGGACCAGAAACGGAACATTACCGTGAAACAGAAACAGAACATTAGCGTGGACCAGAGACGGAACATTACCGTGGACCAGAGACGGAACATTACCGTGAAACCGAAACAGAACATTATCGTTGACCAGAAACGGAACATTACCGTGAAACCGAAACGGAACATTATCGTGGACCAGAAACGGAACATTATCGTGAAACAGAAACACAACATTATCGTGGACCAGAAACGGAACATTACCGTCAAACAGAAACAGAACATTATCGTGGACCAGAGACGGAACATTACCGTGGACCAGAGACGGAACATTACCGTGAAACCAAAACAGAACATTATCGTGTACCAGAAACGGAACATTACCGTGAAACCGAAATAGAACATTATCGTGGACCAGAAACGGAACATTACCGTGAAACAGAAACACAAAATTATCGTGGACCAGAGACGGAACATTACCGTGAAACCGAACATTATCGTGGACCAGACACAGAACATTACCGTGGACCAGAGACAGAACATTACCGTGAAACCGAACATTATCGTGGACCAGAAACGGAACATCACCGTGAAACAGAAACACAAAATTATCGTGGACCAGAAACGGAACATTACCGTGATACAGAAACAGAACATTATCGTGGACCAGAGACGGAATATTACCGTGAAACCGAACATTATCGTGGACCAGAGATCGAACATTACCGTGGACCAGAGACACAACATTACCGTGGACCAGAGACAGAACATTACCGTGAACCAGAGACAGAACATTACCGTGGACCAGAGACCGAAATTTACCTTGAAATCGAACATTACCGTGGACCAGAGACAGAACATTATCGTGGACCAGACACAGAACATTACCGTGGACCAGAGACAGAACATTACCGTGAAACCGAACATTATTGTGGACCAGAAACCGAACATTACCGTGAAACAGAAACACAAAATTATCGTGGACCAGAAACGGAACATTACCGTGATACAGAAACAGAACATTATCGTGGACCAGAGACGGAACATTGCCTTGAAACCGAACATTATCGTGGACCAGAGATCGAACATTACCATGAACCAGAGACACAACATTACCGTGGACAAGAGACAGAACATTACCATTGACCAGAGACAGAACATTACCGTGGACCAGAGACAGAACATTACCGTGGACCAGAGACAGAACATTACTGTGGACCAGAGACCGAAATTTACCTTGAAACCGAACATTACCCTGGACCAGAGACAGAACATTACCATGGACCAGAGACAGAACATTACCGTGAAACAGAACATTATCATGGACCAGAAACGGAACATTACCGTGAAACAGAAAAAAAACATTATCGTGGACCAGAGACGGAACATTACCGTGGACCAGAGACGGAACATTACCGTGAAACCGAAACAGAACATTATCGTGGACCAGAAACGGAACATTACCGTGAAACCGAAACAGAACATTATCGTGGACCAGAGACGGAACATTACCGTGAAACCGAACATTATCGTGGACCAGAGATCGAACATTACCGTGGACCAGAGACAGAACATTACCGTGGACCAGAGACAGAACATTACCGTGGATCAGAGACAGAACATTACCGTGGACCAGAGACAGAACATTACTGTGGACCAGAGACCGAACTTTACCTTGAAACCGAACATTACCGTGGACCAGAGACAGAACATTACCATGGACCAGAGACAGAACATTACCGTGAAACAGAACATTATCATGGACCAGAAACGGAACATTACCGTGAAACAGAAACAGAACATTATCGTGGACCAGAAACGGAACATTACCGTGAAACCGAAACATAACATTATCGTGGACCAAAGACGGAACATTATCGTGGACCAGAGACGGAACATTACCGTGAAATCAAAAATTATCGTGGACCAGAGACGGAACATTACCGTGAAACAGAAACAAAACATTACCGTGGACCAGAGACAGAACATTACCGTGAAACGGAAAAAGAACATTACCGTGAAACTGAAACAGAACATTGTCGTGGACCAGAAACGGAACATTATCATGGACCAGAGACAGAACATTACCGTGAAACCGAAACAGAACATTATCGTGTACCAGAAACGGAACATTACCGTGAAACAGAAACACAAAATTATCGTGGACCAGAAACGGAACATTACCGTCAAACAGACACAGAACATTATCGTGGACAAAAGTCGGAACATTATCGTTGACCAGAGACGGAACATTACCGTGAAACCGAACATTATCGTGGACCAGACACAGAACATTACCGTGGACCAGAGACAGAACATTACCGTGAAACCGAACATTATCGTGGACCAGAAACGGAACATCACCGTGAAACAGAAACACAAAATTATCGTGGACCAGAAACGGAACATTACCGTGATACAGAAACAGAACATTATTGTGGACCAGAGACGGAATATTACCGTGAAACCGAACATTATCGTGGACCAGAGATCGAACATTACCGTGGACCAGAGACACAACATTACCGTGGACCAGAGACAGAACATTACCGTGGACCAGAGACAGAACATTACCGTGGACCAGAGAAAGAACATTACCGTGGACCAGAAACAGAACATTACCGTGGACCAGAGACCGAAATTTACCTTGAAATCGAACATTACCGTGGACCAGAGACAGAACATTATCGTGGACCAGAGACAGAACATTACCGTGAAACCTAAACAGAACATTATCGTGGACCAGAAACGGAACATTATCGTGAAACCGAACATTATCGTGGACCAGAGACGGAACATTACCGTGAAACAGAAACACAACATTATCGTGGACCAGAAACGGAACATTACCGTGAAACAGAAACAGAACATTACCGTGGACCAGAGACAGAACATTACCGTGGACCAGAGACAGAACATTACCGTGAAACCGAAACAGAATATTATCGTGGACCAGAAACGGAACATTATCATGGACCAGAGACAGAACATTATCGTGGACCAGAAACAGAACATTACCGTGGACCAGAGACAGAACATTATCGTGGACCAGAGACAGAACATTATCGTGGACCAGAGACAGAACATTATCGTGGACCAGAGACAGAAAATTATCGTGGACCAGAGACGGAACATTATCGTGGACCAGAAACGGAACATTACCGTGAAACAGAAACAGAACATTACCGTGAAACAGAAACAGAATATTATCATGGACCAGAAACGGAACATTACTGTGAAACCGAAACAGAACATTATTGTGGACCAGAAACGAAACATTACCGTGAAACAGAAAAACAACATTATCGTGGACCAGAAACGGAACATTACCGTGAAACAGAAACAGAACATTAGCGTGGACCAGAGACAGAACATTACCGTGAAACAGAACATTACCGTGAAACAGAAACACAACATTAACGTGGACCAGAAACGGAACATTACCGTGAAACAGAAACAGAACATTAGCGTGGACCAGAGATAGAACATTACCGTGAAACAGAAAATTATCATGGACCAGAAACGGAACATTACCGTGAAACCGAAACAGAACATTATCGTGGAACAGAAACGGAACATTACCGTGAAACCGACACGGAACATTATCGTGGATCAGAAACGGAACATTATCGTGAAACAGAAACACAACATTATCGTGGACCAGAAACGGAACATTACCGTGAAACAGAAACAGAACATTATCGTGGACCAGAGACGGAACATTACCGTGGACCAGAGACGGAACATTACCGTGAAACCGAAACAGAACATTATCGTGGACCAGAAACGGAACATTACCGTGAAACCGAAATAGAACATTATCGTGGACCAGAAACGGAACATTACCGTGAAACAGAAACACAACATTATCTTGGACCAGAAACGGAACATTACCGTGAAACAGAAACAGAACATTACCGTGGACCAGAGACATAACGTTATCTTGGACCAGAGACAGAACATTACCGTGAAACCGAAACAGAACATTATCGTGGACCAGAAACGGAACATTATCGTGGACCAGAGACAGAACATTATCGTGGACCAGAGACGGAACATTATCGTGGACCAGAGACGGAACATTATCGTGGACCAGAGGCAGAACATTACCGTGAAACCTAAACAGAACATTATCGTGGACCAGAGACGGAACATTATCGTGAAACCGAACATTATCGTGCACCAGAGACGGAACATTACCGTGAAACAGAAACACAACATTATCGTTGACCAGAAACGGAACATTACCGTGAAACCGAAACAGAACATTATCGTGGACCAGAAACGGAACATTACTGTAAAACAGAAACACAAAATTATCGTGGACCAGAAATGGAACATAACCGTGAAACCGAAAAAGAACATTATCGTGGACCAGAGACGGAACATTACCGTGAAACCGAACATTATCGTGGACCAGAGATTGAACATTACCGTGGACCAGAGACAGAACATTACCTTGAAACCAAAACAGAACATTATCATGGACCAGAAACGGAACATTATCGTGGACAAGAGACAGAACATTACCGTGAAACCTAAACAGAACATTATCGTGGACCAGAAACGGAACATTACCGTGAAACAGAAACATAACATTATCGTGTACCAGAAACGGAACATTACCGTGAAACAGAAACATAACATTATCGTATACCAGAAACGGATCATTACTGTGAAACAGAAACACAAAATTATCATGGACCAGAAACGGAACATTACCGTGAAACAGAAACAGAACATTATCGTGGACCAAAGACGGAACATTATCGTGGACCAGAGACGGAACATTACCGTGAAATCGAACATTATCGTGGACCAGAGACGGAACATTACCGTGAAACAGAAACAAAACATTACCGTGGACCAGAGACAGAACATTACCGTGAAACGGAAACAGAACATTACCGTGAAACTGAAAAGAGAACATTATCGTGGACCAGAAACGGAACATTATCATGTACCAGAGACAGAACATTA
The DNA here is from genome assembly GCF_036924035.1 of Leuresthes tenuis. NCBI lineage: Eukaryota > Metazoa > Chordata > Actinopteri > Atheriniformes > Atherinopsidae > Leuresthes > Leuresthes tenuis. Next base: position 532,078 of record NW_027325384.1, read on the forward strand.
CCGTGAAACGGAAACAGAACATTATCGTGGACCAGAAACGGAACATTACCGTGAAACAGAAACACAAAATTATCGTGGACCAGAAACGGAACATTACCGTCAAACAGACACAGAACATTATCGTGGACCAAAGACGGAACATTATCGTGGACCAGAGACGGAACATTACCGTGAAACCGAACATTATTGTGGACCAGACACAGAACATTACCGTGGACCAGAGACAGAACATTACCGTGAAACCGAACATTATTGTGGACTAGAAACGGAACATTACCGTGAAACAGAAACACAAAATTATCGTGGACCAGAAACGGAACATTACCGTGATACAGAAACAGAACATTATCGTGGATCAGAGACGGAACATTACCGTGAAACCGAACATTATCGTGGACCAGAGATCGAACATTACCATGGACCAGAGACACAACATTACCGTGGACCAGAGACAGAACATTACCGTGGACCAGAGACAGAACATTACCGTGGACCAGAGACAGAACATTACCGTGGACCAGAGACAGAATATTACTGTGGACCAGAGACCGAAATTTACCTTGAAACCGAACATTACCGTGAACCAGAGACAGAACATTACCATGGACCAGAGACAGAACATTACCGTGAAACAGAACATTATCATGGACCAGAAACGGAACATTACCGTGAAACAGAAACACAACATTATCGTGGACCAGAGACGGAACATTACCGTGGACCAGAAACGGAACATTATCGTGAAACCGAACATTATCGTGGACCAGAGACGGAACATTACCGTGAAACAGAAACACAACATTATCGTGGACCAGAAACGGAACATTACCGTGAAACAGAAACAGAACATTATCGTGGACCAGAAACGGAACATTACCGTGAAACAGAAACAGAACATTACCGTGGACCAGAGACAGAACATTACCGTGGACCAGAGACAGAACATTACCGTGAAACCGAAACAGAATATTATCGTGGACCAGAAACGGAACATTATCATGGACCAGAGACAGAACATTATCGTGGACCAAAGACGGAATATTACCGTGAAACCGAACATTATCGTGGACCAGAGACAGAACATTACCGTGGACCAGAGACAGAACATTACCGTGAAACCGAAACAGAACATTATCGTGGACCAGAAACGGAACATTACCGTGAAACAGAAATAGAACATTATCGTGGACCAGAGACGGAACATTACCGTGAAACCGAACATTATCGTGGACCAGAGATCGAACATTACCGTGGACAAGAGACAGAACATTACCGTGGACCAGAGACAGAACATTACCGTGGACCAGAGACAGAACATTACCATGGACCAGAGACAGAACATTACCGTGAAACAGAACATTATCATGGACCAGAAACGGAATATTACCGTGAAACAGAAACACAACATTATCGTGGACCAGAGACGGAACATTACCGTGGACCAGAGACAGAACATTACCGTGAAACCGAACATTATTGTGGACTAGAAACGGAACATTACCGTGAAACAGAAACACAAAATTATCGTGGACCAGAAACGGAACATTACCGTGATACAGAAACAGAACATTATCGTGGATCAGAGACGGAACATTACCGTGAAACCGAACATTATCGTGGACCAGAGATCGAACATTACCATGGACCAGAGACACAACATTACCGTGGACCAGAGACAGAACATTACCGTGGACCAGAGACAGAACATTACCGTGGACCAGAGACAGAACATTACCGTGGACCAGAGACAGAACATTACTGTGGACCAGAGACCGAAATTTACCTTGAAACCGAACATTACCGTGAACCAGAGACAGAACATTACCATGGACCAGAGACAGAACATTACCGTGAAACAGAACATTATCATGGACCAGAAACGGAACATTACCGTGAAACAGAAACACAACATTATCGTGGACCAGAGACGGAACATTACCGTGGACCAGAAACGGAACATTATCGTGAAACCGAACATTATCGTGGACCAGAGACGGAACATTACCGTGAAACAGAAACACAACATTATCTTGGACCAGAAACGGAACATTACCGTGAAACAGAAACAGAACATTACCGTGGACCAGAGACATAACGTTATCTTGGACCAGAGACAGAACATTACCGTGAAACCGAAACAGAACATTATCGTGGACCAGAAACGGAACATTATCGTGGACCAGAGACAGAACATTATCGTGGACCAGAGACGGAACATTATCGTGGACCAGAGACGGAACATTATCGTGGACCAGAGGCAGAACATTACCGTGAAACCTAAACAGAACATTATCGTGGACCAGAGACGGAACATTATCGTGAAACCGAACATTATCGTGCACCAGAGACGGAACATTACCGTGAAACAGAAACACAACATTATCGTTGACCAGAAACGGAACATTACCGTGAAACCGAAACAGAACATTATCGTGGACCAGAAACGGAACATTACTGTAAAACAGAAACACAAAATTATCGTGGACCAGAAATGGAACATAACCGTGAAACCGAAAAAGAACATTATCGTGGACCAGAGACGGAACATTACCGTGAAACCGAACATTATCGTGGACCAGAGATTGAACATTACCGTGGACCAGAGACAGAACATTACCTTGAAACCAAAACAGAACATTATCATGGACCAGAAACGGAACATTATCGTGGACAAGAGACAGAACATTACCGTGAAACCTAAACAGAACATTATCGTGGACCAGAAACGGAACATTACCGTGAAACAGAAACATAACATTATCGTGTACCAGAAACGGAACATTACCGTGAAACAGAAACATAACATTATCGTATACCAGAAACGGATCATTACTGTGAAACAGAAACACAAAATTATCATGGACCAGAAACGGAACATTACCGTGAAACAGAAACAGAACATTATCGTGGACCAAAGACGGAACATTATCGTGGACCAGAGACGGAACATTACCGTGAAATCGAACATTATCGTGGACCAGAGACGGAACATTACCGTGAAACAGAAACAAAACATTACCGTGGACCAGAGACAGAACATTACCGTGAAACGGAAACAGAACATTACCGTGAAACTGAAAAGAGAACATTATCGTGGACCAGAAACGGAACATTATCATGTACCAGAGACAGAACATTACCGTGAAACGGAAACAGAACATTATCGTGGACCAGAAACGGAACATTACCGTGAAACAGAAACACAAAATTATCGTGGACCAGAAACGGAACATTACCGTCAAACAGACACAGAACATTATCGTGGACCAAAGACGGAACATTATCGTGGACCAGAGACGGAACATTACCGTGAAACCGAACATTATTGTGGACCAGACACAGAACATTACCGTGGACCAGAGACAGAACATTACCGTGAAACCGAACATTATTGTGGACTAGAAACGGAACATTACCGTGAAACAGAAACACAAAATTATCGTGGACCAGAAACGGAACATTACCGTGATACAGAAACAGAACATTATCGTGGATCAGAGACGGAACATTACCGTGAAACCGAACATTATCGTGGACCAGAGATCGAACATTACCATGGACCAGAGACACAACATTACCGTGGACCAGAGACAGAACATTACCGTGGACCAGAGACAGAACATTACCGTGGACCAGAGACAGAACATTACCATGGACCAGAGACAGAATATTACTGTGGACCAGAGACCGAAATTTACCTTGAAACCGAACATTACCGTGAACCAGAGACAGAACATTACCATGGACCAGAGACAGAACATTACCGTGAAACAGAACATTATCATGGACCAGAAACGGAACATTACCGTGAAACAGAAACACAACATTATCGTGGACCAGAGACGGAACATTACCGTGGACCAGAAACGGAACATTATCGTGAAACCGAACATTATCGTGGACCAGAGACGGAACATTACCGTGAAACAGAAACACAACATTATCGTGGACCAGAAACGGAACATTACCGTGAAACAGAAACAGAACATTATCGTGGACCAGAAACGGAACATTACCGTGAAACAGAAACAGAACATTACCGTGGACCAGAGACAGAACATTACCGTGGACCAGAGACAGAACATTACCGTGAAACCGAAACAGAATATTATCGTGGACCAGAAACGGAACATTATCATGGACCAGAGACAGAACATTATCGTGGACCAAAGACGGAATATTACCGTGAAACCGAACATTATCGTGGACCAGAAACAGAACATTACCGTGGACCAGAGACAGAACATTACCGTGAAACCGAAACAGAACATTATCGTGGACCAGAAACGGAACATTACCGTGAAACAGAAATAGAACATTATCGTGGACCAGAGACGGAACATTACCGTGAAACCGAACATTATCGTGGACCAGAGATCGAACATTACCGTGGACAAGAGACAGAACATTACCGTGGACCAGAGACAGAACATTACCGTGGACCAGAGACAGAACATTACCATGGACCAGAGACAGAACATTACCGTGAAACAGAACATTATCATGGACCAGAAACGGAATATTACCGTGAAACAGAAACACAACATTATCGTGGACCAGAGACGGAACATTACCGTGGACCAGAGACAGAACATTACCGTGAAACCGAACATTATTGTGGACTAGAAACGGAACATTACCGTGAAACAGAAACACAAAATTATCGTGGACCAGAAACGGAACATTACCGTGATACAGAAACAGAACATTATCGTGGATCAGAGACGGAACATTACCGTGAAACCGAACATTATCGTGGACCAGAGATCGAACATTACCATGGACCAGAGACACAACATTACCGTGGACCAGAGACAGAACATTACCGTGGACCAGAGACAGAACATTACCGTGGACCAGAGACAGAACATTACCGTGGACCAGAGACAGAACATTACTGTGGACCAGAGACCGAAATTTACCTTGAAACCGAACATTACCGTGAACCAGAGACAGAACATTACCATGGACCAGAGACAGAACATTACCGTGAAACAGAACATTATCATGGACCAGAAACGGAACATTACCGTGAAACAGAAACACAACATTATCGTGGACCAGAGACGGAACATTACCGTGGACCAGAAACGGAACATTATCGTGAAACCGAACATTATCGTGGACCAGAGACGGAACATTACCGTGAAACAGAAACACAACATTATCGTGGACCAGAAACGGAACATTACCGTGAAACAGAAACAGAACATTATCGTGGACCAGAAACGGAACATTACCGTGAAACAGAAACAGAACATTACCGTGGACCAGAGACAGAACATTACCGTGAAACAGAAACAGAACATTACCGTGGACCAGAAACGGAACATTATCGTGAAACCGAACATTATCGTGGACCAGAGACGGAACATTACCGTGAAACAGAAACACAACATTATCGTGGACCAGAAACGGAACATTACCGTGAAACAGAAACAGAACATTATCGTGGACCAGAGACGGAACATTACCGTGAAACCGAAATAGAACATTATCGTGGACCAGAAACGGAACATTACCGTGAAACAGAAACACAACATTATCTTGGACCAGAAACGGAACATTACCGTGAAACAGAAACAGAACATTACCGTGGACCAGAGACGGAACATTACCGTGAAACCGAAACAGAACATTATCGTGGACCAGAAACGGAACATTACCGTGAAACCGAAATAGAACATTATCGTGGACCAGAAACGGAACATTACCGTGAAACAGAAACACAACATTATCTTGGACCAGAAACGGAACATTACCGTGAAACAGAAACAGAACATTACCGTGGACCAGAGACATAACGTTATCTTGGACCAGAGACAGAACATTACCGTGAAACCGAAACAGAACATTATCGTGGACCAGAAACGGAACATTATCGTGGACCAGAGACAGAACATTATCGTGGACCAGAGACGGAACATTATCGTGGACCAGAGACGGAACATTATCGTGGACCAGAGGCAGAACATTACCGTGAAACCTAAACAGAACATTATCGTGGACCAGAGACGGAACATTATCGTGAAACCGAACATTATCGTGCACCAGAGACGGAACATTACCGTGAAACAGAAACACAACATTATCGTTGACCAGAAACGGAACATTACCGTGAAACCGAAACAGAACATTATCGTGGACCAGAAACGGAACATTACTGTGAAACAGAAACACAAAATTATCGTGGACCAGAAATGGAACATAACCGTGAAACCGAAAAAGAACATTATCGTGGACCAGAGACGGAACATTACCGTGAAACCGAACATTATCGTGGACCAGAGATTGAACATTACCGTGGACCAGAGACAGAACATTACCTTGAAACCAAAACAGAACATTATCATGGACCAGAAACGGAACATTATCGTGGACAAGAGACAGAACATTACCATGAAACCTAAACAGAACATTATCGTGGACCAGAAACGGAACATTACCGTGAAACAGAAACATAACATTATCGTGTACCAGAAACGGAACATTACCGTGAAACAGAAACATAACATTATCGTATACCAGAAACGGATCATTACTGTGAAACAGAAACACAAAATTATCATGGACCAGAAACGGAACATTACCGTGAAACAGAAACAGAACATTATCGTGGACCAAAGACGGAACATTATCGTGGACCAGAGACGGAACATTACCGTGAAACAGAAACAAAACATTACCGTGGACCAGAGACAGAACATTACCGTGAAACGGAAACAGAACATTACCGTGAAACTGAAAAGAGAACATTATCGTGGACCAGAAACGGAACATTATCATGTACCAGAGACAGAACATTACCGTGAAACGGAAACAGAACATTATCGTGGACCAGAAACGGAACATTACCGTGAAACAGAAACACAAAATTATCGTGGACCAGAAACGGAACATTACCGTCAAACAGACACAGAACATTATCGTGGACCAAAGACGGAACATTATCGTGGACCAGAGACGGAACATTACCGTGAAACCGAACATTATTGTGGACCAGACACAGAACATTACCGTGGACCAGAGACAGAACATTACCGTGAAACCGAACATTATTGTGGACTAGAAACGGAACATTACCGTGAAACAGAAACACAAAATTATCGTGGACCAGAAACGGAACATTACCGTGATACAGAAACAGAACATTATCGTGGATCAGAGACGGAACATTACCGTGAAACCGAACATTATCGTGGACCAGAGATCGAACATTACCATGGACCAGAGACACAACATTACCGTGGACCAGAGACAGAACATTACCGTGGACCAGAGACAGAACATTACCGTGGACCAGAGACAGAACATTACCGTGGACCAGAGACAGAATATTACTGTGGACCAGAGACCGAAATTTACCTTGAAACCGAACATTACCGTGAACCAGAGACAGAACATTACCATGGACCAGAGACAGAACATTACCGTGAAACAGAACATTATCATGGACCAGAAACGGAACATTACCGTGAAACAGAAACACAACATTATCGTGGACCAGAGACGGAACATTACCGTGGACCAGAAACGGAACATTATCGTGAAACCGAACATTATCGTGGACCAGAGACGGAACATTACCGTGAAACAGAAACACAACATTATCGTGGACCAGAAACGGAACATTACCGTGAAACAGAAACAGAACATTATCGTGGACCAGAAACGGAACATTACCGTGAAACAGAAACAGAACATTACCGTGGACCAGAGACAGAACATTACCGTGGACCAGAGACAGAACATTACCGTGAAACCGAAACAGAATATTATCGTGGACCAGAAACGGAACATTATCATGGACCAGAGACAGAACATTATCGTGGACCAAAGACGGAATATTACCGTGAAACCGAACATTATCGTGGACCAGAGACAGAACATTACCGTGGACCAGAGACAGAACATTACCGTGAAACCGAAACAGAACATTATCGTGGACCAGAAACGGAACATTACCGTGAAACAGAAATAGAACATTATCGTGGACCAGAGACGGAACATTACCGTGAAACCGAACATTATCGTGGACCAGAGATCGAACATTACCGTGGACAAGAGACAGAACATTACCGTGGACCAGAGACAGAACATTACCGTGGACCAGAGACAGAACATTACCATGGACCAGAGACAGAACATTACCGTGAAACAGAACATTATCATGGACCAGAAACGGAATATTACCGTGAAACAGAAACACAACATTATCGTGGACCAGAGACGGAACATTACCGTGGACCAGAGACAGAACATTACCGTGAAACCGAACATTATTGTGGACTAGAAACGGAACATTACCGTGAAACAGAAACACAAAATTATCGTGGACCAGAAACGGAACATTACCGTGATACAGAAACAGAACATTATCGTGGATCAGAGACGGAACATTACCGTGAAACCGAACATTATCGTGGACCAGAGATCGAACATTACCATGGACCAGAGACACAACATTACCGTGGACCAGAGACAGAACATTACCGTGGACCAGAGACAGAACATTACCGTGGACCAGAGACAGAACATTACCGTGGACCAGAGACAGAACATTACTGTGGACCAGAGACCGAAATTTACCTTGAAACCGAACATTACCGTGAACCAGAGACAGAACATTACCATGGACCAGAGACAGAACATTACCGTGAAACAGAACATTATCATGGACCAGAAACGGAACATTACCGTGAAACAGAAACACAACATTATCGTGGACCAGAGACGGAACATTACCGTGGACCAGAAACGGAACATTATCGTGAAACCGAACATTATCGTGGACCAGAGACGGAACATTACCGTGAAACAGAAACACAACATTATCGTGGACCAGAAACGGAACATTACCGTGAAACAGAAACAGAACATTATCGTGGACCAGAAACGGAACATTACCGTGAAACAGAAACAGAACATTACCGTGGACCAGAGACAGAACATTACCGTGAAACCGAAACAGAATATTATCGTGGACCAGAAACGGAACATTATCATGGACCAGAGACAGAACATTATCGTGGACCAAAGACGGAATATTACCGTGAAACCGAACATTATCGTGGACCAGAGACAGAACATTACCGTGGACCAGAGACAGAACATTACCGTGAAACCGAAACAGAACATTATCGTGGACCAGAAACGGAACATTACCGTGAAACAGAAATAGAACATTATCGTGGACCAGAGACGGAACATTACCGTGAAACTGAACATTATCGTGGACCAGAGATCGAACATTACCGTGGACCAGAGACAGAACATTACCGTGGACCAGAGACAGAACATTACCGTGGACCAGAGACAGAACATTACCATGGACCAGAGACAGAACATTACCGTGAAACCGAACATTATCGTGGACCAGAGATCGAACATTACCGTGGACCAGAGACAGAACATTACCGTGGACCAGAGACAGAACATTATCGTGGACCTGAGACAGAACATTACCATGGACCAGAGACAGAACATTACCGTGAAACCGAACATTATCGTGGACCAGAGATCGAACATTACCGTGGACCAGAGACAGAACATTACCGTGGACCAGAGACAGAACATTACCGTGAAACAGAAACACAACATTATCGTGGACCAGAGACGGAACATTACCGTGGACCAGAGACGGAACATTACCGTGAAACCGAAACAGAACATTATCGTGGACGAGAAACGGAACATTATCGTGAAACCGAACATTATCATGGAACAGAGACAGAACATTACTGTGGACCAGAGACCGAACATTACCGTTAAACCGAAACAGAACATTACCGTGAAACAGAAAAAGAACATTATCGTGAACCAGAGACCGAACATTATCATGGAACAGAGACAGAACATTATCGTGGACCAGAGACGGAACATTATCGTGGACCAGAAACGGAACATTACCGTGAAACAGAAACAGAACATTACCGTGAAACAGAAACAGAATATTATCATGGACCAGAAACGGAACATTACTGTGAAACCGAAACAGAACATTATTGTGGACCAGAAACGAAACATTACCGTGAAACAGAAACACAACATTATCGTGGACCAGAAACGGAACATTACCGTGAAACACAAACAGAACATTAGCGTGGACCAGAGACAGAACATTACCGTGAAACAGAACATTACCGTGAAACAGAAACACCACATTAACGTGGACCAGAAACAGAACATTACCGTGAAACAGAAACAGAACATTAGCGTGGACCAGAGACGGAACATTACCGTGGACCAGAGACGGAACATTACCGTGAAACCGAAACAGAACATTATCGTGGACCAGAAACGGAACATTACCGTGAAACCGAAACGGAACATTATCGTGGACCAGAAACGGAACATTATCGTGAAACAGAAACACAACATTATCGTGGACCAGAAACGGAACATTACCGTGAAACAGAAACAGAACATTATCGTGGACCAGAGACGGAACATTACCGTGGACCAGAGACGGAACATTACCGTGAAACCAAAACAGAACATTATCGTGGACCAGAAACGGAACATTACTGTGAAACCGAAATAGAACATTATCGTGGACCAGAAACGGAACATTACCGTGAAACAGAAACACAACATTATCGTGGACCAGAAACGGAACATTACCGTGAAACAGAAACAGAACATTATCGTGGACCAGAAACGGAACATTATCGTGGACCAGAGAAAGAACATTACCGTGAAACCGAAACAGAACATTATCGTGGACCAGAGACGGAACATTACCGTGAAACCGAACATTATCGTGGACCAGAGATCGAACATTACCGTGGACCAGAGACAGAACATTACCTTGAAACCAAAACAGAACATTATCATGGACCAGAAACGGAACATTATCGTGGACCAGAGACAGAACATTACCGTGTAACCTAAACAGAACATTACCGTGAAACAGAAACATAACATTATCGTGTACCAGAAACGGAACATTACCGTGAAACAGAAACATAACATTATCGTGTACCAGAAACGGATTATTACTGTGAAACAGAAACACAAAATTATCGTGGACCAGAAACGGAACATTACCGTGAAACAGAAACACAACATTATCGTGGACCAAAGACGGAATATTATCGTGGACCAGAGAAGGAACATTACCGTGAAATCGAACATTATCGTGGACCAGAGACGGAACATTACCGTGAAACAGAAACAAAACATTACCGTGGACCAGAGACAGAACATTACCGTGAAACGGAAACAGAACATTACCGTGAAAGTGAAAGAGAACATTATCGTGGACCAGAAACGGAACATTATCATGGACCAGAGACAGAACATTACCGTGAAACGCAAACAGAATATTATCGTGGACCAGAAACGGAACATTACCGTGAAACAGAAACACAAAATTATCGTGGACCAGAAACGGAACATTACCGTCAAACAGACACAGAACATTATCGTGGACCAAAGACGGAACATTATCGTGGACCAGAGACGGAACATTACCCTGAAACCGAACATTATCGTGGACCAGACACAGAACATTACCGTGGAGCAGAGACAGAACATTACCGTGAAACCGAACATTATTGTGGACCAGAAACGGAACATTACCGTGAAACAGAAACACAAAATTATCGTGGACCAGAAACGGAACATTACCGTGATACAGAAACAAAACATTATCGTGGACCAGAGACGGAACATTACCTTGAAACCGAACATTATCGTGGACCAGAGATCGAACATTACCATGAACCAGAGACACAACATTACCGTGGACAAGAGACAGAACATTACCGTGGACCAGAGACAGAACATTACCGTGGACCAGAGACAGAACATTACTGTGGACCAGAGACCGAAATTTACCTTGAAACCGAACATTACCCTGGAACAGAGACAGAACATTACCATGGACCAGAGACAGAACATTACCGTGAAACAGAACATTATCATGGACCAGAAACGGAACATTACCGTGAAACAGAAACAAAACATTATCGTGGACAAGAGACGGAACATTACCGTGGACCAGAGACGGAACATTACCGTGAAACCGAAACAGAACATTATCGTGGACCAGAAACGGAACATTACCGTGAAACCGAAACAGAACATTATCGTGGACCAGAGACGGAACATTACCGTGAAACCGAACATTATCGTGGACCAGAGATCGAACATTACCGTGGACCAGAGACAGAACATTACCGTGGACCAGAGACAGAACATTACCGTGGACCAGAGACAGAACATTACCGTGGACCAGAGACAGAACATTACTGTGGACCAGAGACCGAACTTTACCTTGAAACCGAACATTACCGTGGACCAGAGACAGAACATTACCGTGAAACAGAACATTATCATGGACCAGAAACGGAACATTACCGTGAAACAGAAACAGAACATTATCGTGGACCAGAAACGGAACATTACCGTGAAACAGAAACAAAACATTACCGTGGACCAGAGACAGAACATTACCGTGAAACGGAAAAAGAACATTACCGTGAAACTGAAACAGAACATTATCGTGGACCAGAAACGGAATATTATCATGGACAAGAGACAGAACATTACCGTGAAACCGAAACAGAACATTATCGTGTACCAGAAACGGAACATTACCGTGAAACAGAAACACAAAATTATCGTGGACCAGAAACGGAACATTACCGTCAAACAGACACAGAACATTATCGTGGACAAAAGACGGAACATTATCGTGGACCAGAGACGGAACATTACCGTGAAACCGAACATTATCGTGGACCAGACACAGAACATTACCGTGGACCAGAGACAGAACATTACCGTGAAACCGAACATTATCGTGGACCAGAAACGGAACATTACCGTGATACAGAAACAGAACATTATCGTGGACCAGAGACAGAATATTACCGTGAAACCGAACATTATCGTGGACCAGAGATCGAACATTACCGTGGACCAGAGACACAACATTACCGTGGACCAGAGACAGAACATTACCGTGGACCAGAGACAGAACATTACCGTGGACCAGAGACAGAACATTACCGTGGACCAGAGACAGAACATTACCGTGGACCAGAGACCGAAATTTACCTTGAAATCGAACATTACCGTGGACCAGAGACAGAACATTACCGTGAAACCTAAACAGAACATTATCGTGGACCAGAAACGGAACATTATCGTGAAACCGAACATTATCGTGGACCAGAGACGGAACATTACCGTGAAACAGAAACACAACATTATCGTGGACCAGAAACGGAACATTATCGTGAAACCGAACATTACCGTGGACCAGAGACAGAACATTACCGTGGACCAGAGACAGAACATTACCGTGAAACCGAAACAGAATATTATCGTGGACCAGAAACGGAACATTACTGTGAAACCGAAACAGAACATTATTGTGGACCAGAAACGAAACATTACCGTGAAACAGAAACACAACATTATCGTGGACCAGAAACGGAACATTATCGTGGACCAGAAACAGAACAATACCGTGGACCAGAGACAGAACATTATCGTGGACCAGAGACAGAACATTATCGTGGACCAGAGACAGAACATTATCGTGGACCAGAAACAGAACAATACCGTGGACCAGAGACAGAACATTATCGTGGACCAGAGACAGAACATTATCGTGGACCAGAGACAGAACATTATCGTGGACCAGAGACAGAACATTATCGTGGACAAGAGACGGAACATTATCGTGGACCAGAAACGGAACATTACCGTGAAAAAGAAACAGAACATTACCGTGAAACAGAAACAGAATATTATCATGGACCAGAAACGGAACATTACTGTGAAACCGAAACAGAACATTATTGTGGACCAGAAACGAAACATTACCGTGAAACAGAAACACAACATTATCGTGGACCAGAAACGGAACATTACCATGAAACAGAAACAGAACATTAGCGTGGACCAGAGACAGAACATTACCGTGAAACAGAACATTACCGTGAAACAGAAACACAACATTAACGTGGACCAGAAACGGAACATTACCGTGAAACAGAAACAGAACATTAGCGTGGACCAGAGATAGAACATTACCGTGAAACAGAAAATTATCATGGACCAGAAACGGAACATTACCATGAAACAGAAACAGAACATTATCGTGGACCAGAGACGGAACATTACCGTGGACCAGAGACGGAACATTACCGTGAAACCGAAACAGAACATTATCGTGGACCAGAAACGGAACATTACCGTGAAACCGAAACGGAACATTATCGTGGACCAGAGACGGAACATTACCATGGACCAGAGACGGAACATTACCGTGAAACCGAAATAGAACATTATCGTGGACCAGAAACGGAACATTACCGTGAAACAGAAACACAACATTATCTTGGACCAGAAACGGAACATTACCGTGAAACAGAAACAGAACATTACCGTGGACCAGAGACAGAACGTTATCTTGGACCAGAGACAGAACATTACCGTGAAACCGAAACAGAACATTATCGTGGACCAGAAACGGAACATTATCGTGGACCAGAGACAGAACATTATCGTGGACCAGAGACGGAACATTATCGTGGACCAGAGACGGAACATTATCGTGGACCAGAGACAGAACATTACCGTGAAACCTAAACAGAACATTATCGTGGACCAGAGACGGAACATTATCGTGAAACCGAACATTATCGTGCACCAGAGACGGAACATTACCGTGAAACAGAAACACAACATTATCATGGACCAGAAACGGAACATTACCGTGAAACAGAAACAGAACATTATCGTGGACCAAAGACGGAACATTATCGTGGACCAGAGACAGAACATTACCGTGAAACCTAAACAGAACATTATCGTGGACCAGAGACAGAACATTACCGTGAAAAAGAAACAAAACATTACCGTGGACCAGAGACAGAACATTACCGTGAAACGGAAACAGAACATTACCGTGAAACTGAAAAGAGAACATTATCGTGGACCAGAAACGGAACATTATCATGGACCAGAGACAGAACATTACCGTGAAACGGAAACAGAACATTATCGTGGACCAGAAACGTAACATTACCGTCAAACAGACACAGAACATTATCTTGGACCAAAGACGGAACATTATCGTGGACCAGAGACGGAACATTACCGTGAAACCGAACATTATCGTGGACCAGACACAGAACATTACCGTGGACCAGAGACAGAACATTACCGTGAAACCGAACATTATTGTGGACCAGAAACGGAACATTACCGTGAAACAGAAACACAAAATTATCGTGGACCAGAAACGGAACATTACCGTGATACAGAAACAGAACATTATCGTGGATCAGAGACGGAACATTACCGTGAAACCGAACATTATCGTGGACCAGAGATCGAACATTACCATGGACCAGAGACACAACATTACCGTGGACCAGAGACAGAACATTACCGTGGACCAGAGACAGAACATTACCGTGGACCAGAGACAGAACATTACCGTGGACCAGAGACAGAACATTACCGTGGACCAGAGACAGAACATTACTGTGGACCAGAGACCGAAATTTACCTTGAAACCGAACATTACCGTGAACCAGAGACAGAACATTACCATGGACCAGAGACAGAACATTACCGTGAAACAGAACATTATCATGGACCAGAAACGGAATATTACCGTGAAACAGAAACACAACATTATCGTGGACCAGAGACGGAACATTACCGTGGACCAGAAACGGAACATTATCGTGAAACCGAACATTATCGTGGACCAGAGACGGAACATTACCGTGAAACAGAAACACAACATTATCGTGGACCAGAAACGGAACATTACCGTGAAACAGAAACAGAACATTATCGTGGACCAGAAACGGAACATTACCGTGAAACAGAAACAGAACATTACCGTGGACCAGAGACAGAACATTACCGTGAAACCGAAACAGAATATTATCGTGGACCAGAAACGGAACATTATCATGGACCAGAGACAGAACATTATCGTGGACCAAAGACGGAATATTACCGTGAAACCGAACATTATCGTGGACCAGAGACAGAACATTACCGTGGACCAGAGACAGAACATTACCGTGAAACCGAAACAGAACATCATCGTGGACCAGAAACGGAACATTACCGTGAAACAGAAATAGAACATTATCGTGGACCAGAGACGGAACATTACCGTGAAACCGAACATTATCGTGGACCAGAGATCGAACATTACCGTGGACCAGAGACAGAACATTACCGTGGACCAGAGACAGAACATTACCGTGGACCAGAGACAGAACATTACCATGGACCAGAGACAGAACATTACCGTGAAACCGAACATTATCGTGGACCAGAGATCGAACATTACCGTGGACCAGAGACAGAACATTACCGTGGACCAGAGACAGAACATTATCGTGGACCTGAGACAGAACATTACCATGGACCAGAGACAGAACATTACCGTGAAACCGAACATTATCGTGGACCAGAGATCGAACATTACCGTGGACCAGAGACAGAACATTACCGTGGACCAGAGACAGAACATTACCGTGAAACAGAAACACAACATTATCGTGGACCAGAGACGGAACATTACCGTGGACCAGAGACGGAACATTACCGTGAAACCGAAACAGAACATTATCGTGGACGAGAAACGGAACATTATCGTGAAACCGAACATTATCATGGAACAGAGACAGAACATTACTGTGGACCAGAGACCGAACATTACCGTTAAACCGAAAATGAACATTACCGTGAAACAGAAAAAGAACATTATCGTGAACCAGAGACCGAACATTATCATGGAACAGAGACAGAACATAATCGTGGACCAGAGACAGAACATTACCGTGAAACAGAAACAGAATATTATCATGGACCAGAAACGGAATATTACTGTGAAACCGAAACAGAACATTATTGTGGACCAGAAACGAAACATTACCGTGAAACAGAAACACAACATTATCGTGGACCAGAAACGGAACATTACCGTGAAACACAAACAGAACATTAGCGTGGACCAGAGACAGAACATTACCGTGAAACAGAACATTACCGTGAAACAGAGACAGAACATTACCGTGAAACAGAACATTACCGTGAAACAGAAACACCACATTAACGTGGACCAGAAACAGAACATTACCGTGAAACAGAAACAGAACATTAGCGTGGACCAGAGACGGAACATTACCGTGGACCAGAGACGGAACATTACCGTGAAACCGAAACAGAACATTATCGTGGACCAGAAACGGAACATTACCGTGAAACCGAAACGGAACATTATCGTGGACCAGAAACGGAACATTATCGTGAAACAGAAACACAACATTATCGTGGACCAGAAACGGAACATTACCGTGAAACAGAAACAGAACATTATCGTGGACCAGAGACGGAACATTACCGTGGACCAGAGACGGAACATTACCGTGAAACCAAAACAGAACATTATCGTGGACCAGAAACGGAACATTACCGTGAAACCGAAATAGAACATTATCGTGGACCAGAAACGGAACATTACCGTGAAACAGAAACACAACATTATCGTGGACCAGAAACGGAACATTACCGTGAAACAGAAACAGAACATTATCGTGGACCAGAAACGGAACATTATCGTGGATCAGAGAAAGAACATTACCGTGAAACCGAAACAGAACATTATCGTGGACCAGAGACGGAACATTACCGTGAAACCGAACATTATCGTGGACCAGAGATCGAACATTACCGTGGACCAGAGACAGAACATTACCTTGAAACCAAAACAGAAAATTATCGTGGACCAGAAACGGAACATTACCGTGATACAGAAACAGAACATCATCGTGGATCAGAGACGGAACATTACCGTGAAACCGAACATTATCGTGGACCAGAGATCGAACATTACCATGGACCAGAGACACAACATTACCGTGGACCAGAGACAGAACATTACCGTGGACCAGAGACAGAACATTACCGTGGACCAGAGACAGAACATTACCGTGGACCAGAGACAGAATATTACTGTGGACCAGAGACCGAAATTTACCTTGAAACCGAACATTACCGTGAACCAGAGACAGAACATTACCATGGACCAGAGACAGAACATTACCGTGAAACAGAACATTATCATGGACCAGAAACGGAACATTACCGTGAAACAGAAACACAACATTATCGTGGACCAGAGACGGAACATTACCGTGGACCAGAAACGGAACATTATCGTGAAACCGAACATTATCGTGGACCAGAGACGGAACATTACCGTGAAACAGAAACACAACATTATCGTGGACCAGAAACGGAACATTACCGTGAAACAGAAACAGAACATTATCGTGGACCAGAAACGGAACATTACCGTGAAACAGAAACAGAACATTACCGTGGACCAGAGACAGAACATTACCGTGGACCAGAGACAGAACATTACCGTGAAACCGAAACAGAATATTATCGTGGACCAGAAACGGAACATTATCATGGACCAGAGACAGAACATTATCGTGGACCAAAGACGGAATATTACCGTGAAACCGAACATTATCGTGGACCAGAGACAGAACATTACCGTGGACCAGAGACAGAACATTACCGTGAAACCGAAACAGAACATTATCGTGGACCAGAAACGGAACATTACCGTGAAACAGAAATAGAACATTATCGTGGACCAGAGACGGAACATTACCGTGAAACCGAACATTATCGTGGACCAGAGATCGAACATTACCGTGGACAAGAGACAGAACATTACCGTGGACCAGAGACAGAACATTACCGTGGACCAGAGACAGAACATTACCATGGACCAGAGACAGAACATTACCGTGAAACAGAACATTATCATGGACCAGAAACGGAATATTACCGTGAAACAGAAACACAACATTATCGTGGACCAGAGACGGAACATTACCGTGGACCAGAGACAGAACATTACCGTGAAACCGAACATTATTGTGGACTAGAAACGGAACATTACCGTGAAACAGAAACACAAAATTATCGTGGACCAGAAACGGAACATTACCGTGATACAGAAACAGAACATTATCGTGGATCAGAGACGGAACATTACCGTGAAACCGAACATTATCGTGGACCAGAGATCGAACATTACCATGGACCAGAGACACAACATTACCGTGGACCAGAGACAGAACATTACCGTGGACCAGAGACAGAACATTACCGTGGACCAGAGACAGAACATTACCGTGGACCAGAGACAGAACATTACCGTGGACCAGAGACAGAACATTACTGTGGACCAGAGACCGAACTTTACCTTGAAACCGAACATTACCGTGGACCAGAGACAGAACATTACCGTGAAACAGAACATTATCATGGACCAGAAACGGAACATTACCGTGAAACAGAAACAGAACATTATCGTGGACCAGAAACGGAACATTACCGTGAAACAGAAACAAAACATTACCGTGGACCAGAGACAGAACATTACCGTGAAACGGAAAAAGAACATTACCGTGAAACTGAAACAGAACATTATCGTGGACCAGAAACGGAATATTATCATGGACAAGAGACAGAACATTACCGTGAAACCGAAACAGAACATTATCGTGTACCAGAAACGGAACATTACCGTGAAACAGAAACACAAAATTATCGTGGACCAGAAACGGAACATTACCGTCAAACAGACACAGAACATTATCGTGGACAAAAGACGGAACATTATCGTGGACCAGAGACGGAACATTACCGTGAAACCGAACATTATCGTGGACCAGACACAGAACATTACCGTGGACCAGAGACAGAACATTACCGTGAAACCGAACATTATCGTGGACCAGAAACGGAACATTACCGTGATACAGAAACAGAACATTATCGTGGACCAGAGACGGAATATTACCGTGAAACCGAACATTATCGTGGACCAGAGATCGAACATTACCGTGGACCAGAGACACAACATTACCGTGGACCAGAGACAGAACATTACCGTGGACCAGAGACAGAACATTACCGTGGACCAGAGACAGAACATTACCGTGGACCAGAGACAGAACATTACCGTGGACCAGAGACCGAAATTTACCTTGAAATCGAACATTACCGTGGACCAGAGACAGAACATTACCGTGAAACCTAAACAGAACATTATCGTGGACCAGAAACGGAACATTATCGTGAAACCGAACATTATCGTGGACCAGAGACGGAACATTACCGTGAAACAGAAACACAACATTATCGTGGACCAGAAACGGAACATTATCGTGAAACCGAACATTACCGTGGACCAGAGACAGAACATTACCGTGGACCAGAGACAGAACATTACCGTGAAACCGAAACAGAATATTATCGTGGACCAGAAACGGAACATTACTGTGAAACCGAAACAGAACATTATTGTGGACCAGAAACGAAACATTACCGTGAAACAGAAACACAACATTATCGTGGACCAGAAACGGAACATTATCGTGGACCAGAAACAGAACAATACCGTGGACCAGAGACAGAACATTATCGTGGACCAGAGACAGAACATTATCGTGGACCAGAGACAGAACATTATCGTGGACCAGAAACAGAACAATACCGTGGACCAGAGACAGAACATTATCGTGGACCAGAGACAGAACATTATCGTGGACCAGAGACAGAACATTATCGTGGACCAGAGACAGAACATTATCGTGGACAAGAGACGGAACATTATCGTGGACCAGAAACGGAACATTACCGTGAAAAAGAAACAGAACATTACCGTGAAACAGAAACAGAATATTATCATGGACCAGAAACGGAACATTACTGTGAAACCGAAACAGAACATTATTGTGGACCAGAAACGAAACATTACCGTGAAACAGAAACACAACATTATCGTGGACCAGACACGGAGCATTACCATGAAACAGAAACAGAACATTAGCGTGGACCAGAGACAGAACATTACCGTGAAACAGAACATTACCGTGAAACAGAAACACAACATTAACGTGGACCAGAAACGGAACATTACCGTGAAACAGAAACAGAACATTAGCGTGGACCAGAGATAGAACATTACCGTGAAACAGAAAATTATCATGGACCAGAAACGGAACATTACCGTGAAACAGAAACAGAACATTATCGTGGACCAGAGACGGAACATTACCGTGGACCAGAGACGGAACATTACCGTGAAACCGAAACAGAACATTATCGTGGACCAGAAACGGAACATTACCGTGAAACCGAAACGGAACATTATCGTGGACCAGAGACGGAACATTACCATGGACCAGAGACGGAACATTACCGTGAAACCGAAATAGAACATTATCGTGGACCAGAAACGGAACATTACCGTGAAACAGAAACACAACATTATCTTGGACCAGAAACGGAACATTACCGTGAAACAGAAACAGAACATTACCGTGGACCAGAGACAGAACGTTATCTTGGACCAGAGACAGAACATTACCGTGAAACCGAAACAGAACATTATCGTGGACCAGAAACGGAACATTATCGTGGACCAGAGACAGAACATTATCGTGGACCAGAGACGGAACATTATCGTGGACCAGAGACGGAACATTATCGTGGACCAGAGACAGAACATTACCGTGAAACCTAAACAGAACATTATCGTGGACCAGAGACGGAACATTATCGTGAAACCGAACATTATCGTGCACCAGAGACGGAACATTACCGTGAAACAGAAACACAACATTATCATGGACCAGAAACGGAACATTACCGTGAAACAGAAACAGAACATTATCGTGGACCAAAGACGGAACATTATCGTGGACCAGAGACAGAACATTACCGTGAAACCTAAACAGAACATTATCGTGGACCAGAGACAGAACATTACCGTGAAAAAGAAACAAAACATTACCGTGGACCAGAGACAGAACATTACCGTGAAACGGAAACAGAACATTACCGTGAAACTGAAAAGAGAACATTATCGTGGACCAGAAACGGAACATTATCATGGACCAGAGACAGAACATTACCGTGAAACGGAAACAGAACATTATCGTGGACCAGAAACGTAACATTACCGTCAAACAGACACAGAACATTATCTTGGACCAAAGACGGAACATTATCGTGGACCAGAGACGGAACATTACCGTGAAACCGAACATTATCGTGGACCAGACACAGAACATTACCGTGGACCAGAGACAGAACATTACCGTGAAACCGAACATTATTGTGGACCAGAAACGGAACATTACCGTGAAACAGAAACACAAAATTATCGTGGACCAGAAACGGAACATTACCGTGATACAGAAACAGAACATTATCGTGGATCAGAGACGGAACATTACCGTGAAACCGAACATTATCGTGGACCAGAGATCGAACATTACCATGGACCAGAGACACAACATTACCGTGGACCAGAGACAGAACATTACCGTGGACCAGAGACAGAACATTACCGTGGACCAGAGACAGAACATTACCGTGGACCAGAGACAGAACATTACCGTGGACCAGAGACAGAACATTACTGTGGACCAGAGACCGAAATTTACCTTGAAACCGAACATTACCGTGAACCAGAGACAGAACATTACCATGGACCAGAGACAGAACATTACCGTGAAACAGAACATTATCATGGACCAGAAACGGAATATTACCGTGAAACAGAAACACAACATTATCGTGGACCAGAGACGGAACATTACCGTGGACCAGAAACGGAACATTATCGTGAAACCGAACATTATCGTGGACCAGAGACGGAACATTACCGTGAAACAGAAACACAACATTATCGTGGACCAGAAACGGAACATTACCGTGAAACAGAAACAGAACATTATCGTGGACCAGAAACGGAACATTACCGTGAAACAGAAACAGAACATTACCGTGGACCAGAGACAGAACATTACCGTGAAACCGAAACAGAATATTATCGTGGACCAGAAACGGAACATTATCATGGACCAGAGACAGAACATTATCGTGGACCAAAGACGGAATATTACCGTGAAACCGAACATTATCGTGGACCAGAGACAGAACATTACCGTGGACCAGAGACAGAACATTACCGTGAAACCGAAACAGAACATCATCGTGGACCAGAAACGGAACATTACCGTGAACCAGAAATAGAACATTATCGTGGACCAGAGACGGAACATTACCGTGAAACCGAACATTATCGTGGACCAGAGATCGAACATTACCGTGGACCAGAGACAGAACATTACCGTGGACCAGAGACAGAACATTACCGTGGACCAGAGACAGAACATTACCATGGACCAGAGACAGAACATTACCGTGAAACCGAACATTATCGTGGACCAGAGATCGAACATTACCGTGGACCAGAGACAGAACATTACCGTGGACCAGAGACAGAACATTATCGTGGACCTGAGACAGAACATTACCATGGACCAGAGACAGAACATTACCGTGAAACCGAACATTATCGTGGACCAGAGATCGAACATTACCGTGGACCAGAGACAGAACATTACCGTGAAACAGAACATTATCATGGACCAGAAACGGAACATTACCGTGAAACAGAAACACAACATTATCGTGGACCAGAGACGGAACATTACCGTGGACCAGAAACGGAACATTATCGTGAAACCGAACATTATCGTGGACCAGAGACGGAACATTACCGTGAAACAGAAACACAACATTATCGTGGACCAGAAACGGAACATTACCGTGAAACAGAAACAGAACATTATCGTGGACCAGAAACGGAACATTACCGTGAAACAGAAACAGAACATTACCGTGGACCAGAGACAGAACATTACCGTGGACCAGAGACAGAACATTACCGTGAAACCGAAACAGAATATTATCGTGGACCAGAAACGGAACATTATCATGGACCAGAGACAGAACATTATCGTGGACCAAAGACGGAATATTACCGTGAAACCGAACATTATCGTGGACCAGAGACAGAACATTACCGTGGACCAGAGACAGAACATTACCGTGAAACCGAAACAGAACATTATCGTGGACCAGAAACGGAACATTACCGTGAAACAGAAATAGAACATTATCGTGGACCAGAGACGGAACATTACCGTGAAACCGAACATTGTCGTGGACCAGAGATCGAACATTACCGTGGACAAGAGACAGAACATTACCGTGGACCAGAGACAGAACATTACCGTGGACCAGAGACAGAACATTACCATGGACCAGAGACAGAACATTACCGTGAAACAGAACATTATCATGGACCAGAAACGGAATATTACCGTGAAACAGAAACACAACATTATCGTGGACCAGAGACGGAACATTACCGTGGACCAGAGACAGAACATTACCGTGAAACCGAACATTATTGTGGACTAGAAACGGAACATTACCGTGAAACAGAAACACAAAATTATCGTGGACCAGAAACGGAACATTACCGTGATACAGAAACAGAACATTATCGTGGATCAGAGACGGAACATTACCGTGAAACCGAACATTATCGTGGACCAGAGATCGAACATTACCATGGACCAGAGACACAACATTACCGTGGACCAGAGACAGAACATTACCGTGGACCAGAGACAGAACATTACCGTGGACCAGAGACAGAACATTACCGTGGACCAGAGACAGAACATTACCGTGGACCAGAGACAGAACATTACTGTGGACCAGAGACCGAACTTTACCTTGAAACCGAACATTACCGTGGACCAGAGACAGAACATTACCGTGAAACAGAACATTATCATGGACCAGAAACGGAACATTACCGTGAAACCGAAACAGAACATTATCGTGGACCAGAAACGGAACATTACCGTGAAACCGAAACGGAACATTATCGTGGACCAGAGACGGAACATTACCATGGACCAGAGACGGAACATTACCGTGAAACCGAAATAGAACATTATCGTGGACCAGAAACGGAACATTACCGTGAAACAGAAACACAACATTATCTTGGACCAGAAACGGAACATTACCGTGAAACAGAAACAGAACATTACCGTGAAACAGAACATTATCATGGACCAGAAACGGAATATTACCGTGAAACAGAAACACAACATTATCGTGGACCAGAGACGGAACATTACCGTGGACCAGAAACGGAACATTATCGTGAAACCGAACATTATCGTGGACCAGAGACGGAACATTACCGTGAAACAGAAACACAACATTATCGTGGACCAGAAACGGAACATTACCGTGAAACAGAAACAGAACATTATCGTGGACCAGAAACGGAACATTACCGTGAAACAGAAACAGAACATTACCGTGGACCAGAGACAGAACATTACCGTGAAACCGAAACAGAATATTATCGTGGACCAGAAACGGAACATTATCATGGACCAGAGACAGAACATTATCGTGGACCAAAGACGGAATATTACCGTGAAACCGAACATTATCGTGGACCAGAGACAGAACATTACCGTGGACCAGAGACAGAACATTACCGTGAAACCGAAACAGAACATCATCGTGGACCAGAAACGGAACATTACCGTGAACCAGAAATAGAACATTATCGTGGACCAGAGACGGAACATTACCGTGAAACCGAACATTATCGTGGACCAGAGATCGAACATTACCGTGGACCAGAGACAGAACATTACCGTGGACCAGAGACAGAACATTACCGTGGACCAGAGACAGAACATTACCATGGACCAGAGACAGAACATTACCGTGAAACCGAACATTATCGTGGACCAGAGATCGAACATTACCGTGGACCAGAGACAGAACATTACCGTGGACCAGAGACAGAACATTATCGTGGACCTGAGACAGAACATTACCATGGACCAGAGACAGAACATTACCGTGAAACCGAACATTATCGTGGACCAGAGATCGAACATTACCGTGGACCAGAGACAGAACATTACCGTGAAACAGAACATTATCATGGACCAGAAACGGAACATTACCGTGAAACAGAAACACAACATTATCGTGGACCAGAGACGGAACATTACCGTGGACCAGAAACGGAACATTATCGTGAAACCGAACATTATCGTGGACCAGAGACGGAACATTACCGTGAAACAGAAACACAACATTATCGTGGACCAGAAACGGAACATTACCGTGAAACAGAAACAGAACATTATCGTGGACCAGAAACGGAACATTACCGTGAAACAGAAACAGAACATTACCGTGGACCAGAGACAGAACATTACCGTGGACCAGAGACAGAACATTACCGTGAAACCGAAACAGAATATTATCGTGGACCAGAAACGGAACATTATCATGGACCAGAGACAGAACATTATCGTGGACCAAAGACGGAATATTACCGTGAAACCGAACATTATCGTGGACCAGAGACAGAACATTACCGTGGACCAGAGACAGAACATTACCGTGAAACCGAAACAGAACATTATCGTGGACCAGAAACGGAACATTACCGTGAAACAGAAATAGAACATTATCGTGGACCAGAGACGGAACATTACCGTGAAACCGAACATTGTCGTGGACCAGAGATCGAACATTACCGTGGACAAGAGACAGAACATTACCGTGGACCAGAGACAGAACATTACCGTGGACCAGAGACAGAACATTACCATGGACCAGAGACAGAACATTACCGTGAAACAGAACATTATCATGGACCAGAAACGGAATATTACCGTGAAACAGAAACACAACATTATCGTGGACCAGAGACGGAACATTACCGTGGACCAGAGACAGAACATTACCGTGAAACCGAACATTATTGTGGACTAGAAACGGAACATTACCGTGAAACAGAAACACAAAATTATCGTGGACCAGAAACGGAACATTACCGTGATACAGAAACAGAACATTATCGTGGATCAGAGACGGAACATTACCGTGAAACCGAACATTATCGTGGACCAGAGATCGAACATTACCATGGACCAGAGACACAACATTACCGTGGACCAGAGACAGAACATTACCGTGGACCAGAGACAGAACATTACCGTGGACCAGAGACAGAACATTACCGTGGACCAGAGACAGAACATTACCGTGGACCAGAGACAGAACATTACTGTGGACCAGAGACCGAACTTTACCTTGAAACCGAACATTACCGTGGACCAGAGACAGAACATTACCGTGAAACAGAACATTATCATGGACCAGAAACGGAACATTACCGTGAAACCGAAACAGAACATTATCGTGGACCAGAAACGGAACATTACCGTGAAACCGAAACGGAACATTATCGTGGACCAGAGACGGAACATTACCATGGACCAGAGACGGAACATTACCGTGAAACCGAAATAGAACATTATCGTGGACCAGAAACGGAACATTACCGTGAAACAGAAACACAACATTATCTTGGACCAGAAACGGAACATTACCGTGAAACAGAAACAGAACATTACCGTGGACCAGAGACAGAACGTTATCTTGGACCAGAGACAGAACATTACCGTGAAACCGAAACAGAACATTATCGTGGACCAGAAACGGAACATTATCGTGGACCAGAGACAGAACATTATCGTGGACCAGAGACGGAACATTATCGTGGACCAGAGACGGAACATTATCGTGGACCAGAGACAGAACATTACCGTGAAACCTAAACAGAACATTATCGTGGACCAGAGACGGAACATTATCGTGAAACCGAACATTATCGTGCACCAGAGACGGAACATTACCGTGAAACAGAAACACAACATTATCATGGACCAGAAACGGAACATTACCGTGAAACAGAAACAGAACATTATCGTGGACCAAAGACGGAACATTATCGTGGACCAGAGACAGAACATTACCGTGAAACCTAAACAGAACATTATCGTGGACCAGAGACAGAACATTACCGTGAAAAAGAAACAAAACATTACCGTGGACCAGAGACAGAACATTACCGTGAAACGGAAACAGAACATTACCGTGAAACTGAAAAGAGAACATTATCGTGGACCAGAAACGGAACATTATCATGGACCAGAGACAGAACATTACCGTGAAACGGAAACAGAACATTATCGTGGACCAGAAACGTAACATTACCGTCAAACAGACACAGAACATTATCTTGGACCAAAGACGGAACATTATCGTGGACCAGAGACGGAACATTACCGTGAAACCGAACATTATCGTGGACCAGACACAGAACATTACCGTGGACCAGAGACAGAACATTACCGTGAAACCGAACATTATTGTGGACCAGAAACGGAACATTACCGTGAAACAGAAACACAAAATTATCGTGGACCAGAAACGGAACATTACCGTGATACAGAAACAGAACATTATCGTGGATCAGAGACGGAACATTACCGTGAAACCGAACATTATCGTGGACCAGAGATCGAACATTACCATGGACCAGAGACACAACATTACCGTGGACCAGAGACAGAACATTACCGTGGACCAGAGACAGAACATTACCGTGGACCAGAGACAGAACATTACCGTGGACCAGAGACAGAACATTACCGTGGACCAGAGACAGAACATTACTGTGGACCAGAGACCGAAATTTACCTTGAAACCGAACATTACCGTGAACCAGAGACAGAACATTACCATGGACCAGAGACAGAACATTACCGTGAAACAGAACATTATCATGGACCAGAAACGGAATATTACCGTGAAACAGAAACACAACATTATCGTGGACCAGAGACGGAACATTACCGTGGACCAGAAACGGAACATTATCGTGAAACCGAACATTATCGTGGACCAGAGACGGAACATTACCGTGAAACAGAAACACAACATTATCGTGGACCAGAAACGGAACATTACCGTGAAACAGAAACAGAACATTATCGTGGACCAGAAACGGAACATTACCGTGAAACAGAAACAGAACATTACCGTGGACCAGAGACAGAACATTACCGTGAAACCGAAACAGAATATTATCGTGGACCAGAAACGGAACATTATCATGGACCAGAGACAGAACATTATCGTGGACCAAAGACGGAATATTACCGTGAAACCGAACATTATCGTGGACCAGAGACAGAACATTACCGTGGACCAGAGACAGAACATTACCGTGAAACCGAAACAGAACATCATCGTGGACCAGAAACGGAACATTACCGTGAAACAGAAATAGAACATTATCGTGGACCAGAGACGGAACATTACCGTGAAACCGAACATTATCGTGGACCAGAGATCGAACATTACCGTGGACCAGAGACAGAACATTACCGTGGACCAGAGACAGAACATTACCGTGGACCAGAGACAGAACATTACCATGGACCAGAGACAGAACATTACCGTGAAACCGAACATTATCGTGGACCAGAGATCGAACATTACCGTGGACCAGAGACAGAACATTACCGTGGACCAGAGACAGAACATTATCGTGGACCTGAGACAGAACATTACCATGGACCAGAGACAGAACATTACCGTGAAACCGAACATTATCGTGGACCAGAGATCGAACATTACCGTGGACCAGAGACAGAACATTACCGTGGACCAGAGACAGAACATTACCGTGAAACAGAAACACAACATTATCGTGGACCAGAGACGGAACATTACCGTGGACCAGAGACGGAACATTACCGTGAAACCGAAACAGAACATTATCGTGGACGAGAAACGGAACATTATCGTGAAACCGAACATTATCATGGAACAGAGACAGAACATTACTGTGGACCAGAGACCGAACATTACCGTTAAACCGAAAATGAACATTACCGTGAAACAGAAAAAGAACATTATCGTGAACCAGAGACCGAACATTATCATGGAACAGAGACAGAACATAATCGTGGACCAGAGACAGAACATTACCGTGAAACAGAAACAGAATATTATCATGGACCAGAAACGGAACATTACTGTGAAACCGAAACAGAACATTATTGTGGACCAGAAACGAAACATTACCGTGAAACAGAAACACAACATTATCGTGGACCAGAAACGGAACATTACCGTGAAACACAAACAGAACATTAGCGTGGACCAGAGACAGAACATTACCGTGAAACAGAACATTACCGTGAAACAGAGACAGAACATTACCGTGAAACAGAACATTACCGTGAAACAGAAACACCACATTAACGTGGACCAGAAACAGAACATTACCGTGAAACAGAAACAGAACATTAGCGTGGACCAGAGACGGAACATTACCGTGGACCAGAGACGGAACATTACCGTGAAACCGAAACAGAACATTATCGTGGACCAGAAACGGAACATTACCGTGAAACCGAAACGGAACATTATCGTGGACCAGAAACGGAACATTATCGTGAAACAGAAACACAACATTATCGTGGACCAGAAACGGAACATTACCGTGAAACAGAAACAGAACATTATCGTGGACCAGAGACGGAACATTACCGTGGACCAGAGACGGAACATTACCGTGAAACCAAAACAGAACATTATCGTGGACCAGAAACGGAACATTACCGTGAAACCGAAATAGAACATTATCGTGGACCAGAAACGGAACATTACCGTGAAACAGAAACACAACATTATCGTGGACCAGAAACGGAACATTACCGTGAAACAGAAACAGAACATTATCGTGGACCAGAAACGGAACATTATCGTGGACCAGAGAAAGAACATTACCGTGAAACCGAAACAGAACATTATCGTGGACCAGAGACGGAACATTACCGTGAAACCGAACATTATCGTGGACCAGAGATCGAACATTACCGTGGACCAGAGAGAGAACATTACCTTGAAACCAAAACAGAAAATTATCGTGGACCAGAAACGGAACATTACCGTGATACAGAAACAGAACATTATCGTGGATCAGAGACGGAACATTACCGTGAAACCGAACATTATCGTGGACCAGAGATCGAACATTACCATGGACCAGAGACACAACATTACCGTGGACCAGAGACAGAACATTACCGTGGACCAGAGACAGAACATTACCGTGGACCAGAGACAGAACATTACCGTGGACCAGAGACAGAATATTACTGTGGACCAGAGACCGAAATTTACCTTGAAACCGAACATTACCGTGAACCAGAGACAGAACATTACCATGGACCAGAGACAGAACATTACCGTGAAACAGAACATTATCATGGACCAGAAACGGAACATTACCGTGAAACAGAAACACAACATTATCGTGGACCAGAGACGGAACATTACCGTGGACCAGAAACGGAACATTATCGTGAAACCGAACATTATCGTGGACCAGAGACGGAACATTACCGTGAAACAGAAACACAACATTATCGTGGATCAGAGACGGAACATTACCGTGAAACCGAACATTATCGTGGACCAGAGATCGAACATTACCATGGACCAGAGACACAACATTACCGTGGACCAGAGACAGAACATTACCGTGGACCAGAGACAGAACATTACCGTGGACCAGAGACAGAACATTACCGTGGACCAGAGACAGAACATTACCGTGGACCAGAGACAGAACATTACTGTGGACCAGAGACCGAACTTTACCTTGAAACCGAACATTACCGTGGACCAGAGACAGAACATTACCGTGAAACAGAACATTATCATGGACCAGAAACGGAACATTACCGTGAAACCGAAACAGAACATTATCGTGGACCAGAAACGGAACATTACCGTGAAACCGAAACGGAACATTATCGTGGACCAGAGACGGAACATTACCATGGACCAGAGACGGAACATTACCGTGAAACCGAAATAGAACATTATCGTGGACCAGAAACGGAACATTACCGTGAAACAGAAACACAACATTATCTTGGACCAGAAACGGAACATTACCGTGAAACAGAAACAGAACATTACCGTGGACCAGAGACAGAACGTTATCTTGGACCAGAGACAGAACATTACCGTGAAACCGAAACAGAACATTATCGTGGACCAGAAACGGAACATTATCGTGGACCAGAGACAGAACATTATCGTGGACCAGAGACGGAACATTATCGTGGACCAGAGACGGAACATTATCGTGGACCAGAGACAGAACATTACCGTGAAACCTAAACAGAACATTATCGTGGACCAGAGACGGAACATTATCGTGAAACCGAACATTATCGTGCACCAGAGACGGAACATTACCGTGAAACAGAAACACAACATTATCATGGACCAGAAACGGAACATTACCGTGAAACAGAAACAGAACATTATCGTGGACCAAAGACGGAACATTATCGTGGACCAGAGACAGAACATTACCGTGAAACCTAAACAGAACATTATCGTGGACCAGAGACAGAACATTACCGTGAAAAAGAAACAAAACATTACCGTGGACCAGAGACAGAACATTACCGTGAAACGGAAACAGAACATTACCGTGAAACTGAAAAGAGAACATTATCGTGGACCAGAAACGGAACATTATCATGGACCAGAGACAGAACATTACCGTGAAACGGAAACAGAACATTATCGTGGACCAGAAACGTAACATTACCGTCAAACAGACACAGAACATTATCTTGGACCAAAGACGGAACATTATCGTGGACCAGAGACGGAACATTACCGTGAAACCGAACATTATCGTGGACCAGACACAGAACATTACCGTGGACCAGAGACAGAACATTACCGTGAAACCGAACATTATTGTGGACCAGAAACGGAACATTACCGTGAAACAGAAACACAAAATTATCGTGGACCAGAAACGGAACATTACCGTGATACAGAAA
This sequence comes from Leuresthes tenuis, assembly GCF_036924035.1. NCBI lineage: Eukaryota > Metazoa > Chordata > Actinopteri > Atheriniformes > Atherinopsidae > Leuresthes > Leuresthes tenuis. The sequence continues at coordinate 564,798 of NW_027325384.1, forward strand.
CAGAACATTATCGTGGATCAGAGACGGAACATTACCGTGAAACCGAACATTATCGTGGACCAGAGATCGAACATTACCATGGACCAGAGACACAACATTACCGTGGACCAGAGACAGAACATTACCGTGGACCAGAGACAGAACATTACCGTGGACCAGAGACAGAACATTACCGTGGACCAGAGACAGAACATTACCGTGGACCAGAGACAGAACATTACTGTGGACCAGAGACCGAAATTTACCTTGAAACCGAACATTACCGTGAACCAGAGACAGAACATTACCATGGACCAGAGACAGAACATTACCGTGAAACAGAACATTATCATGGACCAGAAACGGAATATTACCGTGAAACAGAAACACAACATTATCGTGGACCAGAGACGGAACATTACCGTGGACCAGAAACGGAACATTATCGTGAAACCGAACATTATCGTGGACCAGAGACGGAACATTACCGTGAAACAGAAACACAACATTATCGTGGACCAGAAACGGAACATTACCGTGAAACAGAAACAGAACATTATCGTGGACCAGAAACGGAACATTACCGTGAAACAGAAACAGAACATTACCGTGGACCAGAGACAGAACATTACCGTGAAACCGAAACAGAATATTATCGTGGACCAGAAACGGAACATTATCATGGACCAGAGACAGAACATTATCGTGGACCAAAGACGGAATATTACCGTGAAACCGAACATTATCGTGGACCAGAGACAGAACATTACCGTGGACCAGAGACAGAACATTACCGTGAAACCGAAACAGAACATCATCGTGGACCAGAAACGGAACATTACCGTGAAACAGAAATAGAACATTATCGTGGACCAGAGACGGAACATTACCGTGAAACCGAACATTATCGTGGACCAGAGATCGAACATTACCGTGGACCAGAGACAGAACATTACCGTGGACCAGAGACAGAACATTACCGTGGACCAGAGACAGAACATTACCATGGACCAGAGACAGAACATTACCGTGAAACCGAACATTATCGTGGACCAGAGATCGAACATTACCGTGGACCAGAGACAGAACATTACCGTGGACCAGAGACAGAACATTATCGTGGACCTGAGACAGAACATTACCATGGACCAGAGACAGAACATTACCGTGAAACCGAACATTATCGTGGACCAGAGATCGAACATTACCGTGGACCAGAGACAGAACATTACCGTGGACCAGAGACAGAACATTACCGTGAAACAGAAACACAACATTATCGTGGACCAGAGACGGAACATTACCGTGGACCAGAGACGGAACATTACCGTGAAACCGAAACAGAACATTATCGTGGACGAGAAACGGAACATTATCGTGAAACCGAACATTATCATGGAACAGAGACAGAACATTACTGTGGACCAGAGACCGAACATTACCGTTAAACCGAAAATGAACATTACCGTGAAACAGAAAAAGAACATTATCGTGAACCAGAGACCGAACATTATCATGGAACAGAGACAGAACATAATCGTGGACCAGAGACAGAACATTACCGTGAAACAGAAACAGAATATTATCATGGACCAGAAACGGAACATTACTGTGAAACCGAAACAGAACATTATTGTGGACCAGAAACGAAACATTACCGTGAAACAGAAACACAACATTATCGTGGACCAGAAACGGAACATTACCGTGAAACACAAACAGAACATTAGCGTGGACCAGAGACAGAACATTACCGTGAAACAGAACATTACCGTGAAACAGAGACAGAACATTACCGTGAAACAGAACATTACCGTGAAACAGAAACACCACATTAACGTGGACCAGAAACAGAACATTACCGTGAAACAGAAACAGAACATTAGCGTGGACCAGAGACGGAACATTACCGTGGACCAGAGACGGAACATTACCGTGAAACCGAAACAGAACATTATCGTGGACCAGAAACGGAACATTACCGTGAAACCGAAACGGAACATTATCGTGGACCAGAAACGGAACATTATCGTGAAACAGAAACACAACATTATCGTGGACCAGAAACGGAACATTACCGTGAAACAGAAACAGAACATTATCGTGGACCAGAGACGGAACATTACCGTGGACCAGAGACGGAACATTACCGTGAAACCAAAACAGAACATTATCGTGGACCAGAAACGGAACATTACCGTGAAACCGAAATAGAACATTATCGTGGACCAGAAACGGAACATTACCGTGAAACAGAAACACAACATTATCGTGGACCAGAAACGGAACATTACCGTGAAACAGAAACAGAACATTATCGTGGACCAGAAACGGAACATTATCGTGGACCAGAGAAAGAACATTACCGTGAAACCGAAACAGAACATTATCGTGGACCAGAGACGGAACATTACCGTGAAACCGAACATTATCGTGGACCAGAGATCGAACATTACCGTGGACCAGAGACAGAACATTACCTTGAAACCAAAACAGAAAATTATCGTGGACCAGAAACGGAACATTACCGTGATACAGAAACAGAACATTATCGTGGATCAGAGACGGAACATTACCGTGAAACCGAACATTATCGTGGACCAGAGATCGAACATTACCATGGACCAGAGACACAACATTACCGTGGACCAGAGACAGAACATTACCGTGGACCAGAGACAGAACATTACCGTGGACCAGAGACAGAACATTACCGTGGACCAGAGACAGAATATTACTGTGGACCAGAGACCGAAATTTACCTTGAAACCGAACATTACCGTGAACCAGAGACAGAACATTACCATGGACCAGAGACAGAACATTACCGTGAAACAGAACATTATCATGGACCAGAAACGGAACATTACCGTGAAACAGAAACACAACATTATCGTGGACCAGAGACGGAACATTACCGTGGACCAGAAACGGAACATTATCGTGAAACCGAACATTATCGTGGACCAGAGACGGAACATTACCGTGAAACAGAAACACAACATTATCGTGGACCAGAAACGGAACATTACCGTGAAACAGAAACAGAACATTATCGTGGACCAGAAACGGAACATTACCGTGAAACAGAAACAGAACATTACCGTGGACCAGAGACAGAACATTACCGTGGACCAGAGACAGAACATTACCGTGAAACCGAAACAGAATATTATCGTGGACCAGAAACGGAACATTATCATGGACCAGAGACAGAACATTATCGTGAAACAGAAACACAACATTATCGTGGACCAGAAACGGAACATTACCGTGAAACAGAAACAGAACATTATCGTGGACCAGAGACGGAACATTACCGTGGACCAGAGACGGAACATTACCGTGAAACCAAAACAGAACATTATCGTGGACCAGAAACGGAACATTACCGTGAAACCGAAATAGAACATTATCGTGGACCAGAAACGGAACATTACCGTGAAACAGAAACACAACATTATCGTGGACCAGAAACGGAACATTACCGTGAAACAGAAACAGAACATTATCGTGGACCAGAAACGGAACATTATCGTGGACCAGAGAAAGAACATTACCGTGAAACCGAAACAGAACATTATCGTGGACCAGAGACGGAACATTACCGTGAAACCGAACATTATCGTGGACCAGAGATCGAACATTACCGTGGACCAGAGACAGAACATTACCTTGAAACCAAAACAGAAAATTATCGTGGACCAGAAACGGAACATTACCGTGATACAGAAACAGAACATTATCGTGGATCAGAGACGGAACATTACCGTGAAACCGAACATTATCGTGGACCAGAGATCGAACATTACCATGGACCAGAGACACAACATTACCGTGGACCAGAGACAGAACATTACCGTGGACCAGAGACAGAACATTACCGTGGACCAGAGACAGAACATTACCGTGGACCAGAGACAGAATATTACTGTGGACCAGAGACCGAAATTTACCTTGAAACCGAACATTACCGTGAACCAGAGACAGAACATTACCATGGACCAGAGACAGAACATTACCGTGAAACAGAACATTATCATGGACCAGAAACGGAACATTACCGTGAAACAGAAACACAACATTATCGTGGACCAGAGACGGAACATTACCGTGGACCAGAAACGGAACATTATCGTGAAACCGAACATTATCGTGGACCAGAGACGGAACATTACCGTGAAACAGAAACACAACATTATCGTGGACCAGAAACGGAACATTACCGTGAAACAGAAACAGAACATTATCGTGGACCAGAAACGGAACATTACCGTGAAACAGAAACAGAACATTACCGTGGACCAGAGACAGAACATTACCGTGGACCAGAGACAGAACATTACCGTGAAACCGAAACAGAATATTATCGTGGACCAGAAACGGAACATTATCATGGACCAGAGACAGAACATTATCGTGGACCAAAGACGGAATATTACCGTGAAACCGAACATTATCGTGGACCAGAGACAGAACATTACCGTGGACCAGAGACAGAACATTACCGTGAAACCGAAACAGAACATTATCGTGGACCAGAAACGGAACATTACCGTGAAACAGAAATAGAACATTATCGTGGACCAGAGACGGAACATTACCGTGAAACCGAACATTATCGTGGACCAGAGATCGAACATTACCGTGGACAAGAGACAGAACATTACCGTGGACCAGAGACAGAACATTACCGTGGACCAGAGACAGAACATTACCATGGACCAGAGACAGAACATTACCGTGAAACAGAACATTATCATGGACCAGAAACGGAATATTACCGTGAAACAGAAACACAACATTATCGTGGACCAGAGACGGAACATTACCGTGGACCAGAGACAGAACATTACCGTGAAACCGAACATTATTGTGGACTAGAAACGGAACATTACCGTGAAACAGAAACACAAAATTATCGTGGACCAGAAACGGAACATTACCGTGATACAGAAACAGAACATTATCGTGGATCAGAGACGGAACATTACCGTGAAACCGAACATTATCGTGGACCAGAGATCGAACATTACCATGGACCAGAGACACAACATTACCGTGGACCAGAGACAGAACATTACCGTGGACCAGAGACAGAACATTACCGTGGACCAGAGACAGAACATTACCGTGGACCAGAGACAGAACATTACCGTGGACCAGAGACAGAACATTACTGTGGACCAGAGACCGAACTTTACCTTGAAACCGAACATTACCGTGGACCAGAGACAGAACATTACCGTGAAACAGAACATTATCATGGACCAGAAACGGAACATTACCGTGAAACAGAAACAGAACATTATCGTGGACCAGAAACGGAACATTACCGTGAAACAGAAACAAAACATTACCGTGGACCAGAGACAGAACATTACCGTGAAACGGAAAAAGAACATTACCGTGAAACTGAAACAGAACATTATCGTGGACCAGAAACGGAATATTATCATGGACAAGAGACAGAACATTACCGTGAAACCGAAACAGAACATTATCGTGTACCAGAAACGGAACATTACCGTGAAACAGAAACACAAAATTATCGTGGACCAGAAACGGAACATTACCGTCAAACAGACACAGAACATTATCGTGGACAAAAGACGGAACATTATCGTGGACCAGAGACGGAACATTACCGTGAAACCGAACATTATCGTGGACCAGACACAGAACATTACCGTGGACCAGAGACAGAACATTACCGTGAAACCGAACATTATCGTGGACCAGAAACGGAACATTACCGTGATACAGAAACAGAACATTATCGTGGACCAGAGACGGAATATTACCGTGAAACCGAACATTATCGTGGACCAGAGATCGAACATTACCGTGGACCAGAGACACAACATTACCGTGGACCAGAGACAGAACATTACCGTGGACCAGAGACAGAACATTACCGTGGACCAGAGACAGAACATTACCGTGGACCAGAGACAGAACATTACCGTGGACCAGAGACCGAAATTTACCTTGAAATCGAACATTACCGTGGACCAGAGACAGAACATTACCGTGAAACCTAAACAGAACATTATCGTGGACCAGAAACGGAACATTATCGTGAAACCGAACATTATCGTGGACCAGAGACGGAACATTACCGTGAAACAGAAACACAACATTATCGTGGACCAGAAACGGAACATTATCGTGAAACCGAACATTACCGTGGACCAGAGACAGAACATTACCGTGGACCAGAGACAGAACATTACCGTGAAACCGAAACAGAATATTATCGTGGACCAGAAACGGAACATTACTGTGAAACCGAAACAGAACATTATTGTGGACCAGAAACGAAACATTACCGTGAAACAGAAACACAACATTATCGTGGACCAGAAACGGAACATTATCGTGGACCAGAAACAGAACAATACCGTGGACCAGAGACAGAACATTATCGTGGACCAGAGACAGAACATTATCGTGGACCAGAGACAGAACATTATCGTGGACCAGAAACAGAACAATACCGTGGACCAGAGACAGAACATTATCGTGGACCAGAGACAGAACATTATCGTGGACCAGAGACAGAACATTATCGTGGACCAGAGACAGAACATTATCGTGGACAAGAGACGGAACATTATCGTGGACCAGAAACGGAACATTACCGTGAAAAAGAAACAGAACATTACCGTGAAACAGAAACAGAATATTATCATGGACCAGAAACGGAACATTACTGTGAAACCGAAACAGAACATTATTGTGGACCAGAAACGAAACATTACCGTGAAACAGAAACACAACATTATCGTGGACCAGACACGGAACATTACCATGAAACAGAAACAGAACATTAGCGTGGACCAGAGACAGAACATTACCGTGAAACAGAACATTACCGTGAAACAGAAACACAACATTAACGTGGACCAGAAACGGAACATTACCGTGAAACAGAAACAGAACATTAGCGTGGACCAGAGATAGAACATTACCGTGAAACAGAAAATTATCATGGACCAGAAACGGAACATTACCGTGAAACAGAAACAGAACATTATCGTGGACCAGAGACGGAACATTACCGTGGACCAGAGACGGAACATTACCGTGAAACCGAAACAGAACATTATCGTGGACCAGAAACGGAACATTACCGTGAAACCGAAACGGAACATTATCGTGGACCAGAGACGGAACATTACCATGGACCAGAGACGGAACATTACCGTGAAACCGAAATAGAACATTATCGTGGACCAGAAACGGAACATTACCGTGAAACAGAAACACAACATTATCTTGGACCAGAAACGGAACATTACCGTGAAACAGAAACAGAACATTACCGTGGACCAGAGACAGAACGTTATCTTGGACCAGAGACAGAACATTACCGTGAAACCGAAACAGAACATTATCGTGGACCAGAAACGGAACATTATCGTGGACCAGAGACAGAACATTATCGTGGACCAGAGACGGAACATTATCGTGGACCAGAGACGGAACATTATCGTGGACCAGAGACAGAACATTACCGTGAAACCTAAACAGAACATTATCGTGGACCAGAGACGGAACATTATCGTGAAACCGAACATTATCGTGCACCAGAGACGGAACATTACCGTGAAACAGAAACACAACATTATCATGGACCAGAAACGGAACATTACCGTGAAACAGAAACAGAACATTATCGTGGACCAAAGACGGAACATTATCGTGGACCAGAGACAGAACATTACCGTGAAACCTAAACAGAACATTATCGTGGACCAGAGACAGAACATTACCGTGAAAAAGAAACAAAACATTACCGTGGACCAGAGACAGAACATTACCGTGAAACGGAAACAGAACATTACCGTGAAACTGAAAAGAGAACATTATCGTGGACCAGAAACGGAACATTATCATGGACCAGAGACAGAACATTACCGTGAAACGGAAACAGAACATTATCGTGGACCAGAAACGTAACATTACCGTCAAACAGACACAGAACATTATCTTGGACCAAAGACGGAACATTATCGTGGACCAGAGACGGAACATTACCGTGAAACCGAACATTATCGTGGACCAGACACAGAACATTACCGTGGACCAGAGACAGAACATTACCGTGAAACCGAACATTATTGTGGACCAGAAACGGAACATTACCGTGAAACAGAAACACAAAATTATCGTGGACCAGAAACGGAACATTACCGTGATACAGAAACAGAACATTATCGTGGATCAGAGACGGAACATTACCGTGAAACCGAACATTATCGTGGACCAGAGATCGAACATTACCATGGACCAGAGACACAACATTACCGTGGACCAGAGACAGAACATTACCGTGGACCAGAGACAGAACATTACCGTGGACCAGAGACAGAACATTACCGTGGACCAGAGACAGAACATTACCGTGGACCAGAGACAGAACATTACTGTGGACCAGAGACCGAAATTTACCTTGAAACCGAACATTACCGTGAACCAGAGACAGAACATTACCATGGACCAGAGACAGAACATTACCGTGAAACAGAACATTATCATGGACCAGAAACGGAATATTACCGTGAAACAGAAACACAACATTATCGTGGACCAGAGACGGAACATTACCGTGGACCAGAAACGGAACATTATCGTGAAACCGAACATTATCGTGGACCAGAGACGGAACATTACCGTGAAACAGAAACACAACATTATCGTGGACCAGAAACGGAACATTACCGTGAAACAGAAACAGAACATTATCGTGGACCAGAAACGGAACATTACCGTGAAACAGAAACAGAACATTACCGTGGACCAGAGACAGAACATTACCGTGAAACCGAAACAGAATATTATCGTGGACCAGAAACGGAACATTATCATGGACCAGAGACAGAACATTATCGTGGACCAAAGACGGAATATTACCGTGAAACCGAACATTATCGTGGACCAGAGACAGAACATTACCGTGGACCAGAGACAGAACATTACCGTGAAACCGAAACAGAACATCATCGTGGACCAGAAACGGAACATTACCGTGAAACAGAAATAGAACATTATCGTGGACCAGAGACGGAACATTACCGTGAAACCGAACATTATCGTGGACCAGAGATCGAACATTACCGTGGACCAGAGACAGAACATTACCGTGGACCAGAGACAGAACATTACCGTGGACCAGAGACAGAACATTACCATGGACCAGAGACAGAACATTACCGTGAAACCGAACATTATCGTGGACCAGAGATCGAACATTACCGTGGACCAGAGACAGAACATTACCGTGGACCAGAGACAGAACATTATCGTGGACCTGAGACAGAACATTACCATGGACCAGAGACAGAACATTACCGTGAAACCGAACATTATCGTGGACCAGAGATCGAACATTACCGTGGACCAGAGACAGAACATTACCGTGGACCAGAGACAGAACATTACCGTGAAACAGAAACACAACATTATCGTGGACCAGAGACGGAACATTACCGTGGACCAGAGACGGAACATTACCGTGAAACCGAAACAGAACATTATCGTGGACGAGAAACGGAACATTATCGTGAAACCGAACATTATCATGGAACAGAGACAGAACATTACTGTGGACCAGAGACCGAACATTACCGTTAAACCGAAAATGAACATTACCGTGAAACAGAAAAAGAACATTATCGTGAACCAGAGACCGAACATTATCATGGAACAGAGACAGAACATAATCGTGGACCAGAGACAGAACATTACCGTGAAACAGAAACAGAATATTATCATGGACCAGAAACGGAACATTACTGTGAAACCGAAACAGAACATTATTGTGGACCAGAAACGAAACATTACCGTGAAACAGAAACACAACATTATCGTGGACCAGAAACGGAACATTACCGTGAAACACAAACAGAACATTAGCGTGGACCAGAGACAGAACATTACCGTGAAACAGAACATTACCGTGAAACAGAGACAGAACATTACCGTGAAACAGAACATTACCGTGAAACAGAAACACCACATTAACGTGGACCAGAAACAGAACATTACCGTGAAACAGAAACAGAACATTAGCGTGGACCAGAGACGGAACATTACCGTGGACCAGAGACGGAACATTACCGTGAAACCGAAACAGAACATTATCGTGGACCAGAAACGGAACATTACCGTGAAACCGAAACGGAACATTATCGTGGACCAGAAACGGAACATTATCGTGAAACAGAAACACAACATTATCGTGGACCAGAAACGGAACATTACCGTGAAACAGAAACAGAACATTATCGTGGACCAGAGACGGAACATTACCGTGGACCAGAGACGGAACATTACCGTGAAACCAAAACAGAACATTATCGTGGACCAGAAACGGAACATTACCGTGAAACCGAAATAGAACATTATCGTGGACCAGAAACGGAACATTACCGTGAAACAGAAACACAACATTATCGTGGACCAGAAACGGAACATTACCGTGAAACAGAAACAGAACATTATCGTGGACCAGAAACGGAACATTATCGTGGACCAGAGAAAGAACATTACCGTGAAACCGAAACAGAACATTATCGTGGACCAGAGACGGAACATTACCGTGAAACCGAACATTATCGTGGACCAGAGATCGAACATTACCGTGGACCAGAGACAGAACATTACCTTGAAACCAAAACAGAAAATTATCGTGGTTCAGAAACGGAACATTACCGTAATACAGAAACAGAACATTATCGTGGATCAGAGACGGAACATTACCGTGAAACCGAACATTATCGTGGACCAGAGATCGAACATTACCATGGACCAGAGACACAACATTACCGTGGACCAGAGACAGAACATTACCGTGGACCAGAGACAGAACATTACCGTGGACCAGAGACAGAACATTACCGTGGACCAGAGACAGAATATTACTGTGGACCAGAGACCGAAATTTACCTTGAAACCGAACATTACCGTGAACCAGAGACAGAACATTACCATGGACCAGAGACAGAACATTACCGTGAAACAGAACATTATCATGGACCAGAAACGGAACATTACCGTGAAACAGAAACACAACATTATCGTGGACCAGAGACGGAACATTACCGTGGACCAGAAACGGAACATTATCGTGAAACCGAACATTATCGTGGACCAGAGACGGAACATTACCGTGAAACAGAAACACAACATTATCGTGGACCAGAAACGGAACATTACCGTGAAACAGAAACAGAACATTATCGTGGACCAGAAACGGAACATTACCGTGAAACAGAAACAGAACATTACCGTGGACCAGAGACAGAACATTACCGTGGACCAGAGACAGAACATTACCGTGAAACCGAAACAGAATATTATCGTGGACCAGAAACGGAACATTATCATGGACCAGAGACAGAACATTATCGTGGACCAAAGACGGAATATTACCGTGAAACCGAACATTATCGTGGACCAGAGACAGAACATTACCGTGGACCAGAGACAGAACATTACCGTGAAACCGAAACAGAACATTATCGTGGACCAGAAACGGAACATTACCGTGAAACAGAAATAGAACATTATCGTGGACCAGAGACGGAACATTACCGTGAAACCGAACATTATCGTGGACCAGAGATCGAACATTACCGTGGACAAGAGACAGAACATTACCGTGGACCAGAGACAGAACATTACCGTGGACCAGAGACAGAACATTACCATGGACCAGAGACAGAACATTACCGTGAAACAGAACATTATCATGGACCAGAAACGGAATATTACCGTGAAACAGAAACACAACATTATCGTGGACCAGAGACGGAACATTACCGTGGACCAGAGACAGAACATTACCGTGAAACCGAACATTATTGTGGACTAGAAACGGAACATTACCGTGAAACAGAAACACAAAATTATCGTGGACCAGAAACGGAACATTACCGTGATACAGAAACAGAACATTATCGTGGATCAGAGACGGAACATTACCGTGAAACCGAACATTATCGTGGACCAGAGATCGAACATTACCATGGACCAGAGACACAACATTACCGTGGACCAGAGACAGAACATTACCGTGGACCAGAGACAGAACATTACCGTGGACCAGAGACAGAACATTACCGTGGACCAGAGACAGAACATTACTGTGGACCAGAGACCGAAATTTACCTTGAAACCGAACATTACCGTGAACCAGAGACAGAACATTACCATGGACCAGAGACAGAACATTACCGTGAAACAGAACATTATCATGGACCAGAAACGGAACATTACCGTGAAACAGAAACACAACATTATCGTGGACCAGAGACGGAACATTACCGTGGACCAGAAACGGAACATTATCGTGAAACCGAACATTATCGTGGACCAGAGACGGAACATTACCGTGAAACAGAAACACAACATTATCGTGGACCAGAAACGGAACATTACCGTGAAACAGAAACAGAACATTATCGTGGACCAGAAACGGAACATTACCGTGAAACAGAAACAGAACATTACCGTGGACCAGAGACAGAACATTACCGTGAAACCGAAACAGAATATTATCGTGGACCAGAAACGGAACATTATCATGGACCAGAGACAGAACATTATCGTGGACCAAAGACGGAATATTACCGTGAAACCGAACATTATCGTGGACCAGAGACAGAACATTACCGTGGACCAGAGACAGAACATTACCGTGAAACCGAAACAGAACATTATCGTGGACCAGAAACGGAACATTACCGTGAAACAGAAATAGAACATTATCGTGGACCAGAGACGGAACATTACCGTGAAACTGAACATTATCGTGAACCAGAGATCGAACATTACCGTGGACCAGAGACAGAACATTACCATGGACCAGAGACAGAACATTACCGTGGACCAGAGACAGAACATTACCATGGACCAGAGACAGAACATTACCGTGAAACCGAACATTATCGTGGACCAGAGATCGAACATTACCGTGGACCAGAGACAGAACATTACCGTGGACCAGAGACAGAACATTATCGTGGACCTGAGACAGAACATTACCATGGACCAGAGACAGAACATTACCGTGAAACCGAACATTATCGTGGACCAGAGATCGAACATTACCGTGGACCAGAGACAGAACATTACCGTGGACCAGAGACAGAACATTACCGTGAAACAGAAACACAACATTATCGTGGACCAGAGACGGAACATTACCGTGGACCAGAGACGGAACATTACCGTGAAACCGAAACAGAACATTATCGTGGACGAGAAACGGAACATTATCGTGAAACCGAACATTATCATGGAACAGAGACAGAACATTACTGTGGACCAGAGACCGAACATTACCGTTAAACCGAAACAGAACATTACCGTGAAACAGAAAAAGAACATTATCGTGAACCAGAGACCGAACATTATCATGGAACAGAGACAGAACATTATCGTGGACCAGAGACGGAACATTATCGTGGACCAGAAACGGAACATTACCGTGAAACAGAAACAGAACATTACCGTGAAACAGAAACAGAATATTATCATGGACCAGAAACGGAACATTACTGTGAAACCGAAACAGAACATTATTGTGGACCAGAAACGAAACATTACCGTGAAACAGAAACACAACATTATCGTGGACCAGAAACGGAACATTACCGTGAAACACAAACAGAACATTAGCGTGGACCAGAGACAGAACATTACCGTGAAACAGAACATTACCGTGAAACAGAAACACCACATTAACGTGGACCAGAAACAGAACATTACCGTGAAACAGAAACAGAACATTAGCGTGGACCAGAGACGGAACATTACCGTGGACCAGAGACGGAACATTACCGTGAAACCGAAACAGAACATTATCGTGGACCAGAAACGGAACATTACCGTGAAACCGAAACGGAACATTATCGTGGACCAGAAACGGAACATTATCGTGAAACAGAAACACAACATTATCGTGGACCAGAAACGGAACATTACCGTGAAACAGAAACAGAACATTATCGTGGACCAGAGACGGAACATTACCGTGGACCAGAGACGGAACATTACCGTGAAACCAAAACAGAACATTATCGTGGACCAGAAACGGAACATTACTGTGAAACCGAAATAGAACATTATCGTGGACCAGAAACGGAACATTACCGTGAAACAGAAACACAACATTATCGTGGACCAGAAACGGAACATTACCGTGAAACAGAAACAGAACATTATCGTGGACCAGAAACGGAACATTATCGTGGACCAGAGAAAGAACATTACCGTGAAACCGAAACAGAACATTATCGTGGACCAGAGACGGAACATTACCGTGAAACCGAACATTATCGTGGACCAGAGATCGAACATTACCGTGGACCAGAGACAGAACATTACCTTGAAACCAAAACAGAACATTATCATGGACCAGAAACGGAACATTATCGTGGACCAGAGACAGAACATTACCGTGTAACCTAAACAGAACATTACCGTGAAACAGAAACATAACATTATCGTGTACCAGAAACGGAACATTACCGTGAAACAGAAACATAACATTATCGTGTACCAGAAACGGATTATTACTGTGAAACAGAAACACAAAATTATCGTGGACCAGAAACGGAACATTACCGTGAAACAGAAACACAACATTATCGTGGACCAAAGACGGAATATTATCGTGGACCAGAGAAGGAACATTACCGTGAAATCGAACATTATCGTGGACCAGAGACGGAACATTACCGTGAAACAGAAACAAAACATTACCGTGGACCAGAGACAGAACATTACCGTGAAACGGAAACAGAACATTACCGTGAAAGTGAAAGAGAACATTATCGTGGACCAGAAACGGAACATTATCATGGACCAGAGACAGAACATTACCGTGAAACGCAAACAGAATATTATCGTGGACCAGAAACGGAACATTACCGTGAAACAGAAACACAAAATTATCGTGGACCAGAAACGGAACATTACCGTCAAACAGACACAGAACATTATCGTGGACCAAAGACGGAACATTATCGTGGACCAGAGACGGAACATTACCCTGAAACCGAACATTATCGTGGACCAGACACAGAACATTACCGTGGAGCAGAGACAGAACATTACCGTGAAACCGAACATTATTGTGGACCAGAAACGGAACATTACCGTGAAACAGAAACACAAAATTATCGTGGACCAGAAACGGAACATTACCGTGATACAGAAACAAAACATTATCGTGGACCAGAGACGGAACATTACCTTGAAACCGAACATTATCGTGGACCAGAGATCGAACATTACCATGAACCAGAGACACAACATTACCGTGGACAAGAGACAGAACATTACCGTGGACCAGAGACAGAACATTACCGTGGACCAGAGACAGAACATTACTGTGGACCAGAGACCGAAATTTACCTTGAAACCGAACATTACCCTGGAACAGAGACAGAACATTACCATGGACCAGAGACAGAACATTACCGTGAAACAGAACATTATCATGGACCAGAAACGGAACATTACCGTGAAACAGAAACAAAACATTATCGTGGACAAGAGACGGAACATTACCGTGGACCAGAGACGGAACATTACCGTGAAACCGAAACAGAACATTATCGTGGACCAGAAACGGAACATTACCGTGAAACCGAAACAGAACATTATCGTGGACCAGAGACGGAACATTACCGTGAAACCGAACATTATCGTGGACCAGAGATCGAACATTACCGTGGACCAGAGACAGAACATTACCGTGGACCAGAGACAGAACATTACCGTGGACCAGAGACAGAACATTACCGTGGACCAGAGACAGAACATTACTGTGGACCAGAGACCGAACTTTACCTTGAAACCGAACATTACCGTGGACCAGAGACAGAACATTACCGTGAAACAGAACATTATCATGGACCAGAAACGGAACATTACCGTGAAACAGAAACAGAACATTATCGTGGACCAGAAACGGAACATTACCGTGAAACAGAAACAAAACATTACCGTGGACCAGAGACAGAACATTACCGTGAAACGGAAAAAGAACATTACCGTGAAACTGAAACAGAACATTATCGTGGACCAGAAACGGAATATTATCATGGACAAGAGACAGAACATTACCGTGAAACCGAAACAGAACATTATCGTGTACCAGAAACGGAACATTACCGTGAAACAGAAACACAAAATTATCGTGGACCAGAAACGGAACATTACCGTCAAACAGACACAGAACATTATCGTGGACAAAAGACGGAACATTATCGTGGACCAGAGACGGAACATTACCGTGAAACCGAACATTATCGTGGACCAGACACAGAACATTACCGTGGACCAGAGGCAGAACATTACCGTGAAACCGAACATTATCGTGGACCAGAAACGGAACATTACCGTGATACAGAAACAGAACATTATCGTGGACCAGAGACGGAATATTACCGTGAAACCGAACATTATCGTGGACCAGAGATCGAACATTACCGTGGACCAGAGACACAACATTACCGTGGACCAGAGACAGAACATTACCGTGGACCAGAGACAGAACATTACCGTGGACCAGAGACAGAACATTACCGTGGACCAGAGACCGAAATTTACCTTGAAATCGAACATTACCGTGGACCAGAGACAGAACATTACCGTGAAACCTAAACAGAACATTATCGTGGACCAGAAACGGAACATTATCGTGAAACCGAACATTATCGTGGACCAGAGACGGAACATTACCGTGAAACAGAAACACAACATTATCGTGGACCAGAAACGGAACATTATCGTGAAACCGAACATTACCGTGGACCAGAGACAGAACATTACCGTGGACCAGAGACAGAACATTACCGTGAAACCGAAACAGAATATTATCGTGGACCAGAAACGGAACATTACTGTGAAACCGAAACAGAACATTATTGTGGACCAGAAACGAAACATTACCGTGAAACAGAAACACAACATTATCGTGGACCAGAAACGGAACATTATCGTGGACCAGAAACAGAACAATACCGTGGACCAGAGACAGAACATTATCGTGGACCAGAGACAGAACATTATCGTGGACCAGAGACAGAACATTATCGTGGACCAGAAACAGAACAATACCGTGGACCAGAGACAGAACATTATCGTGGACCAGAGACAGAACATTATCGTGGACCAGAGACAGAACATTATCGTGGACCAGAGACAGAACATTATCGTGGACAAGAGACGGAACATTATCGTGGACCAGAAACGAAACATTACCGTGAAACAGAAACACAACATTATCGTGGACCAGAAACGGAACATTATCGTGGACCAGAAACAGAACAATACCGTGGACCAGAGACAGAACATTACCATGGACCAGAGACAGAACATTACCGTGAAACAGAACATTATCATGGACCAGAAATGGAACATTACCGTGAAACCGAAACAGAACATTACCATGGACCAGAGACAGAACATTTCCGTGGACCAGAGACAGAACATTACCGTGGACCAGAGACCGAACTTTACCTTGAAACCGAACATTACCGTGGACCAGAGACAGAATATTACCATGGACCAGAGACAGAACATTACCATGAAACAGAACATTATCATGGACCAGAAACGGAACATTACCGTGAAACAGAAACACAACATTATCGTGGACCAGAGACGGAACATTATCGTGGACCAGAGTCAGAACATTACCGTGAAACCTAAACAGAACATTATCGTGGACCAGAAACGGAACATTATCGTGAAACCGAACATTATCGTGGACCAGAGACGGAACATTACCGTGAAACAGAAACACAACATTACCGTGGACCAGAGACAGAACATTACCGTGAAACGGAAACAGAACATTACCGTGAAACAGAAACGGAACATTACCGTGGACCAGAGACAGAACATTACCTTGAAACCAAAACAGAACATTATCATGGACCAGAAACGGAACATTACCGTGAAACAGAAACAGAACATTATCGTGGACCAGAAACGGAACATTATCGTGAAACCGAACATTATCGTGGACCAGAGACGGAACATTACCGTGAAACAGAAACACAACATTACCGTGGACCAGAGACAGAACATTACCATGGACCAGAGACAGAACATTTCCGTGGACCAGAGACAGAACATTACCGTGGACCAGAGACCGAACTTTACCTTGAAACCGAACATTACCGTGGACCAGAGACAGAATATTACCATGGACCAGAGACAGAACATTACCATGAAACAGAACATTATCATGGACCAGAAACGGAACATTACCGTGAAACAGAAACACAACATTATCGTGGACCAGAGACGGAACATTATCGTGGACCAGAGACAGAACATTACCGTGAAACCTAAACAGAACATTATCGTGGACCAGAAACGGAACATTATCGTGAAACCGAACATTATCGTGGACCAGAGACGGAACATGACCGTGAAACAGAAACACAACATTACCACGGACCAGAGACAGAACATTACCGTGAAACGGAAACAGAACATTACCGTGAAACAGAAACGGAACATTACCGTGGACCAGAGACAGAACATTACCTTGAAACCAAAACAGAACATTACCGTGAAACCTAAACAGAACATTATCATGGACCAGAAACGGAACATTACCGTGAAACAGAAACAGAACATTATCGTGGACCAGAGACGGAACATTACCGTGAAACCGAACATTATCGTGGACCAGACACAGAACATTACCGTGGACCAGAGACAGAACATTACCGTGAAACCAAAACAGAACATTATCGTGGACCAGAAACAGAACATTACCGTGGACCAGAGACAGAACAATACCGTGAAACTAAAACAGAACATTATCGTGGACCAGAAACGGAACATTATCGTGGACCAGAGAAAGAACATTACCGTGAAACCGAAACAGAACATTATCGTGGACCAGAAACGGAACATTACCGTGAAACCGAACATTATCATGGACCAGACACAGAACATTACCGTGGACCAGAGACAGAACATTACCGGGAAACCGAAACAGAACATTATCGTGTACCAGAAACGGAACATTACCGTGAAAAAGAAACACAAAATTATCGTGGACCAGAGACGGAACATTACCGTGAAAATGAACATTATCATGGACCAGAGATCGAACATTACCGTGGACCAGAGACAGAACATTACCATGGACCAGAGACAGAACATTTCCGTGGACCAGAGACAGAACATTACCGTGGACCAGAGACCGAACTTTACCTTGAAACCGAACATTACCGTGGACCAGAGACAGAATATTACCATGGACCAGAGACAGAACATTACCATGAAACAGAACATTATCATGGACCAGAAACGGAACATTACCGTGAAACAGAAACACAACATTATCGTGGACCAGAGACGGAACATTATCGTGGACCAGAGACAGAACATTACCGTGAAACCTAAACAGAACATTATCGTGGACCAGAAACGGAACATTATCGTGAAACCGAACATTATCGTGGACCAGAGACGGAACATGACCGTGAAACAGAAACACAACATTACCACGGACCAGAGACAGAACATTACCGTGAAACGGAAACAGAACATTACCGTGAAACAGAAACGGAACATTACCGTGGACCAGAGACAGAACATTACCTTGAAACCAAAACAGAACATTACCGTGAAACCTAAACAGAACATTATCATGGACCAGAAACGGAACATTACCGTGAAACAGAAACAGAACATTATCGTGGACCAGAAACGGAACATTATCGTGAAACCGAACATTATCGTGGACCAGAGACGGAACATTACCGTGAAACAGAAACACAACATTACCGTGGACCAGAGACAGAACATTACCGTGAAACGGAAACAGAACATTACCGTGAAACAGAAACGGAACATTACCGTGGACCAGAGACAGAACATTACCTTGAAACCAAAACAGTACATTGCCGTGAAACCGAAACAGAACATTATCGTGGACCAGAAACGGAACATTATCGTGGACCAGAGACAGAACATTACCGTGAAACCGATACAGAACATTATCGTGGACCAGAAACGGAACATTATCATGGACCAGAGACGGAACATTACCGTGAAACCGAACATTATCGTGGACCAGACACAGAACATTACCGTGGACCAGAGACAGAACATTACCGTGAAACCAAAACAGAACATTATCGTGGACCAGAAACAGAACATTACCGTGGACCAGAGACAGAACAATACCGTGAAACTAAAACAGAACATTATCGTGGACCAGAAACGGAACATTATCGTGGACCAGAGAAAGAACATTACCGTGAAACCGAAACAGAACATTATCGTGGACCAGAAACGGAACATTACCGTGAAACCGAACATTATCATGGACCAGACACAGAACATTACCGTGGACCAGAGACAGAACATTACCGGGAAACCGAAACAGAACATTATCGTGTACCAGAAATTGAACATTACCGTGAAAAAGAAACACAAAATTATCGTGGACCAGAGACGGAACATTACCGTGAAACCGAACATTATCGTGGACCAGAGATCGAACATTACCGTGGACCAGAGACAGAACATTACCATGGACCAGAGACAGAACATTTCCGTGGACCAGAGACAGAACATTACCGTGGACCAGAGACCGAACTTTACCTTGAAACCGAACATTACCGTGGACCAGAGACAGAATATTACCATGGACCAGAGACAGAACATTACCATGAAACAGAACATTATCATGGACCAGAAACGGAACATTACCGTGAAACAGAAACACAACATTATCGTGGACCAGAGACGGAACATTATCGTGGACCAGAGTCAGAACATTACCGTGAAACCTAAACAGAACATTATCGTGGACCAGAAACGGAACATTATCGTGAAACCGAACATTATCGTGGACCAGAGACGGAACATTACCGTGAAACAGAAACACAACATTACCGTGGACCAGAGACAGAACATTACCGTGAAACGGAAACAGAACATTACCGTGAAACAGAAACGGAACATTACCGTGGACCAGAGACAGAACATTACCTTGAAACCAAAACAGAACATTATCATGGACCAGAAACGGAACATTACCGTGAAACAGAAACAGAACATTATCGTGGACCAGAAACGGAACATTATCGTGAAACCGAACATTATCGTGGACCAGAGACGGAACATTACCGTGAAACAGAAACACAACATTACCGTGGACCAGAGACAGAACATTACCGTGAAACGGAAACAGAACATTACCGTGAAACAGAAACGGAACATTACCGTGGACCAGAGACAGAACATTACCTTGAAACCAAAACAGAACATTACCGTGAAACCGAAACAGAACATTATCGTGGACCAGAAACGGAACATTATCGTGGACCAGAGACAGAACATTACCGTGAAACCGATACAGAACATTATCGTGGACCAGAAACGGAACATTATCATGGACCAGAGACGGAACATTACCGTGAAACCGAACTTTATCGTGGACCAGACACAGAACATTACCGTGGACCAGAGACAGAACATTACCGTGAAACCAAAACAGAACATTATCGTGGACCAGAAACAGAACATTACCGTGGACCAGAGACAGAACAATACCGTGAAACTAAAACAGAACATTATCGTGGACCAGAAACAGAACATTACCGTGGACCAGAGACAGAACAATACCGTGAAACTAAAACAGAACATTATCGTGGACCAGAAACGGAACATTATCGTGGACCAGAGAAAGAACATTACCGTGAAACCGAAACAGAACATTATCGTGGACCAGAAACGGAACATTACCGTGAAACCGAACATTATCATGGACCAGACACAGAACATTACCGTGGACCAGAGACAGAACATTACCGGGAAACCGAAACAGAACATTATCGTGTACCAGAAACGGAACATTACCGTGAAAAAGAAACACAAAATTATCGTGGACCAGAGACGGAACATTACCGTGAAACCGAACATTATCATGGACCAGAGATCGAACATTACCGTGGACCAGAGACAGAACATTACCATGGACCAGAGACAGAACATTTCTGTGGACCAGAGACAGAACATTACCGTGGACCAGAGACCGAACTTTACCTTGAAACCGAACAGTACCGTGGACCAGAGACAGAATATTACCATGGACCAGAGACAGAACATTACCATGAAACAGAACATTATCATGGACCAGAAACGGAACATTACCGTGAAACAGAAACACAACATTATCGTGGACCAGAGACGGAACATTATCGTGGACCAGAGACAGAACATTACCGTGAAACCTAAACAGAACATTATCGTGGACCAGAAACGGAACATTATCGTGAAACCGAACATTATCGTGGACCAGAGACGGAACATGACCGTGAAACAGAAACACAACATTACCGTGGACCAGAGACAGAACATTACCGTGAAACGGAAACAGAACATTACCGTGAAACAGAAACGGAACATTACCGTGGACCAGAGACAGAACATTACCTTGAAACCAAAACAGAACATTATCATGGACCAGAAACGGAACATTACCGTGAAACAGAAACAGAACATTATCGTGGACCAGAAACGGAACATTATCGTGAAACCGAACATTATCGTGGACCAGAGACGGAACATTACCGTGAAACAGAAACACAACATTACCGTGGACCAGAGACAGAACATTTCTGTGGACCAGAGACAGAACATTACCGTGGACCAGAGACCGAACTTTACCTTGAAACCGAACATTACCGTGGACCAGAGACAGAATATTACCATGGACCAGAGACAGAACATTACCATGAAACAGAACATTATCATGGACCAGAAACGGAACATTACCGTGAAACAGAAACACAACATTATCGTGGACCAGAGACGGAACATTATCGTGGACCAGAGACAGATCATTACCGTGAAACCTAAACAGAACATTATCGTGGACCAGAAACGGAACATTATCGTGAAACCGAACATTATCGTGGACCAGAGACGGAACATGACCGTGAAACAGAAACACAACATTACCGTGGACCAGAGACAGAACATTACCGTGAAACGGAAACAGAACATTACCGTGAAACAGAAACGGAACATTACCGTGGACCAGAGACAGAACATTACCTTGAAACCAAAACAGAACATTATCATGGACCAGAAACGGAACATTACCGTGAAACAGAAACAGAACATTATCGTGGACCAGAAACGGAACATTATCGTGAAACCGAACATTATCGTGGACCAGAGACGGAACATTACCGTGAAACAGAAACACAACATTACCGTGGACCAGAGACAGACCATTACCGTGAAACGGAAACAGAACATTACCGTGAAACAGAAACGGAACATTACCGTGGACCAGAGACAGAACATTACCTTGAAACCAAAACAGAACATTACCGTGAAACCGAAACAGAACATTATCGTGGACCAGAAACGGAACATTATCGTGGACCAGAGACAGAACATTACCGTGAAACCGATACAGAACGTTATCGTGGACCAGAAACGGAACATTATCATGGACCAGAGACGGAACATTACCGTGAAACCGAACATTATCGTGGACCAGACACAGAACATTACCGTGGACCAGAGACAGAACATTACCGTGAAACCAAAACAGAACATTATCTTGGACCAGAAACAGAACATTACCGTGGACCAGAGACAGAACAATACCGTGAAACTAAAACAGAACATTATCGTGGACCAGAAACGGAACATTATCGTGGACCAGAGAAAGAACATTACCGTGAAACCGAAATAGAACATTATCGTGGACCAGAAACGGAACATTACCGTGAAACCGAACATTATCATGGACCAGACACAGAACATTACCGTGGACCAGAGACAGAACATTACCGGGAAACCGAAACAGAACATTATCGTGTACCAGAAACGGAACATTACCGTGAAAAAGAAACACAAAATTATCGTGGACCAGAGACGGAACATTACCGTGAAACCGAACATTATCGTGGACCAGAGATCGAACATTACCGTGGACCAGAGACAGAACATTACCATAAACCAGAGACAGAACATTTCCGTGGACCAGAGACAGAACATTACCGTGGACCAGAGACCGAACTTTACCTTGAAACAGAACATTACCGTGGACCAGAGACAGAATATTACCATGGACCAGAGACAGAACATTACCATGAAACAGAACATTATCATGGACCAGAAACGGAACATTACCGTGAAACAGAAACACAACATTATCGTGGACCAGAGACGGAACATTATCGTGGACCAGAGACAGAACATTACCGTGAAACCTAAACAGAACATTATCGTGGACCAGAAACGGAACATTATCGTGAAACCGAACATTATCGTGGACCAGAGACGGAACATTACCGTGAAACAGAAACACAACATTACCGTGGACCAGAGACAGAACATTATCGTGAAACGGAAACAGAACATTACCGTGAAACAGAAACGGAACATTACCGTGGACCAGAGACAGAACATTACCTTGAAACCAAAACAGAACATTACCGTGAAACCTAAACAGAACATTATCGTGGACCAGAAACGGAACATTATCATGGACCAGACACAGAACATTACCGTGGACCAGAGACAGAACATTACCGGGAAACCGAAACAGAACATTATCGTGTACCAGAAACGGAACATTACCGTGAAAAAGAAACACAAAATTATCGTGGACCAGAGACGGAACATTACCGTGAAACCGAACATTATCATGGACCAGAGATCGAACATTACCGTGGACCAGAGACAGAACATTACCATGGACCAGAGACAGAACATTTCTGTGGACCAGAGACAGAACATTACCGTGGACCAGAGACCGAACTTTACCTTGAAACCGAACATTACCGTGGACCAGAGACAGAATATTACCATGGACCAGAGACAGAACATTACCATGAAACAGAACATTATCATGGACCAGAAACGGAACATTACCGTGAAACAGAAACACAACATTATCGTGGACCAGAGACGGAACATTATCGTGGACCAGAGACAGAACATTACCGTGAAACCTAAACAGAACATTATCGTGGACCAGAAACGGAACATTATCGTGAAACCGAACATTATCGTGGACCAGAGACGGAACATGACCGTGAAACAGAAACACAACATTACCGTGGACCAGAGACAGAACATTACCGTGAAACGGAAACAGAACATTACCGTGAAACAGAAACGGAACATTACCGTGGACCAGAGACAGAACATTACCTTGAAACCAAAACAGAACATTATCATGGACCAGAAACGGAACATTACCGTGAAACAGAAACAGAACATTATCGTGGACCAGAAACGGAACATTATCGTGAAACCGAACATTATCGTGGACCAGAGACGGAACATTACCGTGAAACAGAAACACAACATTACCGTGGACCAGAGACAGACCATTACCGTGAAACGGAAACAGAACATTACCGTGAAACAGAAACGGAACATTACCGTGGACCAGAGACAGAACATTACCTTGAAACCAAAACAGAACATTACCGTGAAACCGAAACAGAACATTATCGTGGACCAGAAACGGAACATTATCGTGGACCAGAGACAGAACATTACCGTGAAACCGATACAGAACATTATCGTGGACCAGAAACGGAACATTATCATGGACCAGAGACGGAACATTACCGTGAAACCGAACATTATCGTGGACCAGACACAGAACATTACCGTGGACCAGAGACAGAACATTACCGTGAAACCAAAACAGAACATTATCTTGGACCAGAAACAGAACATTACCGTGGACCAGAGACAGAACAATACCGTGAAACTAAAACAGAACATTATCGTGGACCAGAAACGGAACATTATCGTGGACCAGAGAAAGAACATTACCGTGAAACCGAAATAGAACATTATCGTGGACCAGAAACGGAACATTACCGTGAAACCGAACATTATCATGGACCAGACACAGAACATTACCGTGGACCAGAGACAGAACATTACCGGGAAACCGAAACAGAACATTATCGTGTACCAGAAACGGAACATTACCGTGAAAAAGAAACACAAAATTATCGTGGACCAGAGACGGAACATTACCGTGAAACCGAACATTATCGTGGACCAGAGATCGAACATTACCGTGGACCAGAGACAGAACATTACCATAAACCAGAGACAGAACATTTCCGTGGACCAGAGACAGAACATTACCGTGGACCAGAGACCGAACTTTACCTTGAAACAGAACATTACCGTGGACCAGAGACAGAATATTACCATGGACCAGAGACAGAACATTACCATGAAACAGAACATTATCATGGACCAGAAACGGAACATTACCGTGAAACAGAAACACAACATTATCGTGGACCAGAGACGGAACATTATCGTGGACCAGAGACAGAACATTACCGTGAAACCTAAACAGAACATTATCGTGGACCAGAAACGGAACATTATCGTGAAACCGAACATTATCGTGGACCAGAGACGGAACATTACCGTGAAACAGAAACACAACATTACCGTGGACCAGAGACAGAACATTATCGTGAAACGGAAACAGAACATTACCGTGAAACAGAAACGGAACATTACCGTGGACCAGAGACAGAACATTACCTTGAAACCAAAACAGAACATTACCGTGAAACCTAAACAGAACATTATCGTGGACCAGAAACGGAACATTATCATGGACCAGACACAGAACATTACCGTGGACCAGAGACAGAACATTACCGGGAAACCGAAACAGAACATTATCGTGTACCAGAAACGGAACATTACCGTGAAAAAGAAACACAAAATTATCGTGGACCAGAGACGGAACATTACCGTGAAACCGAACATTATCATGGACCAGAGATCGAACATTACCGTGGACCAGAGACAGAACATTACCATGGACCAGAGACAGAACATTTCTGTGGACCAGAGACAGAACATTACCGTGGACCAGAGACCGAACTTTACCTTGAAACCGAACATTACCGTGGACCAGAGACAGAATATTACCATGGACCAGAGACAGAACATTACCATGAAACAGAACATTATCATGGACCAGAAACGGAACATTACCGTGAAACAGAAACACAACATTATCGTGGACCAGAGACGGAACATTATCGTGGACCAGAGACAGAACATTACCGTGAAACCTAAACAGAACATTATCGTGGACCAGAAACGGAACATTATCGTGAAACCGAACATTATCGTGGACCAGAGACGGAACATGACCGTGAAACAGAAACACAACATTACCGTGGACCAGAGACAGAACATTACCGTGAAACGGAAACAGAACATTACCGTGAAACAGAAACGGAACATTACCGTGGACCAGAGACAGAACATTACCTTGAAACCAAAACAGAACATTATCATGGACCAGAAACGGAACATTACCGTGAAACAGAAACAGAACATTATCGTGGACCAGAAACGGAACATTATCGTGAAACCGAACATTATCGTGGACCAGAGACGGAACATTACCGTGAAACAGAAACACAACATTACCGTGGACCAGAGACAGACCATTACCGTGAAACGGAAACAGAACATTACCGTGAAACAGAAACGGAACATTACCGTGGACCAGAGACAGAACATTACCTTGAAACCAAAACAGAACATTACCGTGAAACCGAAACAGAACATTATCGTGGACCAGAAACGGAACATTATCGTGGACCAGAGACAGAACATTACCGTGAAACCGATACAGAACATTATCGTGGACCAGAAACGGAACATTATCATGGACCAGAGACGGAACATTACCGTGAAACCGAACATTATCGTGGACCAGACACAGAACATTACCGTGGACCAGAGACAGAACATTACCGTGAAACCAAAACAGAACATTATCTTGGACCAGAAACAGAACATTACCGTGGACCAGAGACAGAACAATACCGTGAAACTAAAACAGAACATTATCGTGGACCAGAAACGGAACATTATCGTGGACCAGAGAAAGAACATTACCGTGAAACCGAAATAGAACATTATCGTGGACCAGAAACGGAACATTACCGTGAAACCGAACATTATCATGGACCAGACACAGAACATTACCGTGGACCAGAGACAGAACATTACCGGGAAACCGAAACAGAACATTATCGTGTACCAGAAACGGAACATTACCGTGAAAAAGAAACACAAAATTATCGTGGACCAGAGACGGAACATTACCGTGAAACCGAACATTATCGTGGACCAGAGATCGAACATTACCGTGGACCAGAGACAGAACATTACCATAAACCAGAGACAGAACATTTCCGTGGACCAGAGACAGAACATTACCGTGGACCAGAGACCGAACTTTACCTTGAAACAGAACATTACCGTGGACCAGAGACAGAATATTACCATGGACCAGAGACAGAACATTACCATGAAACAGAACATTATCATGGACCAGAAACGGAACATTACCGTGAAACAGAAACACAACATTATCGTGGACCAGAGACGGAACATTATCGTGGACCAGAGACGGAACATTATCGTGGACCAGAGACAGAACATTACCGTGAAACCTAAACAGAACATTATCGTGGACCAGAAACGGAACATTATCGTGAAACCGAACATTATCGTGGACCAGAGACGGAACATTACCGTGAAACAGAAACACAACATTACCGTGGACCAGAGACAGAACATTATCGTGAAACGGAAACAGAACATTACCGTGAAACAGAAACGGAACATTACCGTGGACCAGAGACAGAACATTACCTTGAAACCAAAACAGAACATTACCGTGAAACCTAAACAGAACATTATCGTGGACCAGAAACGGAACATTATCGTGGACCAGAGACAGAACATTACCGTGAAACCGAAACAGAACATTATCGTGGACCAGAGAAAGAACATTACCGTGAAACCGAAACAGAACATTATCGTGGACCAGAAACGGAACATTATCGTGAAACCGAACATTATCGTGGAACAGAAACACAACATTATTGTGGACCTGAAACGGAACATTACCGTGAAACAGAAACACAACATTATCGTGGACCAGAAACGGAACATTACCGTGAAACAGAAACAGAACATTAGCGTGGACAAAAGACAGAACATTACCGTGAACCAGAGACAGAACATTACCGTGAAACAGAAACACAACATTACCGTGAGACCGAAACAGAACATTATCGTGGACCAGAAACGGAACATTATCATGGACCAGAGACAGAACATTATCGTGGACCAAAGACGGAACATTATCTCGGACCAGAGACAGAACATTACCGTGGACCACAGACAGAACATTACCGTGAAACCGAACATTATCGTGGACTAGAAACGGAACATTACCGTGAAACAGAAACACAACTATATCGTGGACCTGAAACAGAACATTACCGTGGACCAGAGACAGAACATTATCGTGGACCAGAGAGAGAACATTATCGTGGACCAGAGACAGAACATTATCGTGGACCAGAGACAGAACATTATCGTGGACCAGAGACGGAACATTATCGTGGACCAGAAACGGAATATTACCGTGAAACAGAAACAGAACATTACCGTGAAACAGAAACATTATATTATCATGGACCAGAAACGGAACATTACTATGAAACCGAAACAGAACATTATTGTGGACCAGAAACGAAACATTACCGTGAAACAGAAACACAACATTATCGTGGACCAGAAACGGAACATTACCGTGAAACAGAAACAGAACATTAGCGTGGACCAGAGACAGAACATTAGCTTGAAACAGAACATTACCGTGAAACAGAAACACAACATTAACGTGGACCAGAAACGGAACATTACCATGAAACAGAAACAGAACATTAGCGTGGACCAGAGACAGAACATTACCGTGAAACAGAAAATTATCATGGACCAGAAACGGAACATTACCGTGAAACAGAAACAGAATATTATCGTGGACCAGAGACGGAACATTACCGTGGACCAGAGACAGAACAATACCGTGAAACTAAAACAGAACATTATCGTGGACCAGAAACGGAACATTATCGTGGACCAGAGAAAGAACATTACCGTGAAACCGAAACAGAACATTATCGTGGACCAAAAATGGAACATTACCGTGAAACCGAATATTATCGTGGACCAGACACAGAACATTACCGTGGACCAGAGACAGAACATTACCGGGAAACCGAAACAGAACATTATCGTGTACCAGAAACGGAACATTACCGTGAAAAAGAAACACAAAATTATCGTGGACCAGAGACGGAACATTACCGTGAAACCGAACATTATCGTGGACCAGAGATCGAACATTACCGTGGACCAGAGACAGAACATTACCGTGGACCAGAGACAGAACATTTCCGTGGACCAGAGACAGAACATTACCGTGGACCAGAGACAGAACTTTACCTTGAAAACGAACATTACCGTGGACCAGAGACAGAATATTACCATGGACCAGAGACAGAACATTACCATGAAACAGAACATTATCATGGACCAGAAACGGAACATTACCGTGAAACAGAAACACAACATTATCGTGGACCAGAGACGGAACATTATCTTGGACCAGAGACAGAACATTACCGTGAAACCTAAACAGAACATTATCGTGGACCAGAAACGGAACATTATCGTGAAACGGAACATTATCGTGGACCAGAGACGGAACATTACCGTGAAACAGAAACACAACATTACCGTGGACCAGAGACAGAACATTACCGTGAAACGGAAACAGAACATTACCGTGAAACAGAAACGGAACATTACCGTGGACCAGAGACAGAACATTACCTTGAAACCAAAACAGAACATTACCGTGAAACCTAAACAGAACATTATCGTGGACCAGAAACGGAACATTATCGTGGACCAGAAACAGAACATTACCGTGAAACTGAAACAGAACATTATCGTGGACCAGAAACGGAACATTATCGTGGACCAGAGACAGAACATTATCGTGGATCAGAGACAGAACATTATCGTGGACCAGAGACGGAACATTATCGTGGACCAGAGACAGAACATTACCGTGAAACCTAAACAGAACATTATCGTTGACCAGAAACGGAACATTATCGTGAAACCGAACATTATCGTGGAACAGAAACACAACATTATTGTGGACCAGAAACGGAACATTACCGTGAAACAGAAACACAACATTACCGTGGACCAGAAACGGAACATTACCGTGAAACCGAACATTACCCTCGACCAGAGACAGAACATTACCGTGGACCAGAGACAGAACATTACCGTGAAACCGAAACAGAACATTATTGTGGACCAGAAACATAACATTACCGTGGACCAGAGACAGAACAATACCGTGAAACTAAAACAGAACATTATCGTGGACCAGAAACGGAACATTATCGTGGACCAGAGAAAGAACATTACCGTGAAACCGAAACAGAACATTATCGTGGACCAAAAATGGAACATTACCGTGAAACCGAACATTATCGTGGACCAGACACAGAACATTACCGTGGACCAGAGACAGAACATTACCGGGAAACCGAAACAGAACATTATCGTGTACCAGAAACGGAACATTACCGTGAAAAAGAAACACAAAATTATCGTGGACCAGAGACGGAACATTACCGTGAAACCGAACATTATCGTGGACCAGAGATCGAACATTACCGTGGACCAGAGACAGAACATTACCGTGGACCAGAGACAGAACATTTCCGTGGACCAGAGACAGAACATTACCGTGGACCAGAGACAGAACTTTACCTTGAAAACGAACATTACCTTGGACCAGAGACAGAATATTACCATGGACCAGAGACAGAACATTACCATGAAACAGAACATTATCATGGACCAGAGACAGAACATTACCGTGAAACCGAAACAGAACATTATTGTGGACCAAAACGGGCACATTACCGTGAAACAGAAACACAACATCGTGGACCAGAGACGGAACATTACCGTGAAACCGAACATTATCGTGGACCAGAGATCGAACATTATCGTGGACCAGAGAGAGAACATTACCGTGGACCAGAAATGGAACATTACCGTGAAAAAGAAACACAAAATTATCGTGGACCAGAGACGGAACATTACCGTGAAACCGAACATTATCGTGGACCAGAGATCGAACATTACCGTGGACCAGAGACAGAACATTACCATGGACCAGAGACAGAACATTTCCGTGGACCAGAGACAGAACATTACCGTGGACCAGAGACCGAACTTTACCTTGAAACCGAACCTTACCGTGGACCAGAGACAGAATATTACCATGGACCAGAGACAGAACATTACCATGAAACAGAACATAATCTTGAACCAGAAACAGAACATTACCGTGAAACAGAAACACAACCTTATCGTGGACCAGAGACGGAACATTATCGTGGACCAGAGACATAACATTACCGTGAAACCTAAACAGAACATTATCGTGGACCAGAAACGGAACATTATCGTGAAACCGAACATTATCGTGGACCAGAGACGGAACATTACCTTGAAACAGAAACACAACATTACCGTGGACCAGAGACAGAACATTACCGTGAAACGGAAACAGAACATTACCGTGAAACAGAAACGGAACATTATCGTGGACCAGAGACAGAACAATACCGTGAAACTAAAACAGAACATTATCGTGGACCAGAAACGGAACATTATCGTGGACCAGAGAAAGAACATTACCGTGACACCGAAACAGAACATTATCGTGGACCAAAAACGGAACATTACCGTGAAACCGAACATTATCGTGGACCAGACACAGAACATTACCGTGGACCAGAGACAGAACATTACCGGGAAACCGAAACAGAACATTATCGTGTACCAGAAACGGAACATTACCGTGAAAAAGAAACACAAAATTATCGTGGACCAGAGACGGAACATTACCGTGAAACCGAACATTATCGTGGACCAGAGATCGAACATTACCGTGGACCAGAGACAGAACATTACCGTGGACCAGAGACAGAACATTTCCGTGGACCAGAGACAGAACATTACCGTGGACCAGAGACCGAACTTTACCTTGAAACCGAACATTACCGTGGACCAGAGACTGAATATTACCATGGACCAGAGACAGAACATTACCATGAAACAGAACATTATCATGGACCAGAAACGGAACATTACCGTGAAACAGAAACAGAACATTATCGTGGACCAGAAACGGAACATTATCGTGGACCAGAAACGGAACATTATCGTGAAACCGAACATTATCGTGGACCAGAGACGGAACATTACCGTGAAACAGAAACACAACATTACCGTGGACCAGAGACAGAACATTACCGTGAAACGGAAACAGAACATTACCGTGAAACAGAAACGGAACATTACCGTGGACCAGAGACAGAACATTACCTTGAAACCAAAACAGAACATTACCGTGAAACCTAAACAGAACATTATCGTGGACCAGAAACGGAACATTATCGTGGACCAGAGACAGAACATTACCGTGAAACCGATACAGAACATTATCGTGGACCAGAAACGGAACATTATCATGGACCAGAGACGGAACATTACCGTGAAACCGAACATTATCGTGGACCAGACACAGAACATTACCGTGGACCAGAGACAGAACATTACCGTGAAACCAAAACAGAACATTATCGTGGACCAGAAACAGAACATTACCGTGGACCAGAGACAGAACAATACCGTGAAACTAAAACAGAACATTATCGTGGACCAGAAACGGAACATTATCGTGGACCAGAGAAAGAACATTACCGTGAAACCGAAACAGAACATTATCGTGGACCAGAAACGGAACATTACCGTGAAACCGAACATTATCATGGACCAGACACAGAACATTACCGTGGACCAGAGACAGAACATTACCGGGAAACCGAAACAGAACATTATCGTGTACCAGAAACGGAACATTACCGTGAAAAAGAAACACAAAATTATCGTGGACCAG
The DNA here is from genome assembly GCF_036924035.1 of Leuresthes tenuis. Lineage (NCBI taxonomy): Eukaryota > Metazoa > Chordata > Actinopteri > Atheriniformes > Atherinopsidae > Leuresthes > Leuresthes tenuis. The sequence continues at coordinate 598,723 of NW_027325384.1, forward strand.
AGACGGAACATTACCGTGAAAATGAACATTATCATGGACCAGAGATCGAACATTACCGTGGACCAGAGACAGAACATTACCATGGACCAGAGACAGAACATTTCCGTGGACCAGAGACAGAACATTACCGTGGACCAGAGACCGAACTTTACCTTGAAACCGAACATTACCGTGGACCAGAGACAGAATATTACCATGGACCAGAGACAGAACATTACCATGAAACAGAACATTATCATGGACCAGAAACGGAACATTACCGTGAAACAGAAACACAACATTATCGTGGACCAGAGACGGAACATTATCGTGGACCAGAGACAGAACATTACCGTGAAACCTAAACAGAACATTATCGTGGACCAGAAACGGAACATTATCGTGAAACCGAACATTATCGTGGACCAGAGACGGAACATGACCGTGAAACAGAAACACAACATTACCACGGACCAGAGACAGAACATTACCGTGAAAGGGAAACAGAACATTACCGTGAAACAGAAACGGAACATTACCGTGGACCAGAGACAGAACATTACCTTGAAACCAAAACAGAACATTACCGTGAAACCTAAACAGAACATTATCATGGACCAGAAACGGAACATTACCGTGAAACAGAAACAGAACATTATCGTGGACCAGAGACGGAACATTACCGTGAAACCGAACATTATCGTGGACCAGACACAGAACATTACCGTGGACCAGAGACAGAACATTACCGTGAAACCAAAACAGAACATTATCGTGGACCAGAAACAGAACATTACCGTGGACCAGAGACAGAACAATACCGTGAAACTAAAACAGAACATTATCGTGGACCAGAAACGGAACATTATCGTGGACCAGAGAAAGAACATTACCGTGAAACCGAAACAGAACATTATCGTGGACCAGAAACGGAACATTACCGTGAAACCGAACATTATCATGGACCAGACACAGAACATTACCGTGGACCAGAGACAGAACATTACCGGGAAACCGAAACAGAACATTATCGTGTACCAGAAACGGAACATTACCGTGAAAAAGAAACACAAAATTATCGTGGACCAGAGACGGAACATTACCGTGAAAATGAACATTATCATGGACCAGAGATCGAACATTACCGTGGACCAGAGACAGAACATTACCATGGACCAGAGACAGAACATTTCCGTGGACCAGAGACAGAACATTACCGTGGACCAGAGACCGAACTTTACCTTGAAACCGAACATTACCGTGGACCAGAGACAGAATATTACCATGGACCAGAGACAGAACATTACCATGAAACAGAACATTATCATGGACCAGAAACGGAACATTACCGTGAAACAGAAACACAACATTATCGTGGACCAGAGACGGAACATTATCGTGGACCAGAGACAGAACATTACCGTGAAACCTAAACAGAACATTATCGTGGACCAGAAACGGAACATTATCGTGAAACCGAACATTATCGTGGACCAGAGACGGAACATGACCGTGAAACAGAAACACAACATTACCACGGACCAGAGACAGAACATTACCGTGAAACGGAAACAGAACATTACCGTGAAACAGAAACGGAACATTACCGTGGACCAGAGACAGAACATTACCTTGAAACCAAAACAGAACATTACCGTGAAACCTAAACAGAACATTATCATGGACCAGAAACGGAACATTACCGTGAAACAGAAACAGAACATTATCGTGGACCAGAAACGGAACATTATCGTGAAACCGAACATTATCGTGGACCAGAGACGGAACATTACCGTGAAACAGAAACACAACATTACCGTGGACCAGAGACAGAACATTACCGTGAAACGGAAACAGAACATTACCGTGAAACAGAAACGGAACATTACCGTGGACCAGAGACAGAACATTACCTTGAAACCAAAACAGAACATTGCCGTGAAACCGAAACAGAACATTATCGTGGACCAGAAACGGAACATTATCGTGGACCAGAGACAGAACATTACCGTGAAACCGATACAGAACATTATCGTGGACCAGAAACGGAACATTATCATGGACCAGAGACGGAACATTACCGTGAAACCGAACATTATCGTGGACCAGACACAGAACATTACCGTGGACCAGAGACAGAACATTACCGTGAAACCAAAACAGAACATTATCGTGGACCAGAAACAGAACATTACCGTGGACCAGAGACAGAACAATACCGTGAAACTAAAACAGAACATTATCGTGGACCAGAAACGGAACATTATCGTGGACCAGAGAAAGAACATTACCGTGAAACCGAAACAGAACATTATCGTGGACCAGAAACGGAACATTACCGTGAAACCGAACATTATCATGGACCAGACACAGAACATTACCGTGGACCAGAGACAGAACATTACCGGGAAACCGAAACAGAACATTATCGTGTACCAGAAATTGAACATTACCGTGAAAAAGAAACACAAAATTATCGTGGACCAGAGACGGAACATTACCGTGAAACCGAACATTATCGTGGACCAGAGATCGAACATTACCGTGGACCAGAGACAGAACATTACCATGGACCAGAGACAGAACATTTCCGTGGACCAGAGACAGAACATTACCGTGGACCAGAGACCGAACTTTACCTTGAAACCGAACATTACCGTGGACCAGAGACAGAATATTACCATGGACCAGAGACAGAACATTACCATGAAACAGAACATTATCATGGACCAGAAACGGAACATTACCGTGAAACAGAAACACAACATTATCGTGGACCAGAGACGGAACATTATCGTGGACCAGAGTCAGAACATTACCGTGAAACCTAAACAGAACATTATCGTGGACCAGAAACGGAACATTATCGTGAAACCGAACATTATCGTGGACCAGAGACGGAACATTACCGTGAAACAGAAACACAACATTACCGTGGACCAGAGACAGAACATTACCGTGAAACGGAAACAGAACATTACCGTGAAACAGAAACGGAACATTACCGTGGACCAGAGACAGAACATTACCTTGAAACCAAAACAGAACATTATCATGGACCAGAAACGGAACATTACCGTGAAACAGAAACAGAACATTATCGTGGACCAGAAACGGAACATTATCGTGAAACCGAACATTATCGTGGACCAGAGACGGAACATTACCGTGAAACAGAAACACAACATTACCGTGGACCAGAGACAGAACATTACCGTGAAACGGAAACAGAACATTACCGTGAAACAGAAACGGAACATTACCGTGGACCAGAGACAGAACATTACCTTGAAACCAAAACAGAACATTACCGTGAAACCGAAACAGAACATTATCGTGGACCAGAAACGGAACATTATCGTGGACCAGAGACAGAACATTACCGTGAAACCGATACAGAACATTATCGTGGACCAGAAACGGAACATTATCATGGACCAGAGACGGAACATTACCGTGAAACCGAACTTTATCGTGGACCAGACACAGAACATTACCGTGGACCAGAGACAGAACATTACCGTGAAACCAAAACAGAACATTATCGTGGACCAGAAACAGAACATTACCGTGGACCAGAGACAGAACAATACCGTGAAACTAAAACAGAACATTATCGTGGACCAGAAACAGAACATTACCGTGGACCAGAGACAGAACAATACCGTGAAACTAAAACAGAACATTATCGTGGACCAGAAACGGAACATTATCGTGGACCAGAGAAAGAACATTACCGTGAAACCGAAACAGAACATTATCGTGGACCAGAAACGGAACATTACCGTGAAACCGAACATTATCATGGACCAGACACAGAACATTACCGTGGACCAGAGACAGAACATTACCGGGAAACCGAAACAGAACATTATCGTGTACCAGAAACGGAACATTACCGTGAAAAAGAAACACAAAATTATCGTGGACCAGAGACGGAACATTACCGTGAAACCGAACATTATCATGGACCAGAGATCGAACATTACCGTGGACCAGAGACAGAACATTACCATGGACCAGAGACAGAACATTTCTGTGGACCAGAGACAGAACATTACCGTGGACCAGAGACCGAACTTTACCTTGAAACCGAACATTACCGTGGACCAGAGACAGAATATTACCATGGACCAGAGACAGAACATTACCATGAAACAGAACATTATCATGGACCAGAAACGGAACATTACCGTGAAACAGAAACACAACATTATCGTGGACCAGAGACGGAACATTATCGTGGACCAGAGACAGAACATTACCGTGAAACCTAAACAGAACATTATCGTGGACCAGAAACGGAACATTATCGTGAAACCGAACATTATCGTGGACCAGAGACGGAACATGACCGTGAAACAGAAACACAACATTACCGTGGACCAGAGACAGAACATTACCGTGAAACGGAAACAGAACATTACCGTGAAACAGAAACGGAACATTACCGTGGACCAGAGACAGAACATTACCTTGAAACCAAAACAGAACATTATCATGGACCAGAAACGGAACATTACCGTGAAACAGAAACAGAACATTATCGTGGACCAGAAACGGAACATTATCGTGAAACCGAACATTATCGTGGACCAGAGACGGAACATTACCGTGAAACAGAAACACAACATTACCGTGGACCAGAGACAGAACATTACCGTGAAACGGAAACAGAACATTACCGTGAAACAGAAACGGAACATTACCGTGGACCAGAGACAGAACATTACCTTGAAACCAAAACAGAACATTACCGTGAAACCGAAACAGAACATTATCGTGGACCAGAGAAAGAACATTACCGTGAAACCGAAATAGAACATTATCGTGGACCAGAAACGGAACATTACCGTGAAAAAGAAACACAAAATTATCGTGGACCAGAGACGGAACATTACCGTGAAACCGAACATTATCGTGGACCAGAGATCGAACATTACCGTGGACCAGAGACAGAACATTACCATAAACCAGAGACAGAACATTTCCGTGGACCAGAGACAGAACATTACCGTGGACAGGAGACCGAACTTTACCTTGAAACAGAACATTACCGTGGACCAGAGACAGAATATTACCATGGACCAGAGACAGAACATTACCATGAAACAGAACATTATCATGGACCAGAAACGGAACATTACCGTGAAACAGAAACACAACATTATCGTGGACCAGAGACGGAACATTATCGTGGACCAGAGACAGAACATTACCGTGAAACCTAAACAGAACATTATCGTGGACCAGAAACGGAACATTATCGTGAAACCGAACATTATCGTGGACCAGAGACGGAACATTACCGTGAAACAGAAACACAACATTACCGTGGACCAGAGACAGAACATTATCGTGAAACGGAAACAGAACATTACCGTGAAACAGAAACGGAACATTACCGTGGACCAGAGACAGAACATTACCTTGAAACCAAAACAGAACATTACCGTGAAACCTAAACAGAACATTATCGTGGACCAGAAACGGAACATTATCGTGGACCAGAGACAGAACATTACCGTGAAACCGAAACAGAACATTATCGTGGACCAGAGAAAGAACATTACCGTGAAACCGAAACAGAACATTATCGTGGACCAGAAACGGAACATTATCGTGAAACCGAACATTATCGTGGAACAGAAACACAACATTATTGTGGACCTGAAACGGAACATTACCGTGAAACAGAAACACAACATTATCGTGGACCAGAAACGGAACATTACCGTGAAACAGAAACAGAACATTAGCGTGGACAAAAGACAGAACATTACCGTGAACCAGAGACAGAACATTACCGTGAAACAGAAACACAACATTACCGTGAGACCGAAACAGAACATTATCGTGGACCAGAAACGGAACATTATCATGGACCAGAGACAGAACATTATCGTGGACCAAAGACGGAACATTATCTCGGACCAGAGACAGAACATTACCGTGGACCACAGACAGAACATTACCGTGAAACCGAACATTATCGTGGACTAGAAACGGAACATTACCGTGAAACAGAAACACAACTATATCGTGGACCTGAAACAGAACATTACCGTGGACCAGAGACATAACATTATCGTGGACCAGAGAGAGAACATTATCGTGGACCAGAGACAGAACATTATCGTGGACCAGAGACAGAACATTATCGTGGACCAGAGACGGAACATTATCGTGGACCAGAAACGGAATATTACCGTGAAACAGAAACAGAACATTACCGTGAAACAGAAACATTATATTATCATGGACCAGAAACGGAACATTACTATGAAACCGAAACAGAACATTATTGTGGACCAGAAACGAAACATTACCGTGAAACAGAAACACAACATTATCGTGGACCAGAAACGGAACATTACCGTGAAACAGAAACAGAACATTAGCGTGGACCAGAGACAGAACATTAGCTTGAAACAGAACATTACCGTGAAACAGAAACACAACATTAACGTGGACCAGAAACGGAACATTACCATGAAACAGAAACAGAACATTAGCGTGGACCAGAGACAGAACATTACCGTGAAACAGAAAATTATCATGGAACAGAAACGGAACATTACCGTGAAACAGAAACAGAACATTATCGTGGACCAGAGACGGAACATTACCGTGGACCAGAGACGGAACATTACCGTGAAACAGAAACACAACATTATCGTGGACCAGAGATCGAACATTATCGTGGACCAGAGAGAGAACATTACCGTGGACCAGAAATGGAAGATTACCGTGAAACCGAACATTATCGTGGACCAGAGACGGAACATTACCGTGAAACCGAACATTATCGTCGACCAGAAATCGAACATTATCGTGGACCAGAGACAGAACATTACCGTGGACCAGAAATGGAACATTACAGTGAAACCGAACATTACCATGGACCAGATAAGGAACATTACTGTGGACCAGAGACGGAACATTGCCGTGGACCAGAACATTACCGTGGACCAGAACATTACCGTGAAACCGAACATTATCGTGAAACCGAACATTATCATGGACCAGAGACCGAACATTACCGTGAAACCCAACATTACCGTGAAACCAAAACAGAAAATTACCGTGGACCAGAGACAGAACATTACCGTGAAACCGAAACAGAACATTATCGTGGACCAGAAACGGAACATTACCGTGAAACAGAACATTAGCGTGGACCAGAGACAGAACATTACCGTGATCCAGAGACAGAACATTACCGTGAAACAGAAACACAACATTACCGTGAAACCGAAACAGAACATTATCGTGGACCAGAAACGGAACATTATCATGGACCAGAGACAGAACATTATCGTGGACCAAAGACGGAACATTATCGTGGACCAGAGACAGAACATTACCGTGGACCACAGACAGAACATTACCGTGAAACCGAACATTATCGTGGACCAGAGACCGAACATTACCGTGAAACCCAACATTACCGTGAAACCAAAACAGAAAATTACCGTGGACCAGAGACAGAACATTACCGTGAAACCGAAACACAACATTATCGTTGACCAAAAACGGAACATTACCGTGAAACAGAAACACAACATTATCGTTGACCAGAAACGGAACATTACCGTGAAACAGAAACAGAACATTAGCGTTGACCAGAGACAGAACATTACCGTGGACCAGAGACAGAACATTACCGTGAAACCAAAACAGAACATTATCGTGGACCAGAAACATAACATTACCGTGGACCAGAGACAGAACAATACCGTGAAACTAAAACAGAACATTATCGTGGACCAGAAACGGAACATTATCGTGGACCAGAGAAAGAACATTACCGTGAAACCGAAACAGAACATTATCGTGGACCAAAAATGGAACATTACCGTGAAACCGAACATTATCGTGGACCAGACACAGAACATTACCGTGGACCAGAGACAGAACATTACCGGGAAACCGAAACAGAACATTATCGTGTACCAGAAACGGAACATTACCGTGAAAAAGAAACACAAAATTATCGTGGACCAGAGACGGAACATTACCGTGAAACCGAACATTATCGTGGACCAGAGATCGAACATTACCGTGGACCAGAGACAGAACATTACCGTGGACCAGAGACAGAACATTTCCGTGGACCAGAGACAGAACATTACCGTGGACCAGAGACAGAACTTTACCTTGAAAACGAACATTACCGTGGACCAGAGACAGAATATTACCATGGACCAGAGACAGAACATTACCATGAAACAGAACATTATCATGGACCAGAAACGGAACATTACCGTGAAACAGAAACACAACATTATCGTGGACCAGAGACGGAACATTATCTTGGACCAGAGACAGAACATTACCGTGAAACCTAAACAGAACATTATCGTGGACCAGAAACGGAACATTATCGTGGACCAGAGACAGAACATTACCGTGAAACCGAAACAGAACATTATCGTGGACCAGAGAAAGAACATTACCGTGAAACCGAAACAGAACATTATCGTGGACCAGAAACGGAACATTATCGTGAAACCGAACATTATCGTGGAACAGAAACACAACATTATTGTGGACCTGAAACGGAACATTACCGTGAAACAGAAACACAACATTATCGTGGACCAGAAACGGAACATTACCGTGAAACAGAAACAGAACATTAGCGTGGACAAAAGACAGAACATTACCGTGAACCAGAGACAGAACATTACCGTGAAACAGAAACACAACATTACCGTGAGACCGAAACAGAACATTATCGTGGACCAGAAACGGAACATTATCATGGACCAGAGACAGAACATTATCGTGGACCAAAGACGGAACATTATCTCGGACCAGAGACAGAACATTACCGTGGACCACAGACAGAACATTACCGTGAAACGGAACATTATCGTGGACTAGAAACGGAACATTACCGTGAAACAGAAACACAACTATATCGTGGACCTGAAACAGAACATTACCGTGGACCAGAGACATAACATTATCGTGGACCAGAGAGAGAACATTATCGTGGACCAGAGACAGAACATTATCGTGGACCAGAGACAGAACATTATCGTGGACCAGAGACGGAACATTATCGTGGACCAGAAACGGAATATTACCGTGAAACAGAAACAGAACATTACCGTGAAACAGAAACATTATATTATCATGGACCAGAAACGGAACATTACTATGAAACCGAAACAGAACATTATTGTGGACCAGAAACGAAACATTACCGTGAAACAGAAACACAACATTATCGTGGACCAGAAACGGAACATTACCGTGAAACAGAAACAGAACATTAGCGTGGACCAGAGACAGAACATTAGCTTGAAACAGAACATTACCGTGAAACAGAAACACAACATTAACGTGGACCAGAAACGGAACATTACCATGAAACAGAAACAGAACATTAGCGTGGACCAGAGACAGAACATTACCGTGAAACAGAAAATTATCATGGAACAGAAACGGAACATTACTGTGAAACAGAAACAGAACATTATCGTGGACCAGAGACGGAACATTACCGTGGACCAGAGACGGAACATTACCGTGAAACAGAAACACAACATTATCGTGGACCAGAGATCGAACATTATCGTGGACCAGAGAGAGAACATTACCGTGGACCAGAAATGGAAGATTACCGTGAAACCGAACATTATCGTGGACCAGAGACGGAACATTACCGTGAAACCGAACATTATCGTCGACCAGAAATCGAACATTATCGTGGACCAGAGACAGAACATTACCGTGGACCAGAAATGGAACATTACAGTGAAACCGAACATTACCATGGACCAGATAAGGAACATTACTGTGGACCAGAGACGGAACATTGCCGTGGACCAGAACATTACCGTGGACCAGAACATTACCGTGAAACCGAACATTATCGTGAAACCGAACATTATCATGGACCAGAGACCGAACATTACCGTGAAACCCAACATTACCGTGAAACCAAAACAGAAAATTACCGTGGACCAGAGACAGAACATTACCGTGAAACCGAAACAGAACATTATCGTGGACCAGAAACGGAACATTACCGTGAAACAGAACATTAGCGTGGACCAGAGACAGAACATTACCGTGTTCCAGAGACAGAACATTACCGTGAAACAGAAACACAACATTACCGTGAAACCGAAACAGAACATTATCGTGGACCAGAAACGGAACATTATCATGGACCAGAGACAGAACATTATCGTGGACCAAAGACGGAACATTATCGTGGACCAGAGACAGAACATTACCGTGGACCACAGACAGAACATTACCGTGAAACCGAACATTATCATGGACCAGAGACCGAACATTACCGTGAAACCCAACATTACCGTGAAACCAAAACAGAAAATTACCGTGGACCAGAGACAGAACATTACCGTGAAACCGAAACACAACATTATCGTTGACCAAAAACGGAACATTACCGTGAAACAGAAACACAACATTATCGTTGACCAGAAACGGAACATTACCGTGAAACAGAAACAGAACATTAGCGTTGACCAGAGACAGAACATTATCGTGGACCAGACACAGAACATTACCGTGGACCAGAGACAGAACATTACCGGGAAACCGAAACAGAACATTATCGTGTACCAGAAACGGAACATTACCGTGAAAAAGAAACACAAAATTATCGTGGACCAGAGACGGAACATTACCGTGAAACCGAACATTATCGTGGACCAGAGATCGAACATTACCGTGGACCAGAGACAGAACATTACCGTGGACCAGAGACAGAACATTTCCGTGGACCAGAGACAGAACATTACCGTGGACCAGAGACAGAACTTTACCTTGAAAACGAACATTACCGTGGACCAGAGACAGAATATTACCATGGACCAGAGACAGAACATTACCATGAAACAGAACATTATCATGGACCAGAAACGGAACATTACCGTGAAACAGAAACACAACATTATCGTGGACCAGAGACGGAACATTATCTTGGACCAGAGACAGAACATTACCGTGAAACCTAAACAGAACATTATCGTGGACCAGAAACGGAACATTATCGTGAAACGGAACATTATCGTGGACCAGAGACGGAACATTACCGTGAAACAGAAACACAACATTACCGTGGACCAGGGACAGAACATTACCGTGAAACGGAAACAGAACATTACCGTGAAACAGAAACGGAACATTACCGTGGACCAGAGACAGAACATTACCTTGAAACCAAAACAGAACATTACCGTGAAACCTAAACAGAACATTATCGTGGACCAGAAACGGAACATTATCGTGGACCAGAGACAGAACATTACCGTGAAACTGAAACAGAACATTATCGTGGACCAGAAACGGAACATTATCGTGGACCAGAGACAGAACATTATCGTGGATCAGAGACAGAACATTATCGTGGACCAGAGACGGAACATTATCGTGGACCAGAGACAGAACATTACCGTGAAACCTAAACAGAACATTATCGTTGACCAGAAACGGAACATTATCGTGAAACCGAACATTATCGTGGAACAGAAACACAACATTATTGTGGACCAGAAACGGAACATTACCGTGAAACAGAAACACAACATTACCGTGGACCAGAAACGGAACATTACCGTGAAACCGAACATTACCCTCGACCAGAGACAGAACATTACCGTGGACCAGAGACAGAACATTACCGTGAAACCGAAACAGAACATTATTGTGGACCAGAAACATAACATTACCGTGGACCAGAGACAGAACAATACCGTGAAACTAAAACAGAACATTATCGTGGACCAGAAACAGAACATTATCGTAGACCAGAGAAAGAACATTACCGTGAAACCGAAACAGAACATTATCGTGGACCAAAAATGGAACATTACCGTGAAACCGAACATTATCGTGGACCAGACACAGAACATTACCGTGGACCAGAGACAGAACATTACCGGGAAACCGAAACAGAACATTATCGTGTACCAGAAACGGAACATTACCGTGAAAAAGAAACACAAAATTATCGTGGACCAGAGACGGAACATTACCGTGAAACCGAACATTATCGTGGACCAGAGATCGAACATTACCGTGGACCAGAGACAGAACATTACCGTGGACCAGAGACAGAACATTTCCGTGGACCAGAGACAGAACATTACCGTGGACCAGAGACAGAACTTTACCTTGAAAACGAACATTACCGTGGACCAGAGACAGAATATTACCATGGACCAGAGACAGAACATTACCATGAAACAGAACATTATCATGGACCAGAGACAGAACATTACCGTGAAACCGAAACAGAACATTATTGTGGACCAAAACGGGCACATTACCGTGAAACAGAAACACAACATCGTGGACCAGAGACGGAACATTACCGTGAAACCGAACATTATCGTGGACCAGAGATCGAACATTATCGTGGACCAGAGAGAGAACATTACCGTGGACCAGAAATGGAACATTACCGTGAAAAAGAAACACAAAATTATCGTGGACCAGAGACGGAACATTACCGTGAAACCGAACATTATCGTGGACCAGAGATCGAACATTACCGTGGACCAGAGACAGAACATTACCATGGACCAGAGACAGAACATTTCCGTGGACCAGAGACAGAACATTACCGTGGACCAGAGACCGAACTTTACCTTGAAACCGAACCTTACCGTGGACCAGAGACAGAATATTACCATGGACCAGAGACAGAACATTACCATGAAACAGAACATTATCTTGAACCAGAAACAGAACATTACCGTGAAACAGAAACACAACCTTATCGTGGACCAGAGACGGAACATTATCGTGGACCAGAGACATAACATTACCGTGAAACCTAAACAGAACATTATCGTGGACCAGAAACGGAACATTATCGTGAAACCGAACATTATCGTGGACCAGAGACGGAACATTACCTTGAAACAGAAACACAACATTACCGTGGACCAGAGACAGAACATTACCGTGAAACGGAAACAGAACATTACCGTGAAACAGAAACGGAACATTATCGTGGACCAGAGACAGAACATTACCGTGAAACCGAAACAGAACATTATCGTGGACCAGAAACGGAACTTTATCGTGGACCAGAGACAGAACATTATCGTGGATCAGAGACAGAACATTATCGTGGACCAGAGACGGAACATTATCGTGGACCAGAGACAGAACATTACCGTGAAACCTAAACAGAACATTATCGTTGACCAGAAACGGAACATTATCGTGAAACCGAACATTATCGTGGAACAGAAACACAACATTATTGTGGACCTGAAACGGAACATTACCGTGAAACAGAAACACAACATTACCGTGGACCAGAGACGGAACATTACCGTGAAACCGAACATTACCCTCGACCAGAGACAGAACATTACCGTGGACCAGAGACAGAACATTACCGTGAAACCGAAACAGAACATTATCGTGGACCAGAACGGGCACATTACCGTGAAACAGAAACACAACATTATCGTGGACCAGAGACGGAACATTACCGTGAAACCGAACATTATCGTGGACCAGAGATCGAACATTATCATTGAACAGAGAGAGAACATTACTGTGGACCAGAAATGGAACATTACCGTGAAACCGAACATTATCGTGGACCAGAGACAGAACATTACCGTGAAACGGAAACAGAACATTACCGTGGACCAGAGACAGAACATTACCGTGAAACCAAAACAGAACATTATCGTGGACCAGAAACAGAACATTACCGTGGACCAGAGACAGAACAATACCGTGAAACTAAAACAGAACATTATCGTGGACCAGAAACGGAACATTATCGTGGACCAGAGAAAGAACATTACCGTGAAACCGAAACAGAACATTATCGTGGACCAAAAATGGAACATTACCGTGAAACCAAACATTATCGTGGACCAGACACAGAACATTACCGTGGACCAGAGACAGAACATTACCGGGAAACCGAAACAGAACATTATCGTGTACCAGAAACGGAACATTACCGTGAAAAAGAAACACAAAATTATCGTGGACCAGAGACGGAACATTACCGTGAAACAGAACATTATCGTGGACCAGAGATCGAACATTACCGTGGACCAGAGACAGAACATTACCGTGGACCAGAGACAGAACATTTCCGTGGACCAGAGACAGAACATTACCGTGGACCAGAGACAGAACTTTACCTTGAAAACGAACATTACCGTGGACCAGAGACAGAATATTACCATGGACCAGAGACAGAACATTACCATGAAACAGAACATTATCATGGACCAGAAACGGAACATTACCGTGAAACAGAAACACAACATTATCGTGGACCAGAGACGGAACATTATCTTGGACCAGAGACAGAACATTACCGTGAAACCTAAACAGAACATTATCGTGGACCAGAAACGGAACATTATCGTGAAACCGAACATTATCGTGGACCAGAGACGGAACATTACCGTGAAACAGAAACACAACATTACCGTGGACCAGAGACAGAACATTACCGTGAAACGGAAACAGAACATTACCGTGAAACAGAAACGGAACATTACCGTGGACCAGAGACCGAACTTTACCTTGAAACCGAACCTTACCGTGGACCAGAGACAGAATATTACCATGGACCAGAGACAGAACATTACCATGAAACAGAACATTATCTTGAACCAGAAACAGAACATTACCGTGAAACAGAAACACAACCTTATCGTGGACCAGAGACGGAACATTATCGTGGACCAGAGACATAACATTACCGTGAAACCTAAACAGAACATTATCGTGGACCAGAAACGGAACATTATCGTGAAACCGAACATTATCGTGGACCAGAGATGGAACATTACCTTGAAACAGAAACACAACATTACCGTGGACCAGAGACAGAACATTACCGTGAAATGGAAACAGAACATTACCGTGAAACAGAAACGGAACATTATCGTGGACCAGAGACAGAACATTACCGTGAAACCGAAACAGAACATTATCGTGGACCAGAAACGGAACTTTATCGTGGACCAGAGACAGAACATTATCGTGGATCAGAGACAGAACATTATCGTGGACCAGAGACGGAACATTATCGTGGACCAGAGACAGAACATTACCGTGAAACCTAAACAGAACATTATCGTTGACCAGAAACGGAACATTATCGTGAAACCGAACATTATCGTGGAACAGAAACACAACATTATTGTGGACCTGAAACGGAACATTACCGTGAAACAGAAACACAACATTACCGTGGACCAGAGACGGAACATTACCGTGAAACCGAACATTACCCTCGACCAGAGACAGAACATTACCGTGGACCAGAGACAGAACATTACCGTGAAACCGAAACAGAACATTATCGTGGACCAGAACGGGCACATTACCGTGAAACAGAAACACAACATTATCGTGGACCAGAGACGGAACATTACCGTGAAACCGAACATTATCGTGGACCAGAGATCGAACATTATCATTGAACAGAGAGAGAACATTACTGTGGACCAGAAATGGAACATTACCGTGAAACCGAACATTATCGTGGACCAGAGACAGAACATTACCGTGAAACGGAAACAGAACATTACCGTGGACCAGAGACAGAACATTACCGTGAAACCAAAACAGAACATTATCGTGGACCAGAAACAGAACATTACCGTGGACCAGAGACAGAACAATACCGTGAAACTAAAACAGAACATTATCGTGGACCAGAAACGGAACATTATCGTGGACCAGAGAAAGAACATTACCGTGAAACCGAAACAGAACATTATCGTGGACCAAAAATGGAACATTACCGTGAAACCGAACATTATCGTGGACCAGACAGAGAACATTACCGTGGACCAGAGACAGAACATTACCGGGAAACCGAAACAGAACATTATCGTGTACCAGAAACGGAACATTACCGTGAAAAAGAAACACAAAATTATCGTGGACCAGAGACGGAACATTACCGTGAAACCGAACATTATCGTGGACCAGAGATCGAACATTACCGTGGACCAGAGACAGAACATTACCGTGGACCAGAGACAGAACATTTCCGTGGACCAGAGACAGAACATTACCGTGGACCAGAGACAGAACTTTACCTTGAAAACGAACATTACCGTGGACCAGAGACAGAATATTACCATGGACCAGAGACAGAACATTACCATGAAACAGAACATTATCATGGACCAGAAACGGAACATTACCGTGAAACAGAAACACAACATTATCGTGGACCAGAGACGGAACATTATCTTGGACCAGAGACAGAACATTACCGTGAAACCTAAACAGAACATTATCGTGGACCAGAAACGGAACATTATCGTGAAACCGAACATTATCGTGGACCAGAGACGGAACATTACCGTGAAACAGAAACACAACATTACCGTGGACCAGAGACAGAACATTACCGTGAAACGGAAACAGAACATTACCGTGAAACAGAAACGGAACATTACCGTGGACCAGAGACAGAACATTACCTTGAAACCAAAACAGAACATTACCGTGAAACCTAAACAGAACATTATCGTGGACCAGACACGGAACATTATCGTGGACCAGAGACAGAACATTACCGTGAAACTGAAACAGAACATTATCGTGGACCAGAAACGGAACATTATCGTGGACCAGAGACAGAACATTATCGTGGATCAGAGACAGAACATTATCGTGGAACAGAAACACAACATTATTGTGGACCAGAAACGGAACATTACCGTGAAACAGAAACACAACATTACCGTGGACCAGAAACGGAACATTACCGTGAAACCGAACATTACCCTCGACCAGAGACAGAACATTACCGTGGACCAGAGACAGAACATTACCGTGAAACCGAAACAGAACATTATTGTGGACCAAAACGGGCACATTACCGTGAAACCGAACATTATCGTGGACCAGAGATCGAACATTATCGTGGACCAGAGAGAGAACATTACATTGGACCAGAAATGGAACATTACCGTGAAAAAGAAACACAAAATTATCGTGGACCAGAGACGGAACATTACCGTGAAACCGAACATTATCGTGGACCAGAGATCGAACATTACCGTGGACCAGAGACAGAACATTACCGTGGACCAGAGACAGAATATTTCCGTGGACCAGAGACAGAACATTACCGTGGACCAGAGACAGAACTTTACCTTGAAAACGAACATTACCGTGGACCAGAGACAGAATATTACCATGGACCAGAGACAGAACATTACCATGAAACAGAACATTATCATGGACCAGAAACGGAACATTACCGTGAAACAGAAACACAACATTATCGTGGACCAGAGACGGAACATTATCTTGGACCAGAGACAGAACATTACCGTGAAACCTAAACAGAACATTATCGTGGACCAGAAACGGAACATTATCGTGAAACCGAACATTATCGTGGACCAGAGACGGAACATTACCGTGAAACAGAAACACAACATTACCGTGGACCAGAGAGAGAACATTACCGTGAAACGGAAACAGAACATTACCGTGAAACAGAAACGGAACATTACCGTGGACCAGAGACAGAACATTACCTTGAAACCAAAACAGAACATTACCGTGAAACCTAAACAGAACATTATCGTGGACCAGAAACGGAACATTATCGTGGACCAGAGACAGAACATTACCGTGAAACTGAAACAGAACATTATCGTGGACCAGAAACGGAACATTATCGTGGACCAGAGACAGAACATTATCGTGGATCAGAGACAGAACATTATCGTGGACCAGAGACGGAACATTATCGTGGACCAGAGACAGAACATTACCGTGAAACCTAAACAGAACATTATCGTTGACCAGAAACGGAACATTATCGTGAAACCGAACATTATCGTGGAACAGAAACACAACATTATTGTGGACCAGAAACGGAACATTACCGTGAAACAGAAACACAACATTACCGTGGACCAGAAACGGAACATTACCGTGAAACCGAACATTACCCTCGACCAGAGACAGAACATTACCGTGGACCAGAGACAGAACATTACCGTGAAACCGAAACAGAACATTATTGTGGACCAAAACGGGCACATTACCGTGAAACAGAAACACAACATCGTGGACCAGAGACGGAACATTACCGTGAAACCGAACATTATCGTGGACCAGAGATCGAACATTACCGTGGACCAGAGACAGAACATTACCATGAACCAGAGACAGAACATTTCCGTGGACCAGAGACAGAACATTACCGTGGACCAGAGACCGAACTTTACCTTGAAACCGAACCTTACCGTGGACCAGAGACAGAATATTACCATGGACCAGAGACAGAACATTACCATGAAACAGAACATTATCTTGAACCAGAAACAGAACATTACCGTGAAACAGAAACACAACATTATCGTGGACCAGAGACGGAACATTATCGTGGACCAGAGACAGAACATTACCGTGAAACCTAAACAGAACATTATCGTGGACCAGAAACGGAACATTATCGTGAAACCGAACATTATCGTGGACCAGAGACGGAACATTACCTTGAAACAGAAACACAACATTACCGTGGACCAGAGACAGAACATTACCGTGAAACGGAAACAGAACATTACCGTGAAACAGAAACGGAACATTACCGTGGACCAGAGACAGAACATTACCTTGAAACCAAAACAGAACATTACCGTGAAACCTAAACAGAACATTATCGTGGACCAGAAACGGAACATTATCGTGGACCAGAGACAGAACATTACCGTGAAACCGAAACAGAACATTATCGTGGACCAGAAACGGAACTTTATCGTGGACCAGAGACAGAACATTATCGTGGATCAGAGACAGAACATTATCGTGGACCAGAGACGGAACATTATCGTGGACCAGAGACAGAACATTACCTTGAAACCTAAACAGAACATTATCATTGACCAGAAACGGAACATTATCGTGAAACCGAACATTATCGTGGAACAGAAACACAACATTATTGTGGACCTGAAACGGAACATTACCGTGAAACAGAAACACAACATTACCGTGGACCAGAGACGGAACATTACCGTGAAACTGAACATTACCCTCGACCAGAGACAGAACATTACCGTGGACCAGAGACAGAACATTACCGTGAAACCGAAACAGAACATTATCGTGGACCAGAACGGGCACATTACCGTGAAACAGAAACACAACATTATCGTGGACCAGAGACGGAACATTACCGTGAAACCGAACATTATCGTGGACCAGAGATCGAACATTATCGTTGAACAGAGAGAGAACATTACTGTGGACCAGAAATGGAACATTACCGTGAAACCGAACATTATCGTGGACCAGAGACGGAACATTACCGTGAAACCGAACATTATCGTCGACCAGAAATCGAACATTATCGTGGACCAGAGACAGAACATTACCATGGACCAGAGACAGAACATTTCCGTGGACCAGAGACAGAACATTACCGTGGACCAGAGACCGAACTTTACCTTGAAACCGAACATTACCGTGGACCAGAGACAGAATATTACCATGGACCAGAGACAGAACATTACCATGAAACAGAACATTATCATGAACCAGAAACGGAACATTACCGTGAAACAGAAACACAACATTATCGTGGACCAGAGACGGAACATTATCGTGGACCAGAGAAAGAACATTACCGTGAAACCTAAACAGAACATTATCGTGGACCAGAAACGGAACATTATCGTGAAACCGAACATTATCCTGGACCAGAGACGGAACATTACCGTGAAACAGAAACACAACATTACCGTGGACCAGAGACAGAACATTACCGTGAAACGGAAACAGAACATTACCGTGAAACAGAAACGGAACATTACCGTGGACCAGAGACAGAACATTACCTTGAAACCAAAACAGAACATTACCGTGAAACCTAAACAGAACATTATCGTGGACCAGAAATGGAACATTATCGTGGACCAGAGACAGAACATTACCGTGAAACCGAAACAGAACATTATCGTGGACCAGAAACGGAACTTTATCGTGGACCAGAGACAGAACATTATCGTGGATCAGAGACAGAACATTATCGTGGACCAGAGACGGAACATTATCGTGGACCAGAGACAGAACATTACCGTGAAACCTAAACAGAACATTATCGTTGACCAGAAACGGAACATTATCGTGAAACCGAACATTATCGTGGAACAGAAACACAACATTATTGTGGACCTGAAACGGAACATTACCGTGAAACAGAAACACCACATTACCGTGGACCAGAGACGGAACATTACCGTGAAACCGAACATTACCCTCGACCAGAGACAGAACATTACCGTGGACCAGAGACAGAACATTACCGTGAAACCGAAACAGAACATTATCGTGGACCAGAACGGGCACATTACCGTGAAACAGAAACACAACATTATCGTGGACCAGAGACGGAACATTACCGTGAAACCGAACATTATCGTGGACCAGAGATCGAACATTATCGTTGAACAGAGAGAGAACATTACTGTGGACCAGAAATGGAACATTACCGTGAAGCCGAACATTATCGTTGACCAGAGACGGAACATTACCGTGAAACCGAACATTATCGTCGACCAGAAATCGAACATTATCGTGGACCAGAGACAGAACATTACAGTGGACCAGAAATGGAACATTACCGTGAAACCGAACATTACCATGGACCAGATACGGAACATTACTGTGGACCAGAGACGGAACATTGCCGTGGACCAGAACATTACCGTGGACAGGAACATTACCGTGAAACCGAACATTATCGTGAAACCGAACATTATCGTTGACCAGAGACGGAACATTACCGTGAAACCGAACATTATCGTCGACCAGAAATCGAACATTATCGTGGACCAGAGACAGAACATTATCGTGGAACAGAAACACAACATTATTGTGGACCAGAAACGGAACATTACCGTGAAACAGAAACACAACATTACCGTGGACCAGAAACGGAACATTACCGTGAAACCGAACATTACCCTCGACCAGAGACAGAACATTACCGTGGACCAGAGACAGAACATTACCGTGAAACCGAAACAGAACATTATTGTGGACCAGAAACATAACATTACCGTGGACCAGAGACAGAACAATACCGTGAAACTAAAACAGAACATTATCGTGGACCAGAAACGGAACATTATCGTGGACCAGAGAAAGAACATTACCGTGAAACCGAAACAGAACATTATCGTGGACCAAAAATGGAACATTACCGTGAAACCGAACATTATCGTGGACCAGACACAGAACATTACCGTGGACCAGAGACAGAACATTACCGGGAAACCGAAACAGAACATTATCGTGTACCAGAAACGGAACATTACCGTGAAAAAGAAACACAAAATTATCGTGGACCAGAGACGGAACATTACCGTGAAACCGAACATTATCGTGGACCAGAGATCGAACATTACCGTGGACCAGAGACAGAACATTACCGTGGACCAGAGACAGAACATTTCCGTGGACTAGAGACAGAACATTACCGTGGACCAGAGACAGAACTTTACCTTGAAAACGAACATTACCGTGGACCAGAGACAGAATATTACCATGGACCAGAGACAGAACATTACCATGAAACAGAACATTATCATGGACCAGAGACAGAACATTACCGTGAAACCGAAACAGAACATTATTGTGGACCAAAACGGGCACATTACCGTGAAACCGAAACAGAACATTATTGTGGACCAAAACGGGCACATTACCGTGAAACAGAAACACAACATCGTGGACCAGAGACGGAACATTACCGTGAAACCGAACATTATCGTGGACCAGAGATCGAACATTATCGTGGACCAGAGAGAGAACATTACCGTGGACCAGAAATGGAACATTACCGTGAAAAAGAAACACAAAATTATCGTGGACCAGAGACGGAACATTACCGTGAAACAGAACATTATCGTGGACCAGAGATCGAACATTACCGTGGACCAGAGACAGAACATTACCATGGACCAGAGACAGAACATTTCCGTGGACCAGAGACAGAACATTACCGTGGACCAGAGACCGAACTTTACCTTGAAACCGAACCTTACCGTGGACCAGAGACAGAATATTACCATGGACCAGAGACAGAACATTACCATGAAACAGAACATTATCTTGAACCAGAAACAGAACATTACCGTGAAACAGAAACACAACCTTATCGTGGACCAGAGACGGAACATTATCGTGGACCAGAGACATAACATTACCGTGAAACCTAAACAGAACATTATCGTGGACCAGAAACGGAACATTATCGTGAAACCGAACATTATCGTGGACCAGAGACGGAACATTACCTTGAAACAGAAACACAACATTACCGTTGACCAGAGACAGAACATTACCGTGAAACGGAAACAGAACATTACCGTGAAACAGAAACGGAACATTATCGTGGACCAGAGACAGAACATTACCGTGAAACCGAAACAGAACATTATCGTGGACCAGAAACGGAACATTATCGTGGACCAGAGACAGAACATTACCGTGAAACTGAAACAGAACATTATCGTGGACCACAAACGGAACATTATCGTGGACCAGAGACAGAACATTATCGTGGATCAGAGACAGAACATTATCGTGGACCAGAGACGGAACATTATCGTGGACCAGAGACAGAACATTACCGTGAAACCTAAACAGAACATTATCGTTGACCAGAAACGGAACATTATCGTGAAACCGAACATTATCGTGGAACAGAAACACAACATTATTGTGGACCAGAAACGGAACATTACCGTGAAACAGAAACACAACATTACCGTGGACCAGAAACGGAACATTACCGTGAAACCGAACATTACCCTCGACCAGAGACAGAACATTACCGTGGACCAGAGACAGAACATTACCGTGAAACCGAAACAGAACATTATTGTGGACCAAAACGGGCACATTACCGTGAAACAGAAACACAACATCGTGGACCAGAGACGGAACATTACCGTGAAACCGAACATTATCGTGGACCAGAGATCGAACATTATCGTGGACCAGAGAGAGAACATTACCGTGGACCAGAAATGGAACATTACCGTGAAAAAGAAACACAAAATTATCGTGGACCAGAGACGGAACATTACCGTGAAACCGAACATTATCGTGGACCAGAGATCGAACATTACCGTGGACCAGAGACAGAACATTACCATGAACCAGAGACAGAACATTTCCGTGGACCAGAGACAGAACATTACCGTGGACCAGAGACCGAACTTTACCTTGAAACCGAACCTTACCGTGGACCAGAGACAAAATATTACCATGGACCAGAGACAGAACATTACCATGAAACAGAACATTATCTTGAACCAGAAACAGAACATTACCGTGAAACAGAAACACAACATTATCGTGGACCAGAGACGGAACATTATCGTGGACCAGAGACAGAACATTACCGTGAAACCTAAACAGAACATTATCGTGGACCAGAAACGGAACATTATCGTGAAACCGAACATTATCGTGGACCAGAGACGGAACATTACCTTGAAACAGAAACACAACATTACCGTGGACCAGAGACAGAACATTACCGTGAAACGGAAACAGAACATTACCGTGAAACAGAAACGGAACATTACCGTGGACCAGAGACAGAACATTACCTTGAAACCAAAACAGAACATTACCGTGAAACCTAAACAGAACATTATCGTGGACCAGAAACGGAACATTATCGTGGACCAGAGACAGAACATTACCGTGAAACCGAAACAGAACATTATCGTGGACCAGAAACGGAACTTTATCGTGGACCAGAGACAGAACATTATCGTGGATCAGAGACAGAACATTATCGTGGACCAGAGACGGAACATTATCGTGGACCAGAGACAGAACATTACCTTGAAACCTAAACAGAACATTATCGTTGACCAGAAACGGAACATTATCGTGAAACCGAACATTATCGTGGAACAGAAACACAACATTATTGTGGACCTGAAACGGAACATTACCATGAAACAGAAACACAACATTACCGTGGACCAGAGACGGAACATTACCGTGAAACTGAACATTACCCTCGACCAGAGACAGAACATTACCGTGGACCAGAGACAGAACATTACCGTGAAACCGAAACAGAACATTATCGTGGACCAGAACGGGCACATTACCGTGAAACAGAAACACAACATTATCGTGGACCAGAGACGGAACATTACCGTGAAACCGAACATTATCGTGGACCAGAGATCGAACATTATCGTTGAACAGAGAGAGAACATTACTGTGGACCAGAAATGGAACATTACCGTGAAACCGAACATTATCGTGGACCAGAGACGGAACATTACCGTGAAACCGAACATTATTGTCGACCAGAAATCGAACATTATCGTAGACCAGAGACAGAACATTACCATGGACCAGAGACAGAACATTTCCGTGGACCAGAGACAGAACATTACCGTGGACCAGAGACCGAACTTTACCTTGAAACCGAACATTACCGTGGACCAGAGACAGAATATTACCATGGACCAGAGACAGAACATTACCATGAAACAGAACATTATCATGAACCAGAAACGGAACATTACCGTGAAACAGAAACACAACATTATCGTGGACCAGAGACGGAACATTATCGTGGACCAGAGGAAGAACATTACCGTGAAACCTAAACAGAACATTATCGTGGACCAGAAACGGAACATTATCGTGAAACCGAACATTATCCTGGACCAGAGACGGAACATTACCGTGAAACAGAAACACAACATTACCGTGGACCAGAGACAGAACATTACCGTGAAACGGAAACAGAACATTACCGTGAAACAGAAACGGAACATTACCGTGGACCAGAGACAGAACATTACCTTGAAACCAAAACAGAACATTACCGTGAAACCTAAACAGAACATTATCGTGGACCAGAAATGGAACATTATCGTGGACCAGAGACAGAACATTACCGTGAAACCGAAACAGAACATTATCGTGGACCAGAAACGGAACTTTATCGTGGAACAGAGACAGAACATTATCGTGGATCAGAGACAGAACATTATCGTGGACCAGAGACGGAACATTATCGTGGACCAGAGACAGAACATTACCGTGAAACCTAAACAGAACATTATCGTTGACCAGAAACGGAACATTATCGTGAAACCGAACATTATCGTGGAACAGAAACACAACATTATTGTGGACCTGAAACGGAATATTACCGTGAAACAGAAACACCACATTACCGTGGACCAGAGACGGAACATTACCGTGAAACCGAACATTACCCTCGACCAGAGACAGAACATTACCGTGGACCAGAGACAGAACATTACCGTGAAACCTAAACAGAACATTATCGTGGACCAGAACGGGCACATTACCGTGAAACAGAAACACAACATTATCGTGGACCAGAGACGGAACATTACCGTGAAACCGAACATTATCGTGGACCAGAGATCGAACATTATCGTTGAACAGAGAGAGAACATTACTGTGGACCAGAAATGGAACATTACCGTGAAGCCGAACATTATCGTTGACCAGAGACGGAACATTACCGTGAAACCGAACATTATCGTCGACCAGAAATCGAACATTATCGTGGACCAGAGACAGAACATTACAGTGGACCAGAAATGGAACATTACCGTGAAACCGAACATTACCATGGACCAGATACGGAACATTACTGTGGACCAGAGACGGAACATTGCCGTGGACCAGAACATTACCGTGGACAGGAACATTACCGTGAAACCGAACATTATCGTGAAACCGAACATTATCGTTGACCAGAGACGGAACATTACCGTGAAACCGAACATTATCGTCGACCAGAAATCGAACATTATCGTGGACCAGAGACAGAACATTATCGTGGAACAGAAACACAACATTATTGTGGACCAGAAACGGAACATTACCGTGAAACAGAAACACAACATTACCGTGGACCAGAAACGGAACATTACCGTGAAACCGAACATTACCCTCGACCAGAGACAGAACATTACCGTGGACCAGAGACAGAACATTACCGTGAAACCGAAACAGAACATTATTGTGGACCAGAAACATAACATTACCGTGGACCAGAGACAGAACAATACCGTGAAACTAAAACAGAACATTATCGTGGACCAGAAACGGAACATTATCGTGGACCAGAGAAAGAACATTACCGTGAAACCGAAACAGAACATTATCGTGGAACAAAAATGGAACATTACCGTGAAACCGAACATTATCGTGGACCAGACACAGAACATTACCGTGGACCAGAGACAGAACATTACCGGGAAACCGAAACAGAACATTATCGTGTACCAGAAACGGAACATTACCGTGAAAAAGAAACACAAAATTATCGTGGACCAGAGACGGAACATTACCGTGAAACCGAACATTATCGTGGACCAGAGATCGAACATTACCGTGGACCAGAGACAGAACATTACCGTGGACCAGAGACAGAACATTTCCGTGGACCAGAGACAGAACATTACCGTGGACCAGAGACAGAACTTTACCTTGAAAACGAACATTACCGTGGACCAGAGACAGAATATTACCATGGACCAGAGACAGAACATTACCATGAAACAGAACATTATCATGGACCAGAGACAGAACATTACCGTGAAACCGAAACAGAACATTATTGTGGACCAAAACGGGCACATTACCGTGAAACCGAAACAGAACATTATTGTGGACCAAAACGGGCACATTACCGTGAAACAGAAACACAACATTGTGGACCAGAGACGGAACATTACCGTGAAACCGAACATTATCGTGGACCAGAGATCGAACATTATCGTGGACCAGAGAGAGAACATTACCGTGGACCAGAAATGGAACATTACCGTGAAAAAGAAACACAAAATTATCGTGGACCAGAGACGGAACATTACCGTGAAACAGAACATTATCGTGGACCAGAGATCGAACATTACCGTGGACCAGAGACAGAACATTACCATGGACCAGAGACAGAACATTTCCGTGGACCAGAGACAGAACATTACCGTGGACCAGAGACCGAACTTTACCTTGAAACCGAACCTTACCGTGGACCAGAGACAGAATATTACCATGGACCAGAGACAGAACATTACCATGAAACAGAACATTATCTTGAACCAGAAACAGAACATTACCGTGAAACAGAAACACAACCTTATCGTGGACCAGAGACGGAACATTATCGTGGACCAGAGACATAACATTACCGTGAAACCTAAACAGAACATTATCGTGGACCAGAAACGGAACATTATCGTGAAACCGAACATTATCGTGGACCAGAGACGGAACATTACCTTGAAACAGAAACACAACATTACCGTTGACCAGAGACAGAACATTACCGTGAAACGGAAACAGAACATTACCGTGAAACAGAAACGGAACATTATCGTGGACCAGAGACAGAACATTACCGTGAAACCGAAACAGAACATTATCGTGGACCAGAAACGGAACATTATCGTGGACCAGAAACGGAACATTATCGTGGACCAGAGACAGAACATTACCGTGAAACTGAAACAGAACATTATCGTGGACCACAAACGGAACATTATCGCGGACCAGAGACAGAACATTATCGTGGATCAGAGACAGAACATTATCGTGGACCAGAGACGGAACATTATCGTGGACCAGAGACAGAACATTACCGTGAAACCTAAACAGAACATTATCGTTGACCAGAAACGGAACATTATCGTGAAACCGAACATTATCGTGGAACAGAAACACAACATTATTGTGGACCAGAAACGGAACATTACCGTGAAACAGAAACACAACATTACCGTGGACCAGAAACGGAACATTACCGTGAAACCGAACATTACCCTCGACCAGAGACAGAACATTACCGTGGACCAGAGACAGAACATTACCGTGAAACCGAAACAGAACATTATTGTGGACCAAAACGGGCACATTACCGTGAAACAGAAACACAACATCGTGGACCAGAGACGGAACATTACCGTGAAACCGAACATTATCGTGGACCAGAGATCGAACATTATCGTGGACCAGAGAGAGAACATTACCGTGGACCAGAAATGGAACATTACCGTGAAAAAGAAACACAAAATTATCGTGGACCAGAGACGGAACATTACCGTGAAACCGAACATTATCGTGGACCAGAGATCGAACATTACCGTGGACCAGAGACAGAACATTACCATGAACCAGAGACAGAACATTTCCGTGGACCAGAGACAGAACATTACCGTGGACCAGAGACCGAACTTTACCTTGAAACCGAACCTTACCGTGGACCAGAGACAAAATATTACCATGGACCAGAGACAGAACATTACCATGAAACAGAACATTATCTTGAACCAGAAACAGAACATTACCGTGAAACAGAAACACAACATTATCGTGGACCAGAGACGGAACATTATCGTGGACCAGAGACAGAACATTACCGTGAAACCTAAACAGAACATTATCGTGGACCAGAAACGGAACATTATCGTGAAACCGAACATTATCGTGGACCAGAGACGGAACATTACCTTGAAACAGAAACACAACATTACCGTGGACCAGAGACAGAACATTACCGTGAAACGGAAACAGAACATTACCGTGAAACAGAAACGGAACATTACCGTGGACCAGAGACAGAACATTACCTTGAAACCAAAACAGAACATTACCGTGAAACCTAAACAGAACATTATCGTGGACCAGAAACGGAACATTATCGTGGACCAGAGACAGAACATTACCGTGAAACCGAAACAGAACATTATCGTGGACCAGAAACGGAACTTTATCGTGGACCAGAGACAGAACATTATCGTGGATCAGAGACAGAACATTATCGTGGACCAGAGACGGAACATTATCGTGGACCAGAGACAGAACATTACCTTGAAACCTAAACAGAACATTATCGTTGACCAGAAACGGAACATTATCGTGAAACCGAACATTATCGTGGAACAGAAACACAACATTATTGTGGACCTGAAACGGAACATTACCGTGAAACAGAAACACAACATTACCGTGGACCAGAGACGGAACATTACCGTGAAACTGAACATTACCCTCGACCAGAGACAGAACATTACCGTGGACCAGAGACAGAACATTACCGTGAAACCGAAACAGAACATTATCGTGGACCAGAACGGGCACATTACCGTGAAACAGAAACACAACATTATCGTGGACCAGAGACGGAACATTACCGTGAAACCGAACATTATCGTGGACCAGAGATCGAACATTATCGTTGAACAGAGAGAGAACATTACTGTGGACCAGAAATGGAACATTACCGTGAAACCGAACATTATCGTGGACCAGAGACGGAACATTACCGTGAAACCGAACATTATTGTCGACCAGAAATCGAACATTATCGTAGACCAGAGACAGAACATTACCATGGACCAGAGACAGAACATTTCCGTGGACCAGAGACAGAACATTACCGTGGACCAGAGACCGAACTTTACCTTGAAACCGAACATTACCGTGGACCAGAGACAGAATATTACCATGAAACAGAACATTATCATGAACCAGAAACGGAACATTACCGTGAAACAGAAACACAACATTATCGTGGACCAGAGACGGAACTTTACCTTGAAACCGAACATTACCGTGGACCAGAGACAGAACATTACCATGAAACAGAACATTATCATGAACCAGAAACGGAACATTACCGTGAAACAGAAACACAACATTATCGTGGACCAGAGACGGAACATTATCGTGGACCAGAGGAAGAACATTACCGTGAAACCTAAACAGAACATTATCGTGGACCAGAAACGGAACATTATCGTGAAACCGAACATTATCCTGGACCAGAGACGGAACATTACCGTGAAACAGAAACACAACATTACCGTGGACCAGAGACAGAACATTACCGTGAAACGGAAACAGAACATTACCGTGGACCAGAGACAGAACATTACCGTGGACCAGAAATGGAACATTACCGTGAAACCGAACATTACCGTGGACCAGAGACAGAACATTACCATGAAACAGAACATTATCATGAACCAGAAACGGAACATTACCGTGAAACAGAAACACAACATTATCGTGGACCAGAGACGGAACATTATCGTGGACCAGAGGAAGAACATTACCGTGAAACCTAAACAGAACATTATCGTGGACCAGAAACGGAACATTATCGTGAAACCGAACATTATCCTGGACCAGAGACGGAACATTACCGTGAAACAGAAACACAACATTACCGTGGACCAGAGACAGAACATTACCGTGAAACGGAAACAGAACATTACCGTGGACCAGAGACAGAACATTACCGTGGACCAGAAATGGAACATTACCGTGAAACCGAACATTACCATGGACCAGATACGGAACATTACTGTGGACCAGAGACGGAACATTGCCGTGGACCAGAACATTACCGTGGACAGGAACATTACCGTGAAACCGAACATTATCGTGAAACCGAACATTATCATGGACCAGAGACCGAACATTACCGTGAAACCCAACATTACCGTGAAACCAAACCAGAAAATTACCGTGGACCAGAGACAGAACATTACCGTGAAACCGAAACAGAACATTATCGTGGACCAGAAACGGAACATTACCGTGAAACAGAAACAAAACATTATCGTGGACCAGAAACGGAACATTACCGTGAAACAGAAACACAACATTACCGTGAAACCGAAACAGAACATTATCGTGGACCAGAAACGGAACATTATCATGGACCAGAGACAGAACATTATCGTGGACCAAAGACGGAACATTATCTCGGACCAGAG
The DNA here is from genome assembly GCF_036924035.1 of Leuresthes tenuis. Taxonomy (NCBI): domain Eukaryota; kingdom Metazoa; phylum Chordata; class Actinopteri; order Atheriniformes; family Atherinopsidae; genus Leuresthes; species Leuresthes tenuis. The sequence goes on from NW_027325384.1 coordinate 629,535, forward strand.
ACAGAACATTACCGTGGACCACAGACAGAACATTACCGTGAAACCGAACATTATTGTGGACCAGAAACGGAACATTACCGTGAAACAGAAACACAACTATATCGTGGACCAGAAACAGAACATTACCGTGGACCAGAGACAGAACATTATCGTGGACCAGAGACAGAACATTATCGTGGACCAGAGACAGAACATTATCGTGGACCAGAGACAGAACATTATCGTGGACCAGAGACGGAACATTATCGTGGACCAGAAACGGAACATTACCGTGAAACCGAAACAGAACATTACCGTAAAACAGAAACAGAATATTATCATGGACCAGAAACGGAACATTACTATGAAACCGAAACAGAACATTATTGTGGACCAGAAACGAAACATTACCGTGAAACAGAAACACAACATTATCGCGGACCAGAAACGGAACATTACCGTGAAACAGAAACAGAACATTAGCGTGGACCAGAGACAGAACATTACCGTGAAACAGAACATTACCGTGAAACAGAAACACAACATTAACGTGGACCAGAAACGGAAAATTACCATGAAACAGAAACAGAACATTAGCGTGGACCAGAGACAGAACATTACCGTGAAACAGAAAATTATCATGGACCAGAAACGGAACTTTACCGTGAAACAGAAACAGAACATTATCATGGACCAGAGACGGAACATTACCGTGGACCAGAGATGGAACATTACCGTGAAACAGAAACACAACATTATCGTGGACCAGAGACGGAACATTACCGTGAAACCGAACATTATCGTGGACGAGAGATCGAACATTATCGTGGACCAGAGAGAGAACATTACCGTGGACCAGAAATGGAAGATTACCGTGAAACCGAACATTATCGTGGAACAGAGACGGAACATTACCGTGAAACCGAACATTATCGTCGACCAGAAATCGAACATTATCGTGGACCAGAGACAGAACATTACCGTGGACCAGAAATGGAACATTATCGTGGACCAGAGACAGAACATTATCGTGGATCAGAGACAGAACATTATCGTGGACCAGAGACGGAACATTATCGTGGACCAGAGACAGAACATTACCGTGAAACCTAAACAGAACATTATCGTTGACCAGAAACGGAACATTATCGTGAAACCGAACATTATCGTGGAACAGAAACACAACATTATTGTGGACCAGAAACGGAACATTACCGTGAAACAGAAACACAACATTACCGTGGACCAGAGACGGAACATTACCGTGAAACCGAACATTACCCTCGACCAGAGAAAGAACATTACCGTGGACCAGAGACAGAACATTACCGTGAAACCGAAACAGAACATTATCGAATAGAACGGGCACATTACCGTGAAACAGAAACACAACATCGTGGACCAGAGACGGAACATTACCGTGAAACCGAACATTATTGTGGACCAGAGATCGAACATTATCGTGGACCAGAGACAGAACATTACCGTGGACCAGAAATAGAACATTACCGTGAAACCGAACATTACCATGGACCAGATACGGAACATTACTGTGGACCAGAGACGGAACATTGCCGTGGACCAGAACATTACCGTGGACCAGAACATTACCGTGAAACCGAACATTATCGTGAAACCGAACATTATTAGGACCAGAGACCGAAGATTACCGTGAAACCCAACATTACCGTGAAACCAAAACAGAAAATTACCGTGGACCAGAGACAGAACATTACCATAAAAACCGAAACAGAACATTATCGTGGACCAGAAACGGAACATTACCGTGAAACAGAAACACAACATTATCGTGGACCAGAAACGGAACATTACCGTGAAACAGAAACAGAACATTAGCGTGGACCAAAGACAGAACATTACCGTGAAACAGAAAATTATCATGGACCAGAAACGGAACATTACCGTGAAACAGAAACAGAACATTATCGTGGACCAGAGACGGAACATTACCGTGGACCAGAGACGGAACATTACCGTGAAACCGAAACAGAACATTATCGTGGACCAGAAACGGAACATTACCGTGAAACCGAAATACAACATTATCGTGGACCAGAAACGGAACATTACCGTGAAACAGAAACACAACAGTATCGTGGACCAGAAACGGAACATTACCGTGAAACAGAAACAGAACATTACCGTGGACCAGAGACAGAACATTATCTTGGACCAGAGACAGAACATTACCGTGAAACCGAAACAGAACATTATCGTGGACCAGAAACGGAACATTATCGTGGACCAGAGACAGAACATTATCGTGGACCAGAGACGGAACATTATCGTGGACCAGAGACGGAACATTATCGTGGACCAGAGACAGAACATTACCGTGAAACCTAAACAGAACATTATCGTGAACCAGAAACGGAACATTACCGTGAAACAGAAACATAACATTATCGTGTACCAGAAACGGAAGATTACCGTGAAACAGAAAGATAACATTATCGTGTACCAGAAACGGAACATTACTGTGAAACAGAAACACAAAATTATCGTGGACCAGAAACGGAACATTACCGTGAAACAGAAACAGAACATTATCGTGGACAAGAAACGGAACATTACCGTGAAACAGAAACACAAAATTATCGTGGACCAGAAACGGAACATTACCGTGAAACCGAACATTATTGTGGACCAGACACAGAACATTACCGTGGACCAGACACAGAACATTACCGTGAAACCGAACATTATTGTGGACCAGAAACGGAACACTACCGTCAAACAGAAACACAAAATTATCGTGGACCAGAAACGGAACATTACCGTGATACAGAAACAGAACATTATCGTTGACCAGAGAGGGAACATTACCGTGAAACCGAACATTATCGTGGACCAGAGATCGAACATTACCATTGACCAGAGACACAACATTACCGTGGACAAGAGACAGAACATTACCGTGAAACAGAAACACAACATTACCGTGAAACCGAAACAGAACATTATCGTGGACCAGAAACGGAACATTATCATGGACCAGAGACAGAACATTATCGTGTACCAAAGACGGAACATTATCGTGGACCAGAGACAGAACATTACCGTGGACCACAGACAGAACATTACCGTGAAACCGAACATTATCGTGGACCAGAAACGGAACATTACCGTGGACCAGAGACAGAACATTACCGTGAAACCGAACATTATCGTGGACCAGAAACGGAACATTACCGTGAAACAGAAACACAACTATATCGTGGACCAGAAACAGAACATTACCGTGGACCAGAGACAGAACATTATCGTGGACCAGAGACAGAACATTATCGTGGACCAGAGACAGAACATTATCGTGGACCAGAGACGGAACATTATCGTGGACCAGAAACGGAACATTACCGTGAAACAGAAACAGAACATTACCGTGAAACAGAAACAGAATATTATCATGGACCAGAAACGGAATATTACTGTGAAACCGAAACAGAACATTATTGTGGACCAGAAACGAAACATTACCGTGAAACAGAAACAGAACATTATCGTGGACCAGAGACGGAACATTACCGTGGACCAGAGACAGAACATTACCGTGAAACCAAAACAGAACATTATCGTGGACCAGAAACGGAACATTACCGTGAAACAGAAACACAAAATTATCGTGGACCAGAAATGGAACATAACCGTGAAACCGAAACAGACCATTATCGTGGACCAGAGACGGAAAATTACCGTTAAACCGAACATTATCGTGGACCAGAGATCGAACATTACCGTGGACCAGAGACAGAACATTACCTTGAAACCAAAACAGAACATTATCATGGACCAGAAACGGAACATTACCGTGAAACAGAAACATAACATTATCGTGTACCAGAAACGGAACATTACCGTGAAACAGAAAGATAACATTATCGTGTACCAGAAACGGAACATTACTGTGAAACAGAAACACAAAATTATCGTGGACCAGAAACGGAACATTACCGTGAAACAGAAACAGAACATTATCGTGGACCAAAGACGGAACATTATCGTGGACTAGAGACGGAACATTACCGTGAAATCGAACATTATCGTGGACCAGAGACGGAACATTACCGTGAAACAGAAACAAAACATTACCGTGGACCAGAGACAGAACATTACCGTGAAACGGAAACAGAACATTACCGTGAAACTGAAAGAGAACATTATCGTGGACCAGAAACAGAACATTATCATGGACCAGAGACAGAACATTACCGTGAAACGGAAACAGAACATTATCGTGGACCAGAAACGGAACATTACCGTGAAACAGAAACACAAAATTATCGTGGACCAGAAACGGAACATTACCGTCAAAGAGACACAGAACATTATCGTAGACCAAAGACGGAACATTATCGTGGACCAGAGACGGAACATTACCGTGAAACCGAACATTATCGTGGACCAGACACAGAACATTACCGTGGACCAGAGACAGAACATTACCGTGAAACCGAACATTATTGTGGACCAGAAACGGAACATTACCGTCAAACAGAAACACAAAATTATCGTGGACCAGAAACGGAACATTACCGTGATACAGAAACAGAACATTATCGTTGACCAGAGAGGGAACATTACCGTGAAACCGAACATTATCGTGGACCAGAGATCGAACATTACCATGGACCAGAGACACAACATTACCGTGGACAAGAGACAGAACATTATCGTGTACCAGAAACGGAACATTACCGTGAAAAAGAAACACAAAATTATCGTGGACCAGAGACGGAACATTACCGTGAAACCGAACATTATCGTGGACCAGAGATCGAACATTACCGTGGACCAGAGACAGAACATTACCGTGGACCAGAGACAGAACATTTCCGTGGACCAGAGACAGAACATTACCGTGGACCAGAGACCGAACTTTACCTTGAAACCGAACATTACCGTGGACCAGAGACAGAATATTACCATGGACCAGACACAGAACATTACCATGAAACAGAACATTATCATGGACCAGAAACGGAACATTACCGTGAAACAGAAACACAACATTATCGTGGACCAGAGACGGAACATTATCGTGGACCAGAGACAGAACATTATCGTGAAATCTAAACAGAACATTATCGTGGACCAGAAATGGAACATTATCGTGAAACCGAACATTATCGTGGACCAGAGACGGAACATTACCGTGAAACCTAAACAGAACATTATCGTTGACCAGAAACGGAACATTATCGTGAAACGGAAACAGAACATTACCGTGAAACAGAAACGGAACATTACCGTGGACCAGAGACAGAACATTACCTTGAAAGCAAAACAGAACATTACCGTGAAACCTAAACAGAACATTATCGTGGACCAGAAACGGAACATTATCGTGGACCAGAGACAGAACATTACCGTGAAACCGAAACAGAACATTATCGTGGACCAGAAACGGAACATTATCGTGGACCAGAGACAGAACATTATCGTGGATCAGAGACAGAACATTATCGTGGACCAGAGACGGAACATTATCGTGGACCAGAGACAGAACATTACCGTGGACCACAGACAGAACATTACCGTGAAACCGAACATTATCGTGGACCAGAAACGGAACATTACCGTGGACCAGAGACAGAACATTACCGTGAAACCGAACATTATCGTGGACCAGAAACGGAACATTACCGTGAAACAGAAACACAACTATATCGTGGACCAGAAACAGAACATTACCGTGGACCAGAGACAGAACATTATCGTGGACCAGAGACAGAACATTATCGTGGACCAGAGACAGAACATTATCGTGGACCAGAGACGGAACATTATCGTGGACCAGAAACGGAACATTACCGTGAAACAGAAACAGAACATTACCGTGAAACAGAAACAGAATATTATCATGGACCAGAAACGGAATATTACTGTGAAACCGAAACAGAACATTATTGTGGACCAGAAACGAAACATTACCGTGAAACAGAAACAGAACATTATCGTGGACCAGAGACGGAACATTACCGTGGACCAGAGACAGAACATTACCGTGAAACCAAAACAGAACATTATCGTGGACCAGAAACGGAACATTACCGTGAAACAGAAACACAAAATTATCGTGGACCAGAAATGGAACATAACCGTGAAACCGAAACAGACCATTATCGTGGACCAGAGACGGAAAATTACCGTGAAACCGAACATTATCGTGGACCAGAGATCGAACATTACCGTGGACCAGAGACAGAACATTACCTTGAAACCAAAACAGAACATTATCATGGACCAGAAACGGAACATTACCGTGAAACAGAAACATAACATTATCGTGTACCAGAAACGGAACATTACCGTGAAACAGAAAGATAACATTATCGTGTACCAGAAACGGAACATTACTGTGAAACAGAAACACAAAATTATCGTGGACCAGAAACGGAACATTACCGTGAAACAGAAACAGAACATTATCGTGGACCAAAGACGGAACATTATCGTGGACTAGAGACGGAACATTACCGTGAAATCGAACATTATCGTGGACCAGAGACGGAACATTACCGTGAAACAGAAACAAAACATTACCGTGGACCAGAGACAGAACATTACCGTGAAACGGAAACAGAACATTACCGTGAAACTGAAAGAGAACATTATCGTGGACCAGAAACAGAACATTATCATGGACCAGAGACAGAACATTACCGTGAAACGGAAACAGAACATTATCGTGGACCAGAAACGGAACATTACCGTGAAACAGAAACACAAAATTATCGTGGACCAGAAACGGAACATTACCGTCAAAGAGACACAGAACATTATCGTAGACCAAAGACGGAACATTATCGTGGACCAGAGACGGAACATTACCGTGAAACCGAACATTATCGTGGACCAGACACAGAACATTACCGTGGACCAGAGACAGAACATTACCGTGAAACCGAACATTATTGTGGACCAGAAACGGAACATTACCGTCAAACAGAAACACAAAATTATCGTGGACCAGAAACGGAACATTACCGTGATACAGAAACAGAACATTATCGTTGACCAGAGAGGGAACATTACCGTGAAACCGAACATTATCGTGGACCAGAGATCGAACATTACCATGGACCAGAGACACAACATTACCGTGGACAAGAGACAGAACATTATCGTGTACCAGAAACGGAACATTACCGTGAAAAAGAAACACAAAATTATCGTGGACCAGAGACGGAACATTACCGTGAAACCGAACATTATCGTGGACCAGAGATCGAACATTACCGTGGACCAGAGACAGAACATTACCGTGGACCAGAGACAGAACATTTCCGTGGACCAGAGACAGAACATTACCGTGGACCAGAGACCGAACTTTACCTTGAAACCGAACATTACCGTGGACCAGAGACAGAATATTACCATGGACCAGACACAGAACATTACCATGAAACAGAACATTATCATGGACCAGAAACGGAACATTACCGTGAAACAGAAACACAACATTATCGTGGACCAGAGACGGAACATTATCGTGGACCAGAGACAGAACATTATCGTGAAATCTAAACAGAACATTATCGTGGACCAGAAATGGAACATTATCGTGAAACCGAACATTATCGTGGACCAGAGACGGAACATTACCGTGAAACCTAAACAGAACATTATCGTTGACCAGAAACGGAACATTATCGTGAAACGGAAACAGAACATTACCGTGAAACAGAAACGGAACATTACCGTGGACCAGAGACAGAACATTACCTTGAAAGCAAAACAGAACATTACCGTGAAACCTAAACAGAACATTATCGTGGACCAGAAACGGAACATTATCGTGGACCAGAGACAGAACATTACCGTGAAACCGAAACAGAACATTATCGTGGACCAGAAACGGAACATTATCGTGGACCAGAGACAGAACATTATCGTGGATCAGAGACAGAACATTATCGTGGACCAGAGACGGAACATTATCGTGGACCAGAGACAGAACATTACCGTGAAACCTAAACAGAACATTATCGTTGACCAGAAACGGAACATTATCGTGAAACCGAACATTATCGTGGAACAGAAACACAACATTATTGTGGACCAGAAACGGAACATTACCGTGAAACAGAAACACAACATTACCGTGGACCAGAGACGGAACATTACCGTGAAACCGAACATTACCCTCGACCAGAGAAAGAACATTACCGTGGACCAGAGACAGAACATTACCGTGAAACCGAAACAGAACATTATCGAATAGAACGGGCACATTACCGTGAAACAGAAACACAACATCGTGGACCAGAGACGGAACATTACCGTGAAACCGAACATTATTGTGGACCAGAGATCGAACATTATCGTGGACCAGAGACAGAACATTACCGTGGACCAGAAATAGAACATTACCGTGAAACCGAACATTACCATGGACCAGATACGGAACATTACTGTGGACCAGAGACGGAACATTGCCGTGGACCAGAACATTACCGTGGACCAGAACATTACCGTGAAACCGAACATTATCGTGAAACCGAACATTATTAGGACCAGAGACCGAAGATTACCGTGAAACCCAACATTACCGTGAAACCAAAACAGAAAATTACCGTGGACCAGAGACAGAACATTACCATAAAAACCGAAACAGAACATTATCTTGGACCAGAAACGGAACATTACCGTGAAACAGGCACACAACATTATCGTGGACCAGAAACGGAACATTACCGTGAAACAGAAACAGAACATTAGCGTGGACCAAAGACAGAACATTACCGTGAAACAGAAAATTATCATGGACCAGAAACGGAACATTACCGTGAAACAGAAACAGAACATTATCGTGGACCAGAGACGGAACATTACCGTGGACCAGAGACGGAACATTACCGTGAAACCGAAACAGAACATTATCGTGGACCAGAAACGGAACATTACCGTGAAACCGAAATACAACATTATCGTGGACCAGAAACGGAACATTACCGTGAAACAGAAACACAACAGTATCGTGGACCAGAAACGGAACATTACCGTGAAACAGAAACAGAACATTACCGTGGACCAGAGACAGAACATTATCTTGGACCAGAGACAGAACATTACCGTGAAACCGAAACAGAACATTATCGTGGACCAGAAACGGAACATTATCGTGGACCAGAGACAGAACATTATCGTGGACCAGAGACGGAACATTATCGTGGACCAGAGACGGAACATTATCGTGGACCAGAGACAGAACATTACCGTGAAACCTAAACAGAACATTATCGTGAACCAGAAACGGAACATTACCGTGAAACAGAAACATAACATTATCGTGTACCAGAAACGGAAGATTACCGTGAAACAGAAAGATAACATTATCGTGTACCAGAAACGGAACATTACTGTGAAACAGAAACACAAAATTATCGTGGACCAGAAACGGAACATTACCGTGAAACAGAAACAGAACATTACCGTGAAACAGAAACAGAATATTATCATGGACCAGAAACGGAATATTACTGTGAAACCGAAACAGAACATTATTGTGGACCAGAAACGAAACATTACCGTGAAACAGAAACAGAACATTATCGTGGACCAGAGACGGAACATTACCGTGGACCAGAGACAGAACATTACCGTGAAACCAAAACAGAACATTATCGTGGACCAGAAACGGAACATTACCGTGAAACAGAAACACAAAATTATCGTGGACCAGAAATGGAACATAACCGTGAAACCGAAACAGACCATTATCGTGGACCAGAGACGGAAAATTACCGTGAAACCGAACATTATCGTGGACCAGAGATCGAACATTACCGTGGACCAGAGACAGAACATTACCTTGAAACCAAAACAGAACATTATCATGGACCAGAAACGGAACATTACCGTGAAACAGAAACATAACATTATCGTGTACCAGAAACGGAACATTACCGTGAAACAGAAAGATAACATTATCGTGTACCAGAAACGGAACATTACTGTGAAACAGAAACACAAAATTATCGTGGACCAGAAACGGAACATTACCGTGAAACAAAAACAGAACATTATCGTGGACCAAAGACGGAACATTATCGTGGACTAGAGACGGAACATTACCGTGAAATCGAACATTATCGTGGACCAGAGACGGAACATTACCGTGAAACAGAAACAAAACATTACCGTGGACCAGAGACAGAACATTACCGTGAAACGGAAACAGAACATTACCGTGAAACTGAAAGAGAACATTATCGTGGACCAGAAACAGAACATTATCATGGACCAGAGACAGAACATTACCGTGAAACGGAAACAGAACATTATCGTGGACCAGAAACGGAACATTACCGTGAAACAGAAACACAAAATTATCGTGGACCAGAAACGGAACATTACCGTGATACAGAAACAGAACATTATCGTTGACCAGAGAGGGAACATTACCGTGAAACCGAACATTATCGTGGACCAGAGATCGAACATTACCATGGACCAGAGACACAACATTACCGTGGACAAGAGACAGAACATTATCGTGTACCAGAAACGGAACATTACCGTGAAAAAGAAACACAAAATTATCGTGGACCAGAGACGGAACATTACCGTGAAACCGAACATTATCGTGGACCAGAGATCGAACATTACCGTGGACCAGAGACAGAACATTACCGTGGACCAGAGACAGAACATTTCCGTGGACCAGAGACAGAACATTACCGTGGACCAGAGACCGAACTTTACCTTGAAACCGAACATTACCGTGGACCAGAGACAGAATATTACCATGGACCAGACACAGAACATTACCATGAAACAGAACATTATCATGGACCAGAAACGGAACATTACCGTGAAACAGAAACACAACATTATCGTGGACCAGAGACGGAACATTATCGTGGACCAGAGACAGAACATTATCGTGAAATCTAAACAGAACATTATCGTGGACCAGAAATGGAACATTATCGTGAAACCGAACATTATCGTGGACCAGAGACGGAACATTACCGTGAAACCTAAACAGAACATTATCGTTGACCAGAAACGGAACATTATCGTGAAACGGAAACAGAACATTACCGTGAAACAGAAACGGAACATTACCGTGGACCAGAGACAGAACATTACCTTGAAAGCAAAACAGAACATTACCGTGAAACCTAAACAGAACATTATCGTGGACCAGAAACGGAACATTATCGTGGACCAGAGACAGAACATTACCGTGAAACCGAAACAGAACATTATCGTGGACCAGAAACGGAACATTATCGTGGACCAGAGACAGAACATTATCGTGGATCAGAGACAGAACATTATCGTGGACCAGAGACGGAACATTATCGTGGACCAGAGACAGAACATTACCGTGAAACCTAAACAGAACATTATCGTTGACCAGAAACGGAACATTATCGTGAAACCGAACATTATCGTGGAACAGAAACACAACATTATTGTGGACCAGAAACGGAACATTACCGTGAAACAGAAACACAACATTACCGTGGACCAGAGACGGAACATTACCGTGAAACCGAACATTACCCTCGACCAGAGAAAGAACATTACCGTGGACCAGAGACAGAACATTACCGTGAAACCGAAACAGAACATTATCGAATAGAACGGGCACATTACCGTGAAACAGAAACACAACATCGTGGACCAGAGACGGAACATTACCGTGAAACCGAACATTATTGTGGACCAGAGATCGAACATTATCGTGGACCAGAGACAGAACATTACCGTGGACCAGAAATAGAACATTACCGTGAAACCGAACATTACCATGGACCAGATACGGAACATTACTGTGGACCAGAGACGGAACATTGCCGTGGACCAGAACATTACCGTGGACCAGAACATTACCGTGAAACCGAACATTATCGTGAAACCGAACATTATTAGGACCAGAGACCGAAGATTACCGTGAAACCCAACATTACCGTGAAACCAAAACAGAAAATTACCGTGGACCAGAGACAGAACATTACCATAAAAACCGAAACAGAACATTATCGTGGACCAGAAACGGAACATTACCGTGAAACAGGCACACAACATTATCGTGGACCAGAAACGGAACATTACCGTGAAACAGAAACAGAACATTAGCGTGGACCAAAGACAGAACATTACCGTGAAACAGAAAATTATCATGGACCAGAAACGGAACATTACCGTGAAACAGAAACAGAACATTATCGTGGACCAGAGACGGAACATTACCGTGGACCAGAGACGGAACATTACCGTGAAACCGAAACAGAACATTATCGTGGACCAGAAACGGAACATTACCGTGAAACCGAAATACAACATTATCGTGGACCAGAAACGGAACATTACCGTGAAACAGAAACACAACAGTATCGTGGACCAGAAACGGAACATTACCGTGAAACAGAAACAGAACATTACCGTGGACCAGAGACAGAACATTATCTTGGACCAGAGACAGAACATTACCGTGAAACCGAAACAGAACATTATCGTGGACCAGAAACGGAACATTATCGTGGACCAGAGACAGAACATTATCGTGGACCAGAGACGGAACATTATCGTGGACCAGAGACGGAACATTATCGTGGACCAGAGACAGAACATTACCGTGAAACCTAAACAGAACATTATCGTGAACCAGAAACGGAACATTACCGTGAAACAGAAACATAACATTATCGTGTACCAGAAACGGAAGATTACCGTGAAACAGAAAGATAACATTATCGTGTACCAGAAACGGAACATTACTGTGAAACAGAAACACAAAATTATCGTGGACCAGAAACGGAACATTACCGTGAAACAGAAACAGAACATTATCGTGGACAGGAAACGGAACATTACCGTGAAACAGAAACACAAAATTATCGTGGACCAGAAACGGAACATTACCGTGAAACCGAACATTATCGTGGACCAGACACAGAACATTACCGTGGACCAGACACAGAACATTACCGTGAAACCGAACATTATTGTGGACCAGAAACGGAACACTACCGTCAAACAGAAACACAAAATTATCGTGGACCAGAAACGGAACATTACCGTGATACAGAAACAGAACATTATCGTTGACCAGAGAGGGAACATTACCGTGAAACCGAACATTATCGTGGACCAGAGATCGAACATTACCATTTACCAGAGACACAACATTACCGTGGACAAGAGACAGAACATTACCGTGAAACAGAAACACAACATTACCGTGAAACCGAAACAGAACATTATCGTGGACCAGAAACGGAACATTATCATGGACCAGAGACAGAACATTATCGTGTACCAAAGACGGAACATTATCGTGGACCAGAGACAGAACATTACCGTGGACCACAGACAGAACATTACCGTGAAACGGAACATTATCGTGGACCAGAAACGGAACATTACCGTGGACCAGAGACAGAACATTACCGTGAAACCGAACATTATCGTGGACCAGAAACGGAACATTACCGTGAAACAGAAACACAACTATATCGTGGACCAGAAACAGAACATTACCGTTGACCAGAGACAGAACATTATCGTGGACCAGAGACAGAACATTATCGTGGACCAGAGACAGAACATTATCGTGGACCAGAGACGGAACATTATCGTGGACCAGAAACGGAACATTACCGTGAAACAGAAACAGAACATTACCGTGAAACAGAAACAGAATATTATCATGGACCAGAAACGGAATATTACTGTGAAACCGAAACAGAACATTATTGTGGACCAGAAACGAAACATTACCGTGAAACAGAAACAGAACATTATCGTGGACCAGAGACGGAACATTACCGTGGACCAGAGACAGAACATTACCGTGAAACCAAAACAGAACATTATCGTGGACCAGAAACGGAACATTACCGTGAAACAGAAACACAAAATTATCGTGGACCAGAAATGGAACATAACCGTGAAACCGAAACAGACCATTATCGTGGACCAGAGACGGAAAATTACCGTGAAACCGAACATTATCGTGGACCAGAGATCGAACATTACCGTGGACCAGAGACAGAACATTACCTTGAAACCAAAACAGAACATTATCATGGACCAGAAACGGAACATTACCGTGAAACAGAAACATAACATTATCGTGTACCAGAAACGGAACATTACCGTGAAACAGAAAGATAACATTATCGTGTACCAGAAACGGAACATTACTGTGAAACAGAAACACAAAATTATCGTGGACCAGAAACGGAACATTACCGTGAAACAAAAACAGAACATTATCGTGGACCAAAGACGGAACATTATCGTGGACTAGAGACGGAACATTACCGTGAAATCGAACATTATCGTGGACCAGAGACGGAACATTACCGTGAAACAGAAACAAAACATTACCGTGGACCAGAGACAGAACATTACCGTGAAACGGAAACAGAACATTACCGTGAAACTGAAAGAGAACATTATCGTGGACCAGAAACAGAACATTATCATGGACCAGAGACAGAACATTACCGTGAAACGGAAACAGAACATTATCGTGGACCAGAAACGGAACATTACCGTGAAACAGAAACACAAAATTATCGTGGACCAGAAACGGAACATTACCGTGATACAGAAACAGAACATTATCGTTGACCAGAGAGGGAACATTACCGTGAAACCGAACATTATCGTGGACCAGAGATCGAACATTACCATGGACCAGAGACACAACATTACCGTGGACAAGAGACAGAACATTACCGTGGACCAGAGACAGAACATTACCGTGGACCAGAGACAGAACTTTACTGTGGACCAGAGACCGAAATTTACCTTGAAACCGAACATTACCGTGGACCAGAGACAGAACATTACCATGGCCCAGAGACAGAACATTACCGTGAAACAGAACATTATCATGGACCAGAAATGGAACATTACCGTGAAACAGAAACACAACATTATCGTGGACCAGAGACGGAACATTACCGTGGACCAGAGACGGAACATTACCGTGAAACAGAAACACAAAATTATCGTGGACCAGAAACGGAACATTACCGTGATACAGAAACAGAACATTATCGTTGACCAGAGAGGGAACATTACCGTGAAACCGAACATTATCGTGGACCAGAGATCGAACATTACCATGGACCAGAGACACAACATTACCGTGGACAAGAGACAGAACATTACCGTGGACCAGAGACAGAACATTACCGTGGACCAGAGACAGAACTTTACTGTGGACCAGAGACCGAAATTTACCTTGAAACCGAACATTATCGTGGACCAGAGACGGAACATTATCGTGGACCAGAAACGGAACATTACCGTGAAACAGAAACAGAACATTACCGTGAAACAGAAACAGAATATTATCATGGACCAGAAACGGAATATTACTGTGAAACCGAAACAGAACATTATTGTGGACCAGAAACGAAACATTACCGTGAAACAGAAACAGAACATTATCGTGGACCAGAGACGGAACATTACCGTGGACCAGAGACAGAACATTACCGTGAAACCAAAACAGAACATTATCGTGGACCAGAAACGGAACATTACCGTGAAACAGAAACACAAAATTATCGTGGACCAGAAATGGAACATAACCGTGAAACCGAAACAGACCATTATCGTGGACCAGAGACGGAAAATTACCGTGAAACCGAACATTATCGTGGACCAGAGATCGAACATTACCGTGGACCAGAGACAGAACATTACCTTGAAACCAAAACAGAACATTATCATGGACCAGAAACGGAACATTACCGTGAAACAGAAACATAACATTATCGTGTACCAGAAACGGAACATTACCGTGAAACAGAAAGATAACATTATCGTGTACCAGAAACGGAACATTACTGTGAAACAGAAACACAAAATTATCGTGGACCAGAAACGGAACATTACCGTGAAACAAAAACAGAACATTATCGTGGACCAAAGACGGAACATTATCGTGGACTAGAGACGGAACATTACCGTGAAATCGAACATTATCGTGGACCAGAGACGGAACATTACCGTGAAACAGAAACAAAACATTACCGTGGACCAGAGACAGAACATTACCGTGAAACGGAAACAGAACATTACCGTGAAACTGAAAGAGAACATTATCGTGGACCAGAAACAGAACATTATCATGGACCAGAGACAGAACATTACCGTGAAACGGAAACAGAACATTATCGTGGACCAGAAACGGAACATTACCGTGAAACAGAAACACAAAATTATCGTGGACCAGAAACGGAACATTACCGTGATACAGAAACAGAACATTATCGTTGACCAGAGAGGGAACATTACCGTGAAACCGAACATTATCGTGGACCAGAGATCGAACATTACCATGGACCAGAGACACAACATTACCGTGGACAAGAGACAGAACATTACCGTGGACCAGAGACAGAACATTACCGTGGACCAGAGACAGAACTTTACTGTGGACCAGAGACCGAAATTTACCTTGAAACCGAACATTACCGTGGACCAGAGACAGAACATTACCATGGCCCAGAGACAGAACATTACCGTGAAACAGAACATTATCATGGACCAGAAATGGAACATTACCGTGAAACAGAAACACAACATTATCGTGGACCAGAGACGGAACATTACCGTGGACCAGAGACGGAACATTACCGTGAAACCGAAACAGAACATTATCGTGGACCAGAGACGGAACATTACCGTGAAACCGAACATTATCGTGGACCAGAGATCGAACATTACCGTGGACCAGAGACAGAACATTACCGTGGACGAGAGACAGAACATTACCGTGGACCAGAGACAGAACATTATCGTGGACCAGAAACAGAACATTACCGTGAAACTGAAACATAACATTATCGTGGACCAAAGACGGAACATTATCGTGGACCAGAGACGGAACATTACCGTGAAATCAAACATTATCGTGGACCAGAGACGGAACATTACCGTGAAACAGAAACAAAACATTACTGTGGACCAGACACAGAACATTACCGTGGACCAGAGACAGAACATTATCGTGGACCAGAAACGGAACATTACCGTGAAACAGAAACATAACCTTATCGTGGACCAAAGACGGAACATTATCGTGGACCAGAGACGGAACATTACCTTGAAATCAAACATTATCGTGGACCAGAGACGGAACATTACCGTGAAACAGAAACAAAACATTACCGTGGACCAGAGACAGAACAATACCGTGGACCAGAGACAGAATATTATCATGGACCAGAGAAAGAACATTACCGTGAAACCGAAACAGAACATTATCGTGTACCAGAAAAGGAACATTACCGTGAAACAGAAACAAAACATTACCGTGGACCAGAGACAGAACATTACCGTGGACCAGAGACAGAACATTATCATGGACCAGAGACAGAACATTACCGTGAAACCGAAACAGAACATTATCGTGGACCAGAGACAGAACATTACCGTGGACCAGAGACGGAACATTACCGTGAAACAGAAACACAACATTATCGTGGACCAGAGACGGAACATTACCGTGAAACCGAACATTATCGTGGACGAGAGATCGAACATTATCGTGGACCAGAGAGAGAACATTACCGTGGACCAGAAATGGAAGATTACCGTGAAACCGAACATTATCGTGGAACAGAGACGGAACATTACCGTGAAACCGAACATTATCGTCGACCAGAAATCGAACATTATCGTGGACCAGAGAAAGAAAAATTCCGTGGACCAGAAATGGAACATTAACGTGAAACCGAACATTACCATGGACCAGATACGGAACATTACTGTGGACCAGAGACGGAACATTGCCGTGGACCAGAACATTACCGTGGACCAGAACATTACCGTGAAACCGAACATTATCGTGAAACCGAACATTATCATGGACCAGAGACCGAACATTACCGTGAAACCCAACATTACCGTGAAACCAAAACAGAAAATTACCGTGGACCAGAGACAGAACATTACCGTGAAACCGAAACAGAACATTAGCGTGGACCAGAGACAGAACATTACCGTGAACCAGAAACAGAACATTACCGTGAAACAGAAACACAACATTACCGTGAAACCGAAACAGAACATTAGCGTGGACCAGAGACAGAACATTACCGTGAACCAGAAACAGAACATTACCGTGAAACAGAAACACAACATTACCGTGAAACCGAAACAGAACATTATCGTGGACCAGAAATGGAACATTATCATGGACCAGAGACAGAACATTATTGTGGACCAAAGACGGAACATTATCGTGGACCAGAGACCGAACATTACCGTGAAACCCAAAATTACCGTGAAACCAAAACAGAAAATTACCGTGGACCAGAGACAGAACATTACCGTGAAACCGAAACACAACATTATCGTTGACCAAAAACGGAACATTACCGTGAAACAGAAACACAACATTATCGTTGACCAGAAACGGAACATTACCGTGAAACAGAAACAGAACATTAGCGTTGACCAGAGACAGAACATTACCGTGAACCAGAGTCAGAACATTACCGTGAAACAGAAACACAACATTACCGTGGACCAGAGACAGAACATTACCGTGAAACGGAAACAGAACATTACCGTGAAACCGAAACAGAACATTATCGTGGACCAGAAACGGAAAATTATCATGGACCAGAGACAGAACATTATCGTGGACCTAAGATGGAACATTATCGTGGACCAGAGACGGAACATTACCGTGAAACTGAACATTATCGTGGACCAGACACAGAACATTACCGTGGACCAGAGACAGAACAATACCGTGAAACTAAAACAGAACATTATCGTGGACCAGAAACGGAACATTATCGTGGACCAGAGAAAGAACATTACCGTGAAACCGAAACCGAAAATTATCGTGGACCAAAAACGGAACATTACCGTGAAACCGAACATTATCGTGGACCAGATACAGAACATTACCGGGAAACCGAAACAGAACATTATCGTGTACCAGAAACGGAACATTACCGTGAAAAAGAAACACAAAATTATCGTGGACCAGAGACGGAACATTACCGTGAAACCGAACATTATCGTGGACCAGAGATCGAACATTACCGTGGACCAGAGACAGAACATTACCGTGGACCAGAGACAGAACATTTCCGTGGACCAGAGACAGAACATTACCGTGGACCAGAGACCGAACTTTACCTTGAAACCGAACATTACCGTGGACCAGAGACAGAATATTACCATGGACCAGAGACAGAACATTACCATGAAACAGAACATTATCATGGACCAGAAACGGAACATTACCGTGAAACAGAAACACAACATTATCGTGGACCAGAGACGGAACATTATCGTGGACCAGAGACAGAACATTACCGTGAAACCTAAACAGAACATTATCGTGGACCAGAAATGGAACATTATCGTGAAACCGAACATTATCGTGGACCAGAGACGGAACATTACCGTGAAACCTAAACAGAACATTATCGTTGACCAGAAACGGAACATTATCGTGAAACGGAAACAGAACATTACCGTGAAACAGAAACGGAACATTACCGTGGACCAGAGACAGAACATTACCTTGAAACCAAAACAGAACATTACCGTGAAACCTAAACAGAACATTATCGTGGACCAGAAACGGAACATTATCGTGGACCAGAGACAGAACATTACCGTGAAACCGAAACAGAACATTATCGTGGACCAGAAACGGAACATTATCGTGGACCAGAGACAGAACATTATCGTGGATCAGAGACAGAACATTATCGTGAAACCTAAACAGAACATTATCGTTGACCAGAAACGGAACATTATCGTGAAACCGAACATTATCGTGGAACAGAAACACAACATTACCGTGGACCAGAGACGGAACATTACCGTGAAACCGAACATTACCCTCGACCAGAGACAGAACATTACCGTGGACCAGAGACAGAACATTACCGTGAAACCGAAACAGAACATTATCGACTAGAACGGGCACATTACCGTGAAACAGAAACACAACATCGTGGCCCAGAGACGGAACATTACCGTGAAACCGAACATTATTGTGGACCAGAGATCGAACATTATCGTGGACCAGAGACAGAACATTACCGTGGACCAGAAATAGAACATTACCGTGAAACCGAACATTACCATGGACCAGATACGGAACATTACTGTGGACCAGAGACGGAACATTGCCGTGGACCAGAACATTACCGTGGACCAGAACATTACCGTGAAACCGAACATTATCGTGAAACCGAACATTATTAGGACCAGAGACCGAACATTACCGTGAAACCCAACATTACCGTGAAACCAAAACAGAAAATTACCGTGGACCAGAGACAGAACATTACCATAAAAACCGAAACAGAACATTATCGTGGACCAGAAACGGAACATTACCGTGAAACAGAAACACAACATTATCGTGGACCAGAAACGGAACATTACCGTGAAACAGAAACAGAACATTAGCGTGGACCAGAGACAGAACATTACCGTGAACCAGAGACAGAACATTACCGTGAAACAGAAACACAACATTACCGTGAAACCGAAACAGAACATTATCGTGGACCAGAAACGGAACATTATCATGGACCAGAGACAGAACATTATCGTGGACCAAAGACGGAACATTATCGTGGACCAGAGACAGAACATTACCGTGGACCACAGACAGAACATTACCGTGAAACCGAACATTATCGTGGACCAGAAAAGGAACATTACCGTGAAACAGAAACAAAAATATATCGTGGACCAGAAACAGAACATTACCGTGGACCAGAGACAGAACATTATCGTGGACCAGAGACAGAATATTATCGTGTACCAGAGACAGAACATTATCGTGGACCAGAGACGGAACATTATCGTGGACCAGAAACGGAACATTACCGTGAAACAGAAACAGAACATTACCGTGAAACAGAAACAGAACATTATTGTGGACCAGAAACGAAACATTACCGTGAAACAGAAACACAACATTATCGTGGACCAGAAACGGAACATTACCGTGAAACAGAAACAGAACATTAGCGTGGACAAGAGACAGAACATTACCGTGAAACAGAACATTACCGTGAAACAGAACATTACCGTGAAACAGAAACACAACATTAACGTGAAACAGAAACAGAACATTAGCGTGGACCAGAGACAGAACATTACCGTGAAACAGAAAATTATCATGGACCAGAAACGGAACATTACCGTGAAACAGAAACAGAACATTATCGTGGACCAGAGACGGAACATTACCGTGGACCAGAGACGGAACATTACCGTGAAACCGAAACAGAACATTATCGTGGACCAGAAACGGAACATTACCGTGAAACCGAAATAGAACATTATCGTGGACCAGAAACGGAACATTACCGTGAAACAGAAACACAACATTATCGTGGACCAGAAACGGAACATTACCGTGAAACAGAAACACAACATCGTGGCCCAGAGACGGAACATTACCGTGAAACCGAACATTATTGTGGACCAGAGATCGAACATTATCGTGGACCAGAGACAGAACATTACCGTGGACCAGAAATAGAACATTACCGTGAAACCGAACATTACCATGGACCAGATACGGAACATTACTGTGGACCAGAGACGGAACATTGCCGTGGACCAGAACATTACCGTGGACCAGAACATTACCGTGAAACCGAACATTATCGTGAAACCGAACATTATTAGGACCAGAGACCGAACATTACCGTGAAACCCAACATTACCGTGAAACCAAAACAGAAAATTACCGTGGACCAGAGACAGAACATTACCATAAAAACCGAAACAGAACATTATCGTGGACCAGAAACGGAACATTACCGTGAAACAGAAACACAACATTATCGTGGACCAGAAACGGAACATTACCGTGAAACAGAAACAGAACATTAGCGTGGACCAGAGACAGAACATTACCGTGAACCAGAGACAGAACATTACCGTGAAACAGAAACACAACATTACCGTGAAACCGAAACAGAACATTATCGTGGACCAGAAACGGAACATTATCATGGACCAGAGACAGAACATTATCGTGGACCAAAGACGGAACATTATCGTGGACCAGAGACAGAACATTACCGTGGACCACAGACAGAACATTACCGTGAAACCGAACATTATCGTGGACCAGAAAAGGAACATTACCGTGAAACAGAAACACAAATATATCGTGGACCAGAAACAGAACATTACCGTGGACCAGAGACAGAACATTATCGTGGACCAGAGACAGAATATTATCGTGTACCAGAGACAGAACATTATCGTGGACCAGAGACGGAACATTATCGTGGACCAGAAACGGAACATTACCGTGAAACAGAAACAGAACATTACCGTGAAACAGAAACAGAACATTATTGTGGACCAGAAACGAAACATTACCGTGAAACAGAAACACAACATTATCGTGGACCAGAAACGGAACATTACCGTGAAACAGAAACAGAACATTAGCGTGGACAAGAGACAGAACATTACCGTGAACCAGAACATTACCGTGAAACAGAACATTACCGTGAAACAGAAACACAACATTAACGTGAAACAGAAACAGAACATTAGCGTGGACCAGAGACAGAACATTACCGTGAAACAGAAAATTATCATGGACCAGAAACGGAACATTACCGTGAAACAGAAACAGAACATTATCGTGGACCAGAGACGGAACATTACCGTGGACCAGAGACGGAACATTACCGTGAAACCGAAACAGAACATTATCGTGGACCAGAAACGGAACATTACCGTGAAACCGAAATAGAACATTATCGTGGACCAGAAACGGAACATTACCGTGAAACAGAAACACAACATTATCGTGGACCAGAAACGGAACATTACCGTGAAACAGAAACAGAACATTACCGTGGACCAGAGACAGAACATTATCGTGGACCAGAAACGGAACATTATCGTGGACCAGAGACAGAACATTATCGTGGACCAGAGACGGAACATTATCGTGGACCAGAGACGGAACATTATCGTGGACCAGAGACAGAACATTACCGTGAAACCGAAACAGAACATTATCGTGGACCAGAAACGGAACATTATCGTGGACCAGAGACAGAACATTATCGTGGACCAGAGACGGAACATTATCGTGGACCAGAGACGGAACATTATCGTGGACCAGAGACAGAACATTACCGTGAAACCTAAACAGAACATTATCGTGGACCAGAGACGGAACATTATCGTTAAACCGAACATTATCGTGGACCAGAGACGGAACATTACCGTGAAACAGAAACACAACATTATTGTTGACCAGAAACTGAACATTACCGTGAAACAGAAACAGAACATTATCGTGGACCAGAGACGGAACATTACCGTGGACCAGAGACAGAACATTACCGTGAAACCGAAACAGAACATTATTGTGGACCAGAAACGGAACATTACCGTGAAACAGAAATACAAAATTATCGTGGACCAGAAATGGAACATAACCGTGAAACCGAAACAGAACATTATCGTGGACCAGAGACGGAAAATTACCGTGAAACCGAACATTATCGTGGACCAGAGATCGAATATTACCGTGGACCAGAGACGGAACATTACCTTTAAACCAAAACAGAACATTATCATGGACCAGAAACGGAACATTATCGTGGACCAGAGACAGAACATTACCGTGAAAGCTAAACAGAACATTATCGTGGACCAGAAACGGAACATTACCGTGAAACAGAAACATAACATTATCGTGTACCAGAAACAGAAGATTACCGTGAAACAGAAAGATAACATTATCGTGTACCAGAAACGGAACATTACTGTGAAACAGAAACACAAAATTATCGTGGACCAGAAACGGAACATTACCGTGAAACAGAAACAGAACATTATCGTGGACAAGAAACGGAACATTACCGTGAAACAGAAACACAAAATTATCGTGGACCAGAAACGGAACATTACCGTGAAACCGAACATTATCGTGGACCAGACACAGAACATTACCGTGAACCAGACACAGAACATTACCGTGAAACCGAACATTATTGTGGACCAGAAACGGAACACTACCGTCAAACAGAAACACAAAATTATCGTGGACCAGAAACGGAACATTACCGTGAAAAAGAAACACAAAATTATCGTTGACCAGAGACGGAACATTACCGTGAAACCGAACATTATCGTGGACCAGAGATCGAACATTACCGTGGACCAGAGACAGAACATTACCGTGGACCAGAGACAGAACATTTCCGTGGACCAGAGACAGAACATTACCGTGGACCAGAGACCGAACTTTACCTTGAAACCGAACATTACCGTGGACCAGAGACAGAATATTACCATGGACCAGAGACAGAACATTACCATGAAACAGAACATTATCATGGACCAGAAACGGAACATTACCGTGAAACAGAAACACAACATTATCGTGGACCAGAGACGGAACATTATCGTGGACCAGAGACAGAACATTACCGTGAAACCTAAACAGAACATTATCGTGGACCAGAAATGGAACATTATCGTGAAACCGAACATTATCGTGGACCAGAGACGGAACATTACCGTGAAACCTAAACAGAACATTATCGTTGACCAGAAACGGAACATTATCGTGAAACGGAAACAGAACATTACCGTGAAACAGAAACGGAACATTACCGTGGACCAGAGACAGAACATTACCTTGAAACCAAAACAGAACATTACCGTGAAACCTAAACAGAACATTATCGTGGACCAGAAACGGAACATTATCGTGGACCAGAGACAGAACATTACCGTGAAACCGAAACAGAACATTATCGTGGACCAGAAACGGAACATTATCGTGGACCAGAGACAGAACATTATCGTGGATCAGAGACAGAACATTATCGTGAAACCTAAACAGAACATTATCGTTGACCAGAAACGGAACATTATCGTGAAACGGAACATTATCGTGGAACAGAAACACAACATTATTGTGGACCAGAAACGGAACATTACCGTGAAACAGAAACACAACATTACCGTGGACCAGAGACGGAACATTACCGTGAAACCGAACATTACCCTCGACCAGAGACAGAACATTACCGTGGACCAGAGACAGAACATTACCGTGAAACCGAAACAGAACATTATCGACTAGAACGGGCACATTACCGTGAAACAGAAACACAACATCGTGGCCCAGAGACGGAACATTACCGTGAAACCGAACATTATTGTGGACCAGAGATCGAACATTATCGTGGACCAGAGACAGAACATTACCGTGGACCAGAAATAGAACATTACCGTGAAACCGAACATTACCATGGACCAGATACGGAACATTACTGTGGACCAGAGACGGAACATTGCCGTGGACCAGAACATTACCGTGGACCAGAACATTACCGTGAAACCGAACATTATCGTGAAACCGAACATTATTAGGACCAGAGACCGAACATTACCGTGAAACCCAACATTACCGTGAAACCAAAACAGAAAATTACCGTGGACCAGAGACAGAACATTACCATAAAAACCGAAACAGAACATTATCGTGGACCAGAAACGGAACATTACCGTGAAACAGAAACACAACATTATCGTGGACCAGAAACGGAACATTACCGTGAAACAGAAACAGAACATTAGCGTGGACCAGAGACAGAACATTGCCGTGAACCAGAGACAGAACATTACCGTGAAACAGAAACACAACATTACCGTGAAACCGAAACAGAACATTATCGTGGACCAGAAACGGAACATTATCATGGACCAGAGACAGAACATTATCGTGGACCAAAGACGGAACATTATCGTGGACCAGAGACAGAACATTACCGTGGACCACAGACAGAACATTACCGTGAAACCGAACATTATCGTGGACCAGAAACGGAACATTACCGTGAAACAGAAACACAAATATATCGTGGACCAGAAACAGAACATTACCGTGGACCAGAGACAGAACATTATCGTGGACCAGAGACAGAATATTATCGTGTACCAGAGACAGAACATTATCGTGGACCAGAGACGGAACATTATCGTGGACCAGAAACGGAACATTACCGTGAAACAGAAACAGAACATTACCGTGAAACCGAAACAGAACATTATTGTGGACCAGAAACGAAACATTACCGTGAAACAGAAACACAACATTATCGTGGACCAGAAACGGAACATTACCGTGAAACAGAAACAGAACATTAGCGTGGACAAGAGACAGAACATTACCGTGAAACAGAACATTACCGTGAAACAGAAACACAACATTAACGTGGACCAGAAACGGAACATTACCGTGAAACAGAAACAGAACATTAGCGTGGACCAGAGACAGAACATTACCGTGAAACAGAAAATTATCATGGACCAGAAACGGAACATTACCGTGAAACAGAAACAGAACATTATCGTGGACCAGAGACGGAACATTACCGTGAAACCGAAACAGAACATTATCGTGGACCAGAAACGGAACATTACCGTGAAACCGAAATAGAACATTATCGTGGACCAGAAACGGAACATTACCCTGAAACAGAAACACAACATTATCGTGGACCAGAAACGGAACATTACCGTGAAACAGAAACAGAACATTACCGTGGACCAGAGACAGAACATTATCTTGGACCAGAGACAGAACATTACCGTGAAACCGAAACAGAACATTATCGTGGACCAGAAACGGAACATTATCGTGGACCAGAGACAGAACATTATCGTGGACCAGAGACGGAACATTATCGTGGACCAGAGACGGAACATTATCGTGGACCAGAGACAGAACATTACCGTGAAACCTAAACAGAACATTATCGTGGACCAGAGACGGAACATTATCGTTAAACCGAACATTATCGTGGACCAGAGACGGAACATTACCGTGAAACAGAAACACAACATTATTGTTGACCAGAAACTGAACATTACCGTGAAACAGAAACAGAACATTATCGTGGACCAGAGACGGAACATTACCGTGGACCAGAGACAGAACATTACCGTGAAACCGAAACAGAACATTATCGTGGACCAGAAACGGAACATTACCGTGAAACAGAAATACAAAATTATCGTGGACCAGAAATGGAACATAACCGTGAAACCGAAACAGAACATTATCGTGGACCAGAGACGGAAAATTACCGTGAAACCGAACATTATCGTGGACCAGAGATCGAACATTACCGTGGACCAGAGACGGAACATTACCTTGAAACCAAAACAGAACATTATCATGGACCAGAAACGGAACATTATCGTGGACCAGAGACAGAACATTACCGTGAAAGCTAAACAGAACATTATCGTGGACCAGAAACGGAACATTACCGTGAAACAGAAACATAACATTATCGTGTACCAGAAACGGAAGATTACCGTGAAACAGAAAGATAACATTATCGTGTACCAGAAACGGAACATTACTGTGAAACAGAAACACAAAATTATCGTGGACCAGAAACGGAACATTACCGTGAAACAGAAACAGAACATTATCGTGGACAAGAAACGGAACATTACCGTGAAACAGAAACACAAAATTATCGTGGACCAGAAACGGAACATTACCGTGAAACCGAACATTATCGTGGACCAGACACAGAACATTACCGTGAACCAGACACAGAACATTACCGTGAAACCGAACATTATTGTGGACCAGAAACGGAACACTACCGTCAAACAGAAACACAAAATTATCGTGGACCAGAAACGGAACATTACCGTGATACAGAAACAGAACATTATCGTTGACCAGAGAGGGAACATTACCGTGAAACCGAACATTATCGTGGACCAGAGATCGAACATTACCATTGACCAGAGACACAACATTACCGTGGACAAGAGACAGAACATTACCGTGAAACAGAAACACAACATTACCGTGAAACCGAAACAGAACATTATCGTGGACCAGAAACGGAACATTATCATGGACCAGAGACAGAACATTATCGTGGACCAAAGACGGAACATTATCGTGGACCAGAGACAGAACATTACCGTGGACCACAGACAGAACATTACCGTGAAACCGAACATTATCGTGGACCAGAAACGGAACATTACCGTGGACCAGAGACAGAACATTACCGTGAAACCGAACATTATCGTGGACCAGAAACGGAACATTACCGTGAAACAGAAACACAACTATATCGTGGACCAGAAACAGAACATTACCGTGGACCAGAGACAGAACATTATCGTGGACCAGAGACAGAACATTATCGTGGACCAGAGACAGAACATTATCGTGGACCAGAGACGGAACATTATCGTGGACCAGAAACGGAACATTACCGTGAAACAGAAACAGAACATTACCGTGAAACAGAAACAGAATATTATCATGGACCAGAAACGGAACATTACTGTGAAACCGAAACAGAACATTATTGTGGACCAGAAACGAAACATTACCGTGAAACAGAAACAGAACATTATCGTGGACCAGAGACGGAACATTACCGTGGACCAGAGACAGAACATTACCGTGAAACCGAAACAGAACATTATCGTGGACCAGAAACGGAACATTACCGTGAAACAGAAACACAAAATTATCGTGGACCAGAAATGGAACATAACCGTGAAACCGAAACAGACCATTATCGTGGACCAGAGACGGAAAATTACCGTGAAACCGAACATTATCGTGGACCAGAGATCGAACATTACCGTGGACCAGAGACAGAACATTACCTTGAAACCAAAACAGAACATTATCATGGACCAGAAACGGAACATTATCGTGGACCAGAGACAGAACATTACCGTGAAACCTAAACAGAACATTATCGTGGACCAGAAACGGAACATTACCGTGAAACAGAAACATAACATTATCGTGTACCAGAAACGGAACATTACCGTGAAACAGAAAGATAACATTATCGTGTACCAGAAACGGAACATTACTGTGAAACAGAAACACAAAATTATCGTGGACCAGAAACGCAACATTACCGTGAAACAGAAACAGAACATTATCGTGGACCAAAGACGGAACATTATCGTGGACTAGAGACGGAACATTACCGTGAAATCGAACATTATCGTGGACCAGAGACGGAACATTACCGTGAAACAGAAACAAAACATTACCGTGGACCAGAGACAGAACATTACCGTGAAACGGAAACAGAACATTACCGTGAAACTGAAAGAGAACATTATCGTGGACCAGAAACAGAACATTATCATGGACCAGAGACAGAACATTACCGTGAAACGGAAACAGAACATTATCGTGGACCAGAAACGGAACATTACCGTGAAACAGAAACACAAAATTATCGTGGACCAGAAACGGAACATTACCGTCAAAGAGACACAGAACATTATCGTAGACCAAAGACGGAACATTATCGTGGACCAGAGACGGAACATTACCGTGAAACCGAACATTATCGTGGACCAGACACAGAACATTACCGTGGACCAGAGACAGAACATTACCGTGAAACCGAACATTATTGTGGACCACAAACGGAACATTACCGTCAAACAGAAACACAAAATTATCGTGGACCAGAAACGGAACATTACCGTGATACAGAAACAAAACATTATCGTTGACCAGAGAGGGAACATTACCGTGAAACCGAACATTATCGTGGACCAGAGATCGAACATTACCATGGACCAGAGACACAACATTACCGTGGACAAGAGACAGAACATTACCGTGGACCAGAGACAGAACATTACCGTGGACCAGAGACAGAACTTTACTGTGGACCAGAGACCGAAATTTACCTTGAAACCGAACATTACCGTGGACCAGAGACAGAACATTACCATGGACCAGAGACAGAACATTACCGTGAAACAGAACATTATCATGGACCAGAAACGGAACATTACCGTGAAACAGAAACACAACATTATCGTGGACCAGAGACGGAACATTACCGTGGACCAGAGACGGAACATTACCGTGAAACCGAAACAGAACATTATCGTGGACCAGAAACGGAACATTACCGTGAAACCGAAACAGAACATTATCGTGGACCAGAGACGGAACATTGCCGTGAAACCGAACATTATCGTGGACGAGAGACAGAACATTACCGTGGACCAGAGACAGAACATTATCGTGGACCAGAAACAGAACATTACCGTGAAACTGAAACATAACATTATCGTGGACCAAAGACGGAACATTATCGTGGACCAGAGACGGAACATTACCGTGAAATCAAACATTATCGTGGACCAGAGACGGAACATTACCGTGAAACAGAAACAAAACATTACTGTGGACCAGACACAGAACATTACCGTGGACCAGAGACAGAACATTATCGTGGACCAGAAACGGAACATTACCGTGAAACCGAAACATAACCTTATCGTGGACCAAAGACGGAACATTATCGTGGACCAGAGACGGAACATTACCTTGAAATCAAACATTATCGTGGACCAGAGACGGAACATTACCGTGAAACAGAAACAAAACATTACCGTGGACCAGAGACAGAACATTACCGTGGACCAGAGACAGAACATTATCATGGACCAGAGACAGAACATTACCGTGAAACCGAAACAGAACATTATCGTGGACCAGAAACGGAACATTACCGTGAAACCGAAACAGAACATTATCTTGGACCAGAGACGGAACATTACCGTGAAACCGAACATTATCGTGGACCAGAGATCGAACATTACCGTGGACCAGAGACAGAACATTACCGTGGACGAGAGACAGAACATTACCGTGGACCAGAGACAGAACATTATCGTGGACCAGAAACGGAACATTACTGTGAAACAGAAACACAAAATTATCGTGGACCAGAAACGCAACATTACCGTGAAACAGAAACAGAACATTATCGTGGACCAAAGACGGAACATTATCGTGGACTAGAGACGGAACATTACCGTGAAATCGAACATTATCGTGGACCAGAGACGGAACATTACCGTGAAACAGAAACAAAACATTACCGTGGACCAGAGACAGAACATTACCGTGAAACGGAAACAGAACATTACCGTGAAACTGAAAGAGAACATTATCGTGGACCAGAAACAGAACATTATCATGGACCAGAGACAGAACATTACCGTGAAACGGAAACAGAACATTATCGTGGACCAGAAACGGAACATTACCGTGAAACAGAAACACAAAATTATCGTGGACCAGAAACGGAACATTACCGTCAAAGAGACACAGAACATTATCGTAGACCAAAGACGGAACATTATCGTGGACCAGAGACGGAACATTACCGTGAAACCGAACATTATCGTGGACCAGACACAGAACATTACCGTGGACCAGAGACAGAACATTACCGTGAAACCGAACATTATTGTGGACCACAAACGGAACATTACCGTCAAACAGAAACACAAAATTATCGTGGACCAGAAACGGAACATTACCGTGATACAGAAACAAAACATTATCGTTGACCAGAGAGGGAACATTACCGTGAAACCGAACATTATCGTGGACCAGAGATCGAACATTACCATGGACCAGAGACACAACATTACCGTGGACAAGAGACAGAACATTACCGTGGACCAGAGACAGAACATTACCGTGGACCAGAGACAGAACTTTACTGTGGACCAGAGACCGAAATTTACCTTGAAACCGAACATTACCGTGGACCAGAGACAGAACATTACCATGGACCAGAGACAGAACATTACCGTGAAACAGAACATTATCATGGACCAGAAACGGAACATTACCGTGAAACAGAAACACAACATTATCGTGGACCAGAGACGGAACATTACCGTGGACCAGAGACGGAACATTACCGTGAAACCGAAACAGAACATTATCGTGGACCAGAAACGGAACATTACCGTGAAACCGAAACAGAACATTATCGTGGACCAGAGACGGAACATTGCCGTGAAACCGAACATTATCGTGGACGAGAGACAGAACATTACCGTGGACCAGAGACAGAACATTATCGTGGACCAGAAACAGAACATTACCGTGAAACTGAAACATAACATTATCGTGGACCAAAGACGGAACATTATCGTGGACCAGAGACGGAACATTACCGTGAAATCAAACATTATCGTGGACCAGAGACGGAACATTACCGTGAAACAGAAACAAAACATTACTGTGGACCAGACACAGAACATTACCGTGGACCAGAGACAGAACATTATCGTGGACCAGAAACGGAACATTACCGTGAAACCGAAACATAACCTTATCGTGGACCAAAGACGGAACATTATCGTGGACCAGAGACGGAACATTACCTTGAAATCAAACATTATCGTGGACCAGAGACGGAACATTACCGTGAAACAGAAACAAAACATTACCGTGGACCAGAGACAGAACATTACCGTGGACCAGAGACAGAACATTATCATGGACCAGAGACAGAACATTACCGTGAAACCGAAACAGAACATTATCGTGGACCAGAAACGGAACATTACCGTGAAACCGAAACAGAACATTATCTTGGACCAGAGACGGAACATTACCGTGAAACCGAACATTATCGTGGACCAGAGATCGAACATTACCGTGGACCAGAGACAGAACATTACCGTGGACGAGAGACAGAACATTACCGTGGACCAGAGACAGAACATTATCGTGGACCAGAAACAGAACATTACCGTGAAACTGAAACATAACATTATCGTGGACCAAAGACGGAACATTATCGTGGACCAGAGACGGAACATTACCGTGAAATCAAACATTATCGTGGACCAGAGACGGAACATTACCGTGAAACAGAAACAAAACATTACTGTGGACCAGACACAGAACATTACCGTGGACCAGAGACAGAACATTATCGTGGACCAGAAACGGAACATTACCGTGAAACCGAAACATAACCTTATCGTGGACCAAAGACGGAACATTATCGTGGACCAGAGACGGAACATTACCTTGAAATCAAACATTATCGTGGACCAGAGACGGAACATTACCGTGAAACAGAAACAAAACATTACCGTGGACCAGAGACAGAACATTACCGTGGACCAGAGACAGAACATTATCATGGACCAGAGACAGAACATTACCGTGAAACCGAAACAGAACATTATCGTGTACCAGAAAAGGAACATTACCGTGAAACAGAAACACAAAATTATCGTGGACCAGAAACGGAACATTACCGTCAAACAGACACAAAACATTATCGTGGACAAAAGACGGATGATTATCGTGGACCAGAGACGGAACATTACCGTGAAACCGAACATTATCGTGGACCAGACACAGAACATTACCGTGGACCAGAGACAGACCATTACCGTGAAACCGAACATTATCGTGGACCAGAAACGGAACATCACCGTGAAACAGAAACAAAAAATTATCGTGGACCAGAAACGGAACATTACCGTGATACAGAAACCGAACATTATCGTGGACCAAAGACGGAACATTACCGTGAAACCGAACATTATCGTGGACCAGAGACGGAACATTACCGTGAAACCGAACATTATCGTGGACCAGAGATCGAACATTACCGTGGACCAGAGATCGAACATTACCGTGGACCAGAGACAGAACATTACCGTGGACCAGAGACAGAACATTACCGTGGACCAGAGACAGAACATTATCGTGGACCAGAAACGGAACATTACCGTGAAACCGAAACATAACCTTATCGTGGACCAAAGACGGAACATTATCGTGGACCAGAGACGGAACATTACCTTGAAATCAAACATTATCGTGGACCAGAGACGGAACATTACCGTGAAACAGAAACAAAACATTACTGTGGACCAGACACAGAACATTACCGTGGACCAGAGACAGAACATTATCGTGGACCAGAAACGGAACATTACCGTGAAACCGAAACATAACCTTATCGTGGACCAAAGACGGAACATTATCGTGGACCAGAGACGGAACATTACCTTGAAATCAAACATTATCGTGGACCAGAGACGGAACATTACCGTGAAACAGAAACAAAACATTACCGTGGACCAGAGACAGAACATTACCGTGGACCAGAGACATAACATTATCATGGACCAGAGACAGAACATTACCGTGAAACCGAAACAGAACATTATCGTGTACCAGAAAAGGAACATTACCGTGAAACAGAAACACAAAATTATCGTGGACCAGAAACGGAACATTACCGTCAAACAGACACAGAACATTATCGTGGACAAAAGACGGATGATTATCGTGGACCAGAGACGGAACATTACCGTGAAACCGAACATTATCGTGGACCAGACACAGAACATTACCGTGGACCAGAGACAGACCATTACCGTGAAACCGAACATTATCGTGGACCAGAAACGGAACATCACCGTGAAACAGAAACACAAAATTATCGTGGACCAGAAACGAAACATTACCGTGATACAGAAACCGAACATTATCGTGGACCAAAGACGGAACATTACCGTGAAACCGAACATTATCGTGGACCAGAGACGGAACATTACCGTGAAACCGAACATTATCGTGGACCAGAGATCGAACATTACCGTGGACCAGAGATCGAACATTACCGTGGACCAGAGACAGAACATTACCGTGGACCAGAGACAGAACATTACCGTGGACCAGAGACAGAACATTATCGTGGACCAGAAACGGAACATTACCGTGAAACCGAAACATAACCTTATCGTGGACCAAAGACGGAACATTATCGTGGACCAGAGACGGAACATTACCTTGAAATCAAACATTATCGTGGACCAGAGACGGAACATTACCGTGAAACAGAAACAAAACATTACCGTGGACCAGAGAAAGAACATTACCGTGAACCAGAGACAGAACATTATCATGGACCAGAGACATAACATTACCGTGAAACCGAAACAGAACATTATCGTGTACCAGAAAAGGAACATTACCGTGAAACAGAAATACAAAATTATCGTGGACCAGAAACGGAACATTACCGTCAAACAGACACAGAACATTATCGTGGACAAAAGACGGAACATTATCGTGGACCAGAGACGGAACATTACCGTGAAACCGAACATTATCGTGGACCAGACACAGAACATTACCGTGGACCAGAGACAGACCATTACCGTGAAACCGAACATTATCCTGGACCAGAAACGGAACATCACCGTGAAACAGAAACACAAAATTATCGTGGACCAGAAACGGAATTTTACCGTGATACAGAAACAGAACATTATCGTGGACCAAAGACGGAACATTACCGTGAAACCGAACATTAACGTGGACCAGAGATCGAACATTACCGTGGACCAGAGACACAACATTACCGTGGACCAGAGACAGAACATTACCGTGGACCAGAGACAGAACATTACCGTGGACCAGAGACAGAACATTACTGTGGACCAGAGACCGAAATTTACCTTGAAACCGAACATTACCGTGGACCAGAGACAGAACATTACCATGGACCAGAGACAGAACATTACCGTGAAACAGAACATTATCATGGACCAGAAACGGAACATTACCGTGAAACCGAAACAGAACATTATCGTGGACCAGAGACGGAACATTACCGTGAAACCGAACATTATCGTGGACCAGAGATCGAACATTACCGTGGACCAGAGACAGAACGTTATCGTGGACCAGAAACGGAACATTACCGTGGACCAAAGACGGAACATTATCGTGGACCAGAGACGGAACATTACCGTGAAATCAAACATTATTGTGGACCAGAGACGGAACATTACCGTGAAACAGAAACAAAACATTACCGTGGACCAGAGACAGAACATTACCGTGAAACGGAAACAGAACATTACCGTGAAACAGAAACACAACATTATTGTTGACCAGAAACGGAACATTACCGTGAAACAGAAACAGAACATTATCGTGGACCAGAGACGGAACATTACCGTGGACCAGAGACAGAACATTACCGTGAAACCGAAACAGAACATTATCGTGGACCAGAAACGGAACATTACCGTGAAACAGAAACACAAAATTATCGTGGACCAGAAATGGAACATAACCGTGAAACCGAAACAGAACATTATCGTGGACCAGAGACGGAAAATTACCATGAAACCGAACATTATCGTGGACCAGAAATGGAACATAACCGTGAAACCGAAACAGAACATTATCGTGGACCAGAAACGGAAAATTACCGTGAAACCGAACATTATCGTGGACCAGAGATCGAACATTACCGTGGACCAGAGACAGAACATTACCTTGAAACCAAAACAGAACATTATCATGGACCAGAAACGGAACATTATCGTGGACCAGAGACAGAACATTACCGTGAAACCTAAACAGAACATTATCGTGGACCGGAAACGGAACATTACCGTGAAACAGAAACATAACATTATCGTGTACCAGAAATGGAACATTACCGTGAAACAGAAAGATAACATTATCGTGTACCAGAAACGGAACATTACTGTGAAACAGAAACACAAAATTATCGTGGACCAGAAACGGAACATTACCGTGAAACAGAAACAGAACATTACCGTGGACCAGAAACGGAACATTACCGTGAAACAGAAACACAAAATTATCGTGGACCAGAAACGGAACATTACCGTGAAACCGAACATTATCGTGGACCAGACACAGAACATTACCGTGGACCAGACACAGAACATTACCGTGAAACCGAACATTATTTTGGACCAGAAACGGAACACTACCGTCAAACAGAAACACAAAATTATCGTAGACCAGAAACGGAACATTACCGTGATACAGAAACAGAACATTATCGTTGACCAGAGAGGGAACATTACCGTGAAACCGAACATTATCGTGGACCAGAGATCGAACATTACCATTGACCAGAGACACAACATTACCGTGGACAAGAGACAGAACATTACCGTGAAACAGAAACACAACATTACCGTGAAACCGAAACAGAACATTATCGTGGACCAGAAACGGAACATTATCATGGACCAGAGACAGAACATTATCGTGGACCAAAGACGGAACATTATCGTGGACCAGAGACAGAACATTACCGTGGACCAGAGACAGAGCATTACCGTGAAACCGAACATTATCGTGGACCAGAAACGGAACATTACCGTGGACCAGAGACAGAACATTACCGTGAAACCCAACATTATCGTGGACCAGAAACGGAACATTACCGTGAAACAGAAACACAACTATATCGTGGACCAGAAACAGAACATTACCGTGGACCAGAGACAGAACATTATCGTGGACCAGAGACAGAACATTATAGTGGACCAGAGACAGAACATTATCGTGGACCAGAGACGGAACATTATCGTGGACCAGAAACGGAACATTACCGTGAAACAGAAACAGAACATTACCGTGAAACAGAAACAGAATATTATCATGGACCAGAAACTGAACATTACTGTGAAACCGAAACAGAACATTATTGTGGACCAGAAACGAAACATTACCGTGAAACAGAAACAGAACATTATCGTGGACCAGAGACGGAACATTACCGTGGACCAGAGACAGAACATTACCGTGAAACCGAAACAGAACATTATCGTGGACCAGAAACGGAACATTACCGTGAAACAGAAACACAAAATTATCGTGGACCAGAAATGGAACATAACCGTGAAACCGAAACAGACCATTATCGTGGTTCAGAGACGGAAAATTACCGTGAAACCGAACATTATCGTGGACCAGAGATCGAACATTACCGTGGACCAGAGACAGAACATTACCTTGAAACCAAAACAGAACATTATCATGGACCAGAAACGGAACATTATCGTGGACCAGAGACAGAACATTACCGTGAAACCTAAACAGAACATTATCGTGGACCAGAAACGGAACATTACCGTGAAACAGAAACATAACATTATCGTGTACCAGAAACGGAACATTACCGTGAAACAGAAAGATAACATTATCGTGTACCAGAAACGGAACATTACTGTGAAACAGAAACACAAAATTATCGTGGACCAGAAACGGAACATTACCGTGAAACAGAAACAGAACATTATCGTGGACCAAAGACGGAACATTATCGTGGACTAGAGACGGAACATTACCGTGAAATCGAACATTATCGTGGACCAGAGACGGAACATTACCGTGAAACAGAAACAAAACATTACCGTGGACCAGAGACAGAACATTACCGTGAAACGGAAACAGAACATTACCGTGAAACTGAAAGAGAACA
Organism: Leuresthes tenuis; assembly: GCF_036924035.1. NCBI lineage: Eukaryota > Metazoa > Chordata > Actinopteri > Atheriniformes > Atherinopsidae > Leuresthes > Leuresthes tenuis. Next base: position 667,688 of record NW_027325384.1, read on the forward strand.
TTATCGTGGACCAGAAACAGAACATTATCATGGACCAGAGACAGAACATTACCGTGAAACGGAAACAGAACATTATCGTGGACCAGAAACGGAACATTACCGTGAAACAGAAACACAAAATTATCGTGGACCAGAAACGGAACATTACCGTCAAAGAGACACAGAACATTATCGTGGACCAAAGACGGAACATTATCGTGGACCAGAGACGGAAAATTACCGTGAAACCGAACATTATCGTGGACCAGACACAGAACATTACCGTGGACCAGAGACAGAACATTACCGTGAAACCGAACATTATTGTGGACCAGAAACGGAACATTACCGTCAAACAGAAACACAAAATTATCGTGGACCAGAAACGGAACATTACCGTGATACAGAAACAGAACATTATCGTTGACCAGAGAGGGAACATTACCGTGAAACCGAACATTATCGTGGACCAGAGATCGAACATTACCATGGACCAGAGACACAACATTACCGTGGACAAGAGACAGAACATTACCGTGGACCAGAGACAGAACATTACCGTGGACCAGAGACAGAACTTTACTGTGGACCAGAGACCGAAATTTACCTTGAAACCGAACATTACCGTGGACCATAGACAGAACATTACCGTGAAACAGAACATTATCATGGACCAGAAACGGAACATTACCGTGAAACAGAAACACAACATTATCGTGGACCAGAGACGGAACATTACCGTGGACCAGAGACGGAACATTACCGTGAAACCGAAACAGAACATTATCGTGGACCAGAGACGGAATATTACCGTGAAACCGAACATTATCGTGGACCAGAGATCGAAAATTACCGTGGACCAGAGACAGAACATTACCATGGACCAGAGACAGAACATTACCGTGGACCAGAGACAGAACATTATCGTGGACCAGAAACGGAACATTACCGTGAAACCGAAACATAACATTATCGTGGACCAAAGACGGAACATTATCGTGGACCAGAGACGGAACATTACCGTGAAATCAAACATTATCGTGGACCAGAGACGGAACATTACCGTGAAACAGAAACAAAACATTACTGTGGACCAGACACAGAACATTACCGTGAAACGGAAACAGAACATTACCGTGAAACTGAAACAGAACATTATCGTGGACCAGAAACGGAACATTATCGTGGACCAGAAACGGAACATTATCATGGACCAGAGACAGAACATTACCGTGAAACCGAAACAGAACATTATCGTGTACCAGAAACGGAACATTACCGTGAAACAGAAACACAAAATTATCGTGGACCAGAAACGGAACATTACCGTCAAACAGACACAGAACATTATCGTGGACAAAAGACGGAACATTATCGTGGACCAGAGACGGAACATTACCGTGAAACCGAACATTATCGTGGACCAGACACAGAACATTACCGTGGACCAGAGACAGACCATTACCGTGAAACCGAACATTATCGTGGATCAGAAACGGAACATCACCGTGAAACAGAAACACAAAATTATCGTGGACCAGAAACGGAACATTACCGTGATACAGAAACAGAACATTATCGTGGACCAAAGACGGAACATTACCGTGAAACCGAACATTATCGTGGACCAGAGATCGAACATTACCGTGGACCAGAGACAGAACATTACCGTGGACCAGAGACAGAACATTACTGTGGACCAGAGACCGAAATTTACCTTGAAATCGAACATTACCGTGGACCAGAGACAGAACATTATCGTGGACCAGAGACAGAACATTACCGTGAAACCTAAACAGAACATTATCGTGGACCAGAAACGGAACATTATCGTGAAACCGAACATTATCGTGGACCAGAGACGGAACATTACCGTGAAACAGAAACACAACATTATCGTGGACCAGAAACGGAACATTACCGTGAAACAGAAACAGAACATTATCGTGGACCAGAAACGGAACATTACCGTGAAACAGAAACAGAACATTACCGTGGACCAGAGACAGAACATTATCTTGGACCAGAGACAGAACATTACCGTGTAACCGAAACAGAACATTATCGTGGACCAGAAACGAAACATTATCGTGGACCAGAAACAGAACATTATCGTGGACCAGAGACGGAACATTATCGTGGACAAGAGACGGAACATTATCGTGGACCAGAGACAGAACATTACCGTGAAACCTAAACAGAACATTATCGTGGACCAGAGACGGAACATTATCGTGAAACCGAACATTATCGTGGACCAGAGACGGAACATTACCGTGAAACAGAAACACAACATTATTGTTGACCAGAAACGGAACATTACCGTGAAACAGAAACAGAACATTATCGTGGACCAGAGACGGAACATTACCGTGGACCAGAGACAGAACATTACCGTGAAACCGAAACAGAACATTATCGTGGACCAGAAACGGAACATTACCGTGAAACAGAAACACAAAATTATCGTGGACCAGAAATGGAACATAACCGTGAAACCGAAACAGAACATTATCGTGAACCAGAGACGGAAAATTACCGTGAAACCGAACATTATCGTGGACCAGAGATCGAACATTACCGTGGACCAGAGACAGAACATTACCTTGAAACCAAAACAGAACATTATCATGGACCAGAAACGGAACATTATCGTGGACAGGAGACAGAACATTACCGTGAAACCTAAACAGAACATTATCGTGGACCAGAAACGGAACATTACCGTGAAACAGAAACATAACATTATCGTGTACCAGAAACGGAACATTACCGTGAAACAGAAAGATAACATTATCGTGTACCAGAAACGGAACATTACTGTGAAACAGAAACACAAAATTATCGTGGACCAGAAACGGAACATTACCGTGAAACAGAAACAGAACATTATCGTGGACCAAAGACGGAACATTATCGTGGACTAGAGACGGAACATTACCGTGAAATCGAACATTATCGTGGACCAGAGACGGAACATTACCGTGAAACAGAAACAAAACATTACCGTGGACCAGAGACCGAAATATACCTTGAAATCGAACATTACCGTGGACCAGAGACAGAACATTATCGTGGACCAGAGACAGAACATTACCGTGAAACCTAAACAGAACATTATCGTGGACCAGAAACGGAACATTATCGTGAAACCGAACATTATAGTGGACCAGAGACGGAACATTACCGTGAAACAGAAACACAACATTATCGTGGACCAGAAACGGAACATTACCGTGAAACAGAAACAGAACATTATCGTGGACCAGAAACGGAACATTACCGTGAAACAGAAACAGAACATTACCGTGGACCAGAGACAGAACATTATCGTGGACCAGAGACGGAACATTATCGTGGACCAGAAACGGAACATTACCGTGAAACAGAAACAGAACATTACCGTGAAACAGAAACAGAATATTATCATGGACCAGAGACAGAACATTATCGTGGACCAGAAACAGAACATTACCGTGAAACAGAAACACAAAATTATCGTGGACCAGAAACGGAACATTACCGTCAAACAGACACAGAACATTATCGTGGACCAAAGACGGAACATTATCGTGGACCAGAGACGGAACATTACCGTGAAACCGAACATTATCGTGGACCAGACACAGAACAATACCGTGAACCAGAGACAGAACATTACCGTGAAACCGAACATTATTGTGGACAAGAAACGGAACATTACCGTGAAACAGAAACACAACATTATCGTGGACCAGAAACGGAACATTACCGTGAAACAGAAACAGAACATTATCGTGGACCAGAAACGGAACATTACCGTGAAACAGAAACAGAACATTACCGTGGACCAGAGACAGAACATTATCTTGGACAAGAGACAGAACATTACCGTGAAACCGAAACAGAACATTATCGTGGACCAGAAACGAAACATTATCGTAGACCAGAAACAGAACATTATCGTGGACCAGAGACGGAACATTATCGTGGACAAGAGACGGAACATTATCGTGGACCAGAGACAGAACATTACCGTGAAACCTAAACAGAACATTATCGTGGACCAGAGACGGAACATTATCGTGAAACCGAACATTATCGTGGACCAGAGACGGAACATTACCGTGAAACAGAAACACAACATTATTGTTGACCAGAAACGGAACATTACCGTGAAACAGAAACAGAACATTATCGTGGACCAGAGACGGAACATTACCGTGGACCAGAGACAGAACATTACCGTGAAACCGAAACAGAACATTATCGTGGACCAGAAACGGAACATTACCGTGAAACAGAAACACAAAATTATCGTGGACCAGAAATGGAACATAACCGTGAAACCGAAACAGAACATTATCGTGAACCAGAGACGGAAAATTACCGTGAAACCGAACATTATCGTGGACCAGAGATCGAACATTACCGTAGACCAGAGACAGAACATTACCTTGAAACCAAAACAGAACATTATCATGGACCAGAAACGGAACATTATCGTGGACAGGAGACAGAACATTACCGTGAAACCTAAACAGAACATTATCGTGGACCAGAAACGGAACATTACCGTGAAACAGAAACATAACATTATCGTGTACCAGAAACGGAACATTACCGTGAAACAGAAAGATAACATTATCGTGTACCAGAAACGGAACATTACTGTGAAACAGAAACACAAAATTATCGTGGACCAGAAACGGAACATTACCGTGAAACAGAAACAGAACATTATCGTGGACCAAAGACGGAACATTATCGTGGACTAGAGACGGAACATTACCGTGAAATCGAACATTATCGTGGACCAGAGACGGAACATTACCGTGAAACAGAAACAAAACATTACCGTGGACCAGAGACCGAAATTTACCTTGAAATCGAACATTACCGTGGACCAGAGACAGAACATTATCGTGGACCAGAGACAGAACATTACCGTGAAACCTAAACAGAACATTATCGTGGACCAGAAACGGAACATTATCGTGAAACCGAACATTATCGTGGACCAGAGACGGAACATTACCGTGAAACAGAAACACAACATTATCGTGGACCAGAAACGGAACATTACCGTGAAACAGAAACAGAACATTATCGTGGACCAGTAACGGAACATTACCGTGAAACAGAAACAGAACATTACCGTGGACCAGAGACAGAACATTATCGTGGACCAGAGACGGAACATTATCGTGGACCAGAAACGGAACATTACCGTGAAACAGAAACAGAACATTACCGTGAAACAGAAACAGAATATTATCATGGACCAGAGACAGAACATTATCGTGGACCAGAAACAGAACATTACCGTGAAACAGAGACACAAAATTATCGTGCACCAGAAACGGAACATTACCGTCAAACAGACACAGAACATTATCGTGGACCAAAGACGGAACATTATCGTGGACCAGAGACGGAACATTACCGTGAAACCGAACATTATCGTGGACCAGACACAGAACATTATCGTGGACCAAAGACGGAACATTATCGTGGACCAGAGACGGAACATTACCGTGAAATCGAACATTATCGTGGACCAAAGACGGAACATTATCGTGGACTAGAGACGGAACATTACCGTGAAATCGAACATTATCGTGGACCAGAGACGGAGCATTACCGTGAAACAGAAACAAAACATTACCGTGGACCAGAGACAGAACATTACCGTGAAACGGAAACAGAACATTACCGTGAAACTGAAAGAGAAGATTATCGTGGACCAGAAACGGAACATTATCATGGACCAGAGACAGAACATTACCGTGAAACGGAAACAGAACATTATCGTGGACCAGAAAAGGAACATTACCGTGAAACAGAAACACAAAATTATCGTGGACCAGAAACGGAACATTACCGTCAAAGAGACACAGAACATTATCGTGGACCAAAGACGGAACATTATCGTGGACCAGAGACGGAACATTACCGTGAAACCGAACATTACCGTGGACCAGAGACAGAACATTACCGTGAAACCGAACATTATTGTGGACCAGAAACGGAACATTACCGTCAAACAGAAACACAAAATTATCGTGGACCAGAGACGGAACATTACCGTGGACCAGAGACGGAACATTACCGTGAAACCGAAACAGAACATTATCGTGGACCAGAAACGGAACATTACCGTGAAACCTAAACAGAACATTATCGTGGACCAGAGACGGAACATTACCGTGAAACCGAACATTATCGTGGACGAGAGATCGAACATTACCGTGGACCAGAGACAGAACATTACCGTGGACCAGAGACAGAACATTACCGTGGACCAGAGACAGAACATTATCGTGGACCAGAAACGGAACATTACCGTGAAACCGAAACATAACCTTATCGTGGACCAAAGACGGAACATTATCGTGGACCAGAGACGGAACATTACCTTGAAATCAAACATTATCGTGGACCAGAGACGGAACATTACCGTGAAACAGAAACAAAACATTACTGTGGACCAGAGACAGAACATTACCGTGGACCAGAGACAGAACATTATCATCGACCAGAGACAGAACATTACCGTGAAACCGAAACAGAACATTATGGTGTACCAGAAAAGGAACATTACCGTGAAACAGAAACACAAAATTATCGTGGACCAGAAACGGAACATTACCGTCAAACAGACACAGAACATTATCGTGGACAAAAGACGGAACATTATCGTGGACCAGAGACGGAACATTACCGTGAAACCGAACATTATCGTGGACCAGACACAGAACATTACCGTGGACCAGAGACAGACCATTACCGTGAAAGCGAACATTATCGTGGACCAGAAACGGAACATCACCGTCAAACAGAAACACAAAATTATCGTGGACAAGAAACGGAACATTACCGTGATACAGAAACAGAACATTATCGTGGACCAAAGACGGAACATTACCGTGAAACCGAACATTATCGTGGACCAGAGATCGAACATTACCGTGGACCAGAGACACAACATTACCGTGGACCAGAGACAGAACATTACCGTGGACCAGAGACAGAACATTACCGTGGACCAGAGACAGAACATTACCGTGGACCAGAGACAGAACATTACCGTGGACCAGAGACCGAAATTTACCTTGAAATCGAACATTACCGTGGACCAGAGACAGAACATTATCGTGGACCAGAAACGGAACATTATCGTGAAACCGAACATTATCGTGGACCAGAGACGGAACATTACCGTGAAACAGAAACAGAACATTATCGTGGACCAGAAACGGAACATTACCGTGAAACAGAAACAGAACATTACCGTGGACCAGAGACAGAACATTACCTTGGACCAGAGACAGAACATTATCGTGGACCAGAAACAGAACATTATCGTGGACCAGAGACAGAACATTATCGTGGACCAGAGACGGAACATTATCGTGGACCAGAAACGGAACATTACCGTGAAACAGAAACAGAACATTACCGTGAAACAGAAACAGAATATTATCATGGACCAGAGACAGAACATTATCGTGGACCAGAAACAGAACATTACCGTGAAACAGAAACACAAAATTATCGTGGACCAGAAACGGAACATTACCGTCAAACAGACACAGAACATTATCGTGGACCAAAGACGGAACATTATCGTGGACCAGAGACGGAACATTACCGTGAAACCGAACATTATCGTGGACCAGACACAGAACAATACCGTGAACAAGAGACAGAACATTACCGTGAAACCGAACATTATTGTGGACAAGAAACGGAACATTACCGTGAAACAGAAACACAAAATTATCGTGGACCAGAAACGGAACATTACCGTGATACAGAAACAGAACATTATCGTTGACCAGAGACGGAACATTACCGTGAAACCGAACATTATCGTGGACCAGAGATCGAACATTACCATGGACCAGAGACACAACATTACCGTGGACAAGAGACAGAACATTACCGTGGACCAGAGACAGAACATTACCGTGGACCAGAGACAGAACATTACCGTGGACCAGAGACAGAACATTACTGTGGACCAGAGACCGAAATTTACCTTGAAACCGAACATTACCGTGGACCAGAGACAGAACATTACCATGGACCAGAGACAGAACATTACCGTGAAACAGAACATTATCATGGACCAGAAACGGAACATTACCGTGAAACAGAAACACAACATTATCGTGGACCAGAGACGGAACATTACCGTGGACCAGAGACGGAACATTACCGTGAAACCGAAACAGAACATTATCGTGGACCAGAAACGGAACATTACCGTGAAACCGAAACAGAACATTATCGTGGACCAGAGACGGAACATTACCGTGAAACAGAAACAGAACATTACCGTGAAACAGAAACAGAATATTATCATGGACCAGAGACAGAACATTATCGTGGACCAGAAACAGAACATTACCGTGAAACAGAAACACAAAATTATCGTGGACCAGAAACGGAACATTACCGTCAAACAGACACAGAACATTATCGTGGACCAAAGACGGAACATTATCGTGGACCAGAGACGGAACATTACCGTGAAACCGAACATTATCGTGGACCAGACACAGAACAATACCGTGAACAAGAGACAGAACATTACCGTGAAACCGAACATTATTGTGGACAAGAAACGGAACATTACCGTGAAACAGAAACACAAAATTATCGTGGACCAGAAACGGAACATTACCGTGATACAGAAACAGAACATTATCGTTGACCAGAGACGGAACATTACCGTGAAACCGAACATTATCGTGGACCAGAGATCGAACATTACCATGGACCAGAGACACAACATTACCGTGGACAAGAGACAGAACATTACCGTGGACCAGAGACAGAACATTACCGTGGACCAGAGACAGAACATTACCGTGGACCAGAGACAGAACATTACTGTGGACCAGAGACCGAAATTTACCTTGAAACCGAACATTACCGTGGACCAGAGACAGAACATTACCATGGACCAGAGACAGAACATTACCGTGAAACAGAACATTATCATGGACCAGAAACGGAACCTTACCGTGAAACAGAAACACAACATTATCGTGGACCAGAGACGGAACATTACCGTGGACCAGAGACGGAACATTACCGTGAAACCGAAACAGAACATTATCGTGGACCAGAAACGGAACATTACCGTGAAACCGAAACAGAACATTATCGTGGACCAGAGACGGAACATTACCGTGAAACCGAACATTATCGTGGACCAGAGATCGAACATTACCTTGGACCAGAGACAGAACATTACCGTGGACCAGAGACAGAACATTACCGTGAAACCGAAACATAACATTATCGTGGACCAAAGACGGAACATTATCGTGGACCAGAGACGGAACATTACCGTGAAATCAAACATTATCGTGGACCAGAGACGGAACATTACCGTGAAACAGAAACAAAACATTACCGTGGACCAGAGACAGAACATTACCGTGAAACGGAAACAGAACTTTACCGTGAAACTGAAACAGAACATTATCGTGGACCAGAAACGGAACATTATCATGGACCAGAGACAGAACATTACCGTGAAACCGAAACAGAACATTATCGTGTACCAGAAACGGAACATTACCGTGAAACAGAAACACAAAATTATCGTGGACCAGAACCGGAACATTACCGTCAAACAGACACAGAAAATTATCGTGGACAAAAGACGGAACATTATCGTGGACCAGAGACGGAACATTACCGTGAAACCGAACATTATCGTGGACCAGACACAGAACATTACCGTGGACAAGAGACAGACCATTACCGTGAAACCGAACATTATCGTGGACCAGAAACGGAACATTACCTTGATACAGAAACAGAACATTATCGTGGACCAAAGACGGAACATTACCGTGAAACCGAACATTATCGTGGACCAGAGATCGAACATTACCGTGGACCAGAGACACAACATTACCGTGGACCAGAGACAGAACATTACCGTGGACCAGAGACAGAACATTACCGTGGACCAGAGACAGAACATTACCGTGGACCAGAGACAGAACATTACCGTGGACCAGAGACAGAACATTACTGTGGACCAGAGACCGAAATTTACCTTGAAATCGAACATTACCGTGGACCAGAGACAGAACATTATCGTGGACCAGAGACAGAACATTACCGTGAAACCTAAACAGAACATTATCGTGGACCAGAAACGGAACATTATCGTGAAACCGAACATTATCGTGGACCAGACACAGAACAATACCGTGAACCAGAGACAGAACATTACCGTGAAACCGAACATTATCGTGGACCAGAGATCGAACATTACCATGGACCAGAGACACAACATTACCGTGGACAAGAGACAGAACATTACCGTGGACCAGAGACAGAACATTACCGTGGACCAGAGACAGAACATTACCGTGGACCAGAGACAGAACATTACTGTGGACCAGAGACCGAAATTTACCTTGAAACCGAACATTACCGTGGACCAGAGACAGAACATTACCATGGACCAGAGACAGAACATTACCGTGAAACAGAACATTATCATGGACCAGAAACGGAACATTACCGTGAAACAGAAACACAACATTATCGTGGACCAGAGACGGAACATTACCGTGGACCAGAGACGGAACATTACCGTGAAACCGAAACAGAACATTATCGTGGACCAGAAACGGAACATTACCGTGAAACCGAAACAGAACATTATCGTGGACCAGAGACGGAACATTACCGTGAAACAGAAACAGAACATTACCGTGAAACAGAAACAGAATATTATCATGGACCAGAGACAGAACATTATCGTGGACCAGAAACAGAACATTACCGTGAAACAGAAACACAAAATTATCGTGGACCAGAAACGGAACATTACCGTCAAACAGACACAGAACATTATCGTGGACCAAAGACGGAACATTATCGTGGACCAGAGACGGAACATTACCGTGAAACCGAACATTATCGTGGACCAGACACAGAACAATACCGTGAACAAGAGACAGAACATTACCGTGAAACCGAACATTATTGTGGACAAGAAACGGAACATTACCGTGAAACAGAAACACAAAATTATCGTGGACCAGAAACGGAACATTACCGTGATACAGAAACAGAACATTATCGTTGACCAGAGACGGAACATTACCGTGAAACCGAACATTATCGTGGACCAGAGATCGAACATTACCATGGACCAGAGACACAACATTACCGTGGACAAGAGACAGAACATTACCGTGGACCAGAGACAGAACATTACCGTGGACCAGAGACAGAACATTACCGTGGACCAGAGACAGAACATTACTGTGGACCAGAGACCGAAATTTACCTTGAAACCGAACATTACCGTGGACCAGAGACAGAACATTACCATGGACCAGAGACAGAACATTACCGTGAAACAGAACATTATCATGGACCAGAAACGGAACCTTACCGTGAAACAGAAACACAACATTATCGTGGACCAGAGACGGAACATTACCGTGGACCAGAGACGGAACATTACCGTGAAACCGAAACAGAACATTATCGTGGACCAGAAACGGAACATTACCGTGAAACCGAAACAGAACATTATCGTGGACCAGAGACGGAACATTACCGTGAAACCGAACATTATCGTGGACCAGAGATCGAACATTACCGTGGACCAGAGACAGAACATTACCGTGGACCAGAGACAGAACATTACCGTGAAACCGAAACATAACATTATCGTGGACCAAAGACGGAACATTATCGTGGACCAGAGACGGAACATTACCGTGAAATCAAACATTATCGTGGACCAGAGACGGAACATTACCGTGAAACAGAAACAAAACATTACCGTGGACCAGAGACAGAACATTACCGTGAAACGGAAACAGAACTTTACCGTGAAACTGAAACAGAACATTATCGTGGACCAGAAACGGAACATTATCATGGACCAGAGACAGAACATTACCGTGAAACCGAAACAGAACATTATCGTGTACCAGAAACGGAACATTACCGTGAAACAGAAACACAAAATTATCGTGGACCAGAACCGGAACATTACCGTCAAACAGACACAGAAAATTATCGTGGACAAAAGACGGAACATTATCGTGGACCAGAGACGGAACATTACCGTGAAACCGAACATTATCGTGGACCAGACACAGAACATTACCGTGGACAAGAGACAGACCATTACCGTGAAACCGAACATTATCGTGGACCAGAAACGGAACATTACCTTGATACAGAAACAGAACATTATCGTGGACCAAAGACGGAACATTACCGTGAAACCGAACATTATCGTGGACCAGAGATCGAACATTACCGTGGACCAGAGACACAACATTACCGTGGACCAGAGACAGAACATTACCGTGGACCAGAGACAGAACATTACCGTGGACCAGAGACAGAACATTACCGTGGACCAGAGACAGAACATTACCGTGGACCAGAGACAGAACATTACTGTGGACCAGAGACCGAAATTTACCTTGAAATCGAACATTACCGTGGACCAGAGACAGAACATTATCGTGGACCAGAGACAGAACATTACCGTGAAACCTAAACAGAACATTATCGTGGACCAGAAACGGAACATTATCGTGAAACCGAACATTATCGTGGACCAGACACAGAACAATACCGTGAACCAGAGACAGAACATTACCGTGAAACCGAACATTATTGTGGACAAGAAACGGAACATTACCGTGAAACAGAAACACAAATTTATCGTGGACCAGAAACGGAACATTACCGTGATACAGAAACAGAACATTATCGTTGACCAGAGACGGAACATTACCGTGAAACCGAACATTATCGTGGACCAGAGATCGAACATTACCATGGACCAGAGACACAACATTACCGTGGACAAGAGACAGAACATTACCGTGGACCAGAGACAGAACATTACCGTGGACCGGAGACAGAACATTACCGTGGACCAGAGACAGAACATTACTGTGGACCAGAGACCGAAATTTACCTTGAAACCGAACATTACCGTGGACCAGAGACAGAACATTACCATGGACCAGAGACAGAACATTACCGTGAAACAGAACATTATCATGGACCAGAAACGGAACATTACCGTGAAACAGAAACACAACATTATCGTGGACCAGAGACGGAACATTACCGTGGACCAGAGACGGAACATTACCGTGAAACCGAAAAAGAACATTATCGTGGACCAGAAACGGAACATTACCGTGAAACCGAAACAGAACATTATCGTGGACCAGAGACGGAACATTACCGTGAAACCGAACATTATCGTGGACCAGAGATCGAACATTACCGTGGACCAGAGACAGAACATTACCGTGGACCAGAGACAGAACATTACCGTGGACCAGAGACAGAACATTATCGTGGACCAGAAACGGAACATTACCGTGAAACCGAAACATAACATTATCGTGGACCAAAGACGGAACATTATCGTGGACCAGAGACGGAACATTACCGTGAAATCAAACATTATCGTGGACCAGAGACGGAACATTACCGTGAAACAGAAACAAAACATTACCGTGGACCAGAGACAGAACATTACCGTGAAACGGAAACAGAACATTACCGTGAAACTGAAACAGAACATTATCGTTGACCAGAAACGGAACATTATCATGGACCAGAGACAGAACATTACCGTGAAACCGAAACAGAACATTATCGTGTACCAGAAACGGAACATTACCGTGAAACAGAAACACAAAATTATCGTGGACCAGAACCGGAACATTACCGTCAAACAGACACAGAAAATTATCGTGGACAAAAGACGGAACATTATCGTGGACCAGAGACGGAACATTACCGTGAAACCGAACATTATCGTGGACCAGACACAGAACATTACCGTGGACCAGAGACAGACCATTACCGTGAAACCGAACATTATCGTGGACCAGAAACGGAACATCACCGTGAAACAGAAACACAAAATTATCGTGGACCAGAAACGGAACATTACCTTGATACAGAAACAGAACATTATCGTGGACCAAAGACGGAACATTACCGTGAAACCGAACATTATCGTGGACCAGAGATCGAACATTACCGTGAACCAGAGACACAACATTACCGTGGACCAGAGACAGAACATTACCGTGGACCAGAGACAGAACATTACCGTGGACCAGAGACAGAACATTACCGTGGACCAGAGACAGAACATTACCGTGGACCAGAGACAGAACATTACTGTGGACCAGAGACCGAAATTTACCTTGAAATCGAACATTACCGTGGACCAGAGACAGAACATTATCGTGGACCAGAGACAGAACATTACCGTGAAACCTAAACAGAACATTATCGTGGACCAGAAACGGAACATTATCGTGAAACCGAACATTATCGTGGACCAGAGACGGAACATTACCGTGAAACAGAAACTCAACATTATCGTGGACCAGAAACGGAACATTACCGTGAAACAGAAACAGAACATTATCGTGGACCAGAAACGGAACATTACCGTGAAACAGAAACAGAACATTACCGTGGACCAGAGACAGAACTTTACCGTGGACCAGAGACAGAACATTACCGTGAAACCGAAACAGAATATTATCGTGGACCAGAAACGGAACATTATCATGGACCAGAGACAGAACATTATCGTGGACCAGAAACAGAACATTACCATGGACCAGAGACAGAACATAACCGTGAAACCGAAACAGAACATTATCGTGAACCAGAGACGGAAAATTACCGTGAAACCGAACATTATCGTGGACCAGAGATCGAACATTACCGTGGACCAGAGACAGAACATTACCTTGAAAACAAAACAGAACATTACCGTGAAACCGAAACAGAACATTATCGTGGACCAGAAACGGAACATTATCATGGACCAGAAACGGAACATTATCGTGGACAGGAGACAGAACATTACCGTGAAACCTAAACAGAACATTATCGTGGACCAGAAACGGAACATTACAGTGAAACAGAAACATAACATTATCGTGTACCAGAAACGGAACATTACCGTGAAACAGAAAGATAACATTATCGTGTACCAGAAACGGAACATTACTGTGAAACAGAAACACAAAATTATCGTGGACCAGAAACGGAACATTACCGTGAAACAGAAACAGAACATTATCGTGGACCAAAGACGGAACATTATCGTGGACTAGAGACGGAACATTACCGTGAAATCGAACATTATCGTGGACCAAAGACGGAACATTATCGTGGACTAGAGACGGAACATTACCGTGAAATCGAACATTATCGTGGACCAGAGACGGAACATTACCGTGAAACAGAAACACAACATTATCGTGGACCAGAGACGGAACATTACCGTGGACCAGAGACGGAACATTACCGTGAAACCGAAACAGAACATTATCGTGGACCAGAAACGGAACATTACCGTGAAACCGAAACAGAACATTATCGTGGACCAGAGAAAGAACATTACCGTGAAACCGAAACAGAACATTATCGTGGACCAGAAACGGAACATTATCGTGAAACCGAACATTATCGTGGAACAGAAACACAACATTATTGTGGACCTGAAACGGAACATTACCGTGAAACAGAAACACAACATTATCGTGGACCAGAAACGGAACATTACCGTGAAACAGAAACAGAACATTAGCGTGGACAAAAGACAGAACATTACCGTGAACCAGAGACAGAACATTACCGTGAAACAGAAACACAACATTACCGTGAGACCGAAACAGAACATTATCGTGGACCAGAAACGGAACATTATCATGGACCAGAGACAGAACATTATCGTGGACCAAAGACGGAACATTATCTCGGACCAGAGACAGAACATTACCGTGGACCACAGACAGAACATTACCGTGAAACGGAACATTATCGTGGACTAGAAACGGAACATTACCGTGAAACAGAAACACAACTATATCGTGGACCTGAAACAGAACATTACCGTGGACCAGAGACATAACATTATCGTGGACCAGAGAGAGAACATTATCGTGGACCAGAGACAGAACATTATCGTGGACCAGAGACAAAACATTATCGTGGACCAGAGACGGAACATTATCGTGGACCAGAAACGGAATATTACCGTGAAACAGAAACAGAACATTACCGTGAAACAGAAACATTATATTATCATGGACCAGAAACGGAACATTACTATGAAACCGAAACAGAACATTATTGTGGACCAGAAACGAAACATTACCGTGAAACAGAAACACAACATTATCGTGGACCAGAAACGGAACATTACCGTGAAACAGAAACAGAACATTAGCGTGGACCAGAGACAGAACATTAGCTTGAAACAGAACATTACCGTGAAACAGAAACACAACATTAACGTGGACCAGAAACGGAACATTACCATGAAACAGAAACAGAACATTAGCGTGGACCAGAGACAGAACATTACCGTGAAACAGAAAATTATCATGGAACAGAAACGGAACATTACCGTGAAACAGAAACAGAACATTATCGTGGACCAGAGACGGAACATTACCGTGGACCAGAGACGGAACATTACCGTGAAACAGAAACACAACATTATCGTGGACCAGAGATCGAACATTATCGTGGACCAGAGAGAGAACATTACCGTGGACCAGAAATGGAAGATTACCGTGAAACCGAACATTATCGTGGACCAGAGACGGAACATTACCGTGAAACCGAACATTATCGTCGACCAGAAATCGAACATTATCGTGGACCAGAGACAGAACATTACCGTGGACCAGAAATGGAACATTACAGTGAAACCGAACATTACCATGGACCAGATAAGGAACATTACTGTGGACCAGAGACGGAACATTGCCGTGGACCAGAACATTACCGTGGACCAGAACATTACCGTGAAACCGAACATTATCGTGAAACCGAACATTATCATGGACCAGAGACCGAACATTACCGTGAAACCCAACATTACCGTGAAACCAAAACAGAAAATTACCGTGGACCAGAGACAGAACATTACCGTGAAACCGAAACAGAACATTATCGTGGACCAGAAACGGAACATTACCGTGAAACAGAACATTAGCGTGGACCAGTGACAGAACATTACCGTGATCCAGAGACAGAACATTACCGTGAAACAGAAACACAACATTACCGTGAAACCGAAACAGAACATTATCGTGGACCAGAAACAGAACATTATCGTGGACCAAAGACGGAACATTATCGTGGACCAGAGACAGAACATTACCGTGGACCACAGACAGAACATTACCGTGAAACCGAACATTATCATGGACCAGAGACCGAACATTACCGTGAAACCCAACATTACCGTGAAACCAAAACAGAAAATTACCGTGGACCAGAGACAGAACATTACCGTGAAACCGAAACACAACATTATCGTTGACCAAAAACGGAACATTACCGTGAAACAGAAACACAACATTATCGTTGACCAGAAACGGAACATTACCGTGAAACAGAAACAGAACATTAGCGTTGACCAGAGACAGAACATTACCGTGGACCAGAGACAGAACATTACCGTGAAACCAAAACAGAACATTATCGTGGACCAGAAACATAACATTACCGTGGACCAGAGACAGAACAATACCGTGAAACTAAAACAGAACATTATCGTGGACCAGAAACGGAACATTATCGTGGACCAGAGAAAGAACATTACCGTGAAACCGAAACAGAACATTATCGTGGACCAAAAATGGAACATTACCGTGAAACCGAACATTATCGTGGACCAGACACAGAACATTACCGTGGACCAGAGACAGAACATTACCGGGAAACCGAAACAGAACATTATCGTGTACCAGAAACGGAACATTACCGTGAAAAAGAAACACAAAATTATCGTGGACCAGAGACGGAACATTACCGTGAAACCGAACATTATCGTGGACCAGAGATCGAACATTACCGTGGACCAGAGACAGAACATTACCGTGGACCAGAGACAGAACATTTCCGTGGACCAGAGACAGAACATTACCGTGGACCAGAGACAGAACTTTACCTTGAAAACGAACATTACCGTGGACCAGAGACAGAATATTACCATGGACCAGAGACAGAACATTACCATGAAACAGAACATTATCATGGACCAGAAACGGAACATTACCGTGAAACAGAAACACAACATTATCGTGGACCAGAGACGGAACATTATCTTGGACCAGAGACAGAACATTACCGTGAAACCTAAACAGAACATTATCGTGGACCAGAAACGGAACATTATCGTGAAACGGAACATTATCGTGGACCAGAGACGGAACATTACCGTGAAACAGAAACACAACATTACCGTGGACCAGAGACAGAACATTACCGTGAAACGGAAACAGAACATTACCGTGAAACAGAAACGGAACATTACCGTGGACCAGAGACAGAACATTACCTTGAAACCAAAACAGAACATTACCGTGAAACCTAAACAGAACATTATCGTGGACCAGAAACGGAACATTATCGTGGACCAGAGACAGAACATTACCGTGAAACTGAAACAGAACATTATCGTGGACCAGAAACGGAACATTATCGTGGACCAGAGACAGAACATTATCGTGGATCAGAGACAGAACATTATCGTGGACCAGAGACGGAACATTATCGTGGACCAGAGACAGAACATTACCGTGAAACCTAAACAGAACATTATCGTTGACCAGAAACGGAACATTATCGTGAAACCGAACATTATCGTGGAACAGAAACACAACATTATTGTGGACCAGAAACGGAACATTACCGTGAAACAGAAACACAACATTACCGTGGACCAGAAACGGAACATTACCGTGAAACCGAACATTACCCTCGACCAGAGACAGAACATTACCGTGGACCAGAGACAGAACATTACCGTGAAACCGAAACAGAACATTATTGTGGACCAGAAACATAACATTACCGTGGACCAGAGACAGAACAATACCGTGAAACTAAAACAGAACATTATCGTGGACCAGAAACAGAACATTATCGTAGACCAGAGAAAGAACATTACCGTGAAACCGAAACAGAACATTATCGTGGACCAAAAATGGAACATTACCGTGAAACCGAACATTATCGTGGACCAGACACAGAACATTACCGTGGACCAGAGACAGAACATTACCGGGAAACCGAAACAGAACATTATCGTGTACCAGAAACGGAACATTACCGTGAAAAAGAAACACAAAATTATCGTGGACCAGAGACGGAACATTACCGTGAAACCGAACATTATCGTGGACCAGAGATCGAACATTACCGTGGACCAGAGACAGAACATTACCGTGGACCAGAGACAGAACATTTCCGTGGACCAGAGACAGAACATTACCGTGGACCAGAGACAGAACTTTACCTTGAAAACGAACATTACCGTGGACCAGAGACAGAATATTACCATGGACCAGAGACAGAACATTACCATGAAACAGAACATTATCATGGACCAGAGACAGAACATTACCGTGAAACCGAAACAGAACATTATTGTGGACCAAAACGGGCACATTACCGTGAAACAGAAACACAACATCGTGGACCAGAGACGGAACATTACCGTGAAACCGAACATTATCGTGGACCAGAGATCGAACATTATCGTGGACCAGAGAGAGAACATTACCGTGGACCAGAAATGGAACATTACCGTGAAAAAGAAACACAAAATTATCGTGGACCAGAGACGGAACATTACCGTGAAACCGAACATTATCGTGGACCAGAGATCGAACATTACCGTGGACCAGAGACAGAACATTACCATGGACCAGAGACAGAACATTTCCGTGGACCAGAGACAGAACATTACCGTGGACCAGAGACCGAACTTTACCTTGAAACCGAACCTTACCGTGGACCAGAGACAGAATATTACCATGGACCAGAGACAGAACATTACCATGAAACAGAACATTATCTTGAACCAGAAACAGAACATTACCGTGAAACAGAAACACAACCTTATCGTGGACCAGAGACGGAACATTATCGTGGACCAGAGACATAACATTACCGTGAAACCTAAACAGAACATTATCGTGGACCAGAAACGGAACATTATCGTGAAACCGAACATTATCGTGGACCAGAGACGGAACATTACCTTGAAACAGAAACACAACATTACCGTGGACCAGAGACAGAACATTACCGTGAAACGGAAACAGAACATTACCGTGAAACAGAAACGGAACATTATCGTGGACCAGAGACAGAACATTACCGTGAAACCGAAACAGAACATTATCGTGGACCAGAAACGGAACTTTATCGTGGACCAGAGACAGAACATTATCGTGGATCAGAGACAGAACATTATCGTGGACCAGAGACGGAACATTATCGTGGACCAGAGACAGAACATTACCGTGAAACCTAAACAGAACATTATCGTTGACCAGAAACGGAACATTATCGTGAAACCGAACATTATCGTGGAACAGAAACACAACATTATTGTGGACCTGAAACGGAACATTACCGTGAAACAGAAACACAACATTACCGTGGACCAGAGACGGAACATTACCGTGAAACCGAACATTACCCTCGACCAGAGACAGAACATTACCGTGGACCAGAGACAGAACATTACCGTGAAACCGAAACAGAACATTATCGTGGACCAGAACGGGCACATTACCGTGAAACAGAAACACAACATTATCGTGGACCAGAGACGGAACATTACCGTGAAACCGAACATTATCGTGGACCAGAGATCGAACATTATCATTGAACAGAGAGAGAACATTACTGTGGACCAGAAATGGAACATTACCGTGAAACCGAACATTATCGTGGACCAGAGACAGAACATTACCGTGAAACGGAAACAGAACATTACCGTGGACCAGAGACAGAACATTACCGTGAAACCAAAACAGAACATTATCGTGGACCAGAAACAGAACATTACCGTGGACCAGAGACAGAACAATACCGTGAAACTAAAACAGAACATTATCGTGGACCAGAAACGGAACATTATCGTGGACCAGAGAAAGAACATTACCGTGAAACCGAAACAGAACATTATCGTGGACCAAAAATGGAACATTACCGTGAAACCAAACATTATCGTGGACCAGACACAGAACATTACCGTGGACCAGAGACAGAACATTACCGGGAAACCGAAACAGAACATTATCGTGTACCAGAAACGGAACATTACCGTGAAAAAGAAACACAAAATTATCGTGGACCAGAGACGGAACATTACCGTGAAACAGAACATTATCGTGGACCAGAGATCGAACATTACCGTGGACCAGAGACAGAACATTACCGTGGACCAGAGACAGAACATTTCCGTGGACCAGAGACAGAACATTTCCGTGGACCAGAGACAGAACATTACCGTGGACCAGAGACCGAACTTTACCTTGAAACCGAACCTTACCGTGGACCAGAGACAGAATATTACCATGGACCAGAGACAGAACATTACCATGAAACAGAACATTATCTTGAACCAGAAACAGAACATTACCGTGAAACAGAAACACAACCTTATCGTGGACCAGAGACGGAACATTATCGTGGACCAGAGACATAACATTACCGTGAAACCTAAACAGAACATTATCGTGGACCAGAAACGGAACATTATCGTGAAACCGAACATTATCGTGGACCAGAGACGGAACATTACCTTGAAACAGAAACACAACATTACCGTGGACCAGAGACAGAACATTACCGTGAAACGGAAACAGAACATTACCGTGAAACAGAAACGGAACATTATCGTGGACCAGAGACAGAACATTACCGTGAAACCGAAACAGAACATTATCGTGGACCAGAAACGGAACTTTATCGTGGACCAGAGACAGAACATTATCGTGGATCAGAGACAGAACATTATCGTGGACCAGAGACGGAACATTATCGTGGACCAGAGACAGAACATTACCGTGAAACCTAAACAGAACATTATCGTTGACCAGAAACGGAACATTATCGTGAAACCGAACATTATCGTGGAACAGAAACACAACATTATTGTGGACCTGAAACGGAACATTACCGTGAAACAGAAACACAACATTACCGTGGACCAGAGACGGAACATTACCGTGAAACCGAACATTACCCTCGACCAGAGACAGAACATTACCGTGGACCAGAGACAGAACATTACCGTGAAACCGAAACAGAACATTATCGTGGACCAGAACGGGCACATTACCGTGAAACAGAAACACAACATTATCGTGGACCAGAGACGGAACATTACCGTGAAACCGAACATTATCGTGGACCAGAGATCGAACATTATCATTGAACAGAGAGAGAACATTACTGTGGACCAGAAATGGAACATTACCGTGAAACCGAACATTATCGTGGACCAGAGACAGAACATTACCGTGAAACGGAAACAGAACATTACCGTGGACCAGAGACAGAACATTACCGTGAAACCAAAACAGAACATTATCGTGGACCAGAAACAGAACATTACCGTGGACCAGAGACAGAACAATACCGTGAAACTAAAACAGAACATTATCGTGGACCAGAAACGGAACATTATCGTGGACCAGAGAAAGAACATTACCGTGAAACCGAAACAGAACATTATCGTGGACCAAAAATGGAACATTACCGTGAAACCAAACATTATCGTGGACCAGACACAGAACATTACCGTGGACCAGAGACAGAACATTACCGGGAAACCGAAACAGAACATTATCGTGTACCAGAAACGGAACATTACCGTGAAAAAGAAACACAAAATTATCGTGGACCAGAGACGGAACATTACCGTGAAACAGAACATTATCGTGGACCAGAGATCGAACATTACCGTGGACCAGAGACAGAACATTACCGTGGACCAGAGACAGAACATTTCCGTGGACCAGAGACAGAACATTACCGTGGACCAGAGACAGAACTTTACCTTGAAAACGAACATTACCGTGGACCAGAGACAGAATATTACCATGGACCAGAGACAGAACATTACCATGAAACAGAACATTATCATGGACCAGAAACGGAACATTACCGTGAAACAGAAACACAACATTATCGTGGACCAGAGACGGAACATTATCTTGGACCAGAGACAGAACATTACCGTGAAACCTAAACAGAACATTATCGTGGACCAGAAACGGAACATTATCGTGAAACCGAACATTATCGTGGACCAGAGACGGAACATTACCGTGAAACAGAAACACAACATTACCGTGGACCAGAGACAGAACATTACCGTGAAACGGAAACAGAACATTACCGTGAAACAGAAACGGAACATTACCGTGGACCAGAGACCGAACTTTACCTTGAAACCGAACCTTACCGTGGACCAGAGACAGAATATTACCATGGACCAGAGACAGAACATTACCATGAAACAGAACATTATCTTGAACCAGAAACAGAACATTACCGTGAAACCTAAACAGAACATTATCGTGGACCAGAAACGGAACATTATCGTGAAACCGAACATTATCGTGGACCAGAGACGGAACATTACCTTGAAACAGAAACACAACATTACCGTGGACCAGAGACAGAACATTACCGTGAAATGGAAACAGAACATTACCGTGAAACAGAAACGGAACATTATCGTGGACCAGAGACAGAACATTACCGTGAAACCGAAACAGAACATTATCGTGGACCAGAAACGGAACTTTATCGTGGACCAGAGACAGAACATTATCGTGGATCAGAGACAGAACATTATCGTGGACCAGAGACGGAACATTATCGTGGACCAGAGACAGAACATTACCGTGAAACCTAAACAGAACATTATCGTTGACCAGAAACGGAACATTATCGTGAAACCGAACATTATCGTGGAACAGAAACACAACATTATTGTGGACCTGAAACGGAACATTACCGTGAAACAGAAACACAACATTACCGTGGACCAGAGACGGAACATTACCGTGAAACCGAACATTACCCTCGACCAGAGACAGAACATTACCGTGGACCAGAGACAGAACATTACCGTGAAACCGAAACAGAACATTATCGTGGACCAGAACGGGCACATTACCGTGAAACAGAAACACAACATTATCGTGGACCAGAGACGGAACATTACCGTGAAACCGAACATTATCGTGGACCAGAGATCGAACATTATCATTGAACAGAGAGAGAACATTACTGTGGACCAGAAATGGAACATTACCGTGAAACCGAACATTATCGTGGACCAGAGACAGAACATTACCGTGAAACGGAAACAGAACATTACCGTGGACCAGAGACAGAACATTACCGTGAAACCAAAACAGAACATTATCGTGGACCAGAAACAGAACATTACCGTGGACCAGAGACAGAACAATACCGTGAAACTAAAACAGAACATTATCGTGGACCAGAAACGGAACATTATCGTGGACCAGAGAAAGAACATTACCGTGAAACCGAAACAGAACATTATCGTGGACCAAAAATGGAACATTACCGTGAAACCGAACATTATCGTGGACCAGACAGAGAACATTACCGTGGACCAGAGACAGAACATTACCGGGAAACCGAAACAGAACATTATCGTGTACCAGAAACGGAACATTACCGTGAAAAAGAAACACAAAATTATCGTGGACCAGAGACGGAACATTACCGTGAAACCGAACATTATCGTGGACCAGAGATCGAACATTACCGTGGACCAGAGACAGAACATTACCGTGGACCAGAGACAGAACATTTCCGTGGACCAGAGACAGAACATTACCGTGGACCAGAGACAGAACTTTACCTTGAAAACGAACATTACCGTGGACCAGAGACAGAATATTACCATGGACCAGAGACAGAACATTACCATGAAACAGAACATTATCATGGACCAGAAACGGAACATTACCGTGAAACAGAAACACAACATTATCGTGGACCAGAGACGGAACATTATCTTGGACCAGAGACAGAACATTACCGTGAAACCTAAACAGAACATTATCGTGGACCAGAAACGGAACATTATCGTGAAACCGAACATTATCGTGGACCAGAGACGGAACATTACCGTGAAACAGAAACACAACATTACCGTGGACCAGAGACAGAACATTACCGTGAAACGGAAACAGAACATTACCGTGAAACAGAAACGGAACATTACCGTGGACCAGAGACAGAACATTACCTTGAAACCAAAACAGAACATTACCGTGAAACCTAAACAGAACATTATCGTGGACCAGACACGGAACATTATCGTGGACCAGAGACAGAACATTACCGTGAAACTGAAACAGAACATTATCGTGGACCAGAAACGGAACATTATCGTGGACCAGAGACAGAACATTATCGTGGATCAGAGACAGAACATTATCGTGGAACAGAAACACAACATTATTGTGGACCAGAAACGGAACATTACCGTGAAACAGAAACACAACATTACCGTGGACCAGAAACGGAACATTACCGTGAAACCGAACATTACCCTCGACCAGAGACAGAACATTACCGTGGACCAGAGACAGAACATTACCGTGAAACCGAAACAGAACATTATTGTGGACCAAAACGGGCACATTACCGTGAAACCGAACATTATCGTGGACCAGAGATCGAACATTATCGTGGACCAGAGAGAGAACATTACATTGGACCAGAAATGGAACATTACCGTGAAAAAGAAACACAAAATTATCGTGGACCAGAGACGGAACATTACCGTGAAACCGAACATTATCGTGGACCAGAGATCGAACATTACCGTGGACCAGAGACAGAACATTACCGTGGACCAGAGACAGAATATTTCCGTGGACCAGAGACAGAACATTACCGTGGACCAGAGACAGAACTTTACCTTGAAAACGAACATTACCGTGGACCAGAGACAGAATATTACCATGGACCAGAGACAGAACATTACCATGAAACAGAACATTATCATGGACCAGAAACGGAACATTACCGTGAAACAGAAACACAACATTATCGTGGACCAGAGACGGAACATTATCTTGGACCAGAGACAGAACATTACCGTGAAACCTAAACAGAACATTATCGTGGACCAGAAACGGAACATTATCGTGAAACCGAACATTATCGTGGACCAGAGACGGAACATTACCGTGAAACAGAAACACAACATTACCGTGGACCAGAGACAGAACATTACCGTGAAACGGAAACAGAACATTACCGTGAAACAGAAACGGAACATTACCGTGGACCAGAGACAGAACATTACCTTGAAACCAAAACAGAACATTACCGTGAAACCTAAACAGAACATTATCGTGGACCAGAAACGGAACATTATCGTGGACCAGAGACAGAACATTACCGTGGACCAGAGACAGAACATTACCGTGAAACCGAAACAGAACATTATCGTGGACCAGAAACGGAACTTTATCGTGGACCAGAGACAGAACATTATCGTGGATCAGAGACAGAACATTATCGTGGACCAGAGACGGAACATTATCGTGGACCAGAGACAGAACATTACCTTGAAACCTAAACAGAACATTATCATTGACCAGAAACGGAACATTATCGTGAAACCGAACATTATCGTGGAACAGAAACACAACATTATTGTGGACCTGAAACGGAACATTACCGTGAAACAGAAACACAACATTACCGTGGACCAGAGACGGAACATTACCGTGAAACTGAACATTACCCTCGACCAGAGACAGAACATTACCGTGGACCAGAGACAGAACATTACCGTGAAACCGAAACAGAACATTATCGTGGACCAGAACGGGCACATTACCGTGAAACAGAAACACAACATTATCGTGGACCAGAGACGGAACATTACCGTGAAACCGAACATTATCGTGGACCAGAGATCGAACATTATCGTTGAACAGAGAGAGAACATTACTGTGGACCAGAAATGGAACATTACCGTGAAACCGAACATTATCGTGGACCAGAGACGGAACATTACCGTGAAACCGAACATTATCGTCGACCAGAAATCGAACATTATCGTGGACCAGAGACAGAACATTACCATGGACCAGAGACAAAACATTTCCGTGGACCAGAGACAGAACATTACCGTGGACCAGAGACCGAACTTTACCTTGAAACCGAACATTACCGTGGACCAGAGACAGAATATTACCATGGACCAGAGACAGAACATTACCATGAAACAGAACATTATCATGAACCAGAAACGGAACATTACCGTGAAACAGAAACACAACATTATCGTGGACCAGAGACGGAACATTATCGTGGACCAGAGAAAGAACATTACCGTGAAACCTAAACAGAACATTATCGTGGACCAGAAACGGAACATTATCGTGAAACCGAACATTATCCTGGACCAGAGACGGAACATTACCGTGAAACAGAAACACAACATTACCGTGGACCAGAGACAGAACATTACCGTGAAACGGAAACAGAACATTACCGTGAAACAGAAACGGAACATTACCGTGGACCAGAGACAGAACATTACCTTGAAACCAAAACAGAACATTACCGTGAAACCTAAACAGAACATTATCGTGGACCAGAAATGGAACATTATCGTGGACCAGAGACAGAACATTACCGTGAAACCGAAACAGAACATTATCGTGGACCAGAAACGGAACTTTATCGTGGACCAGAGACAGAACATTATCGTGGATCAGAGACAGAACATTATCGTGGACCAGAGACGGAACATTATCGTGGACCAGAGACAGAACATTACCGTGAAACCTAAACAGAACATTATCGTTGACCAGAAACGGAACATTATCGTGAAACCGAACATTATCGTGGAACAGAAACACAACATTATTGTGGACCTGAAACGGAACATTACCGTGAAACAGAAACACCACATTACCGTGGACCAGAGACGGAACATTACCGTGAAACCGAACATTACCCTCGACCAGAGACAGAACATTACCGTGGACCAGAGACAGAACATTACCGTGAAACCGAAACAGAACATTATCGTGGACCAGAACGGGCACATTACCGTGAAACAGAAACACAACATTATCGTGGACCAGAGACGGAACATTACCGTGAAACCGAACATTATCGTGGACCAGAGATCGAACATTATCGTTGAACAGAGAGAGAACATTACTGTGGACCAGAAATGGAACATTACCGTGAAGCCGAACATTATCGTTGACCAGAGACGGAACATTACCGTGAAACCGAACATTATCGTCGACCAGAAATCGAACATTATCTTGGACCAGAGACAGAACATTACAGTGGACCAGAAATGGAACATTACCGTGAAACCGAACATTACCATGGACCAGATACGGAACATTACTGTGGACCAGAGACGGAACATTGCCGTGGACCAGAACATTACCGTGGACAGGAACATTACCGTGAAACCGAACATTATCGTGAAACCGAACATTATCGTTGACCAGAGACGGAACATTACCGTGAAACCGAACATTATCGTCGACCAGAAATCGAACATTATCGTGGACCAGAGACAGAACATTATCGTGGAACAGAAACACAACATTATTGTGGACCAGAAACGGAACATTACCGTGAAACAGAAACACAACATTACCGTGGACCAGAAACGGAACATTACCGTGAAACCGAACATTACCCTCGACCAGAGACAGAACATTACCGTGGACCAGAGACAGAACATTACCGTGAAACCGAAACAGAACATTATTGTGGACCAGAAACATAACATTATCGTGGACCAGAGACAGAACAATACCGTGAAACTAAAACAGAACATTATCGTGGACCAGAAACGGAACATTATCGTGGACCACAGAAAGAACATTACCGTGAAACCGAAACAGAACATTATCGTGGACCAAAAATGGAACATTACCGTGAAACCGAACATTATCGTGGACCAGACACAGAACATTACCGTGGACCAGAGACAGAACATTACCGGGAAACCGAAACAGAACATTATCGTGTACCAGAAACGGAACATTACCGTGAAAAAGAAACACAAAATTATCGTGGACCAGAGACGGAACATTACCGTGGACCAGAGACAGAACATTTCCGTGGACCAGAGACAGAACATTACCGTGGACCAGAGACAGAACTTTACCTTGAAAACGAACATTACCGTGGACCAGAGACAGAATATTACCATGGACCAGAGACAGAACATTACCATGAAACAGAACATTATCATGGACCAGAGACAGAACATTACCGTGAAACCGAAACAGAACATTATTGTGGACCAAAACGGGCACATTACCGTGAAACCGAAACAGAACATTATTGTGGACCAAAACGGGCACATTACCGTGAAACAGAAACACAACATCGTGGACCAGAGACGGAACATTACCGTGAAACCGAACATTATCGTGGACCAGAGATCGAACATTATCGTGGACCAGAGAGAGAACATTACCGTGGACCAGAAATGGAACATTACCGTGAAAAAGAAACACAAAATTATCGTGGACCAGAGACGGAACATTACCGTGAAACAGAACATTATCGTGGACCAGAGATCGAACATTACCGTGGACCAGAGACAGAACATTACCATGGACCAGAGACAGAACATTTCCGTGGACCAGAGACAGAACATTACCGTGGACCAGAGACCGAACTTTACCTTGAAACCGAACCTTACCGTGGACCAGAGACAGAATATTACCATGGACCAGAGACAGAACATTACCATGAAACAGAACATTATCTTGAACCAGAAACAGAACATTACCGTGAAACAGAAACACAACCTTATCGTGGACCAGAGACGGAACATTATCGTGGACCAGAGACATAACATTACCGTGAAACCTAAACAGAACATTATCGTGGACCAGAAACGGAACATTATCGTGAAACCGAACATTATCGTGGACCAGAGACGGAACATTACCTTGAAACAGAAACACAACATTACCGTTGACCAGAGACAGAACATTACCGTGAAACGGAAACAGAACATTACCGTGAAACAGAAACGGAACATTATCGTGGACCAGAGACAGAACATTACCGTGAAACCGAAACAGAACATTATCGTGGACCAGAAACGGAACATTATCGTGGACCAGAGACAGAACATTACCGTGAAACTGAAACAGAACATTATCGTGGACCACAAACGGAACATTATCGTGGACCAGAGACAGAACATTATCGTGGATCAGAGACAGAACATTATCGTGGACCAGAGACGGAACATTATCGTGGACCAGAGACAGAACATTACCGTGAAACCTAAACAGAACATTATCGTTGACCAGAAACGGAACATTATCGTGAAACCGAACATTATCGTGGAACAGAAACACAACATTATTGTGGACCAGAAACGGAACATTACCGTGAAACCGAACATTACCCTCGACCAGAGACAGAACATTACCGTGGACCAGAGACAGAACATTACCGTGAAACCGAAACAGAACATTATTGTGGACCAAAACGGGCACATTACCGTGAAACAGAAACACAACATCGTGGACCAGAGACGGAACATTACCGTGAAACCGAACATTATCGTGGACCAGAGATCGAACATTATCGTGGACCAGAGAGAGAACATTACCGTGAACCAGAAATGGAACATTACCGTGAAAAAGAAACACAAAATTATCGTGGACCAGAGACGGAACATTACCGTGAAACCGAACATTATCGTGGACCAGAGATCGAACATTACCGTGGACCAGAGACAGAACATTACCATGAACCAGAGACAGAACATTTCCGTGGACCAGAGACAGAACATTACCGTGGACCAGAGACCGAACTTTACCTTGAAACCGAACCTTACCGTGGACCAGAGACAAAATATTACCATGGACCAGAGACAGAACATTACCATGAAACAGAACATTATCTTGAACCAGAAACAGAACATTACCGTGAAACAGAAACACAACATTATCGTGGACCAGAGACGGAACATTATCGTGGACCAGAGACAGAACATTACCGTGAAACCTAAACAGAACATTATCGTGGACCAGAAACGGAACATTATCGTGAAACCGAACATTATCGTGGACCAGAGACGGAACATTACCTTGAAACAGAAACACAACATTACCGTGGACCAGAGACAGAACATTACCGTGAAACGGAAACAGAACATTACCGTGAAACAGAAACGGAACATTACCGTGGACCAGAGACAGAACATTACCTTGAAACCAAAACAGAACATTACCGTGAAACCTAAACAGAACATTATCGTGGACCAGAAACGGAACATTATCGTGGACCAGAGACAGAACATTACCGTGAAACCGAAACAGAACATTATCGTGGACCAGAAACGGAACTTTATCGTGGACCAGAGACAGAACATTATCGTGGATCAGAGACAGAACATTATCGTGGACCAGAGACGGAACATTATCGTGGACCAGAGACAGAACATTACCTTGAAACCTAAACAGAACATTATCGTTGACCAGAAACGGAACATTATCGTGAAACCGAACATTATCGTGGAACAGAAACACAACATTATTGTGGACCTGAAACGGAACATTACCATGAAACAGAAACACAACATTACCGTGGACCAGAGACGGAACATTACCGTGAAACTGAACATTACCCTCGACCAGAGACAGAACATTACCGTGGACCAGAGACAGAACATTACCGTGAAACCGAAACAGAACATTATCGTGGACCAGAACGGGCACATTACCGTGAAACAGAAACACAACATTATCGTGGACCAGAGACGGAACATTACCGTGAAACCGAACATTATCGTGGACCAGAGATCGAACATTATCGTTGAACAGAGAGAGAACATTACTGTGGACCAGAAATGGAACATTACCGTGAAACCGAACATTATCGTGGACCAGAGACGGAACATTACCGTGAAACCGAACATTATTGTCGACCAGAAATCGAACATTATCGTAGACCAGAGACAGAACATTACCATGGACCAGAGACAGAACATTTCCGTGGACCAGAGACAGAACATTACCGTGGACCAGAGACCGAACTTTACCTTGAAACCGAACATTACCGTGGACCAGAGACAGAATATTACCATGGACCAGAGACAGAACATTACCATGAAACAGAACATTATCATGAACCAGAAACGGAACATTACCGTGAAACAGAAACACAACATTATCGTGGACCAGAGACGGAACATTATCGTGGACCAGAGGAAGAACATTACCGTGAAACCTAAACAGAACATTATCGTGGACCAGAAACGGAACATTATCGTGAAACCGAACATTATCCTGGACCAGAGACGGAACATTACCGTGAAACAGAAACACAACATTACCGTGGACCAGAGACAGAACATTACCGTGAAACGGAAACAGAACATTACCGTGAAACAGAAACGGAACATTACCGTGGACCAGAGACAGAACATTACCTTGAAACCAAAACAGAACATTACCGTGAAACCTAAACAGAACATTATCGTGGACCAGAAATGGAACATTATCGTGGACCAGAGACAGAACATTACCGTGAAACCGAAACAGAACATTATCGTGGACCAGAAACGGAACTTTATCGTGGAACAGAGACAGAACATTATCGTGGATCAGAGACAGAACATTATCGTGGACCAGAGACGGAACATTATCGTGGACCAGAGACAGAACATTACCGTGAAACCTAAACAGAACATTATCGTTGACCAGAAACGGAACATTATCGTGAAACCGAACATTATCGTGGAACAGAAACACAACATTATTGTGGACCTGAAACGGAATATTACCGTGAAACAGAAACACCACATTACCGTGGACCAGAGACGGAACATTACCGTGAAACCGAACATTACCCTCGACCAGAGACAGAACATTACCGTGGACCAGAGACAGAACATTACCGTGAAACCTAAACAGAACATTATCGTGGACCAGAACGGGCACATTACCGTGAAACAGAAACACAACATTATCGTGGACCAGAGACGGAACATTACCGTGAAACCGAACATTATCGTGGACCAGAGATCGAACATTATCGTTGAACAGAGAGAGAACATTACTGTGGACCAGAAATGGAACATTACCGTGAAGCCGAACATTATCGTTGACCAGAGACGGAACATTACCGTGAAACCGAACATTATCGTCGACCAGAAATCGAACATTATCGTGGACCAGAGACAGAACATTACAGTGGACCAGAAATGGAACATTACCGTGAAACCGAACATTACCATGGACCAGATACGGAACATTACTGTGGACCAGAGACGGAACATTGCCGTGGACCAGAACATTACCGTGGACAGGAACATTACCGTGAAACCGAACATTATCGTGAAACCGAACATTATCGTTGACCAGAGACGGAACATTACCGTGAAACCGAACATTATCGTCGACCAGAAATCGAACATTATCGTGGACCAGAGACAGAACATTATCGTGGAACAGAAACACAACATTATTGTGGACCAGAAACGGAACATTACCGTGAAACAGAAACACAACATTACCGTGGACCAGAAACGGAACATTACCGTGAAACCGAACATTACCCTCGACCAGAGACAGAACATTACCGTGGACCAGAGACAGAACATTACCGTGAAACCGAAACAGAACATTATTGTGGACCAGAAACATAACATTACCGTGGACCAGAGACAGAACAATACCGTGAAACTAAAACAGAACATTATCGTGGACCAGAAACGGAACATTATCGTGGACCAGAGAAAGAACATTACCGTGAAACCGAAACAGAACATTATCGTGGACCAAAAATGGAACATTACCGTGAAACCGAACATTATCGTGGACCAGACACAGAACATTACCGTGGACCAGAGACAGAACATTACCGGGAAACCGAAACAGAACATTATCGTGTACCAGAAACGGAACATTACCGTGAAAAAGAAACACAAAATTATCGTGGACCAGAGACGGAACATTACCGTGAAACCGAACATTATCGTGGACCAGAGATCGAACATTACCGTGGACCAGAGACAGAACATTACCGTGGACCAGAGACAGAACATTTCCGTGGACCAGAGACAGAACATTACCGTGGACCAGAGACAGAACTTTACCTTGAAAACGAACATTACCGTGGACCAGAGACAGAATATTATCATGGACCAGAGACAGAACATTACCATGAAACAGAACATTATCATGGACCAGAGACAGAACATTACCGTGAAACCGAAACAGAACATTATTGTGGACCAAAACGGGCACATTACCGTGAAACCGAAACAGAACATTATTGTGGACCAAAACGGGCACATTACCGTGAAACAGAAACACAACATTGTGGACCAGAGACGGAACATTACCGTGAAACCGAACATTATCGTGGACCAGAGATCGAACATTATCGTGGACCAGAGAGAGAACATTACCGTGGACCAGAAATGGAACATTACCGTGAAAAAGAAACACAAAATTATCGTGGACCAGAGACGGAACATTACCGTGAAACAGAACATTATCGTGGACCAGAGATCGAACATTACCGTGGACCAGAGACAGAACATTACCATGGACCAGAGACAGAACATTTCCGTGGACCAGAGACAGAACATTACCGTGGACCAGAGACCGAACTTTACCTTGAAACCGAACCTTACCGTGGACCAGAGACAGAATATTACCATGGACCAGAGACAGAACATTACCATGAAACAGAACATTATCTTGAACCAGAAACAGAACATTACCGTGAAACAGAAACACAACCTTATCGTGGACCAGAGACGGAACATTATCGTTGACCAGAGACATAACATTACCGTGAAACCTAAACAGAACATTATCGTGGACCAGAAACGGAACATTATCGTGAAACCGAACATTATCGTGGACCAGAGACGGAACATTACCTTGAAACAGAAACACAACATTACCGTTGACCAGAGACAGAACATTACCGTGAAACGGAAACAGAACATTACCGTGAAACAGAAACGGAACATTATCGTGGACCAGAGACAGAACATTACCGTGAAACCGAAACAGAACATTATCGTGGACCAGAAACGGAACATTATCGTGGACCAGAAACGGAACATTATCGTGGACCAGAGACAGAACATTACCGTGAAACTGAAACAGAACATTATCGTGGACCACAAACGGAACATTATCGCGGACCAGAGACAGAACATTATCGTGGATCAGAGACAGAACATTATCGTGGACCAGAGACGGAACATTATCGTGGACCAGAGACAGAACATTACCGTGAAACCTAAACAGAACATTATCGTTGACCAGAAACGGAACATTATCGTGAAACCGAACATTATCGTGGAACAGAAACACAACATTATTGTGGACCAGAAACGGAACATTACCGTGAAACAGAAACACAACATTACCGTGGACCAGAAACGGAACATTACCGTGAAACCGAACATTACCCTCGACCAGAGACAGAACATTACCGTGGACCAGAGACAGAACATTACCGTGAAACCGAAACAGAACATTATTGTGGACCAAAACGGGCACATTACCGTGAAACAGAAACACAACATCGTGGACCAGAGACGGAACATTACCGTGAAACCGAACATTATCGTGGACCAGAGATCGAACATTATCGTGGACCAGAGAGAGAACATTACCGTGGACCAGAAATGGAACATTACCGTGAAAAAGAAACACAAAATTATCGTGGACCAGAGACGGAACATTACCGTGAAACCGAACATTATCGTGGACCAGAGATCGAACATTACCGTGGACCAGAGACAGAACATTACCATGAACCAGAGACAGAACATTTCCGTGGACCAGAGACAGAACATTACCGTGGACCAGAGACCGAACTTTACCTTGAAACCGAACCTTACCGTGGACCAGAGACAAAATATTACCATGGACCAGAGACAGAACATTACCATGAAACAGAACATTATCTTGAACCAGAAACAGAACATTACCGTGAAACAGAAACACAACATTATCGTGGACCAGAGACGGAACATTATCGTGGACCAGAGACAGAACATTACCGTGAAACCTAAACAGAACATTATCGTGGACCAGAAACGGAACATTATCGTGAAACCGAACATTATCGTGGACCAGAGACGGAACATTACCTTGAAACAGAAACACAACATTACCGTGGACCAGAGACAGAACATTACCGTGAAACGGAAACAGAACATTACCGTGAAACAGAAACGGAACATTACCGTGGACCAGAGACAGAACATTACCTTGAAACCAAAACAGAACATTACCGTGAAACCTAAACAGAACATTATCGTGGACCAGAAACGGAACATTATCGTGGACCAGAGACAGAACATTACCGTGAAACCGAAACAGAACATTATCGTGGACCAGAAACGGAACTTTATCGTGGACCAGAGACAGAACATTATCGTGGATCAGAGACAGAACATTATCGTGGACCAGAGACGGAACATTATCGTGGACCAGAGACAGAACATTACCTTGAAACCTAAACAGAACATTATCGTTGACCAGAAACGGAACATTATCGTGAAACCGAACATTATCGTGGAACAGAAACACAACATTATTGTGGACCTGAAACGGAACATTACCGTGAAACAGAAACACAACATTACCGTGGACCAGAGACGGAACATTACCGTGAAACTGAACATTACCCTCGACCAGAGACAGAACATTACCGTGGACCAGAGACAGAACATTACCGTGAAACCGAAACAGAACATTATCGTGGACCAGAACGGGCACATTACCGTGAAACAGAAACACAACATTATCGTGGACCAGAGACGGAACATTACCGTGAAACCGAACATTATCGTGGACCAGAGATCGAACATTATCGTTGAACAGAGAGAGAACATTACTGTGGACCAGAAATGGAACATTACCGTGAAACCGAACATTATCGTGGACCAGAGACGGAACATTACCGTGAAACCGAACATTATTGTCGACCAGAAATCGAACATTATCGTAGACCAGAGACAGAACATTACCATGGACCAGAGACAGAACATTTCCGTGGACCAGAGACAGAACATTACCGTGGACCAGAGACCGAACTTTACCTTGAAACCGAACATTACCGTGGACCAGAGACAGAATATTACCATGGACCAGAGACAGAACATTACCATGAAACAGAACATTATCATGAACCAGAAACGGAACATTACCGTGAAACAGAAACACAACATTATCGTGGACCAGAGACGGAACATTATCGTGGACCAGAGGAAGAACATTACCGTGAAACCTAAACAGAACATTATCGTGGACCAGAAACGGAACATTATCGTGAAACCGAACATTATCCTGGACCAGAGACGGAACATTACCGTGAAACAGAAACACAACATTACCGTGGACCAGAGACAGAACATTACCGTGAAACGGAAACAGAACATTACCGTGAAACAGAAACGGAACATTACCGTGGACCAGAGACAGAACATTACCTTGAAACCAAAACAGAACATTACCGTGAAACCTAAACAGAACATTATCGTGGACCAGAAATGGAACATTATCGTGGACCAGAGACAGAACATTACCGTGAAACCGAAACAGAACATTATCGTGGACCAGAAACGGAACTTTATCGTGGAACAGAGACAGAACATTATCGTGGATCAGAGACAGAACATTATCGTGGACCAGAGACGGAACATTATCGTGGACCAGAGACAGAACATTACCGTGAAACCTAAACAGAACATTATCGTTGACCAGAAACGGAACATTATCGTGAAACCGAACATTATCGTGGAACAGAAACACAACATTATTGTGGACCTGAAACGGAATATTACCGTGAAACAGAAACACCACATTACCGTGGACCAGAGACGGAACATTACCGTGAAACCGAACATTACCCTCGACCAGAGACAGAACATTACCGTGGACCAGAGACAGAACATTACCGTGAAACCTAAACAGAACATTATCGTGGACCAGAACGGGCACATTACCGTGAAACAGAAACACAACATTATCGTGGACCAGAGACGGAACATTACCGTGAAACCGAACATTATCGTGGACCAGAGATCGAACATTATCGTTGAACAGAGAGAGAACATTACTGTGGACCAGAAATGGAACATTACCGTGAAGCCGAACATTATCGTTGACCAGAGACGGAACATTACCGTGAAACCGAACATTATCGTCGACCAGAAATCGAACATTATCGTGGACCAGAGACAGAACATTACCGTGGACCAGAAATGGAACATTACCGTGAAACCGAACATTACCATGGACCAGATACGGAACATTACTGTGGACCAGAGACGGAACATTGCCGTGGACCAGAACATTACCGTGGACAGGAACATTACCGTGAAACCGAACATTATCGTGAAACCGAACATTATCATGGACCAGAGACCGAACATTACCGTGAAACCCAACATTACCGTGAAACCAAACCAGAAAATTACCGTGGACCAGAGACAGAACATTACCGTGAAACCGAAACAGAACATTATCGTGGACCAGAAACGGAACATTACCGTGAAACAGAAACAAAACATTATCGTGGACCAGAAACGGAACATTACCGTGAAACAGAAACACAACATTACCGTGAAACCGAAACAGACCATTATCGTGGACCAGAAACGGAACATTATCATGGACCAGAGACAGAACATTATCGTGGACCAAAGACGGAACATTATCTCGGACCAGAGACAGAACATTACCGTGGACCACAGACAGAACATTACCGTGAAACCGAACATTATTGTGGACCAGAAACGGAACATTACCGTGAAACAGAAACACAACTATATCGTGGACCAGAAACAGAACATTACCGTGGACCAGAGACAGAACATTATCGTGGACCAGAGACAGAACATTATCGTGGACCAGAGACAGAACATTATCGTGGACCAGAGACAGAACATTATCGTGGACCAGAGACGGAACATTATCGTGGACCAGAAACGGAACATTACCGTGAAACCGAAACAGAACATTACCGTAAAACAGAAACAGAATATTATCATGGACCAGAAACGGAACATTACTATGAAACCGAAACAGAACATTATTGTGGACCAGAAACGAAACATTACCGTGAAACAGAAACACAACATTATCGCGGACCAGAAACGGAACATTACCGTGAAACAGAAACAGAACATTAGCGTGGACCAGAGACAGAACATTACCGTGAAACAGAACATTACCGTGAAACAGAAACACAACATTAACGTGGACCAGAAACGGAAAATTACCATGAAACAGAAACAGAACATTAGCGTGGACCAGAGACAGAACATTACCGTGAAACAGAAAATTATCATGGACCAGAAACGGAACTTTACCGTGAAACAGAAACACAACATTATCGTGGACCAGAGACGGAACATTACCGTGAAACCGAACATTATCGTGGACGAGAGATCGAACATTATCGTGGACCAGAGAGAGAACATTACCGTGGACCAGAAATGGAAGATTACCGTGAAACCGAACATTATCGTGGAACAGAGACGGAACATTACCGTGAAACCGAACATTATCGTCGACCAGAAATCGAACATTATCGTGGACCAGAGACAGAACATTACCGTGGACCAGAAATGGAACATTATCGTGGACCAGAGACAGAACATTATCGTGGATCAGAGACAGAACATTATCGTGGACCAGAGACGGAACATTATCGTGGACCAGAGACAGAACATTACCGTGAAACCTAAACAGAACATTATCGTTGACCAGAAACGGAACATTATCGTGAAACCGAACATTATCATGGAACAGAAACACAACATTATTGTGGACCAGAAACGGAACATTACCGTGAAACAGAAACACAACATTACCGTGGACCAGAGACGGAACATTACCGTGAAACCGAACATTACCCTCGACCAGAGAAAGAACATTACCGTGGACCAGAGACAGAACATTACCGTGAAACCGAAACAGAACATTATCGAATAGAACGGGCACATTACCGTGAAACAGAAACACAACATCGTGGACCAGAGACGGAACATTACCGTGAAACCGAACATTATTGTGGACCAGAGATCGAACATTATCGTGGACCAGAGACAGAACATTACCGTGGACCAGAAATAGAACATTACCGTGAAACCGAACATTACCATGGACCAGATACGGAACATTACTGTGGACCAGAGACGGAACATTGCCGTGGACCAGAACATTACCGTGGACCAGAACATTACCGTGAAACCGAACATTATCGTGAAACCGAACATTATTAGGACCAGAGACCGAAGATTACCGTGAAACCCAACATTACCGTGAAACCAAAACAGAAAATTACCGTGGACCAGAGACAGAACATTACCATAAAAACCGAAACAGAACATTATCGTGGACCAGAAACGGAACATTACCGTGAAACAGAAACACAACATTATCGTGGACCAGAAACGGAACATTACCGTGAAACAGAAACAGAACATTAGCGTGGACCAAAGACAGAACATTACCGTGAAACAGAAAATTATCATGGACCAGAAACGGAACATTACCGTGAAACAGAAACAGAACATTATCGTGGACCAGAGACGGAACATTACCGTGGACCAGAGACGGAACATTACCGTGAAACCGAAACAGAACATTATCGTGGACCAGAAACGGAACATTACCGTGAAACCGAAATACAACATTATCGTGGACCAGAAACGGAACATTACCGTGAAACAGAAACACAACAGTATCGTGGACCAGAAACGGAACATTACCGTGAAACAGAAACAGAACATTACCGTGGACCAGAGACAGAACATTATCTTGGACCAGAGACAGAACATTACCGTGAAACCGAAACAGAACATTATCGTGGACCAGAAACGGAACATTATCGTGGACCAGAGACAGAACATTATCGTGGACCAGAGACGGAACATTATCGTGGACCAGAGACGGAACATTATCGTGGACCAGAGACAGAACATTACCGTGAAACCTAAACAGAACATTATCGTGAACCAGAAACGGAACATTACCGTGAAACAGAAACATAACATTATCGTGTACCAGAAACGGAAGATTACCGTGAAACAGAAAGATAACATTATCGTGTACCAGAAACGGAACATTACTGTGAAACAGAAACACAAAATTATCGTGGACCAGAAACGGAACATTACCGTGAAACAGAAACAGAACATTATCGTGGACAAGAAACGGAACATTACCGTGAAACAGAAACACAAAATTATCGTGGACCAGAAACGGAACATTACCGTGAAACCGAACATTATTGTGGACCAGACACAGAACATTACCGTGGACCAGACACAGAACATTACCGTGAAACCGAACATTATTGTGGACCAGAAACGGAACACTACCGTCAAACAGAAACACAAAATTATCGTGGACCAGAAACGGAACATTACCGTGATACAGAAACAGAATATTATCGTTGACCAGAGAGGGAACATTACCGTGAAACCGAACATTATCGTGGACCAGAGATCGAACATTACCATTGACCAGAGACACAACATTACCGTGGACAAGAGACAGAACATTACCGTGAAACAGAAACACAACATTACCGTGAAACCGAAACAGAACATTATCGTGGACCAGAAACGGAACATTATCATGGACCAGAGACAGAACATTATCGTGTACCAAAGACGGAACATTATCGTGGACCAGAGACAGAACATTACCGTGGACCACAGACAGAACATTACCGTGAAACCGAACATTATCGTGGACCAGAAACGGAACATTACCGTGGACCAGAGACAGAACATTACCGTGAAACCGAACATTATCGTGGACCAGAAACGGAACATTACCGTGAAACAGAAACACAACTATATCGTGGACCAGAAACAGAACATTACCGTGGACCAGAGACAGAACATTATCGTGGACCAGAGACAGAACATTATCGTGGACCAGAGACAGAACATTATCGTGGACCAGAGACGGAACATTATCGTGGACCAGAAACGGAACATTACCGTGAAACAGAAACAGAACATTACCGTGAAACAGAAACAGAATATTATCATGGACCAGAAACGGAATATTACTGTGAAACCGAAACAGAACATTATTGTGGACCAGAAACGAAACATTACCGTGAAACAGAAACAGAACATTATCGTGGACCAGAGACGGAACATTACCGTGGACCAGAGACAGAACATTACCGTGAAACCAAAACAGAACATTATCGTGGACCAGAAACGGAACATTACCGTGAAACAGAAACACAAAATTATCGTGGACCAGAAATGGAACATAACCGTGAAACCGAAACAGACCATTATCGTGGACCAGAGACGGAAAATTAC
Source organism: Leuresthes tenuis (assembly GCF_036924035.1). NCBI lineage: Eukaryota > Metazoa > Chordata > Actinopteri > Atheriniformes > Atherinopsidae > Leuresthes > Leuresthes tenuis. Next base: position 709,935 of record NW_027325384.1, read on the forward strand.
CGTGAAACCGAACATTATCGTGGACCAGAGATCGAACATTACCGTGGACCAGAGACAGAACATTACCTTGAAACCAAAACAGAACATTATCATGGACCAGAAACGGAACATTACCGTGAAACAGAAACATAACATTATCGTGTACCAGAAACGGAACATTACCGTGAAACAGAAAGATAACATTATCGTGTACCAGAAACGGAACATTACTGTGAAACAGAAACACAAAATTATCGTGGACCAGAAACGGAACATTACCGTGAAACAGAAACAGAACATTATCGTGGACCAAAGACGGAACATTATCGTGGACTAGAGACGGAACATTACCGTGAAATCGAACATTATCGTGGACCAGAGACGGAACATTACCGTGAAACAGAAACAAAACATTACCGTGGACCAGAGACAGAACATTACCGTGAAACGGAAACAGAACATTACCGTGAAACTGAAAGAGAACATTATCGTGGACCAGAAACAGAACATTATCATGGACCAGAGACAGAACATTACCGTGAAACGGAAACAGAACATTATCGTGGACCAGAAACGGAACATTACCGTGAAACAGAAACACAAAATTATCGTGGACCAGAAACGGAACATTACCGTCAAAGAGACACAGAACATTATCGTAGACCAAAGACGGAACATTATCGTGGACCAGAGACGGAACATTACCGTGAAACCGAACATTATCGTGGACCAGACACAGAACATTACCGTGGACCAGAGACAGAACATTACCGTGAAACCGAACATTATTGTGGACCAGAAACGGAACATTACCGTCAAACAGAAACACAAAATTATCGTGGACCAGAAACGGAACATTACCGTGATACAGAAACAGAACATTATCGTTGACCAGAGAGGGAACATTACCGTGAAACCGAACATTATCGTGGACCAGAGATCGAACATTACCATGGACCAGAGACACAACATTACCGTGGACAAGAGACAGAACATTATCGTGTACCAGAAACGGAACATTACCGTGAAAAAGAAACACAAAATTATCGTGGACCAGAGACGGAACATTACCGTGAAACCGAACATTATCGTGGACCAGAGATCGAACATTACCGTGGACCAGAGACAGAACATTACCGTGGACCAGAGACAGAACATTTCCGTGGACCAGAGACAGAACATTACCGTGGACCAGAGACCGAACTTTACCTTGAAACCGAACATTACCGTGGACCAGAGACAGAATATTACCATGGACCAGACACAGAACATTACCATGAAACAGAACATTATCATGGACCAGAAACGGAACATTACCGTGAAACAGAAACACAACATTATCGTGGACCAGAGACGGAACATTATCGTGGACCAGAGACAGAACATTATCGTGAAATCTAAACAGAACATTATCGTGGACCAGAAATGGAACATTATCGTGAAACCGAACATTATCGTGGACCAGAGACGGAACATTACCGTGAAACCTAAACAGAACATTATCGTTGACCAGAAACGGAACATTATCGTGAAACGGAAACAGAACATTACCGTGAAACAGAAACGGAACATTACCGTGGACCAGAGACAGAACATTACCTTGAAAGCAAAACAGAACATTACCGTGAAACCTAAACAGAACATTATCGTGGACCAGAAACGGAACATTATCGTGGACCAGAGACAGAACATTACCGTGAAACCGAAACAGAACATTATCGTGGACCAGAAACGGAACATTATCGTGGACCAGAGACAGAACATTATCGTGGATCAGAGACAGAACATTATCGTGGACCAGAGACGGAACATTATCGTGGACCAGAGACAGAACATTACCGTGGACCACAGACAGAACATTACCGTGAAACCGAACATTATCGTGGACCAGAAACGGAACATTACCGTGGACCAGAGACAGAACATTACCGTGAAACCGAACATTATCGTGGACCAGAAACGGAACATTACCGTGAAACAGAAACACAACTATATCGTGGACCAGAAACAGAACATTACCGTGGACCAGAGACAGAACATTATCGTGGACCAGAGACAGAACATTATCGTGGACCAGAGACAGAACATTATCGTGGACCAGAGACGGAACATTATCGTGGACCAGAAACGGAACATTACCGTGAAACAGAAACAGAACATTACCGTGAAACAGAAACAGAATATTATCATGGACCAGAAACGGAATATTACTGTGAAACCGAAACAGAACATTATTGTGGACCAGAAACGAAACATTACCGTGAAACAGAAACAGAACATTATCGTGGACCAGAGACGGAACATTACCGTGGACCAGAGACAGAACATTACCGTGAAACCAAAACAGAACATTATCGTGGACCAGAAACGGAACATTACCGTGAAACAGAAACACAAAATTATCGTGGACCAGAAATGGAACATAACCGTGAAACCGAAACAGACCATTATCGTGGACCAGAGACGGAAAATTACCGTGAAACCGAACATTATCGTGGACCAGAGATCGAACATTACCGTGGACCAGAGACAGAACATTACCTTGAAACCAAAACAGAACATTATCATGGACCAGAAACGGAACATTACCGTGAAACAGAAACATAACATTATCGTGTACCAGAAACGGAACATTACCGTGAAACAGAAAGATAACATTATCGTGTACCAGAAACGGAACATTACTGTGAAACAGAAACACAAAATTATCGTGGACCAGAAACGGAACATTACCGTGAAACAGAAACAGAACATTATCGTGGACCAAAGACGGAACATTATCGTGGACTAGAGACGGAACATTACCGTGAAATCGAACATTATCGTGGACCAGAGACGGAACATTACCGTGAAACAGAAACAAAACATTACCGTGGACCAGAGACAGAACATTACCGTGAAACGGAAACAGAACATTACCGTGAAACTGAAAGAGAACATTATCGTGGACCAGAAACAGAACATTATCATGGACCAGAGACAGAACATTACCGTGAAACGGAAACAGAACATTATCGTGGACCAGAAACGGAACATTACCGTGAAACAGAAACACAAAATTATCGTGGACCAGAAACGGAACATTACCGTCAAAGAGACACAGAACATTATCGTAGACCAAAGACGGAACATTATCGTGGACCAGAGACGGAACATTACCGTGAAACCGAACATTATCGTGGACCAGACACAGAACATTACCGTGGACCAGAGACAGAACATTACCGTGAAACCGAACATTATTGTGGACCAGAAACGGAACATTACCGTCAAACAGAAACACAAAATTATCGTGGACCAGAAACGGAACATTACCGTGATACAGAAACAGAACATTATCGTTGACCAGAGAGGGAACATTACCGTGAAACCGAACATTATCGTGGACCAGAGATCGAACATTACCATGGACCAGAGACACAACATTACCGTGGACAAGAGACAGAACATTATCGTGTACCAGAAACGGAACATTACCGTGAAAAAGAAACACAAAATTATCGTGGACCAGAGACGGAACATTACCGTGAAACCGAACATTATCGTGGACCAGAGATCGAACATTACCGTGGACCAGAGACAGAACATTACCGTGGACCAGAGACAGAACATTTCCGTGGACCAGAGACAGAACATTACCGTGGACCAGAGACCGAACTTTACCTTGAAACCGAACATTACCGTGGACCAGAGACAGAATATTACCATGGACCAGACACAGAACATTACCATGAAACAGAACATTATCATGGACCAGAAACGGAACATTACCGTGAAACAGAAACACAACATTATCGTGGACCAGAGACGGAACATTATCGTGGACCAGAGACAGAACATTATCGTGAAATCTAAACAGAACATTATCGTGGACCAGAAATGGAACATTATCGTGAAACCGAACATTATCGTGGACCAGAGACGGAACATTACCGTGAAACCTAAACAGAACATTATCGTTGACCAGAAACGGAACATTATCGTGAAACGGAAACAGAACATTACCGTGAAACAGAAACGGAACATTACCGTGGACCAGAGACAGAACATTACCTTGAAAGCAAAACAGAACATTACCGTGAAACCTAAACAGAACATTATCGTGGACCAGAAACGGAACATTATCGTGGACCAGAGACAGAACATTACCGTGAAACCGAAACAGAACATTATCGTGGACCAGAAACGGAACATTATCGTGGACCAGAGACAGAACATTATCGTGGATCAGAGACAGAACATTATCGTGGACCAGAGACGGAACATTATCGTGGACCAGAGACAGAACATTACCGTGAAACCTAAACAGAACATTATCGTTGACCAGAAACGGAACATTATCGTGAAACCGAACATTATCGTGGAACAGAAACACAACATTATTGTGGACCAGAAACGGAACATTACCGTGAAACAGAAACACAACATTACCGTGGACCAGAGACGGAACATTACCGTGAAACCGAACATTACCCTCGACCAGAGAAAGAACATTACCGTGGACCAGAGACAGAACATTACCGTGAAACCGAAACAGAACATTATCGAATAGAACGGGCACATTACCGTGAAACAGAAACACAACATCGTGGACCAGAGACGGAACATTACCGTGAAACCGAACATTATTGTGGACCAGAGATCGAACATTATCGTGGACCAGAGACAGAACATTACCGTGGACCAGAAATAGAACATTACCGTGAAACCGAACATTACCATGGACCAGATACGGAACATTACTGTGGACCAGAGACGGAACATTGCCGTGGACCAGAACATTACCGTGGACCAGAACATTACCGTGAAACCGAACATTATCGTGAAACCGAACATTATTAGGACCAGAGACCGAAGATTACCGTGAAACCCAACATTACCGTGAAACCAAAACAGAAAATTACCGTGGACCAGAGACAGAACATTACCATAAAAACCGAAACAGAACATTATCGTGGACCAGAAACGGAACATTACCGTGAAACAGAAACACAACATTATCGTGGACCAGAAACGGAACATTACCGTGAAACAGAAACAGAACATTAGCGTGGACCAAAGACAGAACATTACCGTGAAACAGAAAATTATCATGGACCAGAAACGGAACATTACCGTGAAACAGAAACAGAACATTATCGTGGACCAGAGACGGAACATTACCGTGGACCAGAGACGGAACATTACCGTGAAACCGAAACAGAACATTATCGTGGACCAGAAACGGAACATTACCGTGAAACCGAAATACAACATTATCGTGGACCAGAAACGGAACATTACCGTGAAACAGAAACACAACAGTATCGTGGACCAGAAACGGAACATTACCGTGAAACAGAAACAGAACATTACCGTGGACCAGAGACAGAACATTATCTTGGACCAGAGACAGAACATTACCGTGAAACCGAAACAGAACATTATCGTGGACCAGAAACGGAACATTATCGTGGACCAGAGACAGAACATTATCGTGGACCAGAGACGGAACATTATCGTGGACCAGAGACGGAACATTATCGTGGACCAGAGACAGAACATTACCGTGAAACCTAAACAGAACATTATCGTGAACCAGAAACGGAACATTACCGTGAAACAGAAACATAACATTATCGTGTACCAGAAACGGAAGATTACCGTGAAACAGAAAGATAACATTATCGTGTACCAGAAACGGAACATTACTGTGAAACAGAAACACAAAATTATCGTGGACCAGAAACGGAACATTACCGTGAAACAGAAACAGAACATTATCGTGGACAAGAAACGGAACATTACCGTGAAACAGAAACACAAAATTATCGTGGACCAGAAACGGAACATTACCGTGAAACCGAACATTATCGTGGACCAGACACAGAACATTACCGTGGACCAGACACAGAACATTACCGTGAAACCGAACATTATTGTGGACCAGAAACGGAACACTACCGTCAAACAGAAACACAAAATTATCGTGGACCAGAAACGGAACATTACCGTGATACAGAAACAGAACATTATCGTTAACCAGAGAGGGAACATTACCGTGAAACCGAACATTATCGTGGACCAGAGATCGAACATTACCATTGACCAGAGACACAACATTACCGTGGACAAGAGACAGAACATTACCGTGAAACAGAAACACAACATTACCGTGAAACCGAAACAGAACATTATCGTGGACCAGAAACGGAACATTATCATGGACCAGAGACAGAACATTATCGTGTACCAAAGACGGAACATTATCGTGGACCAGAGACAGAACATTACCGTGGACCACAGACAGAACATTACCGTGAAACCGAACATTATCGTGGACCAGAAACGGAACATTACCGTGGACCAGAGACAGAACATTACCGTGAAACCGAACATTATCGTGGACCAGAAACGGAACATTACCGTGAAACAGAAACACAACTATATCGTGGACCAGAAACAGAACATTACCGTTGACCAGAGACAGAACATTATCGTGGACCAGAGACAGAACATTATCGTGGACCAGAGACAGAACATTATCGTGGACCAGAGACGGAACATTATCGTGGACCAGAAACGGAACATTACCGTGAAACAGAAACAGAACATTACCGTGAAACAGAAACAGAATATTATCATGGACCAGAAACGGAATATTACTGTGAAACCGAAACAGAACATTATTGTGGACCAGAAACGAAACATTACCGTGAAACAGAAACAGAACATTATCGTGGACCAGAGACGGAACATTACCGTGGACCAGAGACAGAACATTACCGTGAAACCAAAACAGAACATTATCGTGGACCAGAAACGGAACATTACCGTGAAACAGAAACACAAAATTATCGTGGACCAGAAATGGAACATAACCGTGAAACCGAAACAGACCATTATCGTGGACCAGAGACGGAAAATTACCGTGAAACCGAACATTATCGTGGACCAGAGATCGAACATTACCGTGGACCAGAGACAGAACATTACCTTGAAACCAAAACAGAACATTATCATGGACCAGAAACGGAACATTACCGTGAAACAGAAACATAACATTATCGTGTACCAGAAACGGAACATTACCGTGAAACAGAAAGATAACATTATCGTGTACCAGAAACGGAACATTACTGTGAAACAGAAACACAAAATTATCGTGGACCAGAAACGGAACATTACCGTGAAACAGAAACAGAACATTATCGTGGACCAAAGACGGAACATTATCGTGGACTAGAGACGGAACATTACCGTGAAATCGAACATTATCGTGGACCAGAGACGGAACATTACCGTGAAACAGAAACAAAACATTACCGTGGACCAGAGACAGAACATTACCGTGAAACGGAAACAGAACATTACCGTGAAACTGAAAGAGAACATTATCGTGGACCAGAAACAGAACATTATCATGGACCAGAGACAGAACATTACCGTGAAACGGAAACAGAACATTATCGTGGACCAGAAACGGAACATTACCGTGAAACAGAAACACAAAATTATCGTGGACCAGAAACGGAACATTACCGTCAAAGAGACACAGAACATTATCGTAGACCAAAGACGGAACATTATCGTGGACCAGAGACGGAACATTACCGTGAAACCGAACATTATCGTGGACCAGACACAGAACATTACCGTGGACCAGAGACAGAACATTACCGTGAAACCGAACATTATTGTGGACCAGAAACGGAACATTACCGTCAAAAAGAAACACAAAATTATCGTGGACCAGAAACGGAACATTACCGTGATACAGAAACAGAACATTATCGTTGACCAGAGAGGGAACATTACCGTGAAACCGAACATTATCGTGGACCAGAGATCGAACATTACCATGGACCAGAGACACAACATTACCGTGGACAAGAGACAGAACATTACCGTGGACCAGAGACAGAACATTACCGTGGACCAGAGACAGAACTTTACTGTGGACCAGAGACCGAAATTTACCTTGAAACCGAACATTACCGTGGACCAGAGACAGAACATTACCATGGCCCAGAGACAGAACATTACCGTGAAACAGAACATTATCATGGACCAGAAATGGAACATTACCGTGAAACAGAAACACAACATTATCGTGGACCAGAGACGGAACATTACCGTGGACCAGAGACGGAACATTACCGTGAAACCGAAATAGAACATTATCGTGGACCAGAAACGGAATGTTACCGTGAAACCGAAACAGAACATTATCGTGGACCAGAGACGGAACATTACCGTGAAACCGAACATTATCGTGGACCAGAGATCGAACATTACCGTGGACCAGAGACAGAACATTACCGTGGACGAGAGACAGAACATTACCGTGGACCAGAGACAGAACATTATCGTGGACCAGAAACAGAACATTACCGTGAAACTGAAACATAACATTATCGTGGACCAAAGACGGAACATTATCGTGGACCAGAGACGGAACATTACCGTGAAATCAAACATTATCGTGGACCAGAGACGGAACATTACCGTGAAACAGAAACAAAACATTACTGTGGACCAGACACAGAACATTACCGTGGACCAGAGACAGAACATTATCGTGGACCAGAAACGGAACATTACCGTGAAACAGAAACATAACCTTATCGTGGACCAAAGACGGAACATTATCGTGGACCAGAGACGGAACATTACCTTGAAATCAAACATTATCGTGGACCAGAGACGGAACATTACCGTGAAACAGAAACAAAACATTACCGTGGACCAGAGACAGAACAATACCGTGGACCAGAGACAGAATATTATCATGGACCAGAGAAAGAACATTACCGTGAAATCGAAACAGAACATTATCGTGTACCAGAAAAGGAACATTACCGTGAAACAGAAACAAAACATTACCGTGGACCAGAGACAGAACATTACCGTGGACCAGAGACAGAACATTATCATGGACCAGAGACAGAACATTACCGTGAAACCGAAACAGAACATTATCGTGGACCAGAGACAGAACATTACCGTGGACCAGAGACGGAACATTACCGTGAAACAGAAACACAACATTATCGTGGACCAGAGACGGAACATTACCGTGAAACCGAACATTATCGTGGACGAGAGATCGAACATTATCGTGGACCAGAGAGAGAACATTACCGTGGACCAGAAATGGAAGATTACCGTGAAACCGAACATTATCGTGGAACAGAGACGGAACATTACCGTGAAACCGAACATTATCGTCGACCAGAAATCGAACATTATCGTGGACCAGAGAAAGAAAAATTCCGTGGACCAGAAATGGAACATTAACGTGAAACCGAACATTACCATGGACCAGATACGGAACATTACTGTGGACCAGAGACGGAACATTGCCGTGGACCAGAACATTACCGTGGACCAGAACATTACCGTGAAACCGAACATTATCGTGAAACCGAACATTATCATGGACCAGAGACCGAACATTACCGTGAAACCCAACATTACCGTGAAACCAAAACAGAAAATTACCGTGGACCAGAGACAGAACATTACCGTGAAACCGAAACAGAACATTATCGTGGACCAGAAACGGAACATTACCGTGAAACAGAAACAGAACATTAGCGTGGACCAGAGACAGAACATTACCGTGAACCAGAAACAGAACATTACCGTGAAACAGAAACACAACATTACCGTGAAACCGAAACAGAACATTATCGTGGACCAGAAATGGAACATTATCATGGACCAGAGACAGAACATTATTGTGGACCAAAGACGGAACATTATCGTGGACCAGAGACCGAACATTACCGTGAAACCCAAAATTACCGTGAAACCAAAACAGAAAATTACCGTGGACCAGAGACAGAACATTACCGTGAAACCGAAACACAACATTATCGTTGACCAAAAACGGAACATTACCGTGAAACAGAAACACAACATTATCGTTGACCAGAAACGGAACATTACCGTGAAACAGAAACAGAACATTAGCGTTGACCAGAGACAGAACATTACCGTGAACCAGAGTCAGAACATTACCGTGAAACAGAAACACAACATTACCGTGGACCAGAGACAGAACATTACCGTGAAACGGAAACAGAACATTACCGTGAAACCGAAACAGAACATTATCGTGGACCAGAAACGGAAAATTATCATGGACCAGAGACAGAACATTATCGTGGACCTAAGATGGAACATTATCGTGGACCAGAGACGGAACATTACCGTGAAACTGAACATTATCGTGGACCAGACACAGAACATTACCGTGGACCAGAGACAGAACAATACCGTGAAACTAAAACAGAACATTATCGTGGACCAGAAACGGAACATTATCGTGGACCAGAGAAAGAACATTACCGTGAAACCGAAACCGAAAATTATCGTGGACCAAAAACGGAACATTACCGTGAAACCGAACATTATCGTGGACCAGATACAGAACATTACCGGGAAACCGAAACAGAACATTATCGTGTACCAGAAACGGAACATTACCGTGAAAAAGAAACACAAAATTATCGTGGACCAGAGACGGAACATTACCGTGAAACCGAACATTATCGTGGACCAGAGATCGAACATTACCGTGGACCAGAGACAGAACATTACCGTGGACCAGAGACAGAACATTTCCGTGGACCAGAGACAGAACATTACCGTGGACCAGAGACCGAACTTTACCTTGAAACCGAACATTACCGTGGACCAGAGACAGAATATTACCATGGACCAGAGACAGAACATTACCATGAAACAGAACATTATCATGGACCAGAAACGGAACATTACCGTGAAACAGAAACACAACATTATCGTGGACCAGAGACGGAACATTATCGTGGACCAGAGACAGAACATTACCGTGAAACCTAAACAGAACATTATCGTGGACCAGAAATGGAACATTATCGTGAAACCGAACATTATCGTGGACCAGAGACGGAACATTACCGTGAAACCTAAACAGAACATTATCGTTGACCAGAAACGGAACATTATCGTGAAACGGAAACAGAACATTACCGTGAAACAGAAACGGAACATTACCGTGGACCAGAGACAGAACATTACCTTGAAACCAAAACAGAACATTACCGTGAAACCTAAACAGAACATTATCGTGGACCAGAAACGGAACATTATCGTGGACCAGAGACAGAACATTACCGTGAAACCGAAACAGAACATTATCGTGGACCAGAAACGGAACATTATCGTGGACCAGAGACAGAACATTATCGTGGATCAGAGACAGAACATTATCGTGAAACCTAAACAGAACATTATCGTTGACCAGAAACGGAACATTATCGTGAAACCGAACATTATCGTGGAACAGAAACACAACATTACCGTGGACCAGAGACGGAACATTACCGTGAAACCGAACATTACCCTCGACCAGAGACAGAACATTACCGTGGACCAGAGACAGAACATTACCGTGAAACCGAAACAGAACATTATCGACTAGAACGGGCACATTACCGTGAAACAGAAACACAACATCGTGGCCCAGAGACGGAACATTACCGTGAAACCGAACATTATTGTGGACCAGAGATCGAACATTATCGTGGACCAGAGACAGAACATTACCGTGGACCAGAAATAGAACATTACCGTGAAACCGAACATTACCATGGACCAGATACGGAACATTACTGTGGACCAGAGACGGAACATTGCCGTGGACCAGAACATTACCGTGGACCAGAACATTACCGTGAAACCGAACATTATCGTGAAACCGAACATTATTAGGACCAGAGACCGAACATTACCGTGAAACCCAACATTACCGTGAAACCAAAACAGAAAATTACCGTGGACCAGAGACAGAACATTACCATAAAAACCGAAACAGAACATTATCGTGGACCAGAAACGGAACATTACCGTGAAACAGAAACACAACATTATCGTGGACCAGAAACGGAACATTACCGTGAAACAGAAACAGAACATTAGCGTGGACCAGAGACAGAACATTACCGTGAACCAGAGACAGAACATTACCGTGAAACAGAAACACAACATTACCGTGAAACCGAAACAGAACATTATCGTGGACCAGAAACGGAACATTATCATGGACCAGAGACAGAACATTATCGTGGACCAAAGACGGAACATTATCGTGGACCAGAGACAGAACATTACCGTGGACCACAGACAGAACATTACCGTGAAACCGAACATTATCGTGGACCAGAAAAGGAACATTACCGTGAAACAGAAACAAAAATATATCGTGGACCAGAAACAGAACATTACCGTGGACCAGAGACAGAACATTATCGTGGACCAGAGACAGAATATTATCGTGTACCAGAGACAGAACATTATCGTGGACCAGAGACGGAACATTATCGTGGACCAGAAACGGAACATTACCGTGAAACAGAAACAGAACATTACCGTGAAACAGAAACAGAACATTATTGTGGACCAGAAACGAAACATTACCGTGAAACAGAAACACAACATTATCGTGGACCAGAAACGGAACATTACCGTGAAACAGAAACAGAACATTAGCGTGGACAAGAGACAGAACATTACCGTGAAACAGAACATTACCGTGAAACAGAACATTACCGTGAAACAGAAACACAACATTAACGTGAAACAGAAACAGAACATTAGCGTGGACCAGAGACAGAACATTACCGTGAAACAGAAAATTATCATGGACCAGAAACGGAACATTACCGTGAAACAGAAACAGAACATTATCGTGGACCAGAGACGGAACATTACCGTGGACCAGAGACGGAACATTACCGTGAAACCGAAACAGAACATTATCGTGGACCAGAAACGGAACATTACCGTGAAACCGAAATAGAACATTATCGTGGACCAGAAACGGAACATTACCGTGAAACAGAAACACAACATTATCGTGGACCAGAAACGGAACATTACCGTGAAACAGAAACACAACATCGTGGCCCAGAGACGGAACATTACCGTGAAACCGAACATTATTGTGGACCAGAGATCGAACATTATCGTGGACCAGAGACAGAACATTACCGTGGACCAGAAATAGAACATTACCGTGAAACCGAACATTACCATGGACCAGATACGGAACATTACTGTGGACCAGAGACGGAACATTGCCGTGGACCAGAACATTACCGTGGACCAGAACATTACCGTGAAACCGAACATTATCGTGAAACCGAACATTATTAGGACCAGAGACCGAACATTACCGTGAAACCCAACATTACCGTGAAACCAAAACAGAAAATTACCGTGGACCAGAGACAGAACATTACCATAAAAACCGAAACAGAACATTATCGTGGACCAGAAACGGAACATTACCGTGAAACAGAAACACAACATTATCGTGGACCAGAAACGGAACATTACCGTGAAACAGAAACAGAACATTAGCGTGGACCAGAGACAGAACATTACCGTGAACCAGAGACAGAACATTACCGTGAAACAGAAACACAACATTACCGTGAAACCGAAACAGAACATTATCGTGGACCAGAAACGGAACATTATCATGGACCAGAGACAGAACATTATCGTGGACCAAAGACGGAACATTATCGTGGACCAGAGACAGAACATTACCGTGGACCACAGACAGAACATTACCGTGAAACCGAACATTATCGTGGACCAGAAAAGGAACATTACCGTGAAACAGAAACACAAATATATCGTGGACCAGAAACAGAACATTACCGTGGACCAGAGACAGAACATTATCGTGGACCAGAGACAGAATATTATCGTGTACCAGAGACAGAACATTATCGTGGACCAGAGACGGAACATTATCGTGGACCAGAAACGGAACATTACCGTGAAACAGAAACAGAACATTACCGTGAAACAGAAACAGAACATTATTGTGGACCAGAAACGAAACATTACCGTGAAACAGAAACACAACATTATCGTGGACCAGAAACGGAACATTACCGTGAAACAGAAACAGAACATTAGCGTGGACAAGAGACAGAACATTACCGTGAAACAGAACATTACCGTGAAACAGAACATTACCGTGAAACAGAAACACAACATTAACGTGAAACAGAAACAGAACATTAGCGTGGACCAGAGACAGAACATTACCGTGAAACAGAAAATTATCATGGACCAGAAACGGAACATTACCGTGAAACAGAAACAGAACATTATCGTGGACCAGAGACGGAACATTACCGTGGACCAGAGACGGAACATTACCGTGAAACCGAAACAGAACATTATCGTGGACCAGAAACGGAACATTACCGTGAAACCGAAATAGAACATTATCGTGGACCAGAAACGGAACATTACCGTGAAACAGAAACACAACATTATCGTGGACCAGAAACGGAACATTACCGTGAAACAGAAACAGAACATTACCGTGGACCAGAGACAGAACATTATCGTGGACCAGAAACGGAACATTATCGTGGACCAGAGACAGAACATTATCGTGGACCAGAGACGGAACATTATCGTGGACCAGAGACGGAACATTATCGTGGACCAGAGACAGAACATTACCGTGAAACCGAAACAGAACATTATCGTGGACCAGAAACGGAACATTATCGTGGACCAGAGACAGAACATTATCGTGGACCAGAGACGGAACATTATCGTGGACCAGAGACGGAACATTATCGTGGACCAGAGACAGAACATTACCGTGAAACCTAAACAGAACATTATCGTGGACCAGAGACGGAACATTATCGTTAAACCGAACATTATCGTGGACCAGAGACGGAACATTACCGTGAAACAGAAACACAACATTATTGTTGACCAGAAACTGAACATTACCGTGAAACAGAAACAGAACATTATCGTGGACAAGAGACGGAACATTACCGTGGACCAGAGACAGAACATTACCGTGAAACCGAAACAGAACATTATTGTGGACCAGAAACGGAACATTACCGTGAAACAGAAATACAAAATTATCGTGGACCAGAAATGGAACATAACCGTGAAACCGAAACAGAACATTATCGTGGACCAGAGACGGAAAATTACCGTGAAACCGAACATTATCGTGGACCAGAGATCGAACATTACCGTGGACCAGAGACGGAACATTACCTTGAAACCAAAACAGAACATTATCATGGACCAGAAACGGAACATTATCGTGGACCAGAGACAGAACATTACCGTGAAAGCTAAACAGAACATTATCGTGGACCAGAAACGGAACATTACCGTGAAACAGAAACATAACATTATCGTGTACCAGAAACAGAAGATTACCGTGAAACAGAAAGATAACATTATCGTGTACCAGAAACGGAACATTACTGTGAAACAGAAACACAAAATTATCGTGGACCAGAAACGGAACATTACCGTGAAACAGAAACAGAACATTATCGTGGACAAGAAACGGAACATTACCGTGAAACAGAAACACAAAATTATCGTGGACCAGAAACGGAACATTACCGTGAAACCGAACATTATCGTGGACCAGACACAGAACATTACCGTGAACCAGACACAGAACATTACCGTGAAACCGAACATTATTGTGGACCAGAAACGGAACACTACCGTCAAACAGAAGCACAAAATTATCGTGGACCAGAAACGGAACATTACCGTGAAAAAGAAACACAAAATTATCGTTGACCAGAGACGGAACATTACCGTGAAACCGAACATTATCGTGGACCAGAGATCGAACATTACCGTGGACCAGAGACAGAACATTACCGTGGACCAGAGACAGAACATTTCCGTGGACCAGAGACAGAACATTACCGTGGACCAGAGACCGAACTTTACCTTGAAACCGAACATTACCGTGGACCAGAGACAGAATATTACCATGGACCAGAGACAGAACATTACCATGAAACAGAACATTATCATGGACCAGAAACGGAACATTACCGTGAAACAGAAACACAACATTATCGTGGACCAGAGACGGAACATTATCGTGGACCAGAGACAGAACATTACCGTGAAACCTAAACAGAACATTATCGTGAACCAGAAATGGAACATTATCGTGAAACCGAACATTATCGTGGACCAGAGACGGAACATTACCGTGAAACCTAAACAGAACATTATCGTTGACCAGAAACGGAACATTATCGTGAAACGGAAACAGAACATTACCGTGAAACAGAAACGGAACATTACCGTGGACCAGAGACAGAACATTACCGTGAAACAGAAAATTATCATGGACCAGAAACGGAACATTACCGTGAAACAGAAACAGAACATTATCGTGGACCAGAGACGGAACATTACCGTGGACCAGAGACGGAACATTACCGTGAAACCGAAACAGAACATTATCGTGGACCAGAAACGGAACATTACCGTGAAACCGAAATAGAACATTATCGTGGACCAGAAACGGAACATTACCGTGAAACAGAAACACAACATTATCGTGGACCAGAAACGGAACATTACCGTGAAACAGAAACAGAACATTACCGTGGACCAGAGACAGAACATTATCGTGGACCAGAAACGGAACATTATCGTGGACCAGAGACAGAACATTATCGTGGACCAGAGACGGAACATTATCGTGGACCAGAGACGGAACATTATCGTGGACCAGAGACAGAACATTACCGTGAAACCGAAACAGAACATTATCGTGGACCAGAAACGGAACATTATCGTGGACCAGAGACAGAACATTATCGTGGACCAGAGACGGAACATTATCGTGGACCAGAGACGGAACATTATCGTGGACCAGAGACAGAACATTACCGTGAAACCTAAACAGAACATTATCGTGGACCAGAGACGGAACATTATCGTTAAACCGAACATTATCGTGGACCAGAGACGGAACATTACCGTGAAACAGAAACACAACATTATTGTTGACCAGAAACTGAACATTACCGTGAAACAGAAACAGAACATTATCGTGGACAAGAGACGGAACATTACCGTGGACCAGAGACAGAACATTACCGTGAAACCGAAACAGAACATTATTGTGGACCAGAAACGGAACATTACCGTGAAACAGAAATACAAAATTATCGTGGACCAGAAATGGAACATAACCGTGAAACCGAAACAGAACATTATCGTGGACCAGAGACGGAAAATTACCGTGAAACCGAACATTATCGTGGACCAGAGATCGAACATTACCGTGGACCAGAGACGGAACATTACCTTGAAACCAAAACAGAACATTATCATGGACCAGAAACGGAACATTATCGTGGACCAGAGACAGAACATTACCGTGAAAGCTAAACAGAACATTATCGTGGACCAGAAACGGAACATTACCGTGAAACAGAAACATAACATTATCGTGTACCAGAAACAGAAGATTACCGTGAAACAGAAAGATAACATTATCGTGTACCAGAAACGGAACATTACTGTGAAACAGAAACACAAAATTATCGTGGACCAGAAACGGAACATTACCGTGAAACAGAAACAGAACATTATCGTGGACAAGAAACGGAACATTACCGTGAAACAGAAACACAAAATTATCGTGGACCAGAAACGGAACATTACCGTGAAACCGAACATTATCGTGGACCAGACACAGAACATTACCGTGAACCAGACACAGAACATTACCGTGAAACCGAACATTATTGTGGACCAGAAACGGAACACTACCGTCAAACAGAAGCACAAAATTATCGTGGACCAGAAACGGAACATTACCGTGAAAAAGAAACACAAAATTATCGTTGACCAGAGACGGAACATTACCGTGAAACCGAACATTATCGTGGACCAGAGATCGAACATTACCGTGGACCAGAGACAGAACATTACCGTGGACCAGAGACAGAACATTTCCGTGGACCAGAGACAGAACATTACCGTGGACCAGAGACCGAACTTTACCTTGAAACCGAACATTACCGTGGACCAGAGACAGAATATTACCATGGACCAGAGACAGAACATTACCATGAAACAGAACATTATCATGGACCAGAAACGGAACATTACCGTGAAACAGAAACACAACATTATCGTGGACCAGAGACGGAACATTATCGTGGACCAGAGACAGAACATTACCGTGAAACCTAAACAGAACATTATCGTGAACCAGAAATGGAACATTATCGTGAAACCGAACATTATCGTGGACCAGAGACGGAACATTACCGTGAAACCTAAACAGAACATTATCGTTGACCAGAAACGGAACATTATCGTGAAACGGAAACAGAACATTACCGTGAAACAGAAACGGAACATTACCGTGGACCAGAGACAGAACATTACCTTGAAACCAAAACAGAACATTACCGTGAAACCTAAACAGAACATTATCGTGGACCAGAAACGGAACATTATCGTGGACCAGAGACAGAACATTACCGTGAAACCGAAACAGAACATTATCGTGGACCAAAAACGGAACATTATCGTGGACCAGAGACAGAACATTATCGTGGATCAGAGACAGAACATTATCGTGAAACCTAAACAGAACATTATCGTTGACCAGAAACGGAACATTATCGTGAAACCGAACATTATCGTGGAACAGAAACACAACATTATTGTGGACCAGAAACGGAACATTACCGTGAAACAGAAACACAACATTACCGTGGACCAGAGACGGAACATTACCGTGAAACCGAACATTACCCTCGACCAGAGACAGAACATTACCGTGGACCAGAGACAGAACATTACCGTGAAACCGAAACAGAACATTATCGACTAGAACGGGCACATTACCGTGAAACAGAAACACAACATCGTGGCCCAGAGACGGAACATTACCGTGAAACCGAACATTATTGTGGACCAGAGATCGAACATTATCGTGGACCAGAGACAGAACATTACCGTGGACCAGAAATAGAACATTACCGTGAAACCGAACATTACCATGGACCAGATACGGAACATTACTGTGGACCAGAGACGGAACATTGCCGTGGACCAGAACATTACCGTGGACCAGAACATTACCGTGAAACCGAACATTATCGTGAAACCGAACATTATTAGGACCAGAGACCGAACATTACCGTGAAACCCAACATTACCGTGAAACCAAAACAGAAAATTACCGTGGACCAGAGACAGAACATTACCATAAAAACCGAAACAGAACATTATCGTGGACCAGAAACGGAACATTACCGTGAAACAGAAACACAACATTATCGTGGACCAGAAACGGAACATTACCGTGAAACAGAAACAGAACATTAGCGTGGACCAGAGACAGAACATTACCGTGAACCAGAGACAGAACATTACCGTGAAACAGAAACACAACATTACCGTGAAACCGAAACAGAACATTATCGTGGACCAGAAACGGAACATTATCATGGACCAGAGACAGAACATTATCGTCGACCAAAGACGGAACATTATCGTGGACCAGAGACAGAACATTACCGTGGACCACAGACAGAACATTACCGTGAAACCGAACATTATCGTGGACCAGAAACGGAACATTACCGTGAAACAGAAACACAAATATATCGTGGACCAGAAACAGAACATTACCGTGGACCAGAGACAGAACATTATCGTGGACCAGAGACAGAATATTATCGTGTACCAGAGACAGAACATTATCGTGGACCAGAGACGGAACATTATCGTGGACCAGAAACGGAACATTACCGTGAAACAGAAACAGAACATTACCGTGAAACCGAAACAGAACATTATTGTGGACCAGAAACGAAACATTACCGTGAAACAGAAACACAACATTATCGTGGACCAGAAACGGAACATTACCGTGAAACAGAAACAGAACATTAGCGTGGACAAGAGACAGAACATTACCGTGAAACAGAACATTACCGTGAAACAGAAACACAACATTAACGTGGACCAGAAACGGAACATTACCGTGAAACAGAAACAGAACATTAGCGTGGACCAGAGACAGAACATTACCGTGAAACAGAAAATTATCATGGACCAGAAACGGAACATTACCGTGAAACAGAAACAGAACATTATCGTGGACCAGAGACGGAACATTACCGTGAAACCGAAACAGAACATTATCGTGGACCAGAAACGGAACATTACCGTGAAACCGAAATAGAACATTATCGTGGACCAGAAACGGAACATTACCCTGAAACAGAAACACAACATTATCGTGGACCAGAAACGGAACATTACCGTGAAACAGAAACAGAACATTACCGTGGACCAGAGACAGAACATTATCTTGGACCAGAGACAGAACATTACCGTGAAACCGAAACAGAACATTATCGTGGACCAGAAACGGAACATTATCGTGGACCAGAGACAGAACATTATCGTGGACCAGAGACGGAACATTATCGTGGACCAGAGACGGAACATTATCGTGGACCAGAGACAGAACATTACCGTGAAACCTAAACAGAACATTATCGTGGACCAGAGACGGAACATTATCGTTAAACCGAACATTATCGTGGACCAGAGACGGAACATTACCGTGAAACAGAAACACAACATTATTGTTGACCAGAAACTGAACATTACCGTGAAACAGAAACAGAACATTATCGTGGACCAGAGACGGAACATTACCGTGGACCAGAGACAGAACATTACCGTGAAACCGAAACAGAACATTATCGTGGACCAGAAACGGAACATTACCGTGAAACAGAAATACAAAATTATCGTGGACCAGAAATGGAACATAACCGTGAAACCGAAACAGAACATTATCGTGGACCAGAGACGGAAAATTACCGTGAAACCGAACATTATCGTGGACCAGAGATCGAACATTACCGTGGACCAGAGACGGAACATTACCTTGAAACCAAAACAGAACATTATCATGGACCAGAAACGGAACATTATCGTGGACCAGAGACAGAACATTACCGTGAAAGCTAAACAGAACATTATCGTGGACCAGAAACGGAACATTACCGTGAAACAGAAACATAACATTATCGTGTACCAGAAACGGAAGATTACCGTGAAACAGAAAGATAACATTATCGTGTACCAGAAACGGAACATTACTGTGAAACAGAAACACAAAATTATCGTGGACCAGAAACGGAACATTACCGTGAAACAGAAACAGAACATTATCGTGGACAAGAAACGGAACATTACCGTGAAACAGAAACACAAAATTATCGTGGACCAGAAACGGAACATTACCGTGAAACCGAACATTATCGTGGACCAGACACAGAACATTACCGTGAACCAGACACAGAACATTACCGTGAAACCGAACATTATTGTGGACCAGAAACGGAACACTACCGTCAAACAGAAACACAAAATTATCGTGGACCAGAAACGGAACATTACCGTGATACAGAAACAGAACATTATCGTTGACCAGAGAGGGAACATTACCGTGAAACCGAACATTATCGTGGACCAGAGATCGAACATTACCATTGACCAGAGACACAACATTACCGTGGACAAGAGACAGAACATTACCGTGAAACAGAAACACAACATTACCGTGAAACCGAAACAGAACATTATCGTGGACCAGAAACGGAACATTATCATGGACCAGAGACAGAACATTATCGTGGACCAAAGACGGAACATTATCGTGGACCAGAGACAGAACATTACCGTGGACCACAGACAGAACATTACCGTGAAACCGAACATTATCGTGGACCAGAAACGGAACATTACCGTGGACCAGAGACAGAACATTACCGTGAAACCGAACATTATCGTGGACCAGAAACGGAACATTACCGTGAAACAGAAACACAACTATATCGTGGACCAGAAACAGAACATTACCGTGGACCAGAGACAGAACATTATCGTGGACCAGAGACAGAACATTATCGTGGACCAGAGACAGAACATTATCGTGGACCAGAGACGGAACATTATCGTGGACCAGAAACGGAACATTACCGTGAAACAGAAACAGAACATTACCGTGAAACAGAAACAGAATATTATCATGGACCAGAAACGGAACATTACTGTGAAACCGAAACAGAACATTATTGTGGACCAGAAACGAAACATTACCGTGAAACAGAAACAGAACATTATCGTGGACCAGAGACGGAACATTACCGTGGACCAGAGACAGAACATTACCGTGAAACCGAAACAGAACATTATCGTGGACCAGAAACGGAACATTACCGTGAAACAGAAACACAAAATTATCGTGGACCAGAAATGGAACATAACCGTGAAACCGAAACAGACCATTATCGTGGACCAGAGACGGAAAATTACCGTGAAACCGAACATTATCGTGGACCAGAGATCGAACATTACCGTGGACCAGAGACAGAACATTACCTTGAAACCAAAACAGAACATTATCATGGACCAGAAACGGAACATTATCGTGGACCAGAGACAGAACATTACCGTGAAACCTAAACAGAACATTATCGTGGACCAGAAACGGAACATTACCGTGAAACAGAAACATAACATTATCGTGTACCAGAAACGGAACATTACCGTGAAACAGAAAGATAACATTATCGTGTACCAGAAACGGAACATTACTGTGAAACAGAAACACAAAATTATCGTGGACCAGAAACGCAACATTACCGTGAAACAGAAACAGAACATTATCGTGGACCAAAGACGGAACATTATCGTGGACTAGAGACGGAACATTACCGTGAAATCGAACATTATCGTGGACCAGAGACGGAACATTACCGTGAAACAGAAACAAAACATTACCGTGGACCAGAGACAGAACATTACCGTGAAACGGAAACAGAACATTACCGTGAAACTGAAAGAGAACATTATCGTGGACCAGAAACAGAACATTATCATGGACCAGAGACAGAACATTACCGTGAAACGGAAACAGAACATTATCGTGGACCAGAAACGGAACATTACCGTGAAACAGAAACACAAAATTATCGTGGACCAGAAACGGAACATTACCGTCAAAGAGACACAGAACATTATCGTAGACCAAAGACGGAACATTATCGTGGACCAGAGACGGAACATTACCGTGAAACCGAACATTATCGTGGACCAGACACAGAACATTACCGTGGACCAGAGACAGAACATTACCGTGAAACCGAACATTATTGTGGACCACAAACGGAACATTACCGTCAAACAGAAACACAAAATTATCGTGGACCAGAAACGGAACATTACCGTGATACAGAAACAGAACATTATCGTTGACCAGAGAGGGAACATTACCGTGAAACCGAACATTATCGTGGACCAGAGATCGAACATTACCATGGACCAGAGACACAACATTACCGTGGACAAGAGACAGAACATTACCGTGGACCAGAGACAGAACATTACCGTGGACCAGAGACAGAACTTTACTGTGGACCAGAGACCGAAATTTACCTTGAAACCGAACATTACCGTGGACCAGAGACAGAACATTACCATGGACCAGAGACAGAACATTACCGTGAAACAGAACATTATCATGGACCAGAAACGGAACATTACCGTGAAACAGAAACACAACATTATCGTGGACCAGAGACGGAACATTACCGTGGACCAGAGACGGAACATTACCGTGAAACCGAAACAGAACATTATCGTGGACCAGAAACGGAACATTACCGTGAAACCGAAACAGAACATTATCGTGGACCAGAGACGGAACATTGCCGTGAAACCGAACATTATCGTGGACGAGAGACAGAACATTACCGTGGACCAGAGACAGAACATTATCGTGGACCAGAAACAGAACATTACCGTGAAACTGAAACATAACATTATCGTGGACCAAAGACGGAACATTATCGTGGACCAGAGACGGAACATTACCGTGAAATCAAACATTATCGTGGACCAGAGACGGAACATTACCGTGAAACAGAAACAAAACATTACTGTGGACCAGACACAGAACATTACCGTGGACCAGAGACAGAACATTATCGTGGACCAGAAACGGAACATTACCGTGAAACCGAAACATAACCTTATCGTGGACCAAAGACGGAACATTATCGTGGACCAGAGACGGAACATTACCTTGAAATCAAACATTATCGTGGACCAGAGACGGAACATTACCGTGAAACAGAAACAAAACATTACCGTGGACCAGAGACAGAACATTACCGTGGACCAGAGACAGAACATTATCATGGACCAGAGACAGAACATTACCGTGAAACCGAAACAGAACATTATCGTGGACCAGAAACGGAACATTACCGTGAAACCGAAACAGAACATTATCTTGGACCAGAGACGGAACATTACCGTGAAACCGAACATTATCGTGGACCAGAGATCGAACATTACCGTGGACCAGAGACAGAACATTACCGTGGACGAGAGACAGAACATTACCGTGGACCAGAGACAGAACATTATCGTGGACCAGAAACAGAACATTACCGTGAAACTGAAACATAACATTATCGTGGACCAAAGACGGAACATTATCGTGGACCAGAGACGGAACATTACCGTGAAATCAAACATTATCGTGGACCAGAGACGGAACATTACCGTGAAACAGAAACAAAACATTACTGTGGACCAGACACAGAACATTACCGTGGACCAGAGACAGAACATTATCGTGGACCAGAAACGGAACATTACCGTGAAACCGAAACATAACCTTATCGTGGACCAAAGACGGAACATTATCGTGGACCAGAGACGGAACATTACCTTGAAATCAAACATTATCGTGGACCAGAGACGGAACATTACCGTGAAACAGAAACAAAACATTACCGTGGACCAGAGACAGAACATTACCGTGGACCAGAGACAGAACATTATCATGGACCAGAGACAGAACATTACCGTGAAACCGAAACAGAACATTATCGTGTACCAGAAAAGGAACATTACCGTGAAACAGAAACACAAAATTATCGTGGACCAGAAACGGAACATTACCGTCAAACAGACACAAAACATTATCGTGGACAAAAGACGGATGATTATCGTGGACCAGAGACGGAACATTACCGTGAAACCGAACATTATCGTGGACCAGACACAGAACATTACCGTGGACCAGAGACAGACCATTACCGTGAAACCGAACATTATCGTGGACCAGAAACGGAACATCACCGTGAAACAGAAACAAAAAATTATCGTGGACCAGAAACGGAACATTACCGTGATACAGAAACCGAACATTATCGTGGACCAAAGACGGAACATTACCGTGAAACCGAACATTATCGTGGACCAGAGACGGAACATTACCGTGAAACCGAACATTATCGTGGACCAGAGATCGAACATTACCGTGGACCAGAGATCGAACATTACCGTGGACCAGAGACAGAACATTACCGTGGACCAGAAACGGAACATTACCGTGAAACCGAAACATAACCTTATCGTGGACCAAAGACGGAACATTATCGTGGACCAGAGACGGAACATTACCTTGAAATCAAACATTATCGTGGACCAGAGACGGAACATTACCGTGAAACAGAAACAAAACATTACTGTGGACCAGACACAGAACATTACCGTGGACCAGAGACAGAACATTATCGTGGACCAGAAACGGAACATTACCGTGAAACCGAAACATAACCTTATCGTGGACCAAAGACGGAACATTATCGTGGACCAGAGACGGAACATTACCTTGAAATCAAACATTATCGTGGACCAGAGACGGAACATTACCGTGAAACAGAAACAAGACATTACCGTGGACCAGAGACAGAACATTACCGTGGACCAGAGACATAACATTATCATGGACCAGAGACAGAACATTACCGTGAAACCGAAACAGAACATTATCGTGTACCAGAAAAGGAACATTACCGTGAAACAGAAACACAAAATTATCGTGGACCAGAAACGGAACATTACCGTCAAACAGACACAGAACATTATCGTGGACAAAAGACGGATGATTATCGTGGACCAGAGACGGAACATTACCGTGAAACCGAACATTATCGTGGACCAGACACAGAACATTACCGTGGACCAGAGACAGACCATTACCGTGAAACCGAACATTATCGTGGACCAGAAACGGAACATCACCGTGAAACAGAAACACAAAATTATCGTGGACCAGAAACGAAACATTACCGTGATACAGAAACCGAACATTATCGTGGACCAAAGACGGAACATTACCGTGAAACCGAACATTATCGTGGACCAGAGACGGAACATTACCGTGAAACCGAACATTATCGTGGACCAGAGATCGAACATTACCGTGGACCAGAGATCGAACATTACCGTGGACCAGAGACAGAACATTACCGTGGACCAGAGACAGAACATTACCGTGGACCAGAGACAGAACATTATCGTGGACCAGAAACGGAACATTACCGTGAAACCGAAACATAACCTTATCGTGGACCAAAGACGGAACATTATCGTGGACCAGAGACGGAACATTACCGTGAAACAGAAACAAAACATTACCGTGGACCAGAGACAGAACATTACCGTGAACCAGAGACAGAACATTATCATGGACCAGAGACATAACATTACCGTGAAACCGAAACAGAACATTATCGTGTACCAGAAAAGGAACATTACCGTGAAACAGAAATACAAAATTATCGTGGACCAGAAACGGAACATTACCGTCAAACAGACACAGAACATTATCGTGGACAAAAGACGGAACATTATCGTGGACCAGAGACGGAACATTACCGTGAAACCGAACATTATCGTGGACCAGACACAGAACATTACCGTGGACCAGAGACAGACCATTACCGTGAAACCGAACATTATCCTGGACCAGAAACGGAACATCACCGTGAAACAGAAACACAAAATTATCGTGGACCAGAAACGGAATTTTACCGTGATACAGAAACAGAACATTATCGTGGACCAAAGACGGAACATTACCGTGAAACCGAACATTAACGTGGACCAGAGATCGAACATTACCGTGGACCAGAGACACAACATTACCGTGGACCAGAGACAGAACATTACCGTGGACCAGAGACAGAACATTACCGTGGACCAGAGACAGAACATTACTGTGGACCAGAGACCGAAATTTACCTTGAAACCGAACATTACCGTGGACCAGAGACAGAACATTACCATGGACCAGAGACAGAACATTACCGTGAAACAGAACATTATCATGGACCAGAAACGGAACATTACCGTGAAACCGAAACAGAACATTATCGTGGACCAGAGACGGAACATTACCGTGAAACCGAACATTATCGTGGACCAGAGATCGAACATTACCGTGGACCAGAGACAGAACATTATCGTGGACCAGAAACGGAACATTACCGTGGACCAAAGACGGAACATTATCGTGGACCAGAGACGGAACATTACCGTGAAATCAAACATTATTGTGGACCAGAGACGGAACATTACCGTGAAACAGAAACAAAACATTACCGTGGACCAGAGACAGAACATTACCGTGAAACGGAAACAGAACATTACCGTGAAACAGAAACACAACATTATTGTTGACCAGAAACGGAACATTACCGTGAAACAGAAACAGAACATTATCGTGGACCAGAGACGGAACATTACCGTGGACCAGAGACAGAACATTACCGTGAAACCGAAACAGAACATTATCGTGGACCAGAAACGGAACATTACCGTGAAACAGAAACACAAAATTATCGTGGACCAGAAATGGAACATAACCGTGAAACCGAAACAGAACATTATCGTGGACCAGAGACGGAAAATTACCATGAAACCGAACATTATCGTGGACCAGAAATGGAACATAACCGTGAAACCGAAACAGAACATTATCGTGGACCAGAAACGGAAAATTACCGTGAAACCGAACATTATCGTGGACCAGAGATCGAACATTACCGTGGACCAGAGACAGAACATTACCTTGAAACCAAAACAGAACATTATCATGGACCAGAAACGGAACATTATCGTGGACCAGAGACAGAACATTACCGTGAAACCTAAACAGAACATTATCGTGGACCGGAAACGGAACATTACCGTGAAACAGAAACATAACATTATCGTGTACCAGAAATGGAACATTACCGTGAAACAGAAAGATAACATTATCGTGTACCAGAAACGGAACATTACTGTGAAACAGAAACACAAAATTATCGTGGACCAGAAACGGAACATTACCGTGAAACAGAAACAGAACATTACCGTGGACCAGAAACGGAACATTACCGTGAAACAGAAACACAAAATTATCGTGGACCAGAAACGGAACATTACCGTGAAACCGAACATTATCGTGGACCAGACACAGAACATTACCGTGGACCAGACACAGAACATTACCGTGAAACCGAACATTATTGTGGACCAGAAACGGAACACTACCGTCAAACAGAAACACAAAATTATCGTAGACCAGAAACGGAACATTACCGTGATACAGAAACAGAACATTATCGTTGACCAGAGAGGGAACATTACCGTGAAACCGAACATTATCGTGGACCAGAGATCGAACATTACCATTGACCAGAGACACAACATTACCGTGGACAAGAGACAGAACATTACCGTGAAACAGAAACACAACATTACCGTGAAACCGAAACAGAACATTATCGTGGACCAGAAACGGAACATTATCATGGACCAGAGACAGAACATTATCGTGGACCAAAGACGGAACATTATCGTGGACCAGAGACAGAACATTACCGTGGACCAGAGACAGAGCATTACCGTGAAACCGAACATTATCGTGGACCAGAAACGGAACATTACCGTGGACCAGAGACAGAACATTACCGTGAAACCCAACATTATCGTGGACCAGAAACGGAACATTACCGTGAAACAGAAACACAACTATATCGTGGACCAGAAACAGAACATTACCGTGGACCAGAGACAGAACATTATCGTGGACCAGAGACAGAACATTATAGTGGACCAGAGACAGAACATTATCGTGGACCAGAGACGGAACATTATCGTGGACCAGAAACGGAACATTACCGTGAAACAGAAACAGAACATTACCGTGAAACAGAAACAGAATATTATCATGGACCAGAAACTGAACATTACTGTGAAACCGAAACAGAACATTATTGTGGACCAGAAACGAAACATTACCGTGAAACAGAAACAGAACATTATCGTGGACCAGAGACGGAACATTACCGTGGACCAGAGACAGAACATTACCGTGAAACCGAAACAGAACATTATCGTGGACCAGAAACGGAACATTACCGTGAAACAGAAACACAAAATTATCGTGGACCAGAAATGGAACATAACCGTGAAACCGAAACAGACCATTATCGTGGTTCAGAGACGGAAAATTACCGTGAAACCGAACATTATCGTGGACCAGAGATCGAACATTACCGTGGACCAGAGACAGAACATTACCTTGAAACCAAAACAGAACATTATCATGGACCAGAAACGGAACATTATCGTGGACCAGAGACAGAACATTACCGTGAAACCTAAACAGAACATTATCGTGGACCAGAAACGGAACATTACCGTGAAACAGAAACATAACATTATCGTGTACCAGAAACGGAACATTACCGTGAAACAGAAAGATAACATTATCGTGTACCAGAAACGGAACATTACTGTGAAACAGAAACACAAAATTATCGTGGACCAGAAACGGAACATTACCGTGAAACAGAAACAGAACATTATCGTGGACCAAAGACGGAACATTATCGTGGACTAGAGACGGAACATTACCGTGAAATCGAACATTATCGTGGACCAGAGACGGAACATTACCGTGAAACAGAAACAAAACATTACCGTGGACCAGAGACAGAACATTACCGTGAAACGGAAACAGAACATTACCGTGAAACTGAAAGAGAACATTATCGTGGACCAGAAACAGAACATTATCATGGACCAGAGACAGAACATTACCGTGAAACGGAAACAGAACATTATCGTGGACCAGAAACGGAACATTACCGTGAAACAGAAACACAAAATTATCGTGGACCAGAAACGGAACATTACCGTCAAAGAGACACAGAACATTATCGTGGACCAAAGACGGAACATTATCGTGGACCAGAGACGGAAAATTACCGTGAAACCGAACATTATCGTGGACCAGACACAGAACATTACCGTGGACCAGAGACAGAACATTACCGTGAAACCGAACATTATTGTGGACCAGAAACGGAACATTACCGTCAAACAGAAACACAAAATTATCGTGGACCAGAAACGGAACATTACCGTGATACAGAAACAGAACATTATCGTTGACCAGAGAGGGAACATTACCGTGAAACCGAACATTATCGTGGACCAGAGATCGAACATTACCATGGACCAGAGACACAACATTACCGTGGACAAGAGACAGAACATTACCGTGGACCAGAGACAGAACATTACCGTGGACCAGAGACAGAACTTTACTGTGGACCAGAGACCGAAATTTACCTTGAAACCGAACATTACCGTGGACCATAGACAGAACATTACCGTGAAACAGAACATTATCATGGACCAGAAACGGAACATTACCGTGAAACAGAAACACAACATTATCGTGGACCAGAGACGGAACATTACCGTGGACCAGAGACGGAACATTACCGTGAAACCGAAACAGAACATTATCGTGGACCAGAGACGGAATATTACCGTGAAACCGAACATTATCGTGGACCAGAGATCGAAAATTACCGTGGACCAGAGACAGAACATTACCATGGACCAGAGACAGAACATTACCGTGGACCAGAGACAGAACATTATCGTGGACCAGAAACGGAACATTACCGTGAAACCGAAACATAACATTATCGTGGACCAAAGACGGAACATTATCGTGGACCAGAGACGGAACATTACCGTGAAATCAAACATTATCGTGGACCAGAGACGGAACATTACCGTGAAACAGAAACAAAACATTACTGTGGACCAGACACAGAACATTACCGTGAAACGGAAACAGAACATTACCGTGAAACTGAAACAGAACATTATCGTGGACCAGAAACGGAACATTATCATGGACCAGAGACAGAACATTACCGTGAAACCGAAACAGAACATTATCGTGTACCAGAAACGGAACATTACCGTGAAACAGAAACACAAAATTATCGTGGACCAGAAACGGAACATTACCGTCAAACAGACACAGAACATTATCGTGGACAAAAGACGGAACATTATCGTGGACCAGAGACGGAACATTACCGTGAAACCGAACATTATCGTGGACCAGACACAGAACATTACCGTGGACCAGAGACAGACCATTACCGTGAAACCGAACATTATCGTGGATCAGAAACGGAACATCACCGTGAAACAGAAACACAAAATTATCGTGGACCAGAAACGGAACATTACCGTGATACAGAAACAGAACATTATCGTGGACCAAAGACGGAACATTACCGTGAAACCGAACATTATCGTGGACCAGAGATCGAACATTACCGTGGACCAGAGACAGAACATTACCGTGGACCAGAGACAGAACATTACTGTGGACCAGAGACCGAAATTTACCTTGAAATCGAACATTACCGTGGACCAGAGACAGAACATTATCGTGGACCAGAGACAGAACATTACCGTGAAACCTAAACAGAAAATTATCGTGGACCAGAAACGGAACATTATCGTGAAACCGAACATTATCGTGGACCAGAGACGGAACATTACCGTGAAACAGAAACACAACATTATCGTGGACCAGAAACGGAACATTACCGTGAAACAGAAACAGAACATTATCGTGGACCAGAAACGGAACATTACCGTGAAACAGAAACAGAACATTACCGTGGACCAGAGACAGAACATTATCTTGGACCAGAGACAGAACATTACCGTGTAACCGAAACAGAACATTATCGTGGACCAGAAACGAAACATTATCGTGGACCAGAAACAGAACATTATCGTGGACCAGAGACGGAACATTATCGTGGACAAGAGACGGAACATTATCGTGGACCAGAGACAGAACATTACCGTGAAACCTAAACAGAACATTATCGTGGACCAGAGACGGAACATTATCGTGAAACCGAACATTATCGTGGACCAGAGACGGAACATTACCGTGAAACAGAAACACAACATTATTGTTGACCAGAAACGGAACATTACCGTGAAACAGAAACAGAACATTATCGTGGACCAGAGACGGAACATTACCGTGGACCAGAGACAGAACATTACCGTGAAACCGAAACAGAACATTATCGTGGACCAGAAACGGAACATTACCGTGAAACAGAAACACAAAATTATCGTGGACCAGAAATGGAACATAACCGTGAAACCGAAACAGAACATTATCGTGAACCAGAGACGGAAAATTACCGTGAAACCGAACATTATCGTGGACCAGAGATCGAACATTACCGTGGACCAGAGACAGAACATTACCTTGAAACCAAAACAGAACATTATCATGGACCAGAAACGGAACATTATCGTGGACAGGAGACAGAACATTACCGTGAAACCTAAACAGAACATTATCGTGGACCAGAAACGGAACATTACCGTGAAACAGAAACATAACATTATCGTGTACCAGAAACGGAACATTACCGTGAAACAGAAAGATAACATTATCGTGTACCAGAAACGGAACATTACTGTGAAACAGAAACACAAAATTATCGTGGACCAGAAACGGAACATTACCGTGAAACAGAAACAGAACATTATCGTGGACCAAAGACGGAACATTATCGTGGACTAGAGACGGAACATTACCGTGAAATCGAACATTATCGTGGACCAGAGACGGAACATTACCGTGAAACAGAAACAAAACATTACCGTGGACCAGAGACCGAAATATACCTTGAAATCGAACATTACCGTGGACCAGAGACAGAACATTATCGTGGACCAGAGACAGAACATTACCGTGAAACCTAAACAGAACATTATCGTGGACCAGAAACGGAACATTATCGTGAAACCGAACATTATAGTGGACCAGAGACGGAACATTACCGTGAAACAGAAACACAACATTATCGTGGACCAGAAACGGAACATTACCGTGAAACAGAAACAGAACATTATCGTGGACCAGAAACGGAACATTACCGTGAAACAGAAACAGAACATTACCGTGGACCAGAGACAGAACATTATCGTGGACCAGAGACGGAACATTATCGTGGACCAGAAACGGAACATTACCGTGAAACAGAAACAGAACATTACCGTGAAACAGAAACAGAATATTATCATGGACCAGAGACAGAACATTATCGTGGACCAGAAACAGAACATTACCGTGAAACAGAAACACAAAATTATCGTGGACCAGAAACGGAACATTACCGTCAAACAGACACAGAACATTATCGTGGACCAAAGACGGAACATTATCGTGGACCAGAGACGGAACATTACCGTGAAACCGAACATTATCGTGGACCAGACACAGAACAATACCGTGAACCAGAGACAGAACATTACCGTGAAACCGAACATTATTGTGGACAAGAAACGGAACATTACCGTGAAACAGAAACACAACATTATCGTGGACCAGAAACGGAACATTACCGTGAAACAGAAACAGAACATTATCGTGGACCAGAAACGGAACATTACCGTGAAACAGAAACAGAACATTACCGTGGACCAGAGACAGAACATTATCTTGGACAAGAGACAGAACATTACCGTGAAACCGAAACAGAACATTATCGTGGACCAGAAACGAAACATTATCGTAGACCAGAAACAGAACATTATCGTGGACCAGAGACGGAACATTATCGTGGACAAGAGACGGAACATTATCGTGGACCAGAGACAGAACATTACCGTGAAACCTAAACAGAACATTATCGTGGACCAGAGACGGAACATTATCGTGAAACCGAACATTATCGTGGACCAGAGACGGAACATTACCGTGAAACAGAAACACAACATTATTGTTGACCAGAAACGGAACATTACCGTGAAACAGAAACAGAACATTATCGTGGACCAGAGACGGAACATTACCGTGGACCAGAGACAGAACATTACCGTGAAACCGAAACAGAACATTATCGTGGACCAGAAACGGAACATTACCGTGAAACAGAAACACAAAATTATCGTGGACCATAAATGGAACATAACCGTGAAACCGAAACAGAACATTATCGTGAACCAGAGACGGAAAATTACCGTGGACAAGAGACGGAACATTATCGTGGACCAGAGACAGAACATTACCGTGAAACCTAAACAGAACATTATCGTGGACCAGAGACGGAACATTATCGTGAAACCGAACATTATCGTGGACCAGAGACGGAACATTACCGTGAAACAGAAACACAACATTATTGTTGACCAGAAACGGAACATTACCGTGAAACAGAAACAGAACATTATCGTGGACCAGAGACGGAACATTATCGTGGACCAGAAACAGAACATTATCGTGGACCAGAGACGGAACATTATCGTGGACAAGAGACGGAACATTATCGTGGACCAGAGACAGAACATTACCGTGAAACCTAAACAGAACATTATCGTGGACCAGAGACGGAACATTATCGTGAAACCGAACATTATCGTGGACCAGAGACGGAACATTACCGTGAAACAGAAACACAACATTATTGTTGACCAGAAACGGAACATTACCGTGAAACAGAAACAGAACATTATCGTGGACCAGAGACGGAACATTACCGTGGACCAGAGACAGAACATTACCGTGAAACCGAAACAGAACATTATCGTGGACCAGAAACGGAACATTACCGTGAAACAGAAACACAAAATTATCGTGGACCAGAAATGGAACATAACCGTGAAACCGAAACAGAACATTATCGTGAACCAGAGACGGAAAATTACCGTGAAACCGAACATTATCGTGGACCAGAGATCGAACATTACCGTGGACCAGAGACGGAACATTACCGTGAAACCGAACATTATCGTGGACCAGACACAGAACAATACCGTGAACCAGAGACAGAACATTACCGTGAAACCGAACATTATTGTGGACAAGAAACGGAACATTACCGTGAAACAGAAACACAACATTACCGTGGACCAGAGACAGAACATTATCGTGGACCAGAGACGGAACATTACCGTGAAACAGAAACACAAAATTATCGTGGACCAGAAATGGAACATAACCGTGAAACCGAAACAGAACATTATCGTGAACCAGAGACGGAAAATTACCGTGAAACCGAACATTATCGTGGACCAGAGATCGAACATTACCGTAGACCAGAGACAGAACATTACCTTGAAACCAAAACAGAACATTATCATGGACCAGAAACGGAACATTATCGTGGACAGGAGACAGAACATTACCGTGAAACCTAAACAGAACATTATCGTGGACCAGAAACGGAACATTACCGTGAAACAGAAACATAACATTATCGTGTACCAGAAACGGAACATTACCGTGAAACAGAAAGATAACATTATCGTGTACCAGAAACGGAACATTACTGTGAAACAGAAACACAAAATTATCGTGGACCAGAAACGGAACATTACCGTGAAACAGAAACAGAACATTATCGTGGACCAAAGACGGAACATTATCGTGGACTAGAGACGGAACATTACCGTGAAATCGAACATTATCGTGGACCAGAGACGGAACATTACCGTGAAACAGAAACAAAACATTACCGTGGACCAGAGACCGAAATTTACCTTGAAATCGAACATTACCGTGGACCAGA
The DNA here is from genome assembly GCF_036924035.1 of Leuresthes tenuis. Lineage (NCBI taxonomy): Eukaryota > Metazoa > Chordata > Actinopteri > Atheriniformes > Atherinopsidae > Leuresthes > Leuresthes tenuis. The sequence goes on from NW_027325384.1 coordinate 745,589, forward strand.
GACAGAACATTATCGTGGACCAGAGACAGAACATTACCGTGAAACCTAAACAGAACATTATCGTGGACCAGAAACGGAACATTATCGTGAAACCGAACATTATCGTGGACCAGAGACGGAACATTACCGTGAAACAGAAACACAACATTATCGTGGACCAGAAACGGAACATTACCGTGAAACAGAAACAGAACATTATCGTGGACCAGAAACGGAACATTACCGTGAAACAGAAACAGAACATTACCGTGGACCAGAGACAGAACATTATCGTGGACCAGAGACGGAACATTATCGTGGACCAGAAACGGAACATTACCGTGAAACAGAAACAGAACATTACCGTGAAACAGAAACAGAATATTATCATGGACCAGAGACAGAACATTATCGTGGACCAGAAACAGAACATTACCGTGAAACAGAAACACAAAATTATCGTGCACCAGAAACGGAACATTACCGTCAAACAGACACAGAACATTATCGTGGACCAAAGACGGAACATTATCGTGGACCAGAGACGGAACATTACCGTGAAACCGAACATTATCGTGGACCAGACACAGAACATTATCGTGGACCAAAGACGGAACATTATCGTGGACCAGAGACGGAACATTACCGTGAAATCGAACATTATCGTGGACCAAAGACGGAACATTATCGTGGACTAGAGACGGAACATTACCGTGAAATCGAACATTATCGTGGACCAGAGACGGAGCATTACCGTGAAACAGAAACAAAACATTACCGTGGACCAGAGACAGAACATTACCGTGAAACGGAAACAGAACATTACCGTGAAACTGAAAGAGAAGATTATCGTGGACCAGAAACGGAACATTATCATGGACCAGAGACAGAACATTACCGTGAAACGGAAACAGAACATTATCGTGGACCAGAAAAGGAACATTACCGTGAAACAGAAACACAAAATTATCGTGGACCAGAAACGGAACATTACCGTCAAAGAGACACAGAACATTATCGTGGACCAAAGACGGAACATTATCGTGGACCAGAGACGGAACATTACCGTGAAACCGAACATTACCGTGGACCAGAGACAGAACATTACCGTGAAACCGAACATTATTGTGGACCAGAAACGGAACATTACCGTCAAACAGAAACACAAAATTATCGTGGACCAGAGACGGAACATTACCGTGGACCAGAGACGGAACATTACCGTGAAACCGAAACAGAACATTATCGTGGACCAGAAACGGAACATTACCGTGAAACCTAAACAGAACATTATCGTGGACCAGAGACGGAACATTACCGTGAAACCGAACATTATCGTGGACGAGAGATCGAACATTACCGTGGACCAGAGACAGAACATTACCGTGGACCAGAGACAGAACATTACCGTGGACCAGAGACAGAACATTATCGTGGACCAGAAACGGAACATTACCGTGAAACCGAAACATAACCTTATCGTGGACCAAAGACGGAACATTATCGTGGACCAGAGACGGAACATTACCTTGAAATCAAACATTATCGTGGACCAGAGACGGAACATTACCGTGAAACAGAAACAAAACATTACTGTGGACCAGAGACAGAACATTACCGTGGACCAGAGACAGAACATTATCATCGACCAGAGACAGAACATTACCGTGAAACCGAAACAGAACATTATGGTGTACCAGAAAAGGAACATTACCGTGAAACAGAAACACAAAATTATCGTGGACCAGAAACGGAACATTACCGTCAAACAGACACAGAACATTATCGTGGACAAAAGACGGAACATTATCGTGGACCAGAGACGGAACATTACCGTGAAACCGAACATTATCGTGGACCAGACACAGAACATTACCGTGGACCAGAGACAGACCATTACCGTGGACCAGAGACAGAACATTATCGTGGACCAGAAACGGAACATTACCGTGAAACCGAAACATAACCTTATCGTGGACCAAAGACGGAACATTATCATGGACCAGAGACGGAACATTACCTTGAAATCAAACATTATCGTGGACCAGAGACGGAACATTACCGTGAAACAGAAACAAAACATTACCGTGGACCAGAGACAGAACATTACCGTGGACCAGAGACAGAACATTATCATGGACCAGAGACAGAACATTACCGTGAAACCGAAACAGAACATTATCGTGTACCAGAAAAGGAACATTACCGTGAAACAGAAACACAAAATTATCGTGGACCAGAAACGGAACATTACCGTCAAACAGACACAGAACATTATCGTGGACAAAAGACGGAACATTATCGTGGACCAGAGACGGAACATTACCGTGAAACCGAACATTATCGTGGACCAGACACAGAACATTACCGTGGACCAGAGACAGACCATTACCGTGAAAGCGAACATTATCGTGGACCAGAAACGGAACATCACCGTCAAACAGAAACACAAAATTATCGTGGACAAGAAACGGAACATTACCGTGATACAGAAACAGAACATTATCGTGGACCAAAGACGGAACATTACCGTGAAACCGAACATTATCGTGGACCAGAGATCGAACATTACCGTGGACCAGAGACACAACATTACCGTGGACCAGAGACAGAACATTACCGTGGACCAGAGACAGAACATTACCGTGGACCAGAGACAGAACATTACCGTGGACCAGAGACAGAACATTACCGTGGACCAGAGACCGAAATTTACCTTGAAATCGAACATTACCGTGGACCAGAGACAGAACATTATCGTGGACCAGAAACGGAACATTATCGTGAAACCGAACATTATCGTGGACCAGAGACGGAACATTACCGTGAAACAGAAACACAACATTATCGTGGACCAGAAACGGAACATTACCGTGAAACAGAAACAGAACATTATCGTGGACCAGAAACGGAACATTACCGTGAAACAGAAACAGAACATTACCGTGGACCAGAGACAGAACATTACCTTGGACCAGAGACAGAACATTATCGTGGACCAGAAACAGAACATTATCGTGGACCAGAGACAGAACATTATCGTGGACCAGAGACGGAACATTATCGTGGACCAGAAACGGAACATTACCGTGAAACAGAAACAGAACATTACCGTGAAACAGAAACAGAATATTATCATGGACCAGAGACAGAACATTATCGTGGACCAGAAACAGAACATTACCGTGAAACAGAAACACAAAATTATCGTGGACCAGAAACGGAACATTACCGTCAAACAGACACAGAACATTATCGTGGACCAAAGACGGAACATTATCGTGGACCAGAGACGGAACATTACCGTGAAACCGAACATTATCGTGGACCAGACACAGAACAATACCGTGAACAAGAGACAGAACATTACCGTGAAACCGAACATTATTGTGGACAAGAAACGGAACATTACCGTGAAACAGAAACACAAAATTATCGTGGACCAGAAACGGAACATTACCGTGATACAGAAACAGAACATTATCGTTGACCAGAGACGGAACATTACCGTGAAACCGAACATTATCGTGGACCAGAGATCGAACATTACCAAGGACCAGAGACACAACATTACCGTGGACAAGAGACAGAACATTACCGTGGACCAGAGACAGAACATTACCGTGGACCAGAGACAGAACATTACCGTGGACCAGAGACAGAACATTACTGTGGACCAGAGACCGAAATTTACCTTGAAACCGAACATTACCGTGGACCAGAGACAGAACATTACCATGGACCAGAGACAGAACATTACCGTGAAACAGAACATTATCATGGACCAGAAACGGAACATTACCGTGAAACAGAAACACAACATTATCGTGGACCAGAGACGGAACATTACCGTGGACCAGAGACGGAACATTACCGTGAAACCGAAACAGAACATTATCGTGGACCAGAAACGGAACATTACCGTGAAACCGAAACAGAACATTATCGTGGACCAGAGACGGAACATTACCGTGAAACAGAAACAGAACATTACCGTGAAACAGAAACAGAATATTATCATGGACCAGAGACAGAACATTATCGTGGACCAGAAACAGAACATTACCGTGAAACAGAAACACAAAATTATCGTTGACCAGAAACGGAACATTACCGTCAAACAGACACAGAACATTATCGTGGACCAAAGACGGAACATTATCGTGGACCAGAGACGGAACATTACCGTGAAACCGAACATTATCGTGGACCAGACACAGAACAATACCGTGAACAAGAGACAGAACATTACCGTGAAACCGAACATTATTGTGGACAAGAAACGGAACATTACCGTGAAACAGAAACACAAAATTATCGTGGACCAGAAACGGAACATTACCGTGATACAGAAACAGAACATTATCGTTGACCAGAGACGGAACATTACCGTGAAACCGAACATTATCGTGGACCAGAGATCGAACATTACCATGGACCAGAGACACAACATTACCGTGGACAAGAGACAGAACATTACCGTGGACCAGAGACAGAACATTACCGTGGACCAGAGACAGAACATTACCGTGGACCAGAGACAGAACATTACTGTGGACCAGAGACCGAAATTTACCTTGAAACCGAACATTACCGTGGACCAGAGACAGAACATTACCATGGACCAGAGACAGAACATTACCGTGAAACAGAACATTATCATGGACCAGAAACGGAACCTTACCGTGAAACAGAAACACAACATTATCGTGGACCAGAGACGGAACATTACCGTGGACCAGAGACGGAACATTACCGTGAAACCGAAACAGAACATTATCGTGGACCAGAAACGGAACATTACCGTGAAACCGAAACAGAACATTATCGTGGACCAGAGACGGAACATTACCGTGAAACCGAACATTATCGTGGACCAGAGATCGAACATTACCGTGGACCAGAGACAGAACATTACCGTGGACCAGAGACAGAACATTACCGTGAAACCGAAACATAACATTATCGTGGACCAAAGACGGAACATTATCGTGGACCAGAGACGGAACATTACCGTGAAATCAAACATTATCGTGGACCAGAGACGGAACATTACCGTGAAACAGAAACAAAACATTACCGTGGACCAGAGACAGAACATTACCGTGAAACGGAAACAGAACATTACCGTGAAACTGAAACAGAACATTATCGTGGACCAGAAACGGAACATTATCATGGACCAGAGACAGAACATTACCGTGAAACCGAAACAGAACATTATCGTGTACCAGAAACGGAACATTACCGTGAAACAGAAACACAAAATTATCGTGGACCAGAACCGGAACATTACCGTCAAACAGACACAGAAAATTATCGTGGACAAAAGACGGAACATTATCGTGGACCAGAGACGGAACATTACCGTGAAACCGAACATTATCGTGGACCAGACACAGAACATTACCGTGGACAAGAGACAGACCATTACCGTGAAACCGAACATTATCGTGGACCAGAAACGGAACATCACCGTGAAACAGAAACACAAAATTATCGTGGACCAGAAACGGAACATTACCTTGATACAGAAACAGAACATTATCGTGGACCAAAGACGGAACATTACCGTGAAACCGAACATTATCGTGGACCAGAGATCGAACATTACCGTGGACCAGAGACACAACATTACCGTGGACCAGAGACAGAACATTACCGTGGACCAGAGACAGAACATTACCGTGGACCAGAGACAGAACATTACCGTGGACCAGAGACAGAACATTACCGTGGACCAGAGACAGAACATTACTGTGGACCAGAGACCGAAATTTACCTTGAAATCGAACATTACCGTGGACCAGAGACAGAACATTATCGTGGACCAGAGACAGAACATTACCGTGAAACCTAAACAGAACATTATCGTGGACCAGAAACGGAACATTATCGTGAAACCGAACATTATCGTGGACCAGACACAGAACAATACCGTGAACCAGAGACAGAACATTACCGTGAAACCGAACATTATTGTGGACAAGAAACGGAACATTACCGTGAAACAGAAACACAAATTTATCGTGGACCAGAAACGGAACATTACCGTGATACAGAAACAGAACATTATCGTTGACCAGAGACGGAACATTACCGTGAAACCGAACATTATCGTGGACCAGAGATCGAACATTACCATGGACCAGAGACACAACATTACCGTGGACAAGAGACAGAACATTACCGTGGACCAGAGACAGAACATTACCGTGGACCGGAGACAGAACATTACCGTGGACCAGAGACAGAACATTACTGTGGACCAGAGACCGAAATTTACCTTGAAACCGAACATTACCGTGGACCAGAGACAGAACATTACCATGGACCAGAGACAGAACAATACCGTGAAACAGAACATTATCATGGACCAGAAACGGAACATTACCGTGAAACAGAAACACAACATTATCGTGGACCAGAGACGGAACATTACCGTGGACCAGAGACGGAACATTACCGTGAAACCGAAACAGAACATTATCGTGGACCAGAAACGGAACATTACCGTGAAACCGAAACAGAACATTATCGTGGACCAGAGACGGAACATTACCGTGAAACCGAACATTATCGTGGACCAGAGATCGAACATTACCGTGGACCAGAGACAGAACATTACCGTGGACCAGAGACAGAACATTACCGTGGACCAGAGACAGAACATTATCGTGGACCAGAAACGGAACATTACCGTGAAACCGAAACATAACATTATCGTGGACCAAAGACGGAACATTATCGTGGACCAGAGACGGAACATTACCGTGAAATCAAACATTATCGTGGACCAGAGACGGAACATTACCGTGAAACAGAAACAAAACATTACCGTGGACCAGAGACAGAACATTACCGTGAAACGGAAACAGAACATTACCGTGAAACTGAAACAGAACATTATCGTTGACCAGAAACGGAACATTATCATGGACCAGAGACAGAACATTACCGTGAAACCGAAACAGAACATTATCGTGTACCAGAAACGGAACATTACCGTGAAACAGAAACACAAAATTATCGTGGACCAGAACCGGAACATTACCGTCAAACAGACACAGAAAATTATCGTGGACAAAAGACGGAACATTATCGTGGACCAGAGACGGAACATTACCGTGAAACCAAACATTATCGTGGACCAGACACAGAACATTACCGTGGACCAGAGACAGACCATTACCGTGAAACCGAACATTATCGTGGACCAGAAACGGAACATCACCGTGAAACAGAAACACAAAATTATCGTGGACCAGAAACGGAACATTACCTTGATACAGAAACAGAACATTATCGTGGACCAAAGACGGAACATTACCGTGAAACCGAACATTATCGTGGACCAGAGATCGAACATTACCGTGAACCAGAGACACAACATTACCGTGGACCAGAGACAGAACATTACCGTGGACCAGAGACAGAACATTACCGTGGACCAGAGACAGAACATTACCGTGGACCAGAGACAGAACATTACCGTGGACCAGAGACAGAACATTACTGTGGACCAGAGACCGAAATTTACCTTGAAATCGAACATTACCGTGGACCAGAGACAGAACATTATCGTGGACCAGAGACAGAACATTACCGTGAAACCTAAACAGAACATTATCGTGGACCAGAAACGGAACATTATCGTGAAACCGAACATTATCGTGGACCAGAGACGGAACATTACCGTGAAACAGAAACTCAACATTATCGTGGACCAGAAACGGAACATTACCGTGAAACAGAAACAGAACATTATCGTGGACCAGAAACGGAACATTACCGTGAAACAGAAACAGAACATTACCGTGGACCAGAGACAGAACTTTACCGTGGACCAGAGACAGAACATTACCGTGAAACCGAAACAGAATATTATCGTGGACCAGAAACGGAACATTATCATGGACCAGAGACAGAACATTATCGTGGACCAGAAACAGAACATTACCATGGACCAGAGACAGAACATAACCGTGAAACCGAAACAGAACATTATCGTGAACCAGAGACGGAAAATTACCGTGAAACCGAACATTATCGTGGACCAGAGATCGAACATTACCGTGGACCAGAGACAGAACATTACCTTGAAAACAAAACAGAACATTACCGTGAAACCGAAACAGAACATTATCGTGGACCAGAAACGGAACATTATCATGGACCAGAAACGGAACATTATCGTGGACAGGAGACAGAACATTACCGTGAAACCTAAACAGAACATTATCGTGGACCAGAAACGGAACATTACAGTGAAACAGAAACATAACATTATCGTGTACCAGAAACGGAACATTACCGTGAAACAGAAAGATAACATTATCGTGTACCAGAAACGGAACATTACTGTGAAACAGAAACACAAAATTATCGTGGACCAGAAACGGAACATTACCGTGAAACAGAAACAGAACATTATCGTGGACCAAAGACGGAACATTATCGTGGACTAGAGACGGAACATTACCGTGAAATCGAACATTATCGTGGACCAAAGACGGAACATTATCGTGGACTAGAGACGGAACATTACCGTGAAATCGAACATTATCGTGGACCAGAGACGGAGCATTACCGTGAAACAGAAACAAAACATTACCGTGGACCAGAGACAGAACATTACCGTGAAACGGAAACAGAACATTACCGTGAAACTGAAAGAGAAGATTATCGTGGACCAGAAACGGAACATTATCATGGACCAGAGACAGAACATTACCGTGAAACGGAAACAGAACATTATCGTGGACCAGAAAAGGAACATTACCGTGAAACAGAAACACAAAATTATCGTGGACCAGAAACGGAACATTACCGTCAAAGAGACACAGAACATTATCGTGGACCAAAGACGGAACAATATCGTGGACCAGAGACGGAACATTACCGTGAAACCGAACATTACCGTGGACCAGAGACAGAACATTACCGTGAAACCGAACATTATTGTGGACCAGAAACGGAACATTACCGTCAAACAGAAACACAAAATTATCGTGGACCAGAGACGGAACATTACCGTGGACCAGAGACGGAACATTACCGTGAAACCGAAACAGAACATTATCGTGGACCAGAAACGGAACATTACCGTGAAACCTAAACAGAACATTATCGTGGACCAGAGACGGAACATTACCGTGAAACCGAACATTATCGTGGACGAGAGATCGAACATTACCGTGGACCAGAGACAGAACATTACCGTGGACCAGAGACAGAACATTACCGTGGACCAGAGACAGAACATTATCGTGGACCAGAAACGGAACATTACCGTGAAACCGAAACATAACCTTATCGTGGACCAAAGACGGAACATTATCGTGGACCAGAGACGGAACATTACCTTGAAATCAAACATTATCGTGGACCAGAGACGGAACATTACCGTGAAACAGAAACAAAACATTACTGTGGACCAGAGACAGAACATTACCGTGGACCAGAGACAGAACATTATCATGGACCAGAGACAGAACATTACCGTGAAACCGAAACAGAACATTATGGTGTACCAGAAAAGGAACATTACCGTGAAACAGAAACACAAAATTATCGTGGACCAGAAACGGAACATTACCGTCAAACAGACACAGAACATTATCGTGGACAAAAGACGGAACATTATCGTGGACCAGAGACGGAACATTACCGTGAAACCGAACATTATCGTGGACCAGACACAGAACATTACCGTGGACCAGAGACAGACCATTACCGTGGACCAGAGACAGAACATTATCGTGGACCAGAAACGGAACATTACCGTGAAACCGAAACATAACCTTATCGTGGACCAAAGACGGAACATTATCGTGGACCAGAGACGGAACATTACCTTGAAATCAAACATTATCGTGGACCAGAGACGGAACATTACCGTGAAACAGAAACAAAACATTACCGTGGACCAGAGACAGAACATTACCGTGGACCAGAGACAGAACATTATCATGGACCAGAGACAGAACATTACCGTGAAACCGAAACAGAACATTATCGTGTACCAGAAAAGGAACATTACCGTGAAACAGAAACACAAAATTATCGTGGACCAGAAACGGAACATTACCGTCAAACAGACACAGAACATTATCGTGGACAAAAGACGGAACATTACCGTGGACCAGAGACAGAACATTACCGTGGACCAGAGACAGAACAATACCGTGGACCAGAGACAGAACATTACCGTGGACCAGAGACAGAACATTACTGTGGACCAGAGACCGAAATTTACCTTGAAATCGAACATTACCGTGGACCAGAGACAGAACATTATCGTGGACCAGAAACGGAACATTATCGTGAAACCGAACATTATCGTGGACCAGAGACGGAACATTACCGTGAAACAGAAACACAACATTATCGTGGACCAGAAACGGAACATTACCGTGAAACAGAAACAGAACATTATCGTGGACCAGAAACGGAACATTACCGTGAAACAGAAACAGAACATTACCGTGGACCAGAGACAGAACATTACCGTGGACCAGAGACAGAACATTATCGTGGACCAGAAACAGAACATTATCGTGGACCAGAGACAGAACATTATCGTGGACCAGAGACGGAACATTATCGTGGACCAGAAACGGAACATTACCGTGAAACAGAAACAGAACATTACCGTGAAACAGAAACAGAATATTATCATGGACCAGAGACAGAACATTATCGTGGACCAGAAACAGAACATTACCGTGAAACAGAAACACAAAATTATCGTGGACCAGAAACGGAACATTACCGTCAAACAGACACAGAACATTATCGTGGACCAAAGACGGAACATTATCGTGGACCAGAGACGGAACATTACCGTGAAACCGAACATTATCGTGGACCAGACACAGAACAATACCGTGAACAAGAGACAGAACATTACCGTGAAACCGAACATTATTGTGGACAAGAAACGGAACATTACCGTGAAACAGAAACACAAAATTATCGTGGACCAGAAACGGAACATTACCGTGATACAGAAACAGAACATTATCGTTGACCAGAGACGGAACATTACCGTGAAACCGAACATTATCGTGGACCAGAGATCGAACATTACCATGGACCAGAGACACAACATTACCGTGGACAAGAGACAGAACATTACCGTGGACCAGAGACAGAACATTACCGTGGACCAGAGACAGAACATTACCGTGGACCAGAGACAGAACATTACTGTGGACCAGAGACCGAAATTTACCTTGAAACCGAACATTACCGTGGACCAGAGACAGAACATTACCATGGACCAGAGACAGAACATTACCGTGAAACAGAACATTATCATGGACCAGAAACGGAACATTACCGTGAAACAGAAACACAACATTATCGTGGACCAGAGACGGAACATTACCGTGGACCAGAGACGGAACATTACCGTGAAACCGAAACAGAACATTATCGTGGACCAGAAACGGAACATTACCGTGAAACCGAAACAGAACATTATCGTGGACCAGAGACGGAACATTACCGTGAAACAGAAACAGAACATTACCGTGAAACAGAAACAGAATATTATCATGGACCAGAGACAGAACATTATCGTGGACCAGAAACAGAACATTACCGTGAAACAGAAACACAAAATTATCGTGGACCAGAAACGGAACATTACCGTCAAACAGACACAGAACATTATCGTGGACCAAAGACGGAACATTATCGTGGACCAGAGACGGAACATTACCGTGAAACCGAACATTATCGTGGACCAGACACAGAACAATACCGTGAACAAGAGACAGAACATTACCGTGAAACCGAACATTATTGTGGACAAGAAACGGAACATTACCGTGAAACAGAAACACAAAATTATCGTGGACCAGAAACGGAACATTACCGTGATACAGAAACAGAACATTATCGTTGACCAGAGACGGAACATTACCGTGAAACCGAACATTATCGTGGACCAGAGATCGAACATTACCATGGACCAGAGACACAACATTACCGTGGACAAGAGACAGAACATTACCGTGGACCAGAGACAGAACATTACCGTGGACCAGAGACAGAACATTACCGTGGACCAGAGACAGAACATTACTGTGGACCAGAGACCGAAATTTACCTTGAAACCGAACATTACCGTGGACCAGAGACAGAACATTACCATGGACCAGAGACAGAACATTACCGTGAAACAGAACATTATCATGGACCAGAAACGGAACATTACCGTGAAACAGAAACACAACATTATCGTGGACCAGAGACGGAACATTACCGTGGACCAGAGACGGAACATTACCGTGAAACCGAAACAGAACATTATCGTGTACCAGAAACGGAACATTACCGTGAAACAGAAACACAAAATTATCGTGGACCAGAACCGGAACATTACCGTCAAACAGACACAGAAAATTATCGTGGACAAAAGACGGAACATTATCGTGGACCAGAGACGGAACATTACCGTGAAACCGAACATTATCGTGGACCAGACACAGAACATTACCGTGGACCAGAGACAGACCATTACCGTGAAACCGAACATTATCGTGGACCAGAAACGGAACATCACCGTGAAACAGAAACACAAAATTATCGTGGACCAGAAACGGAACATTACCTTGATACAGAAACAGAACATTATCGTGGACCAAAGACGGAACATTACCGTGAAACCGAACATTATCGTGGACCAGAGATCGAACATTACCGTGGACCAGAGACACAACATTACCGTGGACCAGAGACAGAACATTACCGTGGACCAGAGACAGAACATTACCGTGGACCAGAGACAGAACATTACCGTGGACCAGAGACAGAACATTACCGTGGACCAGAGACAGAACATTACTGTGGACCAGAGACCGAAATTTACCTTGAAATCGAACATTACCGTGGACCAGAGACAGAACATTATCGTGGACCAGAGACAGAACATTACCGTGAAACCTAAACAGAACATTATCGTGGACCAGAAACGGAACATTATCGTGAAACCGAACATTATCGTGGACCAGACACAGAACAATACCGTGAACCAGAGACAGAACATTACCGTGAAACCGAACATTATTGTGGACAAGAAACGGAACATTACCGTGAAACAGAAACACAAATTTATCGTGGACCAGAAACGGAACATTACCGTGATACAGAAACAGAACATTATCGTTGACCAGAGACGGAACATTACCGTGAAACCGAACATTATCGTGGACCAGAGATCGAACATTACCATGGACCAGAGACACAACATTACCGTGGACAAGAGACAGAACATTACCGTGGACCAGAGACAGAACATTACCGTGGACCGGAGACAGAACATTACCGTGGACCAGAGACAGAACATTACTGTGGACCAGAGACCGAAATTTACCTTGAAACCGAACATTACCGTGGACCAGAGACAGAACATTACCATGGACCAGAGACAGAACATTACCGTGAAACAGAACATTATCATGGACCAGAAACGGAACATTACCGTGAAACAGAAACACAACATTATCGTGGACCAGAGACGGAACATTACCGTGGACCAGAGACGGAACATTACCGTGAAACCGAAACAGAACATTATCGTGGACCAGAAACGGAACATTACCGTGAAACCGAAACAGAACATTATCGTGGACCAGAGACGGAACATTACCGTGAAACCGAACATTATCGTGGACCAGAGATCGAACATTACCGTGGACCAGAGACAGAACATTACCGTGGACCAGAGACAGAACATTACCGTGGACCAGAGACAGAACATTATCGTGGACCAGAAACGGAACATTACCGTGAAACCGAAACATAACATTATCGTGGACCAAAGACGGAACATTATCGTGGACCAGAGACGGAACATTACCGTGAAATCAAACATTATCGTGGACCAGAGACGGAACATTACCGTGAAACAGAAACAAAACATTACCGTGGACCAGAGACAGAACATTACCGTGAAACGGAAACAGAACATTACCGTGAAACTGAAACAGAACATTATCGTTGACCAGAAACGGAACATTATCATGGACCAGAGACAGAACATTACCGTGAAACCGAAACAGAACATTATCGTGTACCAGAAACGGAACATTACCGTGAAACAGAAACACAAAATTATCGTGGACCAGAACCGGAACATTACCGTCAAACAGACACAGAAAATTATCGTGGACAAAAGACGGAACATTATCGTGGACCAGAGACGGAACATTACCGTGAAACCGAACATTATCGTGGACCAGACACAGAACATTACCGTGGACCAGAGACAGACCATTACCGTGAAACCGAACATTATCGTGGACCAGAAACGGAACATCACCGTGAAACAGAAACACAAAATTATCGTGGACCAGAAACGGAACATTACCTTGATACAGAAACAGAACATTATCGTGGACCAAAGACGGAACATTACCGTGAAACCGAACATTATCGTGGACCAGAGATCGAACATTACCGTGGACCAGAGACACAACATTACCGTGGACCAGAGACAGAACATTACCGTGGACCAGAGACAGAACATTACCGTGGACCAGAGACAGAACATTACCGTGGACCAGAGACAGAACATTACCGTGAACCAGAGACAGAACATTACTGTGGACCAGAGACCGAAATTTACCTTGAAATCGAACATTACCGTGGACCAGAGACAGAACATTATCGTGGACCAGAGACAGAACATTACCGTGAAACCTAAACAGAACATTATCGTGGACCAGAAACGGAACATTATCGTGAAACCGAACATTATCGTGGACCAGAGACGGAACATTACCGTGAAACAGAAACTCAACATTATCGTGGACCAGAAACGGAACATTACCGTGAAACAGAAACAGAACATTATCGTGGACCAGAAACGGAACATTACCGTGAAACAGAAACAGAACATTACCGTGGACCAGAGACAGAACATTACCGTGGACCAGAGACAGAACATTACCGTGAAACCGAAACAGAATATTATCGTGGACCAGAAACGGAACATTATCATGGACCAGAGACAGAACATTATCGTGGACCAGAAACAGAACATTACCATTGACCAGAGACAGAACATTATCGTGGACCAGAGACAGAACATTACCGTGGACCAGAGACAGAACATTACCGTGGACCAGAGACAGAACATTACCGTGGACCAGAGACAGAACATTACCGTGGACCAGAGACGGAACATTACCGTGAAACAGAAACATAACATTATCGTGTACCAGAAACGGAACATTACTGTGAAACAGAAACACAAAATTATCATGGACCAGAAACGGAACATTACCGTGAAACAGAAACAGAACATTATCGTGAAACAGAAACACAACATTAACGTGGACCAGAAACGGAACATTACCGTGAAACAGAAATAGAACATTACCGTGGACCAGAGACAGAACATTACCGTGAAACAGAAAATTATCATGGACCAGAAACGGAACATTACCGTGAAACAGAAACAGAACATTATCGTGGACCAGAGACGGAACATTACCGTGGACCAGAGACAGAACATTACCGTGAAACCGAAACAGAACATTATCGTGGACCAGAAACGGAACATTACCGTGAAACCGAAACGGAACATTATCGTGGACCAGAAACGGAACATTATCGTGAAACAGAAACACAACATTATCGTGGACCAGAAACGGAACATTACCGTGGACCAGAGACAGAACATTATCTTGGACCAGAGACAGAACATTACCGTGAAACCGAAACAGAACATTATCGTGGACCAGAGACGGAACATTATCGTGGACCAGAGACAGAACATTACCGTGAAACCTAAACAGAACATTATCGTGGACCAGAGACGGAACATTATCGTGAAACCGAACATTATCGTGGACCAGAGACGGAACATTACTGTGAAACAGAAACACAACATTATCGTGGACCAGAGACGGAAAATTACCGTGGACCAGAGACAGAACATTACCGTGAAACCGAAACAGAACATTATCGTGGACCAGAAACGGAACATTACCGTGAAACAGAAACACAAAATTATCGTGGACCAGAAAAGGAACATAACCGTGAAACCGAAACAGAACATTATCGTGGACCAGAGACGGAACATTACCGTGAAACCGAACATTATCGTGGACCAGAGATCGAACATTACCGTGGACCAGAGACAGAACATTACCTTGAAACCAAAACAGAACATTATCATGGACCAGAAACAGAACATTATCGTGGACCAGAGACAGAACATTACCGTGAAACCTAAACAGAACATTATCGTGGACCAGAGACGGAACATTTTCGTGAAACCGAACATTATCGTGGACCAGAGACGGAACATTACCCTGAAACAGAAACACAACATTATCGTGTACCAGAAACGGAACATTACTGTGAAACAGAAACACAAAATTATCGTGGACCAGAAACGGAACATTACCGTGAAACAGAAACAGAATATTATCGTGGACGAAAGACGGAACATTATGGTGGACCAGAGACGGAACATTACCGTGAAATCGAACATTATCGTGGACCAGAGACGGAACATTACCGTGAAACAGAAACAAAACATTACCGTGGACCAGAGACAGAACATTACCGTGAAACGGAAACAGAACATTACCGTGAAACAGAAACACAACATTAACGTGGACCAGAAACGGAACATTACCGTGAAACAGAAATAGAACATTACCGTGGACCAGAGACAGAACATTACCGTGAAACAGAAAATTATCATGGACCAGAAACGGAACATTACCGTGAAACAGAAACAGAACATTATCGTGGACCAGAGACGGAACATTACCGTGGACCAGAGACAGAACATTACCGTGAAACCGAAACAGAACATTATCGTGGACCAGAAACGGAACATTACCGTGAAACCGAAACGGAACATTATCGTGGACCAGAAACGGAACATTATCGTGAAACAGAAACACAACATTATCGTGGACCAGAAACGGAACATTACCGTGAAACAGAAACAGAACATTACCGTGGACCAGAGACAGAACATTATCTTGGACCAGAGACAGAACATTACCGTGAAACCGAAACAGAACATTATCGTGGACCAGAGACGGAACATTATCGTGGACCAGAGACAGAACATTACCGTGAAACCTAAACAGAAAATTATCGTGGACCAGAGACGGAACATTATCGTGGACCAGAGACAGAACATTACCGTGAAACCTAAACAGAAAATTATCGTGGACCAGAAACGGAACATTACCGTGATACAGAAACAGAACATTATCGTTGACCAGAGACGGAACATTACCGTGAAACCGAACATTATCGTGGACCAGAGATCGAACATTACCATGGACCAGAGACACAACATTACCGTGGACAAGAGACAGAACATTACCGTGGACCAGAGACAGAACATTACCGTGGACCGGAGACAGAACATTACCGTGGACCAGAGACAGAACATAACTGTGGACCAGAGACCGAAATTTACCTTGAAACCGAACATTACCGTGGACCAGAGACAGAACATTACCATGGACCAGAGACAGAACATTACCGTGAAACAGAACATTATCATGGACCAGAAACGGAACATTACCGTGAAACAGAAACACAACATTATCGTGGACCAGAGACGGAACATTACCGTGGACCAGAGACGGAACATTACCGTGAAACCGAAACAGAACATTATCGTGGACCAGAAACGGAACATTACCGTGAAACCGAAACAGAACATTATCGTGGACCAGAGACGGAACATTACCGTGAAACCGAACATTATCGTGGACCAGAGATCGAACATTACCGTGGACCAGAGACAGAACATTACCGTGGACCAGAGACAGAACATTACCGTGGACCAGAGACAGAACATTATCGTGGACCAGAAACGGAACATTACCGTGAAACAGAAACAGAACATTATCGTGGACCAGAGACGGAACATTACCGTGGACCAGAGACAGAACATTACCGTGAAACCGAAACAGAACATTATCGTGGACCAGAAACGGAACATTACCGTGAAACCGAAACGGAACATTATCGTGGACCAGAAACGGAACATTATCGTGAAACAGAAACACAACATTATCGTGGACCAGAAACGGAACATTACCGTGAAACAGAAACAGAACATTACCGTGGACCAGAGACAGAACATTATCTTGGACCAGAGACAGAACATTACCGTGAAACCGAAACAGAACATTATCGTGGACCAGAGACGGAACATTATCGTGGACCAGAGACAGAACATTACCGTGAAACCTAAACAGAAAATTATCGTGGACCAGAGACGGAACATTATCGTGAAACCGAACATTATCGTGGACCAGAAACGGAACATTACCGTGAAACAGAAACACAAAATTATCGTGGACCAGAAAAGGAACATAACCGTGAAACCGAAACAGAACATTATCGTGGACCAGAGACGGAACATTACCGTGAAACCGAACATTATCGTGGACCAGAGATCGAACATTACCGTGGACCAGAGACAGAACATTACCTTGAAACCAAAACAGAACATTATCATGGACCAGAAACGGAACATTATCGTGGACCAGAGACAGAACATTACCGTGAAACCTAAACAGAACATTATCGTGGACCAGAAACAAAACATTACCGTGAAACAGAAACATAACATTATCGTTTACCAGAAACGGAACATTACCGTGAAACAGAAACATAACATTATCGTGTACCAGAAACGGAACATTACTGTGAAACAGAAACACAAAATTATCGTGAACCAGAAACGGAACATTACCGTGAAACAGAAACAGAATATTATCGTGGACCAAAGACGGAACATTATCGTGGACCAGAGACGGAACATTACCGTGAAATCGAACATTATCGTGGACCAGAGACGGAACATTACCGTGAAACAGAAACAAAACATTACCGTGGACCAGAGACAGAACATTACCGTGAAACGGAAACAGAACATTACCGTGAAACTGAAAAGAGAACATTATCGTGGACCAGAGACAGAACATTATCATGGACCAGAGACAGAACATTACCGTGAAACGGAAACAGAACATTATCGTGGACCAGAAACGGAACATTACCGTGAAACAGAAACACAAAATTATCGTGGACCAGAAACGGAACATTACCGTCAAACAGACACAGAACATTATCGTGGACCAAAGACGGAACATTATCGTGGACCAGAGACGGAACATTACCGTGAAACCGAACATTATCGTGGACCAGACACAGAACATTACCGTGGACCAGAGACAGAACATTACCGTGATACAGAAACAGAACATTATCGTGGATCAGAGACGGATCATTACCGTGAAACCGAACATTATCGTGGACCAGAGATCGAACATTACCATGGACCAGAGACACAACATTACCGTGGACCAGAGACAGAACATTACCGTGGACCAGAGACAGAACATTACCGTGGACCAGAGACAGAACATTACCGTGGACCAGAGACAGAACATTACTGTGGACCAGAGACCGAAATTTACCTTGAAACCGAACATTACCGTGGACCAGAGACAAAACCTTACCATGGACCAGAGACAGAACATTACCGTGAAACAGAACATTATTATGGACCAGAAACGGAACATTACCGTGAAACAGAAACACAACATTATCCTGGACCAGAGACGGAACATTACCGTGGACCAGAGACGGAACATTACCGTGAAACCGAAACAGAACATTATCGTGGACCAGAAACGGAACATTACCGTGAAACAGAAACACAAAATTATTGTGGACCAGAAACGGACCATTACCATCAAACAGACACAGAACATTATCGTGGACAAAAGACGGAACATTATCGTGGACCAGAGACGGAACATTACCGTGAAACCGAACATTATCGTGAACCAGACACAGAACATTACCGTGGACCAGAGACAGAACATTACCGTGAAACCGAACATTATCGTGGACCAGAAACGGAACATTACCGTGAAACCGAAACACAAAATTATCGTGGACCAGAAACGGAACATTACCGTGATACAGAAACAGAACATTATCGTGGACCAGAGACGGAACATTACCGTGAAACCGAACATTATCGTGGACCAGAGATCGAACATTACCGTGGACCAGAGACACAACATTACCGTGGACCAGAGACAGAACATTACCGTGGACCAGAGACAGAACATTACCGTGGACCAGAGACAGAACATTACCGTGGACCAGAGACAGAACATTACCATGGACCAGAGACGGAACATTACCGTGAAACAGAAACATAACATTATCGTGTACCAGAAACGGAACATTACTGTGGACCAGAGACAGAACATTACTGTGGACCAGAGACCGAAATTTACCTTGAAACCGAACATTACCGTGGACCAGAGACAAAACATTACCATGGACCAGAGACAGAACATTACCGTGAAACAGAACATTATCATGGACCAGAAAAGGAACATTACCGCGAAACAGAAACACAACATTATCGTGGACCAGAGACGGAACATTACCGTGGACCAGAGACGGAACATTACCGTGAAACCGAAACAGAACATTATCGTGGACCAGAAACGGAACATTACCGTGAAACAGAAACACAAAATTATCGTGGACCACAAACGGAACATTACCATCAAACAGACACAGAACATTATCGTGGACAAAAGACGGAACATTATCGTGGACCAGAGACGGAACATTACCGTGAAACCGAACATTATCGTGGACCAGACACAGAACATTACCGTGGACCAGAGACAGAACATTACCGTGAAACCGAACATTATCGTGGACCAGAAACGGAACATTACCGTGAAACAGAAACACAAAATTATCGTGGACCAGAAACGGAACATTACCGTGATACAGAAACAGAACATTATCGTGGACCAGAGACGGAAAATTACCGTGAAACCGAACATTATCGTGGACCAGAGATCGAACATTACCGTGGACCAGAGACACAACATTACCGTGGACCAGAGACACAACATTACCGTGGACCAGAGACAAAACATTACCGTGGACCAGAGACAGAACATTACCATGGACCAGAGACAGAACATTACCGTGAAACAGAAACATAACATTATCGTGTACCAGAAACGGAACATTACTGTGAAACAGAAACACAAAATTATCATGGACCAGAAACGGAACATTACCGTGAAACAGAAACAGAACATTATCGTGGACCAAAGACGGAACATTATCGTGGACCAGAGACGGAACATTACCGTGAAATCGAACATTATCGTGGACCAGAGACGGAACATTACCGTGGACCAGAGACAGAACATTACTGTGGACCAGAGACCGAAATTTACCTTGAAACCGAACATTACCGTGGACCAGAGACAAAACATTACCATGGACCAGAGACAGAACATTACCGTGAAACAGAACATTATCGTGGACCAGAAACGGAACATTACTGTGAAACAGAAACACAAAATTATCGTGGACCAGAAACGGAACATTACCGTGAAACAGAAACAGAATATTATCGTGGACCAAAGACGGAACATTATCGTGGACCAGAGACGGAACATTACCGTGAAATCGAACATTATCGTGGACCAGAGACGGAACATTACCGTGAAACAGAAACAAAACATTACCGTGGACCAGAGACAGAACATTACCGTGAAACGGAAACAGAACATTACCGTGAAACAGAAACACAACATTAACGTGGACCAGAAACGGAACATTACCGTGAAACAGAAATAGAACATTACCGTGGACCAGAGACAGAACATTACCGTGAAACAGAAAATTATCATGGACCAGAAACGGAACATTACCGTGAAACAGAAACAGAACATTATCGTGGACCAGAGACGGAACATTACCGTGGACCAGAGACAGAACATTACCGTGAAACCGAAACAGAACATTATCGTGGACCAGAAACGGAACATTACCGTGAAACCGAAACGGAACATTATCGTGGACCAGAAACGGAACATTATCGTGAAACAGAAACACAACATTATCGTGGACCAGAAACGGAACATTACCGTGAAACAGAAACAGAACATTACCGTGGACCAGAGACAGAACATTATCTTGGACCAGAGACAGAACATTACCGTGAAACCTAAACAGAACATTATCGTGGACCAGAGACGGAACATTATCGTGAAACCGAACATTATCGTGGACCAGAGACGGAACATTACCGTGAAACAGAAACACAACATTATCGTTGACCAGAAACGGAACATTACCGTGAAACAGAAACAGAACATTATCGTGGACCAGAGACGGAAAATTACCGTGGACCAGAGACAGAACATTACCGTGAAACCGAAACAGAACATTATCGTGGACCAGAAACGGAACATTACCGTGAAACAGAAACACAAAATTATCGTGGACCAGAAAAGGAACATAACCGTGAAACCGAAACAGAACATTATCGTGGACCAGAGACGGAACATTACCGTGAAACCGAACATTATCGTGGACCAGAGATCGAACATTACCGTGGACCAGAGACAGAACATTACCTTGAAACCAAAACAGAACATTATCATGGACCAGAAACGGAACATTATCGTGGACCAGAGACAGAACATTACCGTGAAACCTAAACAGAACATTATCGTGGACCAGAAACAGAACATTACCGTGAAACAGAAACATAACATTATCGTTTACCAGAAACGGAACATTACCGTGAAACAGAAACATAACATTATCGTGTACCAGAAACGGAACATTACTGTGAAACAGAAACACAAAATTATCGTGGACCAGAAACGGAACATTACCGTGAAACAGAAACAGAATATTATCGTGGACCAAAGACGGAACATTATCGTGGACCAGAGACGGAACATTACCGTGAAATCGAACATTATCGTGGACAGGAGACGGAACATTACCGTGAAACAGAAACAAAACATTACCGTGGACCAGAGACAGAACATTACCGTGAAACGGAAACAGAACATTACCGTGAAACAGAAACACAACATTAACGTGGACCAGAAACGGAACATTACCGTGAAACAGAAATAGAACATTACCGTGGACCAGAGACAGAACATTAAAGTGAAACAGAAAATTATCATGGACCAGAAACGGAACATTACCGTGAAACAGAAACAGAACATTATCGTGGACCAGAGACGGAACATTACCGTGAAATCGAACATTATCGTGGACAGGAGACGGAACATTACCGTGAAACAGAAACAAAACATTACCGTGGACCAGAGACAGAACATTACCGTGAAACGGAAACAGAACATTACCGTGAAACAGAAACACAACATTAACGTGGACCAGAAACGGAACATTACCGTGAAACAGAAATAGAACATTACCGTGGACCAGAGACAGAACATTACCGTGAAACAGAAAATTATCATGGACCAGAAACGGAACATTACCGTGAAACAGAAACAGAACATTATCGTGGACCAGAGACAGAACATTACCGTGAAACAGAACATTATCATGGACCAGAAACGGAACATTACCGTGAAACAGAAACACAACATTATCGTGGACCAGAGACGGAACATTACCGTGGACCAGAGACGGAACATTACCGTGAAACCGAAACAGAACATTATCGTGGACCAGAAACGGAACATTACCGTGAAACCGAAACAGAACATTATCGTGGACCAGAGACGGAACATTACCGTGAAACCGAACATTATCGTGGACCAGAGATCGAACATTACCGTGGACCAGAGACAGAACATTACCGTGGACCAGAGACAGAACATTACCGTGGACCAGAGACAGAACATTATCGTGGACCAGAAACGGAACATTACCGTGAAACCGAAACATAACATTATCGTGGACCAAAGACGGAACATTATCGTGGACCAGAGACGGAACATTACCGTGAAATCAAACATTATCGTGGACCAGAGACGGAACATTACCGTGAAACAGAAACAAAACATTACCGTGGACCAGAGACAGAACATTACCGTGAAACGGAAACAGAACATTACCGTGAAACTGAAACAGAACATTATCGTTGACCAGAAACGGAACATTATCATGGACCAGAGACAGAACATTACCGTGAAACCGAAACAGAACATTATCGTGTACCAGAAACGGAACATTACCGTCAAACAGACACAGAAAATTATCGTGGACAAAAGACGGAACATTATCGTGGACCAGAGACGGAACATTACCGTGAAACCGAACATTATCGTGGACCAGACACAGAACATTACCGTGGACCAGAGACAGACCATTACCGTGAAACCGAACATTATCGTGGACCAGAAACGGAACATCACCGTGAAACAGAAACACAAAATTATCGTGGACCAGAAACGGAACATTACCTTGATACAGAAACAGAACATTATCGTGGACCAAAGACGGAACATTACCGTGAAACCGAACATTATCGTGGACCAGAGATCGAACATTACCGTGGACCAGAGACACAACATTACCGTGGACCAGAGACAGAACATTACCGTGGACCAGAGACAGAACATTACCGTGGACCAGAGACAGAACATTACCGTGGACCAGAGACAGAACATTACCGTGGACCAGAGACAGAACATTACTGTGGACCAGAGACCGAAATTTACCTCTAAATCGAACATTACCGTGGACCAGAGACAGAACATTATCGTGGACCAGAGACAGAACATTACCGTGAAACCTAAACAGAACATTATCGTGGACCAGAAACGGAACATTATCGTGAAACCGAACATTATCGTGGACCAGAGACGGAACATTACCGTGAAACAGAAACTCAACATTATCGTGGACCAGAAACGGAACATTACCGTGAAACAGAAACAGAACATTATCGTGGACCAGAAACGGAACATTACCGTGAAACAGAAACAGAACATTACCGTGGACCAGAGACAGAACATTACCGTGGACCAGAGACAGAACATTACCGTGAAACCGAAACAGAATATTATCGTGGACCAGAAACGGAACATTATCATGGACCAGAGACAGAACATTATCGTGGACCAGAAACAGAACATTACCATGGACCAGAGACAGAACATTATCGTGGACCAGAGACAGAACATTACCGTGGACCAGAGACAGAACATTACCGTGGACCAGAGACAGAACATTACCGTGGACCAGAGACAGAACATTACCGTGGACCAGAGACGGAACATTACCGTGAAACAGAAACATAACATTATCGTGTACCAGAAACGGAACATTACTGTGAAACAGAAACACAAAATTATCATGGACCAGAAACGGAACATTACCGTGAAACAGAAACAGAACATTATCGTGAAACAGAAACACAACATTAACGTGGACCAGAAACGGAACATTACCGTGAAACAGAAATAGAACATTACCGTGGACCAGAGACAGAACATTACCGTGAAACAGAAAATTATCATGGACCAGAAACGGAACATTACCGTGAAACAGAAACAGAACATTATCGTGGACCAGAGACGGAACATTACCGTGGACCAGAGACAGAACATTACCGTGAAACCGAAACAGAACATTATCGTGGACCAGAAACGGAACATTACCGTGAAACCGAAACGGAACATTATCGTGGACCAGAAACGGAACATTATCGTGAAACAGAAACACAACATTATCGTGGACCAGAAACGGAACATTACCGTGGACCAGAGACAGAACATTATCTTGGACCAGAGACAGAACATTACCGTGAAACCGAAACAGAACATTATCGTGGACCAGAGACGGAACATTATCGTGGACCAGAGACAGAACATTACCGTGAAACCTAAACAGAACATTATCGTGGACCAGAGACGGAACATTATCGTGAAACCGAACATTATCGTGGACCAGAGACGGAACATTACTGTGAAACAGAAACACAACATTATCGTGGACCAGAGACGGAAAATTACCGTGGACCAGAGACAGAACATTACCGTGAAACCGAAACAGAACATTATCGTGGACCAGAAACGGAACATTACCGTGAAACAGAAACACAAAATTATCGTGGACCAGAAAAGGAACATAACCGTGAAACCGAAACAGAACATTATCGTGGACCAGAGACGGAACATTACCGTGAAACCGAACATTATCGTGGACCAGAGATCGAACATTACCGTGGACCAGAGACAGAACATTACCTTGAAACCAAAACAGAACATTATCATGGACCAGAAACAGAACATTATCGTGGACCAGAGACAGAACATTACCGTGAAACCTAAACAGAACATTATCGTGGACCAGAGACGGAACATTTTCGTGAAACCGAACATTATCGTGGACCAGAGACGGAACATTACCGTGAAACAGAAACACAACATTATCGTGTACCAGAAACGGAACATTACCGTGAAACAGAAACAGAATATTATCGTGGACCAAAGACGGAACATTATCGTGGACCAGAGACGGAACATTACCGTGAAATCGAACATTATCGTGGACCAGAGACGGAACATTACCGTGAAACAGAAACAAAACATTACCGTGGACCAGAGACAGAACATTACCGTGAAACGGAAACAGAACATTACCGTGAAACAGAAACACAACATTAACGTGGACCAGAAACGGAACATTACCGTGAAACAGAAATAGAACATTACCGTGGACCAGAGACAGAACATTACCGTGAAACAGAAAATTATCATGGACCAGAAACGGAACATTACCGTGAAACAGAAACAGAACATTATCGTGGACCAGAGACGGAACATTACCGTGGACCAGAGACAGAACATTACCGTGAAACCGAAACAGAACATTATCGTGGACCAGAAACGGAACATTACCGTGAAACCGAAACGGAACATTATCGTGGACCAGAAACGGAACATTATCGTGAAACAGAAACACAACATTATCGTGGACCAGAAACGGAACATTACCGTGAAACAGAAACAGAACATTACCGTGGACCAGAGACAGAACATTATCTTGGACCAGAGACAGAACATTACCGTGAAACCTAAACAGAACATTATCGTGGACCAGAGACGGAACATTATCGTGAAACCGAACATTATCGTGGACCAGAGACGGAACATTACCGTGAAACAGAAACACAACATTATCGTTGACCAGAAACGGAACATTACCGTGAAACAGAAACAGAACATTATCGTGGACCAGAGACGGAAAATTACCGTGGACCAGAGACAGAACATTACCGTGAAACCGAAACAGAACATTATCGTGGACCAGAAACGGAACATTACCGTGAAACAGAAACACAAAATTATCGTGGACCAGAAAAGGAACATAACCGTGAAACCGAAACAGAACATTATCGTGGACCAGAGACGGAACATTACCGTGAAACCGAACATTATCGTGGACCAGAGATCGAACATTACCGTGGACCAGAGACAGAACATTACCTTGAAACCAAAACAGAACATTATCATGGACCAGAAACGGAACATTATCGTGGACCAGAGACAGAACATTACCGTGAAACCTAAACAGAACATTATCGTGGACCAGAAACAGAACATTACCGTGAAACAGAAACATAACATTATCGTTTACCAGAAACGGAACATTACCGTGAAACAGAAACATAACATTATCGTGTACCAGAAACGGAACATTACTGTGAAACAGAAACACAAAATTATCGTGGACCAGAAACGGAACATTACCGTGAAACAGAAACAGAATATTATCGTGGACCAAAGACGGAACATTATCGTGGACCAGAGACGGAACATTACCGTGAAATCAAACATTAACGTGGACCAGAAACGGAACATTACCGTGAAACAGAAATAGAACATTACCGTGGACCAGAGACAGAACATTACCGTGAAACAGAAAATTATCATGGACCAGAAACGGAACATTACCGTGAAACAGAAACAGAACATTATCGTGGACCAGAGACAGAACATTACCGTGAAACAGAACATTATCATGGACCAGAAACGGAACATTACCGTGAAACAGAAACACAACATTATCGTGGACCAGAGACGGAACATTACCGTGGACCAGAGACGGAACATTACCGTGAAACCGAAACAGAACATTATCGTGGACCAGAAACGGAACATTACCGTGAAACCGAAACAGAACATTATCGTGGACCAGAGACGGAACATTACCGTGAAACCGAACATTATCGTGGACCAGAGATCGAACATTACCGTGGACCAGAGACAGAACATTACCGTGGACCAGAGACAGAACATTACCGTGGACCAGAGACAGAACATTATCGTGGACCAGAAACGGAACATTACCGTGAAACCGAAACATAACATTATCGTGGACCAAAGACGGAACATTATCGTGGACCAGAGACGGAACATTACCGTGAAATCAAACATTATCGTGGACCAGAGACGGAACATTACCGTGAAACAGAAACAAAACATTACCGTGGACCAGAGACAGAACATTACCGTGAAACGGAAACAGAACATTACCGTGAAACTGAAACAGAACATTATCGTTGACCAGAAACGGAACATTATCATGGACCAGAGACAGAACATTACCGTGAAACCGAAACAGAACATTATCGTGTACCAGAAACGGAACATTACCGTGAAACAGAAACACAAAATTATCGTGGACCAGAACCGGAACATTACCGTCAAACAGACACAGAAAATTATCGTGGACAAAAGACGGAACATTATCGTGGACCAGAGACGGAACATTACCGTGAAACCGAACATTATCGTGGACCAGACACAGAACATTACCGTGGACCAGAGACAGACCATTACCGTGAAACCGAACATTATCGTGGACCAGAAACGGAACATCACCGTGAAACAGAAACACAAAATTATCGTGGACCAGAAACGGAACATTACCTTGATACAGAAACAGAACATTATCGTGGACCAAAGACGGAACATTACCGTGAAACCGAACATTATCGTGGACCAGAGATCGAACATTACCATGGACCAGAGACACAACATTACCGTGGACCAGAGACAGAACATTACCGTGGACCAGAGACAGAACATTACCGTGGACCAGAGACAGAACATTACCGTGGACCAGAGACAGAACATTACCGTGGACCAGAGACAGAACATTACTGTGGACCAGAGACCGAAATTTACCTTGAAATCGAACATTACCGTGGACCAGAGACAGAACATTATCGTGGACCAGAGACAGAACATTACCGTGAAACCTAAACAGAACATTATCGTGGACCAGAAACGGAACATTATCGTGAAACCGAACATTATCGTGGACCAGAGACGGAACATTACCGTGAAACAGAAACTCAACATTATCGTGGACCAGAAACGGAACATTACCGTGAAACAGAAACAGAACATTATCGTGGACCAGAAACGGAACATTACCGTGAAACAGAAACAGAACATTACCGTGGACCAGAGACAGAACATTACCGTGGACCAGAGACAGAACATTACCGTGAAACCGAAACAGAATATTATCGTGGACCAGAAACGGAACATTATCATGGACCAGAGACAGAACATTATCGTGGACCAGAAACAGAACATTACCGTGGACCAGAGACAGAACATTATCGTGGACCAGAGACAGAACATTACCGTGGACCAGAGACAGAACATTACCGTGGACCAGAGACAGAACATTACCGTGGACCAGAGACAGAACATTACCGTGGACCAGAGACGGAACATTACCGTGAAACAGAAACATAACATTATCGTGTACCAGAAACGGAACATTACTGTGAAACAGAAACACAAAATTATCATGGACCAGAAACGGAACATTACCGTGAAACAGAAACAGAACATTATCGTGAAACAGAAACACAACATTAACGTGGACCAGAAACGGAACATTACCGTGAAACAGAAATAGAACATTACCGTGGACCAGAGACAGAACATTACCGTGAAACAGAAAATTATCATGGACCAGAAACGGAACATTACCGTGAAACAGAAACAGAACATTATCGTGGACCAGAGACGGAACATTACCGTGGACCAGAGACAGAACATTACCGTGAAACCGAAACAGAACATTATCGTGGACCAGAAACGGAACATTACCGTGAAACCGAAACGGAACATTATCGTGAACCAGAAACGGAACATTATCGTGAAACAGAAACACAACATTATCGTGGACCAGAAACGGAACATTACCGTGGACCAGAGACAGAACATTATCTTGGACCAGAGACAGAACATTACCGTGAAACCGAAACAGAACATTATCGTGGACCAGAGACGGAACATTATCGTGGACCAGAGACAGAACATTACCGTGAAACCTAAACAGAACATTATCGTGGACCAGAGACGGAACATTATCGTGAAACCGAACATTATCGTGGACCAGAGACGGAACATTACTGTAAAACAGAAACACAACATTATCGTGGACCAGAGACGGAAAATTACCGTGGACCAGAGACAGAACATTACCGTGAAACCGAAACAGAACATTATCGTGGACCAGAAACGGAACATTACCGTGAAACAGAAACACAAAATTATCGTGGACCAGAAAAGGAACATAACCGTGAAACCGAAACAGAACATTATCGTGGACCAGAGACGGAACATTACCGTGAAACCGAACATTATCGTGGACCAGAGATCGAACATTACCGTGGACCAGAGACAGAACATTACCTTGAAACCAAAACAGAACATTATCATGGACCAGAAACAGAACATTATCGTGGACCAGAGACAGAACATTACCGTGAAACCTAAACAGAACATTATCGTGGACCAGAGACGGAAAATTTTCGTGAAACCGAACATTATCGTGGACCAGAGACGGAACATTACCGTGAAACAGAAACACAACATTATCGTGTACCAGAAACGGAACATTACTGTGAAACAGAAACACAAAATTATCGTGGACCAGAAACGGAACATTACCGTGAAACAGAAACAGAATATTATCGTGGACGAAAGACGGAACATTATCGTGGACCAGAGACGGAACATTACCGTGAAATCGAACATTATCGTGGACCAGAGACGGAACATTACCGTGAAACAGAAACAAAACATTACCGTGGACCAGAGACAGAACATTACCGTGAAACGGAAACAGAACATTACCGTGAAACAGAAACACAACATTAACGTGGACCAGAAACGGAACATTACCGTGAAACAGAAATAGAACATTACCGTGGACCAGAGACAGAACATTACCGTGAAACAGAAAATTATCATGGACCAGAAACGGAACATTACCGTGAAACAGAAACAGAACATTATCGTGGACCAGAGACGGAACATTACCGTGGACCAGAGACAGAACATTACCGTGAAACCGAAACAGAACATTATCGTGGACCAGAAACGGAACATTACCGTGAAACCGAAACGGAACATTATCGTGGACCAGAAACGGAACATTATCGTGAAACAGAAACACAACATTATCGTGGACCAGAAACGGAACATTACCGTGAAACAGAAACAGAACATTACCGTGGACCAGAGACAGAACATTATCTTGGACCAGAGACAGAACATTACCGTGAAACCGAAACAGAACATTATCGTGGACCAGAGACGGAACATTATCGTGGACCAGAGACAGAACATTACCGTGAAACCTAAACAGAAAATTATCGTGGACCAGAGACGGAACATTATCGTGGACCAGAGACAGAACATTACCGTGAAACCTAAACAGAAAATTATCGTGGACCAGAAACGGAACATTACCGTGATACAGAAACAGAACATTATCGTTGACCAGAGACGGAACATTACCGTGAAACCGAACACTATCGTGGACCAGAGATCGAACATTACCATGGACCAGAGACACAACATTACCGTGGACAAGAGACAGAACATTACCGTGGACCAGAGACAGAACATTACCGTGGACCGGAGACAGAACATTACCGTGGACCAGAGACCGAAATTTACCTTGAAATCGAACATTACTGTGGACCAGAGACAGAACATTACCATGGACCAGAGACAGAACATTACCGTGAAACAGAACATTATCATGGACCAGAAACGGAACATTACCGTGAAACAGAAACACAACATTATCGTGGACCAGAGACGGAACATTACCGTGGACCAGAGACGGAACATTACCGTGAAACCGAAACAGAACATTATCGTGGACCAGAAACGGAACATTACCGTGAAACCGAAACAGAACATTATCGTGGACCAGAGACGGAACATTACCGTGAAACCGAACATTATCGTGGACCAGAGATCGAACATTACCGTGGACCAGAGACAGAACATTACCGTGGACCAGAGACAGAACATTACCGTGGACCAGAGACAGAACATTATCGTGGACCAGAAACGGAACATTACCGTGAAACAGAAACAGAACATTATCGTGGACCAGAGACGGAACATTACCGTGGACCAGAGACAGAACATTACCGTGAAACCGAAACAGAACATTATCGTGGACCAGAAACGGAACATTACCGTGAAACCGAAACGGAACATTATCGTGGACCAGAAACGGAACATTATCGTGAAACAGAAACACAACATTATCGTGGACCAGAAACGGAACATTACCGTGAAACAGAAACAGAACATTACCGTGGACCAGAGACAGAACATTATCTTGGACCAGAGACAGAACATTACCGTGAAACCGAAACAGAACATTATCGTGGACCAGAGACGGAACATTATCGTGGACCAGAGACAGAACATTACCGTGAAACCTAAACAGAAAATTATCGTGGACCAGAGACGGAACATTATCGTGAAACCGAACATTATCGTGGACCAGAAACGGAACATTACCGTGAAACAGAAACACAAAATTATCGTGAACCAGAAAAGGAACATAACCGTGAAACCGAAACAGAACATTATCGTGGACCAGAGACGGAACATTACCGTGAAACCGAACATTATCGTGGACCAGAGATCGAACATTACCGTGGACCAGAGACAGAACATTACCTTGAAACCAAAACAGAACATTATCATGGACCAGAAACTGAACATTATCGTGGACCAGAGACAGAACATTACCGTGAAACCTAAACAGAACATTATCGTGGACCAGAAACAAAACATTACCGTGAAACAGAAACATAACATTATCGTTTACCAGAAACGGAACATTACCGTGAAACAGAAACATAACATTATCGTGTACCAGAAACGGAACATTACTGTGAAACAGAAACACAAAATTATCGTGAACCAGAAACGGAACATTACCGTGAAACAGAAACAGAATATTATCGTGGACCAAAGACGGAACATTATCGTGGACCAGAGACGGAACATTACCGTGAAATCGAACATTATCTTGGACCAGAGACGGAACATTACCGTGAAACAGAAACAAAACATTACCGTGGACCAGAGACAGAACATTACCGTGAAACGGAAACAGAACATTACCGTGAAACTGAAAAGAGAACATTATCGTGGACCAGAGACAGAACATTATCATGGACCAGAGACAGAACATTACCGTGAAACGGAAACAGAACATTATCGTGGACCAGAAACGGAACATTACCGTGAAACAGAAACACAAAATTATCGTGGACCAGAAACGGAACATTACCGTCAAACAGACACAGAACATTATCGTGGACCAAAGACGGAACATTATCGTGGACCAGAGACGGAACATTACCGTGAAACCGAACATTATCGTGGACCAGACACAGAACATTACCGTGGACCAGAGACAGAACATTACCGTGAAACCGAAAATTATTGTGGACCAGAAACGGAACATTACCGTGAAACAGAAACACAAAATTATCGTGGACCAGAAACGGAACATTACCGTGATACAGAAACAGAACATTATCGTGGATCAGAGACGGATCATTACCGTGAAACCGAACATTATCGTGGACCAGAGATCGAACATTACCATGGACCAGAGACACAACATTACCGTGGACCAGAGACAGAACATTACCGTGGACCAGAGACAGAACATTACCGTGGACCAGAGACAGAACATTACCGTGGACCAGAGACAGAACATTACTGTGGACCAGAGACCGAAATTTACCTTGAAACCGAACATTACCGTGGACCAGAGACAAAACCTTACCATGGACCAGAGACAGAACATTACCGTGAAACAGAACATTATTATGGACCAGAAACGGAACATTACCGTGAAACAGAAACACAACATTATCCTGGACCAGAGACGGAACATTACCGTGGACCAGAGACGGAACATTACCGTGAAACCGAAACAGAACATTATCGTGGACCAGAAACGGAACATTACCGTGAAACAGAAACACAAAATTATTGTGGACCAGAAACGGACCATTACCATCAAACAGACACAGAACATTATCGTGGACAAAAGACGGAACATTATCGTGGACCAGAGACGGAACATTACCGTGAAACCGAACATTATCGTGAACCAGACACAGAACATTACCGTGGACCAGAGACAGAAAATTACCGTGAAACCGAACATTATCGTGGACCAGAAACGGAACATTACCGTGAAACCGAAACACAAAATTATCGTGGACCAGAAACGGAACATTACCGTGATACAGAAACAGAACATTATCGTGGACCAGAGACGGAACATTACCGTGAAACCGAACATTATCGTGGACCAGAGATCGAACATTACCGTGGACCAGAGACACAACATTACCGTGGACCAGAGACAGAACATTACCGTGGACCAGAGACAGAACATTACCGTGGACCAGAGACAGAACATTACCGTGGACCAGAGACAGAACATTACCATGGACCAGAGACGGAACATTACCGTGAAACAGAAACATAACATTATCGTGTACCAGAAACGGAACATTACTGTGGACCAGAGACAGAACATTACTGTGGACCAGAGACCGAAATTTACCTTGAAACCGAACATTACCGTGGACCAGAGACAAAACATTACCATGGACCAGAGACAGAACATTACCGTGAAACAGAACATTATCATGGACCAGAAAAGGAACATTACCGCGAAACAGAAACACAACATTATCGTGGACCAGAGACGGAACATTACCGTGGACCAGAGACGGAACATTACCGTGAAACCGAAACAGAACATTATCGTGGACCAGAAACGGAACATTACCGTGAAACAGAAACACAAAATTATCGAGGACCACAAACGGAACATTACCATCAAACAGACACAGAACATTATCGTGGACAAAAGACGGAACATTATCGTGGACCAGAGACGGAACATTACCGTGAAACCGAACATTATCGTGGACCAGACACAGAACATTACCGTGGACCAGAGACAGAACATTACCGTGAAACCGAACATTATCGTGGACCAGAAACGGAACATTACCGTGAAACAGAAACACAAAATTATCGTGGACCAGAAACGGAACATTACCGTGATGCAGAAACAGAACATTATCGTGGACCAGAGACGGAAAATTACCGTGAAACCGAACATTATCGTGGACCAGAGATCGAACATTACCGTGGACCAGAGACACAACATTACCGTGGACCAGAGACACAACATTACCGTGGACCAGAGACAGAACATTACCGTGGACCAGAGACAGAACATTACCATGGACCAGAGACAGAACATTACCGTGAAACAGAAACATAACATTATCGTGTACCAGAAACGGAACATTACTGTGAAACAGAAACACAAAATTATCATGGACCAGAAACGGAACATTACCGTGAAACAGAAACAGAACATTATCGTGGACCAAAGACGGAAGATTATCGTGGACCAGAGACGGAACATTACCGTGAAATCGAACATTATCGTGGACCAGAGACGGAACATTACCGTGGACCAGAGACAGAACATTACTGTGGACCAGAGACCGAAATTTACCTTGAAACCGAACATTACCGTGGACCAGAGACAAAACATTACCATGGACCAGAGACAGAACATTACCGTGAAACAGAACATTATCGTGGACCAGAAACGGAACATTACTGTGAAACAGAAACACAAAATTATCGTGGACCAGAAACGGAACATTACCGTGAAACAGAAACAGAATATTATCGTGGACCAAAGACGGAACATTATCGTGGACCAGAGACGGAACATTACCGTGAAATCGAACATTATCGTGGACCAGAGACGGAACATTACCGTGAAACAGAAACAAAACATTACCGTGGACCAGAGACAGAACATTACCTTGAAACGGAAACAGAACATTACCGTGAAACAGAAACACAACAGTAACGTGGACCAGAAACGGAACATTACCGTGAAACAGAAATAGAACATTACCGTGGACCAGAGACAGAACATTACCGTGAAACAGAAAATTATCATGGACCAGAAACGGAACATTACCGTGAAACAGAAACAGAACATTATCGTGGACCAGAGACGGAACATTACCGTGGACCAGAGACAGAACATTACCGTGAAACCGAAACAGAACATTATCGTGGACCAGAAACGGAACATTACCGTGAAACCGAAACGGAACATTATCGTGGACCAGAAACGGAACATTATCGTGAAACAGAAACACAACATTATCGTGGACCAGAAACGGAACATTACCGTGAAACAGAAACAGAACATTACCGTGGACCAGAGACAGAACATTATCTTGGACCAGAGACAGAACATTACCGTGAAACCTAAACAGAACATTATCGTGGACCAGAGACGGAACATTATCGTGAAACCGAACATTATCGTGGACCAGAGACGGAACATTACCGTGAAACAGAAACACAACATTATCGTTGACCAGAAACGGAACATTACCGTGAAACAGAAACAGAACATTATCGTGGACCAGAGACGGAAAATTACCGTGGACCAGAGACAGAACATTACCGTGAGACCGAAACAGAACATTATCGTGGACCAGAAACGGAACATTACCGTGAAACAGAAACACAAAATTATCGTGGACCAGAAAAGGAACATAACCGTGAAACCGAAACAGAACATTATCGTGGACCAGAGACGGAACATTACCGTGAAACCGAACATTATCGTGGACCAGAGATCGAACATTACCGTGGACCAGAGACAGAACATTACCTTGAAACCAAAACAGAACATTATCATGGACCAGAAACGGAACATTATCGTGGACCAGAGACAGAACATTACCGTGAAACCTAAACAGAACATTATCGTGGACCAGAAACAGAACATTACCGTGAAACAGAAACATAACATTATCGTTTACCAGAAACGGAACATTACCGTGAAACAGAAACATAACATTATCGTGTACCAGAAACGGAACATTACTGTGAAACAGAAACACAAAATTATCGTGGACCAGAAACGGAACATTACCGTGAAATGGAAACAGAATATTATCGTGGACCAAAGACGGAACATTATCGTGGACCAGAGACGGAACATTACCGTGAAATCGAACATTATCGTGGACAGGAGACGGAACATTACCGTGAAACAGAAACAAAACATTACCGTGGACCAGAGACAGAACATTACCGTGAAACGGAAACAGAACATTACCGTGAAACAGAAACATAACATTAACGTGGACCAGAAACGGAACATTACCGTGAAACAGAAATAGAACATTACCGTGGACAAGAGACAGAACATTACCGTGAAACAGAAAATTATCATGGACCAGAAACGGAACATTACCGTGAAACAGAAACAGAACATTACCATGGACCAGAGACAGAACATTACCGTGAAACAGAACATTATCGTGGACCAGAAACGGAACATTACTGTGAAACAGAAACACAAAATTATCGTGGACCAGAAACGGAACATTACCGTGAAACAGAAACAGAATATTATCGTGGACCAAAGACGGAACATTATCGTGGACCAGAGACGGAACATTACCGTGAAATCGAACATTATCGTGGACCAGAGACGGAACATTACCGTGAAACAGAAACAAAACATTACCGTGGACCAGAGACAGAACATTACCGTGAAACGGAAACAGAACATTACCGTGAAACAGAAACACAACATTAACGTGGACCAGAGACGGAACATTACCGTGAAACAGAAACAAAACATTACCGTGGACCAGAGACAGAACATTACCGTGAAACGGAAACAGAACATTACCGTGAAACTGAAAAGAGAACATTATCGTGGACCAGAAACCGAACATTATCATGGACCAGAGACAGAACATTACCGTGAAACGGAAACAGAACATTATCGTGGACCAGAAACGGAACATTACCGTGAAACAGAAACACAAAATTATCGTGGACCAGAAACGGAACATTACCGTCAAACAGACACAGAACATTATCGTGGACCAAAGACGGAACATTATCGTGGACCAGAGACGGAACATTACCGTGAAACCGAACATTATCGTGGACCAGACACAGAACATTACCGTGGACCAGAGACAGAACATTACCGTGAAACCGAAAATTATTGTGGACCAGAAACGGAACATTACCGTGAAACAGAAACACAAAATTATCGTGGACCAGAAACGGAACATTACCGTGATACAGAAACAGAACATTATCGTGGATCAGAGACGGATCATTACCGTGAAACCGAACATTATCGTGGACCAGAGATCGAACATTACCATGGACCAGAGACACAACATTACCGTGGACCAGAGACAGAACATTACCGTGGACCAGAGACAGAACATTACCGTGGACCAGAGACAGAACATTACCGTGGACCAGAGACAGAACATTACTGTGGACCAGAGACCGAAATTTACCTTGAAACCGAACATTACCGTGGACCAGAGACAAAACCTTACCATGGACCAGAGACAGAACATTACCGTGAAACAGAACATTATTATGGACCAGAAACGGAACATTACTGTGAAACAGAAACACAACATTATCCTGGACCAGAGACGGAACATTACCGTGGACCAGAGACGGAACATTACCGTGAAACCGAAACAGAACATTATCGTGGACCAGAAACGGAACATTACCGTGAAACAGAAACACAAAATTATTGTGGACCAGAAACGGACCATTACCATCAAACTGACACAGAACATTATCGTGGACAAAAGACGGAACATTATCGTGGACCAGAGACGGAACATTACCGTGAAACCGAACATTATCGTGGACCAGACACAGAACATTACCGTGGACCAGAGACAGAACATTACCGTGAAACCGAACATTATCGTGGACCAGAAACGGAACATTACCGTGAAACCGAAACACAAAATTATCGTGGACCAGAAACGGAACATTACCATCAAACAGACACAGAACATTATCGTGGACCAGAGATCGAACATTACCGTGGACCAGAGACAGAACATTACCTTGAAACCAAAACAGAACATTATCATGGACCAGAAACTGAACATTATCGTGGACCAGAGACAGAACATTACCGTGAAACCTAAACAGAACATTATCGTGGACCAGAAACAAAACATTACCGTGAAACAGAAACATAACATTATCGTTTACCAGAAACGGAACATTACCGTGAAACAGAAACATAACATTATCGTGTACCAGAAACGGAACATTACTGTGAAACAGAAACACAAAATTATCGTGAACCAGAAACGGAACATTACCGTGAAACAGAAACAGAATATTATCGTGGACCAAAGACGGAACATTATCGTGGACCAGAGACGGAACATTACCGTGAAATCGAACATTATCTTGGACCAGAGACGGAACATTACCGTGAAACAGAAACAAAACATTACCGTGGACCAGAGACAGAACATTACCGTGAAACGGAAACAGAACATTACCGTGAAACTGAAAAGAGAACATTATCGTGGACCAGAGACAGAACATTATCATGGACCAGAGACAGAACATTACCGTGAAACGGAAACAGAACATTATCGTGGACCAGAAACGGAACATTACCGTGAAACAGAAACACAAAATTATCGTGGACCAGAAACGGAACATTACCGTCAAACAGACACAGAACATTATCGTGGACCAAAGACGGAACATTATCGTGGACCAGAGACGGAACATTACCGTGAAACCGAACATTATCGTGGACCAGACACAGAACATTACCGTGGACCAGAGACAGAACATTACCGTGAAACCGAAAATTATTGTGGACCAGAAACGGAACATTACCGTGAAACAGAAACACAAAATTATCGTGGACCAGAAACGGAACATTACCGTGATACAGAAACAGAACATTATCGTGGATCAGAGACGGATCATTACCGTGAAACCGAACATTATCGTGGACCAGAGATCGAACATTACCATGGACCAGAGACACAACATTACCGTGGACCAGAGACAGAACATTACCGTGGACCAGAGACAGAACATTACCGTGGACCAGAGACAGAACATTACCGTGGACCAGAGACAGAACATTACTGTGGACCAGAGACCGAAATTTACCTTGAAACCGAACATTACCGTGGACCAGAGACAAAACCTTACCATGGACCAGAGACAGAACATTACCGTGAAACAGAACATTATTATGGACCAGAAACGGAACATTACCGTGAAACAGAAACACAACATTATCCTGGACCAGAGACGGAACATTACCGTGGACCAGAGACGGAACATTACCGTGAAACCGAAACAGAACATTATCGTGGACCAGAAACGGAACATTACCGTGAAACAGAAACACAAAATTATTGTGGACCAGAAACGGACCATTACCATCAAACAGACACAGAACATTATCGTGGACAAAAGACGGAACATTATCGTGGACCAGAGACGGAACATTACCGTGAAACCGAACATTATCGTGAACCAGACACAGAACATTACCGTGGACCAGAGACAGAAAATTACCGTGAAACCGAACATTATCGTGGACCAGAAACGGAACATTACCGTGAAACCGAAACACAAAATTATCGTGGACCAGAAACGGAACATTACCGTGATACAGAAACAGAACATTATCGTGGACCAGAGACGGAACATTACCGTGAAACCGAACATTATCGTGGACCAGAGATCGAACATTACCGTGGACCAGAGACACAACATTACCGTGGACCAGAGACAGAACATTACCGTGGACCAGAGACAGAACATTACCGTGGACCAGAGACAGAACATTACCGTGGACCAGAGACAGAACATTACCATGGACCAGAGACGGAACATTACCGTGAAACAGAAACATAACATTATCGTGTACCAGAAACGGAACATTACTGTGGACCAGAGACAGAACATTACTGTGGACCAGAGACCGAAATTTACCTTGAAACCGAACATTACCGTGGACCAGAGACAAAACATTACCATGGACCAGAGACAGAACATTACCGTGAAACAGAACATTATCATGGACCAGAAAAGGAACATTACCGCGAAACAGAAACACAACATTATCGTGGACCAGAGACGGAACATTACCGTGGACCAGAGACGGAACATTACCGTGAAACCGAAACAGAACATTATCGTGGACCAGAAACGGAACATTACCGTGAAACAGAAACACAAAATTATCGAGGACCACAAACGGAACATTACCATCAAACAGACACAGAACATTATCGTGGACAAAAGACGGAACATTATCGTGGACCAGAGACGGAACATTACCGTGAAACCGAACATTATCGTGGACCAGACACAGAACATTACCGTGGACCAGAGACAGAACATTACCGTGAAACCGAACATTATCGTGGACCAGAAACGGAACATTACCGTGAAACAGAAACACAAAATTATCGTGGACCAGAAACGGAACATTACCGTGATGCAGAAACAGAACATTATCGTGGACCAGAGACGGAAAATTACCGTGAAACCGAACATTATCGTGGACCAGAGATCGAACATTACCGTGGACCAGAGACACAACATTACCGTGGACCAGAGACACAACATTACCGTGGACCAGAGACAGAACATTACCGTGGACCAGAGACAGAACATTACCATGGACCAGAGACAGAACATTACCGTGAAACAGAAACATAACATTATCGTGTACCAGAAACGGAACATTACTGTGAAACAGAAACACAAAATTATCATGGACCAGAAACGGAACATTACCGTGAAACAGAAACAGAACATTATCGTGGACCAAAGACGGAAGATTATCGTGGACCAGAGACGGAACATTACCGTGAAATCGAACATTATCGTGGACCAGAGACGGAACATTACCGTGGACCAGAGACAGAACATTACTGTGGACCAGAGACCGAAATTTACCTTGAAACCGAACATTACCGTGGACCAGAGACAAAACATTACCATGGACCAGAGACAGAACATTACCGTGAAACAGAACATTATCGTGGACCAGAAACGGAACATTACTGTGAAACAGAAACACAAAATTATCGTGGACCAGAAACGGAACATTACCGTGAAACAGAAACAGAATATTATCGTGGACCAAAGACGGAACATTATCGTGGACCAGAGACGGAACATTACCGTGAAATCGAACATTATCGTGGACCAGAGACGGAACATTACCGTGAAACAGAAACAAAACATTACCGTGGACCAGAGACAGAACATTACCTTGAAACGGAAACAGAACATTACCGTGAAACAGAAACACAACAGTAACGTGGACCAGAAACGGAACATTACCGTGAAACAGAAATAGAACATTACCGTGGACCAGAGACAGAACATTACCGTGAAACAGAAAATTATCATGGACCAGAAACGGAACATTACCGTGAAACAGAAACAGAACATTATCGTGGACCAGAGACGGAACATTACCGTGGACCAGAGACAGAACATTACCGTGAAACCGAAACAGAACATTATCGTGGACCAGAAACGGAACATTACCGTGAAACCGAAACGGAACATTATCGTGGACCAGAAACGGAACATTATCGTGAAACAGAAACACAACATTATCGTGGACCAGAAACGGAACATTACCGTGAAACAGAAACAGAACATTACCGTGGACCAGAGACAGAACATTATCTTGGACCAGAGACAGAACATTACCGTGAAACCTAAACAGAACATTATCGTGGACCAGAGACGGAACATTATCGTGAAACCGAACATTATCGTGGACCAGAGACGGAACATTACCGTGAAACAGAAACACAACATTATCG
The DNA here is from genome assembly GCF_036924035.1 of Leuresthes tenuis. Classification (NCBI taxonomy): domain Eukaryota; kingdom Metazoa; phylum Chordata; class Actinopteri; order Atheriniformes; family Atherinopsidae; genus Leuresthes; species Leuresthes tenuis. The sequence goes on from NW_027325384.1 coordinate 788,508, forward strand.
TTGACCAGAAACGGAACATTACCGTGAAACAGAAACAGAACATTATCGTGGACCAGAGACGGAAAATTACCGTGGACCAGAGACAGAACATTACCGTGAGACCGAAACAGAACATTATCGTGGACCAGAAACGGAACATTACCGTGAAACAGAAACACAAAATTATCGTGGACCAGAAAAGGAACATAACCGTGAAACCGAAACAGAACATTATCGTGGACCAGAGACGGAACATTACCGTGAAACCGAACATTATCGTGGACCAGAGATCGAACATTACCGTGGACCAGAGACAGAACATTACCTTGAAACCAAAACAGAACATTATCATGGACCAGAAACGGAACATTATCGTGGACCAGAGACAGAACATTACCGTGAAACCTAAACAGAACATTATCGTGGACCAGAAACAGAACATTACCGTGAAACAGAAACATAACATTATCGTTTACCAGAAACGGAACATTACCGTGAAACAGAAACATAACATTATCGTGTACCAGAAACGGAACATTACTGTGAAACAGAAACACAAAATTATCGTGGACCAGAAACGGAACATTACCGTGAAATGGAAACAGAATATTATCGTGGACCAAAGACGGAACATTATCGTGGACCAGAGACGGAACATTACCGTGAAATCGAACATTATCGTGGACAGGAGACGGAACATTACCGTGAAACAGAAACAAAACATTACCGTGGACCAGAGACAGAACATTACCGTGAAACGGAAACAGAACATTACCGTGAAACAGAAACATAACATTAACGTGGACCAGAAACGGAACATTACCGTGAAACAGAAATAGAACATTACCGTGGACAAGAGACAGAACATTACCGTGAAACAGAAAATTATCATGGACCAGAAACGGAACATTACCGTGAAACAGAAACAGAACATTACCATGGACCAGAGACAGAACATTACCGTGAAACAGAACATTATCGTGGACCAGAAACGGAACATTACTGTGAAACAGAAACACAAAATTATCGTGGACCAGAAACGGAACATTACCGTGAAACAGAAACAGAATATTATCGTGGACCAAAGACGGAACATTATCGTGGACCAGAGACGGAACATTACCGTGAAATCGAACATTATCGTGGACCAGAGACGGAACATTACCGTGAAACAGAAACAAAACATTACCGTGGACCAGAGACAGAACATTACCGTGAAACGGAAACAGAACATTACCGTGAAACAGAAACACAACATTAACGTGGACCAGAGACGGAACATTACCGTGAAACAGAAACAAAACATTACCGTGGACCAGAGACAGAACATTACCGTGAAACGGAAACAGAACATTACCGTGAAACTGAAAAGAGAACATTATCGTGGACCAGAAACCGAACATTATCATGGACCAGAGACAGAACATTACCGTGAAACGGAAACAGAACATTATCGTGGACCAGAAACGGAACATTACCGTGAAACAGAAACACAAAATTATCGTGGACCAGAAACGGAACATTACCGTCAAACAGACACAGAACATTATCGTGGACCAAAGACGGAACATTATCGTGGACCAGAGACGGAACATTACCGTGAAACCGAACATTATCGTGGACCAGACACAGAACATTACCGTGGACCAGAGACAGAACATTACCGTGAAACCGAAAATTATTGTGGACCAGAAACGGAACATTACCGTGAAACAGAAACACAAAATTATCGTGGACCAGAAACGGAACATTACCGTGATACAGAAACAGAACATTATCGTGGATCAGAGACGGATCATTACCGTGAAACCGAACATTATCGTGGACCAGAGATCGAACATTACCATGGACCAGAGACACAACATTACCGTGGACCAGAGACAGAACATTACCGTGGACCAGAGACAGAACATTACCGTGGACCAGAGACAGAACATTACCGTGGACCAGAGACAGAACATTACTGTGGACCAGAGACCGAAATTTACCTTGAAACCGAACATTACCGTGGACCAGAGACAAAACCTTACCATGGACCAGAGACAGAACATTACCGTGAAACAGAACATTATTATGGACCAGAAACGGAACATTACTGTGAAACAGAAACACAACATTATCCTGGACCAGAGACGGAACATTACCGTGGACCAGAGACGGAACATTACCGTGAAACCGAAACAGAACATTATCGTGGACCAGAAACGGAACATTACCGTGAAACAGAAACACAAAATTATTGTGGACCAGAAACGGACCATTACCATCAAACAGACACAGAACATTATCGTGGACAAAAGACGGAACATTATCGTGGACCAGAGACGGAACATTACCGTGAAACCGAACATTATCGTGGACCAGACACAGAACATTACCGTGGACCAGAGACAGAACATTACCGTGAAACCGAACATTATCGTGGACCAGAAACGGAACATTACCGTGAAACCGAAACACAAAATTATCGTGGACCAGAAACGGAACATTACCGTGATACAGAAACAGAACATTATCGTGGACCAGAGACGGAACATTACCGTGAAACCGAACATTATCGTGGACCAGAGATCGAACATTACCGTGGACCAGAGACACAACATTACCGTGGACCAGAGACAGAACATTACCGTGGACCAGAGACAGAACATTACCGTGGACCAGAGACAGAACATTACCGTGGACCAGAGACAGAACATTACCATGGACCAGAGACGGAACATTACCGTGAAACAGAAACATAACATTATCGTGTACCAGAAACGGAACATTACTGTGGACCAGAGACAGAACATTACTGTGGACCAGAGACCGAAATTTACCTTGAAACCGAACATTACCGTGGACCAGAGACAAAACATTACCATGGACCAGAGACAGAACATTACCGTGAAACAGAACATTATCATGGACCAGAAAAGGAACATTACCGCGAAACAGAAACACAACATTATCGTGGACCAGAGACGGAACATTACCGTGGACCAGAGACGGAACATTACCGTGAAACCGAAACAGAACATTATCGTGGACCAGAAACGGAACATTACCGTGAAACAGAAACACAAAATTATCGTGGACCACAAACGGAACATTACCATCAAACAGACACAGAACATTATCGTGGACAAAAGACGGAACATTATCGTGGACCAGAGACGGAACATTACCGTGAAACCGAACATTATCGTGGACCAGACACAGAACATTACCGTGGACCAGAGACAGAACATTACCGTGAAACCGAACATTATCGTGGACCAGAAACGGAACATTACCGTGAAACAGAAACACAAAATTATCGTGGACCAGAAACGGAACATTACCGTGATACAGAAACAGAACATTATCGTGGACCAGAGACGGAAAATTACCGTGAAACCGAACATTATCGTGGACCAGAGATCGAACATTACCGTGGACCAGAGACACAACATTACCGTGGACCAGAGACACAACATTACCGTGGACCAGAGACAGAACATTACCGTGGACCAGAGACAGAACATTACCATGGACCAGAGACAGAACATTACCGTGAAACAGAAACATAACATTATCGTGTACCAGAAACGGAACATTACTGTGAAACAGAAACACAAAATTATCATGGACCAGAAACGGAACATTACCGTGAAACAGAAACAGAACATTATCGTGGACCAAAGACGGAACATTATCGTGGACCAGAGACGGAACATTACCGTGAAATCGAACATTATCGTGGACCAGAGACGGAACATTACCGTGGACCAGAGACAGAACATTACTGTGGACCAGAGACCGAAATTTACCTTGAAACCGAACATTACCGTGGACCAGAGACAAAACATTACCATGGACCAGAGACAGAACATTACCGTGAAACAGAACATTATCGTGGACCAGAAACGGAACATTACTGTGAAACAGAAACACAAAATTATCGTGGACCAGAAACGGAACATTACCGTGAAACAGAAACAGAATATTATCGTGGACCAAAGACGGAACATTATCGTGGACCAGAGACGGAACATTACCGTGAAATCGAACATTATCGTGGACCAGAGACGGAACATTACCGTGAAACAGAAACAAAACATTACCGTGGACCAGAGACAGAACATTACCGTGAAACGGAAAAAGAACATTACCGTGAAACAGAAACACAACATTAACGTGGACCAGAAACGGAACATTACCGTGAAACAGAAATAGAACATTACCGTGGACCAGAGACAGAACATTACCGTGAAACAGAAAATTATCATGGACCAGAAACGGAACATTACCGTGAAACAGAAACAGAACATTATCGTGGACCAGAGACGGAACATTACCGTGGACCAGAGACAGAACATTACCGTGAAACCGAAACAGAACATTATCGTGGACCAGAAACGGAACATTACCGTGAAACCGAAACGGAACATTATCGTGGACCAGAAACGGAACATTATCGTGAAACAGAAACACAACATTATCGTGGACCAGAAACGGAACATTACCGTGAAACAGAAACAGAACATTACCGTGGACCAGAGACAGAACATTATCTTGGACCAGAGACAGAACATTACCGTGAAACCGAAACAGAACATTATCGTGGACCAGAGACGGAACATTATCGTGGACCAGAGACAGAACATTACCGTGAAACCTAAACAGAACATTATCGTGGACCAGAGACGGAACATTATCGTGAAACCGAACATTATCGTGGACCAGAGACGGAACATTACCGTGAAACAGAAACACAACATTATCGTTGACCAGAAACGGAACATTACCGTGAAACAGAAACAGAACATTATCGTGGACCAGAGACAGAAAATTACCGTGGACCAGAGACAGAACATTACCGTGAAACCGAAACAGAACATTATCGTGGACCAGAAACGGAACATTACCGTGAAACAGAAACACAAAATTATCGTGGACCAGAAAAGGAACATAACCGTGAAACCGAAACAGAACATTATCGTGGACCAGAGACGGAACATTACCGTGAAACCGAACATTATCGTGGACCAGAGATCGAACATTACCGTGGACCAGAGACAGAACATTACCTTGAAACCAAAACAGAACATTATCATGGACCAGAAACGGAACATTATCGTTGACCAGAGACAGAACATTACCGTGAAACCTAAACAGAACATTATCGTGGACCAGAAACGGAACATTACCGTGAAACAGAAACACAAAATTATCGTGGACCAGAAACGGAACATTACCGTCAAACAGACACAGAACATTATCGTGGACCAAAGACGGAACATTATCGTGGACCAGAGACGGAACATTACCGTGAAACCGAACATTATCGTGGACCAGACACAGAACATTACCGTGGACCAGAGACAGAACATTACCGTGAAACCGAAAATTATTGTGGACCAGAAACGGAACATTACCGTGAAACAGAAACACAAAATTATCGTGGACCAGAAACGGAACATTACCGTGATACAGAAACAGAACATTATCGTGGATCAGAGACGGATCATTACCGTGAAACCGAACATTATCGTGGACCAGAGATCGAACATTACCATGGACCAGAGACACAACATTACCGTGGACCAGAGACAGAACATTACCGTGGACCAGAGACAGAACATTACCGTGGACCAGAGACAGAACAATACCGTGGACCAGAGACAGAACATTACTGTGGACCAGAGACCGAAATTTACCTTGAAACCGAACATTACCGTGGACCAGAGACAAAACCTTACCATGGACCAGAGACAGAACATTACCGTGAAACAGAACATTATTATGGACCAGAAACGGAACATTACTGTGAAACAGAAACACAACATTATCCTGGACCAGAGACGGAACATTACCGTGAAACGGAAACAGAACATTACCGTGAAACAGAAACACAACATTAACGTGGACCAGAAACGGAACATTACCGTGAAACAGAAATAGAACATTACCGTGGACCAGAGACAGAACATTACCGTGAAACAGAAAATTATCATGGACCAGAAACGGAACATTACCGTGAAACAGAAACAGAACATTATCGTGGACCAGAGACGGAACATTACCGTGGACCAGAGACAGAACATTACCGTGAAACCGAAACAGAACATTATCGTGGACCAGAAACGGAACATTACCGTGAAACCGAAACGGAACATTATCGTGGACCAGAAACGGAACATTATCGTGAAACAGAAACACAACATTATCGTGGACCAGAAACGGAACATTACCGTGAAACAGAAACAGAACATTACCGTGGACCAGAGACAGAACATTATCTTGGACCAGAGACAGAACATTACCGTGAAACCGAAACAGAACATTATCGTGGACCAGAGACGGAACATTATCGTGGACCAGAGACAGAACATTACCGTGAAACCTAAACAGAACATTATCGTGGACCAGAGACGGAACATTATCGTGAAACCGAACATTATCGTGGACCAGAGACGGAACATTACCGTGAAACAGAAACACAACATTATCGTTGACCAGAAACGGAACATTACCGTGAAACAGAAACAGAACATTATCGTGGACCAGAGACGGAAAATTACCGTGGACCAGAGACAGAACATTACCGTGAAACCGAAACAGAACATTATCGTGGACCAGAAACGGAACATTACCGTGAAACAGAAACACAAAATTATCGTGGACCAGAAAAGGAACATAACCGTGAAACCGAAACAGAACATTATCGTGGACCAGAGACGGAACATTACCGTGAAACCGAACATTATCGTGGACCAGAGATCGAACATTACCGTGGACCAGAGACAGAACATTACCTTGAAACCAAAACAGAACATTATCATGGACCAGAAACGGAACATTATCGTGGACCAGAGACAGAACATTACCGTGAAACCTAAACAGAACATTATCGTGGACCAGAAACGGAACATTACCGTGAAACAGAAACACAAAATTATCGTGGACCAGAAACGGAACATTACCGTCAAACAGACACAGAACATTATCGTGGACCAAAGACGGAACATTATCGTGGACCAGAGACGGAACATTACCGTGAAACCGAACATTATCGTGGACCAGACACAGAACATTACCGTGGACCAGAGACAGAACATTACCGTGAAACCGAAAATTATTGTGGACCAGAAACGGAACATTACCGTGAAACAGAAACACAAAATTATCGTGGACCAGAAACGGAACATTACCGTGATACAGAAACAGAACATTATCGTGGATCAGAGACGGATCATTACCGTGAAACCGAACATTATCGTGGACCAGAGATCGAACATTACCATGGACCAGAGACACAACATTACCGTGGACCAGAGACAGAACATTACCGTGGACCAGAGACAGAACATTACCGTGGACCAGAGACAGAACAATACCGTGGACCAGAGACAGAACATTACTGTGGACCAGAGACCGAAATTTACCTTGAAACCGAACATTACCGTGGACCAGAGACAAAACCTTACCATGGACCAGAGACAGAACATTACCGTGAAACAGAACATTATTATGGACCAGAAACGGAACATTACTGTGAAACAGAAACACAACATTATCCTGGACCAGAGACGGAACATTACCGTGGACCAGAGACGGAACATTACCGTGAAACCGAAACAGAACATTATCGTGGACCAGAAACGGAACATTACCGTGAAACAGAAACACAAAATTATTGTGAACCAGAAACGGACCATTACCATCAAACAGACACAGAACATTATCGTGGACAAAAGACGGAACATTATCGTGGACCAGAGACGGAACATTACCGTGAAACCGAACATTATCGTGGACCAGACACAGAACATTACCGTGGACCAGAGACAGAACATTACCGTGAAACCGAACATTATCGTGGACCAGAAACGGAACATTACCGTGAAACCGAAACACAAAATTATCGTGGACCAGAAACGGAACATTACCGTGATACAGAAACAGAACATTATCGTGGACCAGAGACGGAACATTACCGTGAAACCGAACATTATCGTGGACCAGAGATCGAACATTACCGTGGACCAGAGACACAACATTACCGTGGACCAGAGACAGAACATTACCGTGGACCAGAGACAGAACATTACCGTGGACCAGAGACAGAACATTACCGTGGACCAGAGACAGAACATTACCATGGACCAGAGACGGAACATTACCGTGAAACAGAAACATAACATTATCGTGTACCAGAAACGGAACATTACTGTGGACCAGAGACAGAACATTACTGTGGACCAGAGACCGAAATTTACCTTGAAACCGAACATTACCGTGGACCAGAGACAAAACATTACCATGGACCAGAGACAGAACATTACCGTGAAACAGAACATTATCATGGACCAGAAAAGGAACATTACCGCGAAACAGAAACACAACATTATCGTGGACCAGAGACGGAACATTACCGTGGACCAGAGACGGAACATTACCGTGAAACCGAAACAGAACATTATCGTGGACCAGAAACGGAACATTACCGTGAAACAGAAACACAAAATTATCGTGGACCACAAACGGAACATTACCATCAAACAGACACAGAACATTATCGTGGACAAAAGACGGAACATTATCGTGGACCAGAGACGGAACATTACCGTGAAACCGAACATTATCGTGGACCAGACACAGAACATTACCGTGGACCAGAGACAGAACATTACCGTGAAACCGAACATTATCGTGGACCAGAAACGGAACATTACCGTGAAACAGAAACACAAAATTATCGTGGACCAGAAACGGAACATTACCGTGATACAGAAACAGAACATTATCGTGGACCAGAGACGGAAAATTACCGTGAAACCGAACATTATCGTGGACCAGAGATCGAACATTACCGTGGACCAGAGACACAACATTACCGTGGACCAGAGACACAACATTACCGTGGACCAGAGACAGAACATTACCGTGGACCAGAGACAGAACATTACCATGGACCAGAGACAGAACATTACCGTGAAACAGAAACATAACATTATCGTGTACCAGAAACGGAACATTACTGTGAAACAGAAACACAAAATTATCATGGACCAGAAACGGAACATTACCGTGAAACAGAAACAGAACATTATCGTGGACCAAAGACGGAACATTATCGTGGACCAGAGACGGAACATTACCGTGAAATCGAACATTATCGTGGACCAGAGACGGAACATTACCGTGGACCAGAGACAGAACATTACTGTGGACCAGAGACCGAAATTTACCTTGAAACCGAACATTACCGTGGACCAGAGACAAAACATTACCATGGACCAGAGACAGAACATTACCGTGAAACAGAACATTATCGTGGACCAGAAACGGAACATTACTGTGAAACAGAAACACAAAATTATCGTGGACCAGAAACGGAACATTACCGTGAAACAGAAACAGAATATTATCGTGGACCAAAGACGGAACATTATCGTGGACCAGAGACGGAACATTACCCTGAAATCGAACATTATCGTGGACCAGAGACGGAACATTACCGTGAAACAGAAACAAAACATTACCGTGGACCAGAGACAGAACATTACCGTGAAACGGAAACAGAACATTACCGTGAAACAGAAACACAACATTAACGTGGACCAGAAACGGAACATTACCGTGAAACAGAAATAGAACATTACCGTGGACCAGAGACAGAACATTACCGTGAAACAGAAAATTATCATGGACCAGAAACGGAACATTACCGTGAAACAGAAACAGAACATTATCGTGGACCAGAGACGGAACATTACCGTGGACCAGAGACAGAACATTACCGTGAAACCGAAACAGAACATTATCGTGGACCAGAAACGGAACATTACCGTGAAACCGAAACGGAACATTATCGTGGACCAGAAACGGAACATTATCGTGAAACAGAAACACAACATTATCGTGGACCAGAAACGGAACATTACCGTGAAACAGAAACAGAACATTACCGTGGACCAGAGACAGAACATTATCTTGGACCAGAGACAGAACATTACCGTGAAACCGAAACAGAACATTATCGTGGACCAGAGACGGAACATTATCGTGGACCAGAGACAGAACATTACCGTGAAACCTAAACAGAACATTATCGTGGACCAGAGACGGAACATTATCGTGAAACCGAACATTATCGTGGACCAGAGACGGAACATTACCGTGAAACAGAAACACAACATTATCGTTGACCAGAAACGGAACATTACCGTGAAACAGAAACAGAACATTATCGTGGACCAGAGACGGAAAATTACCGTGGACCAGAGACAGAACATTACCGTGAAACCGAAACAGAACATTATCGTGGACCAGAAACGGAACATTACCGTGAAACAGAAACACAAAATTATCGTGGACCAGAAAAGGAACATAACCGTGAAACCGAAACAGAACATTATCGTGGACCAGAGACGGAACATTACCGTGAAACCGAACATTATCGTGGACCAGAGATCGAACATTACCGTGGACCAGAGACAGAACATTACCTTGAAACCAAAACAGAACATTATCATGGACCAGAAACGGAACATTATCGTGGACCAGAGACAGAACATTACCGTGAAACCTAAACAGAACATTATCGTGGACCAGAAACAGAACATTACCGTGAAACAGAAACATAACATTATCGTTTACCAGAAACGGAACATTACCGTGAAACAGAAACATAACATTATCGTGTACCAGAAACGGAACATTACTGTGAAACAGAAACACAAAATTATCGTGGACCAGAAACGGAACATTACCGTGAAACAGAAACAGAATATTATCGTGGACCAAAGACGGAACATTATCGTGGACCAGAGACGGAACATTACCGTGAAATCGAACATTATCGTGGACAGGAGACGGAACATTACCGTGAAACAGAAACAAAACATTACCGTGGACCAGAGACAGAACATTACCGTGAAACGGAAACAGAACATTACCGTGAAACAGAAACACAACATTAACGTGGACCAGAAACGGAACATTACCGTGAAACAGAAATAGAACATTACCGTGGACCAGAGACAGAACATTACCGTGAAACAGAAAATTATCATGGACCAGAAACGGAACATTACCGTGAAACAGAAACAGAACATTATCGTGGACCAGAGACGGAACATTACCGTGGACCAGAGACAGAACATTACCGTGAAACCGAACATTATCGTGGACCAGAGACGGAACATTACCGTGGACCAGAGACAGAACATTACTGTGGACCAGAGACCGAAATTTACCTTGAAACCGAACATTACCGTGGACCAGAGACAAAACATTACCATGGACCAGAGACAGAACATTACCGTGAAACAGAACATTATCGTGGACCAGAAACGGAACATTACTGTGAAACAGAAACACAAAATTATCGTGGACCAGAAACGGAACATTACCGTGAAACAGAAACAGAATATTATCGTGGACCAAAGACGGAACATTATCGTGGACCAGAGACGGAACATTACCGTGAAATCGAACATTATCGTGGACCAGAGACGGAACATTACCGTGAAACAGAAACAAAACATTACCGTGGACCAGAGACAGAACATTACCGTGAAACGGAAACAGAACATTACCGTGAAACAGAAACACAACATTAACGTGGACCAGAGACGGAACATTACCGTGAAACAGAAACAAAACATTACCGTGGACCAGAGACAGAACATTACCGTGAAACGGAAACAGAACATTACCGTGAAACTGAAAAGAGAACATTATCGTGGACCAGAAACGGAACATTATCATGGACCAGAGACAGAACATTACCGTGAAACGGAAACAGAACATTATCGTGGACCAGAAACGGAACATTACCGTGAAACAGAAACACAAAATTATCGTGGACCAGAAACGGAACATTACCGTCAAACAGACACAGAACATTATCGTGTACCAAAGACGGAACATTATCGTGGACCAGAGACGGAACATTACCGTGAAACCGAACATTATCGTGGACCAGACACAGAACATTACCGTGGACCAGAGACAGAACATTACCGTGAAACCGAAAATTATTGTGGACCAGAAACGGAACATTACCGTGAAACAGAAACACAAAATTATGGTGGACCAGAAACGGAACATTACCGTGATACAGAAACAGAACATTATCGTGGATCAGAGACGGATCATTACCGTGAAACCGAACATTATCGTGGACCAGAGATCGAACATTACCATGGACCAGAGACACAACATTACCGTGGACCAGAGACAGAACATTACCGTGGACCAGAGACAGAACATTACCGTGGACCAGAGACAGAACATTACCGTGGACCAGAGACAGAACATTACTGTGGACCAGAGACCGAAATTTACCTTGAAACCGAACATTACCGTGGACCAGAGACAAAACCTTACCATGGACCAGAGACAGAACATTACCGTGAAACAGAACATTATTATGGACCAGAATCGGAACATTACTGTGAAACAGAAACACAACATTATCCTGGACCAGAGACGGAACATTACCGTGGACCAGAGACGGAACATTACCGTGAAACCGAAACAGAACATTATCGTGGACCAGAAACGGAACATTACCGTGAAACAGAAACACAAAATTATTGTGGACCAGAAACGGACCATTACCATCAAACAGACACAGAACATTATCGTGGACAAAAGACGGAACATTATCGTGGACCAGAGACGGAACATTACCGTGAAACCGAACATTATCGTGGACCAGACACAGAACATTACCGTGGACCAGAGAAAGAACATTACCGTGAAACCGAACATTATCGTGGACCAGAAACGGAACATTACCGTGAAACAGAAACACAAAATTATGGTTGACCAGAGACAGAACATTACCGTGGACCAGAAACAGAACATTACTGCGGACCAGAGAAAGAACATTACCTTGAAACCGAACATTATCATGGACCAGAAACGGAACATTACCCTGAAACAGAAACACAACATTATCGTGGACCAGAAACGGAACATTACCGTGAAACAGAAACACAAAATTATCGTGGACCAGAAACGGAACATTACCGTGAAACCGAAACATTATCATGGACCAGAGACCGAACATTACCGTGAAACCCAACATTACCGTGAAACCAAAACAGAAAATTACCGTGGACCAGAGACAGAACATTACCGTGAAACCGAAACAGAACATTATCGTGGACCAGAAACGGAACATTACCGTGAAACCGAAACAGAACATTATCGTGGACCAGAGACGGAACATTACCGTGAAACCGAACATTATCGTGGACCAGAGATCGAACATTACCGTGGACCAGAGACAGAACATTACCGTGGACCAGAGACAGAACATTACCGTGGACCAGAGACAGAACATTACTGTGGACCAGAGACAGAACATTACTGTGGACCAGAGACCGAACTTTACCTTGAAACCGAACATTACCGTGGACCAGAGACAGAACATAACCATGGACCAGAGACAGAACATTACCGTGAAACAGAACATTATCATGGACCAGAAACGGAACATTACCGTGAAACAGAAACAGAACATTATCGTGGACCAGAAACGGAACATTACCGTGAAACAGAAACATAACATTATCGTGGACCAAAGACGGAACATTATCGTGGACCAGAGACGGAACATTACCGTGAAACCGAACATTATCGTGGACCAGACACAGAACATTACCGTGGACCAGAGACAGAACATTACCGTGAAACCGAACATTATCGTGGACCAGAAACGGAACATCACCGTGAAACAGAAACACAAAATTATCGTGGACCAGAAACGGAACATTACCGTGATACAGAAACAGAACATTATCGTGGACCAGAGACGGAATATTACCGTGAAACCGAACATTATCGTGGACCAGAGACACAACATTACCGTGGACCAGAGACAGAACATTACCGTGGACCAGAGACAGAACATTACCGTGGACCAGAGACAGAACATTACCGTGGACCAGAGACCGAAATTTACCTTGAAATCGAACATTACCGTGGACCAGAGACAGAACATTATCGTGGACCAGAGACAGAACTTTACCGTGAAACCGAAACAGAACATTATCGTGGACCAGAGACGGAACATTACCGTGAAACCGAACATTATCGTGGACCAGAGATCGAACATTACCGTGGACCAGAGACAGAACATTACCGTGAAACCAAAACAGAACATTATCATGGACCAGAAACGGAACATTATCGTGGACCAGAGACAGAACATTACCTTGAAACCAAAACAGAACATTATCATGGACCAGAAACGGAACATTACCGTGAAACAGAAACATAACATTATCGTGTACCAGAAACGGAACATTACTGTGAAACAGAAACACAAAATTATCTTGGACCAGAAACGGAACATTACCGTGAAACAGAAAAAGAACATTATCGTGGACCAAAGACGGAACATTATCGTGGACCAGAGACGGAAGATTACCGTGAAATCGAACATTATCGTGGACCAGAGACGGAACATTACCGTGAAACAGAAACAAAACATTACCGTGGACCAGAGACAGAACATTACCGTGAAACGGAAACAGAACATTACCGTGAAACTGAAAGAGAACATTATCGTGGACCAGAAACGGAACATTATCATGGACCAGAGACAGAACATTACCGTGAAACCGAAAAAGAACATTATCGTGGACCAGAGACAGAACATTACAGTGAAACCGAACATTATTGTGGACCAGAAACGGAACATTACCGTGAAACAGAAACAAAAAATTATCGTGGACCAGAAACGGAACATTACCGTGATACAGAAACAGAACATTATCGTGGACCAGAGACGGAACATTACCGTGAAACCGAACATTATCGTGGACCAGAGATCGAACATTACCATGGACCAGAGACACAACATTACCGTGGACCAGAGACAGAACATTACCGTTGACCAGAGACAGAACATTACCGTGGACCAGAGACAGAACATTACCGTGGACCAGAGACAGAATATTACTGTGGACCAGAGACCGAAATTTACCTTGTATCCGAACATTACCGTGGACCAGAGACAGAACATTACCATTGACCAGAGACAGAACATTACCGTGAAACAGAACATTATCATGGACCAGAAACGGAACATTACCGTGAAAGAGAAACACAACATTATCGTGGGCCAGAGACGGAACATTACCGTGGACCAGAGACGGAACATTACCGTGAAACCGAAACAGAACATTATCGTGGACCAGAAACGGAACATTACCGTGAAACCGAAACAGAACATTATCGTGGACCAGAGACGGAAGATCACCGTGGACCAGAGACAGAACATTACCGTGGACCAGAGACAGAACATTACCGTGGACCAGAGACAGAACATTACCGTGGACCAGAGACAGAACATTACTGTGGACCAGAGACCGAACTTTACCTTGAAACCGAACATTACCTTGGACCAGAGACAGAACATTACCATGGACCAGAGACAGAACATTACCGTGAAACAGAACATTATCATGGACCAGAAAGGGAACATTACCCTGAAACAGAAACACAACATTATCGTGGACCAGAAACGGAACATTATCATGGACCAGAGACAGAACATTACAGTGAAACCGAAACAGAACATTATCGTGGACCAGAAACGGAACATTACCGTGAAACAGAAACACAAAATTATCGTGGACCAGAAACGGAACATTACCGTCAAACAGACACAGAACATTATCGTGGACAAAAGACGGAACATTATCGTGGACCAGAGACGGAACATTACCGTGAAACCGAACATTATCGTGGACCAGACACAGAACATTACCGTGGACCAGAGAAAGAACATTACCGTGAAACCGAACATTATCGTGGACCAGAAACGGAACATTACCGTGAAACAGAAACACAAAATTATGGTGGACCAGAGACAGAACATTACCGTGGACCAGAAACAGAACATTACTGCGGACCAGAGACAGAACATTACCGTCGACAAGAGACAGAACATTACTGTGGACCAGAGACCGAACTTTACCTTGAAACCGAACATTATCATGGACCAGAAACGGAACATTACCCTGAAACAGAAACACAACATTATCGTGGACCAGAAACGGAACATTACCGTGAAACAGAAACACAAAATTATCGTGGACCAGAAACGGAACATTACCGTCAAACAGACACAGAACATTATCGTGGACAAAAGACGGAACATTATCGTGGACCAGAGACGGAACATTACCGTGAAACCGAACATTATCGTGGACCAGACACAGAACATTACCGTGGACCAGAGAAAGAACATTACCGTGAAACCGAACATTATCGTGGACCATAAACGGAACATTACCGTGAAACAGAAACACAAAATTATGGTGGACCAGAGACAGAACATTACCGTGGACCAGAAACAGAACATTACTGCGGACCAGAGACAGAACATTACCGTCGACCAGAGACAGAACATTACTGTGGACCAGAGACCGAACTTTACCTTGAAACCGAACATTATCATGGACCAGAAACGGAACATTACCCTGAAACAGAAACACAACATTATCGTGGACCAGAAACGGAACATTACCGTGAAACAGAAACACAAAATTATCGTGGACCAGAAACGGAACATTACCGTGAAACCGAAACATTATCATGGACCAGAGACCGAACATTACCGTGAAACCCAACATTACCGTGAAACCAAAACAGAAAATTACCGTGGACCAGAGACAGAACATTACCGTGAAACCGAAACAGAACATTATCGTGGACCAGAAACGGAACATTACCGTGAAACCGAAACAGAACATTATCGTGGACCAGAGACGGAACATTACCGTGAAACCGAACATTATCGTGGACCAGAGATCGAACATTACCGTGGACCAGAGACAGAACATTACCGTGGACCAGAGACAGAACATTACCGTGGACCAGAGACAGAACATTACCGTGGACCAGAGACAGAACATTACTGTGGACCAGAGACCGAACTTTACCTTGAAACCGAACATTACCGTGGACCAGAGACAGAACATTACCATGGACCAGAGACAGAACATTACCGTGAAACAGAACATTATCATGGACCAGAAACGGAACATTACCGTGAAACAGAAACAGAACATTATCGTGGACCAGAAACGGAATATTACCGTGAAACCGAAACATAACATTATCGTGGACCAAAGACGGAACATTATCGCGGACCAGAGACGGAACATTACCGTGAAACCGAACATTATCGTGGACCAGACACAGAACATTACCGTGGACCAGAGACAAAACATTACCGTGAAACCGAACATTATCGTGGACCAGAAACGGAACATCACCGTGAAACAGAAACACAAAATTATCGTGGACCAGAAACAGAACATTACCGTGGACCAGAGACGGAACATTACCGTGAAACCGAAACAGAACACTATCGTGGACCAGAAACGGAACATTACCGTGAAACCGAAATAGAACATTATCGTGGACCAGAAACGGAACATTACCGTGAAACAGAAACAGAACATTACCGTGGACCAGAGACAGAACATTACCGTGAAACCAAAACAGAACATTATCGTGGACCAGAAACGGAACATTATCGTGGACCAGAGACAGAACATTATCGTGGACCAGAGACGGAACATTATCGTGGACCAGAGACGGAACATTATCGTGGACCAGAGACAGAACATTACCGTGAAACCTAAAAAGAACATTATCGTGGACCAGAGACGGAACATTATCGTGAAACCGAACATTATCGTGGACCAGAGACGGAACATTACCGTGAAACAGAAACACAACATTATCGTTGACCAGAAACGGAACATTACCGTGAAACAGAAACAGAACATTATCGTGGACCAGAGACGGAACATTACCGTGGACCAGAGACAGAACATTACCTTTAAACCGAAACAGAACATTATCGTGGACCAGAAACGGAACATTACCGTGAAACAGAAACACAAAATTATCGTGGACCAGAAATGGAACATAACCGTGAAACCGAAAAAGAACATTATCGTGGACCAGAGACGGAACATTACCGTGAAACCGAACATTATCGTGGACCAGAGATCGAACATTACCGTGGACCAGAGACAGAACATTACCTTGAAACCAAAACAGAACATTATCATGGACCAGAAACGGAACATTATCGTGGACCAGAGACAGAACATTACCTTGAAACCAAAACAGAACATTATCATGGACCAGAAACGGAACATTACCGTGAAACAGAAACATAACATTATCGTGTACCAGAAACGGAACATTACTGTGAAACAGAAACACAAAATTATCTTGGACCAGAAACGGAACATTACCGTGAAACAGAAAAAGAACATTATCGTGGACCAAAGACGGAACATTATCGTGGACCAGAGACGGAAGATTACCGTGAAATCGAACATTATCGTGGACCAGAGACGGAACATTACCGTGAAACAGAAACAAAACATTACCGTGGACCAGAGACAGAACATTACCGTGAAACGGAAACAGAACATTACCGTGAAACTGAAAGAGAACATTATCGTGGACCAGAAACGGAACATTATCATGGACCAGAGACAGAACATTACCGTGAAACCGAAAAAGAACATTATCGTGGACCAGAAACGGAACATTACCGTGAAACAGAAAAACAAAATTATCATGGACCAGAAACGGAACATTACCGTCAAACAGACACAGAACATTATCGTGGACCAAAGACGGAACATTATCGTGGACCAGAGACGGAACATTACCGTGAAACCGAACATTATCGTGGACCAGACACAGAACATTACCGTGGACCAGAGACAAAACATTACAGTGAAACCGAACATTATTGTGGACCAGAAACGGAACATTACCGTGAAACAGAAACAAAAAATTATCGTGGACTAGAAACGGAACATTACCGTGATACAGAAACAGAACATTATCGTGGACCAGAGACGGAACATTACCGTGAAACCGAACATTATCGTGGACCAGAGATCGAACATTACCATGGACCAGAGACACAACATTACCGTGGACCAGAGACAGAACATTACCGTTGACCAGAAACAGAACATTAACGTGGACCAGAGACAGAACATTACCGTGGACCAGAGACAGAATATTACTGTGGACCAGAGACCGAAATTTACCTTGTATCCGAACATTACCGTGGACCAGAGACAGAACATTACCATGGACCAGAGACAGAACATTACCGTGAAGCAGAACATTATCATGGACCAGAAATGGAACATTACCGTGAAAGAGAAACACAACATTATCGTGGGCCAGAGACGGAACATTACCGTGGACCAGAGACGGAACATTACCGTGAAACCGAAACAGAACATTATCGTGGACCAGAAACGGAACATTACCGTGAAACCGAAACGGAACATTACCGTGAAACCGAAACATAACATTATCGTGGAACAAAGACGGAACATTATCGTGGACCAGAGACGGAACATTACCCTGAAATCAAATATTATCGTGGACCAGAGACGGAACATTACCGTGAAACAGAAACAAAACATTACCGTGGACCAGAGACAGAACATTACCGTGAAACGGAAACAGAACATTACCGTGAAACTGAAACAGAACATTATCGTGGACCAGAAACGGAACATTATCATGGACCAGAGACAGAACATTACAGTGAAACCGAAACAGAACATTATCGTGGACCAGAAACGGAACATTACCATGAAACAGAAACACAAAATTATCGTGGACCAGAAACGGAACATTACCGTCAAACAGACACAGAACATTATCGTGGACAAAAGACGGAACATTATCGTGGACCAGAGACGGAACATTACCGTGAAACCGAACATTATCGTGGACCAGACACAGAACATTACCGTGGACCAGAGAAAGAACATTACCGTGAAACCGAACATTATCGTGGACCAGAAACGGAACATTACCGTGAAACAGAAACACAAAATTATGGTGGACCAGAGACAGAACATTACCGTGGACCAGAAACAGAACATTACTGCGGACCAGAGACAGAACATTACCGTCGACCAGAGACAGAACATTACTGTGGACCAGAGACCGAACTTTACCTTGAAACCGAACATTATCATGGACCAGAAACGGAACATTACCCTGAAACAGAAACACAACATTATCGTGGACCAGAAACGGAACATTACCGTGAAACAGAAACACAACATTATCGTGGACCAGAAACGGAACATTACCGTGAAACCGAAACATTATCGTGGACCAGAGACCGAACATTACCGTGAAACCCAACATTACCGTGAAACCAAAACAGAAAATTACCGTGGACCAGAGACAGAACATTACCGTGAAACCGAAACAGAACATTATCGTGGACCAGAAACGGAACATTACCGTGAAACCGAAACAGAACATTATCGTAGACCACAGACGGAACATTACCGTGAAACCGAACATTATCGTGGACCAGAGATCGAACATTACCGTGGACCAGAGACAGAACATTACCGTGGACCAGAGACAGAACATTACCGTGGACCAGAGACAGAACATTACCGTGGACCAGAGACAGAACATTACTGTGGACCAGAGACCGAACTTTACCTTGAAACCGAACATTACCGTGGACCAGAGACAGAACATTACCATGGACCAGAGACAGAACATTACCGTGAAACAGAACATTATCATGGACCAGAAACGGAACATTACCGTGAAACAGAAACAGAACATTATCGTGGACCAGAAACGGAACATTACCGTGAAACCGAAACATAACATTATCGTGGACCAAAGACGGAACATTATCGTGGACCAGAGACGGAACATTACCGTGAAACCGAACATTATCGTGGACCAGACACAGAACATTACCGTGGACCAGAGACAGAACATTACCGTGAAACCGAACATTATCGTGGACCAGAAACGGAACATCACCGTGAAACAGAAACACAAAATTATCGTGGACCAGAAACGGAACATTACCGTGATACAGAAACAGAACATTATCTTGGACCAGAGACGGAATATTACCGTGAAACCGAACATTATCGTGGACCAGAGACACAACATTACCGTGGACCAGAGACAGAACATTACCGTGGACCAGAGACAGAACATTACCGTGGACCAGAGACAAAACATTACCGTGGACCAGAGACAGAACATTACCGTGGACCAGAGACCGAAATTTACCTTGAAATCGAACATTACCGTGGACCAGAGACAGAACATTATCGTGGACCAGAGACAGAACATTACCGTGAAACCGAAACAGAACATTATCGTGGACCGGAGACGGAACATTACCGTGAAACCGAACATTATCGTGGACCAGAGATCGAACATTACCGTGGACCAGAGACAGAACATTACCTTGAAACCAAAACAGAACATTATCATGGACCAGAAACGGAACATTATCGTGGACCAGAGACAGAACATTACCTTGAAACCAAAACAGAACATTATCATGGACCAGAAACGGAACATTACCGTGAAACAGAAACATAACATTATCGTGTACCAGAAACGGAACATTACTGTGAAACAGAAACACAAAATTATCTTGGACCAGAAACGGAACATTACCGTGAAACAGAAAAAAAACATTATCGTGGACCAAAGACGGAACATTATCGTGGACCAGAGACGGAAGATTACCGTGAAATCGAACATTATCGTGGACCAGAGACGGAACATTACCGTGAAACAGAAACAAAACATTACCGTGGACCAGAGACAGAACATTACCGTGAAACGGAAACAGAACATTACCGTGAAACTGAAAGAGAACATTATCGTGGACCAGAAACGGAACATTATCATGGACCAGAGACAGAACATTACCGTGAAACCGAAAAAGAACATTATCGTGGACCAGAAACGGAACATTACCGTGAAACAGAAACACAAAATTATCATGGACCAGAAACGGAACATTACGTCAAACAGACACAGAACATTATCGTGGACAAAAGACGGAACATTATCGTGGACCAGAGACGGAACATTACCGTGAAACCGAACATTATAGTGGACCACACAGAACATTACCGTGGACCAGAGACAGAACATTACAGTGAAACCGAACATTATTGTGGACCAGAAACGGAACATTACCGTGAAACAGAAACAAAAAATTATCGTGGACCAGAAACGGAACATTACCGTGATACAGAAACAGAACATTATCGTGGACCAGAGACGGAACATTACCGTGAAACCGAACATTATCGTGGACCAGAGATCGAACATTACCATGGACCAGAGACACAACATTACCGTGGACCAGAGACAGAACATTACCGTTGACCAGAGACAGAACATTACCGTGGACCAGAGACAGAACATTACCGTGGACCAGAGACAGAATATTACTGTGGACCAGAGACCGAAATTTACCTTGTATCCGAACATTACCGTGGACCAGAGACAGAACATTACCATTGACCAGAGACAGAACATTACCGTGAAACAGAACATTATCATGGACCAGAAACGGAACATTACCGTGAAACAGAAACACAACATTATCATGGACCAGAGACGGAACATTATCGTGGACCAGAGACAGAACATTACCGTGAAACCTAAACAGAACATTATCGTGGACCAGAAACGGAACATTATCGTGGACCAGAAACGGAACATTACCGTGAAACAGAAACAGAACATTACCGTGAAACAGAAACAGAATATTATCATGGACCAGAAACGGAACATTACTGTGAAACCGAAACAGAACATTATTGTGGACCAGAAACGAAACATTACCGTGAAACAGAAACACAACATTATCGTGGACCAGAAACGGAACATTACCGTGAAACAGAAACAGAACATTACCGTGAAATAGAAACACAACATTATCGTGGACCAGAAACGGAACATTATCGTGAAACCGATCATTATCATGGAACAGAGACAGAACATTACTGTGGACCAGAGACCGAACGTTACCGTTAAACCGAAACAGAACATTACCGTGAAACAGAAAAAGAACATTATCGTGGACCAGAGACCGAACATTATCATGGAACAGAGACAGAACATTATCGTGGACCAGAGACGGAACATTATCGTGGACCAGAAACGGAACATTACCGTGAAACAGAAACAGAACATTACCGTGAAACAGAAACAGAATATTATCATGGACCAGAAACGGAACATTACTGTGAAACCGAAACAGAACATTATTGTGGACCAGAAACGAAACATTACCGTGAAACAGAAACATAACATTATCGTGGACCAGAAACGGAACATTACCGTGAAACAGAAACAGAACATTACCGTGAAACAGAAACACAACATTATCGTGGACCAGAAACGGAACATTACCGTGAAACAGAAACAGAACATTAGCGTGGACCAGAGACAGAACATTACCGTGAAACAGAACATTACCGTGAAACAGAAACACAACATTAACGTGGACCAGAAACGGAACATTACCGTGAAACAGAAACACAACATTAGCGTGGACCAGAGACAGAACATTACCATGAAACAGAAAATTATCATGGACCAAAAACGGAACATTACCGTGAAACAGAAACAGAACATTATCGTGGACCAGAGACGGAACATTACCGTGGACCAGAGACGGAACATTACCGTGAAACCGAAACAGAACATTATCGTGGACCAGAAACGGAACATTACCGTGAAACCGAAACGGAACATTATCGTGGACCAGAAACGGAACATTATCGTGAAACAGAAACACAACATTATCGTGGACCAGAAACGGAACATTACCGTGAAACAGAAACAGAACATTATCGTGGACCAGAGACGGAACATTACCGTGGACCAGAGACGGAACATTACCGTGAAACCGAAACAGAACATTATCGTGGACCAGAAACGGAACATTACCGTGAAACCGAAATAGAACATTATCGTGGACCAGAAACGGAACATTACCGTGAAACAGAAACACAACATTATCGTGGACCAGAAACAGAACATTACCGTGAAACAGAGACAGAACATTACCGTGAAACCCGAAACAGAACATTATCGTGGACCAGAAACGGAACATTATCGTGAAACCGAACATTATCGTGGAACAGAAACACAACATTATTGTGGACCAGAAACGGAACATTACCGTGAAACAGAAACACAACATTACCATGGACCAGAGACGGAACATTACCGTGAAACCGAACATTACCGTGGACCAGAGACAGAACATTACCGTGGACCAGAGACAGAACATTACCGTGAAACCGAAACAGAACATTATCGTGGACCAGAGACGGAACATTATCGTGAAACCGAACATTATCGTGGAACAGAAAC
This sequence comes from Leuresthes tenuis, assembly GCF_036924035.1. Lineage (NCBI taxonomy): Eukaryota > Metazoa > Chordata > Actinopteri > Atheriniformes > Atherinopsidae > Leuresthes > Leuresthes tenuis. The sequence continues at coordinate 812,721 of NW_027325384.1, forward strand.
ACAACATTATTGTGGACCAGAAACGGAACATTACCGTGAAACAGAAACACAACATTACCATGGACCAGAGACGGAACATTACCGTGAAACCGAACATTACCCTCGACCAGAGACAGAACATTACCGTGGACCAGAGACAGAACATTACCGTGAAACCGAGACAGAACATTATCGTGGACCAGAACGGGCACATTACCGTGAAACAGAAACACAACATTATTGTGGACCAGAAACAGAAAATTATCGTGGACCAGAAACGGAACATTACCGTGAAACCGAAACGGAACATTATCGTGGACCAGAAACGGAACATTATCGTGAAACCGAACATTATCGTGGAACAGAAACACAACATTACCGTGGACCAGAGACAGAACATTACCGTGGACCAAAACAGAAAATTACCGTGGACCAGAGACAGAACATTACCGTGAAACCGAAACAGAACATTATCGTGGACCAGAAACGGAACATTACCGTGAAACCGAACATTATCGTGGACCAGACACAGAACATTACCGTGGACCAGAGACAGAAAATTACCGAGAAACCGAAACAGAACATTATCGTGGACCAGAAACGGAACATTACCGTGAAAAAGAAACACAAAATTATCGTGGACCAGAGACGGAACATTACCGTGAAACAGAAACACAACATTATCGTGGACCAGAAACGGAACATTACCGTGAAACAGAAACAGAACATTATCGTGGACCAGAAACGGAACATTATCGTGGACCAGAGAAAGAACATTACCGTGAAACCGAAACAGAACATTATCGTGGACCAGAAACGGAACATTACCGTGAAACCGAACATTATCGTGGACCAGACACAGAACATTACCGTGAAAAAGAAACACAAAATTATCGTGGACCAGAGACGGAACATTACCGTGAAACCGAACATTATCGTGGACCAGAGATCGAACATCACCGTGGACCAGAGACAGAACATTACCGTGGACCAGAGACAGAACATTTCCGTGGACCAGAGACAGAACATTACCGTGGACCAGAGACAGAATATTACCATGGACCAGAGACAGAACATTACCATGAAACAGAACATTATCATGGACCAGAAACGGAACATTACCGTGAAACAGAAACACAACATTATCGTGGACCAGAGACGGAACATTATCGTGGACCAGAGACAGAAAATTACCGTGAAACCTAAACAGAACATTATCGTGGACCAGAAACGGAACATTATCGTGAAACCGAACATTATCGTGGACCAGATACGGAACATTACCGTGAAACAGAAACACAACATTACCGTGTACCAGAGACAGAACATTACCGTGAAACGGAAACAGAACATTACCGTGAAACAGAAACGGAACATTACCGTGGACCAGAGACAGAACATTACCTTGAAACTAAAACAGAACATTACCGTGAAACCTAAACAGAACATTATCGTGGACCAGAAACGGAACATTATCGTGGACCAGAGACAGAACATTACCGTGAAACCCGAAACAGAACATTATCGTGGACCAGAAACGGAACATTATCGTGAAACCGAACATTATCGTGGAACAGAAACACAACATTATTGTGGACCAGAAACGGAACATTACCGTGAAACAGAAACACAACATTACCGTGGACCAGAGACGGAACATTACCGTGAAACCGAACATTACCGTGGACCAGAGACAGAACATTACCGTGAAACCGAAACAGAACATTATCGTGGACCAGAGACGGAACATTATCGTGAAACCGAACATTATCGTGGAACAGAAACACAACATTATTGTGGACCAGAAACGGAACATTACCGTGAAACAGAAACACAACATTACCATGGACCAGAGACGGAACATTACCGTGAAACCGAACATTACCCTCGACCAGAGACAGAACATTACCGTGGACCAGAGACAGAACATTACCGTGAAACCGAGACAGAACATTATCGTGGACCAGAACGGGCACATTACCGTGAAACAGAAACACAACATTATTGTGGACCAGAAACAGAAAATTATCGTGGACCAGAAACGGAACATTACCGTGAAACCGAAACGGAACATTATCGTGGACCAGAAACGGAACATTATCGTGAAACAGAAACACAACATTATCGTGGACCAGAAACGGAACATTACCGTGAAACCGAAACAGAACATTATCGTGGACCAGAAACGGAACATTACCGTGAAACCAAAATAGAACATTATCGTGGACCAGAAACGGAACATTACCGTGAAACAGAAACACAACATTATCGTGGACCAGAAACGGAACATTACCGTGAAACAGAAACAGAACATTACCGTGGACCAGAGACAAAACATTACCGTGAAACCAAAACAGAACATTATCGTGGACCAGAAACGGAACATTATCGTGGACCAGAGACAGAACATTATCGTGGACCAGAGACGGAACATTATCGTGGACCAGAGACGGAACATTATCGTGGACCAGAGACAGAACATTACCGTGAAACCTAAAAAGAACATTATCGTGGACCAGAGACGGAATATTATCGTGAAACCGAACATTATCGTGGACCAGAGACGGAACATTACCGTGAAACAGAAACACAACATTATCGTTGACCAGAAAAGGAACATTACCGTGAAACAGAAACAGAACATTATCGTGGACCAGAGACGGAACATTACCATGGACCAGAGACAGAACATTACCTTTAAACCGAAACAGAACATTATCGTGGACCAGAAACGGAACATTACCGTGAAACAGAAACACAAAATTATCGTGGACCAGAAATGGAACATAACCGTGAAACCGAAACAGAACATTATCGTGGACCAGAGACGGAACATTACCGTGAAACCGAACATTATCGTGGACCAGAGATCGAACATTACCGTGGACCAGAGACAGAACATTACCTTGAAACCAAAACAGAACATTATCATGGACCAGAAACGGAACATTACCGTGAAACAGAAACATAACATTATCGTGTACCAGAAACGGAACATTACTGTGAAACAGAAACACAAAATTATCTTGGACCAGAAACGGAACATTACCGTGAAACAGAAAAAGAACATTATCGTGGACCAAAGACGGAACATTATCGTGGACCAGAGACGGAAGATTACCGTGAAATCGAACATTATCGTGGACCAGAGACGGAACATTACCGTGAAACAGAAACAAAACATTACCGTGGACCAGAGACAGAACATTACCGTGAAACGGAAACAGAACATTACCGTGAAACTGAAAGAGAACATTATCGTGGACCAGAAACGGAACATTATCATGGACCAGAGACAGAACATTACCGTGAAACCGAAAAAGAACATTATCGTGTACCAGAAACGGAACATTACCGTGAAACAGAAACACAAAATTATCATGGACCAGAAACGGAACATTACCGTCAAACAGACACAGAACATTATCGTGGACCAAAGACGGAACATTATCGTGGACCAGAGACGGAACATTACCGTGAAACCGAAAATTATCGTGGACCAGACACAGAACATTACCGTGGACCAGAGACAGAACATTACAGTGAAACCGAACATTATTGTGGACCAGAAATGGAACATTACCGTGAAACAGAAACAAAATATTATCGTGGACCAGAAACGGAACATTACCGTGGTATAGAAACAGAACATTATCGTGGACCAGAGACGGAACATTACCGTGAAACCGAACATTATCGTGGACCAGAGATCGAACATTACCATGGACCAGAGACACAACATTACCGTGGACCAGAGACAGAACATTACCATTGACCAGAGACAGAACATTATCATGGACCAGAAACGGAACATTACCGTGAAACAGAAACAGAACATTATCGTGGACCAGAGACGGAACATTACCGTGTACCAGAGACGGATCATTACCGTGAAACCGAAACAGAACATTATCGTGGACCAGAAACGGAACATTACCGTGAAACCGAAACGGAACATTATCGTGGACCAGAAACGGAACATTATTGTGAAATAGAAACACAACATTATCGTGGACCAGAAACGGAACATTACCGTGAAACAAAAACAGAACATTATCGTGGACCAGAGACGGAACATTACCTTGGACCAGAGACGGAACATTACCGTGAAACCGAAACAGAACAATATCGTGGACCAGAAACGGAACATTACCGTGAAACCGAAATAGAACATTATCGTGGACCAGAAACGGAACATTACCGTGAAACAGAAACGGAACATTACCGTGAATCAGAAACAGAACATTACCGTGGACCAGAGACAGAACATTATCTTGGACCAGAGACAGAACATTACCGTGAAACCGAAACAGAACATTATCGTGGACCAGAAACGGAACATTATCGTGGACCAGAGACAGAACATTATCGTGGACCAGAGACGGAACATTATCGTGGACCAGAGACGGAACATTATCGTGGACCAGAGACAGAACATTACCGTGAAACCTAAACAGAACATTATCGTGGACCAGAGACGGAACATTATCGTGAAACCGAACATTATCGTGCACCAGAGACGGAACATTCCCGTGAAACAGAAACACAACATTATCGTTGACCAGAAACGGAACATTACCGTGAAACAGAACATTATCGTGGACCAGAGACAGAACATTACCGTGAAACCGAAACAGAACATTATCGTGGACCAGAAACGGAACATTACCGTGAAACAGAAACACAAAATTATCGTGGACCAGAAATGGAACATAACCGTGAAACCGAAACAGAACATTATCGTGGACCAGAGACGGAACATTACCGTGAAACCGAACATTATCGTGGACCAGAGATCGAACATTACCGTGGACCAGAGACAGAACATTACCTTGAAACCAAAACAGAACATTATCATGGACCAGAAACGGAACATTATCGTGGACCAGAGACAGAACATTACCGTGAAACCTAAACAGAACATTATCGTGGACCAGAAACGGAACATTACCGTGAAACAGAAACATAACATTATCGTGTACCAGAAACGGAACATTACCGTGAAACAGAAACATAACATTATCGTATACCAGAAAAGGATCATTACTGTGAAACAGAAACACAAAATTATCATGGACCAGAAACGGAACATTACCGTGAAACAGAAACAGAACATTATCGTGGACCAAAGACGGAACATTATCGTGGACCAGAGACGGAACATTACCGTGAAATCGAACATTATCGTGGACCAGAGACGGAACATTACCGTGAAACAGAAACAAAACATTACCGTGGACCAGAGACAGAACATTACCGTGAAACGGAAACAGAACATTACCGTGAAACTGAAAAGAGAACATTATCGTGGACCAGAAACGGAACATTATCATGGACCAGAGACAGAACATTACCGTGAAACGGAAACAGAACATTAGCGTGGACCAGAAACGGAACATTACCGTGAAACAGAAACACAAAATTATCGTTGACCAGAAACGGAACATTACCGTCAAACAGACACAGAACATTATCGTGGACCAAAGACGGAACATTATCGTGGACCAGAGACGGAACATTACCGTGAAACCGAACATTATCGTGGACCAGACACAGAACATTACCGTGGACCAGAGACAGAACATTACCGTGAAACCGAACATTATTGTGGACCAGAAACGGAACATTACTGTGAAACAGAAACACAAAATTATCGTGGACCAGAAACGGAACATTACCGTGATACAGAAACAGAACATTATCGTGGATCAGAGACGGAACATTACCGTGAAACCGAACATTATCGTGGACCAGAGATCGAACATTACCATGGACCAGAGACACAACATTACCGTGGACCAGACACAGAACATTACTGTGGACCAGAGACAGAACATTTCCGTGGACCAGAGACAGAACATTACCGTGGACCAGAGACAGAACATTACTGTGGACCAGAGACCGAAATTTACCTTGAAACCGAACATTACCGTGGACCAGAGACAGAACATTACCATGGACCAGAGACAGAACATTACCGTGAAACAGAACATTATCATGGACCAGAAACGGAACATTACCGTGAAACAGAAACACAACATTATCGTGGACCAGAGACGGAACATTACCGTGAACCAGAGACGGAACATTACCGTGAAACCGAAACAGAACATTATCGTGGACCAGAAACGGAACATTACCGTGAAACCGAAACAGAACATTATCGTGGACCAGAGACGGAACATTACCGTGAAACCGAACATTATCGTGGACCAGAGATCGAACATTACCGTGGACCAGAGACAGAACATTACCGTGGACCAGAGACAGAACATTACTGTGGACCAGAGACCGAACTTTACCTTGAAACCGAACATTACCGTGGACCAGAGACAGAACATTACCATGGACCAGAGACAGAACATTACCGTGAAACAGAACATTATCATGGACCAGAAACGGAACATTACCGTGAAACAGAAACAGAACATTATCGTGGACCAGAAACGGAACATTACCGTGAAACCGAAACATAACATTATCGTGGACCAAAGACGGAACATTATCCTGGACCAGAGACGGAACATTACCGTGAAATCAAACATTATCGTGGACCAGAGACGGAACATTACCGTGAAACAGAAACAAAACATTACCGTGGACCAGAGACAGAACATTACCGTGAAACGGAAACAGAACATTACCGTGAAACTGAAACAGAACATTATCGTGGACCAGAAACGGAACATTATCATGGACCAGAGACAGAACATTACCGTGAAACCGAAACAGAACATTATTGTGGACCAGAAACGGAACATTACCGTGAAACAGAAACACAAAATTATCGTGGACCAGAAACGGAACATTACCGTCAAACAGACACAGAACATTATCGTGGACAAAAGACGGAACATTATCGTGGACCGGAGACGGAACATTACCGTGAAACCGAACATTATCGTGGACCAGACACAGAACATTACCGTGGACCAGAGACAGAACATTACCGTGAAACCAAACATTATCGTGGACCAGAAACGGAACATTACCGTGAAACAGAAACACAAAATTATCGTGGACCAGAAACGGAACATTACCGTGATACAGAAACAGAACATTATCGTGGACCAGAGACGGAACATTACCGTGAAACCGAACATTATCGTGGACCAGAGATCGAACATTACCGTGGACCAGAGACACAACATTACCGTGGACCAGAGACAGAACATTACCGTGGACCAGAGACAGAACATTACCGTGGACCAGAGACAGAACATTACCGTGGACCAGAGACAGAACATTACCGTGGACCAGAGACAGAACATTACTGTGGACCAGAGACCGAAATTTACCTTGAAATCGAACATTACCGTGGACCAGAGACAGAACATTATCGTGGACCAGAGACAGAACATTACCGTGGACCAGAGACAGAACATTATCGTGGACCAGAGACAGAACATTACCGTGAAACCTAAACAGAACATTATCGTGGACCAGACACGGATCATTATCGTGAAACCGAACATTATCGTGGACCAGAGACGGAACATTACCGTGAAACAGAAACACAACATTATCGTGGACCAGAAACGGAACATTACGGTGAAACAGAAACAGAACATTACCGTGGACCAGAGACAGAACATTACCGTGGACCAGAGACAGAACATTACCGTGAAACCGAAACAGAATATTATCGTGGACCAGAAACGGAACATTATCATGGACCAGAGACAGAACATTATGGTGGACCAAAGACGGAATAATACCGTGAAACCGAACATTATTGTGGACCAGAGACAGAACATTACCGTGGACCAGAGACAGAACATTACCGTGAAACCGAAACAGAACATTATCGTGGACCAGAAACGGAACATTACCGTGAAACAGAAACACAAAATTATCGTGGACCAGAAACGGAACATTACCGTGATACAGAAACAGAACATTATCGTGGACCAGAGACGGAACATTACCGTGAAACCGAACATTATCGTGGACCAGAGATCGAACACTACCGTGGACCAGAGACACAACATTACCGTGGACCAGAGACAGAACATTACTGTGGACCAGAGACAAAACATTACCGTGGACCAGAGACAGAACATTACCGTGGACCAGAGACAGAACATTACCGTGGACCAGAGACAGAACATTACTGTGGACCAGAGACCGAAATTTACCTTGAAATCGAACATTACCGTGGACCAGAGACAGAACATTATCGTGGACCAGAGACAGAACATTACCGTGAAACCTAAACAGAACATTATCGTGGACCAGAAACGGAACATTATCGTGAAACCGAACATTATCGTGGACCAGAGACGGAACATTACCGTGAAAACGAAACACAACATTATCGTGGACCAGAAACGGAACATTACCGTGAAACAGAAACAGAACATTACCTTGGACCAGAGACAGAACATTACCGTGGACCAGAGACAGAACATTACCGTGAAACCGAAACAGAATATTATCGTGGACCAGAAACGGAACATTATCATGGACCAGAGACAGAACATTATCGTGGACCAAAGACGGAATATCACCGTGAAACCGAACATTATCGTGGACCAGAGACAGAACATTACCGTGAAACCGAAACAGAACATTATCGTGGACCAGAAACGGAACATTACCGTGAAACAGAAATAGAACATTATCGTGGACCAGAGACGGAACATTACCGTGAATCCGAACATTATCGTGGACCAGAGATCGAACATTACCGTGGACCAGAGACAGAACATTACCGTGGACCAGAGACAGAACATTACCGTGGACCAGAGACAGAACATTACCGTGGACCAGAGACAGAACATTACCATGGACCAGAGACAGAACATTACCGTGAAACAGAACATTATCTTGGACCAGAAACGGAATATTACCGTGAAACAGAAACACAACATTATCGTGGACCAGAAACGGAACATTACCGTGAAACAGAAACAGAACATTAGCGTGGACCAGAGACAGAACATTACCGTGAAACAGAACATTACCGTGAAACAGAAACACAACATTAACGTGGACCAGAAACGGAACATTACCGTGAAACAGAAACAGAACATTAGCATGGACCAGAGACAGAACATTACCGTGAAACAGAAAATTATCATGGACCAGAAACGGAACATTACCGTGAAACAGAAACAGAACATTATCGTGGACCAGAGACGGAACATTACCGTGGACCAGAGACGGAACATTACCGTGAAACCGAAACAGAACATTATCGTGGACCAGAAATGGAACATTACCGTGAAACCGAAACAGAATATTATCGTGGACCAGAAACGGAACATTATCGTGAAACCGAACATTATCATGGAACAGAGACAGAATATTACTGTGGACCAGAGACCGAACGTTACCGTTAAACCGAAACAGAACATTACCGTGAAACAGAAAAAGAACATTATCGTGGACCAGAGACCGAACATTATCATGGAACAGAGACAGAACATTATCGTGGACCAGAGACGGAACATTATCGTGGACCAGAAACGGAACATTACCGTGAAACAGAAACAGAACATTACCGTGAAACAGAAAGAGAATATTATCATGGACCAGAAACGGAACATTACTGTGAAACCGAAACAGAACATTATTGTGGACCAGAAACGAAACATTACCGTGAAACAGAAACACAACATTATCGTGGACCAGAAACGGAACATTACCGTGAAACAGAAACAGAACATTACCGTGAAACAGAATCACAACATTATCGTGGACCAGAAACGGAACATTATCGTGAAACCGAACATTATCATGGAACAGAGACAGAACATTACTGTGGACCAGAGACCGAACGTTACCGTTAAACCGAAACAGAACATTACCGTGAAACAGAAAAAGAACATTATCGTGGACCAGAGACCGAACATTATCATGGAACAGAGACAGAACATTATCGTGGACCAGAGACGGAACATTATCGTGGACCAGAAAAGGAACATTACCGTGAAACAGAAACAGAACATTACCGTGAAACAGAAACAGAATATTATCATGGACCAGAAACGGAACATTACTGTGAAACCGAAACAGAACATTATTGTGGACCAGAAACGAAACATTACCGTGAAACAGAAACACAACATTATCGTGGACCAGAAACGGAACATTACCGTGAAACAGAAACAGAACATTACCGTGAAACAGAAACACAACATTATCGTGGACCAGAAACGGAACATTACCGTGAAACAGAAACAGAACATTAGCGTGGACCAGAGACAGAACATTACCGTGAAACAGAAACACAACATTAACGTGGACCAGAAACGGAACATTACCGTGAAACAGAAACACAACATTAGCGTGGACCAGAGACAGAACATTACCATGAAACAGAAAATTATCATGGACCAAAAACGGAACATTACCGTGAAACAGAAACAGAACATTATCGTGGACCAGAGACGGAACATTACCGTGGACCAGAGACGGAACATTACCGTGAAACGGAAACAGAACATTATCGTGGACCAGAGACGGAACATTACCGTGGACCAGAGACGGAACATTACCGTGAAACCGAAACAGAACATTATCGTGGACCAGAAACGGAACATTACCGTGAAACCGAAATAGAACAATATCGTGGACCAGAAACGGAACATTACCGTGAAACAGAAACACAACATTATCGTGGACCAGAAACGGAACATTACCGTGAAACAGAAACAGAACATTATCGTAGACCAGAAACGGAACATTATCGTGGACCAGAGAAAGAACATTACCGTGAAACCGAAACAGAACATTATCGTGGACCAGAAACGGAACATTACCGTGAAACCGAACATTATCGTGGACCAGACACAGAACATTACCGTGGACCAGAGACAGAAAATTACCGAGAAACCGAAACAGAACATTATCGTGGACCAGAAATGGAACATTACCGTGAAAAAGAAACACAAAATTATCGTGGACCAGAGACGGAACATTACCGTGAAACAGAAACAGAACATTATCGTGGACCAGAAACGGAACATTATCGTGGACCAGAGAAAGAACATTACCGTGAAACCGAAACAGAACATTATCGTGGACCAGAAACGGAACATTACCGTGAAACCGAACATTATCGTGGACCAGACACAGAACATTACCGTGGACCAGAGACAGAACATTACCGGGAAACAGAAACAGAACATTATCGTGGACCAGAAACGGAACATTACCGTGAAAAAGAAACACAAAATTATCGTGGACCAGAGACGGAACATTACCGTGAAACCGAACATTATCGTGGACCAGAGATCGAACATCACCGTGGACCAGAGACAGAACATTACCGTGGACCAGAGACAGAACATTTCCGTGGACCAGAGACAGAACATTACCGTGGACCAGAGACAGAATATTACCATGGACCAGAGACAGAACATTACCCTGAAACAGAACATTATCATGGACCAGAAACGGAACATTACCGTGAAACAGAAACACAACATTATCGTGGACCAGAGACGGAACATTATCGTGGACCAGAGACAGAACATTACCGTGAAACCTAAACAGAACATTATCGTGGACCAGAAACGGAACATTATCGTGGACCAGAAACGGAACATTACCGTGAAACAGAAACAGAACATTACCGTGAAACAGAAACAGAATATTATCATGGACCAGAAACGGAACATTACTGTGAAACCGAAACAGAACATTATTGTGGACCAGAAACGAAACATTACCGTGAAACAGAAACACAACATTATCGTGGACCAGAAACGGAACATTACCGTGAAACAGAAACAGAACATTACCGTGAAACAGAAACACAACAATATCGTGGACCAGAAACGGAACATTATCGTGAAACCGAACATTATCATGGAACAGAGACAGAACATTACTGTGGACCAGAGACCGAACGTTACCGTTAAACCGAAACAGAACATTACCGTGAAACAGAAAAAGAACATTATCGTGGACCAGAGACAGAACATTACCATTGACCAGAGACAGAACATTATCATGGACCAGAAACGGAACATTACCGTGAAACAGAAACAGAACATTATCGTGGACCAGAGACGGAACATTACCGTGTACCAGAGACGGATCATTACCGTGAAACCGAAACAGAACATTATCGTGGACCAGAAACGGAACATTACCGTGAAACCGAAACGGAACATTATCGTGGACCAGAAACGGAACATTATTGTGAAATAGAAACACAACATTATCGTGGACCAGAAACGGAACATTACCGTGAAACAAAAACAGAACATTATCGTGGACCAGAGACGGAACATTACCTTGGACCAGAGACGGAACATTACCGTGAAACCGAAACAGAACAATATCGTGGACCAGAAACGGAACATTACCGTGAAACCGAAATAGAACATTATCGTGGACCAGAAACGGAACATTACCGTGAAACAGAAACGGAACATTACCGTGAATCAGAAACAGAACATTACCGTGGACCAGAGACAGAACATTATCTTGGACCAGAGACAGAACATTACCGTGAAACCGAAACAGAACATTATCGTGGACCAGAAACGGAACATTATCGTGGACCAGAGACAGAACATTATCGTGGACCAGAGACGGAACATTATCGTGGACCAGAGACGGAACATTATCGTGGACCAGAGACAGAACATTACCGTGAAACCTAAACAGAACATTATCGTGGACCAGAGACGGAACATTATCGTGAAACCGAACATTATCGTGCACCAGAGACGGAACATTCCCGTGAAACAGAAACACAACATTATCGTTGACCAGAAACGGAACATTACCGTGAAACAGAACATTATCGTGGACCAGAGACAGAACATTACCGTGAAACCGAAACAGAACATTATCGTGGACCAGAAACGGAACATTACCGTGAAACAGAAACACAAAATTATCGTGGACCAGAAATGGAACATAACCGTGAAACCGAAACAGAACATTATCGTGGACCAGAGACGGAACATTACCGTGAAACCGAACATTATCGTGGACCAGAGATCGAACATTACCGTGGACCAGAGACAGAACATTACCTTGAAACCAAAACAGAACATTATCATGGACCAGAAACGGAACATTATCGTGGACCAGAGACAGAACATTACCGTGAAACCTAAACAGAACATTATCGTGGACCAGAAACGGAACATTACCGTGAAACAGAAACATAACATTATCGTGTACCAGAAACGGAACATTACCGTGAAACAGAAACATAACATTATCGTATACCAGAAAAGGATCATTACTGTGAAACAGAAACACAAAATTATCATGGACCAGAAACGGAACATTACCGTGAAACAGAAACAGAACATTATCGTGGACCAAAGACGGAACATTATCGTGGACCAGAGACGGAACATTACCGTGAAATCGAACATTATCGTGGACCAGAGACGGAACATTACCGTGAAACAGAAACAAAACATTACCGTGGACCAGAGACAGAACATTACCGTGAAACGGAAACAGAACATTACCGTGAAACTGAAAAGAGAACATTATCGTGGACCAGAAACGGAACATTATCATGGACCAGAGACAGAACATTACCGTGAAACGGAAACAGAACATTAGCGTGGACCAGAAACGGAACATTACCGTGAAACAGAAACACAAAATTATCGTTGACCAGAAACGGAACATTACCGTCAAACAGACACAGAACATTATCGTGGACCAAAGACGGAACATTATCGTGGACCAGAGACGGAACATTACCGTGAAACCGAACATTATCGTGGACCAGACACAGAACATTACCGTGGACCAGAGACAGAACATTACCGTGAAACCGAACATTATTGTGGACCAGAAACGGAACATTACTGTGAAACAGAAACACAAAATTATCGTGGACCAGAAACGGAACATTACCGTGATACAGAAACAGAACATTATCGTGGATCAGAGACGGAACATTACCGTGAAACCGAACATTATCGTGGACCAGAGATCGAACATTACCATGGACCAGAGACACAACATTACCGTGGACCAGACACAGAACATTACTGTGGACCAGAGACAGAACATTTCCGTGGACCAGAGACAGAACATTACCGTGGACCAGAGACAGAACATTACTGTGGACCAGAGACCGAAATTTACCTTGAAACCGAACATTACCGTGGACCAGAGACAGAACATTACCATGGACCAGAGACAGAACATTACCGTGAAACAGAACATTATCATGGACCAGAAACGGAACATTACCGTGAAACAGAAACACAACATTATCGTGGACCAGAGACGGAACATTACCGTGAACCAGAGACGGAACATTACCGTGAAACCGAAACAGAACATTATCGTGGACCAGAAACGGAACATTACCGTGAAACCGAAACAGAACATTATCGTGGACCAGAGACGGAACATTACCGTGAAACCGAACATTATCGTGGACCAGAGATCGAACATTACCGTGGACCAGAGACAGAACATTACCGTGGACCAGAGACAGAACATTACTGTGGACCAGAGACCGAACTTTACCTTGAAACCGAACATTACCGTGGACCAGAGACAGAACATTACCATGGACCAGAGACAGAACATTACCGTGAAACAGAACATTATCATGGACCAGAAACGGAACATTACCGTGAAACAGAAACAGAACATTATCGTGGACCAGAAACGGAACATTACCGTGAAACCGAAACATAACATTATCGTGGACCAAAGACGGAACATTATCCTGGACCAGAGACGGAACATTACCGTGAAATCAAACATTATCGTGGACCAGAGACGGAACATTACCGTGAAACAGAAACAAAACATTACCGTGGACCAGAGACAGAACATTACCGTGAAACGGAAACAGAACATTACCGTGAAACTGAAACAGAACATTATCGTGGACCAGAAACGGAACATTATCATGGACCAGAGACAGAACATTACCGTGAAACCGAAACAGAACATTATTGTGGACCAGAAACGGAACATTACCGTGAAACAGAAACACAAAATTATCGTGGACCAGAAACGGAACATTACCGTCAAACAGACACAGAACATTATCGTGGACAAAAGACGGAACATTATCGTGGACCGGAGACGGAACATTACCGTGAAACCGAACATTATCGTGGACCAGACACAGAACATTACCGTGGACCAGAGACAGAACATTACCGTGAAACCAAACATTATCGTGGACCAGAAACGGAACATTACCGTGAAACAGAAACACAAAATTATCGTGGACCAGAAACGGAACATTACCGTGATACAGAAACAGAACATTATCGTGGACCAGAGACGGAACATTACCGTGAAACCGAACATTATCGTGGACCAGAGATCGAACATTACCGTGGACCAGAGACACAACATTACCGTGGACCAGAGACAGAACATTACCGTGGACCAGAGACAGAACATTACCGTGGACCAGAGACAGAACATTACCGTGGACCAGAGACAGAACATTACCGTGGACCAGAGACAGAACATTACTGTGGACCAGAGACCGAAATTTACCTTGAAATCGAACATTACCGTGGACCAGAGACAGAACATTATCGTGGACCAGAGACAGAACATTACCGTGGACCAGAGACAGAACATTATCGTGGACCAGAGACAGAACATTACCGTGAAACCTAAACAGAACATTATCGTGGACCAGACACGGATCATTATCGTGAAACCGAACATTATCGTGGACCAGAGACGGAACATTACCGTGAAACAGAAACACAACATTATCGTGGACCAGAAACGGAACATTACGGTGAAACAGAAACAGAACATTACCGTGGACCAGAGACAGAACATTACCGTGGACCAGAGACAGAACATTACCGTGAAACCGAAACAGAATATTATCGTGGACCAGAAACGGAACATTATCATGGACCAGAGACAGAACATTATGGTGGACCAAAGACGGAATAATACCGTGAAACCGAACATTATTGTGGACCAGAGACAGAACATTACCGTGGACCAGAGACAGAACATTACCGTGAAACCGAAACAGAACATTATCGTGGACCAGAAACGGAACATTACCGTGAAACAGAAACACAAAATTATCGTGGACCAGAAACGGAACATTACCGTGATACAGAAACAGAACATTATCGTGGACCAGAGACGGAACATTACCGTGAAACCGAACATTATCGTGGACCAGAGATCGAACACTACCGTGGACCAGAGACACAACATTACCGTGGACCAGAGACAGAACATTACTGTGGACCAGAGACAAAACATTACCGTGGACCAGAGACAGAACATTACCGTGGACCAGAGACAGAACATTACCGTGGACCAGAGACAGAACATTACTGTGGACCAGAGACCGAAATTTACCTTGAAATCGAACATTACCGTGGACCAGAGACAGAACATTATCGTGGACCAGAGACAGAACATTACCGTGAAACCTAAACAGAACATTATCGTGGACCAGAAACGGAACATTATCGTGAAACCGAACATTATCGTGGACCAGAGACGGAACATTACCGTGAAAACGAAACACAACATTATCGTGGACCAGAAACGGAACATTACCGTGAAACAGAAACAGAACATTACCTTGGACCAGAGACAGAACATTACCGTGGACCAGAGACAGAACATTACCGTGAAACCGAAACAGAATATTATCGTGGACCAGAAACGGAACATTATCATGGACCAGAGACAGAACATTATCGTGGACCAAAGACGGAATATCACCGTGAAACCGAACATTATCGTGGACCAGAGACAGAACATTACCGTGAAACCGAAACAGAACATTATCGTGGACCAGAAACGGAACATTACCGTGAAACAGAAATAGAACATTATCGTGGACCAGAGACGGAACATTACCGTGAATCCGAACATTATCGTGGACCAGAGATCGAACATTACCGTGGACCAGAGACAGAACATTACCGTGGACCAGAGACAGAACATTACCGTGGACCAGAGACAGAACATTACCGTGGACCAGAGACAGAACATTACCATGGACCAGAGACAGAACATTACCGTGAAACAGAACATTATCTTGGACCAGAAACGGAATATTACCGTGAAACAGAAACACAACATTATCGTGGACCAGAAACGGAACATTACCGTGAAACAGAAACAGAACATTAGCGTGGACCAGAGACAGAACATTACCGTGAAACAGAACATTACCGTGAAACAGAAACACAACATTAACGTGGACCAGAAACGGAACATTACCGTGAAACAGAAACAGAACATTAGCATGGACCAGAGACAGAACATTACCGTGAAACAGAAAATTATCATGGACCAGAAACGGAACATTACCGTGAAACAGAAACAGAACATTATCGTGGACCAGAGACGGAACATTACCGTGGACCAGAGACGGAACATTACCGTGAAACCGAAACAGAACATTATCGTGGACCAGAAATGGAACATTACCGTGAAACCGAAACAGAATATTATCGTGGACCAGAAACGGAACATTATCGTGAAACCGAACATTATCATGGAACAGAGACAGAATATTACTGTGGACCAGAGACCGAACGTTACCGTTAAACCGAAACAGAACATTACCGTGAAACAGAAAAAGAACATTATCGTGGACCAGAGACCGAACATTATCATGGAACAGAGACAGAACATTATCGTGGACCAGAGACGGAACATTATCGTGGACCAGAAACGGAACATTACCGTGAAACAGAAACAGAACATTACCGTGAAACAGAAAGAGAATATTATCATGGACCAGAAACGGAACATTACTGTGAAACCGAAACAGAACATTATTGTGGACCAGAAACGAAACATTACCGTGAAACAGAAACACAACATTATCGTGGACCAGAAACGGAACATTACCGTGAAACAGAAACAGAACATTACCGTGAAACAGAATCACAACATTATCGTGGACCAGAAACGGAACATTATCGTGAAACCGAACATTATCATGGAACAGAGACAGAACATTACTGTGGACCAGAGACCGAACGTTACCGTTAAACCGAAACAGAACATTACCGTGAAACAGAAAAAGAACATTATCGTGGACCAGAGACCGAACATTATCATGGAACAGAGACAGAACATTATCGTGGACCAGAGACGGAACATTATCGTGGACCAGAAAAGGAACATTACCGTGAAACAGAAACAGAACATTACCGTGAAACAGAAACAGAATATTATCATGGACCAGAAACGGAACATTACTGTGAAACCGAAACAGAACATTATTGTGGACCAGAAACGAAACATTACCGTGAAACAGAAACACAACATTATCGTGGACCAGAAACGGAACATTACCGTGAAACAGAAACAGAACATTACCGTGAAACAGAAACACAACATTATCGTGGACCAGAAACGGAACATTACCGTGAAACAGAAACAGAACATTAGCGTGGACCAGAGACAGAACATTACCGTGAAACAGAAACACAACATTAACGTGGACCAGAAACGGAACATTACCGTGAAACAGAAACACAACATTAGCGTGGACCAGAGACAGAACATTACCATGAAACAGAAAATTATCATGGACCAAAAACGGAACATTACCGTGAAACAGAAACAGAACATTATCGTGGACCAGAGACGGAACATTACCGTGGACCAGAGACGGAACATTACCGTGAAACGGAAACAGAACATTATCGTGGACCAGAGACGGAACATTACCGTGGACCAGAGACGGAACATTACCGTGAAACCGAAACAGAACATTATCGTGGACCAGAAACGGAACATTACCGTGAAACCGAAATAGAACAATATCGTGGACCAGAAACGGAACATTACCGTGAAACAGAAACACAACATTATCGTGGACCAGAAACGGAACATTACCGTGAAACAGAAACAGAACATTATCGTAGACCAGAAACGGAACATTATCGTGGACCAGAGAAAGAACATTACCGTGAAACCGAAACAGAACATTATCGTGGACCAGAAACGGAACATTACCGTGAAACCGAACATTATCGTGGACCAGACACAGAACATTACCGTGGACCAGAGACAGAAAATTACCGAGAAACCGAAACAGAACATTATCGTGGACCAGAAATGGAACATTACCGTGAAAAAGAAACACAAAATTATCGTGGACCAGAGACGGAACATTACCGTGAAACAGAAACAGAACATTATCGTGGACCAGAAACGGAACATTATCGTGGACCAGAGAAAGAACATTACCGTGAAACCGAAACAGAACATTATCGTGGACCAGAAACGGAACATTACCGTGAAACCGAACATTATCGTGGACCAGACACAGAACATTACCGTGGACCAGAGACAGAACATTACCGGGAAACAGAAACAGAACATTATCGTGGACCAGAAACGGAACATTACCGTGAAAAAGAAACACAAAATTATCGTGGACCAGAGACGGAACATTACCGTGAAACCGAACATTATCGTGGACCAGAGATCGAACATCACCGTGGACCAGAGACAGAACATTACCGTGGACCAGAGACAGAACATTTCCGTGGACCAGAGACAGAACATTACCGTGGACCAGAGACAGAATATTACCATGGACCAGAGACAGAACATTACCCTGAAACAGAACATTATCATGGACCAGAAACGGAACATTACCGTGAAACAGAAACACAACATTATCGTGGACCAGAGACGGAACATTATCGTGGACCAGAGACAGAACATTACCGTGAAACCTAAACAGAACATTATCGTGGACCAGAAACGGAACATTATCGTGGACCAGAAACGGAACATTACCGTGAAACAGAAACAGAACATTACCGTGAAACAGAAACAGAATATTATCATGGACCAGAAACGGAACATTACTGTGAAACCGAAACAGAACATTATTGTGGACCAGAAACGAAACATTACCGTGAAACAGAAACACAACATTATCGTGGACCAGAAACGGAACATTACCGTGAAACAGAAACAGAACATTACCGTGAAACAGAAACACAACAATATCGTGGACCAGAAACGGAACATTATCGTGAAACCGAACATTATCATGGAACAGAGACAGAACATTACTGTGGACCAGAGACCGAACGTTACCGTTAAACCGAAACAGAACATTACCGTGAAACAGAAAAAGAACATTATCGTGGACCAGAGACCGAACATTATCATGGAACAGAGACAGAACATTATCGTGGACCAGAGACGGAACATTATCGTGGACCAGAAACGGAACATTACCTTGAAACAGAAACAGAACATTACCGTGAAACAGAAACAGAATATTATCATGGACCAGAAACGGAACATTACTGTGAAACCGAAACAGAACATTATTGTGGACCAGAAACGAAACATTACCGTGAAACAGAAACACAACATTATCGTGGACCAGAAACGGAACATTACCGTGAAACAGAAACAGAACATTACCGTGAAACAGAAACACAACATTATCGTGGACCAGAAACGGAACATTACCGTGAAACAGAAACAGAACATTAGCGTGGACCAGAGACAGAACATTACCGTGAAACAGAACATTACCGTGAAACAGAAACACAACATTAACGTGGACCAGAAACTGAACATTACCGTGAAACAGAAACACAACATTAGCGTGGACCAGAGACAGAACATTACCATGAAACAGAAAATTATCATGGACCAAAAACGGAACATTACCGTGAAACAGAAACAGAACATTATCGTGGACCAGAGACGGAACATTACCGTGGACCAGAGACGTAACATTACCGTGAAACCGAAACAGAACATTATCGTGGACCAGAAACGGAACATTACCGTGAAACCGAAACGGAACATTATCGTGGACCAGAAACGGAACATTATCGTGAAACAGAAACACAACATTATTGTGGACCAGAAACGGAACATTACCGTGAAACAGAAACAGAACATTATCGTGGACCAGAGACGGAACATTACCGTGGACCAGAGACGGAACATTACCGTGAAACCGAAACAGAACATTATCGTGGACCAGAAACGGAACATTACCGTGAAACCGAAATAGAACATTATCGTGGACCAGAAACGGAACATTACCGTGAAACAGAAACACAACATTATCGTGGACCAGAAACGGAACATTACCGTGAAACAGAAACAGAACATTATCGTAGACCAGAAACGGAACATTATCGTGGACCAGAGAAAGAACATTACCGTGAAACCGAAACAGAACATTATCGTGGACCAGAAACGGAACATTACCGTGAAACCGAACATTATCGTGGACCAGACACAGAACATTACCGTGGACCAGAGACAGAAAATTACCGAGAAACCGAAACAGAACATTATCGTGGACCAGAAACGGAACATTACCGTGAAAAAGAAACACAAAATTATCGTGGACCAGAGACGGAACATTACCGTGAAACAGAAACACAACATTATCGTGGACCAGAAACGGAACATTACCGTGAAACAGAAACAGAACATTATCGTGGACCAGAAACGGAACATTATCGTGGACCAGAGAAAGAACATTACCGTGAAACCGAAACAGAACATTATCGTGGACCAGAAACGGAACATTACCGTGAAACCGAACATTATCATGGACCAGACACAGAACATTACCGTGGACCAGAGACAGAACATTACCGGGAAACCGAAACAGAACATTATCGTGGACCAGAAACGGAACATTACCGTGAAAAAGAAACACAAAATTATCGTGGACCAGAGACGGAACATTACCGTGAAACCGAACATTATCGTGGACCAGAGATCGAACATCACCGTGGACCAGAGACAGAACATTACCGTGGACCAGAGACAGAACATTTCCGTGGACCAGAGACAGAACATTACCGTGGACCAGAGACAGAATATTACCATGGACCAGAGACAGAACATTACCATGAAACAGAACATTATCATGGACCAGAAACGGAACATTACCGTGAAACAGAAACACAACATTATCGTGGACCAGAGACGGAACATTATCGTGGACCAGAGACAGAAAATTACCGTGAAACCTAAACAGAACATTATCGTGGACCAGAAACGGAACATTATCGTGAAACCGAACATTATCGTGGACCAGATACGGAACATTACCGTGAAACAGAAACACAACATTACCGTGTACCAGAGACAGAACATTACCGTGAAACGGAAACAGAACATTACCGTGAAACAGAAACGGAACATTACCGTGGACCAGAGACAGAACATTACCTTGAAACTAAAACAGAACATTACCGTGAAACCTAAACAGAACATTATCGTGGACCAGAAACGGAACATTATCGTGGACCAGAGACAGAACATTACCGTGAAACCCGAAACAGAACATTATCGTGGACCAGAAACGGAACATTATCGTGAAACCGAACATTATCGTGGAACAGAAACACAACATTATTGTGGACCAGAAACGGAACATTACCGTGAAACAGAAACACAACATTACCATGGACCAGAGACGGAACATTACCGTGAAACCGAACATTACCGTGGACCAGAGACAGAACATTACCGTGGACCAGAGACAGAACATTACCGTGAAACCGAAACAGAACATTATCGTGGACCAGAGACAGAACATTATCGTGAAACCGAACATTATCGTGGAACAGAAACACAACATTATTGTGGACCAGAAACGGAACATTACCGTGAAACAGAAACACAACATTACCATGGACCAGAGACGGAACATTACCGTGAAACTGAACATTACCCTCGACCAGAGACAGAACATTACCGTGGACCAGAGACAGAACATTACCGTGAAACCGAGACAGAACATTATCGTGGACCAGAACGGGCACATTACCGTGAAACAGAAACACAACATTATTGTGGACCAGAAACAGAAAATTATCGTGGACCAGAAACGGAACATTACCGTGAAACCGAAACGGAACATTATCGTGGACCAGAAACGGAACATTATCGTGAAACAGAAACACAACATTATCGTGGACCAGAAACGGAACATTACCGTGAAACCGAAACAGAACATTATCGTGGACCAGAAACGGAACATTACCGTGAAACCGAAACAGAACATTATCGTGGACCAGAAACGGAACATTACCGTGAAACCAAAATAGAACATTATCGTGGACCAGAAACGGAACATTACCGTGAAACAGAAACACAACATTATCGTGGACCAGAAACGGAACATTACCGTGAAACAGAAACAGAACATTACCGTGGACCAGAGACAAAACATTACCGTGAAACCAAAACAGAACATTATCGTGGACCAGAAACGGAACATTATCGTGGACCAGAGACAGAACATTATCGTGGACCAGAGACGGAACATTATCGTGGACCAGAGACGGAACATTATCGTGGACCAGAGACAGAACATTACCGTGAAACCTAAAAAGAACATTATCGTGGACCAGAGACGGAATATTATCGTGAAACCGAACATTATCGTGGACCAGAGACGGAACATTACCGTGAAACAGAAACACAACATTATCGTTGACCAGAAACGGAACATTACCGTGAAACAGAAACAGAACATTATCGTGGACCAGAGACAGAACATTACCATGGACCAGAGACAGAACATTACCTTTAAACCGAAACAGAACATTATCGTGGACCAGAAACGGAACATTACCGTGAAACAGAAACACAAAATTATCGTGGACCAGAAATGGAACATAACCGTGAAACCTAAACAGAACATTATCGTGGACCAGAGACGGAACATTACCGTGAAACCGAACATTATCGTGGACCAGAGATCGAACATTACCGTGGACCAGAGACAGAACATTACCTTGAAACCAAAACAGAACATTATCATGGACCAGAAACGGAACATTATCGTGGACCAGAGACAGAACATTACCTTGAAACCAAAACAGAACATTATCATGGACCAGAAACGGAACATTACCGTGAAACAGAAACATAACATTATCGTGTACCAGAAACGGAACATTACTGTGAAACAGAAACACAAAATTATCTTGGACCAGAAACGGAACATTACCGTGAAACAGAAAAAGAACATTATCGTGGACCAAAGACGGAACATTATCGTGGACCAGAGACGGAAGATTACCGTGAAATCGAACATTATCGTGGACCAGAGACGGAACATTACCGTGAAACAGAAACAAAACATTACCGTGGACCAGAGACAGAACATTACCGTGAAACGGAAACAGAACATTACCGTGAAACTGAAAGAGAACATTATCGTGGACCAGAAACGGAACATTATCATGGACCAGAGACAGAACATTACCGTGAAACCGAAAAAGAACATTATCGTGTACCAGAAACGGAACATTACCGTGAAACAGAAACACAAAATTATCATGGACCAGAAACGGAACATTACCGTCAAACAGACACAGAACATTATCGTGGACCAAAGACGGAACATTATCGTGGACCAGAGACGGAACATTACCGTGAAACCGAACATTATCGTGGACCAGACACAGAACATTACCGTGGACCAGAGACAGAACATTACAGTGAAACCGAACATTATTGTGGACCAGAAACGGAACATTACCGTGGTACAGAAACAGAACATTATCGTGGACCAGAGACGGAACATTACCGTGAAACCGAACATTATCGTGGACCAGAGATCGAACATTACCATGGACCAGAGACACAACATTACGGTGGACCAGAGACAGAACATTACCATTGACCAGAGACAGAACATTATCATGGACCAGAAACGGAACATTACCGTGAAACAGAAACACAACATTATCGTGGACCAGAGACGGAACATTATCGTGGACCAGAGACAGAACATTACCGTGAAACCTAAACAGAACATTATCGTGGACCAGAAACGGAACATTATCGTGAAACCGAACATTATCGTGGACCAGATACGGAACATTACCGTGAAACAGAAACACAACATTACCGTGGACCAGAGACAGAACATTACCGTGAAACGGAAACAGAACATTACCGTGAAACAGAAACGGAACATTACCGTGGACCAGAGACAGAACATTACCTTGAAACTAAAACAGAACATTACCGTGAAACCTAAACAGAACATTATCATGGACCAGAAACGGAACATTATCGTGGACCAGAGACAGAACATTACCGTGAAACCCGAAACAGAACATTATCGTGGACCAGAAACGGAACATTATCGTGAAACCGAACATTATCGTGGAACAGAAACACAACATTATTGTGGACCAGAAACGGAACATTACCGTGAAACAGAAACACAACATTACCATGGACCAGAGACGGAACATTACCGTGAAACCCGAACATTACCGTGGACCAGAGACAGAACATTACCGTGGACCAGAGACAGAACATTACCGTGAAACCGAAACAGAACATTATCGTGGACCAGAGACGGAACATTATCGTGAAACCGAACATTATCGTGGAACAGAAACACAACATTATTGTGGACCAGAAACGGAATATTACCGTGAAACAGAAACACAACATTACCATGGACCAGAGACGGAACATTACCGTGAAACCGAACATTACCCTCGACCAGAGACAGAACATTACCGTGGACCAGAGACAGAACATTACCGTGAAACCGAGACAGAACATTATCGTGGACCAGAACGGGCACATTACCGTGAAACAGAAACACAATATTATTGTGGACCAGAAACAGAAAATTATCGTGGACCAGAAACGGAACATTACCGTGAAACCGAAACGGAACATTATCGTGGACCAGAAACGGAACATTATCGTGAAACAGAAACACAACATTATCGTGGACCAGAAACAGAACATTACCGTGGACCAGAGACGGAACATTACCGTGAAACCGAAACAGAACATTATCGTGGACCAGAAACGGAACATTACCGTGAAACCGAAATAGAACATTATCGTGGACCAGAAACGGAACATTACCGTGAAACAGAAACACAACATTATCGTGGACCAGAAACGGAACATTACCGTGAAACAGAAACAGAACATTACCGTGGACCAGAGACAGAACATTACCGTGAAACCAAAACAGAACATTATCGTGGACCAGAAACGGAACATTATCGTGGACCAGAGACAGAACATTATCGTGGACCAGAGACGGAACATTATCTTGGACCAGAGACGGAACATTATCGTGGACCAGAGACAGAACATTACCGTGAAACCTAAAAAGAACATTATCGTGGACCAGAGACGGAACATTATCGTGAAACCGAACATTATCGTGGACCAGAGACGGAACATTACCGTGAAACAGAAACACAACATTATCGTTGACCAGAAACGGAACATTACCGTGAAACAGAAACAGAACATTATCGTGGACCAGACACGGAACATTACCGTGGACCAGAGACAGAACATTACCTTTAAACCGAAACAGAACATTATCGTGGACCAGAAACGGAACATTACCGTGAAACAGAAACACAAAATTATCGTGGACCAGAAATGGAACATAACCGTGAAACCGAAACAGAACATTATCGTGGACCAGAGACGGAACATTACCGTGAAACCGAACATTATCGTGGACCAGAGATCGGACATTACCGTGGACCAGAGACAGAACATTACCTTGAAACCAAAACAGAACATTATCATGGACCAGAAACGGAACATTATCGTGGACCAGAGACAGAACATTACCTTGAAACCAAAACAGAACATTATCATGGACCAGAAACGGAACATTACCGTGAAACAGAAACATAACATTATCGTGTACCAGAAACGGAACATTACTGTGAAACAGAAACACAAAATTATCTTGGACCAGAAACGGAACATTACCGTGAAACAGAAAAAGAACATTATCGTGGACCAAAGACGGAACATTATCGTGGACCAGAGACGGAAGATTACCGTGAAATCGAACATTATCGTGGACCAGAGACGGAACATTACCGTGAAACAGAAACAAAACATTACCGTGGACCAGAGACAGAACATTACCGTGAAACGGAAACAGAACATTACCGTGAAACTGAAAGAGAACATTATCGTGGACCAGAAACGGAACATTATCATGGACCAGAGACAGAACATTACCGTGAAACCGAAAAAGAATATTATCGTGGACCAGAAACGGAACATTACCGTGAAACAGAAACACAAAATTATCATGGACCAGAAACGGAACATTACCGTCAAACAGACACAGAACATTATCGTGGACCAAAGACGGAACATTATCGTGGACCAGAGACGGAACATTACCGTGAAACCGAACATTATCGTGGACCAGACACAGAACATTACCGTGGACCAGAGACAGAACATTACAGTGAAACCGAACATTATTGTGGACCAGAAACGGAACATTACCGTGAAACAGAAACAAAAAATTATCGTGGACCAGAAACGGAACATTACCGTGGTGCAGAAACAAAAAATTATCGTGGACCAGAAACAGAACATTATCGTGGACCAGAGACGGAACATTACCGTGAAACCGAACATTATCGTGGACCAGAGATCGAACATTACCATGGACCAGAAACACAACATTACCGTGGACCAGAGACACAACATTACCATTGACCAGAGACAGAACATTATCATGGACCAGAAACGGAACATTACCGTGAAACAGAAACACAACATTATCGTGGACCAGAGACGGAACATTATCGTGGACCAGAGACAGAACATTACCGTGAAACCTAAACAGAACATTATCGTGGACCAGAAACGGAACATTATCGTGAAACCGAACATTATCGTGGACCAAAAACGGAACATTACCGTGAAACAGAAACACAACATTACCGTGGACCAGAGACAGAACATTACCGTGAAACGGAAACAGAACATTACCGTGAAACAGAAACGGAACATTACCGTGGACCAGAGACAGAACATTACCTTGAAACTAAAACAGAACATTACCGTGAAACCTAAACAGAACATTATCATGGACCAGAAACGGAACATTATCGTGGACCAGAGACAGAACATTACCGTGAAACCCGAAACAGAACATTATCGTGGACCAGAAACGGAACATTATCGTGAAACCGAACATTATCGTGGAACAGAAACACAACATTATTGTGGACCAGAAACGGAACATTACCGTGAAACAGAAACACAACATTACCATGGACCAGAGACGGAACATTACCGTGAAACCGAACATTACCGTGGACCAGAGACAGAACATTACCGTGGACCAGAGACAGAACATTACCATGAAACCGAAACAGAACATTATCGTGGACCAGAGACGGAACATTATCGTGAAACCGAACATTATCGTGGAACAGAAACACAACATTATTGTGGACCAGAAACGGAATATTACCGTGAAACAGAAACACAACATTACCATGGACCAGAGACGGAACATTACCGTGAAACCGAACATTACCCTCGACCAGAGACAGAACATTACCGTGGACCAGAGAGAGAACATTACCGTGAAACCGAGACAGAACATTATCGTGGACCAGAGACGGAACATTACCGTGGACCAGAGACGGAACATTACTGTGAAACCGAAACAGAACATTATCGTGGACCAGAAACGGAACATTACCGTGAAACCGAAATAGAACATTATCGTGGACCAGAAACGGAACATTACCGTGAAACAGAAACACAACATTATCGTGGACCAGAAACGGAACATTACCGTGAAACCGAAACAGAACATTATCGTAGACCAGAAACGGAACATTACCGTGAAACCGAACATTATCGTGGACCAGACACAGAACATTACCGTGGACCAGAGACAGAACATTACCGTGAAACCGAGACAGAACATTATCGTGGACCAGAACGGGCACATTACCGTGAAACAGAAACACAATATTATTGTGGACCAGAAACAGAAAATTATCGTGGACCAGAAACGGAACATTACCGTGAAACCGAAACGGAACATTATCGTGGACCAGAAACGGAACATTATCGTGAAACAGAAACACAACATTATCGTGGACCAGAAACAGAACATTACCGTGGACCAGAGACGGAACATTACCGTGAAACCGAAACAGAACATTATCGTGGACCAGAAACGGAACATTACCGTGAAACCGAAATAGAACATTATCGTGGACCAGAAACGGAACATTACCGTGAAACAGAAACACAACATTATCGTGGACCAGAAACGGAACATTACCGTGAAACAGAAACAGAACATTACCGTGGACCAGAGACAGAACATTACCGTGAAACCAAAACAGAACATTATCGTGGACCAGAAACGGAACATTATCGTGGACCAGAGACAGAACATTATCGTGGACCAGAGACGGAACATTATCTTGGACCAGAGACGGAACATTATCGTGGACCAGAGACAGAACATTACCGTGAAACCTAAAAAGAACATTATCGTGGACCAGAGACGGAACATTATCGTGAAACCGAACATTATCGTGGACCAGAGACGGAACATTACCGTGAAACAGAAACACAACATTATCGTTGACCAGAAACGGAACATTACCGTGAAACAGAAACAGAACATTATCGTGGACCAGACACGGAACATTACCGTGGACCAGAGACAGAACATTACCTTTAAACCGAAACAGAACATTATCGTGGACCAGAAACGGAACATTACCGTGAAACAGAAACACAAAATTATCGTGGACCAGAAATGGAACATAACCGTGAAACCGAAACAGAACATTATCGTGGACCAGAGACGGAACATTACCGTGAAACCGAACATTATCGTGGACCAGAGATCGGACATTACCGTGGACCAGAGACAGAACATTACCTTGAAACCAAAACAGAACATTATCATGGACCAGAAACGGAACATTATCGTGGACCAGAGACAGAACATTACCTTGAAACCAAAACAGAACATTATCATGGACCAGAAACGGAACATTACCGTGAAACAGAAACATAACATTATCGTGTACCAGAAACGGAACATTACTGTGAAACAGAAACACAAAATTATCTTGGACCAGAAACGGAACATTACCGTGAAACAGAAAAAGAACATTATCGTGGACCAAAGACGGAACATTATCGTGGACCAGAGACGGAAGATTACCGTGAAATCGAACATTATCGTGGACCAGAGACGGAACATTACCGTGAAACAGAAACAAAACATTACCGTGGACCAGAGACAGAACATTACCGTGAAACGGAAACAGAACATTACCGTGAAACTGAAAGAGAACATTATCGTGGACCAGAAACGGAACATTATCATGGACCAGAGACAGAACATTACCGTGAAACCGAAAAAGAATATTATCGTGGACCAGAAACGGAACATTACCGTGAAACAGAAACACAAAATTATCATGGACCAGAAACGGAACATTACCGTCAAACAGACACAGAACATTATCGTGGACCAAAGACGGAACATTATCGTGGACCAGAGACGGAACATTACCGTGAAACCGAACATTATCGTGGACCAGACACAGAACATTACCGTGGACCAGAGACAGAACATTACAGTGAAACCGAACATTATTGTGGACCAGAAACGGAACATTACCGTGAAACAGAAACAAAAAATTATCGTGGACCAGAAACGGAACATTACCGTGGTGCAGAAACAAAAAATTATCGTGGACCAGAAACAGAACATTATCGTGGACCAGAGACGGAACATTACCGTGAAACCGAACATTATCGTGGACCAGAGATCGAACATTACCATGGACCAGAAACACAACATTACCGTGGACCAGAGACACAACATTACCATTGACCAGAGACAGAACATTATCATGGACCAGAAACGGAACATTACCGTGAAACAGAAACACAACATTATCGTGGACCAGAGACGGAACATTATCGTGGACCAGAGACAGAACATTACCGTGAAACCTAAACAGAACATTATCGTGGACCAGAAACGGAACATTATCGTGAAACCGAACATTATCGTGGACCAAAAACGGAACATTACCGTGAAACAGAAACACAACATTACCGTGGACCAGAGACAGAACATTACCGTGAAACGGAAACAGAACATTACCGTGAAACAGAAACGGAACATTACCGTGGACCAGAGACAGAACATTACCTTGAAACTAAAACAGAACATTACCGTGAAACCTAAACAGAACATTATCATGGACCAGAAACGGAACATTATCGTGGACCAGAGACAGAACATTACCGTGAAACCCGAAACAGAACATTATCGTGGACCAGAAACGGAACATTATCGTGAAACCGAACATTATCGTGGAACAGAAACACAACATTATTGTGGACCAGAAACGGAACATTACCGTGAAACAGAAACACAACATTACCATGGACCAGAGACGGAACATTACCGTGAAACCGAACATTACCGTGGACCAGAGACAGAACATTACCGTGGACCAGAGACAGAACATTACCATGAAACCGAAACAGAACATTATCGTGGACCAGAGACGGAACATTATCGTGAAACCGAACATTATCGTGGAACAGAAACACAACATTATTGTGGACCAGAAACGGAATATTACCGTGAAACAGAAACACAACATTACCATGGACCAGAGACGGAACATTACCGTGAAACCGAACATTACCCTCGACCAGAGACAGAACATTACCGTGGACCAGAGAGAGAACATTACCGTGAAACCGAGACAGAACATTATCGTGGACCAGAGACGGAACATTACCGTGGACCAGAGACGGAACATTACTGTGAAACCGAAACAGAACATTATCGTGGACCAGAAACGGAACATTACCGTGAAACCGAAATAGAACATTATCGTGGACCAGAAACGGAACATTACCGTGAAACAGAAACACAACATTATCGTGGACCAGAAACGGAACATTACCGTGAAACCGAAACAGAACATTATCGTAGACCAGAAACGGAACATTACCGTGAAACCGAACATTATCGTGGACCAGACACAGAACATTACCGTGGACCAGAGACAGAAAATTACCGAGAAACCGAAACAGAACATTATCGTGGACCAGAAACAGAAAATTATCGTGGACCAGAAACGGAACATTACCGTGAAACCGAAACGGAACATTATTGTGGACCAGAAACGGAACATTATCGTGAAACAGAAACACAACATTATCGTGGACCAGAAACAGAACATTACCGTGGACCAGAGACGGAACATTACCGTGAAACCGAAACAGAACATTATCGTGGACCAGAAACGGAACATTACCGTGAAACCGAAATAGAACATTATCGTGGACCAGAAACGGAACATTACCGTGAAACAGAAACACAACATTATCGTGGACCAGAAACGGAACATTACCGTGAAACAGAAACAGAACATTACCGTGGACCAGAGACAGAACATTACCGTGAAACCAAAACAGAACATTATCGTGGACCAGAAACGGAACATTATCGTGGACCAGAGACAGAACATTATCGTGGACCAGAGACGGAACATTATCGTGGACCAGAGACGGAACATTATCGTGGACCAGAGACAGAACATTACCGTGAAACCTAAAAAGAACATTATCGTGGACCAGAGACGGAACATTATCGTGAAACCGAACATTATCGTGGACCAGAGACGGAACATTACCGTGAAACAGAAACACAACATTATCGTTGACCAGAAACGGAACATTACCGTGAAACAGAAACAGAACATTATCGTGGACCAGAGACGGAACATTACCGTGGACCAGAGACAGAACATTACCTTTAAACCGAAACAGAACATTATCGTGGACCAGAAACGGAACATTACCGTGAAACAGAAACACAAAATTATCGTGGACCAGAAATGGAACATAACCGTGAAACCGAAACAGAACATTATCGTGGACCAGAGACGGAACATTACCGTGAAACCGAACATTATCGTGGACCAGAGATCGAACATTACCGTGGACCAGAGACAGAACATTACCTTGAAACCAAAACAGAACATTATCATGGACCAGAAACGGAACATTATCGTGGACCAGAGACAGAACATTACCTTGAAACCAAAACAGAACATTATCATGGACCAGAAACGGAACATTACCGTGAAACAGAAACATAACATTATCGTGTACCAGAAACGGAACATTACTGTGAAACAGAAACACAAAATTATCTTGGACCAGAAACGGAACATTACCGTGAAACAGAAAAAGAACATTATCGTGGACCAAAGACGGAACATTATCGTGGACCAGAGACGGAAGATTACCGTGAAATCGAACATTATCGTGGACCAGAGACGGAACATTACCGTGAAACAGAAACAAAACATTACCGTGGACCAGAGACAGAACATTACCGTGAAACGGAAACAGAACATTACCGTGAAACTGAAAGAGAACATTATCGTGGACCAGAAACGGAACATTATCATGGACCAGAGACAGAACATTACCGTGAAACCGAAAAAGAACATTATCGTGGACCAGAAACGGAACATTACCGTGAAACAGAAACACAAAATTATCATGGACCAGAAACGGAACATTACCGTCAAACAGACACAGAACATTATCGTGGACCAAAGACGGAACATTATCGTGGACCAGAGACGGAACATTACCGTGAAACCGAACATTATCGTGGACCAGACACAGAACATTACCGTGGACCAGAGACAGAACATTACCGTGGACCAGAGACAGAACATTACAGTGAAACCGAACATTATTGTGGACCAGAAACGGAACATTACCGTGAAACAGAAACAAAAAATTATCGTGGACCAGAAACGGAACATTACCGTGATACAGAAACAGAACATTATCGTGGACCAGAGACGGAACATTACCGTGAAACCGAACATTATCGTGGACCAGAGATCGAACATTACCATGGACCAGAGACACAATATTACCGTGGACCAGAGACAGAACATTACCGTTGACCAGAGACAGAACATTACCGTGGACCAGAGACAGAACATTACCGTGGACCAGAGACAGAATATTACTGTGGACCAGAGACCGAAATTTACCTTGTATCCGAACATTACCGTGGACCAGAGACAGAACATTACCATGGACCAGAGACAGAACATTACCGTGAAACAGAACATTATCATGGACCAGAAACGGAACATTACCGTGAAAGAGAAACACAACATTATCGTGGGCCAGAGACGGAACATTACCGTGGACCAGACACGGAACATTACCGTGAAACCGAAACAGAACATTATCGTGGACCAGAAACGGAACATTACCGTGAAACCGAAACAGAACATTATCGTGGACCAGAGACGGAAGATCACCGTGGACCAGAGACAGAACATTACCGTGGACCAGAGACAGAACATTACCGTGGACCAGAGACGGAACATTACCGTGAAACCGAAACAGAACATTATCGTGGACCAGAAACGGAACATTACCGTGAAACTGAAACGGAACATTATCGTGGACCAGAAACGGAACATTATCGTGAAACAGAAACACAACATTATCGTGGACCAGAAACGGAACATTACCTTGAAACCGAACATTACCGTGGACCAGAGACAGAACATTACCATGGACCAGAGACAGAACATTACCGTGAAACAGAACATTATCATGGACCAGAAATGGAACATTACCGTGAAACCGAAACAGAACATTATCGTGGACCAGAAACGGAACATTATCGTGAAACCGAACATTATCATGGAACAGAGACAGAATATTACTGTGGACCAGAGACCGAACGTTACCGTTAAACCGAAACAGAACATTACCGTGAAACAGATAAAGAACATTATCGTGGACCAGAGACCGAACATTATCATGGA
Source organism: Leuresthes tenuis (assembly GCF_036924035.1). Lineage (NCBI taxonomy): Eukaryota > Metazoa > Chordata > Actinopteri > Atheriniformes > Atherinopsidae > Leuresthes > Leuresthes tenuis. The sequence goes on from NW_027325384.1 coordinate 847,328, forward strand.
ACAGAGACAGAACATTATCGTGGACCAGAGACGGAACATTATCGTGGACCAGAAACGGAACATTACCGTGAAACAGAAACAGAACATTATCGTGAAACAGAAAGAGAATATTATCATGGACCAGAAACGGAACATTACTGTGAAACCGAAACAGAACATTATTGTGGACCAGAAACGAAACATTACCGTGAAACAGAAACACAACATTATCGTGGACCAGAAACGGAACATTACCGTGAAACAGAAACAGAACATTACCGTGAAACAGAATCACAACATTATCGTGGACCAGAAACGGAACATTATCGTGAAACCGAACATTATCATGGAACAGAGACAGAACATTACTGTGGACCAGAGACCGAACGTTACCGTTAAACCGAAACAGAACATTACCGTGAAACAGAAAAAGAACATTATCGTGGACCAGAGACCGAACATTATCATGGAACAGAGACAGAACATTATCGTGGACCAGAGACGGAACATTATCGTGGACCAGAAACGGAACATTACCGTGAAACAGAAACAGAACATTACCGTGAAACAGAAACAGAATATTATCATGGACCAGAAACGGAACATTACTGTGAAACCGAAACAGAACATTATTGTGGACCAGAAACGAAACATTACCGTGAAACAGAAACACAACATTATCGTGGACCAGAAACGGAACATTACCGTGAAACAGAAACAGAACATTACCGTGAAACAGAAACACAACATTATCGTGGACCAGAAACGGAACAGTACCGTGAAACAGAAACAGAACATTAGCGTGGACCAGAGACAGAACATTACCGTGAAACAGAAACACAACATTAACGTGGACCAGAAACGGAACATTACCGTGAAACAGAAACACAACATTAGCGTGGACCAGAGACAGAACATTACCATGAAACAGAAAATTATCATGGACCAAAAATGGAACATTACCGTGAAACAGAAACAGAACATTATCGTGGACCAGAGACGGAACATTACCGTGGACCAGAGACGGAACATTACCGTGAAACCGAAACAGAACATTATCGTGGACCAGAAACGGAACATTACCGTGAAACCGAAACGGAACATTATCGTGGACCAGAAACGGAACATTACCGTGAAACCGAAACAGAACATTATCGTGGACCAGAAACGGAACATTACCATGAAACAGAAACACAACATTATCGTGGACCAGAAACGGAACATTACCGTGAAACAGAAACAGAACATTATCGTAGACCAGAAACGGAACATTATCGTGGACCAGAGAAAGAACATTACCGTGAAACCGAAACAGAACATTATCGTGGACCAGAAACGGAACATTACCGTGAAACCGAACATTATCGTGGACCAGACACAGAACATTACCGTGGACCAGAGACAGAAAATTACCGAGAAACCGAAACAGAACATTATCGTGGACCAGAAATGGAACATTACCGTGAAAAAGAAACACAAAATTATCGTGGACCAGAGACGGAACATTACCGTGAAACAGAAACACAACATTATCGTGGACCAGAAACGGAACATTACCGTGAAACAGAAACAGAACATTATCGTGGACCAGAAACGGAACATTATCGTGGACCAGAGAAAGAACATTACCGTGAAACCGAAACAGAACATTATCGTGGACCAGAAACGGAACATTACCGTGAAACCGAACATTATCGTGGACCAGACACAGAACATTACCGTGGACCAGAGACAGAACATTACCGGGAAACAGAAACAGAACATTATTGTGGACCAGAAACGGAACATTATCATGGACCAGAGACAGAACATTACCGTGAAACTTAAACAGAACATTATCGTGGACCAGAAACGGAACATTACCGTGAAACCGAACATTATCGTGGACCAGACACGGAACATTACCGTGGACCAGAGACAGAACATTACCGGGAAACCGAAACAGAACATTATCGTGGACCAGAAACGGAACATTACCGTGAAAAAGAAACACAAAATTATCGTGGACCAGAGACGGAACATTACCGTGAAACCGAACATTATCGTGGACCAGAGATCGAACATCACCGTGGACCAGAGACAGAACATTACCGTGGACCAGAGACAGAACATTTCCGTGGACCAGAGACAGAACATTACCGTGGACCAGAGACAGAATATTACCATGGACCAGAGACAGAACATTACCATGAAACAGAACATTATCATGGACCAGAAACGGAACATTACCGTGAAACAGAAACACAACATTATCGTGGACCAGAGACGTAACATTATCGTGGACCAGAGACAGAAAATTACCGTGAAACCTAAACAGAACATTATCGTGGACCAGAAACGGAACATTATCGTGAAACCGAACATTATCGTGGACCAGATACGGAAGATTACCGTGAAACAGAAACACAACATTACCGTGTACCAGAGACAGAACATTACCGTGAAACGGAAACAGAACATTACCGTGAAACAGAAACGGAACATTACCGTGGACCAGAGACAGAACATTACCTTGAAACTAAAACAGAACATTACCGTGAAACCTAAACAGAACATTATCGTGGACCAGAAACGGAACATTATCGTGGACCAGAGACAGAACATTACCGTGAAACCCGAAACAGAACATTATCGTGGACCAGAAACGGAACATTATCGTGAAACCGAACATTATCGTGGAACAGAAACACAACATTATTGTGGACCAGAAACGGAACATTACCGTGAAACAGAAACACAACATTACCGTGGACCAGAGACGGAACATTACCGTGAAACAGAACATTACCGTGGACCAGAGACAGAACATTACCGTGGACCAGAGACAGAACATTACCGTGAAACCGAAACAGAACATTATCGTGGACCAGAAACGGAACATTATCGTGAAACCGAACATTATCATGGAACAGAGACAGAATATTACTGTGGACCAGAGACCGAACGTTACCGTTAAACCGAAACAGAACATAACCGTGAAACAGATAAAGAACATTATCGTGGACCAGAGACCGAACATTATCATGGAACAGAGACAGAACATTATCGTGGACCAGAGACGGAACATTATCGTGGACCAGAAACGGAACATTACCGTGAAACAGAAACAGAACATTACCGTGAAACAGAAAGAGAATATTATCATGGACCAGAAACGGAACATTACTGTGAAACCGAAACAGAACATTATTGTGGACCAGAAACGAAACATTACCGTGAAACAGAAACACAACATTATCGTGGACCAGAAACGGAACATTACCGTGAAACAGAAACAGAACATTACCGTGAAACAGAATCACAACATTATCGTGGACCAGAAACGGAACATTATCGTGAAACCGAACATTATCATGGAACAGAGACAGAACATTACTGTGGACCAGAGACCGAACGTTACCGTTAAACCGAAACAGAACATTACCGTGAAACAGAAAAAGAACATTATCGTGGACCAGAGACCGAACATTATCATGGAACAGAGACAGAACATTATCGTGGACCAGAGACGGAACATTATCGTGGACCAGAAACGGAACATTACCGTGAAACAGAAACAGAACATTACCGTGAAACAGAAAGAGAATATTATCATGGACCAGAAACGGAACATTACTGTGAAACCAAAACAGAACATTATTGTGGACCAGAAACGAAACATTACCGTGAAACAGAAACACAACATTATCGTGGACCAGAAACGGAACATTACCGTGAAACAGAAACAGAACATTACCGTGAAACAGAATCACAACATTATCGTGGACCAGAAACGGAACATTATCGTGAAACCGAACATTATCATGGAACAGAGACAGAACATTACTGTGGACCAGAGACCGAACGTTACCGTTAAACCGAAACAGAACATTACCGTGAAACAGAAAAAGAACATTATCGTGGACCAGAGACCGAACATTATCATGGAACAGAGACAGAACATTATCGTGGACCAGAGACGGAACATTATCGTGGACCAGAAACGGAACATTACCGTGAAACAGAAACAGAACATTACCTTGGACCAGAGACAGAACATTACCGTGGACCAGAGACAGAACATTACCGTGAAACCGAAACAGAATATTATCGTGGACCAGAAACGGAACATTATCATGGACCAGAGACAGAACATTATCGTGGACCAAAGACGGAATATCACCGTGAAACCGAACATTATCGTGGACCAGAGACAGAACATTACCGTGAAACCGAAACAGAACATTATCGTGGACCAGAAACGGAACATTACCGTGAAACAGAAATAGAACATTATCGTGGACCAGAGACGGAACATTACCGTGAATCCGAACATTATCGTGGACCAGAGATCGAACATTACCGTGGACCAGAGACAGAACATTACCGTGGACCAGAGACAGAACATTACCGTGGACCAGAGACAGAACATTACCGTGGACCAGAGACAGAACATTACCATGGACCAGAGACAGAACATTACCGTGAAACAGAACATTATCTTGGACCAGAAACGGAATATTACCGTGAAACAGAAACACAACATTATCGTGGACCAGAAACGGAACATTACCGTGAAACAGAAACAGAACATTAGCGTGGACCAGAGACAGAACATTACCGTGAAACAGAACATTACCGTGAAACAGAAACACAACATTAACGTGGACCAGAAACGGAACATTACCGTGAAACAGAAACAGAACATTAGCATGGACCAGAGACAGAACATTACCGTGAAACAGAAAATTATCATGGACCAGAAACGGAACATTACCGTGAAACAGAAACAGAACATTATCGTGGACCAGAGACGGAACATTACCGTGGACCAGAGACGGAACATTACCGTGAAACCGAAACAGAACATTATCGTGGACCAGAAATGGAACATTACCGTGAAACCGAAACAGAATATTATCGTGGACCAGAAACGGAACATTATCGTGAAACCGAACATTATCATGGAACAGAGACAGAATATTACTGTGGACCAGAGACCGAACGTTACCGTTAAACCGAAACAGAACATTACCGTGAAACAGAAAAAGAACATTATCGTGGACCAGAGACCGAACATTATCATGGAACAGAGACAGAACATTATCGTGGACCAGAGACGGAACATTATCGTGGACCAGAAACGGAACATTACCGTGAAACAGAAACAGAACATTACCGTGAAACAGAAAGAGAATATTATCATGGACCAGAAACGGAACATTACTGTGAAACCGAAACAGAACATTATTGTGGACCAGAAACGAAACATTACCGTGAAACAGAAACACAACATTATCGTGGACCAGAAACGGAACATTACCGTGAAACAGAAACAGAACATTACCGTGAAACAGAATCACAACATTATCGTGGACCAGAAACGGAACATTATCGTGAAACCGAACATTATCATGGAACAGAGACAGAACATTACTGTGGACCAGAGACCGAACGTTACCGTTAAACCGAAACAGAACATTACCGTGAAACAGAAAAAGAACATTATCGTGGACCAGAGACCGAACATTATCATGGAACAGAGACAGAACATTATCGTGGACCAGAGACGGAACATTATCGTGGACCAGAAAAGGAACATTACCGTGAAACAGAAACAGAACATTACCGTGAAACAGAAACAGAATATTATCATGGACCAGAAACGGAACATTACTGTGAAACCGAAACAGAACATTATTGTGGACCAGAAACGAAACATTACCGTGAAACAGAAACACAACATTATCGTGGACCAGAAACGGAACATTACCGTGAAACAGAAACAGAACATTACCGTGAAACAGAAACACAACATTATCGTGGACCAGAAACGGAACATTACCGTGAAACAGAAACAGAACATTAGCGTGGACCAGAGACAGAACATTACCGTGAAACAGAAACACAACATTAACGTGGACCAGAAACGGAACATTACCGTGAAACAGAAACACAACATTAGCGTGGACCAGAGACAGAACATTACCATGAAACAGAAAATTATCATGGACCAAAAACGGAACATTACCGTGAAACAGAAACAGAACATTATCGTGGACCAGAGACGGAACATTACCGTGGACCAGAGACGGAACATTACCGTGAAACGGAAACAGAACATTATCGTGGACCAGAGACGGAACATTACCGTGGACCAGAGACGGAACATTACCGTGAAACCGAAACAGAACATTATCGTGGACCAGAAACGGAACATTACCGTGAAACCGAAATAGAACAATATCGTGGACCAGAAACCGAACATTACCGTGAAACAGAAACACAACATTATCGTGGACCAGAAACGGAACATTACCGTGAAACAGAAACAGAACATTATCGTAGACCAGAAACGGAACATTATCGTGGACCAGAGAAAGAACATTACCGTGAAACCGAAACAGAACATTATCGTGGACCAGAAACGGAACATTACCGTGAAACCGAACATTATCGTGGACCAGACACAGAACATTACCGTGGACCAGAGACAGAAAATTACCGAGAAACCGAAACAGAACATTATCGTGGACCAGAAATGGAACATTACCGTGAAAAAGAAACACAAAATTATCGTGGACCAGAGACGGAACATTACCGTGAAACAGAAACACAACATTATCGTGGACCAGAAACGGAACATTACCGTGAAACAGAAACAGAACATTATCGTGGACCAGAAACGGAACATTATCGTGGACCAGAGAAAGAACATTACCGTGAAACCGAAACAGAACATTATCGTGGACCAGAAACGGAACATTACCGTGAAACCGAACATTATCGTGGACCAGACACAGAACATTACCGTGGACCAGAGACAGAACATTACCGGGAAACAGAAACAGAACATTATCGTGGACCAGAAACGGAACATTACCGTGAAAAAGAAACACAAAATTATCGTGGACCAGAGACGGAACATTACCGTGAAACCGAACATTATCGTGGACCAGAGATCGAACATCACCGTGGACCAGAGACAGAACATTACCGTGGACCAGAGACAGAACATTTCCGTGGACCAGAGACAGAACATTACCGTGGACCAGAGACAGAATATTACCATGGACCAGAGACAGAACATTACCCTGAAACAGAACATTATCATGGACCAGAAACGGAACATTACCGTGAAACAGAAACACAACATTATCGTGGACCAGAGACGGAACATTATCGTGGACCAGAGACAGAACATTACCGTGAAACCTAAACAGAACATTATCGTGGACCAGAAACGGAACATTATCGTGGACCAGAAACGGAACATTACCGTGAAACAGAAACAGAACATTATTGTGGACCAGAAACGAAACATTACCGTGAAACAGAAACACAACATTATCGTGGACCAGAAACGGAACATTACCGTGAAACAGAAACAGAACATTACCGTGAAACAGAAACACAACAATATCGTGGACCAGAAACGGAACATTATCGTGAAACCGAACATTATCATGGAACAGAGACAGAACATTACTGTGGACCAGAGACCGAACGTTACCGTTAAACCGAAACAGAACATTACCGTGAAACAGAAAAAGAACATTATCGTGGACCAGAGACCGAACATTATCATGGAACAGAGACAGAACATTATCGTGGACCAGAGACGGAACATTATCGTGGACCAGAAACGGAACATTACCTTGAAACAGAAACAGAACATTACCGTGAAACAGAAACAGAATATTATCATGGACCAGAAACGGAACATTACTGTGAAACCGAAACAGAACATTATTGTGGACCAGAAACGAAACATTACCGTGAAACAGAAACACAACATTATCGTGGACCAGAAACGGAACATTACCGTGAAACAGAAACAGAACATTACCGTGAAACAGAAAAACAACATTATCGTGGACCAGAAACGGAACATTACCGTGAAACAGAAACAGAACATTAGCGTGGACCAGAGACAGAACATTACCGTGAAACAGAACATTACCGTGAAACAGAAACACAACATTAACGTGGACCAGAAACTGAACATTACCGTGAAACAGAAACACAACATTAGCGTGGACCAGAGACAGAACATTACCATGAAACAGAAAATTATCATGGACCAAAAACGGAACATTACCGTGAAACAGAAACAGAACATTATCGTGGACCAGAGACGGAACATTACCGTGGACCAGAGACGTAACATTACCGTGAAACCGAAACAGAACATTATCGTGGACCAGAAACGGAACATTACCGTGAAACCGAAACGGAACATTATCGTGGACCAGAAACGGAACATTATCGTGAAACAGAAACACAACATTATCGTGGACCAGAAACGGAACATTACCGTGAAACAGAAACAGAACATTATCGTGGACCAGAGACGGAACATTACCGTGGACCAGAGACGGAACATTACCGTGAAACCGAAACAGAACATTATCGTGGACCAGAAACGGAACATTACCGTGAAACCGAAATAGAACATTATCGTGGACCAGAAACGGAACATTACCGTGAAACAGAAACACAACATTATCGTGGACCAGAAACGGAACATTACCGTGAAACAGAAACAGAACATTATCGTAGACCAGAAACGGAACATTATCGTGGACCAGAGAAAGAACCTTACCGTGAAACCGAAACAGAACATTATCGTGGACCAGAAACGGAACATTACCGTGAAACCGAACATTATCGTGGACCAGACACAGAACATTACCGTGGACCAGAGACAGAAAATTACCGAGAAACCGAAACAGAACATTATCGTGGACCAGAAACGGAACATTACCGTGAAAAAGAAACACAAAATTATCGTGGACCAGAGACGGAACATTACCGTGAAACAGAAACACAACATTATCGTGGACCAGAAACGGAACATTACCGTGAAACAGAAACAGAACATTATCGTGGACCAGAAACGGAACATTATCGTGGACCAGAGAAAGAACATTACCGTGAAACCGAAACAGAACATTATCGTGGACCAGAAACGGAACATTACCGTGAAACCGAACATTATCATGGACCAGACACAGAACATTACCGTGGACCAGAGACAGAACATTACCGGGAAACCGAAACAGAACATTATCGTGGACCAGAAACGGAACATTACCGTGAAAAAGAAACACAAAATTATCGTGGACCAGAGACGGAACATTACCGTGAAACCGAACATTATCGTGGACCAGAGATCGAACATCACCGTGGACCAGAGACAGAACATTACCGTGGACCAGAGACAGAACATTTCCGTGGACCAGAGACAGAACATTACCGTGGACCAGAGACAGAATATTACCATGGACCAGAGACAGAACATTACCATGAAACAGAACATTATCATGGACCAGAAACGCAACATTACCGTGAAACAGAAACACAACATTATCGTGGACCAGAGACGGAACATTATCGTGGACCAGAGACAGAAAATTACCGTGAAACCTAAACAGAACATTATCGTGGACCAGAAACGGAACATTATCGTGAAACCGAACATTATCGTGGACCAGATACGGAACATTACCGTGAAACAGAAACACAACATTACCGTGTACCAGAGACAGAACATTACCGTGAAACGGAAACAGAACATTACCGTGAAACAGAAACGGAACATTACCGTGGACCAGAGACAGAACATTACCTTGAAACTAAAACAGAACATTACCGTGAAACCTAAACAGAACATTATCGTGGACCAGAAACGGAACATTATCGTGGACCAGAGACAGAACATTACCGTGAAACCCGAAACAGAACATTATCGTGGACCAGAAACGGAACATTATCGTGAAACCGAACATTATCGTGGAACAGAAACACAACATTATTGTGGACCAGAAACGGAACATTACCGTGAAACAGAAACACAACATTACCATGGACCAGAGACGGAACATTACCGTGAAACCGAACATTACCGTGGACCAGAGACAGAACATTACCGTGGACCAGAGACAGAACATTACCGTGAAACCGAAACAGAACATTATCGTGGACCAGAGACAGAACATTATCGTGAAACCGAACATTATCGTGGAACAGAAACACAACATTATTGTGGACCAGAAACGGAACATTACCGTGAAACAGAAACACAACATTACCATGGACCAGAGACGGAACATTACCGTGAAACTGAACATTACCCTCGACCAGAGACAGAACATTACCGTGGACCAGAGACAGAACATTACCGTGAAACCGAGACAGAACATTATCGTGGACCAGAACGGGCACATTACCGTGAAACAGAAACACAACATTATTGTGGACCAGAAACAGAAAATTATCGTGGACCAGAAACGGAACATTACCGTGAAACCGAAACGGAACATTATCGTGGACCAGAAACGGAACATTATCGTGAAACAGAAACACAACATTATCGTGGACCAGAAACGGAACATTACCGTGAAACCGAAACAGAACATTATCGTGGACCAGAAACGGAACATTACCGTGAAACCGAAACAGAACATTATCGTGGACCAGAAACGGAACATTACCGTGAAACCAAAATAGAACATTATCGTGGACCAGAAACGGAACATTACCGTGAAACAGAAACACAACATTATCGTGGACCAGAAACGGAACATTACCGTGAAACAGAAACAGAACATTACCGTGGACCAGAGACAAAACATTACCGTGAAACCAAAACAGAACATTATCGTGGACCAGAAACGGAACATTATCGTGGACCAGAGACAGAACATTATCGTGGACCAGAGACGGAACATTATCGTGGACCAGAGACGGAACATTATCGTGGACCAGAGACAGAACATTACCGTGAAACCTAAAAAGAACATTATCGTGGACCAGAGACGGAATATTATCGTGAAACCGAACATTATCGTGGACCAGAGACGGAACATTACCGTGAAACAGAAACACAACATTATCGTTGACCAGAAACGGAACATTACCGTGAAACAGAAACAGAACATTATCGTGGACCAGAGACAGAACATTACCATGGACCAGAGACAGAACATTACCTTTAAACCGAAACAGAACATTATCGTGGACCAGAAACGGAACATTACCGTGAAACAGAAACACAAAATTATCGTGGACCAGAAATGGAACATAACCGTGAAACCTAAACAGAACATTATCGTGGACCAGAGACGGAACATTACCGTGAAACCGAACATTATCGTGGACCAGAGATCGAACATTACCGTGGACCAGAGACAGAACATTACCTTGAAACCAAAACAGAACATTATCATGGACCAGAAACGGAACATTATCGTGGACCAGAGACAGAACATTACCTTGAAACCAAAACAGAACATTATCATGGACCAGAAACGGAACATTACCGTGAAACAGAAACATAACATTATCGTGTACCAGAAACGGAACATTACTGTGAAACAGAAACACAAAATTATCTTGGACCAGAAACGGAACATTACCGTGAAACAGAAAAAGAACATTATCGTGGACCAAAGACGGAACATTATCGTGGACCAGAGACGGAAGATTACCGTGAAATCGAACATTATCGTGGACCAGAGACGGAACATTACCGTGAAACAGAAACAAAACATTACCGTGGACCAGAGACAGAACATTACCGTGAAACGGAAACAGAACATTACCGTGAAACTGAAAGAGAACATTATCGTGGACCAGAAACGGAACATTATCATGGACCAGAGACAGAACATTACCGTGAAACCGAAAAAGAACATTATCGTGTACCAGAAACGGAACATTACCGTGAAACAGAAACACAAAATTATCATGGACCAGAAACGGAACATTACCGTCAAACAGACACAGAACATTATCGTGGACCAAAGACGGAACATTATCGTGGACCAGAGACGGAACATTACCGTGAAACCGAACATTATCGTGGACCAGACACAGAACATTACCGTGGACCAGAGACAGAACATTACAGTGAAACCGAACATTATTGTGGACCAGAAACGGAACATTACCGTGGTACAGAAACAGAACATTATCGTGGACCAGAGACGGAACATTACCGTGAAACCGAACATTATCGTGGACCAGAGATGGAACATTACCATGGACCAGAGACACAACATTACGGTGGACCAGAGACAGAACATTACCATTGACCAGAGACAGAACATTATCATGGACCAGAAACGGAACATTACCGTGAAACAGAAACACAACATTATCGTGGACCAGAGACGGAACATTATCGTGGACCAGAGACAGAACATTACCGTGAAACCTAAACAGAACATTATCGTGGACCAGAAACGGAACATTATCGTGAAACCGAACATTATCGTGGACCAGATACGGAACATTACCGTGAAACAGAAACACAACATTACCGTGGACCAGAGACAGAACATTACCGTGAAACGGAAACAGAACATTACCGTGAAACAGAAACGGAACATTACCGTGGACCAGAGACAGAACATTACCTTGAAACTAAAACAGAACATTACCGTGAAACCTAAACAGAACATTATCATGGACCAGAAACGGAACATTATCGTGGACCAGAGACAGAACATTACCGTGAAACCCGAAACAGAACATTATCGTGGACCAGAAACGGAACATTATCGTGAAACCGAACATTATCGTGGAACAGAAACACAACATTATTGTGGACCAGAAACGGAACATTACCGTGAAACAGAAACACAACATTACCATGGACCAGAGACGGAACATTACCGTGAAACCCGAACATTACCGTGGACCAGAGACAGAACATTACCGTGGACCAGAGACAGAACATTACCGTGAAACCGAAACAGAACATTATCGTGGACCAGAGACGGAACATTATCGTGAAACCGAACATTATCGTGGAACAGAAACACAACATTATTGTGGACCAGAAACGGAATATTACCGTGAAACAGAAACACAACATTACCATGGACCAGAGACGGAACATTACCGTGAAACCGAACATTACCCTCGACCAGAGACAGAACATTACCGTGGACCAGAGACAGAACATTACCGTGAAACCGAGACAGAACATTATCGTGGACCAGAACGGGCACATTACCGTGAAACAGAAACACAATATTATTGTGGACCAGAAACAGAAAATTATCGTGGACCAGAAACGGAACATTACCGTGAAACCGAAACGGAACATTATCGTGGACCAGAAACGGAACATTATCGTGAAACAGAAACACAACATTATCGTGGACCAGAAACAGAACATTACCGTGGACCAGAGACGGAACATTACCGTGAAACCGAAACAGAACATTATCGTGGACCAGAAACGGAACATTACCGTGAAACCGAAATAGAACATTATCGTGGACCAGAAACGGAACATTACCGTGAAACAGAAACACAACATTATCGTGGACCAGAAACGGAACATTACCGTGAAACAGAAACAGAACATTACCGTGGACCAGAGACAGAACATTACCGTGAAACCAAAACAGAACATTATCGTGGACCAGAAACGGAACATTATCGTGGACCAGAGACAGAACATTATCGTGGACCAGAGACGGAACATTATCTTGGACCAGAGACGGAACATTATCGTGGACCAGAGACAGAACATTACCGTGAAACCTAAAAAGAACATTATCGTGGACCAGAGACGGAACATTATCGTGAAACCGAACATTATCGTGGACCAGAGACGGAACATTACCGTGAAACAGAAACACAACATTATCGTTGACCAGAAACGGAACATTACCGTGAAACAGAAACAGAACATTATCGTGGACCAGACACGGAACATTACCGTGGACCAGAGACAGAACATTACCTTTAAACCGAAACAGAACATTATCGTGGACCAGAAACGGAACATTACCGTGAAACAGAAACACAAAATTATCGTGGACCAGAAATGGAACATAACCGTGAAACCGAAACAGAACATTATCGTGGACCAGAGACGGAACATTACCGTGAAACCGAACATTATCGTGGACCAGAGATCGGACATTACCGTGGACCAGAGACAGAACATTACCTTGAAACCAAAACAGAACATTATCATGGACCAGAAACGGAACATTATCGTGGACCAGAGACAGAACATTACCTTGAAACCAAAACAGAACATTATCATGGACCAGAAACGGAACATTACCGTGAAACAGAAACATAACATTATCGTGTACCAGAAACGGAACATTACTGTGAAACAGAAACACAAAATTATCTTGGACCAGAAACGGAACATTACCGTGAAACAGAAAAAGAACATTATCGTGGACCAAAGACGGAACATTATCGTGGACCAGAGACGGAAGATTACCGTGAAATCGAACATTATCGTGGACCAGAGACGGAACATTACCGTGAAACAGAAACAAAACATTACCGTGGACCAGAGACAGAACATTACCGTGAAACGGAAACAGAACATTACCGTGAAACTGAAAGAGAACATTATCGTGGACCAGAAACGGAACATTATCATGGACCAGAGACAGAACATTACCGTGAAACCGAAAAAGAATATTATCGTGGACCAGAAACGGAACATTACCGTGAAACAGAAACACAAAATTATCATGGACCAGAAACGGAACATTACCGTCAAACAGACACAGAACATTATCGTGGACCAAAGACGGAACATTATCGTGGACCAGAGACGGAACATTACCGTGAAACCGAACATTATCGTGGACCAGACACAGAACATTACCGTGGACCAGAGACAGAACATTACAGTGAAACCGAACATTATTGTGGACCAGAAACGGAACATTACCGTGAAACAGAAACAAAAAATTATCGTGGACCAGAAACGGAACATTACCGTGGTGCAGAAACAAAAAATTATCGTGGACCAGAAACAGAACATTATCGTGGACCAGAGACGGAACATTACCGTGAAACCGAACATTATCGTGGACCAGAGATCGAACATTACCATGGACCAGAAACACAACATTACCGTGGACCAGAGACACAACATTACCATTGACCAGAGACAGAACATTATCATGGACCAGAAACGGAACATTACCGTGAAACAGAAACACAACATTATCGTGGACCAGAGACGGAACATTATCGTGGACCAGAGACAGAACATTACCGTGAAACCTAAACAGAACATTATCGTGGACCAGAAACGGAACATTATCGTGAAACCGAACATTATCGTGGACCAAAAACGGAACATTACCGTGAAACAGAAACACAACATTACCGTGGACCAGAGACAGAACATTACCGTGAAACGGAAACAGAACATTACCGTGAAACAGAAACGGAACATTACCGTGGACCAGAGACAGAACATTACCTTGAAACTAAAACAGAACATTACCGTGAAACCTAAACAGAACATTATCATGGACCAGAAACGGAACATTATCGTGGACCAGAGACAGAACATTACCGTGAAACCCGAAACAGAACATTATCGTGGACCAGAAACGGAACATTATCGTGAAACCGAACATTATCGTGGAACAGAAACACAACATTATTGTGGACCAGAAACGGAACATTACCGTGAAACAGAAACACAACATTACCATGGACCAGAGACGGAACATTACCGTGAAACCGAACATTACCGTGGACCAGAGACAGAACATTACCGTGGACCAGAGACAGAACATTACCATGAAACCGAAACAGAACATTATCGTGGACCAGAGACGGAACATTATCGTGAAACCGAACATTATCGTGGAACAGAAACACAACATTATTGTGGACCAGAAACGGAATATTACCGTGAAACAGAAACACAACATTACCATGGACCAGAGACGGAACATTACCGTGAAACCGAACATTACCCTCGACCAGAGACAGAACATTACCGTGGACCAGAGAGAGAACATTACCGTGAAACCGAGACAGAACATTATCGTGGACCAGAGACGGAACATTACCGTGGACCAGAGACGGAACATTACTGTGAAACCGAAACAGAACATTATCGTGGACCAGAAACGGAACATTACCGTGAAACCGAAATAGAACATTATCGTGGACCAGAAACGGAACATTACCGTGAAACAGAAACACAACATTATCGTGGACCAGAAACGGAACATTACCGTGAAACCGAAACAGAACATTATCGTAGACCAGAAACGGAACATTACCGTGAAACCGAACATTATCGTGGACCAGACACAGAACATTACCGTGGACCAGAGACAGAAAATTACCGAGAAACCGAAACAGAACATTATCGTGGACCAGAAACAGAAAATTATCGTGGACCAGAAACGGAACATTACCGTGAAACCGAAACGGAACATTATTGTGGACCAGAAACGGAACATTATCGTGAAACAGAAACACAACATTATCGTGGACCAGAAACAGAACATTACCGTGGACCAGAGACGGAACATTACCGTGAAACCGAAACAGAACATTATCGTGGACCAGAAACGGAACATTACCGTGAAACCGAAATAGAACATTATCGTGGACCAGAAACGGAACATTACCGTGAAACAGAAACACAACATTATCGTGGACCAGAAACGGAACATTACCGTGAAACAGAAACAGAACATTACCGTGGACCAGAGACAGAACATTACCGTGAAACCAAAACAGAACATTATCGTGGACCAGAAACGGAACATTATCGTGGACCAGAGACAGAACATTATCGTGGACCAGAGACGGAACATTATCGTGGACCAGAGACGGAACATTATCGTGGACCAGAGACAGAACATTACCGTGAAACCTAAAAAGAACATTATCGTGGACCAGAGACGGAACATTATCGTGAAACCGAACATTATCGTTGACCAGAGACGGAACATTACCGTGAAACAGAAACACAACATTATCGTTGACCAGAAACGGAACATTACCGTGAAACAGAAACAGAACATTATCGTGGACCAGAGACGGAACATTACCGTGGACCAGAGACAGAACATTACCTTTAAACCGAAACAGAACATTATCGTGGACCAGAAACGGAACATTACCGTGAAACAGAAACACAAAATTATCGTGGACCAGAAATGGAACATAACCGTGAAACCGAAACAGAACATTATCGTGGACCAGAGACGGAACATTACCGTGAAACCGAACATTATCGTGGACCAGAGATCGAACATTACCGTGGACCAGAGACAGAACATTACCTTGAAACCAAAACAGAACATTATCATGGACCAGAAACGGAACATTATCGTGGACCAGAGACAGAACATTACCTTGAAACCAAAACAGAACATTATCATGGACCAGAAACGGAACATTACCGTGAAACAGAAACATAACATTATCGTGTACCAGAAACGGAACATTACTGTGAAACAGAAACACAAAATTATCTTGGACCAGAAACGGAACATTACCGTGAAACAGAAAAAGAACATTATCGTGGACCAAAGACGGAACATTATCGTGGACCAGAGACGGAAGATTACCGTGAAATCGAACATTATCGTGGACCAGAGACGGAACATTACCGTGAAACAGAAACAAAACATTACCGTGGACCAGAGACAGAACATTACCGTGAAACGGAAACAGAACATTACCGTGAAACTGAAAGAGAACATTATCGTGGACCAGAAACGGAACATTATCATGGACCAGAGACAGAACATTACCGTGAAACCGAAAAAGAACATTATCGTGGACCAGAAACGGAACATTACCGTGAAACAGAAACACAAAATTATCATGGACCAGAAACGGAACATTACCGTCAAACAGACACAGAACATTATCGTGGACCAAAGACGGAACATTATCGTGGACCAGAGACGGAACATTACCGTGAAACCGAACATTATCGTGGACCAGACACAGAACATTACCGTGGACCAGAGACAGAACATTACCGTGGACCAGAGACAGAACATTACAGTGAAACCGAACATTATTGTGGACCAGAAACGGAACATTACCGTGAAACAGAAACAAAAAATTATCGTGGACCAGAAACGGAACATTACCGTGATACAGAAACAGAACATTATCGTGGACCAGAGACGGAACATTACCGTGAAACCGAACATTATCGTGGACCAGAGATCGAACATTACCATGGACCAGAGACACAATATTACCGTGGACCAGAGACAGAACATTACCGTTGACCAGAGACAGAACATTACCGTGGACCAGAGACAGAACATTACCGTGGACCAGAGACAGAATATTACTGTGGACCAGAGACCGAAATTTACCTTGTATCCGAACATTACCGTGGACCAGAGACAGAACATTACCATGGACCAGAGACAGAACATTACCGTGAAACAGAACATTATCATGGACCAGAAACGGAACATTACCGTGAAAGAGAAACACAACATTATCGTGGGCCAGAGACGGAACATTACCGTGGACCAGACACGGAACATTACCGTGAAACCGAAACAGAACATTATCGTGGACCAGAAACGGAACATTACCGTGAAACCGAAACAGAACATTATCGTGGACCAGAGACGGAAGATCACCGTGGACCAGAGACAGAACATTACCGTGGACCAGAGACAGAACATTACCGTGGACCAGAGACGGAACATTACCGTGAAACCGAAACAGAACATTATCGTGGACCAGAAACGGAACATTACCGTGAAACTGAAACGGAACATTATCGTGGACCAGAAACGGAACATTATCGTGAAACAGAAACACAACATTATCGTGGACCAGAAACGGAACATTACCTTGAAACCGAACATTACCGTGGACCAGAGACAGAACATTACCATGGACCAGAGACAGAACATTACCGTGAAACAGAACATTATCATGGACCAGAAATGGAACATTACCGTGAAACCGAAACAGAACATTATCGTGGACCAGAAACGGAACATTATCGTGAAACCGAACATTATCATGGAACAGAGACAGAATATTACTGTGGACCAGAGACCGAACGTTACCGTTAAACCGAAACAGAACATTACCGTGAAACAGATAAAGAACATTATCGTGGACCAGAGACCGAACATTATCATGGAACAGAGACAGAACATTATCGTGGACCAGAGACGGAACATTATCGTGGACCAGAAACGGAACATTACCGTGAAACAGAAACAGAACATTACCGTGAAACAGAAAGAGAATATTATCATGGACCAGAAACGGAACATTACTGTGAAACCGAAACAGAACATTATTGTGGACCAGAAACGAAACATTACCGTGAAACAGAAACACAACATTATCGTGGACCAGAAACGGAACATTACCGTGAAACAGAAACAGAACATTACCGTGAAACAGAATCACAACATTATCGTGGACCAGAAACGGAACATTATCGTGAAACCGAACATTATCATGGAACAGAGACAGAACATTACTGTGGACCAGAGACCGAACGTTACCGTTAAACCGAAACAGAACATTACCGTGAAACAGAAAAAGAACATTATCGTGGACCAGAGACCGAACATTATCATGGAACAGAGACAGAACATTATCGTGGACCAGAGACGGAACATTATCGTGGACCAGAAACGGAACATTACCGTGAAACAGAAACAGAACATTACCGTGAAACAGAAACAGAATATTATCATGGACCAGAAACGGAACATTACTGTGAAACCGAAACAGAACATTATTGTGGACCAGAAACGAAACATTACCGTGAAACAGAAACACAACATTATCGTGGACCAGAAACGGAACATTACCGTGAAACAGAAACAGAACATTACCGTGAAACAGAAACACAACATTATCGTGGACCAGAAACGGAACATTACCGTGAAACAGAAACAGAACATTAGCGTGGACCAGAGACAGAACATTACCGTGAAACAGAAACACAACATTAACGTGGACCAGAAACGGAACATTACCGTGAAACAGAAACACAACATTAGCGTGGACCAGAGACAGAACATTACCATGAAACAGAAAATTATCATGGACCAAAAATGGAACATTACCGTGAAACAGAAACAGAACATTATCGTGGACCAGAGACGGAACATTACCGTGGACCAGAGACGGAACATTACCGTGAAACCGAAACAGAACATTATCGTGGACCAGAAACGGAACATTACCGTGAAACCGAAACGGAACATTATCGTGGACCAGAAACGGAACATTACCGTGAAACCGAAACAGAACATTATCGTGGACCAGAAACGGAACATTACCGTGAAACAGAAACACAACATTATCGTGGACCAGAAACGGAACATTACCGTGAAACAGAAACAGAACATTATCGTAGACCAGAAACGGAACATTATCGTGGACCAGAGAAAGAACATTACCGTGAAACCGAAACAGAACATTATCGTGGACCAGAAACGGAACATTACCGTGAAACCGAACATTATCGTGGACCAGACACAGAACATTACCGTGGACCAGAGACAGAAAATTACCGAGAAACCGAAACAGAACATTATCGTGGACCAGAAATGGAACATTACCGTGAAAAAGAAACACAAAATTATCGTGGACCAGAGACGGAACATTACCGTGAAACAGAAACACAACATTATCGTGAACCAGAAACGGAACATTACCGTGAAACAGAAACAGAACATTATCGTGGACCAGAAACGGAACATTATCGTGGACCAGAGAAAGAACATTACCGTGAAACCGAAACAGAACATTATCGTGGACCAGAAACGGAACATTACCGTGAAACCGAACATTATCGTGGACCAGACACAGAACATTACCGTGGACCAGAGACAGAACATTACCGGGAAACAGAAACAGAACATTATCGTGGACCAGAAACGGAACATTATCATGGACCAGAGACAGAACATTACCGTGAAACTTAAACAGAACATTATCGTGGACCAGAAACGGAACATTACCGTGAAACCGAACATTATCGTGGACCAGACACGGAACATTACCGTGGACCAGAGACAGAACATTACCGGGAAACCGAAACAGAACATTATCGTGGACCAGAAACGGAACATTACCGTGAAAAAGAAACACAAAATTATCGTGGACCAGAGACGGAACATTACCGTGAAACCGAACATTATCGTGGACCAGAGATCGAACATCACCGTGGACCAGAGACAGAACATTACCGTGGACCAGAGACAGAACATTTCCGTGGACCAGAGACAGAACATTACCGTGGACCAGAGACAGAATATTACCATGGACCAGAGACAGAACATTACCATGAAACAGAACATTATCATGGACCAGAAACGGAACATTACCGTGAAACAGAAACACAACATTATCGTGGACCAGAGACGTAACATTATCGTGGACCAGAGACAGAAAATTACCGTGAAACCTAAACAGAACATTATCGTGGACCAGAAACGGAACATTATCGTGAAACCGAACATTATCGTGGACCAGATACGGAACATTACCGTGAAACAGAAACACAACATTACCGTGTACCAGAGACAGAACATTACCGTGAAACGGAAACAGAACATTACCGTGAAACAGAAACGGAACATTACCGTGGACCAGAGACAGAACATTACCTTGAAACTAAAACAGAACATTACCGTGAAACCTAAACAGAACATTATCGTGGACCAGAAACGGAACATTATCGTGGACCAGAGACAGAACATTACCGTGAAACCCGAAACAGAACATTATCGTGGACCAGAAACGGAACATTATCGTGAAACCGAACATTATCGTGGAACAGAAACACAACATTATTGTGGACCAGAAACGGAACATTACCGTGAAACAGAAACACAACATTACCGTGGACCAGAGACGGAACATTACCGTGAAACAGAACATTACCGTGGACCAGAGACAGAACATTACCGTGGACCAGAGACAGAACATTACCGTGAAACCGAAACAGAACATTATCGTGGACCAGAAACGGAACATTATCGTGAAACCGAACATTATCATGGAACAGAGACAGAATATTACTGTGGACCAGAGACCGAACGTTACCGTTAAACCGAAACAGAATATAACCGTGAAACAGATAAAGAACATTATCGTGGACCAGAGACCGAACATTATCATGGAACAGAGACAGAACATTATCGTGGACCAGAGACGGAACATTATCGTGGACCAGAAACGGAACATTACCGTGAAACAGAAACAGAACATTACCGTGAAACAGAAAGAGAATATTATCATGGACCAGAAACGGAACATTACTGTGAAACCGAAACAGAACATTATTGTGGACCAGAAACGAAACATTACCGTGAAACAGAAACACAACATTATCGTGGACCAGAAACGGAACATTACCGTGAAACAGAAACAGAACATTACCGTGAAACAGAATCACAACATTATCGTGGACCAGAAACGGAACATTATCGTGAAACCGAACATTATCATGGAACAGAGACAGAACATTACTGTGGACCAGAGACCGAACGTTACCGTTAAACCGAAACAGAACATTACCGTGAAACAGAAAAAGAACATTATCGTGGACCAGAGACCGAACATTATCATGGAACAGAGACAGAACATTATCGTGGACCAGAGACGGAACATTATCGTGGACCAGAAACGGAACATTACCGTGAAACAGAAACAGAACATTACCGTGAAACAGAAAGAGAATATTATCATGGACCAGAAACGGAACATTACTGTGAAACCAAAACAGAACATTATTGTGGACCAGAAACGAAACATTACCGTGAAACAGAAACACAACATTATCGTGGACCAGAAACGGAACATTACCGTGAAACAGAAACAGAACATTACCGTGAAACAGAATCACAACATTATCGTGGACCAGAAACGGAACATTATCGTGAAACCGAACATTATCATGGAACAGAGACAGAACATTACTGTGGACCAGAGACCGAACGTTACCGTTAAACCGAAACAGAACATTACCGTGAAACAGAAAAAGAACATTATCGTGGACCAGAGACCGAACATTATCATGGAACAGAGACAGAACATTATCGTGGACCAGAGACGGAACATTATCGTGGACCAGAAACGGAACATTACCGTGAAACAGAAACAGAACATTACCGTGAAACAGAAACAGAATATTATCATGGACCAGAAACGGAACATTACTGTGAAACCGAAACAGAACATTATTGTGGACCAGAAACGAAACATTACCGTGAAACAGAAACACAACATTATCGTGGACCAGAAACGGAACATTACCGTGAAACAGAAACAGAACATTACCGTGAAACAGAAACACAACATTATCGTGGACCAGAAACGGAACATTACCGTGAAACAGAAACAGAACATTAGCGTGGACCAGAGACAGAACATTACCGTGAAACAGAAACACAACATTAACGTGGACCAGAAACGGAACATTACCGTGAAACAGAAACACAACATTAGCGTGGACCAGAGACAGAACATTACCATGAAACAGAAAATTATCATGGACCAAAAATGGAACATTACCGTGAAACAGAAACAGAACATTATCGTGGACCAGAGACGGAACATTACCGTGGACCAGAGACGGAACATTACCGTGAAACCGAAACAGAACATTATCGTGGACCAGAAACGGAACATTACCGTGAAACCGAAACGGAACATTATAGTGGACCAGAAACGGAACATTATCGTGAAACAGAAACACAACATTATCGTGGACCAGAAACGGAACATTACCGTGAAACAGAAACAGAACATTATCGTGGACCAGAGACGGAACATTACCGTGGACCAGAGACGGAACATTACCGTGAAACCGAAACAGAACATTATCGTGGACCAGAAACGGAACATTACCGTGAAACAGAAACACAACATTATCGTGGACCAGAAACGGAACATTACCGTGAAACAGAAACAGAACATTATCGTAGACCAGAAACGGAACATTATCGTGGACCAGAGAAAGAACATTACCGTGAAACCGAAACAGAACATTATCGTGGACCAGAAACGGAACATTACCGTGAAACCGAACATTATCGTGGACCAGACACAGAACATTACCGTGGACCAGAGACAGAAAATTACCGAGAAACCGAAACAGAACATTATCGTGGACCAGAAATGGAACATTACCGTGAAAAAGAAACACAAAATTATCGTGGACCAGAGACGGAACATTACCGTGAAACAGAAACACAACATTATCGTGGACCAGAAACGGAACATTACCGTGAAACAGAAACAGAACATTATCGTGGACCAGAAACGGAACATTATCGTGGACCAGAGAAAGAACATTACCGTGAAACCGAAACAGAACATTATCGTGGACCAGAAACGGAACATTACCGTGAAACCGAACATTATCGTGGACCAGACACAGAACATTACCGTGGACCAGAGACAGAACATTACCGGGAAACAGAAACAGAACATTATCGTGGACCAGAAACGGAACATTACCGTGAAAAAGAAACACAAAATTATCGTGGACCAGAGACGGAACATTACCGTGAAACCGAACATTATCGTGGACCAGAGATCGAACATCACCGTGGACCAGAGACAGAACATTACCGTGGACCAGAGACAGAACATTTCCGTGGACCAGAGACAGAACATTACCGTGGACCAGAGACAGAATATTACCATGGACCAGAGACAGAACATTACCCTGAAACAGAACATTATCATGGACCAGAAACGGAACATTACCGTGAAACAGAAACACAACATTATCGTGGACCAGAGACGGAACATTATCGTGGACCAGAGACAGAACATTACCGTGAAACCTAAACAGAACATTATCGTGGACCAGAAACGGAACATTATCGTGGACCAGAAACGGAACATTACCGTGAAACAGAAACAGAACATTACCGTGAAACAGAAACAGAATATTATCATGGACCAGAAACGGAACGTTACTGTGAAACCGAAACAGAACATTATTGTGGACCAGAAACGAAACATTACCGTGAAACAGAAACACAACATTATCGTGGACCAGAAACGGAACATTACCGTGAAACAGAAACAGAACATTACCGTGAAACAGAAACACAACATTATCGTGGACCAGAAACGGAACATTATCGTGAAACCGAACATTATCATGGAACAGAGACAGAACATTACTGTGGACCAGAGACCGAACGTTACCGTTAAACCGAAACAGAACATTACCGTGAAACAGAAAAAGAACATTATCGTGGACCAGAGACCGAACATTATCATGGAACAGAGACAGAACATTATCGTGGACCAGAGACGGAACATTATCGTGGACCAGAAACGGAACATTACCGTGAAACAGAAACAGAACATTACCGTGAAACAGAAACAGAATATTATCATGGACCAGAAACGGAACATTACCGTGAAACAGAAACACAACATTATCGTGGACCAGAAACGGAACATTACCGTGAAACAGAAACAGAACATTACCGTGAAACAGAAACACAACATTATCGTGGACCAGAAACGGAACATTACCGTGAAACAGAAACAGAACATTAGCGTGGACCAGAGACAGAACATTACCGTGAAACAGAACATTACCGTGAAACAGAAACACAACATTAACGTGGACCAGAAACGGAACATTACCGTGAAACAGAAACACAACATTAGCGTGGACCAGAGACAGAACATTACCATGAAACAGAAAATTATCATGGACCAAAAACGGAACATTACCGTGAAACAGAAACACAACATTATCGTGGACCAGAAACGGAACATTACCGTGAAACAGAAACAGAACATTAGCGTGGACCAGAGACAGAACATTACCGTGAAACAGAACATTACCGTGAAACAGAAACACAACATTAACGTGGACCAGAAACGGAACATTACCGTGAAACAGAAACACAACATTAGCGTGGACCAGAGACAGAACATTACCATGAAACAGAAAATTATCATGGACCAAAAACGGAACATTACCGTGAAACAGAAACAGAACATTACCGTGGACCAGAGACAGAACATTTCCGTGGACCAGAGACAGAACATTACCGTGGACCAGAGACAGAATATTACCATGGACCAGAGACAGAACATTACCCTGAAACAGAACATTATCATGGACCAGAAACGGAACATTACCGTGAAACAGAAACACAACATTATCGTGGACCAGAGACGGAACATTATCGTGGACCAGAGACAGAACATTACCGTGAAACCTAAACAGAACATTATCGTGGACCAGAAACGGAACATTATCGTGGACCAGAAACGGAACATTACCGTGAAACAGAAACAGAACATTACCGTGAAACAGAAACAGAATATTATCATGGACCAGAAACGGAACATTACTGTGAAACCGAAACAGAACATTATTGTGGACCAGAAACGAAACATTACCGTGAAACAGAAACACAACATTATCGTGGACCAGAAACGGAACATTACCGTGAAACAGAAACAGAACATTACCGTGAAACAGAAACACAACATTATCGTGGACCAGAAACGGAACATTATCGTGAAACCGAACATTATCATGGAACAGAGACAGAACATTACTGTGGACCAGAGACCGAACGTTACCGTTAAACCGAAACAGAACATTACCGTGAAACAGAAAAAGAACATTATCGTGGACCAGAGACCGAACATTATCATGGAACAGAGACAGAACATTATCGTGGACCAGAGACGGAACATTATCGTGGACCAGAAACGGAACATTACCGTGAAACAGAAACAGAACATTACCGTGAAACAGAAACAGAATATTATCATGGACCAGAAACGGAACATTACCGTGAAACAGAAACACAACATTATCGTGGACCAGAAACGGAACATTACCGTGAAACAGAAACAGAACATTACCGTGAAACAGAAACACAACATTATCGTGGACCAGAAACGGAACATTACCGTGAAACAGAAACAGAACATTAGCGTGGACCAGAGACAGAACATTACCGTGAAACAGAACATTACCGTGAAACAGAAACACAACATTAACGTGGACCAGAAACGGAACATTACCGTGAAACAGAAACACAACATTAGCGTGGACCAGAGACAGAACATTACCATGAAACAGAAAATTATCATGGACCAAAAACGGAACATTACCGTGAAACAGAAACAGAACATTATCGTGGACCAGAGACGGAACATTACCGTGGACCAGAGACAGAACATTACCTTGAAACTAAAACAGAACATTACCGTGAAACCTAAACAGAACATTATCGTGGACCAGAAACGGAACATTATCGTGGACCAGAGACAGAACATTACCGTGAAACCCGAAACAGAACATTATCGTGGACCAGAAACGGAACATTATCGTGAAACCGAACATTATCGTGGAACAGAAACACAACATTATTGTGGACCAGAAACGGAACATTACCGTGAAACAGAAACACAACATTACCGTGGACCAGAGACGGAACATTACCGTGAAACAGAACATTACCGTGGACCAGAGACAGAACATTACCGTGGACCAGAGACAGAACATTACCGTGAAACCGAAACAGAACATTATCGTGGACCAGAAACGGAACATTACCGTGAAACCGAACATTATCGTGGACCAGACACAGAACATTACCGTGGACCAGAGACAGAAAATTACCGAGAAACCGAAACAGAACATTATCGTGGACCAGAAATGGAACATTACCGTGAAACAGAAACATAACATTATCGTGTACCAGAAACGGAACATTACTGTGAAACAGAAACACAAAATTATCTTGGACCAGAAACGGAACATTACCGTGAAACAGAAAAAGAACATTATCGTGGACCAAAGACGGAACATTATCGTGGACCAGAGACGGAAGATTACCGTGAAATCGAACATTATCGTGGACCAGAGACGGAACATTACCGTGAAACAGAAACAAAACATTACCGTGGACCAGAGACAGAACATTACCGTGAAACGGAAACAGAACATTACCGTGAAACTGAAAGAGAACATTATCGTGGACCAGAAACGGAACATTATCATGGACCAGAGACAGAACATTACCGTGAAACCGAAAAAGAATATTATCGTGGACCAGAAACGGAACATTACCGTGAAACAGAAACACAAAATTATCATGGACCAGAAACGGAACATTACCGTCAAACAGACACAGAACATTATCGTGGACCAAAGACGGAACATTATCGTGGACCAGAGACGGAACATTACCGTGAAACCGAACATTATCGTGGACCAGACACAGAACATTACCGTGGACCAGAGACAGAACATTACAGTGAAACCGAACATTATTGTGGACCAGAAACGGAACATTACCGTGAAACAGAAACAAAAAATTATCGTGGACCAGAAACGGAACATTACCGTGGTGCAGAAACAAAAAATTATCGTGGACCAGAAACAGAACATTATCGTGGACCAGAGACGGAACATTACCGTGAAACCGAACATTATCGTGGACCAGAGATCGAACATTACCATGGACCAGAAACACAACATTACCGTGGACCAGAGACACAACATTACCATTGACCAGAGACAGAACATTATCATGGACCAGAAACGGAACATTACCGTGAAACAGAAACACAACATTATCGTGGACCAGAGACGGAACATTATCGTGGACCAGAGACAGAACATTACCGTGAAACCTAAACAGAACATTATCGTGGACCAGAAACGGAACATTATCGTGAAACCGAACATTATCGTGGACCAAAAACGGAACATTACCGTGAAACAGAAACACAACATTACCGTGGACCAGAGACAGAACATTACCGTGAAACGGAAACAGAACATTACCGTGAAACAGAAACGGAACATTACCGTGGACCAGAGACAGAACATTACCTTGAAACTAAAACAGAACATTACCGTGAAACCTAAACAGAACATTATCATGGACCAGAAACGGAACATTATCGTGGACCAGAGACAGAACATTACCGTGAAACCCGAAACAGAACATTATCGTGGACCAGAAACGGAACATTATCGTGAAACCAAACATTATCGTGGAACAGAAACACAACATTATTGTGGACCAGAAACGGAACATTACCGTGAAACAGAAACACAACATTACCATGGACCAGAGACGGAACATTACCGTGAAACCGAACATTACCGTGGACCAGAGACAGAACATTACCGTGGACCAGAGACAGAACATTACCATGAAACCGAAACAGAACATTATCGTGGACCAGAGACGGAACATTATCGTGAAACCGAACATTATCGTGGAACAGAAACACAACATTATTGTGGACCAGAAACGGAATATTACCGTGAAACAGAAACACAACATTACCATGGACCAGAGACGGAACATTACCGTGAAACCGAACATTACCCTCGACCAGAGACAGAACATTACCGTGGACCAGAGAGAGAACATTACCGTGAAACCGAGACAGAACATTATCGTGGACCAGAGACGGAACATTACCGTGGACCAGAGACGGAACATTACTGTGAAACCGAAACAGAACATTATCGTGGACCAGAAACGGAACATTACCGTGAAACCGAAATAGAACATTATCGTGGACCAGAAACGGAACATTACCGTGAAACAGAAACACAACATTATCGTGGACCAGAAACGGAACATTACCGTGAAACCGAAACAGAACATTATCGTAGACCAGAAACGGAACATTACCGTGAAACCGAACATTATCGTGGACCAGACACAGAACATTACCGTGGACCAGAGACAGAAAATTACCGAGAAACCGAAACAGAACATTATCGTGGACCAGAAACAGAAAATTATCGTGGACCAGAAACGGAACATTACCGTGAAACCGAAACGGAACATTATTGTGGACCAGAAACGGAACATTATCGTGAAACAGAAACACAACATTATCGTGGACCAGAAACAGAACATTACCGTGGACCAGAGACGGAACATTACCGTGAAACCGAAACAGAACATTATCGTGGACCAGAAACGGAACATTACCGTGAAACCGAAATAGAACATTATCGTGGACCAGAAACGGAACATTACCGTGAAACAGAAACACAACATTATCGTGGACCAGAAACGGAACATTACCGTGAAACAGAAACAGAACATTACCGTGGACCAGAGACAGAACATTACCGTGAAACCAAAACAGAACATTATCGTGGACCAGAAACGGAACATTATCGTGGACCAGAGACAGAACATTATCGTGGACCAGAGACGGAACATTATCGTGGACCAGAGACGGAACATTATCGTGGACCAGAGACAGAACATTACCGTGAAACCTAAAAAGAACATTATCGTGGACCAGAGACGGAACATTATCGTGAAACCGAACATTATCGTGGACCAGAGACGGAACATTACCGTGAAACAGAAACACAACTTTATCGTTGACCAGAAACGGAACATTACCGTGAAACAGAAACAGAACATTATCGTGGACCAGAGACGGAACATTACCGTGGACCAGAGACAGAACATTACCTTTAAACCGAAACAGAACATTATCGTGGACCAGAAACGGAACATTACCGTGAAACAGAAACACAAAATTATCGTGGACCAGAAATGGAACATAACCGTGAAACCGAAACAGAACATTATCGTGGACCAGAGACGGAACATTACCGTGAAACCGAACATTATCGTGGACCAGAGATCGAACATTACCGTGGACCAGAGACAGAACATTACCTTGAAACCAAAACAGAACATTATCATGGACCAGAAACGGAACATTATCGTGGACCAGAGACAGAACATTACCTTGAAACCAAAACAGAACATTATCATGGACCAGAAACGGAACATTACCGTGAAACAGAAACATAACATTATCGTGTACCAGAAACGGAACATTACTGTGAAACAGAAACACAAAATTATCTTGGACCAGAAACGGAACATTACCGTGAAACAGAAAAAGAACATTATCGTGGACCAAAGACGGAACATTATCGTGGACCAGAGACGGAAGATTACCGTGAAATCGAACATTATCGTGGACCAGAGACGGAACATTACCGTGAAACAGAAACAAAACATTACCGTGGACCAGAGACAGAACATTACCGTGAAACGGAAACAGAACATTACCGTGAAACTGAAAGAGAACATTATCGTGGATCAGAAACGGAACATTATCATGGACCAGAGACAGAACATTACCGTGAAACCGAAAAAGAACATTATCGTGGACCAGAAACGGAACATTACCGTGAAACAGAAACACAAAATTATCATGGACCAGAAACGGAACATTACCGTCAAACAGACACAGAACATTATCGTGGACCAAAGACGGAACATTATCGTGGACCAGAGACGGAACATTACCGTGAAACCGAACATTATCGTGGACCAGACACAGAACATTACCGTGGACCAGAGACAGAACATTACCGTGGACCAGAGACAGAACATTACAGTGAAACCGAACATTATTGTGGACCAGAAACGGAACATTACCGTGAAACAGAAACAAAAAATTATCGTGGACCAGAAACGGAACATTACCGTGATACAGAAACAGAACATTATCGTGGACCAGAGACGGAACATTACCGTGAAACCGAACATTATCGTGGACCAGAGATCGAACATTACCATGGACCAGAGACACAATATTACCGTGGACCAGAGACAGAACATTACCGTTGACCAGAGACAGAACATTACCGTGGACCAGAGACAGAACATTACCGTGGACCAGAGACAGAATATTACTGTGGACCAGAGACCGAAATTTACCTTGTATCCGAACATTACCGTGGACCAGAGACAGAACATTACCATGGACCAGAGACAGAACATTACCGTGAAACAGAACATTATCATGGACCAGAAACGGAACATTACCGTGAAAGAGAAACACAACATTATCGTGGGCCAGAGACGGAACATTACCGTGGACCAGACACGGAACATTACCGTGAAACCGAAACAGAACATTATCGTGGACCAGAAACGGAACATTACCGTGAAACCGAAACAGAACATTATCGTGGACCAGAGACGGAAGATCACCGTGGACCAGAGACAGAACATTACCGTGGACCAGAGACAGAACATTACCGTGGACCAGAGACGGAACATTACCGTGAAACCGAAACAGAACATTATCGTGGACCAGAAACGGAACATTACCGTGAAACTGAAACGGAACATTATCGTGGACCAGAAACGGAACATTATCGTGAAACAGAAACACAACATTATCGTGGACCAGAAACGGAACATTACCTTGAAACCGAACATTACCGTGGACCAGAGACAGAACATTACCATGGACCAGAGACAGAACATTACCGTGAAACAGAACATTATCATGGACCAGAAATGGAACATTACCGTGAAACCGAAACAGAACATTATCGTGGACCAGAAACGGAACATTATCGTGAAACCGAACATTATCATGGAACAGAGACAGAATATTACTGTGGACCAGAGACCGAACGTTACCGTTAAACCGAAACAGAACATTACCGTGAAACAGATAAAGAACATTATCGTGGACCAGAGACCGAACATTATCATGGAACAGAGACAGAACATTATCGTGGACCAGAGACGGAACATTATCGTGGACCAGAAACGGAACATTACCGTGAAACAGAAACAGAACATTACCGTGAAACAGAAAGAGAATATTATCATGGACCAGAAACGGAACATTACTGTGAAACCGAAACAGAACATTATTGTGGACCAGAAACGAAACATTACCGTGAAACAGAAACACAACATTATCGTGGACCAGAAACGGAACATTACCGTGAAACAGAAACAGAACATTACCGTGAAACAGAATCACAACATTATCGTGGACCAGAAACGGAACATTATCGTGAAACCGAACATTATCATGGAACAGAGACAGAACATTACTGTGGACCAGAGACCGAACGTTACCGTTAAACCGAAACAGAACATTACCGTGAAACAGAAAAAGAACATTATCGTGGACCAGAGACCGAACATTATCATGGAACAGAGACAGAACATTATCGTGGACCAGAGACGGAACATTATCGTGGACCAGAAACGGAACATTACCGTGAAACAGAAACAGAACATTACCGTGAAACAGAAACAGAATATTATCATGGACCAGAAACGGAACATTACTGTGAAACCGAAACAGAACATTATTGTGGACCAGAAACGAAACATTACCGTGAAACAGAAACACAACATTATCGTGGACCAGAAACGGAACATTACCGTGAAACAGAAACAGAACATTACCGTGAAACAGAAACACAACATTATCGTGGACCAGAAACGGAACATTACCGTGAAACAGAAACAGAACATTAGCGTGGACCAGAGACAGAACATTACCGTGAAACAGAAACACAACATTAACGTGGACCAGAAACGGAACATTACCGTGAAACAGAAACACAACATTAGCGTGGACCAGAGACAGAACATTACCATGAAACAGAAAATTATCATGGACCAAAAATGGAACATTACCGTGAAACAGAAACAGAACATTATCGTGGACCAGAGACGGAACATTACCGTGGACCAGAGACGGAACATTACCGTGAAACCGAAACAGAACATTATCGTGGACCAGAAACGGAACATTACCGTGAAACCGAAACGGAACATTATCGTGGACCAGAAACGGAACATTACCGTGAAACCGAAACAGAACATTATCGTGGACCAGAAACGGAACATTACCGTGAAACAGAAACACAACATTATCGTGGACCAGAAACGGAACATTACCGTGAAACAGAAACAGAACATTATCGTAGACCAGAAACGGAACATTATCGTGGACCAGAGAAAGAACATTACCGTGAAACCGAAACAGAACATTATCGTGGACCAGAAACGGAACATTACCGTGAAACCGAACATTATCGTGGACCAGACACAGAACATTACCGTGGACCAGAGACAGAAAATTACCGAGAAACCGAAACAGAACATTATCGTGGACCAGAAATGGAACATTACCG
Source organism: Leuresthes tenuis (assembly GCF_036924035.1). Lineage (NCBI taxonomy): Eukaryota > Metazoa > Chordata > Actinopteri > Atheriniformes > Atherinopsidae > Leuresthes > Leuresthes tenuis. The sequence goes on from NW_027325384.1 coordinate 881,070, forward strand.
TGAAAAAGAAACACAAAATTATCGTGGACCAGAGACGGAACATTACCGTGAAACAGAAACACAACATTATCGTGAACCAGAAACGGAACATTACCGTGAAACAGAAACAGAACATTATCGTGGACCAGAAACGGAACATTATCGTGGACCAGAGAAAGAACATTACCGTGAAACCGAAACAGAACATTATCGTGGACCAGAAACGGAACATTACCGTGAAACCGAACATTATCGTGGACCAGACACAGAACATTACCGTGGACCAGAGACAGAACATTACCGGGAAACAGAAACAGAACATTATCGTGGACCAGAAACGGAACATTATCATGGACCAGAGACAGAACATTACCGTGAAACTTAAACAGAACATTATCGTGGACCAGAAACGGAACATTACCGTGAAACCGAACATTATCGTGGACCAGACACGGAACATTACCGTGGACCAGAGACAGAACATTACCGGGAAACCGAAACAGAACATTATCGTGGACCAGAAACGGAACATTACCGTGAAAAAGAAACACAAAATTATCGTGGACCAGAGACGGAACATTACCGTGAAACCGAACATTATCGTGGACCAGAGATCGAACATCACCGTGGACCAGAGACAGAACATTACCGTGGACCAGAGACAGAACATTTCCGTGGACCAGAGACAGAACATTACCGTGGACCAGAGACAGAATATTACCATGGACCAGAGACAGAACATTACCATGAAACAGAACATTATCATGGACCAGAAACGGAACATTACCGTGAAACAGAAACACAACATTATCGTGGACCAGAGACGTAACATTATCGTGGACCAGAGACAGAAAATTACCGTGAAACCTAAACAGAACATTATCGTGGACCAGAAACGGAACATTATCGTGAAACCGAACATTATCGTGGACCAGATACGGAACATTACCGTGAAACAGAAACACAACATTACCGTGTACCAGAGACAGAACATTACCGTGAAACGGAAACAGAACATTACCGTGAAACAGAAACGGAACATTACCGTGGACCAGAGACAGAACATTACCTTGAAACTAAAACAGAACATTACCGTGAAACCTAAACAGAACATTATCGTGGACCAGAAACGGAACATTATCGTGGACCAGAGACAGAACATTACCGTGAAACCCGAAACAGAACATTATCGTGGACCAGAAACGGAACATTATCGTGAAACCGAACATTATCGTGGAACAGAAACACAACATTATTGTGGACCAGAAACGGAACATTACCGTGAAACAGAAACACAACATTACCGTGGACCAGAGACGGAACATTACCGTGAAACAGAACATTACCGTGGACCAGAGACAGAACATTACCGTGGACCAGAGACAGAACATTACCGTGAAACCGAAACAGAACATTATCGTGGACCAGAAACGGAACATTATCGTGAAACCGAACATTATCATGGAACAGAGACAGAATATTACTGTGGACCAGAGACCGAACGTTACCGTTAAACCGAAACAGAATATAACCGTGAAACAGATAAAGAACATTATCGTGGACCAGAGACCGAACATTATCATGGAACAGAGACAGAACATTATCGTGGACCAGAGACGGAACATTATCGTGGACCAGAAACGGAACATTACCGTGAAACAGAAACAGAACATTACCGTGAAACAGAAAGAGAATATTATCATGGACCAGAAACGGAACATTACTGTGAAACCGAAACAGAACATTATTGTGGACCAGAAACGAAACATTACCGTGAAACAGAAACACAACATTATCGTGGACCAGAAACGGAACATTACCGTGAAACAGAAACAGAACATTACCGTGAAACAGAATCCCAACATTATCGTGGACCAGAAACGGAACATTATCGTGAAACCGAACATTATCATGGAACAGAGACAGAACATTACTGTGGACCAGAGACCGAACGTTACCGTTAAACCGAAACAGAACATTACCGTGAAACAGAAAAAGAACATTATCGTGGACCAGAGACCGAACATTATCATGGAACAGAGACAGAACATTATCGTGGACCAGAGACGGAACATTATCGTGGACCAGAAACGGAACATTACCGTGAAACAGAAACAGAACATTACCGTGAAACAGAAAGAGAATATTATCATGGACCAGAAACGGAACATTACTGTGAAACCAAAACAGAACATTATTGTGGACCAGAAACGAAACATTACCGTGAAACAGAAACACAACATTATCGTGGACCAGAAACGGAACATTACCGTGAAACAGAAACAGAACATTACCGTGAAACAGAATCACAACATTATCGTGGACCAGAAACGGAACATTATCGTGAAACCGAACATTATCATGGAACAGAGACAGAACATTACTGTGGACCAGAGACCGAACGTTACCGTTAAACCGAAACAGAACATTACCGTGAAACAGAAAAAGAACATTATCGTGGACCAGAGACCGAACATTATCATGGAACAGAGACAGAACATTATCGTGGACCAGAGACGGAACATTATCGTGGACCAGAAACGGAACATTACCGTGAAACAGAAACAGAACATTACCGTGAAACAGAAACAGAATATTATCATGGACCAGAAACGGAACATTACTGTGAAACCGAAACAGAACATTATTGTGGACCAGAAACGAAACATTACCGTGAAACAGAAACACAACATTATCGTGGACCAGAAACGGAACATTACCGTGAAACAGAAACACAACATTATCGTGGACCAGAAACGGAACATTACCGTGAAACAGAAACAGAACATTAGCGTGGACCAGAGACAGAACATTACCGTGAAACAGAACATTACCGTGAAACAGAAACACAACATTAACGTGGACCAGAGACAGAACATTACCATGAAACAGAAAATTATCATGGACCAAAAACGGAACATTACCGTGAAACAGAAACACAACATTATCGTGGACCAGAAACGGAACATTACCGTGAAACAGAAACAGAACATTAGCGTGGACCAGAGACAGAACATTACCGTGAAACAGAACATTACCGTGAAACAGAAACACAACATTAACGTGGACCAGAAACGGAACATTACCGTGAAACAGAAACACAACATTAGCGTGGACCAGAGACAGAACATTACCATGAAACAGAAAATTATCATGGACCAAAAACGGAACATTACCGTGAAACAGAAACAGAACATTACCGTGGACCAGAGACAGAACATTTCCGTGGACCAGAGACAGAACATTACCGTGGACCAGAGACAGAATATTACCATGGACCAGAGACAGAACATTACCCTGAAACAGAACATTATCATGGACCAGAAACGGAACATTACCGTGAAACAGAAACACAACATTATCGTGGACCAGAGACGGAACATTATCGTGGACCAGAGACAGAACATTACCGTGAAACCTAAACAGAACATTATCGTGGACCAGAAACGGAACATTATCGTGGACCAGAAACGGAACATTACCGTGAAACAGAAACAGAACATTACCGTGAAACAGAAACAGAATATTATCATGGACCAGAAACGGAACATTACTGTGAAACCGAAACAGAACATTATTGTGGACCAGAAACGAAACATTACCGTGAAACAGAAACACAACATTATCGTGGACCAGAAACGGAACATTACCGTGAAACAGAAACAGAACATTACCGTGAAACAGAAACACAACATTATCGTGGACCAGAAACGGAACATTATCGTGAAACCGAACATTATCATGGAACAGAGACAGAACATTACTGTGGACCAGAGACCGAACGTTACCGTTAAACCGAAACAGAACATTACCGTGAAACAGAAAAAGAACATTATCGTGGACCAGAGACCGAACATTATCATGGAACAGAGACAGAACATTATCGTGGACCAGAGACGGAACATTATCGTGGACCAGAAACGGAACATTACCGTGAAACAGAAACAGAACATTACCGTGAAACAGAAACAGAATATTATCATGGACCAGAAACGGAACATTACCGTGAAACAGAAACACAACATTATCGTGGACCAGAAACGGAACATTACCGTGAAACAGAAACAGAACATTACCGTGAAACAGAAACACAACATTATCGTGGACCAGAAACGGAACATTACCGTGAAACAGAAACAGAACATTAGCGTGGACCAGAGACAGAACATTACCGTGAAACAGAACATTACCGTGAAACAGAAACACAACATTAACGTGGACCAGAAACGGAACATTACCGTGAAACAGAAACACAACATTAGCGTGGACCAGAGACAGAACATTACCATGAAACAGAAAATTATCATGGACCAAAAACGGAACATTACCGTGAAACAGAAACAGAACATTATCGTGGACCAGAGACGGAACATTACCGTGGACCAGAGACAGAACATTACCTTGAAACTAAAACAGAACATTACCGTGAAACCTAAACAGAACATTATCGTGGACCAGAAACGGAACATTATCGTGGACCAGAGACAGAACATTACCGTGAAACCCGAAACAGAACATTATCGTGGACCAGAAACGGAACATTATCGTGAAACCGAACATTATCGTGGAACAGAAACACAACATTATTGTGGACCAGAAACGGAACATTACCGTGAAACAGAAACACAACATTACCGTGGACCAGAGACGGAACATTACCGTGAAACAGAACATTACCGTGGACCAGAGACAGAACATTACCGTGGACCAGAGACAGAACATTACCGTGAAACCGAAACAGAACATTATCGTGGACCAGAAACGGAACATTACCGTGAAACCGAACATTATCGTGGACCAGACACAGAACATTACCGTGGACCAGAGACAGAAAATTACCGAGAAACCGAAACAGAACATTATCGTGGACCAGAAATGGAACATTACCGTGAAACAGAAACATAACATTATCGTGTACCAGAAACGGAACATTACTGTGAAACAGAAACACAAAATTATCTTGGACCAGAAACGGAACATTACCGTGAAACAGAAAAAGAACATTATCGTGGACCAAAGACGGAACATTATCGTGGACCAGAGACGGAAGATTACCGTGAAATCGAACATTATCGTGGACCAGAGACGGAACATTACCGTGAAACAGAAACAAAACATTACCGTGGACCAGAGACAGAACATTACCGTGAAACGGAAACAGAACATTACCGTGAAACTGAAAGAGAACATTATCGTGGACCAGAAACGGAACATTATCATGGACCAGAGACAGAACATTACCGTGAAACCGAAAAAGAATATTATCGTGGACCAGAAACGGAACATTACCGTGAAACAGAAACACAAAATTATCATGGACCAGAAACGGAACATTACCGTCAAACAGACACAGAACATTATCGTGGACCAAAGACGGAACATTATCGTGGACCAGAGACGGAACATTACCGTGAAACCGAACATTATCGTGGACCAGACACAGAACATTACCGTGGACCAGAGACAGAACATTACAGTGAAACCGAACATTATTGTGGACCAGAAACGGAACATTACCGTGAAACAGAAACAAAAAATTATCGTGGACCAGAAACGGAACATTACCGTGGTGCAGAAACAAAAAATTATCGTGGACCAGAAACAGAACATTATCGTGGACCAGAGACGGAACATTACCGTGAAACCGAACATTATCGTGGACCAGAGATCGAACATTACCATGGACCAGAAACACAACATTACCGTGGACCAGAGACACAACATTACCATTGACCAGAGACAGAACATTATCATGGACCAGAAACGGAACATTACCGTGAAACAGAAACACAACATTATCGTGGACCAGAGACGGAACATTATCGTGGACCAGAGACAGAACATTACCGTGAAACCTAAACAGAACATTATCGTGGACCAGAAACGGAACATTATCGTGAAACCGAACATTATCGTGGACCAAAAACGGAACATTACCGTGAAACAGAAACACAACATTACCGTGGACCAGAGACAGAACATTACCGTGAAACGGAAACAGAACATTACCGTGAAACAGAAACGGAACATTACCGTGGACCAGAGACAGAACATTACCTTGAAACTAAAACAGAACATTACCGTGAAACCTAAACAGAACATTATCATGGACCAGAAACGGAACATTATCGTGGACCAGAGACAGAACATTACCGTGAAACCCGAAACAGAACATTATCGTGGACCAGAAACGGAACATTATCGTGAAACCAAACATTATCGTGGAACAGAAACACAACATTATTGTGGACCAGAAACGGAACATTACCGTGAAACAGAAACACAACATTACCATGGACCAGAGACGGAACATTACCGTGAAACCGAACATTACCGTGGACCAGAGACAGAACATTACCGTGGACCAGAGACAGAACATTACCATGAAACCGAAACAGAACATTATCGTGGACCAGAGACGGAACATTATCGTGAAACCGAACATTATCGTGGAACAGAAACACAACATTATTGTGGACCAGAAACGGAATATTACCGTGAAACAGAAACACAACATTACCATGGACCAGAGACGGAACATTACCGTGAAACCGAACATTACCCTCGACCAGAGACAGAACATTACCGTGGACCAGAGAGAGAACATTACCGTGAAACCGAGACAGAACATTATCGTGGACCAGAGACGGAACATTACCGTGGACCAGAGACGGAACATTACTGTGAAACCGAAACAGAACATTATCGTGGACCAGAAACGGAACATTACCGTGAAACCGAAATAGAACATTATCGTGGACCAGAAACGGAACATTACCGTGAAACAGAAACACAACATTATCGTGGACCAGAAACGGAACATTACCGTGAAACCGAAACAGAACATTATCGTAGACCAGAAACGGAACATTACCGTGAAACCGAACATTATCGTGGACCAGACACAGAACATTACCGTGGACCAGAGACAGAAAATTACCGAGAAACCGAAACAGAACATTATCGTGGACCAGAAACAGAAAATTATCGTGGACCAGAAACGGAACATTACCGTGAAACCGAAACGGAACATTATTGTGGACCAGAAACGGAACATTATCGTGAAACAGAAACACAACATTATCGTGGACCAGAAACAGAACATTACCGTGGACCAGAGACGGAACATTACCGTGAAACCGAAACAGAACATTATCGTGGACCAGAAACGGAACATTACCGTGAAACCGAAATAGAACATTATCGTGGACCAGAAACGGAACATTACCGTGAAACAGAAACACAACATTATCGTGGACCAGAAACGGAACATTACCGTGAAACAGAAACAGAACATTACCGTGGACCAGAGACAGAACATTACCGTGAAACCAAAACAGAACATTATCGTGGACCAGAAACGGAACATTATCGTGGACCAGAGACAGAACATTATCGTGGACCAGAGACGGAACATTATCGTGGACCAGAGACGGAACATTATCGTGGACCAGAGACAGAACATTACCGTGAAACCTAAAAAGAACATTATCGTGGACCAGAGACGGAACATTATCGTGAAACCGAACATTATCGTGGACCAGAGACGGAACATTACCGTGAAACAGAAACACAACTTTATCGTTGACCAGAAACGGAACATTACCGTGAAACAGAAACAGAACATTATCGTGGACCAGAGACGGAACATTACCGTGGACCAGAGACAGAACATTACCTTTAAACCGAAACAGAACATTATCGTGGACCAGAAACGGAACATTACCGTGAAACAGAAACACAAAATTATCGTGGACCAGAAATGGAACATAACCGTGAAACCGAAACAGAACATTATCGTGGACCAGAGACGGAACATTACCGTGAAACCGAACATTATCGTGGACCAGAGATCGAACATTACCGTGGACCAGAGACAGAACATTACCTTGAAACCAAAACAGAACATTATCATGGACCAGAAACGGAACATTATCGTGGACCAGAGACAGAACATTACCTTGAAACCAAAACAGAACATTATCATGGACCAGAAACGGAACATTACCGTGAAACAGAAACATAACATTATCGTGTACCAGAAACGGAACATTACTGTGAAACAGAAACACAAAATTATCTTGGACCAGAAACGGAACATTACCGTGAAACAGAAAAAGAACATTATCGTGGACCAAAGACGGAACATTATCGTGGACCAGAGACGGAAGATTACCGTGAAATCGAACATTATCGTGGACCAGAGACGGAACATTACCGTGAAACAGAAACAAAACATTACCGTGGACCAGAGACAGAACATTACCGTGAAACGGAAACAGAACATTACCGTGAAACTGAAAGAGAACATTATCGTGGATCAGAAACGGAACATTATCATGGACCAGAGACAGAACATTACCGTGAAACCGAAAAAGAACATTATCGTGGACCAGAAACGGAACATTACCGTGAAACAGAAACACAAAATTATCATGGACCAGAAACGGAACATTACCGTCAAACAGACACAGAACATTATCGTGGACCAAAGACGGAACATTATCGTGGACCAGAGACGGAACATTACCGTGAAACCGAACATTATCGTGGACCAGACACAGAACATTACCGTGGACCAGAGACAGAACATTACCGTGGACCAGAGACAGAACATTACAGTGAAACCGAACATTATTGTGGACCAGAAACGGAACATTACCGTGAAACAGAAACAAAAAATTATCGTGGACCAGAAACGGAACATTACCGTGATACAGAAACAGAACATTATCGTGGACCAGAGACGGAACATTACCGTGAAACCGAACATTATCGTGGACCAGAGATCGAACATTACCATGGACCAGAGACACAATATTACCGTGGACCAGAGACAGAACATTACCGTTGACCAGAGACAGAACATTACCGTGGACCAGAGACAGAACATTACCGTGGACCAGAGACAGAATATTACTGTGGACCAGAGACCGAAATTTACCTTGTATCCGAACATTACCGTGGACCAGAGACAGAACATTACCATGGACCAGAGACAGAACATTACCGTGAAACAGAACATTATCATGGACCAGAAACGGAACATTACCGTGAAAGAGAAACACAACATTATCGTGGGCCAGAGACGGAACATTACCGTGGACCAGACACGGAACATTACCGTGAAACCGAAACAGAACATTATCGTGGACCAGAAACGGAACATTACCGTGAAACCGAAACAGAACATTATCGTGGACCAGAGACGGAAGATCACCGTGGACCAGAGACAGAACATTACCGTGGACCAGAGACAGAACATTACCGTGGACCAGAGACGGAACATTACCGTGAAACCGAAACAGAACATTATCGTGGACCAGAAACGGAACATTACCGTGAAACTGAAACGGAACATTATCGTGGACCAGAAACGGAACATTATCGTGAAACAGAAACACAACATTATCGTGGACCAGAAACGGAACATTACCTTGAAACCGAACATTACCGTGGACCAGAGACAGAACATTACCATGGACCAGAGACAGAACATTACCGTGAAACAGAACATTATCATGGACCAGAAATGGAACATTACCGTGAAACCGAAACAGAACATTATCGTGGACCAGAAACGGAACATTATCGTGAAACCGAACATTATCATGGAACAGAGACAGAATATTACTGTGGACCAGAGACCGAACGTTACCGTTAAACCGAAACAGAACATTACCGTGAAACAGATAAAGAACATTATCGTGGACCAGAGACCGAACATTATCATGGAACAGAGACAGAACATTATCGTGGACCAGAGACGGAACATTATCGTGGACCAGAAACGGAACATTACCGTGAAACAGAAACAGAACATTACCGTGAAACAGAAAGAGAATATTATCATGGACCAGAAACGGAACATTACTGTGAAACCGAAACAGAACATTATTGTGGACCAGAAACGAAACATTACCGTGAAACAGAAACACAACATTATCGTGGACCAGAAACGGAACATTACCGTGAAACAGAAACAGAACATTACCGTGAAACAGAATCACAACATTATCGTGGACCAGAAACGGAACATTATCGTGAAACCGAACATTATCATGGAACAGAGACAGAACATTACTGTGGACCAGAGACCGAACGTTACCGTTAAACCGAAACAGAACATTACCGTGAAACAGAAAAAGAACATTATCGTGGACCAGAGACCGAACATTATCATGGAACAGAGACAGAACATTATCGTGGACCAGAGACGGAACATTATCGTGGACCAGAAACGGAACATTACCGTGAAACAGAAACAGAACATTACCGTGAAACAGAAACAGAATATTATCATGGACCAGAAACGGAACATTACTGTGAAACCGAAACAGAACATTATTGTGGACCAGAAACGAAACATTACCGTGAAACAGAAACACAACATTATCGTGGACCAGAAACGGAACATTACCGTGAAACAGAAACAGAACATTACCGTGAAACAGAAACACAACATTATCGTGGACCAGAAACGGAACATTACCGTGAAACAGAAACAGAACATTAGCGTGGACCAGAGACAGAACATTACCGTGAAACAGAAACACAACATTAACGTGGACCAGAAACGGAACATTACCGTGAAACAGAAACACAACATTAGCGTGGACCAGAGACAGAACATTACCATGAAACAGAAAATTATCATGGACCAAAAATGGAACATTACCGTGAAACAGAAACAGAACATTATCGTGGACCAGAGACGGAACATTACCGTGGACCAGAGACGGAACATTACCGTGAAACCGAAACAGAACATTATCGTGGACCAGAAACGGAACATTACCGTGAAACCGAAACGGAACATTATCGTGGACCAGAAACGGAACATTACCGTGAAACCGAAACAGAACATTATCGTGGACCAGAAACGGAACATTACCGTGAAACAGAAACACAACATTATCGTGGACCAGAAACGGAACATTACCGTGAAACAGAAACAGAACATTATCGTAGACCAGAAACGGAACATTATCGTGGACCAGAGAAAGAACATTACCGTGAAACCGAAACAGAACATTATCGTGGACCAGAAACGGAACATTACCGTGAAACCGAACATTATCGTGGACCAGACACAGAACATTACCGTGGACCAGAGACAGAAAATTACCGAGAAACCGAAACAGAACATTATCGTGGACCAGAAATGGAACATTACCGTGAAAAAGAAACACAAAATTATCGTGGACCAGAGACGGAACATTACCGTGAAACAGAAACACAACATTATCGTGAACCAGAAACGGAACATTACCGTGAAACAGAAACAGAACATTATCGTGGACCAGAAACGGAACATTATCGTGGACCAGAGAAAGAACATTACCGTGAAACCGAAACAGAACATTATCGTGGACCAGAAACGGAACATTACCGTGAAACCGAACATTATCGTGGACCAGACACAGAACATTACCGTGGACCAGAGACAGAACATTACCGGGAAACAGAAACAGAACATTATCGTGGACCAGAAACGGAACATTATCATGGACCAGAGACAGAACATTACCGTGAAACTTAAACAGAACATTATCGTGGACCAGAAACGGAACATTACCGTGAAACCGAACATTATCGTGGACCAGACACGGAACATTACCGTGGACCAGAGACAGAACATTACCGGGAAACCGAAACAGAACATTATCGTGGACCAGAAACGGAACATTACCGTGAAAAAGAAACACAAAATTATCGTGGACCAGAGACGGAACATTACCGTGAAACCGAACATTATCGTGGACCAGAGATCGAACATCACCGTGGACCAGAGACAGAACATTACCGTGGACCAGAGACAGAACATTTCCGTGGACCAGAGACAGAACATTACCGTGGACCAGAGACAGAATATTACCATGGACCAGAGACAGAACATTACCATGAAACAGAACATTATCATGGACCAGAAACGGAACATTACCGTGAAACAGAAACACAACATTATCGTGGACCAGAGACGTAACATTATCGTGGACCAGAGACAGAAAATTACCGTGAAACCTAAACAGAACATTATCGTGGACCAGAAACGGAACATTATCGTGAAACCGAACATTATCGTGGACCAGATACGGAACATTACCGTGAAACAGAAACACAACATTACCGTGTACCAGAGACAGAACATTACCGTGAAACGGAAACAGAACATTACCGTGAAACAGAAACGGAACATTACCGTGGACCAGAGACAGAACATTACCTTGAAACTAAAACAGAACATTACCGTGAAACCTAAACAGAACATTATCGTGGACCAGAAACGGAACATTATCGTGGACCAGAGACAGAACATTACCGTGAAACCCGAAACAGAACATTATCGTGGACCAGAAACGGAACATTATCGTGAAACCGAACATTATCGTGGAACAGAAACACAACATTATTGTGGACCAGAAACGGAACATTACCGTGAAACAGAAACACAACATTACCGTGGACCAGAGACGGAACATTACCGTGAAACAGAACATTACCGTGGACCAGAGACAGAACATTACCGTGGACCAGAGACAGAACATTACCGTGAAACCGAAACAGAACATTATCGTGGACCAGAAACGGAACATTATCGTGAAACCGAACATTATCATGGAACAGAGACAGAATATTACTGTGGACCAGAGACCGAACGTTACCGTTAAACCGAAACAGAATATAACCGTGAAACAGATAAAGAACATTATCGTGGACCAGAGACCGAACATTATCATGGAACAGAGACAGAACATTATCGTGGACCAGAGACGGAACATTATCGTGGACCAGAAACGGAACATTACCGTGAAACAGAAACAGAACATTACCGTGAAACAGAAAGAGAATATTATCATGGACCAGAAACGGAACATTACTGTGAAACCGAAACAGAACATTATTGTGGACCAGAAACGAAACATTACCGTGAAACAGAAACACAACATTATCGTGGACCAGAAACGGAACATTACCGTGAAACAGAAACAGAACATTACCGTGAAACAGAATCCCAACATTATCGTGGACCAGAAACGGAACATTATCGTGAAACCGAACATTATCATGGAACAGAGACAGAACATTACTGTGGACCAGAGACCGAACGTTACCGTTAAACCGAAACAGAACATTACCGTGAAACAGAAAAAGAACATTATCGTGGACCAGAGACCGAACATTATCATGGAACAGAGACAGAACATTATCGTGGACCAGAGACGGAACATTATCGTGGACCAGAAACGGAACATTACCGTGAAACAGAAACAGAACATTACCGTGAAACAGAAAGAGAATATTATCATGGACCAGAAACGGAACATTACTGTGAAACCAAAACAGAACATTATTGTGGACCAGAAACGAAACATTACCGTGAAACAGAAACACAACATTATCGTGGACCAGAAACGGAACATTACCGTGAAACAGAAACAGAACATTACCGTGAAACAGAATCACAACATTATCGTGGACCAGAAACGGAACATTATCGTGAAACCGAACATTATCATGGAACAGAGACAGAACATTACTGTGGACCAGAGACCGAACGTTACCGTTAAACCGAAACAGAACATTACCGTGAAACAGAAAAAGAACATTATCGTGGACCAGAGACCGAACATTATCATGGAACAGAGACAGAACATTATCGTGGACCAGAGACGGAACATTATCGTGGACCAGAAACGGAACATTACCGTGAAACAGAAACAGAACATTACCGTGAAACAGAAACAGAATATTATCATGGACCAGAAACGGAACATTACTGTGAAACCGAAACAGAACATTATTGTGGACCAGAAACGAAACATTACCGTGAAACAGAAACACAACATTATCGTGGACCAGAAACGGAACATTACCGTGAAACAGAAACAGAACATTACCGTGAAACAGAAACACAACATTATCGTGGACCAGAAACGGAACATTACCGTGAAACAGAAACAGAACATTAGCGTGGACCAGAGACAGAACATTACCGTGAAACAGAAACACAACATTAACGTGGACCAGAAACGGAACATTACCGTGAAACAGAAACACAACATTAGCGTGGACCAGAGACAGAACATTACCATGAAACAGAAAATTATCATGGACCAAAAATGGAACATTACCGTGAAACAGAAACAGAACATTATCGTGGACCAGAGACGGAACATTACCGTGGACCAGAGACGGAACATTACCGTGAAACCGAAACAGAACATTATCGTGGACCAGAAACGGAACATTACCGTGAAACCGAAACGGAACATTATAGTGGACCAGAAACGGAACATTATCGTGAAACAGAAACACAACATTATCGTGGACCAGAAACGGAACATTACCGTGAAACAGAAACAGAACATTATCGTGGACCAGAGACGGAACATTACCGTGGACCAGAGACGGAACATTACCGTGAAACCGAAACAGAACATTATCGTGGACCAGAAACGGAACATTACCGTGAAACAGAAACACAACATTATCGTGGACCAGAAACGGAACATTACCGTGAAACAGAAACAGAACATTATCGTAGACCAGAAACGGAACATTATCGTGGACCAGAGAAAGAACATTACCGTGAAACCGAAACAGAACATTATCGTGGACCAGAAACGGAACATTACCGTGAAACCGAACATTATCGTGGACCAGACACAGAACATTACCGTGGACCAGAGACAGAAAATTACCGAGAAACCGAAACAGAACATTATCGTGGACCAGAGACGGAACATTACCGTGAAACAGAAACACAACATTATCGTGGACCAGAAACGGAACATTACCGTGAAACAGAAACAGAACATTATCGTGGACCAGAAACGGAACATTATCGTGGACCAGAGAAAGAACATTACCGTGAAACCGAAACAGAACATTATCGTGGACCAGAAACGGAACATTACCGTGAAACCGAACATTATCGTGGACCAGACACAGAACATTACCGTGGACCAGAGACAGAACATTACCGGGAAACAGAAACAGAACATTATCGTGGACCAGAAACGGAACATTACCGTGAAAAAGAAACACAAAATTATCGTGGACCAGAGACGGAACATTACCGTGAAACCGAACATTATCGTGGACCAGAGATCGAACATCACCGTGGACCAGAGACAGAACATTACCGTGGACCAGAGACAGAACATTTCCGTGGACCAGAGACAGAACATTACCGTGGACCAGAGACAGAATATTACCATGGACCAGAGACAGAACATTACCCTGAAACAGAACATTATCATGGACCAGAAACGGAACATTACCGTGAAACAGAAACACAACATTATCGTGGACCAGAGACGGAACATTATCGTGGACCAGAGACAGAACATTACCGTGAAACCTAAACAGAACATTATCGTGGACCAGAAACGGAACATTATCGTGGACCAGAAACGGAACATTACCGTGAAACAGAAACAGAACATTACCGTGAAACAGAAACAGAATATTATCATGGACCAGAAACGGAACATTACTGTGAAACCGAAACAGAACATTATTGTGGACCAGAAACGAAACATTACCGTGAAACAGAAACACAACATTATCGTGGACCAGAAACGGAACATTACCGTGAAACAGAAACAGAACATTACCGTGAAACAGAAACACAACATTATCGTGGACCAGAAACGGAACATTATCGTGAAACCGAACATTATCATGGAACAGAGACAGAACATTACTGTGGACCAGAGACCGAACGTTACCGTTAAACCGAAACAGAACATTACCGTGAAACAGAAAAAGAACATTATCGTGGACCAGAGACCGAACATTATCATGGAACAGAGACAGAACATTATCGTGGACCAGAGACGGAACATTATCGTGGACCAGAAACGGAACATTACCGTGAAACAGAAACAGAACATTACCGTGAAACAGAAACAGAATATTATCATGGACCAGAAACGGAACATTACCGTGAAACAGAAACACAACATTATCGTGGACCAGAAACGGAACATTACCGTGAAACAGAAACAGAACATTACCGTGAAACAGAAACACAACATTATCGTGGACCAGAAACGGAACATTACCGTGAAACAGAAACAGAACATTAGCGTGGACCAGAGACAGAACATTACCGTGAAACAGAACATTACCGTGAAACAGAAACACAACATTAGCGTGGACCAGAGACAGAACATTACCATGAAACAGAAAATTATCATGGACCAAAAACGGAACATTACCGTGAAACAGAAACAGAACATTATCGTGGACCAGAGACGGAACATTACCGTGGACCAGAGACGGAACATTACCGTGAAACAGAAAAAGAACATTATCGTGGACCAGAGACCGAACATTATCATGGAACAGAGACAGAACATTATCGTGGACCAGAGACGGAACATTATCGTGGACCAGAAACGGAACATTACCGTGGACCAGAGACAGAACATTACCGTGAAACCCGAAACAGAACATTATCGTGGACCAGAAACGGAACATTATCGTGAAACCGAACATTATCGTGGAACAGAAACACAACATTATTGTGGACCAGAAACGGAACATTACCGTGAAACAGAAACACAACATTACCGTGGACCAGAGACGGAACATTACCGTGAAACAGAACATTACCGTGGACCAGAGACAGAACATTACCGTGGACCAGAGACAGAACATTACCGTGAAACCGAAACAGAACATTATCGTGGACCAGAAACGGAACATTATCGTGAAACCGAACATTATCATGGAACAGAGACAGAATATTACTGTGGACCAGAGACCGAACGTTACCGTTAAACCGAAACAGAACATTACCGTGAAACAGATAAAGAACATTATCGTGGACCAGAGACCGAACATTATCATGGAACAGAGACAGAACATTATCGTGGACCAGAGACGGAACATTATCGTGGACCAGAAACGGAACATTACCGTGAAACAGAAACAGAACATTACCGTGAAACAGAAAGAGAATATTATCATGGACCAGAAACGGAACATTACTGTGAAACCGAAACAGAACATTATTGTGGACCAGAAACGAAACATTACCGTGAAACAGAAACACAACATTATCGTGGACCAGAAACGGAACATTACCGTGAAACAGAAACAGAACATTACCGTGAAACAGAATCACAACATTATCGTGGACCAGAAACGGAACATTATCGTGAAACCGAACATTATCATGGAACAGAGACAGAACATTACTGTGGACCAGAGACCGAACGTTACCGTTAAACCGAAACAGAACATTACCGTGAAACAGAAAAAGAACATTATCGTGGACCAGAGACCGAACATTATCATGGAACAGAGACAGAACATTATCGTGGACCAGAGACGGAACATTATCGTGGACCAGAAACGGAACATTACCGTGAAACAGAAACAGAACATTACCGTGAAACAGAAAGAGAATATTATCATGGACCAGAAACGGAACATTACTGTGAAACCAAAACAGAACATTATTGTGGACCAGAAACGAAACATTACCGTGAAACAGAAACACAACATTATCGTGGACCAGAAACGGAACATTACCGTGAAACAGAAACAGAACATTACCGTGAAACAGAATCACAACATTATCGTGGACCAGAAACGGAACATTATCGTGAAACCGAACATTATCATGGAACAGAGACAGAACATTACTGTGGACCAGAGACCGAACGTTACCGTTAAACCGAAACAGAACATTACCGTGAAACAGAAAAAGAACATTATCGTGGACCAGAGACCGAACATTATCATGGAACAGAGACAGAACATTATCGTGGACCAGAGACGGAACATTATCGTGGACCAGAAACGGAACATTACCGTGAAACAGAAACAGAACATTACCGTGAAACAGAAACAGAATATTATCATGGACCAGAAACGGAACATTACTGTGAAACCGAAACAGAACATTATTGTGGACCAGAAACGAAACATTACCGTGAAACAGAAACACAACATTATCGTGGACCAGAAACGGAACATTACCGTGAAACAGAAACAGAACATTACCGTGAAACAGAAACACAACATTATCGTGGACCAGAAACGGAACATTACCGTGAAACAGAAACAGAACATTAGCGTGGACCAGAGACAGAACATTACCGTGAAACAGAAACACAACATTAACGTGGACCAGAAACGGAACATTACCGTGAAACAGAAACACAACATTAGCGTGGACCAGAGACAGAACATTACCATGAAACAGAAAATTATCATGGACCAAAAATGGAACATTACCGTGAAACAGAAACAGAACATTATCGTGGACCAGAGACGGAACATTACCGTGGACCAGAGACGGAACATTACAGTGAAACCGAAACAGAACATTATCGTGGACCAGAAACGGAACATTACCGTGAAACCGAAACGGAACATTATAGTGGACCAGAAACGGAACATTATCGTGAAACAGAAACACAACATTATCGTGGACCAGAAACGGAACATTACCGTGAAACAGAAACAGAACATTATCGTGGACCAGAGACGGAACATTACCGTGGACCAGAGACGGAACATTACCGTGAAACCGAAACAGAACATTATCGTGGACCAGAAACGGAACATTACCGTGAAACAGAAACACAACATTATCGTGGACCAGAAACGGAACATTACCGTGAAACAGAAACAGAACATTATCGTAGACCAGAAACGGAACATTATCGTGGACCAGAGAAAGAACATTACCGTGAAACCGAAACAGAACATTATCGTGGACCAGAAACGGAACATTACCGTGAAACCGAACATTATCGTGGACCAGACACAGAACATTACCGTGGACCAGAGACAGAAAATTACCGAGAAACCGAAACAGAACATTATCGTGGACCAGAAATGGAACATTACCGTGAAAAAGAAACACAAAATTATCGTGGACCAGAGACGGAACATTACCGTGAAACAGAAACACAACATCGTGGACCAGAAACGGAACATTACCGTGAAACAGAAACAGAACATTATCGTGGACCAGAAACGGAACATTATCGTGGACCAGAGAAAGAACATTACCGTGAAACCGAAACAGAACATTATCGTGGACCAGAAACGGAACATTACCGTGAAACCGAACATTATCGTGGACCAGACACAGAACATTACCGTGGACCAGAGACAGAACATTACCGGGAAACAGAAACAGAACATTATCGTGGACCAGAAACGGAACATTACGGTGAAAAAGAAACACAAAATTATCGTGGACCAGAGACGGAACATTACCGTGAAACCGAACATTATCGTGGACCAGAGATCGAACATCACCGTGGACCAGAGACAGAACATTACCGTGGACCAGAGACAGAACATTTCCGTGGACCAGAGACAGAACATTACCGTGGACCAGAGACAGAATATTACCATGGACCAGAGACAGAACATTACCCTGAAACAGAACATTATCATGGACCAGAAACGGAACATTACCGTGAAACAGAAACACAACATTATCGTGGACCAGAGACGGAACATTATCGTGGACCAGAGACAGAACATTACCGTGAAACCTAAACAGAACATTATCGTGGACCAGAAACGGAACATTATCGTGGACCAGAAACGGAACATTACCGTGAAACAGAAACAGAACATTACCGTGAAACAGAAACAGAATATTATCATGGACCAGAAACGGAACATTACTGTGAAACCGAAACAGAACATTATTGTGGACCAGAAACGAAACATTACCGTGAAACAGAAACACAACATTATCGTGGACCAGAAACGGAACATTACCGTGAAACAGAAACAGAACATTACCGTGAAACAGAAACACAACATTATCGTGGACCAGAAACGGAACATTATCGTGAAACCGAACATTATCATGGAACAGAGACAGAACATTACTGTGGACCAGAGACCGAACGTTACCGTTAAACCGAAACAGAACATTACCGTGAAACAGAAAAAGAACATTATCGTGGACCAGAGACCGAACATTATCATGGAACAGAGACAGAACATTATCGTGGACCAGAGACGGAACATTATCGTGGACCAGAAACGGAACATTACCGTGAAACAGAAACAGAACATTACCGTGAAACAGAAACAGAATATTATCATGGACCAGAAACGGAACATTACTGTGAAACCGAAACAGAACATTATTGTGGACCAGAAACGAAACATTACCGTGAAACAGAAACACAACATTATCGTGGACCAGAAACGGAACATTACCGTGAAACAGAAACAGAACATTACCGTGAAACAGAAACACAACATTATCGTGGACCAGAAACGGAACATTACCGTGAAACAGAAACAGAACATTAGCGTGGACCAGAGACAGAACATTACCGTGAAACAGAACATTACCGTGAAACAGAAACACAACATTAACGTGGACCAGAAACGGAACATTACCGTGAAACAGAAACACAACATTAGCGTGGACCAGAGACAGAACATTACCATGAAACAGAAAATTATCATGGACCAAAAACGGAACATTACCGTGAAACAGAAACAGAACATTATCGTGGACCAGAGACGGAACATTACCGTGGACCAGAGACGGAACATTACCGTGAAACCGAAACAGAACATTATCGTGGACCAGAAACGGAACATTACCGTGAAACCGAAACGGAACATTATCGTGGACCAGAAACGGAACATTATCGTGAAACAGAAACAGAACATTATCGTGGACCAGAAACGGAACATTACCGTGAAACAGAAACAGAACATTATCGTGGACCAGAGACGGAACATTACCGTGGACCAGAGACGGAACATTACCGTGAAACCGAAACAGAACATTATCGTGGACCAGAAACGGAACATTACCGTGAAACCGAAATAGAACATTATCGTGGACCAGAAACGGAACATTACCGTGAAACAGAAACACAACATTATCGTGGACCAGAAACGGAACATTACCGTGAAACAGAGACAGAACATTACCGTGAAACCCGAAACAGAACATTATCGTGGACCAGAAACGGAACATTATCGTGAAACCGAACATTATCGTGGAACAGAAACACAACATTATTGTGGACCAGAAACGGAACATTACCGTGAAACAGAAACACAACATTACCATGGACCAGAGACGGAACATTACCGTGAAACCGAACATTACCGTGGACCAGAGACAGAACATTACCGTGGACCAGAGACAGAACATTACCGTGAAACCGAAACAGAACATTATCGTGGACCAGAGACGGAACATTATCGTGAAACCGAACATTATCGTGGAACAGAAACACAACATTATTGTGGACCAGAAACGGAACATTACCGTGAAACAGAAACACAACATTACCATGGACCAGAGATGGAACATTACCGTGAAACCGAGACAGAACATTATCGTGGACCAGAACGGGCACATTACCGTGAAACAGAAACACAACATTATTGTGGACCAGAAACAGAAAATTATCGTGGACCAGAAACGGAACATTACCGTGAAACCGAAACGGAACATTATCGTGGACCAGAAACGGAACATTATCGTGAAACCGAACATTATCGTGGAACAGAAACACAACATTATTGTGGACCAGAAACGGAACATTACCGTGAAACAGAAACACAACATTACCGTGAAACAGAAACACAACATTATCGTGGACCAGAAACGGAACATTACCGTGAAACAGAAACAGAACATTAGCGTGGACCAGAGACAGAACATTACCGTGAAACAGAAACACAACATTAACGTGGACCAGAAACGGAACATTACCGTGAAACAGAAACACAACATTAGCGTGGACCAGAGACAGAACATTACCATGAAACAGAAAATTATCATGGACCAAAAATGGAACATTACCGTGAAACAGAAACAGAACATTATCGTGGACCAGAGACGGAACATTACCGTGGACCAGAGACGGAACATTACCGTGAAACCGAAACAGAACATTATCGTGGACCAGAAACGGAACATTACCGTGAAACCGAAACGGAACATTATCGTGGACCAGAAACGGAACATTATCGTGAAACAGAAACACAACATTATCGTGGACCAGAAACGGAACATTACCGTGAAACAGAAACAGAACATTATCGTGGACCAGAGACGGAACATTACCGTGGACCAGAGACGGAACATTACCGTGAAACCGAAACAGAACATTATCGTGGACCAGAAACGGAACATTACCGTGAAACCGAAATAGAACATTATCGTGGACCAGAAACGGAACATTACCGTGAAACAGAAACACAACATTATCGTGGACCAGAAACGGAACATTACCGTGAAACAGAAACAGAACATTATCGTAGACCAGAAACGGAACATTATCGTGGACCAGAGAAAGAACATTACCGTGAAACCGAAACAGAACATTATCGTGGACCAGAAACGGAACATTACCGTGAAACCGAACATTATCGTGGACCAGACACAGAACATTACCGTGGACCAGAGACAGAAAATTACCGAGAAACCGAAACAGAACATTATCGTGGACCAGAAACGGAACATTACCGTGAAAAAGAAACACAAAATTATCGTGGACCAGAGACGGAACATTACCGTGAAACAGAAACACAACATTATCGTGGACCAGAAACGGAACATTACCGTGAAACAGAAACAGAACATTATCGTGGACCAGAAACGGAACATTATCGTGGACCAGAGAAAGAACATTACCGTGAAACCGAAACAGAACATTATCGTGGACCAGAAACGGAACATTACCGTGAAACCGAACATTATCGTGGACCAGACACGGAACATTACCGTGGACCAGAGACAGAACATTACCGGGAAACCGAAACAGAACATTATCGTGGACCAGAAACGGAACATTACCGTGAAAAAGAAACACAAAATTATCGTGGACCAGAGACGGAACATTACCGTGAAACCGAACATTACCGTGGACCAGAGACAGAACATTTCCGTGGACCAGAGACAGAACATTACCGTGGACCAGAGACAGAATATTACCATGGACCAGAGACAGAACATTACCATGAAACAGAACATTATCATGGACCAGAAACGGAACATTACCGTGAAACAGAAACACAACATTATCGTGGACCAGAGACGTAACATTATCGTGGACCAGAGACAGAAAATTACCGTGAAACCTAAACAGAACATTATCGTGGACCAGAAACGGAACATTATCGTGAAACCGAACATTATCGTGGACCAGATACGGAACATTACCGTGAAACAGAAACACAACATTACCGTGTACCAGAGACAGAACATTACCGTGAAACGGAAACAGAACATTACCGTGAAACAGAAACGGAACATTACCGTGGACCAGAGACAGAACATTACCTTGAAACTAAAACAGAACATTACCATGAAACCTAAACAGAACATTATCGTGGACCAGAAACGGAACATTATCGTGGACCAGAGACAGAACATTACCGTGAAACCCGAAACAGAACATTATCGTGGACCAGAAACGGAACATTATCGTGAAACCGAACATTATCGTGGAACAGAAACACAACATTATTGTGGACCAGAAACGGAACATTACCGTGAAACAGAAACACAACATTACCGTGGACCAGAGACGGAACATTACCGTGAAACAGAACATTACCGTGGACCAGAGACAGAACATTACCGTGGACCAGAGACAGAACATTACCGTGAAACCGAAACAGAACATTATCGTGGACCAGAGACGGAACATTATCGTGAAACCGAACATTATCGTGGAACAGAAACACAACATTATTGTGGACCAGAAACGGAACATTACCGTGAAACAGAAACACAACATTACCATGGACCAGAGACGGAACATTACCGTGAAACCGAACATTACCCTCGACCAGAGACAGAACATTACCGTGGACCAGAGACAGAACATTACCGTGAAACCGAGACAGAACATTATCGTGGACCAGAACGGGCACATTACCGTGAAACAGAAACACAACATTATTGTGGACCAGAAACAGAAAATTATCGTGGACCAGAAACGGAACATTACCGTGAAACCGAAACGGAACATTATCGTGGACCAGAAACACAACATTATCGTGGACCAGAAACGGAACATTACCGTGAAACAGAAACAGAACATTAGCGTGGACCAGAGACAGAACATTACCGTGAAACAGAACATTACCGTGAAACAGAAACACAACATTAACGTGGACCAGAAACGGAACATTACCGTGAAACAGAAACAGAACATTAGCATGGACCAGAGACAGAACATTACAGTGAAACAGAAAATTATCATGGACCAGAAACGGAACATTACCGTGAAACAGAAACAGAACATTATCGTGGACCAGAGACGGAACATTACCGTGGACCAGAGACGGAACATTACCGTGAAACCGAAACAGAACATTATCGTGGACCAGAAACGGAACATTACCGTGAAACTGAAACGGAACATTATCGTGGACCAGAAACGGAACATTATCGTGAAACAGAAACACAACATTATCGTGGACCAGAAACGGAACATTACCTTGAAACCGAACATTACCGTGGACCAGAGACAGAACATTACCATGGACCAGAGACAGAACATTACCGTGAAACAGAACATTATCATGGACCAGAAATGGAACATTACCGTGAAACCGAAACAGAACATTATCGTGGACCAGAAACGGAACATTATCGTGAAACCGAACATTATCATGGAACAGAGACAGAATATTACTGTGGACCAGAGACCGAACGTTACCGTTAAACCGAAACAGAACATTACCGTGAAACAGATAAAGAACATTATCGTGGACCAGAGACCGAACATTATCATGGAACAGAGACAGAACATTATCGTGGACCAGAGACGGAACATTATCGTGGACCAGAAACGGAACATTACCGTGAAACAGAAACAGAACATTACCGTGAAACAGAAAGAGAATATTATCATGGACCAGAAACGGAACATTACTGTGAAACCGAAACAGAACATTATTGTGGACCAGAAACGAAACATTACCGTGAAACAGAAACACAACATTATCGTGGACCAGAAACGGAACATTACCGTGAAACAGAAACAGAACATTACCGTGAAACAGAAACAGAATATTATCATGGACCAGAAACGGAACATTACTGTGAAACCGAAACAGAACATTATTGTGGACCAGAAACGAAACATTACCGTGAAACAGAAACACAACATTATCGTGGACCAGAAACGGAACATTACCGTGAAACAGAAACAGAACATTACCGTGAAACAGAAACACAACATTATCGTGGACCAGAAACGGAACATTACCGTGAAACAGAAACAGAACATTAGCGTGGACCAGAGACAGAACATTACCGTGAAACAGAACATTACCGTGAAACAGAAACACAACATTAACGTGGACCAGAAACGGAACATTACCATGAAACAGAAACACAACATTAGCGTGGACCAGAGACAGAACATTACCATGAAACAGAAAATTATCATGGACCAAAAACGGAACATTACCGTGAAACAGAAACAGAACATTATCGTGGACCAGAGACGGAACATTACCGTGGACCAGAGACGGAACATTACCGTGAAACCGAAACAGAACATTATCGTGGACCAGAAACGGAACATTACCGTGAAACCGAAACGGAACATTATCGTGGACCAGAAACGGAACATTATCGTGAAACAGAAACAGAACATTATCGTGGACCAGAAACGGAACATTACCGTGAAACAGAAACAGAACATTATCGTGGACCAGAGACGGAACATTACCGTGGACCAGAGACGGAACATTACCGTGAAACCGAAACAGAACATTATCGTGGACCAGAAACGGAACATTACCGTGAAACCGAAATAGAACATTATCGTGGACCAGAAACGGAACATTACCGTGAAACAGAAACACAACATTATCGTGGACCAGAAACGGAACATTACCGTGAAACAGAGACAGAACATTACCGTGAAACCCGAAACAGAACATTATCGTGGACCAGAAACGGAACATTATCGTGAAACCGAACATTATCGTGGAACAGAAACACAACATTATTGTGGACCAGAAACGGAACATTACCGTGAAACAGAAACACAACATTACCATGGACCAGAGACGGAACATTACCGTGAAACCGAACATTACCGTGGACCAGAGACAGAACATTACCGTGGACCAGAGACAGAACATTACCGTGAAACCGAAACAGAACATTATCGTGGACCAGAGACGGAACATTATCGTGAAACCGAACATTATCGTGGAACAGAAACACAACATTATTGTGGACCAGAAACGGAACATTACCGTGAAACAGAAACACAACATTACCATGGACCAGAGATGGAACATTACCGTGAAACCGAGACAGAACATTATCGTGGACCAGAACGGGCACATTACCGTGAAACAGAAACACAACATTATTGTGGACCAGAAACAGAAAATTATCGTGGACCAGAAACGGAACATTACCGTGAAACCGAAACGGAACATTATCGTGGACCAGAAACGGAACATTATCGTGAAACCGAACATTATCGTGGAACAGAAACACAACATTATTGTGGACCAGAAACGGAACATTACCGTGAAACAGAAACACAACATTACCGTGAAACAGAAACACAACATTATCGTGGACCAGAAACGGAACATTACCGTGAAACAGAAACAGAACATTAGCGTGGACCAGAGACAGAACATTACCGTGAAACAGAAACACAACATTAACGTGGACCAGAAACGGAACATTACCGTGAAACAGAAACACAACATTAGCGTGGACCAGAGACAGAACATTACCATGAAACAGAAAATTATCATGGACCAAAAATGGAACATTACCGTGAAACAGAAACAGAACATTATCGTGGACCAGAGACGGAACATTACCGTGGACCAGAGACGGAACATTACCGTGAAACCGAAACAGAACATTATCGTGGACCAGAAACGGAACATTACCGTGAAACCGAAACGGAACATTATCGTGGACCAGAAACGGAACATTATCGTGAAACAGAAACACAACATTATCGTGGACCAGAAACGGAACATTACCGTGAAACAGAAACAGAACATTATCGTGGACCAGAGACGGAACATTACCGTGGACCAGAGACGGAACATTACCGTGAAACCGAAACAGAACATTATCGTCGACCAGAAACGGAACATTACCGTGAAACCGAAATAGAACATTATCGTGGACCAGAAACGGAACATTACCGTGAAACAGAAACACAACATTATCGTGGACCAGAAACGGAACATTACCGTGAAACAGAAACAGAACATTATCGTAGACCAGAAACGGAACATTATCGTGGACCAGAGAAAGAACATTACCGTGAAACCGAAACAGAACATTATCGTGGACCAGAAACGGAACATTACCGTGAAACCGAACATTATCGTGGACCAGACACAGAACATTACCGTGGACCAGAGACAGAAAATTACCGAGAAACCGAAACAGAACATTATCGTGGACCAGAAACGGAACATTACCGTGAAAAAGAAACACAAAATTATCGTGGACCAGAGACGGAACATTACCGTGAAACAGAAACACAACATTATCGTGGACCAGAAACGGAACATTACCGTGAAACAGAAACAGAACATTATCGTGGACCAGAAACGGAACATTATCGTGGACCAGAGAAAGAACATTACCGTGAAACCGAAACAGAACATTATCGTGGACCAGAAACGGAACATTACCGTGAAACCGAACATTATCGTGGACCAGACACGGAACATTACCGTGGACCAGAGACAGAACATTACCGGGAAACCGAAACAGAACATTATCGTGGACCAGAAACGGAACATTACCGTGAAAAAGAAACACAAAATTATCGTGGACCAGAGACGGAACATTACCGTGAAACCGAACATTACCGTGGACCAGAGACAGAACATTTCCGTGGACCAGAGACAGAACATTACCGTGGACCAGAGACAGAATATTACCATGGACCAGAGACAGAACATTACCATGAAACAGAACATTATCATGGACCAGAAACGGAACATTACCGTGAAACAGAAACACAACATTATCGTGGACCAGAGACGTAACATTATCGTGGACCAGAGACAGAAAATTACCGTGAAACCTAAACAGAACATTATCGTGGACCAGAAACGGAACATTATCGTGAAACCGAACATTATCGTGGACCAGATACGGAACATTACCGTGAAACAGAAACACAACATTACCGTGTACCAGAGACAGAACATTACCGTGAAACAGAAACAGAACATTACCGTGAAACAGAAACGGAACATTACCGTGGACCAGAGACAGAACATTACCTTGAAACTAAAACAGAACATTACCGTGAAACCTAAACAGAACATTATCGTGGACCAGAAACGGAACATTATCGTGGACCAGAGACAGAACATTACCGTGAAACCCGAAACAGAACATTATCGTGGACCAGAAACGGAACATTATCGTGAAACCGAACATTATCGTGGAACAGAAACACAACATTATTGTGGACCAGAAACGGAACATTACCGTGAAACAGAAACACAACATTACCGTGGACCAGAGACGGAACATTACCGTGAAACAGAACATTACCGTGGACCAGAGACAGAACATTACCGTGGACCAGAGACAGAACATTACCGTGAAACCGAAACAGAACATTATCGTGGACCAGAGACGGAACATTATCGTGAAACCGAACATTATCGTGGAACAGAAACACAACATTATTGTGGACCAGAAACGGAACATTACCGTGAAACAGAAACACAACATTACCATGGACCAGAGACGGAACATTACCGTGAAACCGAACATTACCCTCGACCAGAGACAGAACATTACCGTGGACCAGAGACAGAACATTACCGTGAAACCGAGACAGAACATTATCGTGGACCAGAACGGGCACATTACCGTGAAACAGAAACACAACATTATTGTGGACCAGAAACAGAAAATTATCGTGGACCAGAAACGGAACATTACCGTGAAACCGAAACGGAACATTATCGTGGACCAGAAACACAACATTATCGTGGACCAGAAACGGAACATTACCGTGAAACAGAAACAGAACATTAGCGTGGACCAGAGACAGAACATTACCGTGAAACAGAACATTACCGTGAAACAGAAACACAACATTAACGTGGACCAGAAACGGAACATTACCGTGAAACAGAAACAGAACATTAGCATGGACCAGAGACAGAACATTACAGTGAAACAGAAAATTATCATGGACCAGAAACGGAACATTACCGTGAAACAGAAACAGAACATTATCGTGGACCAGAGACGGAACATTACCGTGGACCAGAGACGGAACATTACCGTGAAACCGAAACAGAACATTATCGTGGACCAGAAACGGAACATTACCGTGAAACTGAAACGGAACATTATCGTGGACCAGAAACGGAACATTATCGTGAAACAGAAACACAACATTATCGTGGACCAGAAACGGAACATTACCTTGAAACCGAACATTACCGTGGACCAGAGACAGAACATTACCATGGACCAGAGACAGAACATTACCGTGAAACAGAACATTATCATGGACCAGAAATGGAACATTACCGTGAAACCGAAACAGAACATTATCGTGGACCAGAAACGGAACATTATCGTGAAACCGAACATTATCATGGAACAGAGACAGAATATTACTGTGGACCAGAGACCGAACGTTACCGTTAAACCGAAACAGAACATTACCGTGAAACAGATAAAGAACATTATCGTGGACCAGAGACCGAACATTATCATGGAACAGAGACAGAACATTATCGTGGACCAGAGACGGAACATTATCGTGGACCAGAAACGGAACATTACCGTGAAACAGAAACAGAACATTACCGTGAAACAGAAAGAGAATATTATCATGGACCAGAAACGGAACATTACTGTGAAACCGAAACAGAACATTATTGTGGACCAGAAACGAAACATTACCGTGAAACAGAAACACAACATTATCGTGGACCAGAAACGGAACATTACCGTGAAACAGAAACAGAACATTACCGTGAAACAGAATCACAACATTATCGTGGACCAGAAACGGAACATTATCGTGAAACCGAACATTATCATGGAACAGAGACAGAACATTACTGTGGACCAGAGACCGAACGTTACCGTTAAACCGAAACAGAACATTACCGTGAAACAGAAAAAGAACATTATCGTGGACCAGAGACCGAACATTATCATGGAACAGAGACAGAACATTATCGTGGACCAGAGACGGAACATTATCGTGGACCAGAAACGGAACATTACCGTGAAACAGAAACAGAACATTACCGTGAAACAGAAACAGAATATTATCATGGACCAGAAACGGAACATTACTGTGAAACCGAAACAGAACATTATTGTGGACCAGAAACGAAACATTACCGTGAAACAGAAACACAACATTATCGTGGACCAGAAACGGAACATTACCGTGAAACAGAAACAGAACATTACCGTGAAACAGAAACACAACATTATCGTGGACCAGAAACGGAACATTACCGTGAAACAGAAAAAGAACATTAGCGTGGACCAGAGACAGAACATTACCGTGAAACAGAAACACAACATTAACGTGGACCAGAAACGGAACATTACCGTGAAACAAAAACACAACATTAGCGTGGACCAGAGACAGAACATTACCATGAAACAGAAAATTATCATGGACCAAAAATGGAACATTACCGTGAAACAGAAACAGAACATTATCGTGGACCAGAGACGGAACATTACCGTGGACCAGAGACGGAACATTACCGTGAAACCGAAACAGAACATTATCGTGGACCAGAAACGGAACATTACCGTGAAACCGAAACGGAACATTATCGTGGACCAGAAACGGAACATTACCGTGAAACCGAAACAGAACATTATCGTGGACCAGAAACGGAACATTACCGTGAAACAGAAACACAACATTATCGTGGACCAGAAACGGAACATTACCGTGAAACAGAAACAGAACATTATCGTAGACCAGAAACGGAACATTATCGTGGACCAGAGAAAGAACATTACCGTGAAACCGAAACAGAACATTATCGTGGACCAGAAACGGAACATTACCGTGAAACCGAACATTATCGTGGACCAGACACAGAACATTACCGTGGACCAGAGACAGAAAATTACCGAGAAACCGAAACAGAACATTATCGTGGACCAGAAATGGAACATTACCGTGAAAAAGAAACACAAAATTATCGTGGACCAGAGACGGAACATTACCGTGAAACAGAAACACAACATTATCGTGGACCAGAAACGGAACATTACCGTGAAACAGAAACAGAACATTATCGTGGACCAGAAACGGAACATTATCGTGGACCAGAGAAAGAACATTACCGTGAAACCGAAACAGAACATTATCGTGGACCAGAAACGGAACATTACCGTGAAACCGAACATTATCGTGGACCAGACACAGAACATTACCGTGGACCAGAGACAGAACATTACCGGGAAACAGAAACAGAACATTATCGTGGACCAGAAACGGAACATTATCATGGACCAGAGACAGAACATTACCGTGAAACCGAAACAGAACATTATCGTGGACCAGAAACGGAACATTACCGTGAAACCGAACATTATCGTGGACCAGACACGGAACATTACCGTGGACCAGAGACAGAACATTACCGGGAAACCGAAACAGAACATTATCGTGGACCAGAAACGGAACATTACCGTGAAAAAGAAACACAAAATTATCGTGGACCAGAGACGGAACATTACCGTGAAACCGAACATTATCGTGGACCAGAGATCGAACATCACCGTGGACCAGAGACAGAACATTACCGTGGACCAGAGACAGAACATTTCCGTGGACCAGAGACAGAACATTACCGTGGACCAGAGACAGAATATTACCATGGACCAGAGACAGAACATTACCATGAAACAGAACATTATCATGGACCAGAAACGGAACATTACCGTGAAACAGAAACACAACATTATCGTGGACCAGAGACGTAACATTATCGTGGACCAGAGACAGAAAATTACCGTGAAACCTAAACAGAACATTATCGTGGACCAGAAACGGAACATTATCGTGAAACCGAACATTATCGTGGACCAGATACGGAACATTACCGTGAAACAGAAACACAACATTACCGTGTACCAGAGACAGAACATTACCGTGAAACGGAAACAGAACATTACCGTGAAACAGAAACGGAACATTACCGTGGACCAGAGACAGAACATTACCTTGAAACTAAAACAGAACATTACCGTGAAACCTAAACAGAACATTATCGTGGACCAGAAACGGAACATTATCGTGGACCAGAGACAGAACATTACCGTGAAACCCGAAACAGAACATTATCGTGGACCAGAAACGGAACATTATCGTGAAACCGAACATTATCGTGGAACAGAAACACAACATTATTGTGGACCAGAAACGGAACATTACCGTGAAACAGAAACACAACATTACCGTGGACCAGAGACGGAACATTACCGTGAAACAAAACATTACCGTGGACCAGAGACAGAACATTACCGTGGACCAGAGACAGAACATTACCGTGAAACCGAAACAGAACATTATCGTGGACCAGAGACGGAACATTATCGTGAAACCGAACATTATCGTGGAACAGAAACACAACATTATTGTGGACCAGAAACGGAACATTACCGTGAAACAGAAACACAACATTACCATGGACCAGAGACGGAACATTACCGTGAAACCGAACATTACCCTCGACCAGAGACAGAACATTACCGTGGACCAGAGACAGAACATTACCGTGAAACCGAGACAGAACATTATCGTGGACCAGAACGGGCACATTACCGTGAAACAGAAACACAACATTATTGTGGACCAGAAACAGAAAATTATCGTGGACCAGAAACGGAACATTACCGTGAAACCGAAACGGAACATTATCGTGGACCAGAAACACAACATTATCGTGGACCAGAAACGGAACATTACCGTGAAACAGAAACAGAACATTAGCGTGGACCAGAGACAGAACATTACCGTGAAACAGAACATTACCGTGAAACAGAAACACAACATTAACGTGGACCAGAAACGGAACATTACCGTGAAACAGAAACAGAACATTAGCATGGACCAGAGACAGAACATTACAGTGAAACAGAAAATTATCATGGACCAGAAACGGAACATTACCGTGAAACAGAAACAGAACATTATCGTGGACCAGAGACGGAACATTACCGTGGACCAGAGACGGAACATTACCGTGAAACCGAAACAGAACATTATCGTGGACCAGAAACGGAACATTACCGTGAAACTGAAACGGAACATTATCGTGGACCAGAAACGGAACATTATCGTGAAACAGAAACACAACATTATCGTGGACCAGAAACGGAACATTACCTTGAAACCGAACATTACCGTGGACCAGAGACAGAACATTACCATGGACCAGAGACAGAACATTACCGTGAAACAGAACATTATCATGGACCAGAAATGGAACATTACCGTGAAACCGAAACAGAACATTATCGTGGACCAGAAACGGAACATTATCGTGAAACCGAACATTATCATGGAACAGAGACAGAATATTACTGTGGACCAGAGACCGAACGTTACCGTTAAACCGAAACAGAACATTACCGTGAAACAGATAAAGAACATTATCGTGGACCAGAGACCGAACATTATCATGGAACAGAGACAGAACATTATCGTGGACCAGAGACGGAACATTATCGTGGACCAGAAACGGAACATTACCGTGAAACAGAAACAGAACATTACCGTGAAACAGAAAGAGAATATTATCATGGACCAGAAACGGAACATTACTGTGAAACCGAAACAGAACATTATTGTGGACCAGAAACGAAACATTACCGTGAAACAGAAACACAACATTATCGTGGACCAGAAACGGAACATTACCGTGAAACAGAAACAGAACATTACCGTGAAACAGAATCACAACATTATCGTGGACCAGAAACGGAACATTATCGTGAAACCGAACATTATCATGGAACAGAGACAGAACATTACTGTGGACCAGAGACCGAACGTTACCGTTAAACCGAAACAGAACATTACCGTGAAACAGAAAAAGAACATTATCGTGGACCAGAGACCGAACATTATCATGGAACAGAGACAGAACATTATCGTGGACCAGAGACGGAACATTATCGTGGACCAGAAACGGAACATTACCGTGAAACAGAAACAGAACATTACCGTGAAACAGAAACAGAATATTATCATGGACCAGAAACGGAACATTACTGTGAAACCGAAACAGAACATTATTGTGGACCAGAAACGAAACATTACCGTGAAACAGAAACACAACATTATCGTGGACCAGAAACGGAACATTACCGTGAAACAGAAACAGAACTTTACCGTGAAACAGAAACACAACATTATCGTGGACCAGAAACGGAACATTACCGTGAAACAGAAACAGAACATTAGCGTGGACCAGAGACAGAACATTACCGTGAAACAGAAACACAACATTAACGTGGACCAGAAACGGAACATTACCGTGAAACAGAAACACAACATTAGCGTGGACCAGAGACAGAACATTACCATGAAACAGAAAATTATCATGGACCAAAAATGGAACATTACCGTGAAACAGAAACAGAACATTATCGTGGACCAGAGACGGAACATTACCGTGGACCAGAGACGGAACATTACCGTGAAACCGAAACAGAACATTATCGTGGACCAGAAACGGAACATTACCGTGAAACCGAAACGGAACATTATCGTGGACCAGAAACGGAACATTACCGTGAAACCGAAACAGAACATTATCGTGGACCAGAAACGGAACATTACCGTGAAACAGAAACACAACATTATCGTGGACCAGAAACGGAACATTACCGTGAAACAGAAACAGAACATTATCGTAGACCAGAAACGGAACATTATCGTGGACCAGAGAAAGAACATTACCGTGAAACCGAAACAGAACATTATCGTGGACCAGAAACGGAACATTACCGTGAAACCGAACATTATCGTGGACCAGACACAGAACATTACCGTGGACCAGAGACAGAAAATTACCGAGAAACCGAAACAGAACATTATCGTGGACCAGAAATGGAACATTACCGTGAAAAAGAAACACAAAATTATCGTGGACCAGAGACGGAACATTACCGTGAAACAGAAACACAACATTATCGTGGACCAGAAACGGAACATTACCGTGAAACAGAAACAGAACATTATCGTGGACCAGAAACGGAACATTATCGTGGACCAGAGAAAGAACATTACCGTGAAACCGAAACAGAACATTATCGTGGACCAGAAACGGAACATTACCGTGAAACCGAACATTATCGTGGACCAGACACAGAACATTACCGTGGACCAGAGACAGAACATTACCGGGAAACAGAAACAGAACATTATCGTGGACCAGAAACGGAACATTACCGTGAAAAAGAAACACAAAATTATCGTGGACCAGAGACGGAACATTACCGTGAAACCGAACATTATCGTGGACCAGAGATCGAACATCACCGTGGACCAGAGACAGAACATTACCGTGGACCAGAGACAGAACATTTCCGTGGACCAGAGACAGAACATTACCGTGGACCAGAGACAGAATATTACCATGGACCAGAGACAGAACATTACCCTGAAACAGAACATTATCATGGACCAGAAACGGAACATTACCGTGAAACAGAAACACAACATTATCATGGACCAGAGACGGAACATTATCGTGGACCAGAGACAGAACATTACCGTGAAACCTAAACAGAACATTATCGTGGACCAGAAACGGAACATTATCGTGGACCAGAAACGGAACATTACCGTGAAACAGAAACAGAACATTACCGTGAAACAGAAACAGAATATTATCATGGACCAGAAACGGAACATTACTGTGAAACCGAAACAGAACATTATTGTGGACCAGAAACGAAACATTACCGTGAAACAGAAACACAACATTATCGTGGACCAGAAACGGAACATTACCGTGAAACAGAAACAGAACATTACCGTGAAACAGAAACACAACATTATCGTGGACCAGAAACGGAACATTATCGTGAAACCGAACATTATCATGGAACAGAGACAGAACATTACTGTGGACCAGAGACCGAACGTTACCGTTAAACCGAAACAGAACATTACCGTGAAACAGAAAAAGAACATTATCGTGGACCAGAGACCGAACATTATCATGGAACAGAGACAGAACATTATCGTGGACCAGAGACGGAACATTATCGTGGACCAGAAACGGAACATTACCGTGAAACAGAAACAGAACATTACCGTGAAACAGAAACAGAATATTATCATGGACCAGAAACGGAACATTACTGTGAAACCGAAACAGAACATTATTGTGGACCAGAAACGAAACATTACCGTGAAACAGAAACACAACATTATCGTGGACCAGAAACGGAACATTACCGTGAAACAGAAACAGAACATTACCGTGAAACAGAAACACAACATTATCGTGGACCAGAAACGGAACATTACCGTGAAACAGAAACAGAACATTAGCGTGGACCAGAGACAGAACATTACCGTGAAACAGAACATTACCGTGAAACAGAAACACAACATTAACGTGGACCAGAAACGGAACATTACCGTGAAACAGAAACACAACATTAGCGTGGACCAGAGACAGAACATTACCATGAAACAGAAAATTATCATGGACCAAAAACTGAACATTACCGTGAAACAGAAACAGAACATTATCGTGGACCAGAGACGGAACATTACCGTGGACCAGAGACGGAACATTACCGTGAAACCGAAACAGAACATTATCGTGGACCAGAAACGGAACATTACCGTGAAACCGAAACGGAACATTATCGTGGACCAGAAACGGAACATTATCGTGAAACAGAAACACAACATTATCGTGGACCAGAAACGGAACATTACCGTGAAACAGAAACAGAACATTATCGTGGACCAGAGACGGAACATTACCGTGGACCAGAGACGGAACATTACCGTGAAACCGAAACAGAACATTATCGTGGACCAGAAACGGAACATTACCGTGAAACCGAAATAGAACATTATCGTGGACCAGAAACGGAACATTACCGTGAAACAGAAACACAACATTATCGTGGACCAGAAACAGAACATTACCGTGAAACAGAGACAGAACATTACCGTGAAACCCGAAACAGAACATTATCGTGGACCAGAAACGGAACATTATCGTGAAACCGAACATTATCGTGGAACAGAAACACAACATTATTGTGGACCAGAAACGGAACATTACCGTGAAACAGAAACACAACATTACCATGGACCAGAGACGGAACATTACCGTGAAACCGAACATTACCGTGGACCAGAGACAGAACATTACCGTGGACCAGAGACAGAACATTACCGTGAAACCGAAACAGAACATTATCGTGGACCAGAGACGGAACATTATCGTGAAACCGAACATTATCGTGGAACAGAAACACAACATTATTGTGGACCAGAAACGGAACATTACCGTGAAACAGAAACACAACATTACCATGGACCAGAGACGGAACATTACCGTGAAACCGAACATTACCCTCGACCAGAGACAGAACATTACCGTGGACCAGAGACAGAACATTACCGTGAAACCGAGACAGAACATTATCGTGGACCAGAACGGGCACATTACCGTGAAACAGAAACACAACATTATTGTGGACCAGAAACAGAAAATTATCGTGGACCAGAAACGGAACATTACCGTGAAACCGAAACGGAACATTATCGTGGACCAGAAACGGAACATTATCGTGAAACCGAACATTATCGTGGAACAGAAACACAACATTATTGTGGACCAGAAACGGAACATTACCGTGAAACAGAAACACAACATTACCGTGAAACAGAAACACAACATTATCGTGGACCAGAAACGGAACATTACCGTGAAACAGAAACAGAACATTAGCGTGGACCAGAGACAGAACATTACCGTGAAACAGAAACACAACATTAACGTGGACCAGAAACGGAACATTACCGTGAAACAGAAACACAACATTAGCGTGGACCAGAGACAGAACATTACCATGAAACAGAAAATTATCATGGACCAAAAATGGAACATTACCGTGAAACAGAAACAGAACATTATCGTGGACCAGAGACGGAACATTACCGTGGACCAGAGACGGAACATTACCGTGAAACCGAAACAGAACATTATCGTGGACCAGAAACGGAACATTACCGTGAAACCGAAACGGAACATTATCGTGGACCAGAAACGGAACATTATCGTGAAACAGAAACACAACATTATCGTGGACCAGAAACGGAACATTACCGTGAAACAGAAACAGAACATTATCGTGGACCAGAGACGGAACATTACCGTGGACCAGAGACGGAACATTACCGTGAAACCGAAACAGAACATTATCGTGGACCAGAAACGGAACATTACCGTGAAACCGAAATAGAACATTATCGTGGACCAGAAACGGAACATTACCGTGAAACAGAAACACAACATTATCGTGGACCAGAAACGGAACATTACCGTGAAACAGAAACAGAACATTATCGTAGACCAGAAACGGAACATTATCGTGGACCAGAGAAAGAACATTACCGTGAAACCGAAACAGAACATTATCGTGGACCAGAAACGGAACATTACCGTGAAACCGAACATTATCGTGGACCAGACACAGAACATTACCGTGGACCAGAGACAGAAAATTACCGAGAAACCGAAACAGAACATTATCGTGGACCAGAAACGGAACATTACCGTGAAAAAGAAACACAAAATTATCGTGGACCAGAGACGGAACATTACCGTGAAACAGAAACACAACATTATCGTGGACCAGAAACGGAACATTACCGTGAAACAGAAACAGAACATTATCGTGGACCAGAAACGGAACATTATCGTGGACCAGAGAAAGAACATTACCGTGAAACCGAAACAGAACATTATCGTGGACCAGAAACGGAACATTACCGTGAAACCGAACATTATCGTGGACCAGACACAGAACATTACCGTGGACCAGAGACAGAACATTACCGGGAAACCGAAACAGAACATTATCGTGGACCAGAAACGGAACAATACCGTGAAAAAGAAACACAAAATTATCGTGGACCAGAGACGGAACATTACCGTGAAACCGAACATTATCGTGGACCAGAGATCGAACATCACCGTGGACCAGAGACAGAACATTACCGTGGACCAGAGACAGAACATTTCCGTGGACCAGAGACAGAACATTACCGTGGACCAGAGACAGAATATTACCATGGACCAGAGACAGAACATTACCATGAAACAGAACATTATCATGGACCAGAAACGGAACATTACCGTGAAACAGAAACACAACATTATCGTGGACCAGAGACGGAACATTATCGTGGACCAGAGACGGAACATTACTGTGAAACCGAAACAGAACATTATTGTGGACCAGAAACGAAACATTACCGTGAAACAGAAACACAACATTATCGTGGACCAGAAACGGAACATTACCGTGAAACAGAAACAGAACATTACCGTGAAACAGAAACACAACATTATCGTGGACCAGAAACGGAACATTATCGTGAAACCGAACATTATCATGGAACAGAGACAGAACATTACTGTGGACCAGAGACCGAACGTTACCGTTAAACCGAAACAGAACATTACCGTGAAACAGAAAAAGAACATTATCGTGGACCAGAGACCGAACATTATCATGGAACAGAGACAGAACATTATCGTGGACCAGAGACGGAACATTATCGTGGACCAGAAACGGAACATTACCGTGAAACAGAAACAGAACATTACCGTGAAACAGAAACAGAATATTATCATGGACCAGAAACGGAACATTACTGTGAAACCGAAACAGAACATTATTGTGGACCAGAAACGAAACATTACCGTGAAACAGAAACACAACATTATCGTGGACCAGAAACGGAACATTACCGTGAAACAGAAACAGAACATTACCGTGAAACAGAAACACAACATTATCGTGGACCAGAAACGGAACATTACCGTGAAACAGAA
The DNA here is from genome assembly GCF_036924035.1 of Leuresthes tenuis. Lineage (NCBI taxonomy): Eukaryota > Metazoa > Chordata > Actinopteri > Atheriniformes > Atherinopsidae > Leuresthes > Leuresthes tenuis. The sequence continues at coordinate 921,162 of NW_027325384.1, forward strand.
ACAGAACATTAGCGTGGACCAGAGACAGAACATTACCGTGAAACAGAACATTACCGTGAAACAGAAACACAACATTAACGTGGACCAGAAACGGAACATTACCGTGAAACAGAAACACAACATTAGCGTGGACCAGAGACAGAACATTACCATGAAACAGAAAATTATCATGGACCAAAAACTGAACATTACCGTGAAACAGAAACAGAACATTATCGTGGACCAGACACGGAACATTACCGTGGACCAGAGACGGAACATTACCGTGAAACCGAAACAGAACATTATCGTGGACCAGAAACGGAACATTACCGTGAAACCGAAACGGAACATTATCGTGGACCAGAAACGGAACATTATCGTGAAACAGAAACACAACATTATCGTGGACCAGAAACGGAACATTACCGTGAAACAGAAACAGAACATTATCGTGGACCAGAGACGGAACATTACCGTGGACCAGAGACGGAACATTACCGTGAAACCGAAACAGAACATTATCATGGACCAGAAACGGAACATTACCGTGAAACCGAAATAGAACATTATCGTGGACCAGAAACGGAACATTACCGTGAAACCGAAACACAACATTATCGTGGACCAGAAACAGAACATTACCGTGAAACAGAGACAGAACATTACCGTGAAACCGAAACAGAACATTATCGTGGACCAGAAACGGAACATTACCGTGAAACAGAAACACAACATTATCGTGGACCAGAAACGGAACATTACCGTGAAACAGAAACAGAACATTATCGTAGACCAGAAACGGAACATTATCGTGGACCAGAGAAAGAACATTACCGTGAAACCGAAACAGAACATTATCGTGGACCAGAAACGGAACATTACCGTGAAACCGAACATTATCGTGGACCAGACACAGAACATTACCGTGGACCAGAGACAGAAAATTACCGAGAAACCGAAACAGAACATTATCGTGGACCAGAAATGGAACATTACCGTGAAAAAGAAACACAAAATTATCGTGGACCAGAGACGGAACATTACCGTGAAACAGAAACACAACATTATCGTGGACCAGAAACGGAACATTACCGTGAAACAGAAACAGAACATTATCGTGGACCAGAAACGGAACATTATCGTGGACCAGAGAAAGAACATTACCGTGAAACCGAAACAGAACATTATCGTGGACCAGAAACGGAACATTACCGTGAAACCGAACATTATCGTGGACCAGACACAGAACATTACCGTGGACCAGAGACAGAACATTACCGGGAAACAGAAACAGAACATTATCGTGGACCAGAAACGGAACATTACCGTGAAAAAGAAACACAAAATTATCGTGGACCAGAGACGGAACATTACCGTGAAACCGAACATTATCGTGGACCAGAGATCGAACATCACCGTGGACCAGAGACAGAACATTACCGTGGACCAGAGACAGAACATTTCCGTGGACCAGAGACAGAACATTACCGTGGACCAGAGACAGAATATTACCATGGACCAGAGACAGAACATTACCCTGAAACAGAACATTATCATGGACCAGAAACGGAACATTACCGTGAAACAGAAACACAACATTATCATGGACCAGAGACGGAACATTATCGTGGACCAGAGACAGAACATTACCGTGAAACCTAAACAGAACATTATCGTGGACCAGAAACGGAACATTATCGTGGACCAGAAACGGAACATTACCGTGAAACAGAAACAGAACATTACCGTGAAACAGAAACAGAATATTATCATGGACCAGAAACGGAACATTACTGTGAAACCGAAACAGAACATTATTGTGGACCAGAAACGAAACATTACCGTGAAACAGAAACACAACATTATCGTGGACCAGAAACGGAACATTACCGTGAAACAGAAACAGAACATTACCGTGAAACAGAAACACAACATTATCGTGGACCAGAAACGGAACATTATCGTGAAACCGAACATTATCATGGAACAGAGACAGAACATTACTGTGGACCAGAGACCGAACGTTACCGTTAAACCGAAACAGAACATTACCGTGAAACAGAAAAAGAACATTATCGTGGACCAGAGACCGAACATTATCATGGAACAGAGACAGAACATTATCGTGGACCAGAGACGGAACATTATCGTGGACCAGAAACGGAACATTACCGTGAAACAGAAACAGAACATTACCGTGAAACAGAAACAGAATATTATCATGGACCAGAAACGGAACATTACTGTGAAACCGAAACAGAACATTATTGTGGACCAGAAACGAAACATTACCGTGAAACAGAAACACAACATTATCGTGGACCAGAAACGGAACATTACCGTGAAACAGAAACAGAACATTACCGTGAAACAGAAACACAACATTATCGTGGACCAGAAACGGAACATTACCGTGAAACAGAAACAGAACATTAGCGTGGACCAGAGACAGAACATTACCGTGAAACAGAACATTACCGTGAAACAGAAACACAACATTAACGTGGACCAGAAACGGAACATTACCGTGAAACAGAAACACAACATTAGCGTGGACCAGAGACAGAACATTACCATGAAACAGAAAATTATCATGGACCAAAAACTGAACATTACCGTGAAACAGAAACAGAACATTATCGTGGACCAGAGACGGAACATTACCGTGGACCAGAGACGGAACATTACCGTGAAACCGAAACAGAACATTATCGTGGACCAGAAACGGAACATTACCGTGAAACCGAAACGGAACATTATCGTGGACCAGAAACGGAACATTATCGTGAAACAGAAACACAACATTATCGTGGACCAGAAACGGAACATTACCGTGAAACAGAAACAGAACATTATCGTGGACCAGAGACGGAACATTACCGTGGACCAGAGACGGAACATTACCGTGAAACCGAAACAGAACATTATCGTGGACCAGAAACGGAACATTACCGTGAAACCGAAATAGAACATTATCGTGGACCAGAAACGGAACATTACCGTGAAACAGAAACACAACATTATCGTGGACCAGAAACAGAACATTACCGTGAAACAGAGACAGAACATTACCGTGAAACCCGAAACAGAACATTATCGTGGACCAGAAACGGAACATTATCGTGAAACCGAACATTATCGTGGAACAGAAACACAACATTATTGTGGACCAGAAACGGAACATTACCGTGAAACAGAAACACAACATTACCATGGACCAGAGACGGAACATTACCGTGAAACCGAACATTACCGTGGACCAGAGACAGAACATTACCGTGGACCAGAGACAGAACATTACCGTGAAACCGAAACAGAACATTATCGTGGACCAGAGACGGAACATTATCGTGAAACCGAACATTATCGTGGAACAGAAACACAACATTATTGTGGACCAGAAACGGAACATTACCGTGAAACAGAAACACAACATTACCATGGACCAGAGACGGAACATTACCGTGAAACCGAACATTACCCTCGACCAGAGACAGAACATTACCGTGGACCAGAGACAGAACATTACCGTGAAACCGAGACAGAACATTATCGTGGACCAGAACGGGCACATTACCGTGAAACAGAAACACAACATTATTGTGGACCAGAAACAGAAAATTATCGTGGACCAGAAACGGAACATTACCGTGAAACCGAAACGGAACATTATCGTGGACCAGAAACGGAACATTATCGTGAAACCGAACATTATCGTGGAACAGAAACACAACATTATTGTGGACCAGAAACGGAACATTACCGTGAAACAGAAACACAACATTACCGTGAAACAGAAACACAACATTATCGTGGACCAGAAACGGAACATTACCGTGAAACAGAAACAGAACATTAGCGTGGACCAGAGACAGAACATTACCGTGAAACAGAAACACAACATTAACGTGGACCAGAAACGGAACATTACCGTGAAACAGAAACACAACATTAGCGTGGACCAGAGACAGAACATTACCATGAAACAGAAAATTATCATGGACCAAAAATGGAACATTACCGTGAAACAGAAACAGAACATTATCGTGGACCAGAGACGGAACATTACCGTGGACCAGAGACGGAACATTACCGTGAAACCGAAACAGAACATTATCGTGGACCAGAAACGGAACATTACCGTGAAACCGAAACGGAACATTATCGTGGACCAGAAACGGAACATTATCGTGAAACAGAAACACAACATTATCGTGGACCAGAAACGGAACATTACCGTGAAACAGAAACAGAACATTATCGTGGACCAGAGACGGAACATTACCGTGGACCAGAGACGGAACATTACCGTGAAACCGAAACAGAACATTATCGTGGACCAGAAACGGAACATTACCGTGAAACCGAAATAGAACATTATCGTGGACCAGAAACGGAACATTACCGTGAAACAGAAACACAACATTATCGTGGACCAGAAACGGAACATTACCGTGAAACAGAAACAGAACATTATCGTAGACCAGAAACGGAACATTATCGTGGACCAGAGAAAGAACATTACCGTGAAACCGAAACAGAACATTATCGTGGACCAGAAACGGAACATTACCGTGAAACCGAACATTATCGTGGACCAGACACAGAACATTACCGTGGACCAGAGACAGAAAATTACCGAGAAACCGAAACAGAACATTATCGTGGACCAGAAACGGAACATTACCGTGAAAAAGAAACACAAAATTATCGTGGACCAGAGACGGAACATTACCGTGAAACAGAAACACAACATTATCGTGGACCAGAAACGGAACATTACCGTGAAACAGAAACAGAACATTATCGTGGACCAGAAACGGAACATTATCGTGGACCAGAGAAAGAACATTACCGTGAAACCGAAACAGAACATTATCGTGGACCAGAAACGGAACATTACCGTGAAACCGAACATTATCGTGGACCAGACACAGAACATTACCGTGGACCAGAGACAGAACATTACCGGGAAACCGAAACAGAACATTATCGTGGACCAGAAACGGAACAATACCGTGAAAAAGAAACACAAAATTATCGTGGACCAGAGACGGAACATTACCGTGAAACCGAACATTATCGTGGACCAGAGATCGAACATCACCGTGGACCAGAGACAGAACATTACCGTGGACCAGAGACAGAACATTTCCGTGGACCAGAGACAGAACATTACCGTGGACCAGAGACAGAATATTACCATGGACCAGAGACAGAACATTACCATGAAACAGAACATTATCATGGACCAGAAACGGAACATTACCGTGAAACAGAAACACAACATTATCGTGGACCAGAGACGGAACATTATCGTGGACCAGAGACGGAACATTACTGTGAAACCGAAACAGAACATTATTGTGGACCAGAAACGAAACATTACCGTGAAACAGAAACACAACATTATCGTGGACCAGAAACGGAACATTACCGTGAAACAGAAACAGAACATTACCGTGAAACAGAAACACAACATTATCGTGGACCAGAAACGGAACATTATCGTGAAACCGAACATTATCATGGAACAGAGACAGAACATTACTGTGGACCAGAGACCGAACGTTACCGTTAAACCGAAACAGAACATTACCGTGAAACAGAAAAAGAACATTATCGTGGACCAGAGACCGAACATTATCATGGAACAGAGACAGAACATTATCGTGGACCAGAGACGGAACATTATCGTGGACCAGAAACGGAACATTACCGTGAAACAGAAACAGAACATTACCGTGAAACAGAAACAGAATATTATCATGGACCAGAAACGGAACATTACTGTGAAACCGAAACAGAACATTATTGTGGACCAGAAACGAAACATTACCGTGAAACAGAAACACAACATTATCGTGGACCAGAAACGGAACATTACCGTGAAACAGAAACAGAACATTACCGTGAAACAGAAACACAACATTATCGTGGACCAGAAACGGAACATTACCGTGAAACAGAAACAGAACATTAGCGTGGACCAGAGACAGAACATTACCGTGAAACAGAACATTACCGTGAAACAGAAACACAACATTAACGTGGACCAGAAACGGAACATTACCGTGAAACAGAAACACAACATTAGCGTGGACCAGAGACAGAACATTACCATGAAACAGAAAATTATCATGGACCAAAAACTGAACATTACCGTGAAACAGAAACAGAACATTATCGTGGACCAGACACGGAACATTACCGTGGACCAGAGACGGAACATTACCGTGAAACCGAAACAGAACATTATCGTGGACCAGAAACGGAACATTACCGTGAAACCGAAACGGAACATTATCGTGGACCAGAAACGGAACATTATCGTGAAACAGAAACACAACATTATCGTGGACCAGAAACGGAACATTACCGTGAAACAGAAACAGAACATTATCGTGGACCAGAGACGGAACATTACCGTGGACCAGAGACGGAACATTACCGTGAAACCGAAACAGAACATTATCGTGGACCAGAAACGGAACATTACCGTGAAACCGAAATAGAACATTATCGTGGACCAGAAACGGAACATTACCGTGAAACCGAAACACAACATTATCGTGGACCAGAAACAGAACATTACCGTGAAACAGAGACAGAACATTACCGTGAAACCCGAAACAGAACATTATCGTGGACCAGAAACGGAACATTATCGTGAAACCGAACATTATCGTGGAACAGAAACACAACATTATTGTGGACCAGAAACGGAACATTACCGTGAAACAGAAACACAACATTACCATGGACCAGAGACGGAACATTACCGTGAAACCGAACATTACCGTGGACCAGAGACAGAACATTACCGTGGACCAGAGACAGAACATTACCGTGAAACCGAAACAGAACATTATCGTGGACCAGAGACGGAACATTATCGTGAAACCGAACATTATCGTGGAACAGAAACACAACATTATTGTGGACCAGAAACGGAACATTACCGTGAAACAGAAACACAACATTACCATGGACCAGAGACGGAACATTACCGTGAAACCGAACATTACCCTCGACCAGAGACAGAACATTACCGTGGACCAGAGACAGAACATTACCGTGAAACCGAGACAGAACATTATCGTGGACCAGAACGGGCACATTACCGTGAAACAGAAACACAACATTATTGTGGACCAGAAACAGAAAATTATCGTGGACCAGAAACGGAACATTACCGTGAAACCGAAACGGAACATTATCGTGGACCAGAAACGGAACATTATCGTGAAACCGAACATTATCGTGGAACAGAAACACAACATTATTGTGGACCAGAAACGGAACATTACCGTGAAACAGAAACACAACATTACCGTGAAACAGAAACACAACATTATCGTGGACCAGAAACGGAACATTACCGTGAAACAGAAACAGAACATTAGCGTGGACCAGAGACAGAACATTACCGTGAAACAGAAACACAACATTAACGTGGACCAGAAACGGAACATTACCGTGAAACAGAAACACAACATTAGCGTGGACCAGAGACAGAACATTACCATGAAACAGAAAATTATCATGGACCAAAAATGGAACATTACCGTGAAACAGAAACAGAACATTATCGTGGACCAGAGACGGAACATTACCGTGGACCAGAGACGGAACATTACCGTGAAACCGAAACAGAACATTATCGTGGACCAGAAACGGAACATTACCGTGAAACCGAAACGGAACATTATCGTGGACCAGAAACGGAACATTATCGTGAAACAGAAACACAACATTATCGTGGACCAGAAACGGAACATTACCGTGAAACAGAAACAGAACATTATCGTGGACCAGAGACGGAACATTACCGTGGACCAGAGACGGAACATTACCGTGAAACCGAAACAGAACATTATCGTGGACCAGAAACGGAACATTACCGTGAAACCGAAATAGAACATTATCGTGGACCAGAAACGGAACATTACCGTGAAACAGAAACACAACATTATCGTGGACCAGAAACGGAACATTACCGTGAAACAGAAACAGAACATTATCGTAGACCAGAAACGGAACATTATCGTGGACCAGAGAAAGAACATTACCGTGAAACCGAAACAGAACATTATCGTGGACCAGAAACGGAACATTACCGTGAAACCGAACATTATCGTGGACCAGACACAGAACATTACCGTGGACCAGAGACAGAAAATTACCGAGAAACCGAAACAGAACATTATCGTGGACCAGAAACGGAACATTACCGTGAAAAAGAAACACAAAATTATCGTGGACCAGAGACGGAACATTACCGTGAAACAGAAACACAACATTATCGTGGACCAGAAACGGAACATTACCGTGAAACAGAAACAGAACATTATCGTGGACCAGAAACGGAACATTATCGTGGACCAGAGAAAGAACATTACCGTGAAACCGAAACAGAACATTATCGTGGACCAGAGACGGAACATTACCGTGGACCAGAGACGGAACATTACCGTGAAACCGAAACAGAACATTATCGTGGACCAGAAACGGAACAATACCGTGAAAAAGAAACACAAAATTATCGTGGACCAGAGACGGAACATTACCGTGAAACCGAACATTATCGTGGACCAGAGATCGAACATCACCGTGGACCAGAGACAGAACATTACCGTGGACCAGAGACAGAACATTTCCGTGGACCAGAGACAGAACATTACCGTGGACCAGAGACAGAATATTACCATGGACCAGAGACAGAACATTACCATGAAACAGAACATTATCATGGACCAGAAACGGAACATTACCGTGAAACAGAAACACAACATTATCGTGGACCAGAGACGGAACATTATCGTGGACCAGAGACAGAAAATTACCGTGAAACCTAAACAGAACATTATCGTGGACCAGAAACGGAACATTATCGTCAAACCGAACATTATCGTGGACCAGATACGGAACATTACCGTGAAACAGAAACACAACATTACCGTGTACCAGAGACAGAACATTACCGTGAAACGGAAACAGAACATTACCGTGAAACTAAAACAGAACATTACCGTGAAACCTAAACAGAACATTATCGTGGACCAGAAACGGAACATTATCGTGGACCAGAGACAGAACATTACCGTGAAACCCGAAACAGAACATTATCGTGGACCAGAAACGGAACATTATCGTGAAACCGAACATTATCGTGGAACAGAAACACAACATTATTGTGGACCAGAAACGGAACATTACCGTGAAACAGAAACACAACATTACCGTGGACCAGAGACGGAACATTACCGTGAAACCGAACATTACCGTGGACCAGAGACAGAACATTACCGTGGACCAGAGACAGAACATTACCTTGAAACCGAAACAGAACATTATCGTGGACCAGAGACGGAACATTATCGTGAAACCGAACATTATCGTGGAACAGAAACACAACATTATTGTGGACCAGAAACGGAACATTACCGTGAAACAGAAACACAACATTACCATGGACCAGAGACGGAACATTACCGTGAAACCGAACATTACCCTCGACCAGAGACAGAACATTACCGTGGACCAGAGACAGAACATTACCGTGAAACCGAGACAGAACATTATCGTGGACCAGAACGGGCACATTACCGTGAAACAGAAACACAACATTATTGTGGACCAGAAACAGAAAATTATCGTGGACCAGAAACGGAACATTACCGTGAAACCGAAACGGAACATTATCGTGGACCAGAAACGGAACATTATCGTGAAACAGAAACACAACATTATCGTGGACCAGAAACGGAACATTACCGTGAAACCGAAACAGAACATTATCATGGACCAGAAACGGAACATTACCGTGAAACCAAAATAGAACATTATCGTGGACCAGAAACGGAACATTACCGTGAAACAGAAACACAACATTATCGTGGACCAGAAACGGAACATTACCGTGAAACAGAAACAGAACATTACCGTGGACCAGAGACAAAACATTACCGTGAAACCAAAACAGAACATTATCGTGGACCAGAAACGGAACATTATCGTGGACCAGAGACAGAACATTATCGTGGACCAGAGACGGAACATTATCGTGGACCAGAGACGGAACATTATCGTGGACCAGAGACAGAACATTACCGTGAAACCTAAAAAGAACATTATCGTGGACCAGAGACGGAATATTATCGTGAAACCGAACATTATCGTGGACCAGAGACGGAACATTACCGTGAAACAGAAACACAACATTATCGTTGACCAGAAACGGAACATTACCGTGAAACAGAAACAGAACATTATCGTGGACCAGAGACGGAACATTACCATGGACCAGAGACAGAACATTACCTTTAAACCGAAACAGAACATTATCGTGGACCAGAAACGGAACATTACCGTGAAACAGAAACACAAAATTATCGTGGACCAGAAATGGAACATAACCGTGAAACCGAAACAGAACATTATCGTGGACCAGAGACGGAACATTACCGTGAAACCGAACATTATCGTGGACCAGAGATCGAACATTACCGTGGACCAGAGACAGAACATTACCTTGAAACCAAAACAGAACATTATCATGGACCAGAAACGGAACATTATCGTGGACCAGAGACAGAACATTACCTTGAAACCAAAAGAGAACATTATCATGGACCAGAAACGGAACATTACCGTGAAACAGAAACATAACATTATCGTGTACCAGAAACGGAACATTACTGTGAAACAGAAACACAAAATTATCTTGGACCAGAAACGGAACATTACCGTGAAACAGAAAAAGAACATTATCGTGGACCAAAGACGGAACATTATCGTGGACCAGAGACGGAAGATTACCGTGAAATCGAACATTATCGTGGACCAGAGACGGAACATTACCGTGAAACAGAAACAAAACATTACCGTGGACCAGAGACAGAACATTACCGTGAAACGGAAACAGAACATTACCGTGAAACTGAAAGAGAACATTATCGTGGACCAGAAACGGAACATTATCATGGACCAGAGACAGAACATTACCGTGAAACCGAAAAAGAACATTATCGTGTACCAGAAACGGAACATTACCGTGAAACAGAAACACAAAATTATCATGGACCAGAAACGGAACATTACCGTCAAACAGACACAGAACATTATCGTGGACCAAAGACGGAACATTATCGTGGACCAGAGACGGAACATTACCGTGAAACCGAACATTATCGTGGACCAGACACAGAACATTACCGTGGACCAGAGACAGAACATTACAGTGAAACCGAACATTATTGTGGACCAGAAATGGAACATTACCGTGAAACAGAAACAAAATATTATCGTGGACCAGAAACGGAACATTACCGTGGTACAGAAACAGAACATTATCGTGGACCAGAGACGGAACATTACCGTGAAACCGAACATTATCGTGGACCAGAGATCGAACATTACCATGGACCAGAGACACAACATTACCGTGGACCAGAGACAGAACATTACCATTGACCAGAGACAGAACATTATCATGGACCAGAAACGGAACATTACCGTGAAACAGAAACAGAACATTATCGTGGACCAGAGACGGAACATTACCAAGTACCAGAGACGGATCATTACCGTGAAACCGAAACAGAACATTATCGTGGACCAGAAACGGAACATTACCGTGAAACCGAAACGGAACATTATCGTGGACCAGAAACGGAACATTATTGTGAAATAGAAACACAACATTATCGTGGACCAGAAACGGAACATTAAAGTGAAACAAAAACAGAACATTATCGTGGACCAGAGACGGAACATTACCTTGGACCAGAGACGGAACATTACCGTGAAACCGAAACAGAACAATATCGTGGACCAGAAACGGAACATTACCGTGAAACCGAAATAGAACATTATCGTGGACCAGAAACGGAACATTACCGTGAAACAGAAACGGAACATTACCGTGAATCAGAAACAGAACATTACCGTGGACCAGAGACAGAACATTATCTTGGACCAGAGACAGAACATTACCGTGAAACCGAAACAGAACATTATCGTGGACCAGAAACGGAACATTATCGTGGACCAGAGACAGAACATTATCGTGGACCAGAGACGGAACATTATCGTGGACCAGAGACGGAACATTATCGTGGACCAGAGACAGAACATTACCGTGAAACCTAAACAGAACATTATCGTGGACCAGAGACGGAACATTATCGTGAAACCGAACATTATCGTGCACCAGAGACGGAACATTCCCATGAAACAGAAACACAACATTATCGTTGACCAGAAACGGAACATTACCGTGAAACAGAACATTATCGTGGACCAGAGACAGAACATTACCGTGAAACCGAAACAGAACATTATCGTGGACCAGAAACGGAACATTACCGTGAAACAGAAACACAAAATTATCGTGGACCAGAAATGGAACATAACCGTGAAACCGAAACAGAACATTATCGTGGACCAGAGACGGAACATTACCGTGAAACCGAACATTATCGTGGACCAGAGATCGAACATTACCGTGGACCAGAGACAGAACATTACCTTGAAACCAAAACAGAACATTATCATGGACCAGAAACGGAACATTATCGTGGACCAGAGACAGAACATTACCGTGAAACCTAAACAGAACATTATCGTGGACCAGAAACGGAACATTACCGTGAAACAGAAACATAACATTATCGTGTACCAGAAACGGAACATTACCGTGAAACAGAAACATAACATTATCGTATACCAGAAAAGGATCATTACTGTGAAACAGAAACACAAAATTATCATGGACCAGAAACGGAACATTACCGTGAAACAGAAACAGAACATTATCGTGGACCAAAGACGGAACATTATCGTGGACCAGAGACGGAACATTACCGTGAAATCGAACATTATCGTGGACCAGAGACGGAACATTACCGTGAAACAGAAACAAAACATTACCGTGGACCAGAGACAGAACATTACCGTGAAACGGAAACAGAACATTACCGTGAAACTGAAAAGAGAACATTATCGTGGACCAGAAACGGAACATTATCATGGACCAGAGACAGAACATTACCGTGAAACGGAAACAGAACATTAGCGTGGACCAGAAACGGAACATTACCGTGAAACAGAAACACAAAATTATCGTTGACCAGAAACGGAACATTACCGTCAAACAGACACAGAACATTATCGTGGACCAAAGACGGAACATTATCGTGGACCAGAGATGGAACATTACCGTGAAACCGAACATTATCGTGGACCAGACACAGAACATTACCGTGGACCAGAGACAGAACATTACCGTGAAACCGAACATTATTGTGGACCAGAAACGGAACATTACTGTGAAACAGAAACACAAAATTATCGTGGACCAGAAACGGAACATTACCGTGATACAGAAACAGAACATTATCGTGGATCAGAGACGGAACATTACCGTGAAACCGAACATTATCGTGGACCAGAGATCGAACATTACCATGGACCAGAGACACAACATTACCGTGGACCAGACACAGAACATTACTGTGGACCAGAGACAGAACATTTCCGTGGACCAGAGACAGAACATTACCGTGGACCAGAGACAGAACATTACTGTGGACCAGAGACCGAAATTTACCTTGAAACCGAACATTACCGTGGACCAGAGACAGAACATTACCATGGACCAGAGACAGAACATTACCGTGAAACAGAACATTATCATGGACCAGAAACGGAACATTACCGTGAAACAGAAACACAACATTATCGTGGACCAGAGACGGAACATTACCGTCAACCAGAGACGGAACATTACCGTGAAACCGAAACAGAACATTATCGTGGACCAGAAACGGAACATTACCGTGAAACCGAAACAGAACATTATCGTGGACCAGAGACGGAACATTACCGTGAAACCGAACATTATCGTGGACCAGAGATCGAACATTACCGTGGACCAGAGACAGAACATTACCGTGGACCAGAGACAGAACATTACTGTGGACCAGAGACCGAACTTTACCTTGAAACCGAACATTACCGTGGACCAGAGACAGAACATTACCATGGACCAGAGACAGAACATTACCGTGAAACAGAACATTATCATGGACCAGAAACGGAACATTACCGTGAAACAGAAACAGAACATTATCGTGGACCAGAAACGGAACATTACCGTGAAACCGAAACATAACATTATCGTGGACCAAAGACGGAACATTATCCTGGACCAGAGACGGAACATTACCGTGAAATCAAACATTATCGTGGACCAGACACGGAACATTACCGTGAAACAGAAACAAAACATTACCGTGGACCAGAGACAGAACATTACCGTGAAACGGAAACAGAACATTACCGTGAAACTGAAACAGAACATTATCGTGGACCAGAAACGGAACATTATCATGGACCAGAGACAGAACATTACCGTGAAACCGAAACAGAACATTATTGTGGACCAGAAACGGAACATTACCGTGAAACAGAAACACAAAATTATCGTGGACCAGAAACGGAACATTACCGTCAAACAGACACAGAACATTATCGTGGACAAAAGACGGAACATTATCGTGGACCGGAGACGGAACATTACCGTGAAACCGAACATTATCGTGGACCAGACACAGAACATTACCGTGGACCAGAGACAGAACATTACCGTGAAACCAAACATTATCGTGGACCAGAAACGGAACATTACCGTGAAACAGAAACACAAAATTATCGTGGACCAGAAACGGAACATTACCGTGATACAGAAACAGAACATTATCGTGGACCAGAGACGGAACATTACCGTGAAACCGAACATTATCGTGGACCAGAGATCGAACATTACCGTGGACCAGAGACACAACATTACCGTGGACCAGAGACAGAACATTACCGTGGACCAGAGACAGAACATTACCGTGGACCAGAGACAGAACATTACCGTGGACCAGAGACAGAACATTACCGTGGACCAGAGACAGAACATTACTGTGGACCAGAGACCGAAATTTACCTTGAAATCGAACATTACCGTGGACCAGAGACAGAACATTATCGTGGACCAGAGACAGAACATTACCGTGGACCAGAGACAGAACATTATCGTGGACCAGAGACAGAACATTACCGTGAAACCTAAACAGAACATTATCGTGGACCAGACACGGAACATTATCGTGAAACCGAACATTATCGTGGACCAGAGACGGAACATTACCGTGAAACAGAAACACAACATTATCGTGGACCAGAAACGGAACATTACGGTGAAACAGAAACAGAACATTACCGTGGACCAGAGACAGAACATTACCGTGGACCAGAGACAGAACATTACCGTGAAACCGAAACAGAATATTATCGTGGACCAGAAACGGAACATTATCATGGACCAGAGACAGAACATTATGGTGGACCAAAGACGGAATAATACCGTGAAACCGAACATTATCGTGGACCAGAGACAGAACATTACCGTGGACCAGAGACAGAACATTACCGTGAAACCGAAACAGAACATTATCGTGGACCAGAAACGGAACATTACCGTGAAACAGAAACACAAAATTATCGTGGACCAGAAACGGAACATTACCGTGATACAGAAACAGAACATTATCGTGGACCAGAGACGGAACATTACCGTGAAACCGAACATTATCGTGGACCAGAGATCGAACACTACCGTGGACCAGAGACACAACATTACCGTGGACCAGAGACAGAACATTACTGTGGACCAGAGACAAAACATTACCGTGGACCAGAGACAGAACATTACCGTGGACCAGAGACAGAACATTACCGTGGACCAGAGACAGAACATTACTGTGGACCAGAGACCGAAATTTACCTTGAAATCGAACATTACCGTGGACCAGAGACAGAACATTATCGTGGACCAGAGACAGAACATTACCGTGAAACCTTAACAGAACATTATCGTGGACCAGAAACGGAACATTATCGTGAAACCGAACATTATCGTGGACCAGAGACGGAACATTACCGTGAAACAGAAACACAACATTATCGTGGACCAGAAACGGAACATTACCGTGAAACAGAAACAGAACATTACCTTGGACCAGAGACAGAACATTACCGTGGACCAGAGACAGAACATTACCGTGAAACCGAAACAGAATATTATCGTGGACCAGAAACGGAACATTATCATGGACCAGAGACAGAACATTATCGTGGACCAAAGACGGAATATCACCGTGAAACCGAACATTATGGTGGACCAGAGACAGAACATTACCGTGAAACCGAAACAGAACATTATCGTGGACCAGAAACGGAACATTACCGTGAAACAGAAATAGAACATTATCGTGGACCAGAGACGGAACATTACCGTGAATCCGAACATTATCGTGGACCAGAGATCGAACATTACCGTGGACCAGAGACAGAACATTACCGTGGACCAGAGACAGAACATTACCGTGGACCAGAGACAGAACATTACCGTGGACCAGAGACAGAACATTACCATGGACCAGAGACAGAACATTACCGTGAAACAGAACATTATCTTGGACCAGAAACGGAATATTACCGTGAAACAGAAACACAACATTATCGTGGACCAGAGACGGAACATTACCGTGGACCAGAGACGGAACATTACCGTGAAACAGAAACACAACATTATCGTGGACCAGAAACGGAACATTACCGTGAAACAGAAACAGAACATTAGCGTGGACCAGAGACAGAACATTACCGTGAAACAGAACATTACCGTGAAACAGAAACACAACATTAACGTGGACCAGAAACGGAACATTACGGTGAAACAGAAACAGAACATTAGCATGGACCAGAGACAGAACATTACCGTGAAACAGAAAATTATCATGGACCAGAAACGGAACATTACCGTGAAACAGAAACAGAACATTATCGTGGACCAGAGACGGAACATTACCGTGGACCAGAGACGGAACATTACCGTGAAACCGAAACAGAACATTATCGTGGACCAGAAACGGAACATTACCGTGAAACTGAAACGGAACATTATCGTGGACCAGAAACGGAACATTATCGTGAAACAGAAACACAACATTATCGTGGACCAGAAACGGAACATTACCTTGAAACCGAACATTACCGTGGACCAGAGACAGAACATTACCATGGACCAGAGACAGAACATTACCGTGAAAAAGAACATTATCGTGGACCAGAAACGGAACATTATCGTGAAACCGAACATTATCATGGAACAGAGACAGAATATTACTGTGGACCAGAGACCGAACGTTACCGTTAAACCGAAACAGAACATTACCGTGAAACAGAAAAAGAACATTATCGTGGACCAGAGACCGAACATTATCATGGAACAGAGACAGAACATTATCGTGGACCAGAGACGGAACATTATCGTGGACCAGAAACGGAACATTACCGTGAAACAGAAACAGAACATTACCGTGAAACAGAAAGAGAATATTATCATGGACCAGAAACGGAACATTACTGTGAAACCGAAACAGAACATTATTGTGGACCAGAAACGAAACATTACCGTGAAACAGAAACACAACATTATCGTGGACCAGAAACGGAACATTACCGTGAAACAGAAACAGAACATTACCGTGAAACAGAATCACAACATTATCGTGGACCAGAAACGGAACATTATTGTGAAACCGAACATTATCATGGAACAGAGACAGAACATTACTGTGGACCAGAGACCGAACGTTACCGTTAAACCGAAACAGAACATTACCGTGAAACAGAAAAAGAACATTATCGTGGACCAGAGACCGAACATTATCATGGAACAGAGACAGAACATTATCGTGGACCAGAGACGGAACATTATCGTGGACCAGAAACGGAACATTACCGTGAAACAGAAACAGAACATTACCGTGAAACAGAAAAAGAATATTATCATGGACCAGAAACGGAACATTACTGTGAAACCGAAACAGAACATTATTGTGGACCAGAAACGAAACATTACCGTGAAACAGAAACACAACATTATCGTGGACCAGAAACGGAACATTACCGTGAAACAGAAACAGAACATTACCGTGAAACAGAAACACAACATTATCGTGGACCAGAAACGGAACATTACCGTGAAACAGAAACAGAACATTATCGTAGACCAGAAACGGAACATTATCGTGGACCAGAGAAAGAACATTACCGTGAAACCGAAACAGAACATTATCGTGGACCAGAAACGGAACATTACCGTGAAACCGAACATTATCGTGGACCAGACACAGAACATTACCGTGGACCAGAGACAGAAAATTACCGAGAAACCGAAACAGAACATTATCGTGGACCAGAAATGGAACATTACCGTGAAAAAGAAACACAAAATTATCGTGGACCAGAGACGGAACATTACCGTGAAACAGAAACACAAAATTATCATGGACCAGAGACAGAACATTACCGTGAAACAGAACATTATCTTGGACCAGAAACGGAATATTACCGTGAAACAGAAACACAACATTATCGTGGACCAGAGACGGAACATTACCGTGGACCAGAGACGGAACATTACCGTGAAACAGAAACACAACATTATCGTGGACCAGAAACGGAACATTACCGTGAAACAGAAACAGAACATTAGCGTGGACCAGAGACAGAACATTACCGTGAAACAGAACATTACCGTGAAACAGAAACACAACATTAACGTGGACCAGAAACGGAACATTACCGTGGACCAGAGACGGAACATTACCGTGAAACAGAAAATTATCATGGACCAGAAACGGAACATTACCGTGAAACAGAAACAGAACATTATCGTGGACCAGAGACGGAACATTACCGTGGACCAGAGACGGAACATTACCGTGAAACCGAAACAGAACATTATCGTGGACCAGAAACGGAACATTACCGTGAAACTGAAACGGAACATTATCGTGGACCAGAAACGGAACATTATCGTGAAACAGAAACACAACATTATCGTGGACCAGAAACGGAACATTACCTTGAAACCGAACATTACCGTGGACCAGAGACAGAACATTACCATGGACCAGAGACAGAACATTACCGTGAAAAAGAACATTATCGTGGACCAGAAACGGAACATTATCGTGAAACCGAACATTATCATGGAACAGAGACAGAATATTACTGTGGACCAGAGACCGAACGTTACCGTTAAACCGAAACAGAACATTACCGTGAAACAGAAAAAGAACATTATCGTGGACCAGAGACCGAACATTATCATGGAACAGAGACAGAACATTATCGTGGACCAGAGACGGAACATTATCGTGGACCAGAAACGGAACATTACCGTGAAACAGAAACAGAACATTACCGTGAAACAGAAAGAGAATATTATCATGGACCAGAAACGGAACATTACTGTGAAACCGAAACAGAACATTATTGTGGACCAGAAACGAAACATTACCGTGAAACAGAAACACAACATTATCGTGGACCAGAAACGGAACATTACCGTGAAACAGAAACAGAACATTACCGTGAAACAGAATCACAACATTATCGTGGACCAGAAACGGAACATTATCGTGAAACCGAACATTATCATGGAACAGAGACAGAACATTACTGTGGACCAGAGACCGAACGTTACCGTTAAACCGAAACAGAACATTACCGTGAAACAGAAAAAGAACATTATCGTGGACCAGAGACCGAACATTATCATGGAACAGAGACAGAACATTATCGTGGACCAGAGACGGAACATTATCGTGGACCAGAAACGGAACATTACCGTGAAACAGAAACAGAACATTACCGTGAAACAGAAAAAGAATATTATCATGGACCAGAAACGGAACATTACTGTGAAACCGAAACAGAACATTATTGTGGACCAGAAACGAAACATTACCGTGAAACAGAAACACAACATTATCGTGGACCAGAAACGGAACATTACCGTGAAACAGAAACAGAACATTACCGTGAAACAGAAACACAACATTATCGTGGACCAGAAACGGAACATTACCGTGAAACAGAAACAGAACATTATCGTAGACCAGAAACGGAACATTATCGTGGACCAGAGAAAGAACATTACCGTGAAACCGAAACAGAACATTATCGTGGACCAGAAACGGAACATTACCGTGAAACCGAACATTATCGTGGACCAGACACAGAACATTACCGTGGACCAGAGACAGAAAATTACCGAGAAACCGAAACAGAACATTATCGTGGACCAGAAATGGAACATTACCGTGAAAAAGAAACACAAAATTATCGTGGACCAGAGACGGAACATTACCGTGAAACAGAAACACAACATTATCGTGGACCAGAAACGGAACATTACCGTGAAACAGAAACAGAACATTATCGTGGACCAGAAACGGAACATTATCGTGGACCAGAGAAAGAACATTACCGTGAAACCGAAACAGAACATTATCGTGGACCAGAAACGGAACATTACCGTGAAACCGAACATTATCGTGGACCAGACACAGAACATTACCGTGGACCAGAGACAGAACATTACCGGGAAACAGAAACAGAACATTATCGTGGACCAGAAACGGAACATTACCGTGAAAAAGAAACACAAAATTATCGTGGACCAGAGACGGAACATTACCGTGAAACCGAACATTATCGTGGACCAGAGATCGAACATCACCGTGGACCAGAGACAGAACATTACCGTGGACCAGAGACAGAACATTTCCGTGGACCAGAGACAGAACATTACCGTGGACCAGAGACAGAATATTACCATGGACCAGAGACAGAACATTACCCTGAAACAGAACATTATCATGGACCAGAAACGGAACATTACCGTGAAACAGAAACACAACATTATCGTGGACCAGAGACAGAACATTATCTTGGACCAGAGACAGAACATTACCGTGAAACCTAAACAGAACATTATCGTGGACCAGAAACGGAACATTATCGTGGACCAGAAACGGAACATTACCGTGAAACAGAAACAGAACATTACCGTGAAACAGAAACAGAATATTATCATGGACCAGAAACGGAACATTACTGTGAAACCGAAACAGAACATTATTGTGGACCAGAAACGAAACATTACCGTGAAACAGAAACACAACATTATCGTGGACCAGAAACGGAACATTACCGTGAAACAGAAACAGAACATTACCGTGAAACAGAAACACAACATTATCGTGGACCAGAAACGGAACATTATCGTGAAACCGAACATTATCATGGAACAGAGACAGAACATTACTGTGGACCAGAGACCGAACGTTACCGTTAAACCGAAACAGAACATTACCGTGAAACAGAAAAAGAACATTATCGTGGACCAGAGACCGAACATTATCATGGAACAGAGACAGAACATTATCGTGGACCAGAGACGGAACATTATCGTGGACCAGAAACGGAACATTACCGTGAAACAGAAACAGAACATTACCGTGAAACAGAAACAGAATATTATCATGGACCAGAAACGGAACATTACTGTGAAACCGAAACAGAACATTATTGTGGACCAGAAACGAAACATTACCGTGAAACAGAAACACAACATTATCGTGGACCAGAAACGGAACATTACCGTGAAACAGAAACAGAACATTACCGTGAAAAAGAAACACAACATTATCGTGGACCAGAAACGGAACATTACCGTGAAACAGAAACAGAACATTAGCGTGGACCAGAGACAGAACATTACCGTGAAACAGAACATTACCGTGAAACAGAAACACAACATTAACGTGGACCAGAAACTGAACATTACCGTGAAACAGAAACACAACATTAGCGTGGACCAGAGACAGAACATTACCATGAAACAGAAAATTATCATGGACCAAAAACGGAACATTACCGTGAAACAGAAACAGAACATTATCGTGGACCAGAGACGGAACATTACCGTGGACCAGAGACGTAACATTACCGTGAAACCGAAACAGAACATTATCGTGGACCAGAAACGGAACATTACCGTGAAACCGAAACGGAACATTATCGTGGACCAGAAACGGAACATTATCGTGAAACAGAAACACAACATTATCGTGGACCAGAAACGGAACATTACCGTGAAACAGAAACAGAACATTATATTGGACCAGAGACAGAACATTACCGTGGACCAGAGACGGAACATTACCGTGAAACCGAAACAGAACATTATCGTGGACCAGAAACGGAACATTACCGTGAAACCGAAATAGAACATTATCGTGGACCAGAAACGGAACATTACCGTGAAACAGAAACACAACATTATCGTGGACCAGAAACGGAACATTACCGTGAAACAGAAACAGAACATTATCGTAGACCAGAAACGGAACATTATCGTGGACCAGAGAAAGAACATTACCGTGAAACCGAAACAGAACATTATCGTGGACCAGAAACGGAACATTACCGTGAAACCGAACATTATCGTGGACCAGACACAGAACATTACCGTGGACCAGAGACAGAAAATTACCGAGAAACCGAAACAGAACATTATCGTGGACCAGAAACGGAACATTACCGTGAAAAAGAAACACAAAATTATCGTGGACCAGAGACGGAACATTACCGTGAAACAGAAACACAACATTATTGTGGACCAGAGACGGAACATTACCGTGAAACCGAACATTATCGTGTACCAGAAACGGAACATTATCGTGGACCAGAAACGGAACATTACCGTGAAACAGAAACAGAACATTACCGTGAAACAGAAACAGAATATTATCATGGACCAGAAACGGAACATTACTGTGAAACCGAAACAGAACATTATTGTGGACCAGAAACGAAACATTACCGTGAAACAGAAACACAACATTATCGTGGACCAGAAACGGAACATTACCGTGAAACAGAAACAGAACATTACCGTGAAAAAGAAACACAACATTATCGTGGACCAGAAACGGAACATTACCGTGAAACAGAAACAGAACATTAGCGTGGACCAGAGACAGAACATTACCGTGAAACAGAACATTACCGTGAAACAGAAACACAACATTAACGTGGACCAGAAACTGAACATTACCGTGAAACAGAAACACAACATTAGCGTGGACCAGAGACAGAACATTACCATGAAACAGAAAATTATCATGGACCAAAAACGGAACATTACCGTGAAACAGAAACAGAACATTATCGTGGACCAGAGACGGAACATTACCGTGGACCAGAGACGTAACATTACCGTGAAACCGAAACAGAACATTATCGTGGACCAGAAACGGAACATTACCGTGAAACCGAAACGGAACATTATCGTGGACCAGAAACGGAACATTATCGTGAAACAGAAACACAACATTATCGTGGACCAGAAACGGAACATTACCGTGAAACAGAAACAGAACATTATATTGGACCAGAGACGGAACATTACCGTGGACCAGAGACGGAACATTACCGTGAAACCGAAACAGAACATTATCGTGGACCAGAAACGGAACATTACCGTGAAACCGAAATAGAACATTATCGTGGACCAGAAACGGAACATTACCGTGAAACAGAAACACAACATTATCGTGGACCAGAAACGGAACATTACCGTGAAACAGAAACAGAACATTATCGTAGACCAGAAACGGAACATTATCGTGGACCAGAGAAAGAACATTACCGTGAAACCGAAACAGAACATTATCGTGGACCAGAAAC
Organism: Leuresthes tenuis; assembly: GCF_036924035.1. Taxonomy (NCBI): domain Eukaryota; kingdom Metazoa; phylum Chordata; class Actinopteri; order Atheriniformes; family Atherinopsidae; genus Leuresthes; species Leuresthes tenuis. The sequence continues at coordinate 944,808 of NW_027325384.1, forward strand.
GGAACATTACCGTGAAACCGAACATTATCGTGGACCAGACACAGAACATTACCGTGGACCAGAGACAGAAAATTACCGAGAAACCGAAACAGAACATTATCGTGGACCAGAAACGGAACATTACCGTGAAAAAGAAACACAAAATTATCGTGGACCAGAGACGGAACATTACCGTGAAACAGAAACACAACATTATCGTGGACCAGAGACGGAACATTACCGTGAAACCGAACATTATCGTGTACCAGAAACGGAACATTATCGTGGACCAGAGACGGAACATTACCGTGGACCAGAGACAGAACATTACTTTGAAACAGAATATTACCGTGAAACAGAACATTACTGTGAACCAGAGACAGAACATTACTGTGAACCAGAGACAGAACATTACCGTGAAAAAGAACATTACCGTGGACCAGAGACCGAACATTACCGTGAAACCCAACATTACCGTGAAACCAAAACAGTAAACAACCGTGGACCAGAGACAGAACATTACCGTGAAACCGAAACAGAACATTATCGTGGACCAGAAACGAAACATTACCGTGAAACAGAAACACAACATTATCGTGGACCAGAAACGGAACATTACCGTGGACCAGAGACAGAACATTACCTTGAAACCAAAACAGAACATTATCATGGACCAGAAACGGAACATTATCGTGGACCAGAGAGAGAACATTACCGTGAAACCGAAACAGAACATTATCGTGGACCAGAAACGGAACATTATCGTGGACCAGAGACAGAACAATATCGTGGATCAGAGACAGAACATTATCGAGGACCAGAGACGGAACATTATCGTGGACCAGAGACAGAACATTACCGTGAAACCTAAACAGAACATTATCGTTGACCAGAAACGGAACATTATCGTGAAACCTAACATTATCGTGGACCAGAAACACAACATTATCGTGGACCAGAAACGGAACATTACCGTGAAACAGAAACACAACATTATCGTGGACCAGAGACGGAACATTACCGTGAAACCGAACATTACCGTGGACCAGAGACAGAACATTACCGTGGACCAGAGACAGAACATTACCGTGAAACCGAAACAGAACATTACCGTGGACCAGAGACAGAACATTACTGTGAAACAGAAACACAACATTACCGTGGACCAGAGACAGAACATTACCGTGAAACGGAAACAGAACATTACCGTGAAACCGAAACACAACATTATCGTGGACCAGAAACGGAACATTATCATGGACCAGAGACAGAACATTATCGTGGACCAAAGACGGAACATTATCGTGGACCAGAGACGGAACATTACCGTGAAACCGAACATTATCGTGGACCAGACACAGAACATTACGATGGACCAGAGACAGAACATTACCGTGAAACCGAAACAGAACATTATCGTGGACCAGAGACAGAACATTACCGTGAAACCGAAACAGAACATTATCGTGGACCAGAAACGGAACATTACCGTGAAACAGAAACACAAAATTATCGTGGACCAGAGACAGAACATTACAGTGGACCAGAGACAGAACATTACTGTGGACCAGAGACCGAACTTTACCTTGAAACCGAACATTACCGTGGACCAGAGACAGAACATTACCATGGACAAGAGACAGAACATTACCGTGAAAGAGAACATTATCATGGACCAGAAACGGAACATTACCGTGAAACAGAAACACAACATTATCGTGGACCAGAGACGGAACATTACCGTGAAACCGAAACAGAACATTATCGTGGACCAGAGACGGAACATTATCGTGGACCAAAGACGGAACATTATCGTGGACCAGAGACGGAACATTACCGTGAAACCGAACATTATCGTGGACCAGACACAGAACATTACGATGGACCAGAGACAGAACATTACCGTGAAACCGAAACAGAACATTATCGTGGACCAGAAACGGAACATTACCGTGAAACAGAAACACAAAATTATCGTGGACCAGAGACAGAACATTACAGTGGACCAGAGACAGAACATTACTGTGGACCAGAGACCGAACTTTACCTTGAAACCGAACATTACTGTGGACCAGAGACAGAACATTACCATGGACAAGAGACAGAACATTACCGTGAAACGGAACAATATCATGGACCAGAAACGGAACATTACCGTGAAACAGATACACAACATTATCGTGGACCAGAGACGGAACATTACCGTGAAACCGAAACAGAACATTATCGTGGACCAGAGACGGAACATTACCGTGAAACCGAACATTATCGTGGACCAGAGATCGAACATTACCCTGGACCAGAGACAGAACATTACCGTGGACCAGAGACAGAACATTACCGTGGACCAGAGACAGAACATTATCGTGTACCAGAAACGGAACATTACCGTGAAACAGAAACACAAAATTATCGTGGACCAGAAACGGAACATTACCGTGAAACAGAAACGGAACATTATCATGGACCAGAGACAGAGCATTACCGTGAAACCGAAACAGAACATTATCGTGGACCAGAAACGGAACATTACCGTGAAACAGAAACACAAAATTATCGTGGACCAGAAACGGAACATTACCGTCAAACAGAAACAAAACATTATCGTGGACCAAAGACGGAACATTATCGTGGACCAGAGACGGAACATTACCGTGAAACCGAACATTATCGTGGACCAGACACAGAACATTACCGTGGACCAGAAATGGAACATTACCGTGAAACCGAACATTATCGTGGACCAGAGACGGAACATTACCGTGAAACCGAACATTATCGTCGACCAGAAATCGAACATTATCGTGGACCAGAGACAGAACATTACCGTGGACCAGAAATGGAACATTACCGTGAAACCGAACATTACCATGGACCAGATACGGAACATTACTGTGGACCAGAACATTACCGTGAAACCGAACATTATCGTCAAACCGAACATTATCGTGGACCAGAGACCGAACATTACCGTGAAACCGAACATTACCGTGGACCAGAGACCGAACATTACCGTGAAACCCAACATTACCGTGAAACCAAAACAGTAAACAACCGTGGACCAGAGACAGAACATTACCGTGAAACCGAAACAGAACATTATCGTGGACCAGAAACGAAACATTACCGTGAAACAGAAACACAACATTATCGTGGACCAGAAACGGAACATTACCGTGGACCAGAGACAGAACATTACCTTGAAACCAAAACAGAACATTATCATGGACCAGAAACGGAACATTATCGTGGACCAGAGAGAGAACATTACCGTGAAACCGAAACAGAACATTATCGTGGACCAGAAACGGAACATTATCGTGGACCAGAGACAGAACAATATCGTGGATCAGAGACAGAACATTATCGAGGACCAGAGACGGAACATTATCGTGGACCAGAGACAGAACATTACCGTGAAACCTAAACAGAACATTATCGTTTACCAGAAACGGAACATTATCGTGAAACCTAACATTATCGTGGACCAGAAACACAACATTATCGTGGACCAGAAACGGAACATTACCGTGAAACAGAAACACAACATTATCGTGGACCAGAGACGGAACATTACCGTGAAACCGAACATTACCGTGGACCAGAGACAGAACATTACCGTGGACCAGAGACAGAACATTACCGTGAAACCGAAACAGAACATTATCGTGGACATGAAACGGAACATTACCGTGAAACAGAAACACAACATTATCGTGGACATGAAACGGAACATTACCGTGAAACAGAAACACAACATTATCGTGGACCAGAGACGGAACATTACCGTGAAACCGAACATTATCGTGGAACAGAGATTGAACTTTATCGTGGACCAGAGACAGAACATTACCGTGGACCAGTAATGGAACATTACCGTGAAACCGAACATTATCGTGGACCAGAGACGGAACATTACCGTGAAACCGAACATTATCGTCGACCAGAAATCGAACATTATCGTGGACCAGAGACAGAACATTACCGTGGACCAGAAATGGAACATTACCGTGAAACCGAAAATTACCATGGACCAAATACGGAACATTACTGTGGACCAGAACATTACCGTCAAACCGAACATTATCGTCAAACCGAACATTATCGTGGACCAGAGACCGAACATTACCGTGAAACCGAACATAACCGTGGACCAGAGACCGAACATTACCATGAAACCTAACATTACCGTGAAACAAAAACAGTAAACAACCGTGAACCAGAGACAGAACATTACCGTGAAACCGAAACAGAACATTATCGTGGACCAGAAACGAAACATTACCGTGAAACAGAAACACAACATTATCGTGGACCAGAAACGGAACATTACCGTGAAACAGAAACACAAACACAACATTACCGTGGACCAGAGACAGAACATTACCGTGAAACCGAAACAGAACATTATCGTGGACCAGAAACGGAACATTATCATGGAACAGAGACAGAACATTATCGTGGACCAAAGACGGAACATTATCGTGAAACCGAACATTATCGTGTACCAGAAACGGAACATTATCGTGGACCAGAGACGGAACATTACCGTGGACCAGAGACAGAACATTACTTTGAAACAGAATATTACCGTGAAACAGAACATTACTGTGAACCAGGAACAGAACATTACTGTGAACCAGAGACAGAACATTACCGTGAAAAACAACATTACCGTGGACCAGAGACAGAACATTACTTTGAAAAGGAACATTACCGTTAAACCGAAACGGAACATTACCGTGAAAAAGAAAAAGAACATTATCGTGGACCAGAAACGGAACATTATCGTTAAACAGAAACACAACATTATCGTGGACAAGAGACGGAACATTACCGTGAAACCGAACATTATCGTGGACCAGAGATCGAACATTATCGTGGACCAAAGACAGAACATTACCGTGGACCAGAAATGGAACATTACCGTGAAACCGAACATTATCTTTGACCATAGACGGAACATTACCGTGATACCAAACATTATCGTCGACCAGAAATCGAACATTATCGTGGACCAGAGACAGAACATTACAATGGAACAGAAATGGAACATTACCGTGAAACCGAACATTACCATGGACCAGATACGGAACATTACTGTGGACCAGAGACGGAACATTACCGTGGACCAGAACATTACCGTGGACCAGAACATTACCGTGAAACCGAACATTATCGTGAAACCGAACATTATCGTGGACCAGAGACCGAACATTACCGTGAAACCGAAACAGAACATTATCGTGGACCAGAAACGGAACATTACCGTGAAACATAAACACAACATTATCGTGGACCAGAAACGGAACATTACCGTGAAACAGAAACTGAACATTAGCATGGACCAGAGACAGAACATTACCGTGGACCAGAGACAGAACATTACTGTGAAACAGAAACACAACATTACCGTGGACCAGAGACAGAACATTACCGTGAAACGGAAACAGAACATTACCGTGAAACGGAAACACAACATTATCGTGGACCAGAAACGGAACATTATCATGGACCAGAGACAGAACATTATCGTGGACCAAAGACGGAACATTATCGTGGACCAGAGACGGAACATTACCGTGAAACCGAACATTATCGTGGAACAGACACAGAACATTATCGTGGACCAGAAACGGAACATTACCGTGAAACAGAAACACAAAATTATCGTGGACCAGAGACAGAACATTACAGTGGACCAGAGACAGAACATTACTGTGGACCAGAGACCGAACTTTACCTTGAAACCGAACATTACCGTGGACCAGAGACAGAACATTACCATGGACAAGAGACAGAACATTACCGTGAAACAGAACATTATCATGGACCAGAAACGGAACATTACCGTGAAACAGAAACACAACATTATCGTGGACCAGAGACGGAACATTACCGTGAAACCGAAACAGAACATTATCGTGGATCAGAGACGGAACATTACCGTGAAACCGAACATTATCGTGGACCAGAGATCGAACATTACCGTGGACCAGAGACAGAACATTACCGTGGACCAGAGACAGAACATTACCGTGGACCAGAGACAGAACATTATCGTGTACCAGAAACGGAACATTACCGTGAAACAGAAACACAAAATTATCGTGGACCAGAAACGGAACATTACCGTGAAACAGAAACGGAACATTATCGTGGACCAAAGACGGAACATTATCGTGGACCAGAGACGGAACATTACCGTGAAACCGAACATTATCGTGGACCAGAGACGGAACATTACCGTGAAACAGAAACAAAACATTACCGTGGACCAGAGACAGAACATTACCGTGAAACGGAAACAGAACATTACCGTGAAACTGAAACAGAACATTATCGTGGACCAGAAACGGAACATTATCATGGACCAGAGACAGAACATTACCGTGAAACCGAAACAGGACATTATCGTGGACCAGAAACGGAACATTACCGTGAAACAGAAACACAAAATTATCGTGGACCAGAAACGGAACATGACCGTCAAACAGAAACAGAACATTATCGTGGACCAAAGACGGAACATTATCGTGGACCAGAGACGGAACATTACCGTGAAACCGAACATTATCGTGGACCAGACACAGAACATTACCGTGGACCAGAAATGGAACATTACCGTAAAACCGAACATTATCGTCGACCAGAAATCGAACATTATCGTGGACCAGAGACAGAACATTACCGTGGACCAGAAATGGAATATTACCATGAAACCGAACATTACCATGGACCAGATACGGAACATTACTGTTGACCAGAACATTACCGTGAAACCGAACATTATCGTGGACCAGAGACCGAACATTACCGTGAAACCGAACATTACCGTGGACCAGAGAGCGAACATTACCGTGAAACCCAACATTACCGTGAAACCAAAACAGTAAACAACCGTGGACCAGAGACAGAACATTACCGTGAAACCGAAACAGAACATTATCGTGGACCAGAAACGAAACATTACCGTGAAACAGAAACACAACATTATCGTGGACCAGAAACGGAACATTACCGTGAAACAGAAACACAACATTACCGTTGACCAGAGACAGAACATTACCGTGGACCAGAGACAGAACATTACCGTGGACCAGAGACAGAACATTACTCTGGACCAGAGACAGAACTTTACCTTGAAACCGAACATTACCGTGGACCAGAGACAGAACATTATCATGGACCAGAAACGGAACATTACCGTGAAACAGAAACAGAACATTATCGTGGACCAGAAACGGAACATTACCGTGGACCAGAGACAGAACATTACCTTGAAACCAAAACAGAACATTATCATGGACCAGTAACGGAACATTATCGTGGACCAGAGACAGAACATTACCGTGAAACCTAAACAGAACATTATCGTGGACCAGAAACGGAACATTACCGTGAAACAGAAACATAATATTATCGTGTACCAGAAACGGAACATTACCGTGAAACAGAAACACAAAATTATCGTGGACCAGAAACGGAACATTACCGTGAAACAGAAACAGAACATTATCGTGGACCAAAGACGGAACATTATCGTGGACCAGAGACGGAACATTACCGTGAAACCGAACATTATCGTGGACCAGAGACGGAACATTACCGTGAAACAGAAACAAAACATTACCCTGGACCAGAGACAGAACATTACCGTGAAACGGAAACAGAACATTACCGTGAAACTGAAACAGAACATTATCGTGGACCAGAAACGGAACATTATCATGGACCAGAGACAGAACATTACCGTGAAACCGAAACAGAACATTATCGTGGACCAGAAACGGAACATTACCGTGAAACAGAAACACAAAATTATCGTGGACCAGAAACGGAACATTACCGTCAAACAGAAACAGAACATTATCGTGGACCAAAGACGGAACATTATCGTGGACCAGAGACGGAACATTAACGTGAAACCGAACATTATCGTGGACCAGACACAGAACATTACCGTGGACCAGAGACAGAACATTACCGTGAAACCGAACATTATCGTGGACCAGAAACGGAACATTACCGTGATACAGACACAGAACATTATCGTGGACCAGAGATCGAACATTACCGTGGACCAGAGACACAACATTACCGTAGACCAGAGACAGAACATTACCGTGGACCAGAGACAGAACATTACCGTGGACCAGAGACAGAACATTACCGTGGACCAGAGACAGAACATTTCTGTGGACCAGAGACCGAACTTTACCTTGAAACCAAACATTACCGTGGACCAGAGACAGAACATTACCATGGACCAGAGACAGAACATTACCGTGAAACAGAACATTATCATGGACCAGAAAAGGAACATTACCGTGAAACAGAAACACAACATTATCGTGGACCAGAGAAGGAACATTACCGTGGACCAGAGACGGAACATTACCGTGAAACCGAAACAGAACATTATCCTGGACCAGAAACGGAACATTACCGTGAAACCGAAACAGAAAATTATCGTGGACCAGAGACGGAACATTACCGTGAAATCGATCATTATCGTGGACCAGAGATCGAACATTATCGTGGACCAGAGACAGAACATTACCGTGGACCAGAGACAGAACATTACCGTGGACCAGAGACAGAACATTACCGTGGACCACAGACAGAACATTACCGTGGACCAGAGACAGAACTTTACCTTGAAACCGAACATTACCATGGACCAGAGACAGAACATTACCATGGACCAGAGACAGAACATTACCGTGAAACAGAACATTATCATGGACCAGAAACGGAACATTATCGTGAAACAGAAACAGAACATTATCGTGGACCAGAAACGGAACATTACCGTGAAACCGAAACGGAACATTATCGTGGACCAGAAACGGAACATTACCGTGGACCAGAGACAGAACATTACCTTGAAACCAAAACAGAACATTATCATGGACCAGAAACGGAACATTATCGTGGACCAGAGACAGAACATTACCGTGAAACCGAAACAGAACATTATCGTGGACCAGAAACGGAACATTATCGTGGACCAGAGACAGAACAATATCGTGGATCAGAGACAGAACATTATCGAGGACCAGAGACGGAACATTATCGTGGACCAGAGACAGAACATTACCGTGAATCCTAAACAGAACATTATCGTTGACCAGAAACGGAACATTATCGTGAAACCTAACATTATCGTGGACCAGAAACACAACATTATCGTGGACCAGAAACGGAACATTACCGTGAAACAGAAACACAAGATTATCGTGGACCAGAGACGGAACATTACCGTGAAACCGAACATTACCGTGGACCAGAGACAGAACTTTACCGTGGACCAGAGACAGAACATTACCGTGAAACCGAAACAGAACATTATCATGGACATGAAACGGAACATTACCGTCAAACAGAAACACAACATTATCGTGGACCAGAGACGGAACATTACCGTGAAACCGAACATTATCGTGGACCAGAGATTGAACTTTATCGTGGACCAGAGACAGAACATTACCGTGGACCAGAAATGGAACATTACCGTGAAACCGAACATTATCGTGGACCAGAGACGGAACATTACCGTGAAACCGAACATTATCGTCGACCAGAAATCGAACATTATCGTGGACCAGAGACAGAACATTACCTTGGACCAGAAATGGAACATTACCGTGAAACCGAACATTACCATGGACCAAATACGGAACACTACTGTGGACCAGAACATTACCGTGAAACCGAACATTATCGTCAAACCGAACATTATCGTGGACCAGAGACCGAACATTACCGTGAAACCGAACATTACCGTGGACCAGAGACCGAACATTACCGTGAAACCCAACATTACCGTGAAACCAAAACAGTAAACAACCGTGGACCAGAGACAGAACATTACTGTGAAACCGAAACAGAACATTATCGTGGACCAGAAACGAAACATTACCGTGAAACAGAAACACAACATTACCGTGGACCAGAGACAGAACATTACCGTGAAACCGAAACAGAACATTATCGTGGACCAGAAACGGAACATTATCATGGAACAGAGACAGAACATTATCGTGGACCAAAGACGGAACATTATCGTGGACCAGAGACGGAACATTACCGTGAAACCGAACATTATCGTGTACCAGAAACGGAACATTATCGTGGACCAGAGACGGAACATTACCGTGGACCAGAGACAGAACATTACTTTGAAACAGAATATTACCGTGAAACAGAACATTACTGTGAACCAGAGACAGAACATTACTGTGAACCAGAGACAGAACATTACCGTGAAAAAGAACATTACCGTGGACCAGAGACAGAACATTACTTTGAAAACGAACATTACCGTTAAACCGAAACGGAACATTACCGTGAAAAAGAAAAAGAACATTATCGTGGACCAGAAACGGAACATTATCGTTAAACAGAAACACAACATTATCGTGGACAAGAGACGGAACATTACCGTGAAACCGAACATTATCGTGGACCAGAGATCGAACATTATCGTGGACCAGAAATGGAACATTACCGTGAAACAGAACATTATCATGGACCAGAAAAGGAACATTACCGTGAAACAGAAACACAACATTATCGTGGACCAGAGAAGGAACATTACCGTGGACCAGAGACGGAACATTACCGTGAAACCGAAACAGAACATTATCCTGGACCAGAAACGGAACATTACCGTGAAACCGAAACAGAAAATTATCGTGGACCAGAGACGGAACATTACCGTGAAATCGATCATTATCGTGGACCAGAGATCGAACATTATCGTGGACCAGAGACAGAACATTACCGTGGACCAGAGACAGAACATTACCGTGGACCAGAGACAGAACATTACCGTGGACCACAGACAGAACATTACCGTGGACCAGAGACAGAACTTTACCTTGAAACCGAACATTACCATGGACCAGAGACAGAACATTACCATGGACCAGAGACAGAACATTACCGTGAAACAGAACATTATCATGGACCAGAAACGGAACATTATCGTGAAACAGAAACAGAACATTATCGTGGACCAGAAACGGAACATTACCGTGAAACAGAAACGGAACATTATCGTGGACCAGAAACGGAACATTACCGTGGACCAGAGACAGAACATTACCTTGAAACCTAAACAGAACATTATCATGGACCAGAAACGGAACATTATCGTGGACCAGAGACAGAACATTACCGTGAAACCGAAACAGAACATTATCGTGGACCAGAAACGGAACATTATCGTGGACCAGAGACAGAACAATATCGTGGATCAGAGACAGAACATTATCGAGGACCAGAGACGGAACATTATCGTGGACCAGAGACAGAACATTACCGTGAAACCTAAACAGAACATTATCGTTGACCAGAAACGGAACATTATCGTGAAACCTAACATTATCGTGGACCAGAAACACAACATTATCGTGGACCAGAAACGGAACATTACCGTGAAACAGAAACACAAGATTATCGTGGACCAGAGACGGAACATTACCGTGAAACCGAACATTACCGTGGACCAGAGACAGAACTTTACCGTGGACCAGAGACAGAACATTACCGTGAAACCGAAACAGAACATTATCGTGGACATGAAACGGAACATTACCGTCAAACAGAAACACAACATTATCGTGGACATGAAACGGAACATTACCATGAAACAGAAACACAACATTATCGTGGACCAGAGACGGAACATTACCGTGAAACCGAACATTATCGTGGACCAGAGATTGAACTTTATCGTGGACCAGAGACAGAACATTACCGTGGACCAGAAATGGAACATTACCGTGAAACCGAACATTATCGTGGACCAGAGACGGAACATTACCGTGAAACCGAACATTATCGTCGACCAGAAATCGAACATTATCGTGGACCAGAGACAGAACATTACCTTGGACCAGAAATGGAACATTACCGTGAAACCGAACATTACCATGGACCAAATACGGAACACTACTGTGGACCAGAACATTACCGTGAAACCGAACATTATCGTCAAACCGAACATTATCGTGGACCAGAGACCGAACATTACCGTGAAACCGAACATTACCGTGGACCAGAGACCGAACATTACCGTGAAACCCAACATTACCGTGAAACCAAAACAGTAAACAACCGTGGACCAGAGACAGAACATTACCGTGAAACCGAAACAGAACATTATCGTGGACCAGAAACGAAACATTACCGTGAAACAGAAACACAACATTACCGTGGACCAGAGACAGAACATTACCGTGAAACCGAAACAGAACATTATCGTGGACCAGAAACGGAACATTATCATGGAACAGAGACAGAACATTATCGTGGACCAAAGACGGAACATTATCGTGGACCAGAGACGGAACATTACCGTGAAACCGAACATTATCGTGTACCAGAAACGGAACATTATCGTGGACCAGAGACGGAACATTACCGTGGACCAGAGACAAAACATTACTTTGAAACAGAATATTACCGTGAAACAGAACATTACTGTGAACCAGAGACAGAACATTACTGTGAACCAGAGACAGAACATTACCGTGAAAAAGAACATTACCGTGGACCAGAGACAGAACATTACTTTGAAAACGAACATTACCGTTAAACCGAAACGGAACATTACCGTGAAAAAGAAAAAGAACATTATCGTGGACCAGAAACGGAACATTATCGTTAAACAGAAACACAACATTATCGTGGACAAGAGACGGAACATTACCGTGAAACCGAACATTATCGTGGACCAGAGATCGAACATTATCGTGGACCAAAGACAGAACATTACCGTGGACCAGAAATGGAACATTACCGTGAAACCGAACATTATCTTTGACCATAGACGGAATATTACCGTGATACCAAACATTATCGTCGACCAGAAATCGAACATTATCGTGGACCAGAGACAGAACATTACCGTGGAACAGAAATGGAACATTACCGTGAAACCGAACATTACCATGGACCAGATACGGAACATTACTGTGGACCAGAGACGGAACATTACCGTGGACCAGAACATTACCGTCGACCAGAACATTACCGTGAAACCGAACATTATCGTGAAACCGAACATTATCGTGGACCAGAGACCGAACATTACCGTGAAAACGAACATTACCGTGGACCAGAGACCGAACATTACCGTGAAACCCAACATTACCGTGAAACCGAAACAGAACATTACCGTGGACCAGACACAGAACATTACCGTGAAACCGAAACAGAACATTATCGTGGACCAGAAACGGAACATTACCGTGAAACAGAAACACAACATTATCGTGGACCAGAAACGGAACATTACCGTGAAACAGAAACTGAACATTAGCATGGACCAAAGACAGAACATTACCGTGGACCAGAGACAGAACATTACTGTGAAACAGAAACACAACATTACCGTGGACCAGAGACAGAACATTACCGTGAAACGGAAACAGAACATTACCGTGAAACCGAAACACAACATTATCGTGGACCAGAAACGGAACATTATCATGGACCAGAGACAGAACATTATCGTGGACCAAAGACGGAACATTATCGTGGACCAGAGACGGAACATTACCGTGAAACCGAACATTATCGTGGACCAGACACAGAACATTACGATGGACCAGAGACAGAACATTACCGTGAAACCGAAACAGAACATTATCGTGGACCAGAAACGGAACATTACCGTGAAACAGAAACACAAAATTATCGTGGACCAGAGACAGAACATTACAGTGGACCAGAGACAGAACATTACTGTGGACAAGAGACAGAACATTACCGTGAAACCGAACATTACCGTGGACCAGAGACAGAACATTACCATGGACAAGAGACAGAACATTACCGTGAAACAGAACATTATCATGGACCAGAAACGGAACATTACCGTGAAACAGAAACACAACATTATCGTGGACCAGAGACGGAACATTACCGTGAAACCGAAACAGAACATTATCGTGGACCAGAGACGGAACATTACCGTGAAACCGAACATTATCGTGGACCAGAGATCGAACATTACCGTGGACCAGAGACAGAACATTACCGTGGACCAGAGACAGAACATTACCGTGGACCAGAGACAGAACATTATCGTGTACCAGAAACGGAACATTACCGTGAAACAGAAACACAAAATTATCGTGGACCAGAAACGGAACATTACCGTGAAACAGAAACGGAACATTATCGTGGACCAAAGACGGAACATTATCGTGGACCAGAGACGGAACATTACCGTGAAACCGAACATTATCGTGGACCAGAGACGGAACATTACCATGAAACAGAAACAAAACATTACCGTGGACCAGAGACAGAACATTACCGTGAAACGGAAACAGAACATTACCGTGAAACTGAAACAGAACATTATCGTGGACCAGAAACGGAACATTATCATGGACCAGAGACAGAACATTACCGTGAAACCGAAACAGAACATTATCGTGGACCAGAAACGGAACATTACCGTGAAACAGAAACACAAAATTATCGTGGACCAGAAACGGAACATTACCGTCAAACAGAAACAAAACATTATCGTGGACCAAAGACGGAACATTATCGTGGACCAGAGACGGAACATTACCGTGAAACCGAACATTATCGTGGACCAGACACAGAACATTACCGTGGACCAGAAATGGAACATTACCGTGAAACCGAACATTATCGTGGACCACAGACGGAACATTACCGTGAAACCGAACATTATCGTCGACCAGAAATCGAACATTATCGTGGACCAGAGACAGAACATTACCGTGGACCAGAAATGGAACATTACCGTGAAACCGAACATTACCATGGACCAGATACGGAACATTACTGTGGACCAGAACATTACCGTGAAACCGAACATTATCGTCAAACCGAACATTATCGTGGACCAGAGACCGAACATTACCGTGAAACCGAACATTACCGTGGACCAGAGACCGAACATTACCGTGAAACCCAACATTACCGTGAAACCAAAACAGTAAACAACCGTGGACCAGAGACAGAACATTACCGTGAAACCGAAACAGAACATTATCGTGGACCAGAAACGAAACATTACCGTGAAACAGAAACACAACATTATCGTGGACCAGAAACGGAACATTACCGTGAAACAGAAACACAACATTACCGTGGACCAGAGACAGAACATTTCCGTGAAACCGAAACAGAACATTATCGTGGACCAGAAACGGAACATTATCATGGAACAGAGACAGAACATTATCGTGGACCAAAGACGGAACATTATCGTGGACCAGAGACGGAACATTACCGTGAAACCGAACATTATCGTGTACCAGAAACGGAACATTATCGTGGACCAGAGACGGAACATTACCGTGGACCAGAGACAGAACATTACTTTGAAACAGAATATTACCGTGAAACAGAACATTACTGTGAACCAGAGACAGAACATTACTGTGAACCAGAGACAGAACATTACCGTGAAAAAGAACATTACCATGGACCAGAGACAGAACTTTACTTTGAAAAGGAACATTACCGTTAAACCGAAACGGAACATTACCGTGAAAAAGAAAAAGAACATTATCGTGGACCAGAAACGGAACATTATCGTTAAACAGAAACACAACATTATCGTGGACAAGAGACGGAACATTACCGTGAAACCGAACATTATCGTGGACCAGAGATCGAACATTATCGTGGACCAAAGACAGAACATTACCGTGGACCAGAAATGGAACATTACCGTGAAACCGAACATTATCTTTGACCATAGACGGAACATTACCGTGATACCAAACATTATCGTCGACCAGAAATCGAACATTATCGTGGACCAGAGACAGAACATTACCGTGGACCAGAAATGGAACATTACCGTGAAACCGAACATTACCATGGACCAGATACGGAACATTACTGTGGACCAGAGACGGAACATTACCGTGGACCAGAACATTACCGTGGACCAGAACATTACCGTGAAACCGAACATTATCGTGAAACCGAACATTATCGTGGACCAGAGACCGAACATTACCGTGAAAACGAACATTACCGTGGACCAGAGACCGTACATTACCGTGAAACCCAACATTACCGTGAAATCGAAACAGAACATTACCGTGGACCAGAGACAGAACATTACCGTGAAACCGAAACAGAACATTATCGTGGACCAGAAACGGAACATTACCGTGAAACAGAAACACAACATTATCGTGGACCAGAAACGGAACATTACCGTGAAACAGAAACTGAACATTAGCATGGACCAGAGACAGAACATTACCGTGGACCAGAGACAGAACATTACTGTGAAACAGAAACACAACATTACTGTGGACCAGAGACAGAACATTACCGTGAAACGGAAACAGAACATTACCGTGAAACCGAAACACAACATTATCGTGAACCAGAAACGGAACATTATCATGGACCAGAGACAGAACATTATCGTGGACCAAAGACGGAACATTATCGTGGACCAGAGACGGAACATTACGATGGACCAGAGACAGAACATTACCGTGAAACCGAAACAGAACATTATCGTGGACCAGAAACGGAACATTACCGTGAAACAGAAACACAAAATTATCGTGGACCAGAGACAGAACATTACAGTGGACCAGAGACAGAACATTACTGTGGACCAGAGACCGAACTTTACCTTGAAACCGAACATTACCGTGGACCAGAGACAGAACATTACCATGGACAAGAGACAGAACATTACCGTGAAACAGAACATTACCATGAAACAGAAACACAACATTATCGTGGACCAGAGACGGAACATTACCGTGGACCAGAGACGGAACATTACCGTGGACCAGAGACGGAACATTACCGTGAAACCGAAACAGAACATTATCGTGGACCAGAGACGGAACATTACCGTGAAACCAAACATTATCGTGGACCAGAGATCGAACATTACCGTGGACCAGAGACAGAACATTATCGTGGACCAGAGACAGAACATTACCGTGGACCAGAGACAGAACATTATCCTGTACCAGAAACGGAACATTACCGTGAAACAGAAACACAAAATTATCGTGAACCAGAAACGGAACATTACCGTGAAACAGAAACGGAACATTATCGTGGACCAGAGACAGAACATTACCGTGGACCAGAGACAGAACATTATCCTGTACCAGAAACGGAACATTACCGTGAAACAGAAACACAAAATTATCGTGAACCAGAAACGGAACATTACCGTGAAACAGAAACGGAACATTATCGTGGACCAAAGACGGAACATTATTGTGGACCAGAGACGGAACATTACCGTGAAACCGAACATTATCGTGGACCAGAGACGGAACATTACCGTGAAACAGAAACAAAACATTACCGTGGACCAGAGACACAACATTACCGTGAAACGGAAACAGAACATTACCGTGAAACTGAAACAGAACATTATCGTGGACCAGAAACGGAACATTATCATGGACCAGAGACAGAACATTACCGTGAAACCGAAACAGAACATTATCCTGGACCAGAAACGGAACATTACCGTGAAACAGAAACACAAAATTATCGTGGACCAGAAATGGAACATTACCGTCAAACAGAAACAGAACATTATCGTGGACCAAAGACGGAATATTATCGTGGACCAGAGACGGAACATTACCGTGAAACCGAACATTATCGTGGACCAGACACAGAACATTACCGTGGACCAGAGACAGAACATTACCGTGAAACCAAACATTATCGTGGACCAGAAACGGAACATTACCGTGAAACAGAAACACAAAATTATCGTGGACCAGAAACGAAACATTACCATAATAAAGACACAAAACATTATCGTGGACCAGAGATCGAACATTACCGTGGACCAGAGACACAACATTACCGTAGACCAGAGACAGAACATTACCGTGGACCAGAGACAGAACATTACCGTGGACCAGAGACAGAACATTACCGTGAAACCGAACATTATCGCCGACCAGAAACGGAACATTACCGTGATACAGACACAGAACATTATCGTGGACCAGAGATCGAACATTACCGTGGACCAGAGACACAACATTACCGTAGACCAGAGACAGAACATTACCGTGGACCAGAGACAGAACATTACCGTGGACCAGAGACAGAACATTACCGTGGACCAGAGACAGAACATTACCGTGGACCAGAGACAGAACATTACCGTGGACCAGAGACAGAACATTACTGTGGACCAGAGACCGAACTTTACCTTGAAACCGAACATTACCATGGACCAGAGACAGAACATTACCATGGACAAGAGACAGAACATTACCGTGAAACAGAACATTATCATGGACCAGAAACGGAACATTATCATGAAACAGAAACAGAACATTATCGTGGACCAGAAACGGAACATTACCGTGAAACCGAAACACAAAATTATCGTTGACCAGAAACGAAACATTACCATGATACAGACACAGAACATTATCGTGGACCAGAGATCGAACATTACCGTGGACCAGAGACACAACATTACCGTAGACCAGAGACAGAACACTACCGTGGACCAGAGACAGAACATTACCGTGGACCAGAGACAGAACATTACCGTGAAACCGAACATTATCGTGGACCAGAAACGGAACATTACCGTGAAACAGAAACACAAAACTATCTTGGACCAGAAACGGAACATTACCGTGATACAGACACAGAACATTATCGTGGACCAGAGATCGAACATTACCGTGGACCAGAGACACAACATTACCGTAGACCAGAGACAGAACATTACCGTGGACCAGAGACAGAACATTACCGTGGACCAGAGACAGAACATTACCGTGGACCAGAGACAGAACATTACCGTGGACCAGAGACAGAACATTACTGTGGACCAGAGACAGAACATTACCGTGAAACAGAACATTATCATGGACCAGAAACGGAACATTATCGTGAAACAGAAACAGAACATTATCGTGGACCAGAAACGGAACATTACCGTGAAACCGAAACAGAACATTATCGTGGACCAGAAACGGAACATTACCGTGGACCAGAGACAGAACATTACCTTGAAACCAAAACAGAACATTATCATGGACCAGAAACGGAACATTATCGTGGACCAGAGACAGAATATTACCGTGAAACCGAAACAGAACATTATCGTGGACCAGAAACGGAACATTATTGTGGACCAGAGACAGAACATTATCGTGGATCAGAGACAGAACATTATCGAGGACCAGAGACGGCACATTATCGTGGACCAGAGACAGAACATTACCGTGAAACCTAAACAGAACATTATCGTTGACCAGAGACGGAACATTACCGTGAAACCGAACATTACCGTGGACCAGAGACAGAACATTACCGTGGACCAGAGACAGAACATTACCGTGAAACCGAAACAGAACATTATCGTGGACATGAAACGGAACATTACCGTGAAACAGAAACACAACATTATCGTGGACATGAAACGGAACATTACCGTGAAACAGAAACACAACATTATCGTGGACCAGAGACGGAACATTACCGTGAAACCGAACATTATCGTGGACCAGAGATCGAACTTTATCGTGGACCAGAGACAGAACATTACCGTTGACCAGAAATGGAACATTACCGTGAAACCGAACATTATCGTGGACCAGAGACGGAACATTACCGTGAAACCGAACATTATCGTCGACCAGATGTCGAACATTATCGTGGACCAGAGACAGAACATTACCGTGGACCAGAAATGGAACATTACCGTGAAACCGAACATTACCATGGACCAGATACGGAACATTACTGTGAAACAGAAACACAACATTACCGTGGACCAGAGACAGAACATTTCCGTGAAACCGAAACAGAACATTATCGTGGACCAGAAACGGAACATTATCATGGAACAGAGACAGAACATTATCGTGGACCAAAGACGGAACATTATCGTTGACCAGAGACGGAACATTACCGTGAAACCGAACATTATCGTGTACCAGAAACGGAACATTATCGTGGACCAGAGACGGAACATTACCGTGGACCAGAGACAGAACATTACTTTGAAACAGAATATTACCGTGAAACAGAACATTACTGTGAACCAGAGACAGAACATTACCGTGAAAAAGAACATTACCATGGACCAGAGACAGAACATTACTTTGAAAAGGAACATTACCGTTAAACCGAAACGGAACATTACCGTGAAAAAGAAAAAGAACATTATCGTGGACCAGAAACGGAACATTATCGTTAAACAGAAACACAACATTATCGTGGACAAGAGACGGAACATTACCGTGAAACCGAACATTATCGTGGACCAGAGATCGAACATTATCGTGGACCAAAGACAGAACATTACCGTGGACCAGAAATGGAACATTACCGTGAAACCGAACATTATCTTTGACCATAGACGGAACATTACCGTGATACCAAACATTATCGTCGACCAGAAATCGAACATTATCGTGGACCAGAGACAGAACATTACCGTGGACCAGAAATGGAACATTACCGTGAAACCGAACATTACCATGGACCAGATACGGAACATTACTGTGGACCAGAGACGGAACATTACCGTGGACCAGAACATTACCGTGGACCAGAACATTACCGTGAAACCGAACATTATCGTGAAACCGAACATTATCGTGGACCAGAGACCGAACATTACCGTGAAAACGAACATTACCGTGGACCAGAGACCGTACATTACCGTGAAACCCAACATTACCGTGAAATCGAAACAGAACATTACCGTGGACCAGAGACAGAACATTACCGTGAAACCGAAACAGAACATTATCGTGGACCAGAAACGGAACATTACCGTGAAACAGAAACACAACATTATCGTGGACCAGAAACGGAACATTACCGTGAAACAGAAACTGAACATTAGCATGGACCAGAGACAGAACATTACCGTGGACCAGAGACAGAACATTACTGTGAAACAGAAACACAACATTACTGTGGACCAGAGACAGAACATTACCGTGAAACGGAAACAGAACATTACCGTGAAACCGAAACACAACATTATCGTGGACCAGAAACGGAACATTATCATGGACCAGAGACAGAACATTATCGTGGACCA
The DNA here is from genome assembly GCF_036924035.1 of Leuresthes tenuis. NCBI lineage: Eukaryota > Metazoa > Chordata > Actinopteri > Atheriniformes > Atherinopsidae > Leuresthes > Leuresthes tenuis. Next base: position 965,881 of record NW_027325384.1, read on the forward strand.
AAGACGGAACATTATCGTGGACCAGAGACGGAACATTACGATGGACCAGAGACAGAACATTACCGTGAAACCGAAACAGAACATTATCGTGGACCAGAAACGGAACATTACCGTGAAACAGAAACACAAAATTATCGTGGACCAGAGACAGAACATTACAGTGGACCAGAGACAGAACATTACTGTGGACCAGAGACCGAACTTTACCTTGAAACCGAACATTACCGTGGACCAGAGACAGAACATTACCATGGACAAGAGACAGAACATTACCGTGAAACAGAACATTATCATGGACCAGAAACGGAACATTACCATGAAACAGAAACACAACATTATCGTGGACCAGAGACGGAACATTACCGTGGACCAGAGACGGAACATTACCGTGAAACCGAAACAGAACATTATCGTGGACCAGAGACGGAACATTACCGTGAAACCAAACATTATCGTGGACCAGAGATCGAACATTACCGTGGACCAGAGACAGAACATTATCGTGGACCAGAGACAGAACATTACCGTGGACCAGAGACAGAACATTATCCTGTACCAGAAACGGAACATTACCGTGAAACAGAAACACAAAATTATCGTGAACCAGAAACGGAACATTACCGTGAAACAGAAACGGAACATTATCGTGGACCAGAGACAGAACATTACCGTGGACCAGAGACAGAACATTATCCTGTACCAGAAACGGAACATTACCGTGAAACAGAAACACAAAATTATCGTGAACCAGAAACGGAACATTACCGTGAAACAGAAACGGAACATTATCGTGGACCAAAGACGGAACATTATTGTGGACCAGAGACGGAACATTACCGTGAAACCGAACATTATCGTGGACCAGAGACGGAACATTACCGTGAAACAGAAACAAAACATTACCGTGGACCAGAGACACAACATTACCGTGAAACGGAAACAGAACATTACCGTGAAACTGAAACAGAACATTATCGTGGACCAGAAACGGAACATTATCATGGACCAGAGACAGAACATTACCGTGAAACCGAAACAGAACATTATCGTGGACCAGAAACGGAACATTACCGTGAAACAGAAACACAAAATTATCGTGGACCAGAAATGGAACATTACCGTCAAACAGAAACAGAACATTATCGTGGACCAAAGACGGAATATTATCGTGGACCAGAGACGGAACATTACCGTGAAACCGAACATTATCGTGGACCAGACACAGAACATTACCGTGGACCAGAGACAGAACATTACCGTGAAACCAAACATTATCGTGGACCAGAAACGGAACATTACCGTGAAACAGAAACACAAAATTATCGTGGACCAGAAACGAAACATTACCATAATAAAGACACAAAACATTATCGTGGACCAGAGATCGAACATTACCGTGGACCAGAGACACAACATTACCGTAGACCAGAGACAGAACATTACCGTGGACCAGAGACAGAACATTACCGTGGACCAGAGACAGAACATTACCGTGAAACCGAACATTATCGCCGACCAGAAACGGAACATTACCGTGATACAGACACAGAACATTATCGTGGACCAGAGATCGAACATTACCGTGGACCAGAGACACAACATTACCGTAGACCAGAGACAGAACATTACCGTGGACCAGAGACAGAACATTACCGTGGACCAGAGACAGAACATTACCGTGGACCAGAGACAGAACATTACCGTGGACCAGAGACAGAACATTACCGTGGACCAGAGACAGAACATTACTGTGGACCAGAGACCGAACTTTACCTTGAAACCGAACATTACCATGGACCAGAGACAGAACATTACCATGGACAAGAGACAGAACATTACCGTGAAACAGAACATTATCATGGACCAGAAACGGAACATTATCATGAAACAGAAACAGAACATTATCGTGGACCAGAAACGGAACATTACCGTGAAACCGAAACACAAAATTATCGTTGACCAGAAACGAAACATTACCATGATACAGACACAGAACATTATCGTGGACCAGAGATCGAACATTACCGTGGACCAGAGACACAACATTACCGTAGACCAGAGACAGAACACTACCGTGGACCAGAGACAGAACATTACCGTGGACCAGAGACAGAACATTACCGTGAAACCGAACATTATCGTGGACCAGAAACGGAACATTACCGTGAAACAGAAACACAAAACTATCTTGGACCAGAAACGGAACATTACCGTGATACAGACACAGAACATTATCGTGGACCAGAGATCGAACATTACCGTGGACCAGAGACACAACATTACCGTAGACCAGAGACAGAACATTACCGTGGACCAGAGACAGAACATTACCGTGGACCAGAGACAGAACATTACCGTGGACCAGAGACAGAACATTACCGTGGACCAGAGACAGAACATTACTGTGGACCAGAGACAGAACATTACCGTGAAACAGAACATTATCATGGACCAGAAACGGAACATTATCGTGAAACAGAAACAGAACATTATCGTGGACCAGAAACGGAACATTACCGTGAAACCGAAACAGAACATTATCGTGGACCAGAAACGGAACATTACCGTGGACCAGAGACAGAACATTACCTTGAAACCAAAACAGAACATTATCATGGACCAGAAACGGAACATTATCGTGGACCAGAGACAGAATATTACCGTGAAACCGAAACAGAACATTATCGTGGACCAGAAACGGAACATTATTGTGGACCAGAGACAGAACATTATCGTGGATCAGAGACAGAACATTATCGAGGACCAGAGACGGCACATTATCGTGGACCAGAGACAGAACATTACCGTGAAACCTAAACAGAACATTATCGTTGACCAGAGACGGAACATTACCGTGAAACCGAACATTACCGTGGACCAGAGACAGAACATTACCGTGGACCAGAGACAGAACATTACCGTGAAACCGAAACAGAACATTATCGTGGACATGAAACGGAACATTACCGTGAAACAGAAACACAACATTATCGTGGACATGAAACGGAACATTACCGTGAAACAGAAACACAACATTATCGTGGACCAGAGACGGAACATTACCGTGAAACCGAACATTATCGTGGACCAGAGATCGAACTTTATCGTGGACCAGAGACAGAACATTACCGTTGACCAGAAATGGAACATTACCGTGAAACCGAACATTATCGTGGACCAGAGACGGAACATTACCGTGAAACCGAACATTATCGTCGACCAGATGTCGAACATTATCGTGGACCAGAGACAGAACATTACCGTGGACCAGAAATGGAACATTACCGTGAAACCGAACATTACCATGGACCAGATACGGAACATTACTGTGAAACAGAAACACAACATTACCGTGGACCAGAGACAGAACATTTCCGTGAAACCGAAACAGAACATTATCGTGGACCAGAAACGGAACATTATCATGGAACAGAGACAGAACATTATCGTGGACCAAAGACGGAACATTATCGTTGACCAGAGACGGAACATTACCGTGAAACCGAACATTATCGTGTACCAGAAACGGAACATTATCGTGGACCAGAGACGGAACATTACCGTGGACCAGAGACAGAACATTACTTTGAAACAGAATATTACCGTGAAACAGAACATTACTGTGAACCAGAGACAGAACATTACTGTGAACCAGAGACAGAACATTACCGTGAAAAAGAACATTACCATGGACCAGAGACAGAACATTACTTTGAAAAGGAACATTACCGTTAAACCGAAACGGAACATTACCGTGAAAAAGAAAAAGAACATTATCGTGGACCAGAAACGGAACATTATCGTTAAACAGAAACACAACATTATCGTGGACAAGAGACGGAACATTACCGTGAAACCGAACATTATCGTGGACCAGAGATCGAACATTATCGTGGACCAAAGACAGAACATTACCGTGGACCAGAAATGGAACATTACCGTGAAACCGAACATTATCTTTGACCATAGACGGAACATTACCGTGATACCAAACATTATCGTCGACCAGAAATCGAACATTATCGTGGACCAGAGACAGAACATTACCGTGGACCAGAAATGGAACATTACCGTGAAACCGAACATTACCATGGACCAGATACGGAACATTACTGTGGACCAGAGACGGAACATTACCGTGGACCAGAACATTACCGTGGACCAGAACATTACCGTGAAACCGAACATTATCGTGAAACCGAACATTATCGTGGACCAGAGACCGAACATTACCGTGAAAACGAACATTACCGTGGACCAGAGACCGTACATTACCGTGAAACCCAACATTACCGTGAAATCGAAACAGAACATTACCGTGGACCAGAGACAGAACATTACCGTGAAACCGAAACAGAACATTATCGTGGACCAGAAACGGAACATTACCGTGAAACAGAAACACAACATTATCGTGGACCAGAAACGGAACATTACCGTGAAACAGAAACTGAACATTAGCATGGACCAGAGACAGAACATTACCGTGGACCAGAGACAGAACATTACTGTGAAACAGAAACACAACATTACTGTGGTCCAGAGACAGAACATTACCGTGAAACGGAAACAGAACATTACCGTGAAACCGAAACACAACATTATCGTGGACCAGAAACGGAACATTATCATGGACCAGAGACAGAACATTATCGTGGACCAAAGACGGAACATTATCGTGGACCAGAGACGGAACATTACGATGGACCAGAGACAGAACATTACCGTGAAACCGAAACAGAACATTATCGTGGACCAGAAACGGAACATTACCGTGAAACAGAAACACAAAATTATCGTGGACCAGAGACAGAACATTACAGTGGACCAGAGACAGAACATTACTGTGGACCAGAGACCGAACTTTACCTTGAAACCGAACATTACCGTGGACCAGAGACAGAACATTACCATGGACAAGAGACAGAACATTACCGTGAAACAGAACATTATCATGGACCAGAAACGGAACATTACCATGAAACAGAAACACAACATTATCGTGGACCAGAGACGGAACATTACCGTGGACCAGAGACGGAACATTACCGTGAAACCGAAACAGAACATTATCGTGGACCAGAGACGGAACATTACCGTGAAACCAAACATTATCGTGGACCAGAGATCGAACATTACCGTGGACCAGAGACAGAACATTATCGTGGACCAGAGACAGAACATTACCGTGGACCAGAGACAGAACATTATCCTGTACCAGAAACGGAACATTACCGTGAAACAGAAACACAAAATTATCGTGAACCAGAAACGGAACATTACCGTGAAACAGAAACGGAACATTATCGTGGACCAGAGACAGAACATTACCGTGGACCAGAGACAGAACATTATCCTGTACCAGAAACGGAACATTACCGTGAAACAGAAACACAAAATTATCGTGAACCAGAAACGGAACATTACCGTGAAACAGAAACGGAACATTATCGTGGACCAAAGACGGAACATTATTGTGGACCAGAGACGGAACATTACCGTGAAACCGAACATTATCGTGGACCAGAGACGGAACATTACCGTGAAACAGAAACAAAACATTACCGTGGACAAGAGACACAACATTACCGTGAAACGGAAACAGAACATTACCGTGAAACTGAAACAGAACATTATCGTGGACCAGAAACGGAACATTATCATGGACCAGAGACAGAACATTACCGTGAAACCGAAACAGAACATTATCGTGGACCAGAAACGGAACATTACCGTGAAACAGAAACACAAAATTATCGTGGACCAGAAATGGAACATTACCGTCAAACAGAAACAGAACATTATCGTGGACCAAAGACGGAATATTATCGTGGACCAGAGACGGAACATTACCGTGAAACCGAACATTATCGTGGACCAGACACAGAACATTACCGTGGACCAGAGACAGAACATTACCGTGAAACCAAACATTATCGTGGACCAGAAACGGAACATTACCGTGAAACAGAAACACAAAATTATCGTGGACCAGAAACGAAACATTACCATAATAAAGACACAAAACATTATCGTGGACCAGAGATCGAACATTACCGTGGACCAGAGACACAACATTACCGTAGACCAGAGACAGAACATTACCGTGGACCAGAGACAGAACATTACCGTGGACCAGAGACAGAACATTACCGTGAAACCGAACATTATCGCCGACCAGAAACGGAACATTACCGTGATACAGACACAGAACATTATCGTGGACCAGAGATCGAACATTACCGTGGACCAGAGACACAACATTACCGTAGACCAGAGACAGAACATTACCGTGGACCAGAGACAGAACATTACCGTGGACCAGAGACAGAACATTACCGTGGACCAGAGACAGAACATTACCGTGGACCAGAGACAGAACATTACCGTGGACCAGAGACAGAACATTACTGTGGACCAGAGACCGAACTTTACCTTGAAACCGAACATTACCATGGACCAGAGACAGAACATTACCATGGACAAGAGACAGAACATTACCGTGAAACAGAACATTATCATGGACCAGAAACGGAACATTATCATGAAACAGAAACAGAACATTATCGTGGACCAGAAACGGAACATTACCGTGAAACCGAAACACAAAATTATCGTTGACCAGAAACGAAACATTACCATGATACAGACACAGAACATTATCGTGGACCAGAGATCGAACATTACCGTGGACCAGAGACACAACATTACCGTAGACCAGAGACAGAACACTACCGTGGACCAGAGACAGAACATTACCGTGGACCAGAGACAGAACATTACCGTGAAACCGAACATTATCGTGGACCAGAAACGGAACATTACCGTGAAACAGAAACACAAAACTATCTTGGACCAGAAACGGAACATTACCGTGATACAGACACAGAACATTATCGTGGACCAGAGATCGAACATTACCGTGGACCAGAGACACAACATTACCGTAGACCAGAGACAGAACATTACCGTGGACCAGAGACAGAACATTACCGTGGACCAGAGACAGAACATTACCGTGGACCAGAGACAGAACATTACCGTGGACCAGAGACAGAACATTACTGTGGACCAGAGACAGAACATTACCATGGACAAGAGACAGAACATTACCGTGAAACAGAACATTATCATGGACCAGAAACGGAACATTATCGTGAAACAGAAACAGAACATTATCGTGGACCAGAAACGGAACATTACCGTGAAACCGAAACAGAACATTATCGTGGACCAGAAACGGAACATTACCGTGGACCAGAGACAGAACATTACCTTGAAACCAAAACAGAACATTATCATGGACCAGAAACGGAACATTATCGTGGACCAGAGACAGAATATTACCGTGAAACCGAAACAGAACATTATCGTGGACCAGAAACGGAACATTATTGTGGACCAGAGACAGAACATTATCGTGGATCAGAGACAGAACATTATCGAGGACCAGAGACGGCACATTATCGTGGACCAGAGACAGAACATTACCGTGAAACCTAAACAGAACATTATCGTTGACCAGAGACGGAACATTACCGTGAAACCGAACATTACCGTGGACCAGAGACAGAACATTACCGTGGACCAGAGACAGAACATTACCGTGAAACCGAAACAGAACATTATCGTGGACATGAAACGGAACATTACCGTGAAACAGAAACACAACATTATCGTGGACATGAAACGGAACATTACCGTGAAACAGAAACACAACATTATCGTGGACCAGAGACGGAACATTACCGTGAAACCGAACATTATCGTGGACCAGAGATCGAACTTTATCGTGGACCAGAGACAGAACATTACCGTTGACCAGAAATGGAACATTACCGTGAAACCGAACATTATCGTGGACCAGGGACGGAACATTACCGTGAAACCGAACATTATCGTCGACCAGATGTCGAACATTATCGTGGACCAGAGACAGAACATTACCGTGGACCAGAAATGGAACATTACCGTGAAACCGAACATTACCATGGACCAGATACGGAACATTACTGTGGACCAGAACATTACCGTGAAACCGAACATTATCGTCAAACCGAACATTATCGTGGACCAAAGACCGAACATTACCGTGAAACCGAACATTACCGTGGACCAGAGACCGAACATTACCGTGAAACCCAACATTACCGTGAAACCAAAACAGAAAAAAACCGTGGACCAGAGACAGAACATTACCGTGAAACCGAAACAGAACATTATCGTGGACCAGAAACGGAACATTACCGTGTAACAGAAACAAAACATTATCGTTGACCAGAAACGAAACATTACCATGATACAGACACAGAACATTATCGTGGACCAGAGATCGAACATTACCGTGGACCAGAGACACAACATTACCGTAGACCAGAGACAGAACACTACCGTGGACCAGAGACAGAACATTACCGTGGACCAGAGACAGAACATTACCGTGAAACCGAACATTATCGTGGACCAGAAACGGAACATTACCGTGAAACAGAAACACAAAACTATCTTGGACCAGAAACGGAACATTACCGTGATACAGACACAGAACATTATCGTGGACCAGAGATCGAACATTACCGTGGACCAGAGACACAACATTACCGTAGACCAGAGACAGAACATTACCGTGGACCAGAGACAGAACATTACCGTGGACCAGAGACAGAACATTACCGTGGACCAGAGACAGAACATTACCGTGGACCAGAGACAGAACATTACTGTGGACCAGAGACAGAACATTACCATGGACAAGAGACAGAACATTACCGTGAAACAGAACATTATCATGGACCAGAAACGGAACATTATCGTGAAACAGAAACAGAACATTATCGTGGACCAGAAACGGAACATTACCGTCAAACAGAAACAGAACATTATCGTGGACCAAAGACGGAATATTATCGTGGACCAGAGACGGAACATTACCGTGAAACCGAACATTATCGTGGACCAGACACAGAATATTACCGTGAAACCGAAACAGAACATTATCGTGGACCAGAAACGGAACATTATTGTGGACCAGAGACAGAACATTATCGTGGATCAGAGACAGAACATTATCGAGGACCAGAGACGGCACATTATCGTGGACCAGAGACAGAACATTACCGTGAAACCTAAACAGAACATTATCGTTGACCAGAGACGGAACATTACCGTGAAACCGAACATTACCGTGGACCAGAGACAGAACATTTCCGTGGACCAGAGACAGAACATTACCGTGAAACCGAAACAGAACATTATCGTGGACATGAAACGGAACATTACCGTGAAACAGAAACACAACATTATCGTGGACATGAAACGGAACATTACCGTGAAACAGAAACACAACATTATCGTGGACCAGAGACGGAACATTACCGTGAAACCGAACATTATCGTGGACCAGAGATCGAACTTTATCGTGGACCAGAGACAGAACATTACCGTTGACCAGAAATGGAACATTACCGTGAAACCGAACATTATCGTGGACCAGATGTCGAACATTATCGTGGACCAGAGACAGAACATTACCGTGGACCAGAAATGGAACATTACCGTGAAACCGAACATTACCATGGACCAGATACGGAACATTACTGTGGACCAGAACATTACCGTGAAACCGAACATTATCGTCAAACCGAACATTATCGTGGACCAGAGACCGAACATTACCGTGAAACCGAACATTACCGTGGACCAGAGACCGAACATTACCGTGAAACCCAACATTACCGTGAAACCAAAACAGAAAAAAACCGTGGACCAGAGACAGAACATTACCGTGAAACCGAAACAGAACATTATCGTGGACCAGAAACGGAACATTACCGTGAAACCGAAACAGAACATTATCGTGGACCAGAAACGGAACATTATCATGGAACAGAAACAGAACATTATCGTGGACCAAAGACAGAACATTATCGTGGACCAGAGACGGAACATTACCGTGAAACCGAACATTATCGTGGACCAGAAACGGAACATTATCGTGAAACCGAACATTATCGTGGACCAGAGACGGAACATTACCGTGAAACAGAAACAAAACATTACCGTGGACCAGAGACAGAACATTACCGTGAAACGGAAACAGAACATTACCGTGAAACTGAAACAGAACATTATCGTGGACCAGAAACGGAACATTATCATGGACCAGAGACAGAACATTACCGTGAAACCGAAACAGAACATTATCGTGGACCAGAAACGGAACATTACCGTGAAACAGAAACACAAAATTATCGTGGACCAGAAACGGAACATTACCGTGATACAGAAAATGAACATTACCGTGAAACCGAAACAGAACATAATTATGGACCAGAAACGGAACATTATCGTGAAACCGAACATTATCGTGGACCAGAGACGGAACATTACCGTGAAACAGAAACAAAACATTACCGTGGACCAGAGACAGAACATTACCGTGAAACGGAAACAGAACATTACCGTGAAACTGAAACAGAACATTATCGTGGACCAGAAACGGAACATTATCATGGACCAGAGACAGAACATTACCGTGAAACCGAAACAGAACATTATCGTGGACCAGAAACGGAACATTACCGTGAAACAGAAACACAAAATTATCGTGGACCAGAAACGGAACATTACCGTGATACAGAAAATGAACATTACCGTGAAACCGAAACAGAACATAATTATGGACCAGAGACGGAACATTACCGTGAAACCGAACATTATCGTGGACCAGAGATCGAACATTACCGTGGACCAGAGACAGAACATTACCGTGGACCAGAGACAGAACATTACCGTGGACCAGAGACAGAACATTACCGTGGACCAGAGACAGAACATTACCATGGACCAGAGACAGAACATTACCGTGGACCAGAGACCGAACTTTACCTTGAAACCGAACATTACCGTGGACCAGAGATCGAACTTTATCGTGGACCAGAGACAGAACATTACCATGGACCAGAGACAGAACATTACCGTGAAACAGAACATTATCATGGACCAGAAACGGAACATTACCGTGAAACAGAAACAGAACATTATCGTGGACCAGAAACGGAACATTACCGTGAAACCGAAACAGAACATTATCGTGGACCAGAAACGGAACATTACCGTGGACCAGAGACAGAACATTACCATGGACCAGAGACAGAACATTATCGTGGACCAGAGACCGAACATTACCGTGAAAACGAACATTACCGTGGACCAGAGACCGAACATTACCGTGAAACCCAACATTACCGTGAAACCGAAACAGAACATTACCGTGGACCAGAGACAGAACATTACCGTGAAACCGAAACAGAACATTATCGTGGACCAGAAACGGAACATTACCGTGAAACAGAAACACAACATTATCGTTGAATAGAAACGGAACATTACCGTGAAACAGAAACAGAACATTAGCGTGGACCAGAGACAGAACATTACCGTGGACCAGAGACAGAACTTTACTCTGAAACAGAAACACAACATTACCGTGGACCAGAGACAGAACATTAACGTGAAACGGAAACAGAAAATTACCGTGAAACTGAAACGGAACATTATAGTGGACCAGAACCGGAACATTATCGTGGACCAGAGACAGAACATTATCGTGGCTCAGAGACAGAACATTATCGTGGACCAGAGACCGAACATTACCGTGAAAACTAACATTACCGTGGACCAGAGACCGAACATTACCGTGAAACCCAACATTACCGTGAAACCGAAACAGAACATTACCGTGGACCAGAGACAGAACATTACTGTGAAACAGAAACACAACATTACCGTGGACCAGAGACAGAACATTACCGTGAAACGGAAACAGAACATTACCGTGAAACCGAAACACAACATTATCGTGGACCAGAAACGGAACATTATCATGGACCAGAGACAGAACATTATCGTGGACCAAAGACGGAACATTATCGTGGACCAGAGACGGAACATTACGATGGACCAGAGACAGAACATTACCGTGAAACCGAAACAGAACATTATCGTGGACCAGAAACGGAACATTACCGTGAAACAGAAACACAAAATTATCGTGGACCAGAGACAGAACATTACAGTGGACCAGAGACAGAACATTACTGTGGACCAGAGACCGAACTTTACCTTGAAACCGAACATTACCGTGGACCAGAGACAGAACATTACCATGGACAAGAGACAGAACATTACCGTGAAACAGAACATTATCATGGACCAGAAACGGAACATTACCATGAAACAGAAACACAACATTATCGTGGACCAGAGACGGAACATTACCGTGGACCAGAGACGGAACATTACCGTGAAACCGAAACAGAACATTATCGTGGACCAGAGACGGAACATTACCGTGAAACCAAACATTATCGTGGACCAGAGATCGAACATTACCGTGGACCAGAGACAGAACATTATCGTGGACCAGAGACAGAACATTACCGTGGACCAGAGACAGAACATTATCCTGTACCAGAAACGGAACATTACCGTGAAACAGAAACACAAAATTATCGTGAACCAGAAACGGAACATTACCGTGAAACAGAAACGGAACATTATCGTGGACCAAAGACGGAACATTATTGTGGACCAGAGACGGAACATTACCGTGAAACCGAACATTATCGTGGACCAGAGACGGAACATTACCGTGAAACAGAAACAAAACATTACCGTGGACCAGAGACACAACATTACCGTGAAACGGAAACAGAACATTACCGTGAAACTGAAACAGAACATTATCGTGGACCAGAAACGGAACATTATCATGGACCAGAGACAGAACATTACCGTGAAACCGAAACAGAACATTATCGTGGACCAGAAACGGAACATTACCGTGAAACAGAAACACAAAATTATCGTGGACCAGAAATGGAACATTACCGTCAAACAGAAACAGAACATTATCGTGGACCAGAGACAGAACATTACCGTGAAAACTAACATTACCGTGGACCAGAGACCGAACATTACCGTGAAACCCAACATTACCGTGAAACCGAAACAGAACATTACCGTGGACCAGAGACAGAACATTACTGTGAAACAGAAACACAACATTACCGTGGACCAGAGACAGAACATTACCGTGAAACGGAAACAGAACATTACCGTGAAACCGAAACACAACATTATCGTGGACCAGAAACGGAACATTATCATGGACCAGAGACAGAACATTATCGTGGACCAAAGACGGAACATTATCGTGGACCAGAGACGGAACATTACGATGGACCAGAGACAGAACATTACCGTGAAACCGAAACAGAACATTATCGTGGACCAGAAACGGAACATTACCGTGAAACAGAAACACAAAATTATCGTGGACCAGAGACAGAACATTACAGTGGACCAGAGACAGAACATTACTGTGGACCAGAGACCAACCTTTACCTTGAAACCGAACATTACCGTGGACCAGAGACAGAACATTACCATGGACAAGAGACAGAACATTACCGTGAAACAGAACATTATCATGGACCAGAAACGGAACATTACCATGAAACAGAAACACAACATTATCGTGGACCAGAGACGGAACATTACCGTGGACCAGAGACGGAACATTACCGTGAAACCGAAACAGAACATTATCGTGGACCAGAGACGGAACATTACCGTGAAACCAAACATTATCGTGGACCAGAGATCGAACATTACCGTGGACCAGAGACAGAACATTATCGTGGACCAGAGACAGAACATTACCGTGGACCAGAGACAGAACATTATCCTGTACCAGAAACGGAACATTACCGTGAAACAGTAACACAAAATTATCGTGAACCAGAAACGGAACATTACCGTGAAACAGAAACGGAACATTATCGTGGACCAAAGACGGAACATTATTGTGGACCAGAGACGGAACATTACCGTGAAACCGAACATTATCGTGGACCAGAGACGGAACATTACCGTGAAACAGAAACAAAACATTACCGTGGACCAGAGACACAACATTACCGTGAAAACTAACATTACCGTGGACCAGAGACCGAACATTACCGTGAAACCCAACATTACCGTGAAACCGAAACAGAACATTACCGTGGACCAGAGACAGAACATTACTGTGAAACAGAAACACAACATTACCGTGGACCAGAGACAGAACATTACCGTGAAACGGAAACAGAACATTACCGTGAAACCGAAACACAACATTATCGTGGACCAGAAACGGAACATTATCATGGACCAGAGACAGAACATTATCGTGGACCAAAGACGGAACATTATCGTGGACCAGAGACGGAACATTACGATGGACCAGAGACAGAACATTACCGTGAAACCGAAACAGAACATTATCGTGGACCAGAAACGGAACATTACCGTGAAACAGAAACACAAAATTATCGTGGACCAGAGACAGAACATTACAGTGGACCAGAGACAGAACATTACTGTGGACCAGAGACCGAACTTTACCTTGAAACCGAACATTACCGTGGACCAGAGACAGAACATTACCATGGACAAGAGACAGAACATTACCGTGAAACAGAACATTATCATGGACCAGAAACGGAACATTACCATGAAACAGAAACACAACATTATCGTGGACCAGAGACGGAACATTACCGTGGACCAGAGACGGAACATTACCGTGAAACCGAAACAGAACATTATCGTGGACCAGAGACGGAACATTACCGTGAAACCAAACATTATCGTGGACCAGAGATCGAACATTACCGTGGACCAGAGACAGAACATTATCGTGGACCAGAGACAGAACATTACCGTGGACCAGAGACAGAACATTATCCTGTACCAGAAACGGAACATTACCGTGAAACAGAAACACAAAATTATCGTGAACCAGAAACGGAACATTACCGTGAAACAGAAACGGAACATTATCGTGGACCAAAGACGGAACATTATTGTGGACCAGAGACGGAACATTACCGTGAAACCGAACATTATCGTGGACCAGAGACGGAACATTACCGTGAAACAGAAACAAAACATTACCGTGGACCAGAGACACAACATTACCGTGAAACGGAAACAGAACATTACCGTGAAACTGAAACAGAACATTATCGTGGACCAGAAACGGAACATTATCATGGACCAGAGACAGAACATTACCGTGAAACCGAAACAGAACATTATCGTGGACCAGAAACGGAACATTACCGTGAAACAGAAACACAAAATTATCGTGGACCAGAAATGGAACATTACCGTCAAACAGAAACAGAACATTATCGTGGACCAAAGACGGAATATTATCGTGGACCAGAGACGGAACATTACCGTGAAACCGAACATTATCGTGGACCAGACACAGAACATTACCGTGGACCAGAGACAGAACATTACCGTGAAACCAAACATTATCGTGGACCAGAAACGGAACATTACCGTGAAACAGAAACACAAAATTATCGTGGACCAGAAACGAAACATTACCATGATAAAGACACAAAACATTATCGTGGACCAGAGATCGAACATTACCGTGGACCAGAGACACAACATTACCGTAGACCAGAGACAGAACATTACCGTGGACCAGAGACAGAACATTACCGTGGACCAGAGACAGAACATTACCGTGAAACCGAACATTATCGCCGACCAGAAACGGAACATTACCGTGAAACAGAAACACAAAATTATCGTGGACCAGAAACGGAACATTACCGTGATACAGACACAGAACATTATCGTGGACCAGAGATCGAACATTACCGTGGACCAGAGACACAACATTACCGTAGACCAGAGACAGAACATTACCGTGGACCAGAGACAGAACATTACCGTGGACCAGAGACAGAACATTACCGTGGACCAGAGACAGAACATTACCGTGGACCAGAGACAGAACATTAATGTGGACCAGAGACCAAACTTTACCTTGAAACCGAACATTACCATGGACCAGAGACACAACATTACCATGGACAAGAGACAGAACATTACCGTGAAACAGAACATTATCATGGACCAGAAACGGAACATTATCATGAAACAGAAACAGAACATTATCGTGGACCAGAAACGGAACATTACCGTGAAACCGAAACACAAAATTATCGTTGACCAGAAACGAAACATTACCATGATACAGACACAGAACATTATCGTGGACCAGAGATCGAACATTACCGTGGACCAGAGACACAACATTACCGTAGACCAGAGACAGAACACTACCGTGGACCAGAGACAGAACATTACCGTGGACCAGAGACAGAACATTACCGTGAAACCGAACATTATCGTGGACCAGAAACGGAACATTACCGTGAAACAGAAACACAAAACTATCGTGGACCAGAAACGGAACATTACCGTGATATAGACACAGAACATTATCGTGGACCAGAGATCGAACATTACCGTGGACCAGAGACACAACATTACCGTAGACCAGAGACAGAACATTACCGTGGACCAGAGACAGAACATTACCGTGGACCAGAGACAGAACATTACCGTGGACCAGAGACAGAACATTACCGTGGACCAGAGACAGAACATTACTGTGGACCAGAGACAGAACATTACCATGGACAAGAGACAGAACATTACCGTGAAACAGAACATTATCATGGACCAGAAACGGAACATTATCGTGAAACAGAAACAGAACATTATCTTGGACCAGAAACGGAACATTACCGTGGACCAGAGACAGAACATTACCTTGAAACCAAAACAGAACATTATCATGGACCAGAAACGGAACATTATCGTGGACCAGAGACAGAATATTACCGTGAAACCGAAACAGAACATTATCGTGGACCAGAAACGGAACATTATTGTGGACCAGAGACAGAACATTATCGTGGATCAGAGACAGAACATTATCGAGGACCAGAGACGGCACATTATCGTGGACCAGAGACAGAACATTACCGTGAAACCTAAACAGAACATTATCGTTGACCAGAGACGGAACATTACCGTGAAACCGAACATTACCGTGGACCAGAGACAGAACATTACCGTGGACCAGAGACAGAACATTACCGTGAAACCGAAACAGAACATTATCGTGGACATGAAACGGAACATTACCGTGAAACAGAAACACAACATTATCGTGGACCAGAGACGGAACATTACCGTGAAACCGAACATTATCGTGGACCAGAGATCGAACTTTATCGTGGACCAGAGACAGAACATTACCGTTGACCAGAAATGGAACATTACCGTGAAACCGAACATTATCGTGGACCAGAGACGGAACATTACCGTGAAACCGAACATTATCGTCGACCAGAAATCGAACATTATCGTGGACCAGAGACAGAACATTACCGTGGACCAGAAATGGAACATTACCGTGAAACCGAACATTACCATGGACCAGATACGGAACATTACTGTGGACCAGAACATTACCGTGAAACCGAACATTATCGTCAAACCGAACATTATCGTGGACCAGAGACCGAACATTACCGTGAAACCGAACATTACCGTGGACCAGAGACCGAACATTACCGTGAAACCCAACATTACCGTGAAACCAAAACAGAAAAAAACCGTGGACCAGAGACAGAACATTACCGTGAAACCGAAACAGAACATTATCGTGGACCAGAAACGGAACATTACCGTGAAACAGAAACAAAACATTATCGTGGACCAGAAACGGAACATTACCGTGAAACAGAAACACAACATTACCGTGGACCAGAGACAGAACATTACCGTGAAACCGAAACAGAACATTATCGTGGACCAGAAACGGAACATTATCATGGAACAGAAACAGAACATTATCGTGGACCAAAGACAGAACATTATCGTGGACCAGAGACGGAACATTACCGTGAAACCGAACATTATCGTGGACCAGAAACGGAACATTATCGTGAAACCGAACATTATCGTGGACCAGAGACGGAACATTACCGTGAAACAGAAACAAAACATTACCGTGGACCAGAGACAGAACATTACCGTGAAACGGAAACAGAACATTACCGTGAAACTGAAACAGAACATTATCGTGGACCAGAAACGGAACATTATCATGGACCAGAGACAGAACATTACCGTGAAACCGAAACAGAACATTATCGTGGACCAGAAACGGAACATTACCGTGAAACAGAAACACAAAATTATCGTGGACCAGAAACGGAACATTACCGTGATACAGAAAATGAACATTACCGTGAAACCGAAACAGAACATAATTATGGACCAGAGACGGAACATTACCGTGAAACCGAACATTATCGTGGACCAGAGATCGAACATTACCGTGGACCAGAGACAGAACATTACCGTGGACCAGAGACAGAACATTACCGTGGACCAGAGACAGAACATTACCGTGGACCAGAGACAGAACATTACCGTGGACCAGAGACCGAACTTTACCTTGAAACCGAACATTACCGTGGACCAGAGATCGAACTTTATCGTGGACCAGAGACAGAACATTACCATGGACCAGAGACAGAACATTACCGTGAAACAGAACATTATCATGGACCAGAAACGGAACATTACCGTGAAACAGAAACAGAACATTATCGTGGACCAGAAACGGAACATTACCGTGAAACCGAAACAGAACATTATCGTGGACCAGAAACGGAACATTACCGTGGACCAGAGACAGAACATTACCATGGACCAGAGACAGAACATTATCGTGAAACAGAACATTATCATGGACCAGAAACGGAACATGACCTTGAAACCAAAACAGAACATTATCGTGGACCAGAAACGGAACATTATCGTGGACCAGAAACGGAACATTATCGTGGACCAGAGACAGAACATTACCGTGAAACCGAAACAGAACATTATCGTGGACCAGAACCTGAACATTATCGTGGACCAGAGACAGAACATTATCGTGGATGAGAGACAGAACATTATCGTGGACCAGAGACCGAACATTACCGTGAAAACGAACATTACCGTGGACCAGAGACCGAACATTACCGTGAAACCCAACATTACCGTGAAACCGAAACAGAACATTACAGTGGACCAGAGACAGAACATTACCGTGAAACCGAAACAGAACATTATCGTGGACCAGAAACGGAACATTACCGTGAAACAGAAACACAACATTATCGTTGAATAGAAACGGAACATTACCGTGAAACAGAAACAGAACATTAGCGTGGACCAGAGACAGAACATTACCGTGGACCAGAGACAGAACTTTACTCTGAAACAGAAACACAACATTACCGTGGACCAGAGACAGAACATTAACGTGAAACGGAAACAGAACATTACCGTGAAACTGAAACGGAACATTATAGTGGACCAGAACCGGAACATTATCGTGGACCAGAGACAGAACATTATCGTGGCTCAGAGACAGAACATTATCGTGGACCAGAGACCGAACATTACCGTGAAAACGAACATTACCGTGGACCAGAGACCGAACATTACCGTGAAACCCAACATTACCGTGAAACCGAAACAGAACATTACCGTGGACCAGAGACAGAACATTACCGTGAAACCGAAACAGAACATTATCGTGGACCAGAAACGGAACATTACCGTGAAACAGAAACACAACATTATCGTGGACCAGAAACGGAACATTACCGTGAAACAGAAACAGAACATTAGCGTGGACCAGAGACAGAACATTACCGTGGACCAGAGACAGAACATTACTGTGAAACAGAAACACAACATTACCGTGGACCAGAGACAGAACATTACCGTGAAACGGAAACAGAACATTACGTGAAACCGAAACACAACATTATCGTGGACCAGAAACGGAACATTATCATGGACCAGAGACAGAACATTATCGTGGACCAAAGACGGAACATTATCGTGGACCAGAGACGGAACATTACCGTGAAACCGAACATTATCGTGGACCAGACACAGAACATTACCATGGACCAGAGACAGAACATTACCGTGAAACCGAAACAGAACATTATCGTGGACCAGAAACGGAACATTACCGTGAAACAGAAACACAAAATTATCGTGGACCAGAGACAGAACATTACAGTGGACCAGAGACAGAACATTACTGTGGACCAGAGACCGAACTTTACCTTGAAACCGAACATTACCGTGGACCAGAGACAGAACATTACCATGGACAAGAGACAGAACATTACCGTGAAACAGAACATTATCATGGACCAGAAACGGAACATTACCATGAAACAGAAACACAACATTATCGTGGACCAGAGACGGAACATTACCGTGGACCAGAGACGGAACATTACCGTGAAACCGAAACAGAACATTATCGTGGACCAGAGACGGAACATTACCGTGAAACCAAACATTATCGTGGACCAGAGATCGAACATTACCGTGGACCAGAGACAGAACATTATCGTGGACCAGAGACAGAACATTACCGTGGACCAGAGACAGAACATTATCCTGTACCAGAAACGGAACATTACCGTGAAACAGAAACACAAAATTATCGTGAACCAGAAACGGAACATTACCGTGAAACAGAAACGGAACATTATCGTGGACCGGAGACAGAACATTACAGAGACCAGAGACAGAACATTATCCTGTACCAGAAACGGAACATTACCGTGAAACAGAAACACAAAATTATCGTGAACCAGAAACGGAACATTACCGTGAAACAGAAACGGAACATTATCGTGGACCAAAGACGGAACATTATTGTGGACCAGAGACGGAACATTACCGTGAAACCGAACATTATCGTGGACCAGAGACGGAACATTACCGTGAAACAGAAACAAAACATTACCGTGGACCAGAGACACAACATTACCGTGAAACGGAAACAGAACATTACCGTGAAACTGAAACAGAACATTATCGTGGACCAGAAACGGAACATTATCATGGACCAGAGACAGAACATTACCGTGAAACCGAAACAGAACATTATCGTGGACCAGAAACGGAACATTACCGTGAAACAGAAACACAAAATTATCGTGGACCAGAAATGGAACATTACCGTCAAACAGAAACAGAACATTATCGTGGACCAAAGACGGAATATTATCGTGGACCAGAGACGGAACATTACCGTGAAACCGAACATTATCGTGGACCAGACACAGAACATTACCGTGGACCAGAGACAGAACATTACCGTAGACCAGAGACAGAACATTACCGTGGACCAGAGACAGAACATTACCGTGGACCAGAGACAGAACATTACCGTGAAACCGAACATTATCGCCGACCAGAAACCGAACATTACCGTGAAACAGAAACACAAAATTATCGTGGACCAGAAACGGAACATTACCGTGATAGAGACACAGAACATTATCGTGGACCAGAGATCGAACATTACCGTGGACCAGAGACACAACATTACCGTAGACCAGAGACAGAACATTACCGTGGACCAGAGACAGAACATTACCGTGGACCAGAGACAGAACATTACCGTGGACCAGAGTCAGAACATTACCGTGGACCAGAGACAGAACATTACCGTGGACCAGAGACAGAACATTACTGTGGACCAGAGACCGAACTTTACCTTGAAACCGAACATTACCATGGACCAGAGACACAACATTACCATGGACAAGAGACAGAACATTACCGTGAAACAGAACATTATCATGGACCAGAAACGGAACATTATCATGAAACAGAAACAGAACATTATCGTGGACCAGAAACGGAACATTACCGTGAAACCGAAACACAAAATTATCGTTGACCAGAAACGAAACATTACCATGATACAGACACAGAACATTATCGTGGACCAGAGATCGAACATTACCGTGGACCAGAGACACAACATTACCGTAGACCAGAGACAGAACACTACCGTGGACCAGAGACAGAACATTACCGTGGACCAGAGACAGAACATTACCGTGAAACCGAACATTATCGTGGACCAGAAACGGAACATTACCGTGAAACAGAAACACAAAACTATCGTGGACCAGAAACGGAACATTACCGTGATACAGACACAAAACATTATCGTGGACCAGAGATCGAACATTACCGTGGACCAGAGACACAACATTACCGTAGACCAGAGACAGAACATTACCGTGGACCAGAGACAGAACATTACCGTGGACCAGAGACAGAACATTACCGTGGACCAGAGACAGAACATTACCGTGGACCAGAGACAGAACATTACTGTGGACCAGAGACAGAACATTACCATGGACAAGAGACAGAACATTACCGTGAAACAGAACATTATCATGGACCAGAAACGGAACATTATCGTGAAACAGAAACAGAACATTATCGTGGACCAGAAACGGAACATTACCGTGAAACCGAAACAGAACATTATCTTGGACCAGAAACGGAACATTACCGTGGACCAGAGACAGAACATTACCTTGAAACCAAAACAGAACATTATCATGGACCAGAAACGGAACATTATCGTGGACCAGAGACAGAATATTACCGTGAAACCGAAACAGAACATTATCGTGGACCAGAAACGGAACATTATTGTGGACCAGAGACAGAACATTATCGTGGATCAGAGACAGAACATTATCGAGGACCAGAGACGGCACATTATCGTGGACCAGAGACAGAACATTACCGTGAAACCTAAACAGAACATTATCGTTGACCAGAGACGGAACATTACCGTGAAACCGAACATTACCGTGGACCAGAGACAGAACATTACCGTGGACCAGAGACAGAACATTACCGTGAAACCGAAACAGAACATTATCGTGGACATGAAACGGAACATTACCGTGAAACAGAAACACAACATTATCGTGGACCAGAGACGGAACATTACCGTGAAACCGAACATTATCGTGGACCAGAGATCGAACTTTATCGTGGACCAGAGACAGAACATTACCGTTGACCAGAAATGGAACATTACCGTGAAACCGAACATTATCGTGGACCAGAGACGGAACATTACCGTGAAACCGAACATTATCGTCGACCAGAAATCGAACATTATCGTGGACCAGAGACAGAACATTACCGTGGACCAGAAATGGAACATTACCGTGAAACCGAACATTACCATGGACCAGATACGGAACATTACTGTGGACCAGAACATTACCGTGAAACCGAACATTATCGTCAAACCGAACATTATCGTGGACCAGAGACCGAACATTACCGTGAAACCGAACATTACCGTGGACCAGAGACCGAACATTACCGTGAAACCCAACATTACCGTGAAACCAAAACAGAAAAAAACCGTGGACCAGAGACAGAACATTACCGTGAAACCGAAACAGAACATTATCGTGGACCAGAAACGGAACATTACCGTGAAACAGAAACAAAACATTATCGTGGACCAGAAACGGAACATTACCGTGAAACAGAAACACAACATTACCGTGGACCAGAGACAGAACATTACCGTGAAACCGAAACAGAACATTATCGTGGACCAGAAACGGAACATTATCATGGAACAGAAACAGAACATTATCGTGGACCAAAGACAGAACATTATCGTGGACCAGAGACGGAACATTACCGTGAAACCGAACATTATCGTGGACCAGAAACGGAACATTATCGTGAAACCGAACATTATCGTGGACCAGAGACGGAACATTACCGTGAAACAGAAACAAAACATTACCGTGGACCAGAGACAGAACATTACCGTGAAACGGAAACAGAACATTACCGTGAAACTGAAACAGAACATTATCGTGGACCAGAAACGGAACATTATCATGGACCAGAGACAGAACATTACCGTGAAACCGAAACAGAACATTATCGTGGACCAGAAACGGAACATTACCGTGAAACAGAAACACAAAATTATCGTGGACCAGAAACGGAACATTACCGTGATACAGAAAATGAACATTACCGTGAAACCGAAACAGAACATAATTATGGACCAGAGACGGAACATTACCGTGAAACCGAACATTATCGTGGACCAGAGATCGAACATTACCGTGGACCAGAGACAGAACATTACCGTGGACCAGAGACAGAACATTACCGTGGACCAGAGACAGAACATTACCGTGGACCAGAGACAGAACATTACCGTGGACCAGAGACAGAACATTACCGTGGACCAGAGACCGAACTTTACCTTGAAACCGAACATTACCGTGGACCAGAGATCGAACTTTATCGTGGACCAGAGACAGAACATTACCATGGACCAGAGACAGAACATTACCGTGAAACAGAACATTATCATGGACCAGAAACGGAACATTACCGTGAAACAGAAACAGAACATTATCGTGGACCAGAAACGGAACATTACCGTGAAACCGAAACAGAACATTATCGTGGACCAGAAACGGAACATTACCGTGGACCAGAGACAGAACATTACCATGGACCAGAGACAGAACATTATCGTGAAACAGAACATTATCATGGACCAGAAACGGAACATGACCTTGAAACCAAAACAGAACATTATCGTGGACCAGAAACGGAACATTATCGTGGACCAGAAACGGAACATTATCGTGGACCAGAGACAGAACATTCCCGTTAAACCGAAACAGAACATTATCGTGGACCAGAACCTGAACATTATCGTGGACCAGAGACAGAACATTATCGTGGATGAGAGACAGAACATTATCGTGGACCAGAGACCGAACATTACCGTGAAAACGAACATTACCGTGGACCAGAGACCGAACATTACCGTGAAACCCAACATTACCGTGAAACCGAAACAGAACATTACAGTGGACCAGAGACAGAACATTACCGTGAAACCGAAACAGAACATTATCGTGGACCAGAAACGGAACATTACCGTGAAACAGAAACACAACATTATCGTTGAATAGAAACGGAACATTACCGTGAAACAGAAACAGAACATTAGCGTGGACCAGAGACAGAACATTACCGTGGACCAGAGACAGAACTTTACTCTGAAACAGAAACACAACATTACCGTGGACCAGAGACAGAACATTAACGTGAAACGGAAACAGAACATTACCGTGAAACTGAAACGGAACATTATAGTGGACCAGAACCGGAACATTATCGTGGACCAGAGACAGAACATTATCGTGGCTCAGAGACAGAACATTATCGTGGACCAGAGACCGAACATTACCGTGAAAACGAACATTACCGTGGACCAGAGACCGAACATTACCGTGAAACCCAACATTACCGTGAAACCGAAACAGAACATTACCGTGGACCAGAGACAGAACATTACCGTGAAACCGAAACAGAACATTATCGTGGACCAGAAACGGAACATTACCGTGAAACAGAAACACAACATTATCGTGGACCAGAAACGGAACATTACCGTGAAACAGAAACAGAACATTAGCGTGGACCAGAGACAGAACATTACCGTGGACCAGAGACAGAACATTACTGTGAAACAGAAACACAACATTACCGTGGACCAGAGACAGAACATTACCGTGAAACGGAAACAGAACATTACGTGAAACCGAAACACAACATTATCGTGGACCAGAAACGGAACATTATCATGGACCAGAGACAGAACATTATCGTGGACCAAAGACGGAACATTATCGTGGACCAGAGACGGAACATTACCGTGAAACCGAACATTATCGTGGACCAGACACAGAACATTACCATGGACCAGAGACAGAACATTACCGTGAAACCGAAACAGAACATTATCGTGGACCAGAAACGGAACATTACCGTGAAACAGAAACACAAAATTATCGTGGACCAGAGACAGAACATTACAGTGGACCAGAGACAGAACATTACTGTGGACCAGAGACCGAACTTTAACTTGAAACCGAACATTACCGTGGACCAGAGACAGAACATTACCATGGACCAGAGACAGAACATTAACGTGAAACAGAACATTATCATGGACCAGAAACGGAACATTACCGTGAAACAGAAACACAACATTATCGTGGACCAGAGACGGAACATTACCGTGAAACAGAACATTATCGTGGACCAGAGACGGAACATTACCGTGAAACCGAACATTATCGTGGACCAGAGACAGAACATTACCGTGGACCAGAGACAGAACATTACCGTGGACCAGAGACAGAACATTACTGTGGACCAGAGACAGAACATTACCATGGACCAGAGACAGAACATTACTGTGGACCAGAGACAGAACTTTACCTTGAAACCGAACATTACCGTGGACCAGAGACAGAACATTACCATGGACCAGAGACAGAACATTACCGTGAAACAGAACATTATCATGGACCAGAAACGGAACATTACCGTGAAACAGAAACAGAACATTATCGTGTACCAGAAACGGAACATTACCGTGAAACTGAAACAGAACATTATCGTGGACCAGAAACGGAACATTACCGTGGACCAGAGACAGAACATTACCTTGAAACCAAAACAGAACATTTTCATGGACCAGAAACGGAACATTATCGTGGACCAGAGACAGAACATTACCGTGAAACCTAAACAGAACATTATCGTGGACCAGAAACGGAACATTACCGTGAAACAGAAACATAACATTATCGTGTACCAGAAACGGAACATTACCGTGAAACAGAAACACAAAATTATCGTGGACCAGAAACGGAACATTACCGTGAAACAGAAACAGAACATTATCGTGGACCAAAGACGGAACATTATCGTGGACCAGAGACGGAACATTACCGTGAAACCGAACATTATCGTGGACCAGAGACGGAACATTACCATGGACCAGAGACAGAACATTACCGTGAAACAGAACATTATCATGGACCAGAAACGGAACATTACCGTGAAACAGAAACAGAACATTATCGTGTACCAGAAACGGAACATTACCGTGAAACTGAAACAGAACATTATCGTGGACCAGAAACGGAACATTACCGTGGACCAGAGACAGAACATTACCTTGAAGCCAAAACAGAACATTTTCATGGACCAGAAACGGAACATTATCGTGGACCAGAGACAGAACATTACCGTGAAACCTATACAGAACATTATCGTGGACCAGAAACGGAACATTACCGTGAAACAGAAACATAACATTATCGTGTACCAGAAACGGAACATTACCGTGAAACAGAAACACAAAATTATCGTGGACCAGAAACGGAACATTACCGTGAAACAGAAACAGAACATTATCGTGGACCAAAGACGGAACATTATCGTGGACCAGAGACGGAACATTACCGTGAAACCGAACATTATCGTGGACCAGA
This sequence comes from Leuresthes tenuis, assembly GCF_036924035.1. Classification (NCBI taxonomy): domain Eukaryota; kingdom Metazoa; phylum Chordata; class Actinopteri; order Atheriniformes; family Atherinopsidae; genus Leuresthes; species Leuresthes tenuis. The sequence continues at coordinate 993,060 of NW_027325384.1, forward strand.
GACGGAACATTACCGTGAAAAAGAAACAAAACATTATCGTGGACCAGAGACAGAACATTACCGTGAAACCTAAACAGAACATTATCGTGTACCAGAAACGGAACATTACCGTGAAACAGAAACACAAAATTATCGTGGACCAGAAACGGAACATTACCGTGATACAGACACAGAACATTATCGTGGACCAGAGATCGAACATTACCGTGGACCAGAGACACAACATTACCGTAGACCAGAGACAGAACATTACCGTGGACCAGAGACAGAACATTACCGTGGACCAGAGACAGAACATTACCGTGGACCAGAGACAGAACATTACCGTGGACCAGAGACAGAACATTACCGTGGACCAGAGACCGAACTTTACCTTGAAACCGAACATTACCATGGACCAGAGACAGAACATTACCATGGACCAGAGACAGAACATTACCGTGAAACAGAACATTATCATGGACCAGAAACGGAACATTATCGTGAAACAGAAACAGAACATTATCGTGGACCAGAAACGGAACATTACCGTGAAACCGAAACAGAACATTATCGTGGACCAGAAACGGAACATTATCGTGGACCAGAGACCGAACATTACCGTGAAAACGAACATTACCGTGGACCAGAGACCGAACATTACCGTGAAACCCAACATTACCGTGAAACCGAAACAGAACATTACCGTGGACCAGAGACAGAACATTACCGTGAAACCGAAACAGAACATTATCGTGGACCAGAAACGGAACATTACCGTGAAACAGAAACACAACATTATCGTGGAATAGAAACGGAACATTACCGTGAAACAGAAACAGAACATTAGCGTGGACCAGAGACAGAACATTACCGTGGACCAGAGACAGAACTTTACTCTGAAACAGAAACACAACATTACCGTGGACCAGAGACAGAACATTAACATGAAACGGAAACAGAACATTACCGTGAAACTGAAACGGAACATTATCGTGGACCAGAACCGGAACATTATCGTGGACCAGAGACAGAACATTATCGTGGCTCAGAGACAGAACATTATCATGGACCAGAGACCGAACATTACCGTGAAAACGAACATTACCGTGGACCAGAGACCGAACATTACAGTGAAACCCAACATTACCGTGAAACCGAAACAGAACATTACCGTGGACCAGAGACAGAACATTACCGTGAAACCGAAACAGAACATTATCGTGGACCAGAAACGGAACATTACCGTGAAACAGAAACACAACATTATCGTGGACCAGAAACGGAACATTACCGTGAAACAGAAACAGAACATTAGCGTGGACCAGAGACAGAACATTACCGTGGACCAGAGACAGAACATTACTGTGAAACAGTAACACAACATTACCGTGGACCAGAGACAGAACATTACCGTGAAACGGAAACAGAACATTACGTGAAACCGAAACACAACATTATCGTGGACCAGAAACGGAACATTATCATGGACCAGAGACAGAACATTATCGTGGACCAAAGACGGAACATTATCGTGGACCAGAGACGGAACATTACCGTGGACCAGAGACCGAACATTACCGTGAAAACGAACATTACCGTGGACCAGAGACCGAACATTACCGTGAAACCCAACATTACCGTGAAACCGAAACAGAACATTACCGTGGACCAGAAACGGAACATTACCGTGAAACAGAAACACAAAATTATCGTGGACCAGAGAAAGAACATTACAGTGGACCAGAGACAGAACATTACTGTGGACCAGAGACCGAACTTTAAATTGAAACCGAACATTACCGTGGACCAGAGACAGAACATTACCATGGACCAGAGACAGAACATTACCGTGAAACAGAACATTATCATGGACCAGAAACGGAACATTACCGTGAAACAGAAACACAACATTATCGTGGACCAGAGACGGAACATTACCGTGAAACAGAACATTATCGTGGACCAGAGACGGAACATTACCGTGAAACCGAACATTATCGTGGACCAGAGACAGAACATTACCGTGGACCAGAGACAGAACATTACTGTGGACCAGACACAGAACATTACCATGGACCAGAGACAGAACATTACCGTGAAACAGAAACAGAACATTATCGTGGACCAGAAACGGAACATTACCGTGAAACAGAAACACAAAATTATCGTGGACCAGAGAAAGAACATTACAGTGGACCAGAGACAGAACATTACTGTGGACCAGAGACCGAACTTTAACTTGAAACCGAACATTACCGTGGACCAGAGACAGAACTTTACCATGGACCAGAGACAGAACATTACCGTGAAACAGAACATTATCATGGACCAGAAACGGAACATTACCGTGAAACAGAAACACAACATTATCGTGGACCAGAGACGGAACATTACCGTGAAACAGAACATTATCGTGGACCAGAGACGGAACATTACCGTGAAACCGAACATTATCGTGGACCAGAGACAGAACATTACCGTGGACCAGAGACAGAACATTACTGTGGACCAGAGACAGAACATTACCGTGGACCAGAGACAGAACATTACTGTGGACCAGAGACAGAACTTTACCTTGAAACCGAACATTACCGTGGACCAGAGACAGAACATTACCATGGACCAGAGACAGAACATTACCGTGAAACAGAACATTATCATGGACCAGAAACGGAACATTACCGTGAAACAGAAACAGAACATTATCGTGTACCAGAAACGGAACATTACCGTGAAACTGAAACAGAACATTATCGTGGACCAGAAACGGAACATTACCGTGGACCAGAGACAGAACATTACCTTGAAACCAAAACAGAACATTTTCATGGACCAGAAACGGAACATTATCGTGGACCAGAGACAGAACATTACCGTGAAACCTAAACAGAACATTATCGTGGACCAGAAACGGAACATTACCGTGAAACAGAAACATAACATTATCGTGTACCAGAAACGGAACATTACCGTGAAACAGAAACACAAAATTATCGTGGACCAGAAACGGAACATTACCGTGAAACAGAAACAGAACATTATCGTGGACCAAAGACGGAACATTATCGTGGACCAGAGACGGAACATTACCGTGAAACCGAACATTATCGTGGACCAGAGACGGAACATTACCATGGACCAGAGACAGAACATTACCGTGAAACAGAACATTATCGTGTACCAGAAACGGAACATTACCGTGAAACTGAAACAGAACATTATCGTGGACCAGAAACGGAACATTACCGTGGACCAGAGACAGAACATTACCTTGAAGCCAAAACAGAACATTTTCATGGACCAGAAACGGAACATTATCATGGAACAGAAACAGAACATTATCGTGGACCAAAGACAGAACATTATCGTGGACCAGAGACGGAACATTACCGTGAAACCGAACATTATCGTGGACCAGAAACGGAACATTATCGTGAAACCGAACATTATCGTGGACCAGAGACGGAACATTACCGTGAAACAGAAACAAAACATTACCGTGGACCAGAGACAGAACATTACCGTGAAACGGAAACAGAACATTACCGTGAAACTGAAACAGAACATTATCGTGGACCAGAAACGGAACATTATCATGGACCAGAGACAGAACATTACCGTGAAACCGAAACAGAACATTATCGTGGACCAGAAACGGAACATTACCGTGAAACAGAAACACAAAATTATCGTGGACCAGAAACGGAACATTACCGTGATACAGAAAATGAACATTACCGTGAAACCGAAACAGAACATAATTATGGACCAGAGACGGAACATTACCGTGAAACCGAACATTATCGTGGACCAGAGATCGAACATTACCGTGGACCAGAGACAGAACATTACCGTGGACCAGAGACAGAACATTACCGTGGACCAGAGACAGAACATTACCGTGGACCAGAGACAGAACATTACCGTGGACCAGAGATCGAACTTTATCGTGGACCAGAGACAGAACATTACCATGGACCAGAGACAGAACATTACCGTGAAACAGAACATTATCATGGACCAGAAACGGAACATTACCGTGAAACAGAAACAGAACATTATCGCGGACCAGAAACGGAACATTACCGTGAAACCGAAACAGAACATTATCGTGGACCAGAAACGGAACATTACCGTGGACCAGAGACAGAACATTACCATGGACCAGAGACAGAACATTATCGTGAAACAGAACATTATCATGGACCAGAAACGGAACATTACCGTGAAACCGAAACAGAACATTATCGTGGACCAGAACCTGAACATTATCGTGGACCAGAGACAGAACATTATCGTGGATCAGAGACAGAACATTATCGTGGACCAGAGACCGAACATTACCGTGAAAACGAACATTACCGTGGACCAGAGACCGAACATTACCGTGAAACCCAACATTACCGTGAAGCCGAAACAGAACATTACCGTGGACCAGAGACAGAACATTACCGTGAAACCGAAACAGAACATTATCGTGGACCAGAAACGGAACATTACCGTGAAACAGAAACACAACATTATCGTTGAATAGAAACGGAACATTACCGTGAAACAGAAACAGAACATTAGCGTGGACCAGAGACAGAACATTACCGTGGACCAGAGACAGAACTTTACTCTGAAACAGAAACACAACATTACCGTGGACCAGAGACAGAACATTAACGTGAAACGGAAACAGAACATTACCGTGAAACTGAAACGGAACATTATAGTGGACCAGAACCGGAACATTATCGTGGACCAGAGACAGAACATTATCGTGGCTCAGAGACAGAACATTATCGTGGACCAGAGACCGAACATTACCGTGAAAACGAACATTACCGTGGACCAGAGACCGAACATTACCGTGAAACCCAACATTACCGTGAAACCGAAACAGAACATTACCGTGGACCAGAGACAGAACATTACTGTGAAACAGAAACACAACATTACCGTGGACCAGAGACAGAACATTACCGTGAAACGGAAACAGAACATTACCGTGAAACCGAAACACAACATTATCGTGGACCAGAAACGGAACATTATCATGGACCAGAGACAGAACATTATCGTGGACCAAAGACGGAACATTATCGTGGACCAGAGACGGAACATTACGATGGACCAGAGACAGAACATTACCGTGAAACCGAAACAGAACATTATCGTGGACCAGAAACGGAACATTACCGTGAAACAGAAACACAAAATTATCGTGGACCAGAGACAGAACATTACAGTGGACCAGAGACGGAACATTACCGTGAAACCGAAACAGAACATTATCGTGGACCAGAGACGGAACATTACCGTGAAACCAAACATTATCGTGGACCAGAGATCGAACATTACCGTGGACCAGAGACAGAACATTATCGTGGACCAGAGACAGAACATTACCGTGGACCAGAGACAGAACATTATCCTGTACCAGAAACGGAACATTACCGTGAAACAGAAACACAAAATTATCGTGAACCAGAAACGGAACATTACCGTGAAACAGAAACGGAACATTATCGTGGACCAGAGACAGAACATTACCGTGGACCAGAGACAGAACATTATCCTGTACCAGAAACGGAACATTACCGTGAAACAGAAACACAAAATTATCGTGAACCAGAAACGGAACATTACCGTGAAACAGAAACGGAACATTATCGTGGACCAAAGACGGAACATTATTGTGGACCAGAAACGGAACATTACCGTGAAACCGAACATTATCGTGGACCAGAGACGGAACATTACCGTGAAACAGAAACAAAACATTACCGTGGACCAGAGACACAACATTACCGTGAAACGGAAACAGAACATTACCGTGAAACTGAAACAGAACATTATCGTGGACCAGAAACGGAACATTACCGTGAAACAGAAACACAAAATTATCGTGGACCAGAAATGGAACATTACCGTCAAACAGAAACAGAACATTATCGTGGACCAGAAACGGAACATTATCATGGACCAGAGACAGAACATTACCGTGAAACCGAAACAGAACATTATCGTGGACCAGAAACGGAACATTACCGTGAAACAGAAACACAAAATTATCGTGGACCAGAAATGGAACATTACCGTCAAACAGAAACAGAACATTATCGTGGACCAAAGACGGAATATTATCGTGGACCAGAGACGGAACATTACCGTGAAACCGAACATTATCGTGGACCAGACACAGAACATTACCATGGACCAGAGACAGAACATTACCGTGAAACCAAACATTATCGTGGACCAGAAACGGAACATTACCGTGAAACAGAAACACAAAATTATCGTGGACCAGAAACGAAACATTACCATGATAAAGACACAAAACATTATCGTGGACCAGAGATCGAACATTACCGTGGACCAGAGACACAACATTACCGTAGACCAGAGACAGAACATTACCGTGGACCAGAGACAGAACATTACCGTGGACCAGAGACAGAACATTACCGTGAAACCGAACATTATCGCCGACCAGAAACGGAACATTACCGTGAAACAGAAACACAAAATTATCGTGGACCAGAAACGGAACATTACCGTGATACAGACACAGAACATTATCGTGGACCAGAGATCGAACATTACCGTGGACCAGAGACACAACATTACCGTAGACCAGAGACAGAACATTACCGTGGACCAGAGACAGAACATTACCGTGGACCAGAGACAGAACATTACCGTGGACCAGAGACAGAACATTACCGTGGACCAGAGACAGAACATTACCGTTGACGAGAGACAGAACATTACTGTGGACCAGAGACCGAACTTTACCTTGAAACCGAACATTACCATGGACCAGAGACAGAACATTACCATGGACAAGAGACAGAACATTACCGTGAAACAGAACATTATCATGGACCAGAAACGGAACATTATCATGAAACAGAAACAGAACATTATCGTGGACCAGAAACGGAACATTACCGTGAAACCGAAACACAAAATTATCGTTGACCAGAAACGAAACATTACCATGATACAGACACAGAACATTATCGTGGACCAGAGATCGAACATTACCGTGGACCAGAGACACAACATTACCGTAGACCAGAGACAGAACACTACCGTGGACCAGAGACAGAACATTACCGTGGACCAGAGACAGAACATTACCGTGAAACCGAACATTATCGTGGACCAGAAACGGAACATTACCGTGAAACAGAAACACAAAACTATCGTGGACCAGAAACGGAACATTACCGTGATACAGACACAGAACATTATCGTGGACCAGAGATCGAACATTACCGTGGACCAGAGACACAACATTACCGTAGACCAGAGACAGAACATTACCGTGGACCAGAGACAGAACATTACCGTGGACCAGAGACAGAACATTACCGTGGACCAGAGACAGAACATTACCGTGGACCAGAGACAGAACATTACTGTGGACCAGAGACAGAACATTACCATGGACAAGAGACAGAACATTACCGTGAAACAGAACATTATCATGGACCAGAAACGGAACATTATCGTGAAACAGAAACAGAACATTATCGTGGACCAGAAACGGAACATTACCGTGAAACCGAAACAGAACATTATCGTGGACCAGAAACGGAACATTACCGTGGACCAGAGACAGAACATTACCTTGAAACCAAAACAGAACATTATCATGGACCAGAAACGGAACATTATCGTGGACCAGAGACAGAATATTACCGTGAAACCGAAACAGAACATTATCGTGGACCAGAAACGGAACATTATTGTGGACCAGAGACAGAACATTATCGTGGATCAGAGACAGAACATTATCGAGGACCAGAGACGGCACATTATCGTGGACCAGAGACAGAACATTACCGTGAAACCTAAACAGAACATTATCGTTGACCAGAGACGGAACATTACCGTGAAACCGAACATTACCGTGGACCAGAGACAGAACATTACCGTGGACCAGAGACAGAACATTACCGTGAAACCGAAACAGAACATTATCGTGGACATGAAACGGAACATTACCGTGAAACAGAAACACAACATTATCGTGGACATGAAACGGAACATTACCGTGAAACAGAAACACAACATTATCGTGGACCAGAGACGGAACATTACCGTGAAACCGAACATTATCGTGGACCAGAGATCGAACTTTATCGTGGACCAGAGACAGAACATTACCGTTGACCAGAAATGGAACATTACCGTGAAACCGAACATTATCGTGGACCAGAGACGGAACATTACCGTGAAACCGAACATTATCGTCGACCAGAAATCGAACATTATCGTGGACCAGAGACAGAACATTACCGTGGACCAGAAATGGAACATTACCGTGAAACCGAACATTACCATGGACCAGATACGGAACATTACTGTGGACCAGAACATTACCGTGAAACCGAACATTATCGTCAAACCGAACATTATCGTGGACCAGAGACCGAACATTACCGTGAAACCGAACATTACCGTGGACCAGAGACCGAACATTACCGTGAAACCCAACATTACCGTGAAACCAAAACAGAAAAAAACCGTGGACCAGAGACAGAACATTACCGTGAAACCGAAACAGAACATTATCGTGGACCAGAAACGGAACATTACCGTGAAACAGAAACAAAACATTATCGTGGACCAGAAATGGAACATTACCGTGAAACAGAAACACAACATTACCGTGGACCAGAGACAGAACATTACCGTGAAACCGAAACAGAACATTATCGTGGACCAGAAACGGAACATTATCATGGAACAGAAACAGAACATTATCGTGGACCAAAGACAGAACATTATCGTGGACCAGAGACGGAACATTACCGTGAAACCGAACATTATCGTGGACCAGAAACGGAACATTATCGTGAAACCGAACATTATCGTGGACCAGAGACGGAACATTACCGTGAAACAGAAACAAAACATTACCGTGGACCAGAGACAGAACATTACCGTGAAACGGAAACAGAACATTACCGTGAAACTGAAACAGAACATTATCGTGGACCAGAAACGGAACATTATCATGGACCAGAGACAGAACATTATCGTGGACCAAAGACGGAACATTATCGTGGACCAGAGACGGAACATTACCTTGAAACAGAACATTATCGTGGACCAGACACAGAACATTACCATGGACCAGAGACAGAACATTAACGTGAAACCGAAACCGAACATTACCGTGGACCAGAGATCGAACTTTATCGTGGACCAGAGACAGAACATTACCATGGACCAGAGACAGAACATTACCGTGAAACAGAACATTATCATGGACCAGAAACGGAACATTACCGTGAAACAGAAACACAACATTATCGTGGACCAGAAACGGAACATTACCGTGAAACAGAAACAGAACATTAGCGTGGACCAGAGACAGAACATTACCGTGGACCAGAGACAGAACATTACTGTGAAACAGAAACACAACATTACTGTGGACCAGAGACAGAACATTACCGTGAAACGCAAACAGAACATTACCGTGAAACCGAAACACAACATTATCGTGGACCAGAAACGGAACATTATCATGGACCAGAGACAGAACATTATCGTGGACCAAAGACGGAACATTATCGTGGACCAGAGACGGAACATTACCTTGAAACAGAACATTATCGTGGACCAGACACAGAACATTACCATGGACCAGAGACAGAACATTAACGTGAAACCGAAACAGAACATTATCGTGGACCAGAAACGGAACATTATCGTGAAACAGAAACACAAAATTATCGTGGACCAGAGACAGAACATTACAGTGGACCAGAGACAGAACATTACTGTGGACCAGAGACCGAACTTTACCTTGAAACCGAACATTACCGTGGACCAGAGACAGAACATTACCATGGACCAGAGACAGAACATTACTGTGGACCAGAGACCGAACTTTACCTTGAAACCGAACATTACCGTGGACCAGAGACAGAACATTACCATGGACCAGAGACAGAACATTACCGTGAAAGAGAACATTATCATGACCAGAAACGGAACATTACCGTGAAACAGAAACACAACATTATCGGGGACCAGAGACGGAACATTACCGTGAAACAGAACATTATCGTGGACCAGAGACGAAACATTACCGTGAAACCGAACATTATCGTGGACCAGAGATCGAACATTACCGTGGACCAGAGACAGAACATTACCGTGGACCAGAGACAGAACATTACCGTGGACCAGAGACAGAACACTACTGTGGACCAGAGACAGAACTTTACCTTGAAACCGAACATTACCGTGGACCACAGACAGAACATTACCATGGACCAGAGACAGAACATTACCGTGAAACAGAACATTATCATGGACCAGAAACGGAACATTACCGTGAAACAGAAACAGAACATTATCGTGGACCAGAAACGGAACATTACCGTGAAACCGAAACAGAACATTATCGTGGACCAGAAACGGAACATTTCTGTGGACCAGAACATTATCGTGAAACGGAACATTATCGTCAAACCGAACATTATCGTGGACCAGAGACCGAACATTACCGTGAAACCGAACATTACCGTGGACCAGAGACCAAACATTACCGTGAAACCCAACATTACCGTGAAACCAAAACAGAAAACAACCGTGTACCAGAGACAGAACATTACCGTGAAACCGAAACAGAACATTATCGTGGACCAGAAACGGAACATTACCGTGAAACAGAAACACAACATTATCGTGGACCAGAAACGGAACATTACCGTGAAACAGAAACACAACATTACCGTGGACCAGAGACAGAACATTACCGTGAAACCGAAACAGAACATTATCGTGGACCAGAAACGGAACATTATCATGGAACAGAAACAGAACATTATCGTGGACAAAAGACGGAACATTATCTTGGACCAGAGACGGAACATTACCGTGAAACCGAACATTATCGTGGACCAGAAACGGAACATTATCGTGAAACCGAACATTATCGTGGACCAGAGACGTAACATTACCGTGAAACAGAAACAAAACATTACCGTGGACCAGAGACAGAACATTACCGTGAAACGGAAACAGAACATTACCGTGAAACTGAAACAGAACATTATCGTGGAACAGAAACGGAACATTATCATGGACCAGAGACAGAACATTACCGTGAAACCGAAACAGAACATTATCGTGGACAAGAAACGGAACATTACCGTGAAACAGAAACACAAAATTATCGTGGACCAGAAACGGAACATTACCGTGAAAAAGAAACAGAATATTATCGTGGACCAAAGACGGAACATTATCATGGACCATAGACGGAACATTACCGTGAAACCGAACGTTATCGTGGACCAGAGACAGAACATTACCGTGAAACCGAACATTATCGTGGACCAGAAACGGAACATTACCGTGAAACAGAAACACAAAATTATCGTGAACCAGAAACGGAACATTACCGTGATACAGAAAAAGAACATTACCGTGAAACCAAAACAGAACATTATTATGGACCAGAGACGGAACATTACCGTGAAACCGAACATTATCGTGGACCAGAGATCGAACATTACCGTGGACCAGAGACAGAACATTACCGTGGACCAGAGACAGAACATTACCGTGGACCAGAGACAGAACATTACCGTGGACCAGAGACAGAACATTACCGTGGACCAGAGACCGAACTTTACCTTGAAACCGAACATTACCGTGGACCAGAGACAGAACATTACCATGGACCAGAGACAGAACATTACCGTGAAACAGAACATTATCATGGACCAGAAACGGAACATTATCGTGGACCACAAACGGAACATTATCGTGGACCAGAGACAGAACATTACCGTGAATCCGAAACAGAACATTATCGTGGACCAGAACCGGAACATTATCGTGGACCAGAGACCGAACATTATCGTGGATCAGAGACAGAACATTATCGTGGACCAGAGACCGAACATTACCGTGAAAACGAACATTACCGTGGACCAGAGACCGAACATTACCGTGAAACCCAACATTACCGTGAAACCGAAACAGAACATTACCGTGGACCAGAGACAGAACATTACCGTGAAACCGAAACAGAACATTATTGTGGACCAGAAACGGAACATTACCGTGAAACAGAAACACAACATTATCGTGGACCAGAAACGGAACATTACCGTGAAACAGAAACAGAACATTAGCGTGGACCAGAGACAGAACATTACCGTGGACCAGAGACAGAACATTACCGTGGACCAGAGACAGAACTTTACCTTGAAACCGAACATTACCGTGGACCAGAGATCGAACTTTATCGTGGACCAGAGACAGAACATTACCATGGAACAGAGACAGAACATTACCGTGAAACAGAACATTATCATGGACCAGAAACGGAACATTACCGTGAAACAGAAACAGAACATTATCGTGGACCAGAAACGGAACATTACCGTGAAACCGAAACAGAACATTATCGTGGACCAGAAACGGAACATTACCGTGGACCAGAGACAGAACATTACCATGGACCAGAGACAGAACATTACCGTGAAACAGAACATTATCATGGACCAGAAACGGAACATTATCGTGGACCACAAACGGAACATTATCGTGGACCAGAGACAGAACATTACCGTGAATCCGAAACAGAACATTATCGTGGACCAGAACCGGAACATTATCGTGGACCAGAGACAGAACATTATCGTGGATCAGAGACAGAACATTATCGTGGACCAGAGACCGAACATTACCGTGAAAACGAACATTACCGTGGACCAGAGACCGAACATTACCGTGAAACCCAACATTACCGTGAAACCGAAACAGAACATTACCGTGGACCAGAGACAGAACATTACCGTGAAACCGAAACAGAACATTATTGTGGACCAGAAACGGAACATTACCGTGAAACAGAAACACAACATTATCGTGGACCAGAAACGGAACATTACCGTGAAACAGAAACAGAACATTAGCGTGGACCAGAGACAGAACATTACCGTGGACCAGAGACAGAACATTACTGTGAAACAGAAACACAACATTACTGTGGACCAGAGACAGAACATTACCGTGAAACGCAAACAGAACATTACCGTGAAACCGAAACACAACATTATCGTGGACCAGAAACGGAACATTATCATGGACCAGAGACAGAACATTATCGTGGACCAAAGACGGAACATTATCGTGGACCAGAGACGGAACATTACCGTGAAACAGAACATTATCGTGGACCAGACACAGAACATTACCATGGACCAGAGACAGAACATTACCGTGAAACCGAAACAGAACATTATCGTGGACCAGAAACGGAACATTATCGTGAAACAGAAACACAAAATTATCGTGGACCAGAGACAGAACATTACAGTGGACCAGAGACAGAACATTACTGTGGACCAGAGACCGAACTTTACCTTGAAACCGAACATTATCGGGGACCAGAGACGGAACATTACCGTGGACCAGAGACGGAACAATACCGTGAAACAGAACATTATCGTGGACCAGAGACGGAACATTACCGTGAAACCGAACATTATCGTGGACCAGAGATCGAACATTACCGTGGACCAGAGACAGAACATTACCGTGGACCAGAGACAGAACATTACCGTGGACCAGAGACAGAACATTACTGTGGACCAGAGACAGAACTTTACCTTGAAACCGAACATTACCGTGGACCAGAGACAGAACATTACCATGGACCAGAGACAGAACATTACCGTGAAACAGAACATTATCATGGACCAGAAACGGAACATTACCGTGAAACAGAAACAGAACATTATCGTGGACCAGAAACGGAACATTACCGTGAAACCGAAACAGAACATTATCGTGGACCAGAAACGGAACATTACCGTGGACCAGAGACAGAACATTACCTTGAAACCAAAACAGAACATTACCATGGACCAGATACGGAACATTACTGTGGACCAGAACATTATCGTGAAACCGAACATTATCGTCAAACCGAACATTATCGTGGACCAGAGACCGAACATTACCGTGAAACCGAACATTACCGTGGACCAGAGACCGAACATTACCGTGAAACCCAACATTACCGTGAAACCAAAACAGAAAACAACCGTGGACCAGAGACAGAACATTACCGTGAAACCGAAACAGAACATTATCGTGGACCAGAAACGGAACATTACCGTGAAACAGAAACACAACATTATCGTGGACCAGAAACGGAACATTACCGTGAAACAGAAACACAACATTACCGTGGACCAGAGACAGAACATTACCGTGAAACCGAAACAGAACATTATCGTGGACCAGAAACGGAACATTATCATGGAACAGAAACAGAACATTATCGTGGACAAAAGACGGAACATTATCTTGGACCAGAGACGGAACATTACCGTGAAACCGAACATTATCGTGGACCAGAAACGGAACATTATCGTGAAACCGAACATTATCGTGGACCAGAGACGTAACATTACCGTGAAACAGAAACAAAACATTACCGTGGACCAGAGACAGAACATTACCGTGAAACGGAAACAGAACATTACCGTGAAACTGAAACAGAACATTATCGTGGAACAGAAACGGAACATTATCATGGACCAGAGACAGAACATTACCGTGAAACCGAAACAGAACATTATCGTGGACAAGAAACGGAACATTACCGTGAAACAGAAACACAAAATTATCGTGGACCAGAAACGGAACATTACCGTGAAAAAGAAACAGAATATTATCGTGGACCAAAGACGGAACATTATCATGGACCATAGACGGAACATTACCGTGAAACCGAACGTTATCGTGGACCAGAGACAGAACATTACCGTGAAACCGAACATTATCGTGGACCAGAAACGGAACATTACCGTGAAACAGAAACACAAAATTATCGTGAACCAGAAACGGAACATTACCGTGATACAGAAAAAGAACATTACCGTGAAACCAAAACAGAACATTATTATGGACCAGAGACGGAACATTACCGTGAAACCGAACATTATCGTGGACCAGAGATCGAACATTACCGTGGACCAGAGACAGAACATTACCGTGGACCAGAGACAGAACATTACCGTGGACCAGAGACAGAACATTACCGTGGACCAGAGACAGAACATTACCGTGGACCAGAGACCGAACTTTACCTTGAAACCGAACATTACCGTGGACCAGAGACAGAACATTACCATGGACCAGAGACAGAACATTACCGTGAAACAGAACATTATCATGGACCAGAAACGGAACATTATCGTGGACCACAAACGGAACATTATCGTGGACCAGAGACAGAACATTACCGTGAATCCGAAACAGAACATTATCGTGGACCAGAACCGGAACATTATCGTGGACCAGAGACAGAACATTATCGTGGATCAGAGACAGAACATTATCGTGGACCAGAGACCGAACATTACCGTGAAAACGAACATTACCGTGGACCAGAGACCGAACATTACCGTGAAACCCAACATTACCGTGAAACCGAAACAGAACATTACCGTGGACCAGAGACAGAACATTACCGTGAAACCGAAACAGAACATTATTGTGGACCAGAAACGGAACATTACCGTGAAACAGAAACACAACATTATCGTGGACCAGAAACGGAACATTACCGTGAAACAGAAACAGAACATTAGCGTGGACCAGAGACAGAACATTACCGTGGACCAGAGACAGAACATTACTGTGAAACAGAAACACAACATTACTGTGGACCAGAGACAGAACATTACCGTGAAACGCAAACAGAACATTACCGTGAAACCGAAACACAACATTATCGTGGACCAGAAACGGAACATTATCATGGACCAGAGACAGAACATTATCGTGGACCAAAGACGGAACATTATCGTGGACCAGAGACGGAACATTACCGTGAAACAGAACATTATCGTGGACCAGACACAGAACATTACCATGGACCAGAGACAGAACATTACCGTGAAACCGAAACAGAACATTATCGTGGACCAGAAACGGAACATTATCGTGAAACAGAAACACAAAATTATCGTGGACCAGAGACAGAACATTACAGTGGACCAGAGACAGAACATTACTGTGGACCAGAGACCGAACTTTACCTTGAAACCGAACATTATCGGGGACCAGAGACGGAACATTACCGTGGACCAGAGACGGAACAATACCGTGAAACAGAACATTATCGTGGACCAGAGACGGAACATTACCGTGAAACCGAACATTATCGTGGACCAGAGATCGAACATTACCGTGGACCAGAGACAGAACATTACCGTGGACCAGAGACAGAACATTACCGTGGACCAGAGACAGAACATTACTGTGGACCAGAGACAGAACTTTACCTTGAAACCGAACATTACCGTGGACCAGAGACAGAACATTACCATGGACCAGAGACAGAACATTACCGTGAAACAGAACATTATCATGGACCAGAAACGGAACATTACCGTGAAACAGAAACAGAACATTATCGTGGACCAGAAACGGAACATTACCGTGAAACCGAAACAGAACATTATCGTGGACCAGAAACGGAACATTACCGTGGACCAGAGACAGAACATTACCTTGAAACCAAAACAGAACATTACCATGGACCAGATACGGAACATTACTGTGGACCAGAACATTATCGTGAAACCGAACATTATCGTCAAACCGAACATTATCGTGGACCAGAGACCGAACATTACCGTGAAACCGAACATTACCGTGGACCAGAGACCGAACATTACCGTGAAACCCAACATTACCGTGAAACCAAAACAGAAAACAACCGTGGACCAGAGACAGAACATTACCGTGAAACCGAAACAGAACATTATCGTGGACCAGAAACGGAACATTACCGTGAAACAGAAACACAACATTATCGTGGACCAGAAACGGAACATTACCGTGAAACAGAAACACAACATTACCGTGGACCAGAGACAGAACATTACCGTGAAACCGAAACAGAACATTATCGTGGACCAGAAACGGAACATTATCATGGAACAGAAACAGAACATTATCGTGGACAAAAGACGGAACATTATCTTGGACCAGAGACGGAACATTACCGTGAAACCGAACATTATCGTGGACCAGAAACGGAACATTATCGTGAAACCGAACATTATCGTGGACCAGAGACGTAACATTACCGTGAAACAGAAACAAAACATTACCGTGGACCAGAGACAGAACATTACCGTGAAACGGAAACAGAACATTACCGTGAAACTGAAACAGAACATTATCGTGGAACAGAAACGGAACATTATCATGGACCAGAGACAGAACATTACCGTGAAACCGAAACAGAACATTATCGTGGACAAGAAACGGAACATTACCGTGAAACAGAAACACAAAATTATCGTGGACCAGAAACGGAACATTACCGTGAAAAAGAAACAGAATATTATCGTGGACCAAAGACGGAACATTATCATGGACCATAGACGGAACATTACCGTGAAACCGAACGTTATCGTGGACCAGAGACAGAACATTACCGTGAAACCGAACATTATCGTGGACCAGAAACGGAACATTACCGTGAAACAGAAACACAAAATTATCGTGAACCAGAAACGGAACATTACCGTGATACAGAAAAAGAACATTACCGTGAAACCAAAACAGAACATTATTATGGACCAGAGACGGAACATTACCGTGAAACCGAACATTATCGTGGACCAGAGATCGAACATTACCGTGGACCAGAGACAGAACATTACCGTGGACCAGAGACAGAACATTACCGTGGACCAGAGACAGAACATTACCGTGGACCAGAGACAGAACATTACCGTGGACCAGAGACCGAACTTTACCTTGAAACCGAACATTACCGTGGACCAGAGACAGAACATTACCATGGACCAGAGACAGAACATTACCGTGAAACAGAACATTATCATGGACCAGAAACGGAACATTATCGTGGACCACAAACGGAACATTATCGTGGACCAGAGACAGAACATTACCGTGAATCCGAAACAGAACATTATCGTGGACCAGAACCGGAACATTATCGTGGACCAGAGACCGAACATTATCGTGGATCAGAGACAGAACATTATCGTGGACCAGAGACCGAACATTACCGTGAAAACGAACATTACCGTGGACCAGAGACCGAACATTACCGTGAAACCCAACATTACCGTGAAACCGAAACAGAACATTACCGTGGACCAGAGACAGAACATTACCGTGAAACCGAAACAGAACATTATTGTGGACCAGAAACGGAACATTACCGTGAAACAGAAACACAACATTATCGTGGACCAGAAACGGAACATTACCGTGAAACAGAAACAGAACATTAGCGTGGACCAGAGACAGAACATTACCGTGGACCAGAGACAGAACATTACCGTGGACCAGAGACAGAACTTTACCTTGAAACCGAACATTACCGTGGACCAGAGATCGAACTTTATCGTGGACCAGAGACAGAACATTACCATGGAACAGAGACAGAACATTACCGTGAAACAGAACATTATCATGGACCAGAAACGGAACATTACCGTGAAACAGAAACAGAACATTATCGTGGACCAGAAACGGAACATTACCGTGAAACCGAAACAGAACATTATCGTGGACCAGAAACGGAACATTACCGTGGACCAGAGACAGAACATTACCATGGACCAGAGACAGAACATTACCGTGAAACAGAACATTATCATGGACCAGAAACGGAACATTATCGTGGACCACAAACGGAACATTATCGTGGACCAGAGACAGAACATTACCGTGAATCCGAAACAGAACATTATCGTGGACCAGAACCGGAACATTATCGTGGACCAGAGACAGAACATTATCGTGGATCAGAGACAGAACATTATCGTGGACCAGAGACCGAACATTACCGTGAAAACGAACATTACCGTGGACCAGAGACCGAACATTACCGTGAAACCCAACATTACCGTGAAACCGAAACAGAACATTACCGTGGACCAGAGACAGAACATTACCGTGAAACCGAAACAGAACATTATTGTGGACCAGAAACGGAACATTACCGTGAAACAGAAACACAACATTATCGTGGACCAGAAACGGAACATTACCGTGAAACAGAAACAGAACATTAGCGTGGACCAGAGACAGAACATTACCGTGGACCAGAGACAGAACATTACTGTGAAACAGAAACACAACATTACTGTGGACCAGAGACAGAACATTACCGTGAAACGCAAACAGAACATTACCGTGAAACCGAAACACAACATTATCGTGGACCAGAAACGGAACATTATCATGGACCAGAGACAGAACATTATCGTGGACCAAAGACGGAACATTATCGTGGACCAGAGACGGAACATTACCGTGAAACAGAACATTATCGTGGACCAGACACAGAACATTACCATGGACCAGAGACAGAACATTGCCGTGAAACCGAAACAGAACATTATCGTGGACCAGAAACGGAACATTATCGTGAAACAGAAACACAAAATTATCGTGGACCAGAGACAGAACATTACAGTGGACCAGAGACAGAACATTACTGTGGACCAGAGACCGAACTTTACCTTGAAACCGAACATTATCGGGGACCAGAGACGGAACATTACCGTGGACCAGAGACGGAACAATACCGTGAAACAGAACATTATCGTGGACCAGAGACGGAACATTACCGTGAAACCGAACATTATCGTGGACCAGAGATCGAACATTACCGTGGACCAGAGACAGAACATTACCGTGGACCAGAGACAGAACATTACCGTGGACCAGAGACAGAACATTACTGTGGACCAGAGACAGAACTTTACCTTGAAACCGAACATTACCGTGGACCAGAGACAGAACATTACCATGGACCAGAGACAGAACATTACCGTGAAACAGAACATTATCATGGACCAGAAACGGAACATTACCGTGAAACAGAAACAGAACATTATCGTGGACCAGAAACGGAACATTACCGTGAAACCGAAACAGAACATTATCGTGGACCAGAAACGGAACATTACCGTGGACCAGAGACAGAACATTACCTTGAAACCAAAACAGAACATTACCATGGACCAGATACGGAACATTACTGTGGACCAGAACATTATCGTGAAACCGAACATTATCGTCAAACCGAACATTATCGTGGACCAGAGACCGAACATTACCGTGAAACCGAACATTACCGTGGACCAGAGACCGAACATTACCGTGAAACCCAACATTACCGTGAAACCAAAACAGAAAACAACCGTGGACCAGAGACAGAACATTACCGTGAAACCGAAACAGAACATTATCGTGGACCAGAAACGGAACATTACCGTGAAACAGAAACACAACATTATCGTGGACCAGAAACGGAACATTACCGTGAAACAGAAACACAAAATTACCGTGGACCAGAGACAGAACATTACCGTGAAACCGAAACAGAACATTATCGTGGACCAGAAACGGAACATTATCATGGAACAGAAACAGAACATTATCGTGGACAAAAGACGGAACATTATCATGGACCAGAGACGGAACAATACCGTGAAACCGAACATTATCGTGGACCAGAAACGGAACATTATCGTGAAACCGAACATTATCGTGGACCAGAGACGGAACATTACCGTGAAACAGAAACAAAACATTACCGTGGACCAGAGACAGAACATTACCGTGAAACGGAAACAGAACATTACCGTGAAACTGAAACAGAACATTATCGTGGACCAGAAACGGAACATTATCATGGACCAGAGACAGAACATTACCGTGAAACCGAAACAGAACATTATCGTGGACAAGAAATGGAACATTACCGTGAAACAGAAACACAAAATTATCGTGGACCAGAAACGGAACATTACCGTGAAACAGAAACAGAATATTATCGTGGACCAAAGACGGAACATTATCGTGGACCAGAGATCGAACATTACCGTGGACCAGAGACAGAACATTACCGTGGACCAGAGACAGAACATTACCGTGGACCAGAGACAGAACATTACCGTGGACCAGAGACAGAACATTACCGTGGACCAGAGACCGAACTTTACCTTGAAACCGAACATTACCGTGGACCAGAGATCGAACTTTATCGTGGACCAGAGACAGAAGATTACCATGGACCAGAGACAGAACATTACCGTGAAACAGAACATTATCATGGACCAGAAACGGAACATTACCGTGAAACAGAAACAGAACATTATCGTGGACCAGAAACGGAACATTACCGTGAAACCGAAACAGAACATTATCGTGGACCAGAAACGGAACATTACCGTGGACCAGAGACAGAACATTACCATGGACCAGAGACAGAACATTACCGTGAAACAGAACATTATCATGGACCAGAAACGGAACATTATCGTGGACCAGAAACGGAACATTATCGTGGACCAGAGACAGAACATTACCGTGAATCCGAAACCGAACATTATCGTGGACCAGAACCGGAACATTATCGTGGACCAGAGACAGAACATTATCGTGGACCAGAGACCGAACATTAACGTGAAAACGAACATTACCTTGGACCAGAGACCGAAACATTACCGTGAAACCCAACATTACCGTGAAACCGAAACAGAACATTACCGTGGACCAGAGACAGAACATTACCGTGAAACCGAAACAGAACATTATTGTGGACCAGAAACGGAACATTACCGTGAAACAGAAACACAACATTATCGTGGACCAGAAACGGAACATTACCGTGAAACAGAAACAGAACATTAGCGTGGACCAGAGACAGAACATTACCGTGGACCAGAGACAGAACATTACTGTGAAACAGAAACACAACATTACTGTGGACCAGAGACAGAACATTACCGTGAAACGCTAACAGAACATTACCGTGAAACCGAAACACAACATTATCGTGGACCAGAAACGGAACATTATCATGGACCAGAGACAGAACATTATCGTGGACCAAAGACGGAACATTATCGTGGACCAGAGACGGAACATTACCGTGAAACAGAACATTATCGTGGACCAGACACAGAACATTACCATGGACCAGAGACAGATTATTACCGTGAAACCGAAACAGAACATTATCGTGGACCAGAAACGGAACATTACCGTGAAACAGAAACACAAAATTATCGTGGACCAGAGACAGAACATTACAGTGGACCAGAGACAGAACATTACTGTGGACCAGAGACCGAACTTTACCTTGAAACCGAACATTACCGTGGACCAGAGACAGAACATTACCGTGAAACCGAAACAGAACATTATCGTGGACCAGAAACGGAACATTACCGTGGACCAGAGACAGAACATTACCTTGAAACCAAAACAGAACATTATCATGGACCAGAAACGGAACATTATCGTGGACCAGAGACAGAACATTACCGTGAAACCTAAACAGAACATTATCGTGGACCAGAAACGGAACATTACCATGAAACAGAAACAGAACATTATCGTGGACCAAAGACGGAACATTATCGTGGACCAGAGACGGAACATTACCGTGAAACCGAACATTATCGTGGACCAGAGACGGAACATTACCGTGAAACAGAAACAAAACATTACTGTGGACCAGAGACAGAACATTACCGTGAAACCTAAACAGAACATTATCGTGTACCAGAAACGGAACATTACCGTGAAACAGAAACACAAAATTATCGTGGACCAGAAACGGAACATTACCGTGAAACAGAAACAGAACATTATCGTGGACCAAAGTTGGAACATTATCGTGGACCAGAGACGGAACATTACCGTGAAACCGAACATTATCGTGGACCAGAGACGGAACATTACCGTGAAACCGAACATTATCGTGGACCAGAGATCGAACTTTATCGTGGACCAGAGACAGAACATTACCGTGGACCAGAAATGGAACATTACCGTGAAACCGAACATTATCGTGGACCAGAGACAGAACATTACGGTGAAACCGAACATTATCGTCGACCAGAAATCGAACATTATCGTGGACCAGAGACAGAACATTACCGTGGACCAGAAATGGAACATTACCGTGAAACCAAACATTACCATGGACCAGATACGGAACATTACTGTGGACCAGAACATTACCGTGAAACCGAACATTATCGTCAAACCGA
Source organism: Leuresthes tenuis (assembly GCF_036924035.1). NCBI lineage: Eukaryota > Metazoa > Chordata > Actinopteri > Atheriniformes > Atherinopsidae > Leuresthes > Leuresthes tenuis. The sequence continues at coordinate 1,016,147 of NW_027325384.1, forward strand.
ACATTATCGTGGACCAGAGACCGAACATTACCGTGAAACCGAACATTACCGTGGACCAGAGACCGAACATTACCGTGAAACCCAACATTACCGTGAAACCAAAACAGAAAACAACCGTTGACCAGAGACAGAACATTACCGTGAAACCGAAACAGAACATTATCGTGGACCAGAAACGGAACATTACCGTGAAACAGAAACACAACATTATCTTGGACCAGAAACGGAACATTACCGTGAAACAGAAACACAACATTACCGTGGCCCAGAGACAGAACATTACCGTGAAACCGAAACAGAACATTATCGTGGACCAGAAACGGAACATTATCATGGAACAGAGACAGAACATTATCGTGGACCAAAGACGGAACATTATCGTGGACCAGAGACGGAACATTACCGTGAAACAGAAACAAAACATTACCGTGGACCAGAGACAGAACATTACCATGAAACGGAAACAGAACATTACCGTGAAACTGAAACAGAACATTATCGTGGACCAGAAACGGAACATTATCGTGCACCAGAGAGAGAACATTACCGTGAAACCGAAACAGAACATTACCGTGAAACCGAAACAGAACATTATCGTGGACCAGAAACGGAACATTACCGTGAAACAGAAACACAAAATTATCGTGGACCAGAAACGGAACATGACCGTGAAACAGAAACAGAATATTATCGTGGACCAAAGACGGAACATTATCATGGACCAGAGACGGAACATTACCGTGAAACCGAACGTTATCGTGGACCAGACACAGAACATTACCGTGGACCAGAGACACAAAATTATCGTGGACCAGAAACGGAACATTACCGTGATACAGAAACAGAACATTACCGTGAAACCGAAACAGAACATTATTATTGACCAGAGACGGAACATTACCGTGAAACCGAACATTATCGTGGACCAGAGATCGAACATTACCGTGGACCAGAGACAGAACATTACCGTGGACCAGAGACAGAACATTACCGTGGACCAGAGACAGAACATTACCGTGGACCAGAGACAGAACATTACCCTGGACCAGAGACAGAACATTACTGTGGACCAGAGACCGAACTTTACCTTGAAACCGAAAATTACCGTGGACCAGAGATCGAACTTTATCGTGGACCAGAGACAGAACATTACCATGGACCAGAGACAGAACTTTACCGTGAAACAGAACATTATCATGGACCAGAAACGGAACATTACCGTGAAACAGAAACAGAACATTATCGTGGACCAGAAACGGAACATTACCGTGAAACCGAAAAAGAACATTATCGTGGACCAGAAACGGAACATTACCGTGAAACAGAAACACAAAATTATCGTGGACCAGAGACAGAACATTACAGTGGACCAGAGACAGAACATTACTGTGGACCAGAGACCGAACTTTACCTTGAAACCGAACATTACCGTGGACCAGAGACAGAACATTACCTTGAAACCAAAACAGAACATTATCATGGACCAGAAACGGAACATTATCGTGGACCAGAGACAGAACATTACCGTGAAACAGAAACATAACATTATCGTGTACCAGAAACGGAACATTACCGTGAAACAGAAACACAAAATTATCGTGGACCAGAAACGGAACATTACCGTGAAACAGAAACAGAACATTATCGTGGACCAAAGACGGAACATTATCGTGGACCAGAGACGGAACATTACCGTGAAACCGAACATTATCGTGGACCAGAGACGGAACATTACCGTGAAACAGAAACAAAACATTACTGTGGACCAGAGACAGAACATTACCGTGAAACCTAAACAGAACATTATAGTGTACCAGAAACGGAACATTACCGTGAAACAAAAACACAAAATTATCGTGGACCAGAAACGGAACATTACCGTGAAACAGAAACAAAACATTACCGTGGACCAGAGACAGAACATTACCATGAAACGGAAACGGAACATTACCGTGAAACAGAAACAAAACATTATCGTGGACCAGAGACCGAACATTACCGTGAAACCGAACATTACCGTGGACCAGAGACCGAACATTACCGTGAAACCCAACATTACCGTGAAACCAAAACAGAAAACAACCGTGGACCAGAGACAGAACATTACCGTGAAACCGAAACAGAACATTATCGTGGACCAGAAACGGAACATTACCGTGAAACAGAAACACAACATTATCTTGGACCAGAAACGGAACATTACCGTGAAACAGAAACACAACATTACCGTGGCCCAGAGACAGAACATTACCGTGAAACCGAAACAGAACATTTTCGTGGACCAGAAACGGAACATTATCATGGAACAGAGACAGAACATTATCGTGGACCAAAGACGGAACATTATCGTGGACCAGAGACGGAACATTACCGTGGACCAGAGACACAAAATTATCGTGGACCAGAAACGGAACATTACCGTGATACAGAAACAGAACATTACCGTGAAACCGAAACAGAACATTATTATTGACCAGAGACGGAACATTACCGTGAAACCGAACATTATCGTGGACCAGAGATCGAACATTACCGTGGACCAGAGACAGAACATTACCGTGGACCAGAGACAGAACATTACCGTGGACCAGAGACAGAACATTACCGTGGACCAGAGACAGAACATTACCCTGGACCAGAGACAGAACATTACTGTGGACCAGAGACCGAACTTTACCTTGAAACCGAAAATTACCGTGGACCAGAGATCGAACATTACCGTGGACCAGAGACAGAACATTACCGTGGACCAGAGACAGAACATTACCGTGGACCAGAGACAGAACATTACCCTGGACCAGAGACAGAACATTACTGTGGACCAGAGACCGAACTTTACCTTGAAACCGAAAATTACCGTGGACCAGAGATCGAACTTTATCGTGGACCAGAGACAGAACATTATCGTGGACCAGAGACAGAACATTACCGTGAAACAGAAACATAACATTATCGTGTACCAGAAACGGAACATTACCGTGAAACAGAAACACAAAATTATCGTGGACCAGAAACGGAACATTACCGTGAAACAGAAACAGAACATTATCGTGGACCAAAGACGGAACATTATCGTGGACCAGAGACGGAACATTACCGTGAAACCGAACATTATCGTGGACCAGAGACGGAACATTACCGTGAAACAGAAACAAAACATTACTGTGGACCAGAGACAGAACATTACCGTGAAACCTAAACAGAACATTATCGTGTACCAGAAACGGAACATTACCGTGAAACAAAAACACAAAATTATCGTGGACCAGAAACGGAACATTACCGTGAAACAGAAACAAAACATTACCGTGGACCAGAGACAGAACATTACCATGAAACGGAAACGGAACATTACCGTGAAACAGAAACAAAACATTATCGTGGACCAGAGACCGAACATTACCGTGAAACCGAACATTACCGTGGACCAGAGACCGAACATTACCGTGAAACCCAACATTACCGTGAAACCAAAACAGAAAACAACCGTGGACCAGAGACAGAACATTACCGTGAAACCGAAACAGAACATTATCGTGGACCAGAAACGGAACATTACCGTGAAACAGAAACACAACATTATCTTGGACCAGAAACGGAACATTACCGTGAAACAGAAACACAACATTACCGTGGCCCAGAGACAGAACATTACCGTGAAACCGAAACAGAACATTTTCGTGGACCAGAAACGGAACATTATCATGGAACAGAGACAGAACATTATCGTGGACCAAAGACGGAACATTATCGTGGACCAGAGACGGAACATTACCGTGAAACAGAAACAAAACATTACCGTGGACCAGAGACAGAACATTACCATGAAACGGAAACAGAACATTACCGTGAAACTGAAACAGAACATTATCGTGGACCAGAAACGGAACATTATCATGGACCAGAGAGAGAACATTACCGTGAAACCGAAACAGAACATTATCGTGGACCAGAAACGGAACATTACCGTGAAACAGAAACACAAAATTATCGTGGACCAGAAACGGAACATGACCGTGAAACAGAAACAGAATATTATCGTGGACCAAAGACGGAACATTATCATGGACCAGAGACGGAACATTACCGTGAAACCGAACGTTATCGTGGACCAGACACAGAACATTACCGTTGACCAGAGACAGAACATTACCGTGAAACCGAACATTATCGTGGACCAGAAACGGAACATTATCATGGAACAGAAACAGAACATTATCGTGGACAAAAGACGGAACATTATCGTGGACCAGAGACGGAACAATACCGTGAAACCGAACATTATCGTGGACCAGAAACGGAACATTATCGTGAAACCGAACATTATCGTGGACCAGAGACGGAACATTACCGTGAAACAGAAACAAAACATTACCGTGGACCAGAGACAGAACATTACCGTGAAACGGAAACAGAACATTACCGTGAAACTGAAACAGAACATTATCGTGGACCAGAAACGGAACATTATCATGGACCAGAGACAGAACATTACCGTGAAACCGAAACGGAACATTATCGTGGACAAGAAATGGAACATTACCGTGAAACAGAAACACAAAATTATCGTGGACCAGAAACGGAACATTACCGTGAAACAGAAACAGAATATTATCGTGGACCAAAGACGGAACATTATCGTGGACCAGAGATCGAACATTACCGTGGACCAGAGACAGAACATTACCGTGGACCAGAGACAGAACATTACCGTGGACCAGAGACAGAACATTACCGTGGACCAGAGACAGAACATTACCGTGGACCAGAGACCGAACTTTACCTTGAAACCGAACATTACCGTGGACCAGAGATCGAACTTTATCGTGGACCAGAGACAGAAGATTACCATGGACCAGAGACAGAACATTACCGTGAAACAGAACATTATCATGGACCAGAAACGGAACATTACCGTGAAACAGAAACAGAACATTATCGTGGACCAGAAACGGAACTTTACCGTGAAACCGAAACAGAACATTATCGTGGACCAGAAACGGAACATTACCGTGGACCAGAGACAGAACATTACCATGGACCAGAGACAGAACATTACCGTGAAACAGAACATTATCATGGACCAGAAACGGAACATTATCGTGGACCAGAAACGGAACATTATCGTGGACCAGAGACAGAACATTACCGTGAATCCGAAACCGAACATTATCGTGGACCAGAACCGGAACATTATCGTGGACCAGAGACAGAACATTATCGTGGACCAGAGACCGAACATTAACGTGAAAACGAACATTACCTTGGACCAGAGACCGAACATTACCGTGAAACCCAACATTACCGTGAAACCGAAACAGAACATTACCGTGGACCAGAGAGAGAACATTACCGTGAAACCGAAACAGAACATTATTGTGGACCAGAAACGGAACATTACCGTGAAACAGAAACACAACATTATCGTGGACCAGAAACGGAACATTACCGTGAAACAGAAACAGAACATTAGCGTGGACCAGAGACAGAACATTACCGTGGACCAGAGACAGAACATTACTGTGAAACAGAAACACAACATTACTGTGGACCAGAGACAGAACATTACCGTGAAACGCAAACAGAACATTACCGTGAAACCGAAACACAACATTATCGTGGACCAGAAACGGAACATTATCATGGACCAGAGACAGAACATTATCGTGGACCAAAGACGGAACATTATCGTGGACCAGAGACGGAACATTACCGTGAAACAGAACATTATCGTGGACCAGACACAGAACATTACCATGGACCAGAGACAGATTATTACCGTGAAACCGAAACAGAACATTATCGTGGACCAGAAACGGAACATTACCGTGAAACAGAAACACAAAATTATCGTGGACCAGAGACAGAACATTACAGTGGACCAGAGACAGAACATTACTGTGGACCAGAGACCGAACTTTACCTTGAAACCGAACATTACCGTGGACCAGAGACAGAACATTACCGTGAAACCGAAACAGAACATTATCGTGATCCAGAAACGGAACATTACCGTGGACCAGAGACAGAACATTACCTTGAAACCAAAACAGAACATTATCATGGACCAGAAACGGAACATTATCGTGGACCAGAGACAGAACATTACCGTGAAACCTAAACAGAACATTATCGTGGACCAGAAACGGAACATTACCGTGAAACCGAACATTATCGTGGACCAGAGACGGAACATTACCGTGAAACAGAAACAAAACATTACTGTGGACCAGAGACAGAACATTACCGTGAAACCTAAACAGAACATTATCGTGTACCAGAAACCGAACATTACCATGAAACAGAAACACAAAATTATCGTGGACCAGAAACGGAACATTACCGTGAAACAGAAACAGAACATTATCGTGGACCAAAGTTGGAACATTATCGTGGACCAGAGACGGAACATTACCGTGAAACAGAAACAAAACATTACCGTTGACCAGAAATGGAACATTACCGTGAAACCGAACATTATCGTGGACCAGAGACGGAACATTACCGTGAAACCGAACATTATCGTGGACCAGAGACGGAACATTACCGTGAAACCGAACATTATCGTGGACCAGAGATCGAACTTTATCGTGGACCAGAGACAGAACATTACCGTGGACCAGAAATGGAACATTACCGTGAAACCGAACATTATCGTGGACCAGAGACAGAACATTACGGTGAAACCGAACATTATCGTCGACCAGAAATCGAACATTACGGTGAAACCGAACATTATCGTCGACCAGAAATCGAACATTATCGTGGACCAGAGACAGAACATTACCGTGGACCAGAAATGGAACATTACCGTGAAACCAAACATTACCATGGAGCAGATACGGAACATTACTGTGGACCAGAACATTACCGTGAAACCGAACATTATCGTCAAACCGAACATTATCGTGGACCAGAGACCGAACATTACCGTGAAACCGAACATTACCGTGGACCAGAGACCGAACATTACCGTGAAACCCAACATTACCGTGAAACCAAAACAGAAAACAACCGTTGACCAGAGACAGAACATTACCGTGAAACCGAAACAGAACATTATCGTGGACCAGAAACGGAACATTACCGTGAAACAGAAACACAACATTATCTTGGACCAGAAACGGAACATTACCGTGAAACAGAAACACAACATTACCGTGGCCCAGAGACAGAACATTACCGTGAAACCGAAACAGAACATTTTCGTGGACCAGAAACGGAACATTATCATGGAACAGAGACAGAACATTATCGTGGACCAAAGACGGAACATTATCGTGGACCAGAGACGGAACATTACCGTGAAACAGAAACAAAACATTACCGTGGACCAGAGACAGAACATTACCATGAAACGGAAACAGAACATTACCGTGAATCTGAAACAGAACATTATCGTGGACCAGAAACGGAACATTATCGTGCACCAGAGAGAGAACATTACCGTGAAACCGAAACAGAACATTATCGTGGACCAGACACGGAACATTACCGTGAAACAGAAACACAAAATTATCGTGGACCAGAAACGGAACATGACCGTGAAACAGAAACAGAATATTATCGTGGACCAAAGACGGAACATTATCATGGACCAGAGACGGAACATTACCGTGAAACCGAACGTTATCGTGGACCAGAGATCGAACATTACCGTGGACCAGAGACAGAACATTACCGTGGACCAGAGACAGAACATTACCGTGGACCAGAGACAGAACATTACCGTGGACCAGAGACAGAACATTACCCTGGACCAGAGACAGAACATTACTGTGGACCAGAGACCGAACTTTACCTTGAAACCGAAAATTACCGTGGACCAGAGATCGAACTTTATCGTGGACCAGAGACAGAACATTACCATGGACCAGAGACAGAACTTTACCGTGAAACAGAACATTATCATGGACCAGAAACGGAACATTACCGTGAAACAGAAACAGAACATTATCGTGGACCAGAAACGGAACATTACCGTGAAACCGAAACAGAACATTATCGTGGACCAGAAACGGAACATTACCGTGAAACAGAAACACAAAATTATCGTGGACCAGAGACAGAACATTACAGTGGACCAGAGACAGAACATTACTGTGGACCAGAGACCGAACTTTACCTTGAAACCGAACATTACCGTGGACCAGAGACAGAACATTACCTTGAAACCAAAACAGAACATTATCATGGACCAGAAACGGAACATTATCGTGGACCAGAGACAGAACATTACCGTGAAACAGAAACATAACATTATCGTGTACCAGAAACGGAACATTACCGTGAAACAGAAACACAAAATTATCGTGGACCAGAAACGGAACATTACCGTGAAACAGAAACAGAACATTATCGTGGACCAAAGACGGAACATTATCGTGGACCAGAGACGGAACATTACCGTGAAACCGAACATTATCGTGGACCAGAGACGGAACATTACCGTGAAACAGAAACAAAACATTACTGTGGACCAGAGACAGAACATTACCGTGAAACCTAAACAGAACATTATCGTGTACCAGAAACGGAACATTACCGTGAAACAAAAACACAAAATTATCGTGGACCAGAAACGGAACATTACCGTGAAACAGAAACAGAACATTATCGTGGACCAAAGACGGAACATTATCGTGGACCAGAGACGGAACATTACCGTGAAACCGAACATTATCGTGGACCAGAGACGGAACATTACCGTGAAACAGAAACAAAACATTACCGTTGACCAGAAATGGAACATTACCGTGAAACCGAACATTATCGTGGACCAGAGACAGAACATTATCGTGGACCAGAGACCGAACATTAACGTGAAAACGAACATTACCTTGGACCAGAGACCGAACATTACCGTGAAACCCAACATTACCGTGAAACAGAAACAAAACATTACTGTGGACCAGAGACAGAACATTACCGTGAAACCTAAACAGAACATTATAGTGTACCAGAAACGGAACATTACCGTGAAACAAAAACACAAAATTATCGTGGACCAGAAACGGAACATTACCGTGAAACAGAAACAAAACATTACCGTGGACCAGAGACAGAACATTACCATGAAACGGAAACGGAACATTACCGTGAAACAGAAACAAAACATTATCGTGGACCAGAGACCGAACATTACCGTGAAACCGAACATTACCGTGGACCAGAGACCGAACATTACCGTGAAACCCAACATTACCGTGAAACCAAAACAGAAAACAACCGTGGACCAGAGACAGAACATTACCGTGAAACCGAAACAGAACATTATCGTGGACCAGAAACGGAACATTACCGTGAAACAGAAACACAACATTATCTTGGACCAGAAACGGAACATTACCGTGAAACAGAAACACAACATTACCGTGGCCCAGAGACAGAACATTACCGTGAAACCGAAACAGAACATTTTCGTGGACCAGAAACGGAACATTATCATGGAACAGAGACAGAACATTATCGTGGACCAAAGACGGAACATTATCGTGGACCAGAGACGGAACATTACCGTGGACCAGAGACACAAAATTATCGTGGACCAGAAACGGAACATTACCGTGATACAGAAACAGAACATTACCGTGAAACCGAAACAGAACATTATTATTGACCAGAGACGGAACATTACCGTGAAACCAAACATTATCGTGGACCAGAGATCGAACATTACCGTGGACCAGAGACAGAACATTACCGTGGACCAGAGACAGAACATTACCGTGGACCAGAGACAGAACATTACCGTGGACCAGAGACAGAACATTACCCTGGACCAGAGACAGAACATTACTGTGGACCAGAGACCGAACTTTACCTTGAAACCGAAAATTACCGTGGACCAGAGATCGAACATTACCGTGGACCAGAGACAGAACATTACCGTGTACCAGAGACAGAACATTACCGTGGACCAGAGACAGAACATTACCCTGGACCAGAGACAGAACATTACTGTGGACCAGAGACCGAACTTTACCTTGAAACCGAAAATTACCGTGGACCAGAGATCGAACTTTATCGTGGACCAGAGACAGAACATTATCGTGGACCAGAGACAGAACATTACCGTGAAACAGAAACATAACATTATCGTGTACCAGAAACGGAACATTACCGTGAAACAGAAACACAAAATTATCGTGGACCAGAAACGGAACATTACCGTGAAACAGAAACAGAACATTATCGTGGACCAAAGACGGAACATTATCGTGGACCAGAGACGGAACATTACCGTGAAACCGAACATTATCGTGGACCAGAGACGGAACATTACCGTGAAACAGAAACAAAACATTACTGTGGACCAGAGACAGAACATTACCGTGAAACCTAAACAGAACATTATCGTGTACCAGAAACGGAACATTACCGTGAAACAAAAACACAAAATTATCGTGGACCAGAAACGGAACATTACCGTGAAACAGAAACAAAACATTACCGTGGACCAGAGACAGAACATTACCATGAAACGGAAACGGAACATTACCGTGAAACAGAAACAAAACATTATCGTGGACCAGAGACCGAACATTACCGTGAAACCGAACATTACCGTGGACCAGAGACCGAACATTACCGTGAAACCCAACATTACCGTGAAACCAAAACAGAAAACAACCGTGGACCAGAGACAGAACATTACCGTGAAACCGAAACAGAACATTATCGTGGACCAGAAACGGAACATTACCGTGAAACAGAAACACAACATTATCTTGGACCAGAAACGGAACATTACCGTGAAACAGAAACACAACATTACCGTGGCCCAGAGACAGAACATTACCGTGAAACCGAAACAGAACATTTTCGTGGACCAGAAACGGAACATTATCATGGAACAGAGACAGAACATTATCGTGGACCAAAGACGGAACATTATCGTGGACCAGAGACGGAACATTACCGTGAAACAGAAACAAAACATTACCGTGGACCAGAGACAGAACATTACCATGAAACGGAAACAGAACATTACCGTGAAACTGAAACAGAACATTATCGTGGACCAGAAACGGAACATTATCATGGACCAGAGAGAGAACATTACCGTGAAACCGAAACAGAACATTATCGTGGACCAGAAACGGAACATTACCGTGAAACAGAAACACAAAATTATCGTGGACCAGAAACGGAACATGACCGTGAAACAGAAACAGAATATTATCGTGGACCAAAGACGGAACATTATCATGGACCAGAGACGGAACATTACCGTGAAACCGAACGTTATCGTGGACCAGACACAGAACATTACCGTTGACCAGAGACAGAACATTACCGTGAAACCGAACATTATCGTGGACCAGAAACGGAACATTATCATGGAACAGAAACAGAACATTATCGTGGACAAAAGACGGAACATTATCGTGGACCAGAGACGGAACAATACCGTGAAACCGAACATTATCGTGGACCAGAAACGGAACATTATCGTGAAACCGAACATTATCGTGGACCAGAGACGGAACATTACCGTGAAACAGAAACAAAACATTACCGTGGACCAGAGACAGAACATTACCGTGAAACGGAAACAGAACATTACCGTGAAACTGAAACAGAACATTATCGTGGACCAGAAACGGAACATTATCATGGACCAGAGACAGAACATTACCGTGAAACCGAAACGGAACATTATCGTGGACAAGAAATGGAACATTACCGTGAAACAGAAACACAAAATTATCGTGGACCAGAAACGGAACATTACCGTGAAACAGAAACAGAATATTATCGTGGACCAAAGACGGAACATTATCGTGGACCAGAGATCGAACATTACCGTGGACCAGAGACAGAACATTACCGTGGACCAGAGACAGAACATTACCGTGGACCAGAGACAGAACATTACCGTGGACCAGAGACAGAACATTACCGTGGACCAGAGACCGAACTTTACCTTGAAACCGAACATTACCGTGGACCAGAGATCGAACTTTATCGTGGACCAGAGACAGAAGATTACCATGGACCAGAGACAGAACATTACCGTGAAACAGAACATTATCATGGACCAGAAACGGAACATTACCGTGAAACAGAAACAGAACATTATCGTGGACCAGAAACGGAACTTTACCGTGAAACCGAAACAGAACATTATCGTGGACCAGAAACGGAACATTACCGTGGACCAGAGACAGAACATTACCATGGACCAGAGACAGAACATTACCGTGAAACAGAACATTATCATGGACCAGAAACGGAACATTATCGTGGACCAGAAACGGAACATTATCGTGGACCAGAGACAGAACATTACCGTGAATCCGAAACCGAACATTATCGTGGACCAGAACCGGAACATTATCGTGGACCAGAGACAGAACATTATCGTGGACCAGAGACCGAACATTAACGTGAAAACGAACATTACCTTGGACCAGAGACCGAACATTACCGTGAAACCCAACATTACCGTGAAACCGAAACAGAACATTACCGTGGACCAGAGAGAGAACATTACCGTGAAACCGAAACAGAACATTATTGTGGACCAGAAACGGAACATTACCGTGAAACAGAAACACAACATTATCGTGGACCAGAAACGGAACATTACCGTGAAACAGAAACAGAACATTAGCGTGGACCAGAGACAGAACATTACCGTGGACCAGAGACAGAACATTACTGTGAAACAGAAACACAACATTACTGTGGACCAGAGACAGAACATTACCGTGAAACGCAAACAGAACATTACCGTGAAACCGAAACACAACATTATCGTGGACCAGAAACGGAACATTATCATGGACCAGAGACAGAACATTATCGTGGACCAAAGACGGAACATTATCGTGGACCAGAGACGGAACATTACCGTGAAACAGAACATTATCGTGGACCAGACACAGAACATTACCATGGACCAGAGACAGATTATTACCGTGAAACCGAAACAGAACATTATCGTGGACCAGAAACGGAACATTACCGTGAAACAGAAACACAAAATTATCGTGGACCAGAGACAGAACATTACAGTGGACCAGAGACAGAACATTACTGTGGACCAGAGACCGAACATTATCGTGGACCAGAAACGGAACATTACCGTGAAACAGAAACACAAAATTATCGTGGACCAGAAACGGAACATGACCGTGAAACAGAAACAGAATATTATCGTGGACCAAAGACGGAACATTATCATGGACCAGAGACGGAACATTACCGTGAAACCGAACGTTATCGTGGACCAGACACAGAACATTACCGTTGACCAGAGACAGAACATTACCGTGAAACCGAACATTATCGTGGACCAGAAACGGAACATTATCATGGAACAGAAACAGAACATTATCGTGGACAAAAGACGGAACATTATCGTGGACCAGAGACGGAACAATACCGTGAAACCGAACATTATCGTGGACCAGAAACGGAACATTATCGTGAAACCGAACATTATCGTGGACCAGAGACGGAACATTACCGTGAAACAGAAACAAAACATTACCGTGGACCAGAGACAGAACATTACCGTGAAACGGAAACAGAACATTACCGTGAAACTGAAACAGAACATTATCGTGGACCAGAAACGGAACATTATCATGGACCAGAGACAGAACATTACCGTGAAACCGAAACGGAACATTATCGTGGACAAGAAATGGAACATTACCGTGAAACAGAAACACAAAATTATCGTGGACCAGAAACGGAACATTACCGTGAAACAGAAACAGAATATTATCGTGGACCAAAGACGGAACATTATCGTGGACCAGAGATCGAACATTACCGTGGACCAGAGACAGAACATTACCGTGGACCAGAGACAGAACATTACCGTGGACCAGAGACAGAACATTACCGTGGACCAGAGACAGAACATTACCGTGGACCAGAGACCGAACTTTACCTTGAAACCGAACATTACCGTGGACCAGAGATCGAACTTTATCGTGGACCAGAGACAGAAGATTACCATGGACCAGAGACAGAACATTACCGTGAAACAGAACATTATCATGGACCAGAAACGGAACATTACCGTGAAACAGAAACAGAACATTATCGTGGACCAGAAACGGAACTTTACCGTGAAACCGAAACAGAACATTATCGTGGACCAGAAACGGAACATTACCGTGGACCAGAGACAGAACATTACCATGGACCAGAGACAGAACATTACCGTGAAACAGAACATTATCATGGACCAGAAACGGAACATTATCGTGGACCAGAAACGGAACATTATCGTGGACCAGAGACAGAACATTACCGTGAATCCGAAACCGAACATTATCGTGGACCAGAACCGGAACATTATCGTGGACCAGAGACAGAACATTATCGTGGACCAGAGACCGAACATTAACGTGAAAACGAACATTACCTTGGACCAGAGACCGAACATTACCGTGAAACCCAACATTACCGTGAAACCGAAACAGAACATTACCGTGGACCAGAGAGAGAACATTACCGTGAAACCGAAACAGAACATTATTGTGGACCAGAAACGGAACATTACCGTGAAACAGAAACACAACATTATCGTGGACCAGAAACGGAACATTACCGTGAAACAGAAACAGAACATTAGCGTGGACCAGAGACAGAACATTACCGTGGACCAGAGACAGAACATTACTGTGAAACAGAAACACAACATTACTGTGGACCAGAGACAGAACATTACCGTGAAACGCAAACAGAACATTACCGTGAAACCGAAACACAACATTATCGTGGACCAGAAACGGAACATTATCATGGACCAGAGACAGAACATTATCGTGGACCAAAGACGGAACATTATCGTGGACCAGAGACGGAACATTACCGTGAAACAGAACATTATCGTGGACCAGACACAGAACATTACCATGGACCAGAGACAGATTATTACCGTGAAACCGAAACAGAACATTATCGTGGACCAGAAACGGAACATTACCGTGAAACAGAAACACAAAATTATCGTGGACCAGAGACAGAACATTACAGTGGACCAGAGACAGAACATTACTGTGGACCAGAGACCGAACTTTACCTTGAAACCGAACATTACCGTGGACCAGAGACAGAACATTACCGTGAAACCGAAACAGAACATTATCGTGATCCAGAAACGGAACATTACCGTGGACCAGAGACAGAACATTACCTTGAAACCAAAACAGAACATTATCATGGACCAGAAACGGAACATTATCGTGGACCAGAGACAGAACATTACCGTGAAACCTAAACAGAACATTATCGTGGACCAGAAACGGAACATTACCGTGAAACAGAAACAGAACATTATCGTGGACCAAAGACGGAACATTATCGTGGACCAGAGACGGAACATTACCGTGAAACCGAACATTATCGTGGACCAGAGACGGAACATTACCGTGAAACAGAAACAAAACATTACTGTGGACCAGAGACAGAACATTACCGTGAAACCTAAACAGAACATTATCGTGTACCAGAAACCGAACATTACCATGAAACAGAAACACAAAATTATCGTGGACCAGAAACGGAACATTACCGTGAAACAGAAACAGAACATTATCGTGGACCAAAGTTGGAACATTATCGTGGACCAGAGACGGAACATTACCGTGAAACCGAACATTATCGTGGACCAGAGACGGAACATTACCGTGAAACCGAACATTATCGTGGACCAGAGATCGAACTTTATCGTGGACCAGAGACAGAACATTACCGTGGACCAGAAATGGAACATTACCGTGAAACCGAACATTATCGTGGACCAGAGACAGAACATTACGGTGAAACCGAACATTATCGTCGACCAGAAATCGAACATTACGGTGAAACCGAACATTATCGTCGACCAGAAATCGAACATTATCGTGGACCAGAGACAGAACATTACCGTGGACCAGAAATGGAACATTACCGTGAAACCAAACATTACCATGGAGCAGATACGGAACATTACTGTGGACCAGAACATTACCGTGAAACCGAACATTATCGTCAAACCGAACATTATCGTGGACCAGAGACCGAACATTACCGTGAAACCGAACATTACCGTGGACCAGAGACCGAACATTACCGTGAAACCCAACATTACCGTGAAACCAAAACAGAAAACAACCGTTGACCAGAGACAGAACATTACCGTGAAACCGAAACAGAACATTATCGTGGACCAGAAACGGAACATTACCGTGAAACAGAAACACAACATTATCTTGGACCAGAAACGGAACATTACCGTGAAACAGAAACACAACATTACCGTGGCCCAGAGACAGAACATTACCGTGAAACCGAAACAGAACATTTTCGTGGACCAGAAACGGAACATTATCATGGAACAGAGACAGAACATTATCGTGGACCAAAGACGGAACATTATCGTGGACCAGAGACGGAACATTACCGTGAAACAGAAACAAAACATTACCGTGGACCAGAGACAGAACATTACCATGAAACGGAAACAGAACATTACCGTGAAACTGAAACAGAACATTATCGTGGACCAGAAACGGAACATTATCATGCACCAGAGAGAGAACATTACCGTGAAACCGAAACAGAACATTATCGTGGACCAGAAACGGAACATTACCGTGAAACAGAAACACAAAATTATCGTGGACCAGAAACGGAACATGACCGTGAAACAGAAACAGAATATTATCGTGGACCAAAGACGGAACATTATCATGGACCAGAGACGGAACATTACCGTGAAACCGAACGTTATCGTGGACCAGAGATCGAACATTACCGTGGACCAGAGACAGAACATTACCGTGGACCAGAGACAGAACATTACCGTGGACCAGAGACAGAACATTACCGTGGACCAGAGACAGAACATTACCCTGGACCAGAGACAGAACATTACTGTGGACCAGAGACCGAACTTTACCTTGAAACAGAAAATTACCGTGGACCAGAGATCGAACTTTATCGTGGACCAGAGACAGAACATTACCATGGACCAGAGACAGAACTTTACCGTGAAACAGAACATTATCATGGACCAGAAACGGAACATTACCGTGAAACAGAAACAGAACATTATCGTGGACCAGAAACGGAACATTACCGTGAAACCGAAACAGAACATTATCGTGGACCAGAAACGGAACATTACCGTGAAACAGAAACACAAAATTATCGTGGACCAGAGACAGAACATTACAGTGGACCAGAGACAGAACATTACTGTGGACCAGAGACCGAACTTTACCTTGAAACCGAACATTACCGTGGACCAGAGACAGAACATTACCTTGAAACCAAAACGGAACATTATCATGGACCAGAAACGGAACATTATCGTGGACCAGAGACAGAACATTACCGTGAAACAGAAACATAACATTATCGTGTACCAGAAACGGAACATTACCGTGAAACAGAAACACAAAATTATCGTGGACCAGAAACGGAACATTACCGTGAAACAGAAACAGAACATTATCGTGGACCAAAGACGGAACATTATCGTGGACCAGAGACGGAACATTACCGTGAAACCGAACATTATCGTGGACCAGAGACGGAACATTACCGTGAAACAGAAACAAAACATTACTGTGGACCAGAGACAGAACATTACCGTGAAACCTAAACAGAACATTATCGTGTACCAGAAACGGAACATTACCGTGAAACAAAAACACAAAATTATCGTGGACCAGAAACGGAACATTACCGTGAAACAGAAACAGAACATTATCGTGGACCAAAGACGGAACATTATCGTGGACCAGAGACGGAACATTACCGTGAAACCGAACATTATCGTGGACCAGAGACGGAACATTACCGTGAAACAGAAACAAAACATTACCGTTGACCAGAAATGGAACATTACCGTGAAACCGAACATTATCGTGGACCAGAGACGGAACATTACCGTGAAACCGAACATTATCGTGGACCAGAGACGGAACATTACCGTGAAACCGAACATTATCGTGGACCAGAGATCGAACTTTACCGTGGACCAGAGACAGAACATTACCGTGGACCAGAAATGGAACATTACCGTGAAACCGAACATTATCGTGGACCAGAGACGGAACATTACGGTGAAACCGAACATTATCGTCGACCAGAAATCGAACATTATCGTGGACCAGAGACAGAACATTACCGTGGACCAGAAATGGAACATTACCGTGAAACCAAACATTACCATGGACCAGATACGGAACATTACTGTGGACCAGAACATTACCGTGAAACCGAACATTATCGTCAAACCAAACATTATCGTGGACCAGAGACCGAACATTACCGTGAAACCGAACATTACCGTGGACCAGAGACCGAACATTACCGTGAAACCCAACATTACCGTGAAACCGAAACAGAACATTATCGTGGACCAGAAACGGAACATTACCGTGAAACAGAAACACAAAATTATCTTGGACCAGAAACGGAACATTACCGTGAAACAGAAACACAACATTACCGTGGCCCAGAGACAGAACATTACCGTGAAACCGAAACAGAACATTTTCGTGGACCAGAAACGGAACATTATCATGGAACAGAGACAGAACATTATCGTGGACCAAAGACGGAACATTATCGTGGACCAGAGACGGAACATTACCGTGAAACAGAAACAAAACATTACCGTGGACCAGAGACAGAACATTACCATGAAACGGAAACAGAACATTACCGTGAAACTGAAACAGAACATTATCGTGGACCAGAAACGGAACATTATCATGGACCAGAGAGAGAACATTACCGTGAAACCGAAACAGAACATTATCGTGGACCAGAAACGGAACATTACCGTGAAACAGAAACACAAAATTATCGTGGACCAGAAACGGAACATGACCGTGAAACAGAAACAGAATATTATCGTGGACCAAAGACGGAACATTATCATGGACCAGAGACGGAACATTACCGTGAAACCGAACGTTATCGTGGACCAGACACAGAACATTACCGTTGACCAGAGACAGAACATTACCGTGAAACCGAACATTATCGTGGACCAGAAACGGAACATTACCGTGAAACAGAAACACAAAATTATCGTGGACCAGAAACGGAACATTACCGTGATACAGAAACAGAACATTACCGTGAAACCGAAACAGAACATTATTATGGACCAGAGACGGAACATTACCGTGAAACCGAACATTATCGTGGACCAGAGATCGAACATTACCGTGGACCAGAGACAGAACATTACCGTGGACCAGAGACAGAACATTACCGTGGACCAGAGACAGAACATTACCGTGGACCAGAGACAGAACATTACCCTGGACCAGAGACAGAACATTACTGTGGACCAGAGACCGAACTTTACCTTGAAACCGAAAATTACCGTGGACCAGAGATCGAACTTTATCGTGGACCAGAGACAGAACATTACCATGGACCAGAGACAGAACTTTACCGTGAAACAGAACATTATCATGGACCAGAAACGGAACATTACCGTGAAACAGAAACAGAACATTATCGTGGACCAGAAACGGAACATTACCGTGAAACCGAAACAGAACATTATCGTGGACCAGAAACGGAACATTACCGTGAAACAGAAACACAAAATTATCGTGGACCAGAGACAGAACATTACAGTGGACCAGAGACAGAACATTACTGTGGACCAGAGACCGAACTTTACCTTGAAACCGAACATTACCGTGGACCAGAGACAGAACATTACCGTGAAACCTAAACAGAACATTATCGTGGACCAGAAACGGAACATTACCGTGAAACAGAAACATAACATTATCGTGTACCAGAAACGGAACATTACCGTGAAACAGAAACACAAAATTATCGTGGACCAGAAAGGGAACATTACCGTGAAACAGAAACAGAACATTATCGTGGACCAAAGACGGAACATTATCGTGGACCAGAGACGGAACATTACCGTGAAACAGAAACAAAACATTACTGTGGACCAGAGACAGAACATTACCGTGAAACCTAAACAGAACATTATCGTGTACCAGAAACGGAACATTACCGTGAAACAGAAACACAAAATTATCGTGGACCAGAAACGGAACATTACCGTGAAACCGAACATTATCGTGGACCAGAGACGGAAAATTACCGTGAAACAGAAACAAAACATTACCGTGGACCAGAAATGGAACATTACCGTGAAACCGAACATTATCGTGGACCAGAGACGGAACATTACCGTGAAACCGAACATTATCGTGGACTAGAGACGGAACATTACCGTGAAACCGAACATTATCGTGGACCAGAGATCGAACTTTATCGTGGACCAGAGACAGAACATTACCGTGGACCAGAAATGGAACATTACCGTGACACCGAACATTATCGTGGACCAGAGACGGAACATTACGGTGAAACCGAACATTATCGTCGACCAGAAATCGAACATTATCGTGGACCAGAGACAGAACATTACCGTGGACCAGAAATGGAACATTACCGTGAAACCGAACATTACCATGGACCAGATACGGAACATTACTGTGGACCAGAACATTACCGTGAAACCGAACATTATTGTCAAACCGAACATTATCGTGGACCAGAGACCGAACATTACCGTCAAACCGAACATTACCGTGGACCAGAGACCGAACATTACCGTGAAAACCAACATTACCGCGAAACCAAAACAGAAAACAACCGTGGACCAGAGACAGAACATTACCGTGAAACCGAAACAGAACATTATCGTGGACCAGAAACGGAACATTACCGTGAAACAGAAACACAACATTATCGTGGACCAGAAACGGAATATTACCGTGAAACAGAAACACAACATTACCGTGGACCAGAGACAGAACATTACCGTGAAACCGAAACAGAACATTTTCGTGGACCAGAAACGGAACATTATCATGGAACAGAGACAGAACATTATCGTGGACCAAAGACGGAACATTATCGTGGACCAGAGAAGGAACATTACCGTGAAACAGAAACAAAACATTACCGTGGACCAGAGACAGAACATTACCATGAAACGGAAACAGAACATTACCTTGAAACTGAAACAGAACATTATCGTGGACCAGAAACGGAACATTATCATGGACCAGAGAGAGAACATTACCGTGAAACCGAAACAGAACATTATCGTGGAACAGAAACGGAACATTACCGTGAAACAGAAACAGAATATTATCGTGGACCAAAGACGGAACATTATCATGGACCAGAGACGGAACATTACCGTGAAACCGAACATTATCGTGGACCAGAAACGGAACATTACCGTGAAACAGAAACACAAAATTATCGTGGACCAGAAACGGAACATTACCGTGATACAGAAACAGAACATTACCGTGAAACCGAAACAGAACATTATTATGGACCAGAGACGGAACATTACCGTGAAACCGAACATTATCGTGTACCAGAGATCGAACATTACCGTGGACCAGAGACAGAACATTACCGTGGACCAGAGACAGAACATTACCGTGGACCAGAGACAGAACATTACTGTGGACCAGAGACCGAACTTTACCTTGAAACCGAACATTACCGTGGACCAGAGATCGAACTTTATCGTGGACCAGAGACAGAACATTACCATGGACCAGAGACAGAACTTTACCGTGAAACAGAACATTATCATGGACCAGAAACGGAACATTACCGTGAAACAGAAACAGAACATTATCGTGGACCAGAAACGGAACATTACCGTGAAACCGAAACAGAACATTATCGTGGACCAGAAACGGAACATTACCGTGGACCAGAGACAGAACATTACCATGGACCAGAGACAGAACATTACCGTGAAACAGAAAATTATCATGGACCAGAAACGGAACATTACCGTGAAACCGAAACAGAACATTATCGTGGACCAGAAACGGAACATTACCGTGGACCAGAGACAGAACATTACCATGGACCAGAGACAGAACATTACCGTGAAACAGAACATTATCGTGGACCAGAAACGGAACATTATCGTGGACCAGGAACGGAACATTATCGTGGACCAGAGACAGAACATTACCGTGAAACCGAAACAGAACATTATCGTGGACCAGAACCGGAACATTATCGTGGACCAGAGACAGAACATTATCGTGGATCAGAGACAGAACATTATCGTGGACCAGAGACGGAACATTATCGTGGACCAGAGACAGAACATTACCGTGAAACCTAAACAGAACATTATCGTGGACCAGAAACGGAACATTATCGTGAAACCGAACATTATCGTGGACCAGAAACACAACATTATCGTGGACCAGAAACGGAACATTACCGTGAAACAGAAACACAACATTATCGTGGACCAGAGACGGAACATTACCGTGAAACCGAACATTATCGTGGACCAGAGATCGAACTTTATCATGGACCAGAAATGGAACATTACCGTGGACCAGAAATGGAACATTACCATGGACAGGAGACAGAACATTACTGTGGACCAGAGACCGAACATTACCGTGAAACGGAAACAGAACATTACCGTGAAACTGAAACAGAACATTATCGTGGACCAGAAACGGAACATTATCATGGACCAGAGACAGAACATTACCGTGAAACCGAAACAGAACATTATCGTGGACCAGAAATGGAACATTACTGTGAAACAGAAACACAAAATTATCGTGGACCAAAGACGGAACATTATCGTGGACCAGAGACGGAACATTACCGTGAAACAGAAACAAAACATTACTTTGGACCAGAGACAGAACATTACCGTGAAACCTAAACAGAACATTATCGTGTACCAGAAACGGAACATTACCGTGAAACAAAAACACAAAATTATCGTGGACCAGAAACGGAACATTACCGTGAAACCGAACATTATCGTGGACCAGAGACGGAACATTACCGTGAAACCGAACATTATCGTGGACCAGAGATCGAACTTTATCGTGGACCAGAGACAGAACATTACCGTGGACCAGAAATGGAACATTACCGTGAAACCGAACATTATCGTGGACCAGAGACGGAACATTACGGTGAAACCGAACATTATCGTCGACCAGAAATCGAACATTATCGTGGACCAGAGACAGAACATTACCGTGGACCAGAAATGGAACATTACCGTGAAACCAAACATTACCATGGACCAGATACGGAACATTACTGTGGACCAGAACATTACCGTGAAACCGAACATTATCGTCAAACCGAACATTATCGTGGACCAGAGACCGAACATTACCGTGAAACCGAACATTACCGTGGACCAGAGACGGAACATTACCGTGAAACCCAACATTACCGTGAAACCAAAACAGAAAACAACCGTGGACCAGAGACAGAACATTACCGTGAAACCGAAACAGAACATTATCGTGGACCAGAAACGGAACATTACCGTGAAACAGAAACACAACATTATCTTGGACCAGAAACGGAACATTACCGTGAAACAGAAACACAACATTACCGTGGCCCAGAGACAGAACATTACCGTGAAACCGAAACAGAACATTTTCGTGGACCAGAAACGGAACATTATCATGGAACAGAGACAGAACATTATCGTGGACCAAAGACGGAACATTATCGTGGACCAGAGACGGAACATTACCGTGAAACAGAAACAAAACATTACCGTGGACCAGAGACAGAACATTACCATGAAACGGAAACAGAACATTACCGTGAAACTGAAACAGAACATTATCGTGGACCAGAAACGGAACATTATCATGGACCAGAGAGAGAACATTACCGTGAAACCGAAACAGAACATTATCGTGGACCAGAAACGGAACATTACCGTGAAACAGAAACACAAAATTATCGTGGACCAGAAACGGAACATGACCGTGAAACAGAAACAGAATATTATCGTGGACCAAAGACGGAACATTATCATGGACCAGAGACGGAACATTACCGTGAAACCGAACGTTATCGTGGACCAGACACAGAACATTACCGTTGACCAGAGACAGAACATTACCGTGAAACCGAACATTATCGTGGACCAGAAACGGAACATTACCGTGAAACAGAAACAGAACATTACCGTGAAACCGAAACAGAACATTATTATGGACCAGAGACGGAACATTACCGTGAAACCGAACATTATCGTGGACCAGAGATCGAACATTACCGTGGACCAGAGACAGAACATTACCGTGGACCAGAGACAGAACATTACCGTGGACCAGAGACAGAACATTACCGTGGACCAGAGACAGAACATTACCGTGGACCAGAGACAGAACATTACCCTGGACCAGAGACAGAACATTACTGTGGACCAGAGACCGAACTTTACCTTGAAACCGAAAATTACCGTGGACCAGAGATCGAACTTTATCGTGGACCAGAGACAGAACATTACCATGGACCAGAGACAGAACTTTACCGTGAAACAGATCATTATCATGGACCAGAAACGGAACATTACCGTGAAACCGAAACAGAACATTATCGTGGACCAGAAACGGAACATTACCGTGAAACAGAAACACAAAATTATCGTGGACCAGAGACAGAACATTACAGTGGACCAGAGACAGAACATTACTGTGGACCAGAGACCGAACTTTACCTTGAAACCGAACATTACCGTGGACCAGAGACAGAACATTACCTTGAAACCAAAACAGAACATTATCATGGACCAGAAACGGAACATTATCGTGGACCAGAGACAGAACATTACCGTGAAACCTAAACAGAACATTATCGTGGACCAGAAACGGAACATTACCGTGAAACAGAAACATAACATTATCGTGTACCAGAAACGGAACATTACCGTGAAACAGAAACACAAAATTATCGTGGACCAGAAACGGAACATTACCGTGAAACAGAAACAGAACATTATCGTGGACCAAAGACGGAACATTATCGTGGACCAGAGACGGAACATTACCGTGAAACAGAAACAAAACATTACTGTGGACCAGAGACAGAACATTACCGTGAAACCTAAACAGAACATTATCGTGTACCAGAAACGGAACATTACCGTGAAACAGAAACACAAAATTATCGTGGACCAGAAACGGAACATTACCGTGAAACCGAAACAGAACATTATCGTGGACCAAAGACGGAACATTATCGTGGACCAGAGACGGAACATTACCGTGAAACCGAACATTATCGTGGACCAGAGACGGAACATTACCGTGAAACAGAAACAAAACATTACCGTGGACCAGAAATGGAACATTACCGTGAAACCGAACATTATCGTGGACCAGAGACGGAACATTACCGTGAAACCGAACATTATCGTGGACCAGAGACGGAACATTACCGTGAAACCGAACATTATCGTGGACCAGAGATCGAACTTTATCGTGGACCAGAGACAGAACATTACCGTGGACCAGAAATGGAACATTACCGTGAAACCGAACATTACCATGGACCAGATACGGAACATTACTGTGGACCACAACATTACCGTGAAACCGAACATTATCGTCAAACCGAACATTATCGTGGACCAGAGACCGAACATTACCGTGAAACCGAACATTACCGTGGACCAGAGACCGAACATTACCGTGAAAACCAACATTACCGTGAAACCAAAACAGAAAACAACCGTGGACCAGAGACAGAACATTACCGTGAAACCGAAACAGAACATTATCGTGGACCAGAAACGGAACATTACCGTGAAACAGAAACACAACATTACCGTGGACCAGAGACAGAACATTACCGTGAAACCGAAACAGAACATTTTCGTGGACCAGAAACGGAACATTATCATGGAACAGAGACAGAACATTATCGTGGACCAAAGACGGAACATTATCGTGGACCAGAGAAGGAACATTACCGTGAAACAGAAACAAAACATTACCGTGGACCAGAGACAGAACATTACCATGAAACGGAAACAGAACATTACCTTGAAACTGAAACAGAACATTATCGTGGACCAGAAACGGAACATTATCATGGACCAGAGAGAGAACATTACCGTGAAACCGAAACAGAACATTATCGTGGAACAGAAACGGAACATTACCGTGAAACAGAAACACAAAATTATCGTGGACCAGAAACGGAACATGACCGTGAAACAGAAACAGAATATTATCGTGGACCAAAGACGGAACATTATCATGGACCAGAGACGGAACATTACCGTGAAACCGAACGTTATCGTGGACCAGACACAGAACATTACCGTTGACCAGAGACAGAACATTACCGTGAAACCGAACATTATCGTGGACCAGAAACGGAACATTACCGTGAAACAGAAACAGAACATTACCGTGAAACCGAAACAGAACATTATTATGGACCAGAGACGGAACATTACCGTGAAACCGAACATTATCGTGGACCAGAGATCGAACATTACCGTGGACCAGAGACAGAACATTACCGTGGACCAGAGACAGAACATTACCGTGGACCAGAGACAGAACATTACCGTGGACCAGAGACAGAACATTACCGTGGACCAGAGACAGAACATTACCCTGGACCAGAGACAGAACATTACTGTGGACCAGAGACCGAACTTTACCTTGAAACCGAAAATTACCGTGGACCAGAGATCGAACTTTATCGTGGACCAGAGACAGAACATTACCATGGACCAGAGACAGAACTTTACCGTGAAACAGATCATTATCATGGACCAGAAACGGAACATTACCGTGAAACCGAAACAGAACATTATCGTGGACCAGAAACGGAACATTACCGTGAAACAGAAACACAAAATTATCGTGGACCAGAGACAGAACATTACAGTGGACCAGAGACAGAACATTACTGTGGACCAGAGACCGAACTTTACCTTGAAACCGAACATTACCGTGGACCAGAGACAGAACATTACCTTGAAACCAAAACAGAACATTATCATGGACCAGAAACGGAACATTATCGTGGACCAGAGACAGAACATTACCGTGAAACCTAAACAGAACATTATCGTGGACCAGAAACGGAACATTACCGTGAAACAGAAACATAACATTATCGTGTACCAGAAACGGAACATTACCGTGAAACAGAAACACAAAATTATCGTGGACCAGAAACGGAACATTACCGTGAAACAGAAACAGAACATTATCGTGGACCAAAGTTGGAACATTATCGTGGACCAGAGACGGAACATTACCGTGAAACCGAACATTATCGTGGACCAGAGACGGAACATTACCGTGAAACCGAACATTATCGTGGACCAGAGATCGAACTTTATCGTGGACCAGAGACAGAACATTACCGTGGACCAGAAATGGAACATTACCGTGAAACCGAACATTATCGTGGACCAGAGACAGAACATTACGGTGAAACCGAACATTATCGTCGACCAGAAATCGAACATTACGGTGAAACCGAACATTATCGTCGACCAGAAATCGAACATTATCGTGGACCAGAGACAGAACATTACCGTGGACCAGAAATGGAACATTACCGTGAAACCAAACATTACCATGGAGCAGATACGGAACATTACTGTGGACCAGAACATTACCGTGAAACCGAACATTATCGTCAAACCGAACATTATCGTGGACCAGAGACCGAACATT
This sequence comes from Leuresthes tenuis, assembly GCF_036924035.1. Lineage (NCBI taxonomy): Eukaryota > Metazoa > Chordata > Actinopteri > Atheriniformes > Atherinopsidae > Leuresthes > Leuresthes tenuis. The sequence goes on from NW_027325384.1 coordinate 1,043,692, forward strand.
ACCGTGAAACCGAACATTACCGTGGACCAGAGACCGAACATTACCGTGAAACCCAACATTACCGTGAAACCAAAACAGAAAACAACCGTTGACCAGAGACAGAACATTACCGTGAAACCGAAACAGAACATTATCGTGGACCAGAAACGGAACATTACCGTGAAACAGAAACACAACATTATCTTGGACCAGAAACGGAACATTACCGTGAAACAGAAACACAACATTACCGTGGCCCAGAGACAGAACATTACCGTGAAACCGAAACAGAACATTTTCGTGGACCAGAAACGGAACATTATCATGGAACAGAGACAGAACATTATCGTGGACCAAAGACGGAACATTATCGTGGACCAGAGACGGAACATTACCGTGAAACAGAAACAAAACATTACCGTGGACCAGAGACAGAACATTACCATGAAACGGAAACAGAACATTACCGTGAAACTGAAACAGAACATTATCGTGGACCAGAAACGGAACATTATCATGCACCAGAGAGAGAACATTACCGTGAAACCGAAACAGAACATTATCGTGGACCAGAAACGGAACATTACCGTGAAACAGAAACACAAAATTATCGTGGACCAGAAACGGAACATGACCGTGAAACAGAAACAGAATATTATCGTGGACCAAAGACGGAACATTATCATGGACCAGAGACGGAACATTACCGTGAAACCGAACGTTATCGTGGACCAGAGATCGAACATTACCGTGGACCAGAGACAGAACATTACCGTGGACCAGAGACAGAACATTACCGTGGACCAGAGACAGAACATTACCGTGGACCAGAGACAGAACATTACCCTGGACCAGAGACAGAACATTACTGTGGACCAGAGACCGAACTTTACCTTGAAACAGAAAATTACCGTGGACCAGAGATCGAACTTTATCGTGGACCAGAGACAGAACATTACCATGGACCAGAGACAGAACTTTACCGTGAAACAGAACATTATCATGGACCAGAAACGGAACATTACCGTGAAACAGAAACAGAACATTATCGTGGACCAGAAACGGAACATTACCGTGAAACCGAAACAGAACATTATCGTGGACCAGAAACGGAACATTACCGTGAAACAGAAACACAAAATTATCGTGGACCAGAGACAGAACATTACAGTGGACCAGAGACAGAACATTACTGTGGACCAGAGACCGAACTTTACCTTGAAACCGAACATTACCGTGGACCAGAGACAGAACATTACCTTGAAACCAAAACAGAACATTATCATGGACCAGAAACGGAACATTATCGTGGACCAGAGACAGAACATTACCGTGAAACAGAAACATAACATTATCGTGTACCAGAAACGGAACATTACCGTGAAACAGAAACACAAAATTATCGTGGACCAGAAACGGAACATTACCGTGAAACAGAAACAGAACATTATCGTGGACCAAAGACGGAACATTATCGTGGACCAGAGACGGAACATTACCGTGAAACCGAACATTATCGTGGACCAGAGACGGAACATTACCGTGAAACAGAAACAAAACATTACTGTGGACCAGAGACAGAACATTACCGTGAAACCTAAACAGAACATTATCGTGTACCAGAAACGGAACATTACCGTGAAACAAAAACACAAAATTATCGTGGACCAGAAACGGAACATTACCGTGAAACAGAAACAGAACATTATCGTGGACCAAAGACGGAACATTATCGTGGACCAGAGACGGAACATTACCGTGAAACCGAACATTATCGTGGACCAGAGACGGAACATTACCGTGAAACAGAAACAAAACATTACCGTTGACCAGAAATGGAACATTACCGTGAAACCGAACATTATCGTGGACCAGAGACGGAACATTACCGTGAAACCGAACATTATCGTGGACCAGAGACGGAACATTACCGTGAAACCGAACATTATCGTGGACCAGAGATCGAACTTTACCGTGGACCAGAGACAGAACATTACCGTGGACCAGAAATGGAACATTACCGTGAAACCGAACATTATCGTGGACCAGAGACGGAACATTACGGTGAAACCGAACATTATCGTCGACCAGAAATCGAACATTATCGTGGACCAGAGACAGAACATTACCGTGGACCAGAAATGGAACATTACCGTGAAACCAAACATTACCATGGACCAGATACGGAACATTACTGTGGACCAGAACATTACCGTGAAACCGAACATTATCGTCAAACCAAACATTATCGTGGACCAGAGACCGAACATTACCGTGAAACCGAACATTACCGTGGACCAGAGACCGAACATTACCGTGAAACCCAACATTACCGTGAAACCGAAACAGAACATTATCGTGGACCAGAAACGGAACATTACCGTGAAACAGAAACACAAAATTATCTTGGACCAGAAACGGAACATTACCGTGAAACAGAAACACAACATTACCGTGGCCCAGAGACAGAACATTACCGTGAAACCGAAACAGAACATTTTCGTGGACCAGAAACGGAACATTATCATGGAACAGAGACAGAACATTATCGTGGACCAAAGACGGAACATTATCGTGGACCAGAGACGGAACATTACCGTGAAACAGAAACAAAACATTACCGTGGACCAGAGACAGAACATTACCATGAAACGGAAACAGAACATTACCGTGAAACTGAAACAGAACATTATCGTGGACCAGAAACGGAACATTATCATGGACCAGAGAGAGAACATTACCGTGAAACCGAAACAGAACATTATCGTGGACCAGAAACGGAACATTACCGTGAAACAGAAACACAAAATTATCGTGGACCAGAAACGGAACATGACCGTGAAACAGAAACAGAATATTATCGTGGACCAAAGACGGAACATTATCATGGACCAGAGACGGAACATTACCGTGAAACCGAACGTTATCGTGGACCAGACACAGAACATTACCGTTGACCAGAGACAGAACATTACCGTGAAACCGAACATTATCGTGGACCAGAAACGGAACATTACCGTGAAACAGAAACACAAAATTATCGTGGACCAGAAACGGAACATTACCGTGATACAGAAACAGAACATTACCGTGAAACCGAAACAGAACATTATTATGGACCAGAGACGGAACATTACCGTGAAACCGAACATTATCGTGGACCAGAGATCGAACATTACCGTGGACCAGAGACAGAACATTACCGTGGACCAGAGACAGAACATTACCGTGGACCAGAGACAGAACATTACCGTGGACCAGAGACAGAACATTACCCTGGACCAGAGACAGAACATTACTGTGGACCAGAGACCGAACTTTACCTTGAAACCGAAAATTACCGTGGACCAGAGATCGAACTTTATCGTGGACCAGAGACAGAACATTACCATGGACCAGAGACAGAACTTTACCGTGAGACAGAACATTATCATGGACCAGAAACGGAACATTACCGTGAAACAGAAACAGAACATTATCGTGGACCAGAAACGGAACATTACCGTGAAACCGAAACAGAACATTATCGTGGACCAGAAACGGAACATTACCGTGAAACAGAAACACAAAATTATCGTGGACCAGAGACAGAACATTACAGTGGACCAGAGACAGAACATTACTGTGGACCAGAGACCGAACTTTACCTTGAAACCGAACATTACCGTGGACCAGAGACAGAACATTACCGTGAAACCTAAACAGAACATTATCGTGGACCAGAAACGGAACATTACCGTGAAACAGAAACATAACATTATCGTGTACCAGAAACGGAACATTACCGTGAAACAGAAACACAAAATTATCGTGGACCAGAAAGGGAACATTACCGTGAAACAGAAACAGAACATTATCGTGGACCAAAGACGGAACATTATCGTGGACCAGAGACGGAACATTACCGTGAAACAGAAACAAAACATTACTGTGGACCAGAGACAGAACATTACCGTGAAACCTAAACAGAACATTATCGTGTACCAGAAACGGAACATTACCGTGAAACAGAAACACAAAATTATCGTGGACCAGAAACGGAACATTACCGTGAAACCGAACATTATCGTGGACCAGAGACGGAAAATTACCGTGAAACAGAAACAAAACATTACCGTGGACCAGAAATGGAACATTACCGTGAAACCGAACATTATCGTGGACCAGAGACGGAACATTACCGTGAAACCGAACATTATCGTGGACTAGAGACGGAACATTACCGTGAAACCGAACATTATCGTGGACCAGAGATCGAACTTTATCGTGGACCAGAGACAGAACATTACCGTGGACCAGAAATGGAACATTACCGTGACACCGAACATTATCGTGGACCAGAGACGGAACATTACGGTGAAACCGAACATTATCGTCGACCAGAAATCGAACATTATCGTGGACCAGAGACAGAACATTACCGTGGACCAGAAATGGAACATTACCGTGAAACCGAACATTACCATGGACCAGATACGGAACATTACTGTGGACCAGAACATTACCGTGAAACCGAACATTATTGTCAAACCGAACATTATCGTGGACCAGAGACCGAACATTACCGTCAAACCGAACATTACCGTGGACCAGAGACCGAACATTACCGTGAAAACCAACATTACCGCGAAACCAAAACAGAAAACAACCGTGGACCAGAGACAGAACATTACCGTGAAACCGAAACAGAACATTATCGTGGACCAGAAACGGAACATTACCGTGAAACAGAAACACAACATTATCGTGGACCAGAAACGGAATATTACCGTGAAACAGAAACACAACATTACCGTGGACCAGAAACGGAACATTATCATGGAACAGAGACAGAACATTATCGTGGACCAAAGACGGAACATTATCGTGGACCAGAGAAGGAACATTACCGTGAAACAGAAACAAAACATTACCGTGGACCAGAGACAGAACATTACCATGAAACGGAAACAGAACATTACCTTGAAACTGAAACAGAACATTATCGTGGACCAGAAACGGAACATTATCATGGACCAGAGAGAGAACATTACCGTGAAACCGAAACAGAACATTATCGTGGAACAGAAACGGAACATTACCGTGAAACAGAAACAGAATATTATCGTGGACCAAAGACGGAACATTATCATGGACCAGAGACGGAACATTACCGTGAAACCGAACATTATCGTGGACCAGAAACGGAACATTACCGTGAAACAGAAACACAAAATTATCGTGGACCAGAAACGGAACATTACCGTGATACAGAAACAGAACATTACCGTGAAACCGAAACAGAACATTATTATGGACCAGAGACGGAACATTACCGTGAAACCGAACATTATCGTGTACCAGAGATCGAACATTACCGTGGACCAGAGACAGAACATTACCGTGGACCAGAGACAGAACATTACCGTGGACCAGAGACAGAACATTACTGTGGACCAGAGACCGAACTTTACCTTGAAACCGAACATTACCGTGGACCAGAGATCGAACTTTATCGTGGACCAGAGACAGAACATTACCATGGACCAGAGACAGAACTTTACCGTGAAACAGAACATTATCATGGACCAGAAACGGAACATTACCGTGAAACAGAAACAGAACATTATCGTGGACCAGAAACGGAACATTACCGTGAAACCGAAACAGAACATTATCGTGGACCAGAAACGGAACATTACCGTGGACCAGAGACAGAACATTACCATGGACCAGAGACAGAACATTACCGTGAAACAGAAAATTATCATGGACCAGAAACGGAACATTACCGTGAAACCGAAACAGAACATTATCGTGGACCAGAAACGGAACATTACCGTGGACCAGAGACAGAACATTACCATGGACCAGAGACAGAACATTACCGTGAAACAGAACATTATCGTGGACCAGAAACGGAACATTATCGTGGACCAGGAACGGAACATTATCGTGGACCAGAGACAGAACATTACCGTGAAACCGAAACAGAACATTATCGTGGACCAGAACCGGAACATTATCGTGGACCAGAGACAGAACATTATCGTGGATCAGAGACAGAACATTATCGTGGACCAGAGACGGAACATTATCGTGGACCAGAGACAGAACATTACCGTGAAACCTAAACAGAACATTATCGTGGACCAGAAACGGAACATTATCGTGAAACCGAACATTATCGTGGACCAGAAACACAACATTATCGTGGACCAGAAACGGAACATTACCGTGAAACAGAAACACAACATTATCGTGGACCAGAGACGGAACATTACCGTGAAACCGAACATTATCGTGGACCAGAGATCGAACTTTATCATGGACCAGAAATGGAACATTACCGTGGACCAGAAATGGAACATTACCATGGACAGGAGACAGAACATTACTGTGGACCAGAGACCGAACATTACCGTGAAACGGAAACAGAACATTACCGTGAAACTGAAACAGAACATTATCGTGGACCAGAAACGGAACATTATCATGGACCAGAGACAGAACATTACCGTGAAACCGAAACAGAACATTATCGTGGACCAGAAATGGAACATTACTGTGAAACAGAAACACAAAATTATCGTGGACCAAAGACGGAACATTATCGTGGACCAGAGACGGAACATTACCGTGAAACAGAAACAAAACATTACTTTGGACCAGAGACAGAACATTACCGTGAAACCTAAACAGAACATTATCGTGTACCAGAAACGGAACATTACCGTGAAACAAAAACACAAAATTATCGTGGACCAGAAACGGAACATTACCGTGAAACCGAACATTATCGTGGACCAGAGACGGAACATTACCGTGAAACCGAACATTATCGTGGACCAGAGATCGAACTTTATCGTGGACCAGAGACAGAACATTACCGTGGACCAGAAATGGAACATTACCGTGAAACCGAACATTATCGTGGACCAGAGACGGAACATTACGGTGAAACCGAACATTATCGTCGACCAGAAATCGAACATTATCGTGGACCAGAGACAGAACATTACCGTGGACCAGAAATGGAACATTACCGTGAAACCAAACATTACCATGGACCAGATACGGAACATTACTGTGGACCAGAACATTACCGTGAAACCGAACATTATCGTCAAACCGAACATTATCGTGGACCAGAGACCGAACATTACCGTGAAACCGAACATTACCGTGGACCAGAGACGGAACATTACCGTGAAACCCAACATTACCGTGAAACCAAAACAGAAAACAACCGTGGACCAGAGACAGAACATTACCGTGAAACCGAAACAGAACATTATCGTGGACCAGAAACGGAACATTACCGTGAAACAGAAACACAACATTATCTTGGACCAGAAACGGAACATTACCGTGAAACAGAAACACAACATTACCGTGGCCCAGAGACAGAACATTACCGTGAAACCGAAACAGAACATTTTCGTGGACCAGAAACGGAACATTATCATGGAACAGAGACAGAACATTATCGTGGACCAAAGACGGAACATTATCGTGGACCAGAGACGGAACATTACCGTGAAACAGAAACAAAACATTACCGTGGACCAGAGACAGAACATTACCATGAAACGGAAACAGAACATTACCGTGAAACTGAAACAGAACATTATCGTGGACCAGAAACGGAACATTATCATGGACCAGAGAGAGAACATTACCGTGAAACCGAAACAGAACATTATCGTGGACCAGAAACGGAACATTACCGTGAAACAGAAACACAAAATTATCGTGGACCAGAAACGGAACATGACCGTGAAACAGAAACAGAATATTATCGTGGACCAAAGACGGAACATTATCATGGACCAGAGACGGAACATTACCGTGAAACCGAACGTTATCGTGGACCAGACACAGAACATTACCGTTGACCAGAGACAGAACATTACCGTGAAACCGAACATTATCGTGGACCAGAAACGGAACATTACCGTGAAACAGAAACAGAACATTACCGTGAAACCGAAACAGAACATTATTATGGACCAGAGACGGAACATTACCGTGAAACCGAACATTATCGTGGACCAGAGATCGAACATTACCGTGGACCAGAGACAGAACATTACCGTGGACCAGAGACAGAACATTACCGTGGACCAGAGACAGAACATTACCGTGGACCAGAGACAGAACATTACCGTGGACCAGAGACAGAACATTACCCTGGACCAGAGACAGAACATTACTGTGGACCAGAGACCGAACTTTACCTTGAAACCGAAAATTACCGTGGACCAGAGATCGAACTTTATCGTGGACCAGAGACAGAACATTACCATGGACCAGAGACAGAACTTTACCGTGAAACAGATCATTATCATGGACCAGAAACGGAACATTACCGTGAAACCGAAACAGAACATTATCGTGGACCAGAAACGGAACATTACCGTGAAACAGAAACACAAAATTATCGTGGACCAGAGACAGAACATTACAGTGGACCAGAGACAGAACATTACTGTGGACCAGAGACCGAACTTTACCTTGAAACCGAACATTACCGTGGACCAGAGACAGAACATTACCTTGAAACCAAAACAGAACATTATCATGGACCAGAAACGGAACATTATCGTGGACCAGAGACAGAACATTACCGTGAAACCTAAACAGAACATTATCGTGGACCAGAAACGGAACATTACCGTGAAACAGAAACATAACATTATCGTGTACCAGAAACGGAACATTACCGTGAAACAGAAACACAAAATTATCGTGGACCAGAAACGGAACATTACCGTGAAACAGAAACAGAACATTATCGTGGACCAAAGACGGAACATTATCGTGGACCAGAGACGGAACATTACCGTGAAACAGAAACAAAACATTACTGTGGACCAGAGACAGAACATTACCGTGAAACCTAAACAGAACATTATCGTGTACCAGAAACGGAACATTACCGTGAAACAGAAACACAAAATTATCGTGGACCAGAAACGGAACATTACCGTGAAACCGAAACAGAACATTATCGTGGACCAAAGACGGAACATTATCGTGGACCAGAGACGGAACATTACCGTGAAACCGAACATTATCGTGGACCAGAGACGGAACATTACCGTGAAACAGAAACAAAACATTACCGTGGACCAGAAATGGAACATTACCGTGAAACCGAACATTATCGTGGACCAGAGACGGAACATTACCGTGAAACCGAACATTATCGTGGACCAGAGACGGAACATTACCGTGAAACCGAACATTATCGTGGACCAGAGATCGAACTTTATCGTGGACCAGAGACAGAACATTACCGTGGACCAGAAATGGAACATTACCGTGAAACCGAACATTACCATGGACCAGATACGGAACATTACTGTGGACCACAACATTACCGTGAAACCGAACATTATCGTCAAACCGAACATTATCGTGGACCAGAGACCGAACATTACCGTGAAACCGAACATTACCGTGGACCAGAGACCGAACATTACCGTGAAAACCAACATTACCGTGAAACCAAAACAGAAAACAACCGTGGACCAGAGACAGAACATTACCGTGAAACCGAAACAGAACATTATCGTGGACCAGAAACGGAACATTACCGTGAAACAGAAACACAACATTACCGTGGACCAGAGACAGAACATTACCGTGAAACCGAAACAGAACATTTTCGTGGACCAGAAACGGAACATTATCATGGAACAGAGACAGAACATTATCGTGGACCAAAGACGGAACATTATCGTGGACCAGAGAAGGAACATTACCGTGAAACAGAAACAAAACATTACCGTGGACCAGAGACAGAACATTACCATGAAACGGAAACAGAACATTACCTTGAAACTGAAACAGAACATTATCGTGGACCAGAAACGGAACATTATCATGGACCAGAGAGAGAACATTACCGTGAAACCGAAACAGAACATTATCGTGGAACAGAAACGGAACATTACCGTGAAACAGAAACACAAAATTATCGTGGACCAGAAACGGAACATGACCGTGAAACAGAAACAGAATATTATCGTGGACCAAAGACGGAACATTATCATGGACCAGAGACGGAACATTACCGTGAAACCGAACGTTATCGTGGACCAGACACAGAACATTACCGTTGACCAGAGACAGAACATTACCGTGAAACCGAACATTATCGTGGACCAGAAACGGAACATTACCGTGAAACAGAAACAGAACATTACCGTGAAACCGAAACAGAACATTATTATGGACCAGAGACGGAACATTACCGTGAAACCGAACATTATCGTGGACCAGAGATCGAACATTACCGTGGACCAGAGACAGAACATTACCGTGGACCAGAGACAGAACATTACCGTGGACCAGAGACAGAACATTACCGTGGACCAGAGACAGAACATTACCGTGGACCAGAGACAGAACATTACCCTGGACCAGAGACAGAACATTACTGTGGACCAGAGACCGAACTTTACCTTGAAACCGAAAATTACCGTGGACCAGAGATCGAACTTTATCGTGGACCAGAGACAGAACATTACCATGGACCAGAGACAGAACTTTACCGTGAAACAGATCATTATCATGGACCAGAAACGGAACATTACCGTGAAACCGAAACAGAACATTATCGTGGACCAGAAACGGAACATTACCGTGAAACAGAAACACAAAATTATCGTGGACCAGAGACAGAACATTACAGTGGACCAGAGACAGAACATTACTGTGGACCAGAGACCGAACTTTACCTTGAAACCGAACATTACCGTGGACCAGAGACAGAACATTACCTTGAAACCAAAACAGAACATTATCATGGACCAGAAACGGAACATTATCGTGGACCAGAGACAGAACATTACCGTGAAACCTAAACAGAACATTATCGTGGACCAGAAACGGAACATTACCGTGAAACAGAAACATAACATTATCGTGTACCAGAAACGGAACATTACCGTGAAACAGAAACACAAAATTATCGTGGACCAGAAACGGAACATTACCGTGAAACAGAAACAGAACATTATCGTGGACCAAAGACGGAACATTATCGTGGACCAGAGACGGAACATTACCGTGAAACAGAAACAAAACATTACTGTGGACCAGAGACAGAACATTACCGTGAAACCTAAACAGAACATTATCGTGTACCAGAAACGGAACATTACCGTGAAACAGAAACACAAAATTATCGTGGACCAGAAACGGAACATTACCGTGAAACCGAAACAGAACATTATCGTGGACCAAAGACGGAACATTATCGTGGACCAGAGACGGAACATTACCGTGAAACCGAACATTATCGTGGACCAGAGACGGAACATTACCGTGAAACAGAAACAAAACATTACCGTGGACCAGAAATGGAACATTACCGTGAAACCGAACATTATCGTGGACCAGAGACGGAACATTACCGTGAAACCGAACATTATCGTGGACCAGAGACGGAACATTACCGTGAAACCGAACATTATCGTGGACCAGAGATCGAACTTTATCGTGGACCAGAGACAGAACATTACCGTGGACCAGAAATGGAACATTACCGTGAAACCGAACATTACCATGGACCAGATACGGAACATTACTGTGGACCACAACATTACCGTGAAACCGAACATTATCGTCAAACCGAACATTATCGTGGACCAGAGACCGAACATTACCGTGAAACCGAACATTACCGTGGACCAGAGACCGAACATTACCGTGAAAACCAACATTACCGTGAAACCAAAACAGAAAACAACCGTGGACCAGAGACAGAACATTACCGTGAAACCGAAACAGAACATTATCGTGGACCAGAAACGGAACATTACCGTGAAACAGAAACACAACATTACCGTGGACCAGAGACAGAACATTACCGTGAAACCGAAACAGAACATTTTCGTGGACCAGAAACGGAACATTATCATGGAACAGAGACGGAACATTATCGTGGACCAAAGACGGAACATTATCGTGGACCAGAGAAGGAACATTACCGTGAAACAGAAACAAAACATTACCGTGGACCAGAGACAGAACATTACCATGAAACGGAAACAGAACATTACCGTGAAACCGAAACAGAACATTATCGTGGAACAGAAACGGAACATTACCGTGAAACAGAAACACAAAATTATCGTGGACCAGAAACGGAACATGACCGTGAAACAGAAACAGAATATTATCGTGGACCAAAGACGGAACATTATCATGGACCAGAGACGGAACATTACCGTGAAACCGAACGTTATCGTGGACCAGACACAGAACATTACCGTTGACCAGAGACAGAACATTACCGTGAAACCGAACATTATCGTGGACCAGAAACGGAACATTACCGTGAAACAGAAACACAAAATTATCGTGGACCAGAAACGGAACATTACCGTCATACAGAAACAGAACATTACCGTGAAACCGAAACAGAACATTATTATGGACCAGAGACGGAACATTACCGTGAAACCGAACATTATCGTGGACCAGAGATCGAACATTACCGTGGACCAGAGACAGAACATTACCGTGGACCAGAGACAGAACATTACCGTGGACCAGAGACAGAACATTACTGTGGACCAGAGACCGAACTTTACCTTGAAACCGAACATTACCGTGGACCAGAGATCGAACTTTATCGTGGACCAGAGACAGAACATTACCATGGACCAGAGACAGAACTTTACCGTGAAACAGAACATTATCATGGACCAGAAACGGAACATTACCGTGAAACAGAAACAGAACATTATCGTGGACCAGAAACGGAACATTACCGTGAAACCGAAACAGAACATTATCGTGGACCAGAAACGGAACATTACCGTGGACCAGAGACAGAACATTACCATGGACCAGAGACAGAACATTACCGTGAAACAGAAAATTATCATGGACCAGAAACGGAACATTACCGTGAAACCGAAACAGAACATTATCGTGGACCAGAAACGGAACATTACCGTGGACCAGAGACAGAACATTACCATGGACCAGAGACAGAACATTACCGTGAAACAGAACATTATCGTGGACCAGAAACGGAACATTATCGTGGACCAGAAACAGAACATTATCGTGGACCAGAGACAGAACATTACCGTGAAACCGAAACAGAACATTATCGTGGACCAGAACCGGAACATTATCGTGGACCAGAGACGGAACATTATCGTGGATCAGAGACAGAACATTATCGTGGACCAGAGACGGAACATTATCGTGGACCAGAGACAGAACATTACCGTGAAACCTAAACAGAACATTATCGTGGACCAGAAACGGAACATTATCGTGAAACCGAACATTATCGTGGACCAGAAACACAACATTATCGTGGACCAGAAACGGAACATTACCGTGAAACAGAAACACAACATTATCGTGGACCAGAGACGGAACATTACCGTGAAACCGAACATTATCGTGGACCAGAGATCGAACTTTATCGTGGACCAGAAATGGAACATTACCGTGGACCAGAAATGGAACATTACCGTGAAACAGAAACACAAAATTATCGTGGACCAGAAACGGAACATTACCGTCAAACAGAAACAGAACATTATCGTGGACCAAAGACGGAACATTATCGTGGACCAGAGACGGAACATTACCGTGAAACCGAACATTATCGTGGACCAGACACAGAACATTACCGTGGACCAGAGACAGAACATTACCGTGAAACCGAACATCATCGTGGACCAGAAACGGAACATTACCGTGAAACAGAAACACAAAATTATCATGGACCAGAAACGGAACATTACCGTGATACAGAAACAGAACATTATTGTGGACCAGAGACGGAACATTACCGTGAAACCCAACATTATCGTGTACCAGAGATCGAACATTACCGTGGACCAGAGACACAATATTACCGTGGACCAGAGACAGAACATTACCGTGGACCAGAGACAGAACATTACCGTGGACCAGAGACAGAACATTACTGTGGACCAGACACCGAACTTTACCTTGAAACCGAACATTACCGTGGACCAGAGACAGAACATTACCATTGACCAGAGACAGAACATTACCGTGAAACAGAACATTATCATGGACCAGAGATCGAACATTACCGTGGACCAGAGACACAATATTACCGTGGACCAGAGACAGAACATTACCGTGGACCAGAGACAGAACATTACCGTGGACCAGAGACAGAACATTACCATGGACCAGAGACAGAACATTACCATGAAACAGAACATGATCGTGGACCAGAGACGGAACATTACCGTGGACCAGAGACGGAACATTACCGTGAAACCGAAACAGAACATTATCGTGGAGCAGAAACGGAACATTACCGTGAAACCGAAACCGAACATTATCGCGGACCACAGATCGAACATTACCGTGGACCAGAGACAGAACATTACTGTGGACCAGAGACCGAACTTTACCTTGAAACCGAACATTACCGTGGACCAGAGACAGAACATTACCATGGACCAGAGACAGAACATTACCGTGAAACAGAACATTATCATGGACCAGAAACGGAACATTACCGTGAAACAGAAACAGAACATTATCGTGGACCAGAAACGGAACATTACCGTGGACCAGAGACAGAACATTACCTTGAAACCAAAACAGAACATTATCATGGACCAGAAACGGAACATTATCGTGGACCAAAAACGGAACATTATCGTGGATCAGAGACAGAACATTATCATGGACCAGAGACGGAACATTATCGTGGACCAGAGACAGAACATTACCGTGAAACCTAAACCGAACATTATCGTTGACCAGAAACGGAACATTTTCGTGAAACCTAACATTATCGTGGACCAGAAACACAACATTATCGTGGACCAGAAATGGAACATTACCGTGAAACAGAAACACAACATTATCGTGGACCAGAGACGGAACATTACCGTGAAACCGAACATTACCGTGGACCAGAGACAGAACATTACCGTGGACCAGAGACAGAACATTGCCGTGAAACCGAAACAGAACATTATCGTGGACATGAAACGGAATATTACCGTGAAACAGAAACAGAACATTATCATGGACCAGAAACGGAACATTACTGTGAAACCTAAACCAAACATTATCGTTGACCAGAAACGGAACATTTTCGTGAAACCTAACATTATCGTGGACCAGAAACACAACATTATCGTGGACCAGAAACGGAACATTACCGTGAAACAGAAACACAACATTATCGTGGACCAGAGACGGAACATTACCGTGAAACCGAACATTACCGTGGACCAGAGACAGAACATTACCGTGGACCAGAGACAGAACATTGCCGTGAAACCGAAACAGAACATTATCGTGGACCAGAAACGGAACATTACCGTGGACCAGAGACAGAACATTACCATGGACCAGAGACAGAACATTACCGTGAAACAGAACATTATCGTGGACCAGAAACGGAACATTATCGTGGACCAGGAACGGAACATTATCGTGGACCAGAGACAGAACATTACCGTGAAACCGAAACAGAACATTATCGTGGACCAGAACCGGAACATTATCGTGGACCAGAGACAGAACATTATCGTGGATCAGAGACAGAACATTATCGTGGACCAGAGACGGAACATTATCGTTGACCAGAGACAGAACATTACCGTGAAACCTAAACAGAACATTATCGTGGACCAGAAACGGAACATTATCGTGAAACCGAACATTATCGTGGACCAGAAACACAACATTATCGTGGACCAGAAACGGAACATTACCGTGAAACAGAAACACAACATTATCGTGGACCAGAGACGGAACATTACCGTGAAACCGAACATTATCGTGGACCAGAGATCGAACTTTATCATGGACCAGAAATGGAACATTACCGTGGACCAGAAATGGAACATTACCATGGACAGGAGACAGAACATTACTGTGGACCAGAGACCGAACATTACCGTGAAACGGAAACAGAACATTACCGTGAAACTGAAACAGAACATTATCGTGGACCAGAAACGGAACATTATCGTGAAACCGAACATTATCGTGGACCAGAAACACAACATTATCGTGGACCAGAAACGGAACATTACCGTGAAACAGAAACACAACATTATCGTGGACCAGAGACGGAACATTACCGTGAAACCGAACATTATCGTGGACCAGAGATCGAACTTTATCGTGGACCAGAAATGGAACATTACCGTGGACCAGAAATGGAACATTACCGTGAAACAGAAACACAAAATTATCGTGGACCAGAAACGGAACATTACCGTCAAACAGAAACAGAACATTATCGTGGACCAAAGACGGAACATTATCGTGGACCAGAGACGGAACATTACCGTGAAACCGAACATTATCGTGGACCAGACACAGAACATTACCGTGGACCAGAGACAGAACATTACCGTGAAACCGAACATCATCGTGGACCAGAAACGGAACATTACCGTGAAACAGAAACACAAAATTATCATGGACCAGAAACGGAACATTACCGTGATACAGAAACAGAACATTATTGTGGACCAGAGACGGAACATTACCGTGAAACCCAACATTATCGTGTACCAGAGATCGAACATTACCGTGGACCAGAGACACAATATTACCGTGGACCAGAGACAGAACATTACCGTGGACCAGAGACAGAACATTACCGTGGACCAGAGACAGAACATTACTGTGGACCAGACACCGAACTTTACCTTGAAACCGAACATTACCGTGGACCAGAGACAGAACATTACCATTGACCAGAGACAGAACATTACCGTGAAACAGAACATTATCATGGACCAGAGATCGAACATTACCGTGGACCAGAGACACAATATTACCGTGGACCAGAGACAGAACATTACCGTGGACCAGAGACAGAACATTACCGTGGACCAGAGACAGAACATTACCATGGACCAGAGACAGAACATTACCATGAAACAGAACATGATCGTGGACCAGAGACGGAACATTACCGTGGACCAGAGACGGAACATTACCGTGAAACCGAAACAGAACATTATCGTGGAGCAGAAACGGAACATTACCGTGAAACCGAAACCGAACATTATCGCGGACCACAGATCGAACATTACCGTGGACCAGAGACAGAACATTACTGTGGACCAGAGACCGAACTTTACCTTGAAACCGAACATTACCGTGGACCAGAGACAGAACATTACCATGGACCAGAGACAGAACATTACCGTGAAACAGAACATTATCATGGACCAGAAACGGAACATTACCGTGAAACAGAAACAGAACATTATCGTGGACCAGAAACGGAACATTACCGTGGACCAGAGACAGAACATTACCTTGAAACCAAAACAGAACATTATCATGGACCAGAAACGGAACATTATCGTGGACCAAAAACGGAACATTATCGTGGATCAGAGACAGAACATTATCATGGACCAGAGACGGAACATTATCGTGGACCAGAGACAGAACATTACCGTGAAACCTAAACCGAACATTATCGTTGACCAGAAACGGAACATTTTCGTGAAACCTAACATTATCGTGGACCAGAAACACAACATTATCGTGGACCAGAAATGGAACATTACCGTGAAACAGAAACACAACATTATCGTGGACCAGAGACGGAACATTACCGTGAAACCGAACATTACCGTGGACCAGAGACAGAACATTACCGTGGACCAGAGACAGAACATTGCCGTGAAACCGAAACAGAACATTATCGTGGACATGAAACGGAATATTACCGTGAAACAGAAACAGAACATTATCATGGACCAGAAACGGAACATTACTGTGAAACCTAAACCAAACATTATCGTTGACCAGAAACGGAACATTTTCGTGAAACCTAACATTATCGTGGACCAGAAACACAACATTATCGTGGACCAGAAACGGAACATTACCGTGAAACAGAAACACAACATTATCGTGGACCAGAGACGGAACATTACCGTGAAACCGAACATTACCGTGGACCAGAGACAGAACATTACCGTGGACCAGAGACAGAACATTGCCGTGAAACCGAAACAGAACATTATCGTGGACCAGAAACGGAACATTACCGTGGACCAGAGACAGAACATTACCATGGACCAGAGACAGAACATTACCGTGAAACAGAACATTATCGTGGACCAGAAACGGAACATTATCGTGGACCAGGAACGGAACATTATCGTGGACCAGAGACAGAACATTACCGTGAAACCGAAACAGAACATTATCGTGGACCAGAACCGGAACATTATCGTGGACCAGAGACAGAACATTATCGTGGATCAGAGACAGAACATTATCGTGGACCAGAGACGGAACATTATCGTGGACCAGAGACAGAACATTACCGTGAAACCTAAACAGAACATTATCGTGGACCAGAAACGGAACATTATCGTGAAACCGAACATTATCGTGGACCAGAAACACAACATTATCGTGGACCAGAAACGGAACATTACCGTGAAACAGAAACACAACATTATCGTGGACCAGAGACGGAACATTACCGTGAAACCGAACATTATCGTGGACCAGAGATCGAACTTTATCATGGACCAGAAATGGAACATTACCGTGGACCAGAAATGGAACATTACCATGGACAGGAGACAGAACATTACTGTGGACCAGAGACCGAACATTACCGTGAAACGGAAACAGAACATTACCGTGAAACTGAAACAGAACATTATCGTGGACCAGAAACGGAACATTATCATGGACCAGAGACAGAACATTACCGTGAAACCGAAACAGAACATTATCGTGGACCAGAAATGGAACATTACTGTGAAACAGAAACACAAAATTATCGTGGACCAAAGACGGAACATTATCGTGGACCAGAGACGGAACATTACCGTGAAACAGAAACAAAACATTACTTTGGACCAGAGACAGAACATTACCGTGAAACCTAAACAGAACATTATCGTGTACCAGAAACGGAACATTACCGTGAAACAAAAACACAAAATTATCGTGGACCAGAAACGGAACATTACCGTGAAACCGAACATTATCGTGGACCAGAGACGGAACATTACCGTGAAACCGAACATTATCGTGGACCAGAGATCGAACTTTATCGTGGACCAGAGACAGAACATTACCGTGGACCAGAAATGGAACATTACCGTGAAACCGAACATTATCGTGGACCAGAGACGGAACATTACGGTGAAACCGAACATTATCGTCGACCAGAAATCGAACATTATCGTGGACCAGAGACAGAACATTACCGTGGACCAGAAATGGAACATTACCGTGAAACCAAACATTACCATGGACCAGATACGGAACATTACTGTGGACCAGAACATTACCGTGAAACCGAACATTATCGTCAAACCGAACATTATCGTGGACCAGAGACCGAACATTACCGTGAAACCGAACATTACCGTGGACCAGAGACGGAACATTACCGTGAAACCCAACATTACCGTGAAACCAAAACAGAAAACAACCGTGGACCAGAGACAGAACATTACCGTGAAACCGAAACAGAACATTATCGTGGACCAGAAACGGAACATTACCGTGAAACAGAAACACAACATTATCTTGGACCAGAAACGGAACATTACCGTGAAACAGAAACACAACAATACCGTGGCCCAGAGACAGAACATTACCGTGAAACCGAAACAGAACATTTTCGTGGACCAGAAACGGAACATTATCATGGAACAGAGACAGAACATTATCGTGGACCAAAGACGGAACATTATCGTGGACCAGAGACGGAACATTACCGTGAAACAGAAACAAAACATTACCGTGGACCAGAGACAGAACATTACCATGAAACGGAAACAGAACATTACCGTAAAACTGAAACAGAACATTATCGTGGACCAGAAACGGAACATTATCATGGACCAGAGAGAGAACATTACCGTGAAACCGAAACAGAACATTATCGTGGACCAGAAACGGAACATTACCGTGAAACAGAAACACAAAATTATCGTGGACCAGAAACGGAACATGACCGTGAAACAGAAACAGAATATTATCGTGGACCAAAGACGGAACATTATCATGGACCAGAGACGGAACATTACCGTGAAACCGAACGTTATCGTGGACCAGACACAGAACATTACCGTTGACCAGAGACAGAACATTACCGTGAAACCGAACATTATCGTGGACCAGAAACGGAACATTACCGTGAAACAGAAACAGAACATTACCGTGAAACCGAAACAGAACATTATTATGGACCAGAGACGGAACATTACCGTGAAACCGAACATTATCGTGGACCAGAGATCGAACATTACCGTGGACCAGAGACAGAACATTACCGTGGACCAGAGACAGAACATTACCGTGGACCAGAGACAGAACATTACCGTGGACCAGAGACAGAACATTACCGTGGACCAGAGACAGAACATTACCCTGGACCAGAGACAGAACATTACTGTGGACCAGAGACCGAACTTTACCTTGAAACCGAAAATTACCGTGGACCAGAGATCGAACTTTATCGTGGACCAGAGACAGAACATTACCATGGACCAGAGACAGAACTTTACCGTGAAACAGATCATTATCATGGACCAGAAACGGAACATTACCGTGAAACCGAAACAGAACATTATCGTGGACCAGAAACGGAACATTACCGTGAAACAGAAACACAAAATTATCGTGGACCAGAGACAGAACATTACAGTGGACCAGAGACAGAACATTACTGTGGACCAGAGACCGAACTTTACCTTGAAACCGAACATTACCGTGGACCAGAGACAGAACATTACCTTGAAACCAAAACAGAACATTATCATGGACCAGAAACGGAACATTATCGTGGACCAGAGACAGAACATTACCGTGAAACCTAAACAGAACATTATCGTGGACCAGAAACGGAACATTACCGTGAAACAGAAACATAACATTATCGTGTACCAGAAACGGAACATTACCGTGAAACAGAAACACAAAATTATCGTGGACCAGAAACGGAACATTACCGTGAAACAGAAACAGAACATTATCGTGGACCAAAGACGGAACATTATCGTGGACCAGAGACGGAACATTACCGTGAAACAGAAACAAAACATTACTGTGGACCAGAGACAGAACATTACCGTGAAACCTAAACAGAACATTATCGTGTACCAGAAACGGAACATTACCGTGAAACAGAAACACAAAATTATCGTGGACCAGAAACGGAACATTACCGTGAAACCGAAACAGAACATTATCGTGGACCAAAGACGGAACATTATCGTGGACCAGAGACGGAACATTACCGTGAAACCGAACATTATCGTGGACCAGAGACGGAACATTACCGTGAAACAGAAACAAAACATTACCGTGGACCAGAAATGGAACATTACCGTGAAACCGAACATTATCGTGGACCAGAGACGGAACATTACCGTGAAACCGAACATTATCGTGGACCAGAGACGGAACATTACCGTGAAACCGAACATTATCGTGGACCAGAGATCGAACTTTATCGTGGACCAGAGACAGAACATTACCGTGGACCAGAAATGGAACATTACCGTGAAACCGAACATTACCATGGACCAGATACGGAACATTACTGTGGACCACAACATTACCGTGAAACCGAACATTATCGTGGACCAGAGATCGAACTTTATCGTGGACCAGAGACAGAACATTACCGTGGACCAGAAATGGAACATTACCGTGAAACCGAACATTACCATGGACCAGATACGGAACATTACTGTGGACCACAACATTACCGTGAAACCGAACATTATCGTCAAACCGAACATTATCGTGGACCAGAGACCGAACATTACCGTGAAACCGAACATTACCGTGGACCAGAGACCGAACATTACCGTGAAAACCAACATTACCGTGAAACCAAAACAGAAAACAACCGTGGACCAGAGACAGAACATTACCGTGAAACCGAAACAGAACATTATCGTGGACCAGAAACGGAACATTACCGTGAAACAGAAACACAACATTACCGTGGACCAGAGACAGAACATTACCGTGAAACCGAAACAGAACATTTTCGTGGACCAGAAACGGAACATTATCATGGAACAGAGACAGAACATTATCGTGGACCAAAGACGGAACATTATCGTGGACCAGAGAAGGAACATTACCGTGAAACAGAAACAAAACATTACCGTGGACCAGAGACAGAACATTACCATGAAACGGAAACAGAACATTACCTTGAAACTGAAACAGAACATTATCGTGGACCAGAAACGGAACATTATCATGGACCAGAGAGAGAACATTACCGTGAAACCGAAACAGAACATTATCGTGGAACAGAAACGGAACATTACCGTGAAACAGAAACACAAAATTATCGTGGACCAGAAACGGAACATGACCGTGAAACAGAAACAGAATATTATCGTGGACCAAAGACGGAACATTATCATGGACCAGAGACGGAACATTACCGTGAAACCGAACGTTATCGTGGACCAGACACAGAACATTACCGTTGACCAGAGACAGAACATTACCGTGAAACCGAACATTATCGTGGACCAGAAACGGAACATTACCGTGAAACAGAAACACAAAATTATCGTGGACCAGAAACGGAACATTACCGTCATACAGAAACAGAACATTACCGTGAAACCGAAACAGAACATTATTATGGACCAGAGACGGAACATTACCGTGAAACCGAACATTATCGTGGACCAGAGATCGAACATTACCGTGGACCAGAGACAGAACATTACCGTGGACCAGAGACAGAACATTACCGTGGACCAGAGACAGAACATTACTGTGGACCAGAGACCGAACTTTACCTTGAAACCGAACATTACCGTGGACCAGAGATCGAACTTTATCGTGGACCAGAGACAGAACATTACCATGGACCAGAGACAGAACTTTACCGTGAAACAGAACATTATCATGGACCAGAAACGGAACATTACCGTGAAACAGAAACAGAACATTATCGTGGACCAGAAACGGAACATTACCGTGAAACCGAAACAGAACATTATCGTGGACCAGAAACGGAACATTACCGTGGACCAGAGACAGAACATTACCATGGACCAGAGACAGAACATTACCGTGAAACAGAAAATTATCATGGACCAGAAACGGAACATTACCGTGAAACCGAAACAGAACATTATCGTGGACCAGAAACGGAACATTACCGTGGACCAGAGACAGAACATTACCATGGACCAGAGACAGAACATTACCGTGAAACAGAACATTATCGTGGACCAGAAACGGAACATTATCGTGGACCAGAAACGGAACATTATCGTGGACCAGAGACAGAACATTACCGTGAAACCGAAACAGAACATTATCGTGGACCAGAACCGGAACATTATCGTGGACCAGAGACGGAACATTATCGTGGATCAGAGACAGAACATTATCGTGGACCAGAGACGGAACATTATCGTGGACCAGAGACAGAACATTACCGTGAAACCTAAACAGAACATTATCGTGGACCAGAAACGGAACATTATCGTGAAACCGAACATTATCGTGGACCAGAAACACAACATTATCGTGGACCAGAAACGGAACATTACCGTGAAACAGAAACACAACATTATCGTGGACCAGAGACGGAACATTACCGTGAAACCGAACATTATCGTGGACCAGAGATCGAACTTTATCGTGGACCAGAAATGGAACATTACCGTGGACCAGAAATGGAACATTACCGTGAAACAGAAACACAAAATTATCGTGGACCAGAAACGGAACATTACCGTCAAACAGAAACAGAACATTATCGTGGACCAAAGACGGAACATTATCGTGGACCAGAGACGGAACATTACCGTGAAACCGAACATTATCGTGGACCAGACACAGAACATTACCGTGGACCAGAGACAGAACATTACCGTGAAACCGAACATCATCGTGGACCAGAAACGGAACATTACCGTGAAACAGAAACACAAAATTATCATGGACCAGAAACGGAACATTACCGTGATACAGAAACAGAACATTATTGTGGACCAGAGACGGAACATTACCGTGAAACCCAACATTATCGTGTACCAGAGATCGAACATTACCGTGGACCAGAGACACAATATTACCGTGGACCAGAGACAGAACATTACCGTGGACCAGAGACAGAACATTACCGTGGACCAGAGACAGAACATTACTGTGGACCAGACACCGAACTTTACCTTGAAACCGAACATTACCGTGGACCAGAGACAGAACATTACCATTGACCAGAGACAGAACATTACCGTGAAACAGAACATTATCATGGACCAGAGATCGAACATTACCGTGGACCAGAGACACAATATTACCGTGGACCAGAGACAGAACATTACCGTGGACCAGAGACAGAACATTACCGTGGACCAGAGACAGAACATTACCATGGACCAGAGACAGAACATTACCATGAAACAGAACATGATCGTGGACCAGAGACGGAACATTACCGTGGACCAGAGACGGAACATTACCGTGAAACCGAAACAGAACATTATCGTGGAGCAGAAACGGAACATTACCGTGAAACCGAAACCGAACATTATCGCGGACCACAGATCGAACATTACCGTGGACCAGAGACAGAACATTACTGTGGACCAGAGACCGAACTTTACCTTGAAACCGAACATTACCGTGGACCAGAGACAGAACATTACCATGGACCAGAGACAGAACATTACCGTGAAACAGAACATTATCATGGACCAGAAACGGAACATTACCGTGAAACAGAAACAGAACATTATCGTGGACCAGAAACGGAACATTACCGTGGACCAGAGACAGAACATTACCTTGAAACCAAAACAGAACATTATCATGGACCAGAAACGGAACATTATCGTGGACCAAAAACGGAACATTATCGTGGATCAGAGACAGAACATTATCATGGACCAGAGACGGAACATTATCGTGGACCAGAGACAGAACATTACCGTGAAACCTAAACCGAACATTATCGTTGACCAGAAACGGAACATTTTCGTGAAACCTAACATTATCGTGGACCAGAAACACAACATTATCGTGGACCAGAAATGGAACATTACCGTGAAACAGAAACACAACATTATCGTGGACCAGAGACGGAACATTACCGTGAAACCGAACATTACCGTGGACCAGAGACAGAACATTACCGTGGACCAGAGACAGAACATTGCCGTGAAACCGAAACAGAACATTATCGTGGACATGAAACGGAATATTACCGTGAAACAGAAACAGAACATTATCATGGACCAGAAACGGAACATTACCGTGAAACCTAAACCAAACATTATCGTTGACCAGAAACGGAACATTTTCGTGAAACCTAACATTATCGTGGACCAGAAAAACAACATTATCGTGGACCAGAAACGGAACATTACCGTGAAACAGAAACACAACATTATCGTGGACCAGAGACGGAACATTACCGTGAAACCGAACATTACCGTGGACCAGAGACAGAACATTACCGTGGACCAGAGACAGAACATTGCCGTGAAACCGAAACAGAACATTATCGTGGACCAGAAACGGAACATTATCGTGAAACCGAACATTATCGTGGACCAGAAACACAACATTATCGTGGACCAGAAACGGAACATTACCGTGAAACAGAAACACAACATTATCGTGGACCAGAGACGGAACATTACCGTGAAACCGAACATTATCGTGGACCAGAGACGGAACATTATCGTGGATCAGAGACAGAACATTATCGTGGACCAGAGACGGAACATTATCGTGGACCAGAGACAGAACATTACCGTGAAACCTAAACAGAACATTATCGTGGACCAGAAACGGAACATTATCGTGAAACCGAACATTATCGTGGACCAGAAACACAACATTATCGTGGACCAGAAACGGAACATTACCGTGAAACAGAAACACAACATTATCGTGGACCAGAGACGGAACATTACCGTGAAACCGAACATTATCGTGGACCAGAGATCGAACTTTATCGTGGACCAGAAATGGAACATTACCGTGGACCAGAAATGGAACATTACCGTGAAACAGAAACACAAAATTATCGTGGACCAGAAACGGAACATTACCGTCAAACAGAAACAGAACATTATCGTGGACCAAAGACGGAACATTATCGTGGACCAGAGATCGAACATTACCGTGAAACCGAACATTATCGTGGACCAGACACAGAACATTACCGTGGACCAGAGACAGAACATTACCGTGAAACCGAACATCATCGTGGACCAGAAACGGAACATTACCGTGAAACAGAAACACAAAATTATCATGGACCAGAAACGGAACATTACCGTGATACAGAAACAGAACATTATCGTGGACCAGAGACGGAACATTACCGTGAAACCCAACATTATCGTGTACCAGAGATCGAACATTACCGTGGACCAGAGACACAATATTACCGTGGACCAGAGACAGAACATTACCGTGGACCAGAGACAGAACATTACCGTGGACCAGAGACAGAACATTACTGTGGACCAGACACCGAACTTTACCTTGAAACCGAACATTACCGTGGACCAGAGACAGAACATTACCATTGACCAGAGACAGAACATTACCGTGAAACAGAACATTATCATGGACCAGAGATCGAACATTACCGTGGACCAGAGACACAATATTACCGTGGACCAGAGACAGAACATTACCGTGGACCAGAGACAGAACATTACCGTGGACCAGAGACAGAACATTACCATGGACCAGAGACAGAACATTACCATGAAACAGAACATGATCGTGGACCAGAGACGGAACATTACCGTGGACCAGAGACGGAACATTACCGTGAAACCGAAACAGAACATTATCGTGGAGCAGAAACGGAACATTACCGTGAAACCGAAACCGAACATTATCGCGGACCACAGATCGAACATTACCGTGGACCAGAGACAGAACATTACTGTGGACCAGAGACCGAACTTTACCTTGAAACCGAACATTACCGTGGACCAGAGACAGAACATTACCATGGACCAGAGACAGAACATTACCGTGAAACAGAACATTATCATGGACCAGAAACGGAACATTACCGTGAAACAGAAACAGAACATTATCGTGGACCAGAAACGGAACATTACCGTGGACCAGAGACAGAACATTACCTTGAAACCAAAACAGAACATTATCATGGACCAGAAACGGAACATTATCGTGGACCAAAAACGGAACATTATCGTGGATCAGAGACAGAACATTATCATGGACCAGAGACGGAACATTATCGTGGACCAGAGACAGAACATTACCGTGAAACCTAAACCGAACATTATCGTTGACCAGAAACGGAACATTTTCGTGAAACCTAACATTATCGTGGACCAGAAACACAACATTATCGTGGACCAGAAACGGAACATTACCGTGAAACAGAAACACAACATTATCGTGGACCAGAGACGGAACATTACCGTGAAACCGAACATTACCGTGGACCAGAGACAGAACATTACCGTGGACCAGAGACAGAACATTGCCGTGAAACCGAAACAGAACATTATCGTGGACATGAAACGGAATATTACCGTGAAACAGAAACAGAACATTATCATGGACCAGAAACGGAACATTACCGTGAAACCTGAACCAAACATTATCGTTGACCAGAAACGGAACATTTTCGTGAAACCTAACATTATCGTGGACCAGAAACACAACATTATCGTGGACCAGAAACGGAACATTACCGTGAAACAGAAACACAACATTATCGTGGACCAGAGACGGAACATTACCGTGAAACCGAACATTACCGTGGACCAGAGACAGAACATTACCGTGGACCAGAGACAGAACATTGCCGTGAAACCGAAACAGAACATTATCGTGGACATGAAACGGAATATTACCGTGAAACAGAGACAGAACATTACCATGGACCAGAAATGGAACATTACCGTGAAACCGAACATTATCTTGGACCAGAGACGGAACATTACCGTGAAACCGAACATTATCGTCGACCAGTAATCGAACATTATCGTGGACCAGAGACAGAACATTACCGTGGACCAGAAATGGAACATTACCGTGAAACCGAACATTACCATGGACCAGATACGGAACATTACTATGGACCAGAGACGGAACATTACCGTGGACCAGAACATTACCGTGGACCAGAACATTACCGTGAAACCAAACATTATCGTCAAACCGAAAATTATCGTGGACCAGAGACCGAACATTACCGTGAAACCTAACATTACCGTGGACCAGAGACCGAACATTACCGTGAAACCCAACATTACCGTGAAACCAAAACAGAAAACTACCGTGGACCAGAGACAGAACATTACCGTGGACCAAAGACCGAACTTTACGTTGAAACCGAACATTACCGTGGACCAGAGATCGAACTTTATCGTGGACCAGAGACAGAACATTACCATGGAACAGAGACAGAACATTACCGTGAAACAGAACATTATCATGGACCAGAAACGGAACATTACCGTGAAACAGAAACAGAACATTATCGTGGACCAGAAACGGAACATTACCGTGAAACCGAAACAGAACATTATCGTGGACCAGAAACGGAACATTACCGTGGACCAGAGACAGAACATTACCATGGACCAGAGACAGAACATTACCGTGAAACAGAACATTATCATGGACCAGAAACGGAACATTATCGTGGACCAGAAACGGAACATTATCGTGGACCAGAGACAGAACATTACCGTGAATCCGAAACAGAACATTATCGTGGACCAGAACCGGAACATTATCGTGGACCAGAGACAGAACATTATCGTGGATCAGAGACAGAACATTATCGTGGACCAGAGACCGAACATTACCGTGAAAACGAACATTACCGTGGACCAGACACCGAACATTACCGTGAAACCCAACATTACCGTGAAACCGAAACAGAACATTACCGTGGACCAGAGACAGAACATTACCGTGAAACCGAAACAGAACATTGTTGTGGACCAGAAACGGAACATTACCGTGAAACAGAAACACAACATTATCGTGGACCAGAAACGGAACATTACCGTGAAACAGAAACAGAACATTAGCGTGGACCAGAGACAGAACATTACCGTGGACCAGAGACAGAACATTACTGTGAAACAGAAACACAACATTACTGTGGACCAGAGACAGAACATTACCGTGAAACGCAAACAGAACATTACCGTGAAACCGAAACACAACATTATCGTGGACCAGAAACGGAACATTATCATGGACCAGAGACAGCACATTATCGTGGACCAAAGACGGAACATTATCGTGGACCAGAGACGGAACATTACCGTGAAACAGAACATTATCGTGGACCAGACACAGAACATTACCATGGACCAGAGACAGAACATTACCGTGAAACCGAAACAGAACATTATCGTGGACCAGAAACGGAACATTATCGTGAAACAGAAACACAAAATTATCGTGGACCAGAGACAGAACATTACAGTGGACCAGAGACAGAACATTACTGTGGACCAGAGACCGAACTTTACCTTGAAACCGAACATTACCGTGGACCAGAGACAGAACATTACCATGGACCAGAGACAGAACATTACCGTGAAAGAGAACATTATCATGGACCAGAAACGGAACATTACCGTGAAACAGAAACACAACATTATCGGGGACCAGAGACGGAACATTACCGTGGACCAGAGACGGAACAATACCGTGAAACAGAACATTATCGTGGACCAGAGACGGAACATTACCGTGAAACCGAACATTATCGTGGACCAGAGATCGAACATTACCGTGGACCAGAGACAGAACATTACCGTGGACCAGAGACAGAACATTACCGTGGACCAGAGACAGAACATTACTGTGGACCAGAGACAGAACTTTACCTTGAAACCGAACATTAACGTGGACCAGAGACAGAACATTACCATGGACCAGAGACAGAACATTACCGTGAAACAGAACATTATCATGGACCAGAAACGGAACGTTACCGTGAAACAGAAACACAACATTATCGTGGACCAGAAACGGAACATTACCGTGAAACCGAAACAGAACATTATCGTGGACCAGAAACGGAACATTACCGTGGACCAGAGACAGAACATTACCTTGAAACCAAAACAGAACATTACCATGGACCAGATACGGAACATTACTGTGGACCAGAACATTATCGTCAAACCGAACATTATCGTCAAACCGAACATTATCGTGGACCAGAGACCGAACATTACCGTGAAACCGAACATTACCGTGGACCAGAGACCGAACATTACCGTGAAACCCAACATTACCGTGAAACCAAAACAGAAAACAACCGTGGACCAGAGACAGAACATTACCGTGAAACCGAAACAGAACATTATCGTGGACCAGAAACGGAACATTACCGTGAAACAGAAACAGAACATTATCGTGGACCAGAAACGGAAAATTACCGTGAAACAGAAACACAACATTACCGTGGACCAGAGACAGAACATTACCGTGAAACCGAAACAGACCATTATCGTGGACCAGAAACAGAACATTATCGTGGACAAAAGACGGAACATTATCGTGGACCAGAGACGGAACATTACCGTGAAACCGAACATTATCGTGGACCAGAAACGGAACATTATCGTGAAACCGAACATTATCGTGGACCAGAGACGGAACATTACCGTGAAACAGAAACAAAACATTACCGTGGACCAGAGACAGAACATTACCGTGAAACGGAAACAGAACATTACCGTGAAACTGAAACAGAACATTATCGTGGACCAGAAACGGAACATTATCATGGACCAGAGACAGAACATTACCGTGAAACCGAAACAGAACATTATCGTGGACAAGAAACGGAACATTACCGTGAAACAGAAACAGAAAATTATCGTGGACCAGAAACGGAACATTACCGTGAAACAGAAACAGAATATTATCGTGGACCAAAGACGGAACATTATCGTGGACCAGAGATCGAACATTACCGTGGACCAGAGACAGAACATTACCGTGGACCAGAGACAGAACATTACCGTGGACCAGAGACAGAACATTACCGTGGACCAGAGACCGAACTTTACCTTGAAACCGAACATTACCGTGGACCAGAGATCGAACTTTATCGTGGACCAGAGACAGAAGATTACCATGGACCAGAGACAGAACATTACCGTGAAACAGAACATTATCATGGACCAGAAACGTAACATTACCGTGAAACAGAAACAGAACATTATCGTGGACCAGAAACGGAACATTACCGTGGACCAGAGACAGAACATTACCATGGACCAGAGACAGAACATTACCGTGAAACAGAACATTATCATGGACCAGAAACGGAACATTATCGTGGACCAGAAACGGAACATTATCGTGGACCAGAGACAGAACATTACCGTGAATCCGAAACAGAACATTACCGTGGACCAGAACCGGAACATTATCGTGGACCAGAGACAGAACATTATCGTGGACCAGAGACCGAACATTAACGTGAAAACGAACATTACCTTGGACCAGAGACCGAACATTACCGTGAAACCCAACATTACCGTGAAACCGAAACAGAACATTACCGTGGACCAGAGACAGAACATTACCGTGAAACAGAAACACAACATTATCGTGGACCAGAAACGGAACATTACCGTGAAACAGAAACAGAACATTAGCGTGGACCAGAGACAGAACATTACTGTGGACCAGAGACAGAACATTACTGTGAAACAGAAACACAACATTACTGTGGACCAGAGACAGAACATTACCGTGAAACGCAAACAGAACATTACCGTGAAACCGAAACACAACATTATCGTGGACCAGAAACGGAACATTATCATGGACCAGAGACAGAACATTATCGTGGACCAAAGACGGAACATTATCGTGGACCAGAGACGGAACATTACCGTGAAACAGAACATTATCGTGGACCAGACACAGAACATTACCATGGACCAGAGACAGATTATTACCGTGAAACCGAAACAGAACATTATCGTGGACCAGAAACGGAACATTACCGTGAAACAGAAACACAAAATTATCGTGGACCAGAGACAGAACATTACAGTGGACCAGAGACAGAACATTACTGTGGACCAGAGACCGAACTTTACCTTGAAACCGAACATTACCGTGGACCAGAGACAGAACATTACCGTGAAACCGAAACAGAACATTATCGTGGACCAGAAACGGAACATTACCGTGGACCAGAGACAGAACATTACCTTGAAACCAAAACAGAACATTATCATGGACCAGAAACGGAACATTATCGTGGACCAGAGACAGAACATTACCGTGAAACCTAAACAGAACATTATCGTGGACCAGAAACGGAACCTTACCGTGAAACAGAAACATAACATTATCGTGTATCAGAAACGGAACATTACCGTGAAACAGAAACACAAAATTATCGTGGACCAGAAATGGAACATTACCGTGAAACAGAAACAGAACATTATCGTGGACCAAAGACGGAACATTATCGTGGACCAGAGACGGAACATTACCGTGAAACCGAACATTATCGTGGACCAGAGACGGAACATTACCGTGAAACAGAAACAAAACATTACTGTGGACCAGAGACAGAACATTACCGTGAAACCTAAACAGAACATTATCATGTACCAGAAACGGAACATTACCGTGAAACAGAAACACAAAATTATCGTGGACCAGAAACGGAACATTACCGTGAAACAGAAACAGAACATTATCGTGGACCAAAGTTGGAACATTATCGTGGACCAGAGACGGAACATTACCGTGAAACCGAACATTATCGTGGACCAGAGACGGAACATTACCGTGAAACAGAAACAAAACATTACCGTTGACCAGAAATGGAACATTACCGTGAAACCGAACATTATCGTGGACCAGAGACGGAACATTACCGTGAAACCGAACATTATCGTGGACCAGAGACGGAACATTACCGTGAAACCGAACATTATCGTGGACCAGAGATCGAACTTTATCGTGGACCAGAGACAGAACATTACCGTGGACCAGAAATGGAACATTACCGTGAAACCGAACATTATCGTGGACCAGAGACGGAACATTACGGTGAAACCGAACATTATCGTCGACCAGAAATCGAACATTATCGTGGACCAGAGACAGAACATTACCGTGGACCAGAAATGGAACATTACCGTGAAACCAAACATTACCATGGACCAGATACGGAACATTACTGTGGACCAGAACATTACCGTGAAACCGAACATTATCGTCAAACCGAACATTATCGTGGACCAGAGACCGAACATTACCGTGAAACCGAACATTACCGTGGACCAGAGACCGAACATTACCGTGAAACCCAACATTACCGTGAAACCAAAACAGAAAACAACCGTGGACCAGAGACAGAACATTATCTTGGACCAGAAACGGAACATTACCGTGAAACAGAAACACAACATTACCGTGGCCCAGAGACAGAACATTACCGTGAAACCGAAACAGAACATTTTCGTGGACCAGAAACGGAACATTATCATGGAACAGAGACAGAACATTATCGTGGACCAAAGACGGAACATTATCGTGGACCAGAGACGGAACATTACCGTGAAACAGAAACAACACATTACCGTGGACCAGAGACAGAACATTACCATGAAACGGAAACAGAACATTACCGTGAAACTGAAACAGAACATTATCGTGGACCAGAAATGGAACATTATCGTGCACCAGAGAGAGAACATTACCCTGAAACCGAAACAGAACATTATCGTGGACCAGAAACGGAACATTACCGTGAAACAGAAACACAAAATTATCGTGGACCAGAAACGGAACATGACCGTGAAACAGAAACAGAATATTATCGTGGACCAAAGACGGAACATTATCATGGACCAGAGACGGAACATTACCGTGAAACCGAACGTTATCGTGGACCAGACACAGAACATTACCGTTGACCAGAGACAGAACATTACCGTGAAACCGAACATTATCGTGGACCAGAAACGGAACATTACCGTGATACAGAAACAGAACATTACCGTGAAACCGAAACAGAACATTATTATTGACCAGAGACGGAACATTACCGTGAAACCGAACATTATCGTGGACCAGAGATCGAACATTACCGTGGACCAGAGACAGAACATTACCGTGGACCAGAGACAGAACATTACCCTGGACCAGAGACAGAACATTACTGTGGACCAGAGACCGAACTTTACCTTGAAACCGAAAATTACCGTGGACCAGAGATCGAACTTTATCGTGGACCAGAGACAGAACATTACCATGGACCAGAGACAGAACTTTACCGTGAAACAGAACATTATCATGGACCAGAAACGGAACATTACCGTGAAACAGAAACAGAACATTATCGTGGACCAGAAACGGAACATTACCGTGAAACCGAAACAGAACATTATCGTGGACCAGAAACGGAACATTACCGTGAAACAGAAACACAAAATTATCGTGGACCAGAGACAGAACATTACAGTGGACCAGAGACAGAACATTACTGTGGACCAGAGACCGAACTTTACCTTGAAACCGAACATTACCGTGGACCAGAGACAGAACATTACCTTGAAACCAAAACAGAACATTATCATGGACCAGAAACGGAACATTATCGTGGACCAGAGACAGAACATTACCGTGAAACCTAAACAGAACATTATCGTGGACCAGAAACGGAACATTACCGTGAAACAGAAACATAACATTATCGTGTACCAGAAACGGAACATTACCGTGAAACAGAAACACAAAATTATCGTGGACCAGAAACGGAACATTACCGTGAAACAGAAACGGAACATTACCGTGAAACAGAAACAGAACATTATCGTGGACCAAAGACGGAACATTATCGTGGACCAGAGACGGAACATTACCGTGAAACCGAACATTATCGTGGACCAGAGACGGAACATTACCGTGAAACAGAAACAAAACATTACTGTGGACCAGAGACAGAACATTACCGTGAATCCTAAACAGAACATTATCGTGTACCAGAAACGGAACATTACCGTGAAACAAAAACACAAAATTATCGTGGACCAGAAACGGAACATTACCGTGAAACAGAAACAGAACATTATCGTGGACCAAAGACGGAACATTATCGTGGACCAGAGACGGAACATTACCGTGAAACCGAACATTATCCTGGACCAGAGACGGAACATTACCGTGAAACAGAAACAAAACATTACCGTTGACCAGAAATGGAACATTACCGTGAAACGGAACATTACCGTGAAACAAAAACACAAAATTATCGTGGACCAGAGACGGAACATTACCGTGAAACCGAACATTATCGTGGACCAGAGACGGAACATTACCGTGAAACAGAAACAAAACATTACCGTTGACCAGAAATGGAACATTACCGTGAAACCGAACATTATCGTGGACCAGAGACGGAACATTACCGTGAAACCGAACATTATCGTGGACCAGAGACGGAACATTACCGTGAAACCGAACATTATCGTGGACCAGAGATCGAACTTTATCGTGGACCAGAGACAGAACATTACCGTGGACCAGAAATGGAACATTACCGTGAAACCGAACATTATCGTGGACCAGAGACGGAACATTACGGTGAAACCGAACATTATCGTCGACCAGAAATCGAACATTATCGTGGACCAGAGACAGAACATTACCGTGGACCAGAAATGGAACATTACCGTGAAACCAAACATTACCATGGACCAGATACGGAACATTACTGTGGAACAGAACATTACCGTGAAACCGAACATTATCGTCAAACCAAACATTATCGTGGACCAGAGACCGAACATTACCGTGAAACCGAACATTACCGTGGACCAGAGACCGAACATTACCGTGAAACCCAACATTACCGTGAAACCAAAACAGAAAACAACCGTGGACCAGAGACAGAACATTACCGTGAAACCGAAACAGAACATTATCGTGGACCAGAAACGGAACATTACCGTGAAACAGAAACACAACATTATCTTGGACCAGAAACGGAACATTACCGTGAAACAGAAACACAACATTACCGTGGCCCAGAGACAGAACATTACCGTGAAACCGAAACAGAACATTTTCGTGGACCAGAAACGGAACATTATCATGGAACAGAGACAGAACATTATCGTGGACCAAAGACAGAACATTATCGTGGACCAGAGACGGAACATTACCGTGAAAAAGAAACAAAACATTACCGTGGACCAGAGACAGAACATTACCATGAAACGGAAACAGAACATTACCGTGAAACTGAAACAGAACATTATCGTGGACCAGAAACGGAACATTATCATGGACCAGACAGAGAACATTACCGTGAAACCGAAACAGAACATTATCGTGGACCAGAAACGGAACATTACCGTGAAACAGAAACACAAAATTATCGTGGACCAGAAACGGAACATGACCGTGAAACAGAAACAGAATATTATCGTGGACCAAAGACGGAACATTATCATGGACCAGAGACGGAACATTACCGTGAAACCGAACGTTATCGTGGACCAGACACAGAACATTACCGTTGACCAGAGACAGAACATTACCGTGAAACCGAACATTATCGTGGACCAGAAACGGAACATTACCGTGAAACAGAAACACAAAATTATCGTGGACCAGAAACGGAACATTACCGTGATACAGAAACAGAACATTACCGTGAAACCGAAACAGAACATTATTATGGACCAGAGACGGAACATTACCGTGAAACCGAACATTATCGTGGACCAGAGATCGAACATTACCGTGGACCAGAGACAGAACATTACCGTGGACCAGAGACAGAACATTACCGTGGACCAGAGACAGAACATTACCGTGGACCAGAGACAGAACATTACCCTGGACCAGAGACAGAACATTACTGTGGACCAGAGACCGAACTTTACCTTGAAACCGAAAATTACCGTGGACCAGAGATCGAACTTTATCGTGGACCAGAGACAGAACATTACCATGGACCAGAGACAGAACTTTACCGTGAAACAGAACATTATCATGGACCAGAAACGGAACATTACCGTGAAACAGAAACAGAACATTATCGTGGACCAGAAACGGAACATTACCGTGAAACCGAAACAGAACATTATCGTGGACCAGAAACGGAACATTACCGTGAAACAGAAACACAAAATTATCGTGGACCAGAGACAGAACATTACAGTGGACCAGAGACAGAACATTACTGTGGACCAGAGACCGAACTTTACCTTGAAACCGAACATTACCGTGGACCAGAGACAGACCATTACCTTGAAACCAAAACAGAACATTATCATGGACGAGAAACGGAACATTATCGTGGACCAGAGACAGAACATTACCGTGAAACCTAAACAGAACATTATCGTGGACCAGAAACGGAACATTACCGTGAAACAGAAACATAACATTATCGTGTACCAGAAACGGAACATTACCGTGAAACAGAAACACAAAATTATCGTGGACCAGAAACTGAACATTACCTTGAAACAGAAACAGAACATTATCGTGGACCAAAGACGGAACATTATCGTGGACCAGAGACGGAACATTACCGTGAAACAGAAACAAAACATTACTGTGGACCAGAGACAGAACATTACCGTGAAACCTAAACAGAACATTATCGTGTACCAGAAACGGAACATTACCGTGAAACAGAAACACAAAATTATCTTGGACCAGAAACGGAACATTACCGTGAAACCGAAACAGAACATTATCGTGGACCAAAGACGGAACATTATCGTGGACCAGAGACGGAACATTACCGTGAAACCGAACATTATCGTGGACCAGAGACGGAACATTACCGTGAAACAGAAACAAAACATTACCGTGGACCAGAAATGGAACATTACCGTGAAACCGAACATTATCGTGGACCAGAGACGGAACATTACCGTGAAACCGAACATTATCGTGGACCAGAGACGGAACATTACCGTAAAACCGAACATTATCGTGGACCAGAGATCGAACTTTATCGTGGACCAGAGACAGAACATTACCGTGGACCAGAAATGGAACATTACCGTGAAACCGAACATTATCGTGGACCAGAGACGGAACATTACGGTGAAACCGAACATTATCGTCGACCAGAAATCGAACATTATCGTGGACCAGAGACAGAACATTACCGTGGACCAGAAATGGAACATTACCGTGAAACCGAACATTACCATGGACCAGATACGGAACATTACTGTGGACCAGAACATTACCGTGAAACCGAACATTATCGTCAAACCGAACATTATCGTGGACCAGAGACCGAACATTACCGTGAAACCGAACATTACCGTGGACCAGAGACCGAACATTACCGTGAAAACCAACATTACCGTGAAACCAAAACAGAAAACAACCGTGGACCAGAGACAGAACATTACCGTGAAACCGAAACAGATCATTATCGTGGACCAGAAACGGAACATTACCGTGAAACAGAAACACAACATTATCGTGGACCAGAAACGGAACATTACCGTGAAACAGAAACACAACATTACCGTGGACCAGAGACAGAACATTACCGTGAAACCGAAACAGAACATTTTCGTGGACCAGAAACGGAACATTATCATGGAACAGAGACAGAACATTATCGTGGACCAAAGACGGAACATTATCGTGGACCAGAGAAGGAACATTACCGTGAAACAGAAACAAAACATTACCGTGGACCAGAGACAGAACATTACCATGAAACGGAAACAGAACATTACCTTGAAACTGAAACAGAACATTATCGTGGACCAGAAACGGAACATTACCGTGAAAAAGAAACAGAATATTATCGTGGACCAAAGACGGAACATTATCATGGACCAGAGACGGAACATTACCGTGAAACCGAACGTTATCGTGGACCAGAGACAGAACATTACCGTGAAACCGAACATTATCGTGGACCAGAAACGGAACATTACCGTGAAACAGAAACACAAAATTATCGTGAACCAGAAACGGAACATTACCGTGATACAGAAAAAGAACATTACCGTGAAACCAAAACAGAACATTATTATGGACCAGAGACGGAACATTACCGTGAAACCGAACATTATCGTGGACCAGAGATCGAACATTACCGTGGACCAGAGACAGAACATTACCGTGGACCAGAGACAGAAAATTACCGTGGACCAGAGACAGAACATTACCGTGGACCAGAGACAGAACATTACCGTGGACCAGAGACCGAACTTTACCTTGAAACCGAACATTACCGTGGACCAGAGATCGAACTTTATCGTGGACCAGAGACAGAACATTACCATGGAACAGAGACAGAACATTACCGTGAAACAGAACATTATCATGGACCAGAAACGGAACATTACCGTGAAACAGAAACAGAACATTATCGTGGACCAGAAACGGAACATTACCGTGAAACCGAAACAGAACATTATCGTGGACCAGAAACGGAACATTACCGTGGACCAGAGACAGAACATTACCATGGACCAGAGACAGAACATTACCGTGAAACAGAACATTATCATGGACCAGAAACGGAACATTATCGTGGACCACAAACGGAACATTATCGTGGACCAGAGACAGAACATTACCGTGAATCCGAAACAGAACATTATCGTGGACCAGAACCGGAACATTATCGTGGACCAGAGACCGAACATTATCGTGGATCAGAGACAGAACATTATCGTGGACCAGAGACCGAACATTACCGTGAAAACGAACATTACCGTGGACCAGAGACCGAACATTACCGTGAAACCCAACATTACCGTGAAACCGAAACAGAACATTACCGTGGACCAGAGACAGAACATTACCGTGAAACCGAAACAGAACATTATTGTGGACCAGAAACGGAACATTACCGTGAAACAGAAACACAACATTATCGTGGACCAGAAACAGAACATTACCGTGAAACAGAAACAGAACATTAGCGTGGACCAGAGACAGAACATTACCGTGGACCAGAGACAGAACATTACCGTGGACCAGAGACCGAACTTTACCTTGAAACCGAACATTACCGTGGACCAGAGATCGAACTTTATCGTGGACCAGAGACAGAACATTACCATGGAACAGAGACAGAACATTACCGTGAAACAGAACATTATCATGGACCAGAAACGGAACATTACCGTGAAACAGAAACAGAACATTATCGTGGACCAGAAACGGAACATTACCGTGAAACCGAAACAGAACATTATCGTGGACCAGAAACGGAACATTAGCGTGGACCAGAGACAGAACATTACCATGGACCAGAGACAGAACATTACCGTGAAACAGAACATTATCATGGACCAGAAACGGAACATTATCGTGGACCACAAACGGAACATTATCGTGGACCAGAGACAGAACATTACCGTGAATCCGAAACAGAACATTATCGTGGACCAGAACCGGAACATTATCGTGGACCAGAGACAGAACATTATCGTGGATCAGAGACAGAACATTATCGTGGACCAGAGACCGAACATTACCGTGAAAACGAACATTACCGTGGACCAGAGACCGAACATTACCGTGAAACCCAACATTACCGTGAAACCGAAACAGAACATTACCGTGGACCAGAGACAGAACATTACCGTGAAACCGAAACAGAACATTATTGTGGACCAGAAACGGAACATTACCGTTAAACAGAAACACAACATTATCGTGGACCAGAAACGGAACATTACCGTGAAACAGAAACAGAACATTAGCGTGGACCAGAGACAGAACATTACCGTGGACCAGAGACAGAACATTACTGTGAAACAGAAACACAACATTACTGTGGACCAGAGACAGAACATTACCGTGAAACGCAAACAAAACATTACCGTGAAACCGAAACACAACATTATCGTGGACCAGAAACGGAACATTATCATGGACCAGAGACAGAACATTATCGTGGACCAAAGACGGAACATTATCGTGGACCAGAGACGGAACATTACCGTGAAACAGAACATTATCGTGGACCAGACACAGAACATTACCATGGACCAGAGACAGAACATTACCGTGAAACCGAAACAGAACATTATCGTGGACCAGAAACAGAACATTATCGTGTACCAGAAACGGAACATTACCGTGAAACAGAAACACAAAATTATCTTGGACCAGAAACACAAAATTATCTTGGACCAGAAACGGAACATTACCGTGAAACCGAAACAGAACATTATCGTGGACCAAAGACGGAACATTATCGTGGACCAGAGACGGAACATTACCGTGAAACCGAACATTATCGTGGACCAGAGACGGAACATTACCGTGAAACAGAAACAAAACATTACCGTGGACCAGAAATGGAACATTACCGTGAAACCGAACATTAGCGTGGACCAGAGACGGAACATTACCGTGAAACCGAACATTATCGTGGACCAGAGACGGAACATTACCGTAAAACCGAACATTATCGTGGACCAGAGATCGAACTTTATCGTGGACCAGAGACAGAACATTACCGTGGACCAGAAATGGAACATTACCGTGAAACCGAACATTATCGTGGACCAGAGACGGAACATTACGGTGAAACCGAACATTATCGTCGACCAGAAATCGAACATTATCGTGGACCAGAGACAGAACATTACCGTGGACCAGAAATGGAACATTACCGTGAAACCGAACATTACCATGGACCAGATACGGAACATTACTGTGGACCAGAACATTACCGTGAAACCGAACATTATCGTCAAACCGAACATTATCGTGGACCAGAGACCGAACATTACCGTGAAACCGAACATTACCGTGGACCAGAGACCGAACATTACCGTGAAAACCAACATTACCGTGAAACCAAAACAGAAAACAACCGTGGACCAGAGACAGAACATTACCGTGAAACCGAAACAGATCATTATCGTGGACCAGAAACGGAACATTACCGTGAAACAGAAACACAACATTATCGTGGACCAGAAACGGAACATTACCGTGAAACAGAAACACAACATTACCGTGGACCAGAGACAGAACATTACCGTGAAACCGAAACAGAACATTTTCGTGGACCAGAAACGGAACATTATCATGGAACAGAGACAGAACATTATCGTGGACCAAAGACGGAACATTATCGTGGACCAGAGAAGGAACATTACCGTGAAACAGAAACAAAACATTACCGTGGACCAGAGACAGAACATTACCATGAAACGGAAACAGAACATTACCTTGAAACTGAAACAGAACATTATCGTGGACCAGAAACGGAACATTACCGTGAAAAAGAAACAGAATATTATCGTGGACCAAAGACGGAACATTATCATGGACCAGAGACGGAACATTACCGTGAAACCGAACGTTATCGTGGACCAGAGACAGAACATTACCGTGAAACCGAACATTATCGTGGACCAGAAACGGAACATTACCGTGAAACAGAAACACAAAATTATCGTGAACCAGAAACGGAACATTACCGTGATACAGAAAAAGAACATTACCGTGAAACCAAAACAGAACATTATTATGGACCAGAGACGGAACATTACCGTGAAACCGAACATTATCGTGGACCAGAGATCGAACATTACCGTGGACCAGAGACAGAACATTACCGTGGACCAGAGACAGAAAATTACCGTGGACCAGAGACAGAACATTACCGTGGACCAGAGACAGAACATTACCGTGGACCAGAGACCGAACTTTACCTTGAAACCGAACATTACCGTGGACCAGAGATCGAACTTTATCGTGGACCAGAGACAGAACATTACCATGGAACAGAGACAGAACATTACCGTGAAACAGAAAATTATCATGGACCAGAAACGGAACATTACCGTGAAACAGAAACAGAACATTATCGTGGACCAGAAACGGAACATTACCGTGAAACCGAAACAGAACATTATCGTGGACCAGAAACGGAACATTACCGTGGACCAGAGACAGAACATTACCATGGACCAGAGACAGAACATTACCGTGAAACAGAACATTATCATGGACCAGAAACGGAACATTATCGTGGACCACAAACGGAACATTATCGTGGACCAGAGACAGAACATTACCGTGAATCCGAAACAGAACATTATCGTGGACCAGAACCGGAACATTATCGTGGACCAGAGACCGAACATTATCGTGGATCAGAGACAGAACATTATCGTGGACCAGAGACCGAACATTACCGTGAAAACGAACATTACCGTGGACCAGAGACCGAACATTACCGTGAAACCCAACATTACCGTGAAACCGAAACAGAACATTACCGTGGACCAGAGACAGAACATTACCGTGAAACCGAAACAGAACATTATTGTGGACCAGAAACGGAACATTACCGTGAAACAGAAACACAACATTATCGTGGACCAGAAACGGAACATTACCGTGAAACAGAAACAGAACATTAGCGTGGACCAGAGACAGAACATTACCGTGGACCAGAGACAGAACATTACCGTGGACCAGAGACCGAACTTTACCTTGAAACCGAACATTACCGTGGACCAGAGATCGAACTTTATCGTGGACCAGAGACAGAACATTACCATGGAACAGAGACAGAACATTACCGTGAAACAGAACATTATCATGGACCAGAAACGGAACATTACCGTGAAACAGAAACAGAACATTATCGTGGACCAGAAACGGAACATTACCGTGAAACCGAAACAGAACATTATCGTGGACCAGAAACGGAACATTAGCGTGGACCAGAGACAGAACATTACCATGGACCAGAGACAGAACATTACCGTGAAACAGAACATTATCATGGACCAGAAACGGAACATTATCGTGGACCACAAACGGAACATTATCGTGGACCAGAGACAGAACATTACCGTGAATCCGAAACAGAACATTATCGTGGACCAGAACCGGAACATTATCGTGGACCAGAGACAGAACATTATCGTGGATCAGAGACAGAACATTATCGTGGACCAGAGACCGAACATTACCGTGA
Organism: Leuresthes tenuis; assembly: GCF_036924035.1. Classification (NCBI taxonomy): domain Eukaryota; kingdom Metazoa; phylum Chordata; class Actinopteri; order Atheriniformes; family Atherinopsidae; genus Leuresthes; species Leuresthes tenuis. The sequence continues at coordinate 1,087,655 of NW_027325384.1, forward strand.
AAACGAACATTACCGTGGACCAGAGACCGAACATTACGGTGAAACCCAACATTACCGTGAAACCGAAACAGAACATTACCGTGGACCAGAGACAGAACATTACCGTGAAACCGAAACAGAACATTATTGTGGACCAGAAACGGAACATTACCGTGAAACAGAAACACAACATTATCGTGGACCAGAAACGGAACATTACCGTGAAACAGAAACAGAACATTAGCGTGGACCAGAGACAGAACATTACCGTGGACCAGAGACAGAACATTACTGTGAAACAGAAACACAACATTACTGTGGACCAGAGACAGAACATTACCGTGAAACGCAAACAAAACATTACCGTGAAACCGAAACACAACATTATCGTGGACCAGAAACGGAACATTATCATGGACCAGAGACAGAACATTATCGTGGACCAAAGACGGAACATTATCGTGGACCAGAGACGGAACATTACCGTGAAACAGAACATTATCGTGGACCAGACACAGAACATTACCATGGACCAGAGACAGAACATTACCGTGAAACCGAAACAGAACATTATCGTGGACCAGAAACGGAACATTATCGTGAAACAGAAACACAAAATTATCGTGGACCAGAGACAGAACATTACAGTGGACCAGAGACAGAACATTACTGTGGACCAGAGACCGAACTTTACCTTGAAACCGAACATTATCGGGGACCAGAGACGGAACATTACCGTGGACCAGAGACGGAACAATACCGTGAAACAGAACATTATCGTGGACCAGAGACGGAACATTACCGTGAAACCGAACATTATCGTGGACCAGAGATCGAACATTACCGTGGACCAGAGACAGAACATTACCGTGGACCAGAGACAGAACATTACCGTGGACCAGAGACAGAACATTACTGTGGACCAGAGACAGAACTTTACCTTGAAACCGAACATTACCGTGGACCAGAGACAGAACATTACCATGGACCAGAGACAGAACATTACCGTGAAACAGAACATTATCATGGACCAGAAACGGAACATTACCGTGAAACAGAAACAGAACATTATCGTGGACCAGAAACGGAACATTACCGTGAAACCGAAACAGAACATTATCGTGGACCAGAAACGGAACATTACCGTGGACCAGAGACAGAACATTACCTTGAAACCAAAACAGAACATTACCATGGACCAGATACGGAACATTACTGTGGACCAGAACATTATCGTGAAACCGAACATTATCGTCAAACCGAACATTATCGTGGACCAGAGACCGAACATTACCGTGAAACCGAACATTACCGTGGACCAGAGACCGAACATTACCGTGAAACCCAACATTACCGTGAAACCAAAACAGAAAAAAACCGTGGACCAGAGACAGAACATTACCGTGAAACCGAAACAGAACATTATCGTGGACCAGAAACGGAACATTACCGTGAAACAGAAACACAACATTATCGTGGACCAGAAACGGAACATTACCGTGAAACAGAAACACAAAATTACCGTGGACCAGAGACAGAACATTACCGTGAAACCGAAACAGAACATTATCGTGGACCAGAAACGGAACATTATCATGGAACAGAAACAGAACATTATCGTGGACAAAAGACGGAACATTATCATGGACCAGAGACGGAACAATACCGTGAAACCGAACATTATAGTGGACCAGAAACGGAACATTATCGTGAAACCAAACATTATCGTGGACCAGAGACGGAACATTACCGTGAAACAGAAACAAAACATTACCGTGGACCAGAGACAGAACATTACCGTGAAACGGAAACAGAACATTACCGTGAAACTGAAACAGAACATTATCGTGGACCAGAAACGGAACATTATCATGGACCAGAGACAGAACATTACCGTGAAACCGAAACAGAACATTATCGTGGACAAGAAATGGAACATTACCGTGAAACAGAAACACAAAATTATCGTGGACCAGAAACGGAACATTACCGTGAAACAGAAACAGAATATTATCGTGGACCAAAGACGGAACATTATCGTGGACCAGAGATCGAACATTACCGTGGACCAGAGACAGAACATTACCGTGGACCAGAGACAGAACATTACCGTGGACCAGAGACACAACATTACCGTGGACCAGAGACCGAACTTTACCTTGAAACCGAACATTACCGTGGACCAGAGATCGAACTTTATCGTGGACCAGAGACAGAAGATTACCATGGACCAGAGACAGAACATTACCGTGAAACAGAACATTATCATGGACCAGAAACGGAACATTACCGTGAAACAGAAACAGAACATTATCGTGGACCAGAAACGGAACATTACCGTGAAACCGAAACAGAACATTATCGTGGACCAGAAACGGAACATTACCGTGGACCAGAGACAGAACATTACCATGGACCAGAGACAGAACATTACCGTGAAACAGAACATTATCATGGACCAGAAACGGAACATTATCGTGGACCAGAAACGGAACATTATCGTGGACCAGAGACAGAACATTACCGTGAATCCGAAACCGAACATTATCGTGGACCAGAACCGGAACATTATCGTGGACCAGAGACAGAACATTATCGTGGACCAGAGACCGAACATTAACGTGAAAACGAACATTACCTTGGACCAGAGACCGAAACATTACCGTGAAACCCAACATTACCGTGAAACCGAAACAGAACATTACCGTGGACCAGAGACAGAACATTACCGTGAAACCGAAACAGAACATTATTGTGGACCAGAAACGGAACATTACCGTGAAACAGAAACACAACATTATCGTGGACCAGAAACGGAACATTACCGTGAAACAGAAACAGAACATTAGCGTGGACCAGAGACAGAACATTACCGTGGACCAGAGACAGAACATTACTGTGAAACAGAAACACAACATTACTGTGGACCAGAGACAGAACATTACCGTGAAACGCTAACAGAACATTACCGTGAAACCGAAACACAACATTATCGTGGACCAGAAACGGAACATTATAATGGACCAGAGACAGAACATTATCGTGGACCAAAGATGGAACATTATCGTGGACCAGAGACGGAACATTACCGTGAAACAGAACATTATCGTGGACCAGACACAGAACATTACCATGGACCAGAGACAGATTATTACCGTGAAACCGAAACAGAACATTATCGTGGACCAGAAACGGAACATTACCGTGAAACAGAAACACAAAATTATCTTGGACCAGAGACAGAACATTACAGTGGACCAGAGACAGAACATTACTGTGGACCAGAGACCGAACTTTACCTTGAAACCGAACATTACCGTGGACCAGAGACAGAACATTACCGTGAAACCGAAACAGAACATTATCGTGGACCAGAAACGGAACATTACCGTGGACCAGAGACAGAACATTACCTTGAAACCAAAACAGAACATTATCATGGACCAGAAACGGAACATTATCGTGGACCAGAGACAGAACATTACCGTGAAACCTAAACAGAACATTATCGTGGACCAGAAACGGAACATTACCGTGAAACAGAAACAGAACATTATCGTGGACCAAAGACGGAACATTATCGTGGACCAGAGACGGAACATTACCGTGAAACCGAACATTATAGTGGACCAGAGACGGAACATTACCGTGAAACAGAAACAAAACATTACTGTGGACCAGAGACAGAACATTACCGTGAAACCTAAACAGAACATTATCGTGTACCAGAAACGGAACATTACCGTGAAACAGAAACACAAAATTATCGTGGACCAGAAACGGAACATTACCGTGAAACAGAAACAGAACATTATCGTGGACCAAAGTTGGAACATTATCGTGGACCAGAGACGGAACATTACCGTGAAACCGAACATTATCGTGGACCAGAGACGGAACATTACCGTGAAACAGAAACAAAACATTACCGTTGACCAGAAATGGAACATTACCGTGAAACCGAACATTATCGTGGACCAGAGACGGAACATTACCGTGAAACCGAACATTATCGTGGACCAGAGACGGAACATTACCGTGAAACCGAACATTATCGTGGACCAGAGATCGAACTTTATCGTGGACCAGAGACAGAACATTACCGTGGACCAGAAATGGAACATTACCGTGAAACCGAACATTATCGTGGACCAGAGACAGAACATTACGGTGAAACCGAACATTATCGTCGACCAGAAATCGAACATTATCGTGGACCAGAGACAGAACATTACCGTGGACCAGAAATGGAACATTACCGTGAAACCAAACATTACCATGGACCAGATACGGAACATTACTGTGGACCAGAACATTACCGTGAAACCGAACATTATCGTCAAACCGAACATTATCGTGGACCAGAGACCGAACATTACCGTGAAACCGAACATTACCGTGGACCAGAGACCGAACATTACCGTGAAACCCAACATTACCGTGAAACCAAAACAGAAAACAACCGTTGACCAGAGACAGAACATTACCGTGAAACCGAAACAGAACATTATCGTGGACCAGAAACGGAACATTACCGTGAAACAGAAACACAACATTATCTTGGACCAGAAACGGAACATTACCGTGAAACAGAAACACAACATTACCGTGGCCCAGAGACAGAACATTACCGTGAAACCGAAACAGAACATTATCGTGGACCAGAAACGGAACATTATCATGGAACAGAGACAGAACATTATCGTGGACCAAAGACGGAACATTATCGTGGACCAGAGACGGAACATTACCGTGAAACAGAAACAAAACATTACCGTGGACCAGAGACAGAACATTACCATGAAACGGAAACAGAACATTACCGTGAAACTGAAACAGAACATTATCGTGGACCAGAAACGGAACATTATCGTGCACCAGAGAGAGAACATTACCGTGAAACCGAAACAGAACATTACCGTGAAACCGAAACAGAACATTATCGTGGACCAGAAACGGAACATTACCGTGAAACAGAAACACAAAATTATCGTGGACCAGAAACGGAACATGACCGTGAAACAGAAACAGAATATTATCGTGGACCAAAGACGGAACATTATCATGGACCAGAGACGGAACATTACCGTGAAACCGAACGTTATCGTGGACCAGACACAGAACATTACCGTGGACCAGAGACACAAAATTATCGTGGACCAGAAACGGAACATTACCGTGATACAGAAACAGAACATTACCGTGAAACCGAAACAGAACATTATTATTGACCAGAGACGGAACATTACCGTGAAACCGAACATTATCGTGGACCAGAGATCGAACATTACCGTGGACCAGAGACAGAACATTACCGTGGACCAGAGACAGAACATTACCGTGGACCAGAGACAGAACATTACCGTGGACCAGAGACAGAACATTACCCTGGACCAGAGACAGAACATTACTGTGGACCAGAGACCGAACTTTACCTTGAAACCGAAAATTACCGTGGACCAGAGATCGAACTTTATCGTGGACCAGAGACAGAACATTACCATGGACCAGAGACAGAACTTTACCGTGAAACAGAACATTATCATGGACCAGAAACGGAACATTACCGTGAAACAGAAACAGAACATTATCGTGGACCAGAAACGGAACATTACCGTGAAACCGAAACAGAACATTATCGTGGACCAGAAACGGAACATTACCGTGAAACAGAAACACAAAATTATCGTGGACCAGAGACAGAACATTACAGTGGACCAGAGACAGAACATTACTGTGGACCAGAGACCGAACTTTACCTTGAAACCGAACATTACCGTGGACCAGAGACAGAACATTACCTTGAAACCAAAACAGAACATTATCATGGACCAGAAACGGAACATTATCGTGGACCAGAGACAGAACATTACCGTGAAACAGAAACATAACATTATCGTGTACCAGAAACGGAACATTACCGTGAAACAGAAACACAAAATTATCGTGGACCAGAAACGGAACATTACCGTGAAACAGAAACAGAACATTATCGTGGACCAAAGACGGAACATTATCGTGGACCAGAGACGGAACATTACCGTGAAACCGAACATTATCGTGGACCAGAGACGGAACATTACCGTGAAACAGAAACAAAACATTACTGTGGACCAGAGACAGAACATTACCGTGAAACCTAAACAGAACATTATCGTGTACCAGAAACGGAACATTACCGTGAAACAAAAACACAAAATTATCGTGGACCAGAAACGGAACATTACCGTGAAACAGAAACAAAACATTACCGTGGACCAGAGACAGAACATTACCATGAAACGGAAACGGAACATTACCGTGAAACAGAAACAAAACATTATCGTGGACCAGAGACCGAACATTACCGTGAAACCGAACATTACCGTGGACCAGAGACCGAACATTACCGTGAAACCCAACATTACCGTGAAACCAAAACAGAAAACAACCGTGGACCAGAGACAGAACATTACCGTGAAACCGAAACAGAACATTATCGTGGACCAGAAACGGAACATTACCGTGAAACAGAAACACAACATTATCTTGGACCAGAAACGGAACATTACCGTGAAACAGAAACACAACATTACCGTGGCCCAGAGACAGAACATTACCGTGAAACCGAAACAGAACATTTTCGTGGACCAGAAACGGAACATTATCATGGAACAGAGACAGAACATTATCGTGGACCAAAGACGGAACATTATCGTGGACCAGAGACGGAACATTACCGTGGACCAGAGACACAAAATTATCGTGGACCAGAAACGGAACATTACCGTGATACAGAAACAGAACATTACCGTGAAACCGAAACAGAACATTATTATTGACCAGAGACGGAACATTACCGTGAAACCGAACATTATCGTGGACCAGAGATCGAACATTACCGTGGACCAGAGACAGAACATTACCGTGGACCAGAGACAGAACATTACCGTGGACCAGAGACAGAACATTACCGTGGACCAGAGACAGAACATTACCCTGGACCAGAGACAGAACATTACTGTGGACCAGAGACCGAACTTTACCTTGAAACCGAAAATTACCGTGGACCAGAGATCGAACATTACCGTGGACCAGAGACAGAACATTACCGTGGACCAGAGACAGAACATTACCGTGGACCAGAGACAGAACATTACCCTGGACCAGAGACAGAACATTACTGTGGACCAGAGACCGAACTTTACCTTGAAACCGAAAATTACCGTGGACCAGAGATCGAACTTTATCGTGGACCAGAGACAGAACATTATCGTGGACCAGAGACAGAACATTACCGTGAAACAGAAACATAACATTATCGTGTACCAGAAACGGAACATTACCGTGAAACAGAAACACAAAATTATCGTGGACCAGAAACGGAACATTACCGTGAAACAGAAACAGAACATTATCGTGGACCAAAGACGGAACATTATCGTGGACCAGAGACGGAACATTACCGTGAAACCGAACATTATCGTGGACCAGAGACGGAACATTACCGTGAAACAGAAACAAAACATTACTGTGGACCATAGACAGAACATTACCGTGAAACCTAAACAGAACATTATCGTGTACCAGAAACGGAACATTACCGTGAAACAAAAACACAAAATTATCGTGGACCAGAAACGGAACATTACCGTGAAACAGAAACAAAACATTACCGTGGACCAGAGACAGAACATTACCATGAAACGGAAACGGAACATTACCGTGAAACAGAAACAAAACATTATCGTGGACCAGAGACCGAACATTACCGTGAAACCGAACATTACCGTGGACCAGAGACCGAACATTACCGTGAAACCCAACATTACCGTGAAACCAAAACAGAAAACAACCGTGGACCAGAGACAGAACATTACCGTGAAACCGAAACAGAACATTATCGTGGACCAGAAACGGAACATTACCGTGAAACAGAAACACAACATTATCTTGGACCAGAAACGGAACATTACCGTGAAACAGAAACACAACATTACCGTGGCCCAGAGACAGAACATTACCGTGAAACCGAAACAGAACATTTTCGTGGACCAGAAACGGAACATTATCATGGAACAGAGACAGAACATTATCGTGGACCAAAGACGGAACATTATCGTGGACCAGAGACGGAACATTACCGTGAAACAGAAACAAAACATTACCGTGGACCAGAGACAGAACATTACCATGAAACGGAAACAGAACATTACCGTGAAACTGAAACAGAACATTATCGTGGACCAGAAACGGAACATTATCATGGACCAGAGAGAGAACATTACCGTGAAACCGAAACAGAACATTATCGTGGACCAGAAACGGAACATTACCGTGAAACAGAAACACAAAATTATCGTGGACCAGAAACGGAACATGACCGTGAAACAGAAACAGAATATTATCGTGGACCAAAGACGGAACATTATCATGGACCAGAGACGGAACATTACCGTGAAACCGAACGTTATCGTGGACCAGACACAGAACATTACCGTTGACCAGAGACAGAACATTACCGTGAAACCGAACATTATCGTGGACCAGAAACGGAACATTATCATGGAACAGAAACAGAACATTATCGTGGACAAAAGACGGAACATTATCGTGGACCAGAGACGGAACAATACCGTGAAACCGAACATTATCGTGGACCAGAAACGGAACATTATCGTGAAACCGAACATTATCGTGGACCAGAGACGGAACATTACCGTGAAACAGAAACAAAACATTACCGTGGACCAGAGACAGAACATTACCGTGAAACGGAAACAGAACATTACCGTGAAACTGAAACAGAACATTATCGTGGACCAGAAACGGAACATTATCATGGACCAGAGACAGAACATTACCGTGAAACCGAAACGGAACATTATCGTGGACAAGAAATGGAACATTACCGTGAAACAGAAACACAAAATTATCGTGGACCAGAAACGGAACATTACCGTGAAACAGAAACAGAATATTATCGTGGACCAAAGACGGAACATTACCGTGGACCAGAGACAGAACATTACCGTGGACCAGAGACAGAACATTACCGTGGACCAGAGACCGAACTTTACCTTGAAACCGAACATTACCGTGGACCAGAGATCGAACTTTATCGTGGACCAGAGACAGAAGATTACCATGGACCAGAGACAGAACATTACCGTGAAACAGAACATTATCATGGACCAGAAACGGAACATTACCGTGAAACAGAAACAGAACATTATCGTGGACCAGAAACGGAACTTTACCGTGAAACCGAAACAGAACATTATCGTGGACCAGAAACGGAACATTACCGTGGACCAGAGACAGAACATTACCATGGACCAGAGACAGAACATTACCGTGAAACAGAACATTATCATGGACCAGAAACGGAACATTATCGTGGACCAGAAACGGAACATTATCGTGGACCAGAGACAGAACATTACCGTGAATCCGAAACCGAACATTATCGTGGACCAGAACCGGAACATTATCGTGGACCAGAGACAGAACATTATCGTGGACCAGAGACCGAACATTAACGTGAAAACGAACATTACCTTGGACCAGAGACCGAACATTACCGTGAAACCCAACATTACCGTGAAACCGAAACAGAACATTACCGTGGACCAGAGAGAGAACATTACCGTGAAACCGAAACAGAACATTATTGTGGACCAGAAACGGAACATTACCGTGAAACAGAAACACAACATTATCGTGGACCAGAAACGGAACATTACCGTGAAACAGAAACAGAACATTAGCGTGGACCAGAGACAGAACATTACCGTGGACCAGAGACAGAACATTACTGTGAAACAGAAACACAACATTACTGTGGACCAGAGACAGAACATTACCGTGAAACGCAAACAGAACATTACCGTGAAACCGAAACACAACATTATCGTGGACCAGAAACGGAACATTATCATGGACCAGAGACAGAACATTATCGTGGACCAAAGACGGAACATTATCGTGGACCAGAGACGGAACATTACCGTGAAACAGAACATTATCGTGGACCAGACACAGAACATTACCATGGACCAGAGACAGATTATTACCGTGAAACCGAAACAGAACATTATCGTGGACCAGAAACGGAACATTACCGTGAAACAGAAACACAAAATTATCGTGGACCAGAGACAGAACATTACAGTGGACCAGAGACAGAACATTACTGTGGACCAGAGACCGAACTTTACCTTGAAACCGAACATTACCGTGGACCAGAGACAGAACATTACCGTGAAACCGAAACAGAACATTATCGTGATCCAGAAACGGAACATTACCGTGGACCAGAGACAGAACATTACCTTGAAACCAAAACAGAACATTATCATGGACCAGAAACGGAACATTATCGTGGACCAGAGACAGAACATTACCGTGAAACCTAAACAGAACATTATCGTGGACCAGAAACGGAACATTACCGTGAAACAGAAACAGAACATTATCGTGGACCAAAGACGGAACATTATCGTGGACCAGAGACGGAACATTACCGTGAAACCGAACATTATCGTGGACCAGAGACGGAACATTACCGTGAAACAGAAACAAAACATTACTGTGGACCAGAGACAGAACATTACCGTGAAACCTAAACAGAACATTATCGTGTACCAGAAACCGAACATTACCATGAAACAGAAACACAAAATTATCGTGGACCAGAAACGGAACATTACCGTGAAACAGAAACAGAACATTATCGTGGACCAAAGTTGGAACATTATCGTGGACCAGAGACGGAACATTACCGTGAAACAGAAACAAAACATTACCGTTGACCAGAAATGGAACATTACCGTGAAACCGAACATTATCGTGGACCAGAGACGGAACATTACCGTGAAACCGAACATTATCGTGGACCAGAGACGGAACATTACCGTGAAACCGAACATTATCGTGGACCAGAGATCGAACTTTATCGTGGACCAGAGACAGAACATTACCGTGGACCAGAAATGGAACATTACCGTGAAACCGAACATTATCGTGGACCAGAGACAGAACATTACGGTGAAACCGAACATTATCGTCGACCAGAAATCGAACATTATCGTGGACCAGAGACAGAACATTACCGTGGACCAGAAATGGAACATTACCGTGAAACCAAACATTACCATGGAGCAGATACGGAACATTACTGTGGACCAGAGACAGAACATTACCGTGGACCAGAAATGGAACATTACCGTGAAACCAAACATTACCATGGAGCAGATACGGAACATTACTGTGGACCAGAACATTACCGTGAAACCGAACATTATCGTCAAACCGAACATTATCGTGGACCAGAGACCGAACATTACCGTGAAACCGAACATTACCGTGGACCAGAGACCGAACATTACCGTGAAACCCAACATTACCGTGAAACCAAAACAGAAAACAACCGTTGACCAGAGACAGAACATTACCGTGAAACCGAAACAGAACATTATCGTGGACCAGAAACGGAACATTACCGTGAAACAGAAACACAACATTATCTTGGACCAGAAACGGAACATTACCGTGAAACAGAAACACAACATTACCGTGGCCCAGAGACAGAACATTACCGTGAAACCGAAACAGAACATTTTCGTGAAACTGAAACAGAACATTATCGTGGACCAGAAACGGAACATTATCGTGCACCAGAGAGAGAACATTACCGTGAAACCGAAACAGAACATTATCGTGGACCAGAAACGGAACATTACCGTGAAACAGAAACACAACATTATCTTGGACCAGAAACGGAACATTACCGTGAAACAGAAACACAACATTACCGTGGCCCAGAGACAGAACATTACCGTGAAACCGAAACAGAACATTTTCGTGAAACTGAAACAGAACATTATCGTGGACCAGAAACGGAACATTATCGTGCACCAGAGAGAGAACATTACCGTGAAACCGAAACAGAACATTATCGTGGACCAGAAACGGAACATTACCGTGAAACAGAAACACAACATTATCTTGGACCAGAGACGGAACATTACCGTGAAACAGAAACAAAACATTACCGTGGACCAGAGACAGAACATTACCATGAAACGGAAACAGAACATTACCGTGAAACTGAAACAGAACATTATCGTGGACCAGAAACGGAACATTATCGTGCACCAGAGAGAGAACATTACCGTGAAACCGAAACAGAACATTATCGTGGACCAGAAACGGAACATTACCGTGAAACAGAAACAGAATATTATCGTGGACCAAAGACGGAACATTATCATGGACCAGAGACGGAACATTACCGTGAAACCGAACGTTATCGTGGACCAGAGATCGAACATTACCGTGGACCAGAGACAGAACATTACCGTGGACCAGAGACAGAACATTACCGTGGACCAGAGACAGAACATTACCGTGGACCAGAGACAGAACATTACCCTGGACCAGAGACAGAACATTACTGTGGACCAGAGACCGAACTTTACCTTGAAACCGAAAATTACCGTGGACCAGAGATCGAACTTTATCGTGGACCAGAGACAGAACATTACCATGGACCAGAGACAGAACTTTACCGTGAAACAGAACATTATCATGGACCAGAAACGGAACATTACCGTGAAACAGAAACAGAACATTATCGTGGACCAGAAACAGAACATTACCGTGAAACCGAAACAGAACATTATCGTGGACCAGAAACGGAACATTACCATGAAACAGAAACACAAAATTATCGTGGACCAGAGACAGAACATTACAGTGGACCAGAGACAGAACATTACTGTGGACCAGAGACCGAACTTTACCTTGAAACCGAACATTACCGTGGACCAGAGACAGAACATTACCTTGAAACCAAAACAGAACATTATCATGGACCAGAAACGGAACATTATCGTGGACCAGAGACAGAACATTACCGTGAAACAGAAACATAACATTATCGTGTACCAGAAACGGAACATTACCGTGAAACAGAAACACAAAATTATCGTGGACCAGAAACGGAACATTACCGTGAAACAGAAACAGAACATTATCGTGGACCAAAGACGGAACATTATCGTGGACCAGAGACGGAACATTACCGTGAAACCGAACATTATCGTGGACCAGAGACGGAACATTACCGTGAAACAGAAACAAAACATTACTGTGGACCAGAGACAGAACATTACCGTGAAACCTAAACAGAACATTATCGTGTACCAGAAACGGAACATTACCGTGAAACAAAAACACAAAATTATCGTGGACCAGAAACGGAACATTACCGTGAAACAGAAACAGAACATTATCGTGGACCAAAGACGGAACATTATCGTGGACCAGAGACGGAACATTACCGTGAAACCGAACATTATCGTGGACCAGAGACGGAACATTACCGTGAAACAGAAACAAAACATTACCGTTGACCAGAAATGGAACATTACCGTGAAACCGAACATTATCGTGGACCAGAGACGGAACATTACCGTGAAACCGAACATTATCGTGGACCAGAGACGGAACATTACCGTGAAACCGAACATTATCGTGGACCAGAGATCGAACTTTACCGTGGACCAGAGACAGAACATTACCGTGGACCAGAAATGGAACATTACCGTGAAACCGAACATTATCGTGGACCAGAGACGGAACATTACGGTGAAACCGAACATTATCGTCGACCAGAAATCGAACATTATCGTGGACCAGAGACAGAACATTACCGTGGACCAGAAATGGAACATTACCGTGAAACCAAACATTACCATGGACCAGATACGGAACATTACTGTGGACCAGAACATTACCGTGAAACCGAACATTATCGTCAAACCAAACATTATCGTGGACCAGAGACCGAACATTACCGTGAAACCGAACATTACCGTGGACCAGAGACCGAACATTACCGTGAAACCCAACATTACCGTGAAACCAAAACAGAAAACAACCGTGGACCAGAGACAGAACATTACCGTGAAACCGAAACAGAACATTATCGTGGACCAGAAACGGAACATTACCGTGAAACAGAAACACAAAATTATCTTGGACCAGAAACGGAACATTACCGTGAAACAGAAACACAACATTACCGTGGCCCAGAGACAGAACATTACCGTGAAACCGAAACAGAACATTTTCGTGGACCAGAAACGGAACATTATCATGGAACAGAGACAGAACATTATCGTGGACCAAAGACGGAACATTATCGTGGACCAGAGACAGAACATTACCATGAAACGGAAACAGAACATTTTCGTGGACCAGAAACGGAACATTATCATGGAACAGAGACAGAACATTATCGTGGACCAAAGACGGAACATTATCGTGGACCAGAGACAGAACATTATCATGGACCAGAGAGAGAACATTACCGTGAAACCGAAACAGAACATTATCGTGGACCAGAAACGGAACATTACCGTGAAACAGAAACACAAAATTATCGTGGACCAGAAACGGAACATGACCGTGAAACAGAAACAGAATATTATCGTGGACCAAAGACGGAACATTATCATGGACCAGAGACGGAACATTACCGTGAAACCGAACGTTATCGTGGACAAGACACAGAACATTACCGTTGACCAGAGACAGAACATTACCGTGAAACCGAACATTATCGTGGACCAGAAACGGAACATTACCGTGAAACAGAAACACAAAATTATCGTGGACCAGAAACGGAACATTACCGTGATACAGAAACAGAACATTACCGTGAAACCGAAACAGAACATTATTATGGACCAGAGACGGAACATTACCGTGAAACCGAACATTATCGTGGACCAGAGATCGAACATTACCGTGGACCAGAGACAGAACATTACCGTGGACCAGAGACAGAACATTACCGTGGACCAGAGACAGAACATTACCGTGGACCAGAGACAGAACATTACCCTGGACCAGAGACAGAACATTACTGTGGACCAGAGACCGAACTTTACCTTGAAACCGAAAATTACCGTGGACCAGAGATCGAACTTTATCGTGGACCAGAGACAGAACATTACCATGGACCAGAGACAGAACTTTACCGTGAAACAGAACATTATCATGGACCAGAAACGGAACATTACCGTGAAACAGAAACAGAACATTATCGTGGACCAGAAACGGAACATTACCGTGAAACCGAAACAGAACATTATCGTGGACCAGAAACGGAACATTACCGTGAAACAGAAACACAAAATTATCGTGGACCAGAGACAGAACATTACAGTGGACCAGAGACAGAACATTACTGTGGACCAGAGACCGAACTTTACCTTGAAACCGAACATTACCGTGGACCAGAGACAGAACATTACCGTGAAACCTAAACAGAACATTATCGTGGACCAGAAACGGAACATTACCGTGAAACAGAAACATAACATTATCGTGTACCAGAAACGGAACATTACCGTGAAACAGAAACACAAAATTATCGTGGACCAGAAAGGGAACATTACCGTGAAACAGAAACAGAACATTATCGTGGACCAAAGACGGAACATTATCGTGGACCAGAGACGGAACATTACCGTGAAACAGAAACAAAACATTACTGTGGACCAGAGACAGAACATTACCGTGAAACCTAAACAGAACATTATCGTGTACCAGAAACGGAACATTACCGTGAAACAGAAACACAAAATTATCGTGGACCAGAAACGGAACATTACCGTGAAACCGAACATTATCGTGGACCAGAGACGGAACATTACCGTGAAACAGAAACAAAACATTACCGTGGACCAGAAATGGAACATTACCGTGAAACCGAACATTATCGTGGACCAGAGACGGAACATTACCGTGAAACCGAACATTATCGTGGACTAGAGACGGAACATTACCGTGAAACCGAACATTATCGTGGACCAGAGATCGAACTTTATCGTGGACCAGAGACAGAACATTACCGTGGACCAGAAATGGAACATTACCGTGACACCGAACATTATCGTGGACCAGAGACGGAACATTACGGTGAAACCGAACATTATCGTCGACCAGAAATCGAACATTATCGTGGACCAGAGACAGAACATTACCGTGGACCAGAAATGGAACATTACCGTGAAACCGAACATTACCATGGACCAGATACGGAACATTACTGTGGACCAGAACATTACCGTGAAACCGAACATTATTGTCAAACCGAACATTATCGTGGACCAGAGACCGAACATTACCGTCAAACCGAACATTACCGTGGACCAGAGACCGAACATTACCGTGAAAACCAACATTACCGCGAAAACAAAACAGAAAACAACCGTGGACCAGAGACAGAACATTACCGTGAAACCGAAACAGAACATTATCGTGGACCAGAAACGGAACATTACCGTGAAACAGAAACACAACATTATCGTGGACCAGAAACGGAATATTACCGTGAAACAGAAACACAACATTACCGTGGACCAGAGACAGAACATTACCGTGAAACCGAAACAGAACATTTTCGTGGACCAGAAACGGAACATTATCATGGAACAGAGACAGAACATTATCGTGGACCAAAGACGGAACATTATCGTGGACCAGAGACAGAACATTACCATGAAACGGAAACAGAACATTACCTTGAAACTGAAACAGAACATTATCGTGGACCAGAAACGGAACATTATCATGGACCAGAGAGAGAACATTACCGTGAAACCGAAACAGAACATTATCGTGGAACAGAAACGGAACATTACCGTGAAACAGAAACAGAATATTATCGTGGACCAAAGACGGAACATTATCATGGACCAGAGACGGAACATTACCGTGAAACCGAACGTTATCGTGGACCAGACACAGAACATTACCGTGAAACCGAACATTATCGTGGACCAGAAACGGAACATTACCGTGAAACAGAAACACAAAATTATCGTGGACCAGAAACGGAACATTACCGTGATACAGAAACAGAACATTACCGTGAAACCGAAACAGAACATTATTATGGACCAGAGACGGAACATTACCGTGAAACCGAACATTATCGTGTACCAGAGATCGAACATTACCGTGGACCAGAGACAGAACATTACCGTGGACCAGAGACAGAACATTACCGTGGACCAGAGACAGAACATTACTGTGGACCAGAGACCGAACTTTACCTTGAAACCGAACATTACCGTGGACCAGAGATCGAACTTTATCGTGGACCAGAGACAGAACATTACCATGGACCAGAGACAGAACTTTACCGTGAAACAGAACATTATCATGGACCAGAAACGGAACATTACCGTGAAACAGAAACAGAACATTATCGTGGACCAGAAACGGAACATTACCGTGAAACCGAAACAGAACATTATCGTGGACCAGAAACGGAACATTACCGTGGACCAGAGACAGAACATTACCATGGACCAGAGACAGAACATTACCGTGAAACAGAAAATTATCATGGACCAGAAACGGAACATTACCGTGAAACCGAAACAGAACATTATCGTGGACCAGAAACGGAACATTACCGTGGACCAGAGACAGAACATTACCATGGACCAGAGACAGAACATTACCGTGAAACAGAACATTATCGTGGACCAGAAACGGAACATTATCGTGGACCAGGAACGGAACATTATCGTGGACCAGAGACAGAACATTACCGTGAAACCGAAACAGAACATTATCGTGGACCAGAACCGGAACATTATCGTGGACCAGAGACAGAACATTATCGTGGATCAGAGACAGAACATTATCGTGGACCAGAGACGGAACATTATCGTGGACCAGAGACAGAACATTACCGTGAAACCTAAACAGAACATTATCGTGGACCAGAAACGGAACATTATCGTGAAACCGAACATTATCGTGGACCAGAAACACAACATTATCGTGGACCAGAAACGGAACATTACCGTGAAACAGAAACACAACATTATCGTGGACCAGAGACGGAACATTACCGTGAAACCGAACATTATCGTGGACCAGAGATCGAACTTTATCATGGACCAGAAATGGAACATTACCGTGGACCAGAAATGGAACATTACCATGGACAGGAGACAGAACATTACTGTGGACCAGAGACCGAACATTACCGTGAAACGGAAACAGAACATTACCGTGAAACTGAAACAGAACATTATCGTGGACCAGAAACGGAACATTATCATGGACCAGAGACAGAACATTACCGTGAAACCGAAACAGAACATTATCGTGGACCAGAAATGGAACATTACTGTGAAACAGAAACACAAAATTATCGTGGACCAAAGACGGAACATTATCGTGGACCAGAGACGGAACATTACCGTGAAACAGAAACAAAACATTACTTTGGACCAGAGACAGAACATTACCGTGAAACCTAAACAGAACATTATCGTGTACCAGAAACGGAACATTACCGTGAAACAAAAACACAAAATTATCGTGGACCAGAAACGGAACATTACCGTGAAACCGAACATTATCGTGGACCAGAGACGGAACATTACCGTGAAACCGAACATTATCGTGGACCAGAGATCGAACTTTATCGTGGACCAGAGACAGAACATTACCGTGGACCAGAAATGGAACATTACCGTGAAACCGAACATTATCGTGGACCAGAGACGGAACATTACGGTGAAACCGAACATTATCGTCGACCAGAAATCGAACATTATCGTGGACCAGAGACAGAACATTACCGTGGACCAGAAATGGAACATTACCGTGAAACCAAACATTACCATGGACCAGATACGGAACATTACTGTGGACCAGAACATTACCGTGAAACCGAACATTATCGTCAAACCGAACATTATCGTGGACCAGAGACCGAACATTACCGTGAAACCGAACATTACCGTGGACCAGAGACGGAACATTACCGTGAAACCCAACATTACCGTGAAACCAAAACAGAAAACAACCGTGGACCAGAGACAGAACATTACCGTGAAACCGAAACAGAACATTATCGTGGACCAGAAACGGAACATTACCGTGAAACAGAAACACAACATTATCTTGGACCAGAAACGGAACATTACCGTGAAACAGAAACACAACATTACCGTGGCCCAGAGACAGAACATTACCGTGAAACCGAAACAGAACATTTTCGTGGACCAGAAACGGAACATTATCATGGAACAGAGACAGAACATTATCGTGGACCAAAGACGGAACATTATCGTGGACCAGAGACGGAACATTACCGTGAAACAGAAACAAAACATTACCGTGGACCAGAGACAGAACATTACCATGAAACGGAAACAGAACATTACCGTGAAACTGAAACAGAACATTATCGTGGACCAGAAACGGAACATTATCATGGACCAGAGAGAGAACATTACCGTGAAACCGAAACAGAACATTATCGTGGACCAGAAACGGAACATTACCGTGAAACAGAAACACAAAATTATCGTGGACCAGAAAAGGAACATGACCGTGAAACAGAAACAGAATATTATCGTGGACCAAAGACGGAACATTATCATGGACCAGAGACGGAACATTACCGTGAAACCGAACGTTATCGTGGACCAGACACAGAACATTACCGTTGACCAGAGACAGAACATTACCGTGAAACCGAACATTATCGTGGACCAGAAACGGAACATTACCGTGAAACAGAAACAGAACATTACCGTGAAACCGAAACAGAACATTATTATGGACCAGAGACGGAACATTACCGTGAAACCGAACATTATCGTGGACCAGAGATCGAACATTACCGTGGACCAGAGACAGAACATTACCTTGGACCAGAGACAGAACATTACCGTGGACCAGAGACAGAACATTACCGTGGACCAGAGACAGAACATTACCGTGGACCAGAGACAGAACATTACCCTGGACCAGAGACAGAACATTACTGTGGACCAGAGACCGAACTTTACCTTGAAACCGAAAATTACCGTGGACCAGAGATCGAACTTTATCGTGGACCAGAGACAGAACATTACCATGGACCAGAGACAGAACTTTACCGTGAAACAGATCATTATCATGGACCAGAAACGGAACATTACCGTGAAACCGAAACAGAACATTATCGTGGACCAGAAACGGAACATTACCGTGAAACAGAAACACAAAATTATCGTGGACCAGAGACAGAACATTACAGTGGACCAGACACAGAACATTACTGTGGACCAGAGACCGAACTTTACCTTGAAACCGAACATTACCGTGGACCAGAGACAGAACATTACCTTGAAACCAAAACAGAACATTATCATGGACCAGAAACGGAACATTATCGTGGACCAGAGACAGAACATTACCGTGAAACCTAAACAGAACATTATCGTGGACCAGAAACGGAACATTACCGTGAAACAGAAACATAACATTATCGTGTACCAGAAACGGAACATTACCGTGAAACAGAAACACAAAATTATCGTGGACCAGAAACGGAACATTACCGTGAAACAGAAACAGAACATTATCGTGGACCAAAGACGGAACATTATCGTGGACCAGAGACGGAACATTACCGTGAAACAGAAACAAAACATTACTGTGGACCAGAGACAGAACATTACCGTGAAACCTAAACAGAACATTATCATGTACCAGAAACGGAACATTACCGTGAAACAGAAACACAAAATTATCGTGGACCAGAAACGGAACATTACCGTGAAACCGAAACAGAACATTATCGTGGACCAAAGACGGAACATTATCGTGGACCAGAGACGGAACATTACCGTGAAACCGAACATTATCGTGGACCAGAGACGGAACATTACCGTGAAACAGAAACAAAACATTACCGTGGACCAGAAATGGAACATTACCGTGAAACCGAACATTATCGTGGACCAGAGACGGAACATTACCGTGAAACCGAACATTATCGTGGACCAGAGACGGAACATTACCGTGAAACCGAACATTATCGTGGACCAGAGATCGAACTTTATCGTGGACCAGAGACAGAACATTACCGTGGACCAGAAATGGAACATTACCGTGAAACCGAACATTACCATGGACCAGATACGGAACATTACTGTGGACCACAACATTACCGTGAAACCGAACATTATCGTCAAACCGAACATTATCGTGGACCAGAGACCGAACATTATCGTGGACCAGAGACCGAACATTACCGTGAAACCGAACATTACCGTGGACCAGAGACCGAACATTACCGTGAAAACCAACATTACCGTGAAACCAAAACAGAAAACAACCGTGGACCAGAGACAGAACATTACCGTGAAACCGAAACAGAACATTATCGTGGACCAGAAACGGAACATTACCGTGAAACAGAAACACAACATTACCGTGGACCAGAGACAGAACATTACCGTGAAACCGAAACAGAACATTTTCGTGGACCAGAAACGGAACATTATCATGGAACAGAGACAGAACATTATCGTGGACCAAAGACGGAACATTATCGTGGACCAGAGAAGGAACATTACCGTGAAACAGAAACAAAACATTACCGTGGACCAGAGACAGAACATTACCATGAAACGGAAACAGAACATTACCTTGAAACTGAAACAGAACATTATCGTGGACCAGAAACGGAACATTATCATGGACCAGAGAGAGAACATTACCGTGAAACCGAAACAGAACATTATCGTGGAACAGAAACGGAACATTACCGTGAAACAGAAACACAAAATTATCGTGGACCAGAAACGGAACATGACCGTGAAACAGAAACAGAATATTATCGTGGACCAAAGACGGAACATTATCATGGACCAGAGACGGAACATTACCGTGAAACCGAACGTTATCGTGGACCAGACACAGAACATTACCGTTGACCAGAGACAGAACATTACCGTGAAACCGAACATTATCGTGGACCAGAAACGGAACATTACCGTGAAACAGAAACACAAAATTATCGTGGACCAGAAACGGAACATTACCGTCATACAGAAACAGAACATTACCGTGAAACCGAAACAGAACATTATTATGGACCAGAGACGGAACATTACCGTGAAACCGAACATTATCGTGGACCAGAGATCGAACATTACCGTGGACCAGAGACAGAACATTACCGTGGACCAGAGACAGAACATTACCGTGGACCAGAGACAGAACATTACTGTGGACCAGAGACCGAACTTTACCTTGAAACCGAACATTACCGTGGACCAGAGATCGAACTTTATCGTGGACCAGAGACAGAACATTACCATGGACCAGAGACAGAACTTTACCGTGAAACAGAACATTATCATGGACCAGAAACGGAACATTACCGTGAAACAGAAACAGAACATTATCGTGGACCAGAAACGGAACATTACCGTGAAACCGAAACAGAACATTATCGTGGACCAGAAACGGAACATTACCGTGAAACAGAAACACAAAATTATCATGGACCAGAAACGGAACATTACCGTGATACAGAAACAGAACATTATCGTGGACCAGAGACGGAACATTACCGTGAAACCCAACATTATCGTGTACCAGAGATCGAACATTACCGTGGACCAGAGACACAATATTACCGTGGACCAGAGACAGAACATTACCGTGGACCAGAGACAGAACATTACCGTGGACCAGAGACAGAACATTACTGTGGACCAGACACCGAACTTTACCTTGAAACCGAACATTACCGTGGACCAGAGACAGAACATTACCATTGACCAGAGACAGAACATTACCGTGAAACAGAACATTATCATGGACCAGAGATCGAACATTACCGTGGACCAGAGACACAATATTACCGTGGACCAGAGACAGAACATTACCGTGGACCAGAGACAGAACATTACCGTGGACCAGAGACAGAACATTACCATGGACCAGAGACAGAACATTACCATGAAACAGAACATGATCGTGGACCAGAGACGGAACATTACCGTGGACCAGAGACGGAACATTACCGTGAAACCGAAACAGAACATTATCGTGGAGCAGAAACGGAACATTACCGTGAAACCGAAACCGAACATTATCGCGGACCACAGATCGAACATTACCGTGGACCAGAGACAGAACATTACTGTGGACCAGAGACCGAACTTTACCTTGAAACCGAACATTACCGTGGACCAGAGACAGAACATTACCATGGACCAGAGACAGAACATTACCGTGAAACAGAACATTATCATGGACCAGAAACGGAACATTACCGTGAAACAGAAACAGAACATTATCGTGGACCAGAAACGGAACATTACCGTGGACCAGAGACAGAACATTACCTTGAAACCAAAACAGAACATTATCATGGACCAGAAACGGAACATTATCGTGGACCAAAAACGGAACATTATCGTGGATCAGAGACAGAACATTATCATGGACCAGAGGCGGAACATTATCGTGGACCAGAGACAGAACATTACCGTGAAACCTAAACCGAACATTATCGTTGACCAGAAACGGAACATTTTCGTGAAACCTAACATTATCGTGGACCAGAAACACAACATTATCGTGGACCAGAAACGGAACATTACCGTGAAACAGAAACACAACATTATCGTGGACCAGAGACGGAACATTACCGTGAAACCGAACATTACCGTGGACCAGAGACAGAACATTACCGTGGACCAGAGACAGAACATTGCCGTGAAACCGAAACAGAACATTATCGTGGACATGAAACGGAATATTACCGTGAAACAGAAACAGAACATTATCATGGACCAGAAACGGAACATTACCGTGAAACCTAAACCAAACATTATCGTTGACCAGAAACGGAACATTTTCGTGAAACCTAACATTATCGTGGACCAGAAACACAACATTATCGTGGACCAGAAACGGAACATTACCGTGAAACAGAAACACAACATTATCGTGGACCAGAGACGGAACATTACCGTGAAACCGAACATTACCGTGGACCAGAGACAGAACATTACCGTGGACCAGAGACAGAACATTGCCGTGAAACCGAAACAGAACATTATCGTGGACATGAAACGGAATATTACCGTGAAACAGAGACAGAACATTACCATGGACCAGAAATGGAACATTACCGTGAAACCGAACATTATCTTGGACCAGAGACGGAACATTACCGTGAAACCGAACATTATCGTCGACCAGTAATCGAACATTATCGTGGACCAGAGACAGAACATTACCGTGGACCAGAAATGGAACATTACCGTGAAACCGAACATTACCATGGACCAGATACGGAACATTACTATGGACCAGAGACGGAACATTACCGTGGACCAGAACATTACCGTGGACCAGAACATTACCGTGAAACCAAACATTATCGTCAAACCGAAAATTATCGTGGACCAGAGACCGAACATTACCGTGAAACCTAACATTACCGTGGACCAGAGACCGAACATTACCGTGAAACCCAACATTACCGTGAAACCAAAACAGAAAACTACCGTGGACCAGAGACAGAACATTACCGTGGACCAAAGACCGAACTTTACGTTGAAACCGAACATTACCGTGGACCAGAGATCGAACTTTATCGTGGACCAGAGACAGAACATTACCATGGAACAGAGACAGAACATTACCGTGAAACAGAACATTATCATGGACCAGAAACGGAACATTACCGTGAAACAGAAACAGAACATTATCGTGGACCAGAAACGGAACATTACCGTGAAACCGAAACAGAACATTATCGTGGACCAGAAACGGAACATTACCGTGGACCAGAGACAGAACATTACCATGGACCAGAGACAGAACATTACCGTGAAACAGAACATTATCATGGACCAGAAACGGAACATTATCGTGGACCAGAAACGGAACATTATCGTGGACCAGAGACAGAACATTACCGTGAATCCGAAACAGAACATTATCGTGGACCAGAACCAGAACATTATCGTGGACCAGAGACAGAACATTATCGTGGATCAGAGACAGAACATTATCGTGGACCAGAGACCGAACATTACCGTGAAAACGAACATTACCGTGGACCAGACACCGAACATTACCGTGAAACCCAACATTACCGTGAAACCGAAACAGAACATTACCGTGGACCAGAGACAGAACATTACCGTGAAACCGAAACAGAACATTGTTGTGGACCAGAAACGGAACATTACCGTGAAACAGAAACACAACATTATCGTGGACCAGAAACGGAACATTACCGTGAAACAGAAACAGAACATTAGCGTGGACCAGAGACAGAACATTACCGTGGACCAGAGACAGAACATTACTGTGAAACAGAAACACAACATTACTGTGGACCAGAGACAGAACATTACCGTGAAACGCAAACAGAACATTACCGTGAAACCGAAACACAACATTATCGTGGACCAGAAACGGAACATTATCATGGACCAGAGACAGCACATTATCGTGGACCAAAGACGGAACATTATCGTGGACCAGAGACGGAACATTACCGTGAAACAGAACATTATCGTGGACCAGACACAGAACATTACCATGGACCAGAGACAGAACATTACCGTGAAACCGAAACAGAACATTATCGTGGACCAGAAACGGAACATTATCGTGAAACAGAAACACAAAATTATCGTGGACCAGAGACAGAACATTACAGTGGACCAGAGACAGAACATTACTGTGGACCAGAGACCGAACTTTACCTTGAAACCGAACATTACCGTGGACCAGAGACAGAACATTACCATGGACCAGAGACAGAACATTACCGTGAAAGAGAACATTATCATGGACCAGAAACGGAACATTACCGTGAAACAGAAACACAACATTATCGGGGACCAGAGACGGAACATTACCGTGGACCAGAGACGGAACAATACCGTGAAACAGAACATTATCGTGGACCAGAGACGGAACATTACCGTGAAACCAAACATTATCGTGGACCAGAGATCGAACATTACCGTGGACCAGAGACAGAACATTACCGTGGACCAGAGACAGAACATTACCGTGGACCAGAGACAGAACATTACTGTGGACCAGAGACAGAACTTTACCTTGAAACCGAACATTAACGTGGACCAGAGACAGAACATTACCATGGACCAGAGACAGAACATTACCGTGAAACAGAACATTATCATGGACCAGAAACGGAACATTACCGTGAAACAGAAACACAACATTATCGTGGACCAGAAACGGAACATTACCGTGAAACCGAAACAGAACATTATCGTGGACCAGAAACGGAACATTACCGTGGACCAGAGACAGAACATTACCTTGAAACCAAAACAGAACATTACCATGGACCAGATACGGAACATTACTGTGGACCAGAACATTATCGTCAAACCGAACATTATCGTCAAACCGAACATTATCGTGGACCAGAGACCGAACATTACCGTGAAACCGAACATTACCGTGGACCAGAGACCGAACATTACCGTGAAACCCAACATTACCGTGAAACCAAAACAGAAAACAACCGTGGACCAGAGACAGAACATTACCGTGAAACCGAAACAGAACATTATCGTGGACCAGAAACGGAACATTACCGTGAAACAGAAACAGAACATTATCGTGGACCAGAAACGGAAAATTACCGTGAAACAGAAACACAACATTACCGTGGACCAGAGACAGAACATTACCGTGAAACCGAAACAGACCATTATCGTGGACCAGAAACAGAACATTATCGTGGACAAAAGACGGAACATTATCGTGGACCAGAGACGGAACATTACCGTGAAACCGAACATTATCGTGGACCAGAAACGGAACATTATCGTGAAACCGAACATTATCTTGGACCAGAGACGGAACATTACCGTGAAACAGAAACAAAACATTACCGTGGACCAGAGACAGAACATTACCGTGAAACGGAAACAGAACATTACCGTGAAACTGAAACAGAACATTATCGTGGACCAGAAACGGAACATTATCATGGACCAGAGACAGAACATTACCGTGAAACCGAAACAGAACATTATCGTGGACAAGAAACGGAACATTACCGTGAAACAGAAACAGAAAATTATCGTGGACCAGAAACGGAACATTACCGTGAAACAGAAACAGAATATTATCGTGGACCAAAGACGGAACATTATCGTGGACCAGAGATCGAACATTACCGTGGACCAGAGACAGAACATTACCGTGGACCAGAGACAGAACATTACCGTGGACCAGAGACAGAACATTACCGTGGACCAGAGACCGAACTTTACCTTGAAACCGAACATTACCGTGGACCAGAGATCGAACTTTATCGTGGACCAGAGACAGAAGATTACCATGGACCAGAGACAGAACATTACCGTGAAACAGAACATTATCATGGACCAGAAACGTAACATTACCGTGAAACAGAAACAGAACATTATCGTGGACCAGAAACGGAACATTACCGTGGACCAGAGACAGAACATTACCATGGACCAGAGACAGAACATTACCGTGAAACAGAACATTATCATGGACCAGAAACGGAACATTATCGTGGACCAGAAACGGAACATTATCGTGGACCAGAGACAGAACATTACCGTGAATCCGAAACAGAACATTACCGTGGACCAGAACCGGAACATTATCGTGGACCAGAGACAGAACATTATCGTGGACCAGAGACCGAACATTAACGTGAAAACGAACATTACCTTGGACCAGAGACCGAACATTACCGTGAAACCCAACATTACCGTGAAACCGAAACAGAACATTACCGTGGACCAGAGACAGAACATTACCGTGAAACCGAAACAGAACATTATTGTGGACCAGAAACGGAACATTACCGTGAAACAGAAACACAACATTATCGTGGACCAGAAACGGAACATTACCGTGAAACAGAAACAGAACATTAGCGTGGACCAGAGACAGAACATTACTGTGGACCAGAGACAGAACATTACTGTGAAACAGAAACACAACATTACTGTGGACCAGAGACAGAACATTACCGTGAAACGCAAACAGAACATTACCGTGAAACCGAAACACAACATTATCGTGGACCAGAAACGGAACATTATCATGGACCAGAGACAAAACATTATCGTGGACCAAAGACGGAACATTATCGTGGACCAGAGACGGAACATTACCGTGAAACAGAACATTATCGTGGACCAGACACAGAACATTACCATGGACCAGAGACAGATTATTACCGTGAAACCGAAACAGAACATTATCGTGGACCAGAAACGGAACATTACCGTGAAACAGAAACACAAAATTATCGTGGACCAGAGACAGAACATTACAGTGGACCAGAGACAGAACATTACTGTGGACCAGAGACCGAACTTTACCTTGAAACCGAACATTACCGTGGACCAGAGACAGAACATTACCGTGAAACCGAAACAGAACATTATCGTGGACCAGAAACGGAACATTACCGTGGACCAGAGACAGAACATTACCTTGAAACCAAAACAGAACATTATCATGGACCAGAAACGGAACATTATCGTGGACCAGAGACAGAACATTACCGTGAAACCTAAACAGAACATTATCGTGGACCAGAAACGGAACCTTACCGTGAAACAGAAACATAACATTATCGTGTATCAGAAACGGAACATTACCGTGAAACAGAAACACAAAATTATCGTGGACCAGAAATGGAACATTACCGTGAAACAGAAACAGAACATTATCGTGGACCAAAGACGGAACATTATCGTGGACCAGAGACGGAACATTACCGTGAAACCGAACATTATCGTGGACCAGAGACGGAACATTACCGTGAAACAGAAACAAAACATTACTGTGGACCAGAGACAGAACATTACCGTGAAACCTAAACAGAACATTATCATGTACCAGAAACGGAACATTACCGTGAAACAGAAACACAAAATTATCGTGGACCAGAAACGGAACATTACCGTGAAACAGAAACAGAACATTATCGTGGACCAAAGTTGGAACATTATCGTGGACCAGAGACGGAACATTACCGTGAAACCGAACATTATCGTGGACCAGAGACGGAACATTACCGTGAAACAGAAACAAAACATTACCGTTGACCAGAAATGGAACATTACCGTGAAACCGAACATTATCGTGGACCAGAGACGGAACATTACCGTGAAACCGAACATTATCGTGGACCAGAGACGGAACATTACCGTGAAACCGAACATTATCGTGGACCAGAGATCGAACTTTATCGTGGACCAGAGACAGAACATTACCGTGGACCAGAAATGGAACATTACCGTGAAACCGAACATTATCGTGGACCAGAGACGGAACATTACGGTGAAACCGAACATTATCGTCGACCAGAAATCGAACATTATCGTGGACCAGAGACAGAACATTACCGTGGACCAGAAATGGAACATTACCGTGAAACCAAACATTACCATGGACCAGATACGGAACATTACTGTGGACCAGAACATTACCGTGAAACCGAACATTATCGTCAAACCGAACATTATCGTGGACCAGAGACCGAACATTACCGTGAAACCGAACATTACCGTGGACCAGAGACCGAACATTACCGTGAAACCCAACATTACCGTGAAACCAAAACAGAAAACAACCGTGGACCAGAGACAGAACATTATCTTGGACCAGAAACGGAACATTACCGTGAAACAGAAACACAACATTACCGTGGCCCAGAGACAGAACATTACCGTGAAACCGAAACAGAACATTTTCGTGGACCAGAAACGGAACATTATCATGGAACAGAGACAGAACATTATCGTGGACCAAAGACGGAACATTATCGTGGACCAGAGACGGAACATTACCGTGAAACAGAAACAACACATTACCGTGGACCAGAGACAGAACATTACCATGAAACGGAAACAGAACATTACCGTGAAACTGAAACAGAACATTATCGTGGACCAGAAATGGAACATTATCGTGCACCAGAGAGAGAACATTACCCTGAAACCGAAACAGAACATTATCGTGGACCAGAAACGGAACATTACCGTGAAACAGAAACACAAAATTATCGTGGACCAGAAACGGAACATGACCGTGAAACAGAAACAGAATATTATCGTGGACCAAAGACGGAACATTATCATGGACCAGAGACGGAACATTACCGTGAAACCGAACGTTATCGTGGACCAGACACAGAACATTACCGTTGACCAGAGACAGAACATTACCGTGAAACCGAACATTATCGTGGACCAGAAACGGAACATTACCGTGATACAGAAACAGAACATTACCGTGAAACCGAAACAGAACATTATTATTGACCAGAGACGGAACATTACCGTGAAACCGAACATTATCGTGGACCAGAGATCGAACATTACCGTGGACCAGAGACAGAACATTACCGTGGACCAGAGACAGAACATTACCGTGGACCAGAGACAGAACATTACCGTGGACCAGAGACAGAACATTACCCTGGACCAGAGACAGAACATTACTGTGGACCAGAGACCGAACTTTACCTTGAAACCGAAAATTACCGTGGACCAGAGATCGAACTTTATCGTGGACCAGAGACAGAACATTACCATGGACCAGAGACAGAACTTTACCGTGAAACAGAACATTATCATGGACCAGAAACGGAACATTACCGTGAAACAGAAACAGAACATTATCGTGGACCAGAAACGGAACATTACCGTGAAACCGAAACAGAACATTATCGTGGACCAGAAACGGAACATTACCGTGAAACAGAAACACAAAATTATCGTGGACCAGAGACAGAACATTACAGTGGACCAGAGACAGAACATTACTGTGGACCAGAGACCGAACTTTACCTTGAAACCGAACATTACCGTGGACCAGAGACAGAACATTACCTTGAAACCAAAACAGAACATTATCATGGACCAGAAACGGAACATTATCGTGGACCAGAGACAGAACATTACCGTGAAACCTAAACAGAACATTATCGTGGACCAGAAACGGAACATTACCGTGAAACAGAAACATAACATTATCATGTACCAGAAACGGAACATTACCGTGAAACAGAAACACAAAATTATCGTGGACCAGAAACGGAACATTACCGTGAAACAGAAACAGAACATTATCGTGGACCAAAGACGGAACATTATCGTGGACCAGAGACGGAACATTACCGTGAAACCGAACATTATCGTGGACCAGAGACGGAACATTACCGTGAAACAGAAACAAAACATTACTGTGGACCAGAGACAGAACATTACCGTGAATCCTAAACAGAACATTATCGTGTACCAGAAACGGAACATTACCGTGAAACAAAAACACAAAATTATCGTGGACCAGAGACGGAACATTACCGTGAAACCGAACATTATCGTGGACCAGAGACAGAACATTACCGTGAATCCTAAACAGAACATTATCGTGTACCAGAAACGGAACATTACCGTGAAACAAAAACACAAAATTATCGTGGACCAGAAACGGAACATTACCGTGAAACAGAAACAGAACATTATCGTGGACCAAAGACGGAACATTATCGTGGACCAGAGACGGAACATTACCGTGAAACCGAACATTATCGTGGACCAGAGACGGAACATTACCGTGAAACAGAAACAAAACATTACCGTTGACCAGAAATGGAACATTACCGTGAAACGGAACATTACCGTGAAACAAAAACACAAAATTATCGTGGACCAGAGACGGAACATTACCGTGAAACCGAACATTATCGTGGACCAGAGACGGAACATTACCGTGAAACAGAAACAAAACATTACCGTTGACCAGAAATGGAACATTACCGTGAAACCGAACATTATCGTGGACCAGAGACGGAACATTACCGTGAAACCGAACATTATCGTGGACCAGAGACGGAACATTACCGTGAAACCGAACATTATCGTGGACCAGAGATCGAACTTTATCGTGGACCAGAGACAGAACATTACCGTGGACCAGAAATGGAACATTACCGTGAAACCGAACATTATCGTGGACCAGAGACGGAACATTACGGTGAAACCGAACATTATCGTCGACCAGAAATCGAACATTATCGTGGACCAGAGACAGAACATTACCGTGGACCAGAAATGGAACATTACCGTGAAACCAAACATTACCATGGACCAGATACGGAACATTACTGTGGAACAGAACATTACCGTGAAACCGAACATTATCGTCAAACCAAACATTATCGTGGACCAGAGACCGAACATTACCGTGAAACCGAACATTACCGTGGACCAGAGACCGAACATTACCGTGAAACCCAACATTACCGTGAAACCAAAACAGAAAACAACCGTGGACCAGAGACAGAACATTACCGTGAAACCGAAACAGAACATTATCGTGGACCAGAAACGGAACATTACCGTGAAACAGAAACACAACATTATCTTGGACCAGAAACGGAACATTACCGTGAAACAGAAACACAACATTACCGTGGCCCAGAGACAGAACATTACCGTGAAACCGAAACAGAACATTTTCGTGGACCAGAAACGGAACATTATCATGGAACAGAGACAGAACATTATCGTGGACCAAAGACAGAACATTATCGTGGACCAGAGACGGAACATTACCGTGAAACAGAAACAAAACATTACCGTGGACCAGAGACAGAACATTACCATGAAACGGAAACAGAACATTACCGTGAAACTGAAACAGAACATTATCGTGGACCAGAAACGGAAAATTATCATGGACCAGAGAGAGAACATTACCGTGAAACCGAAACAGAACATTATCGTGGACCAGAAACGGAACATTACCGTGAAACAGAAACACAAAATTATCGTGGACCAGAAACGGAACATGACCGTGAAACAGAAACAGAATATTATCGTGGACCAAAGACGGAACATTATCATGGACCAGAGACGGAACATTACCGTGAAACCGAACGTTATCGTGGACCAGACACAGAACATTACCGTTGACCAGAGACAGAACATTACCGTGAAACCGAACATTATCGTGGACCAGAAACGGAACATTACCGTGAAACAGAAACACAAAATTATCGTGGACCAGAAACGGAACATTACCGTGATACAGAAACAGAACATTACCGTGAAACCGAAACAGAACATTATTATGGACCAGAGACGGAACATTACCGTGAAACCGAACATTATCGTGGACCAGAGATCGAACATTACCGTGGACCAGAGACAGAACATTACCGTGGACCAGAGACAGAACATTACCGTGGACCAGAGACAGAACATTACCGTGGACCAGAGACAGAACATTACCCTGGACCAGAGACAGAACATTACTGTGGACCAGAGACCGAACTTTACCTTGAAACCGAAAATTACCGTGGACCAGAGATCGAACTTTATCGTGGACCAGAGACAGAACATTACCATGGACCAGAGACAGAACTTTACCGTGAAACAGAACATTATCATGGACCAGAAACGGAACATTACCGTGAAACAGAAACAGAACATTATCGTGGACCAGAAACGGAACATTACCGTGAAACCGAAACAGAACATTATCGTGGACCAGAAACGGAACATTACCGTGAAACAGAAACACAAAATTATCGTGGACCAGAGACAGAACATTACTGTGGACCAGAGACCGAACTTTACCTTGAAACCGAACATTACCGTGGACCAGAGACAGAACATTACCTTGAAACCAAAACAGAACATTATCATGGACGAAAAACGGAACATTATCGTGGACCAGAGACAGAACATTACCGTGAAACCTAAACAGAACATTATCGTGGACCAGAAACGGAACATTACCGTGAAACAGAAACATAACATTATCGTGTACCAGAAACGGAACATTACCGTGAAACAGAAACACAAAATTATCGTGGACCAGAAACGGAACATTACCTTGAAACAGAAACAGAACATTATCGTGGACCAAAGACGGAACATTATCGTGGACCAGAGACGGAACATTACCGTGAAACAGAAACAAAACATTACTGTGGACCAGAGACAGAACATTACCGTGAAACCTAAACAGAACATTATCGTGTACCAGAAACGGAACATTACCGTGAAACAGAAACACAAAATTATCGTGGACCAGAAACGGAACATTACCGTGAAACCGAAACAGAACATTATCGTGGACCAAAGACGGAACATTATCGTGGACCAGAGACGGAACATTACCGTGAAACCGAACATTATAGTGGACCAGAGACGGAACATTACCGTGAAACAGAAACAAAACATTACCGTGGACCAGAAATGGAACATTACCGTGAAACCGAACATTATCGTGGACCAGAAACGGAACATTACCGTGAAACCGAACATTATCGTGGACCAGAGACGGAACATTACCGTGAAACCGAACATTATCGTGGACCAGAGATCGAACTTTATCGTGGACCAGAGACAGAACATTACCGTGGACCAGAAATGGAACATTACCGTGAAACCGAACATTATCGTGGACCAGAGACGGAACATTACGGTGAAACCGAACATTATCGTCGACCAGAAATCGAACATTATCGTGGACCAGAGACAGAACATTACCGTGGACCAGAAATGGAACATTACCGTGAAACCGAACATTACCATGGACCAGATACGGAACATTACTGTGGACCAGAACATTACCGTGAAACCGAACATTATCGTCAAACCGAACATTATCGTGGACCAGAGACCGAACATTACCGTGAGACCGAACATTACCGTGGACCAGAGACCGAACATTACCGTGAAAACCAACATTACCGTGAAACCAAAACAGAAAACAACCGTGGACCAGAGACAGAACATTACCGTGAAACCGAAACAGATCATTATCGTGGACCAGAAACGGAACATTACCGTGAAACAGAAACACAACATTATCGTGGACCAGAAACGGAACATTACCGTGAAACAGAAACACAACATTACCGTGGACCAGAGACAGAACATTACCGTGAAACCGAAACAGAACATTTTCGTGGACCAGAAACGGAACATTATCATGGAACAGAGACAGAACATTATCGTGGACCAAAGACGGAACATTATCGTGGACCAGAGAAGGAACATTACCGTGAAACAGAAACAAAACATCACCGTGGACCAGAGACAGAACATTACCATGAAACGGAAACAGAACATTACCTTGAAACTGAAACAGAACATTATCGTGGACCAGAAACGGAACATTATCATGGACCAGAGAGAGAACATTACCGTGAAACCGAAACAGAACATTATCGTGGAATAGAAACGGAACATTACCGTGAAACAGAAACACAAAATTATCGTGGACCAGAAACGGAACATGACCGTGAAACAGAAACAGAATATTATCGTGGACCAAAGACGGAACATTATCATGGACCAGAGACGGAACATTACCGTGAAACCGAACGTTATCGTGGACCAGACACAGAACATTACCGTTGACCAGAGACAGAACATTACCGTGAAACCGAACATTATCGTGGACCCAGGAAATACGACCATATTAGTCCAGTGCTCAGGACTAGAACCAGGAAATACGACCATATTAGTCCAGTGCTAAAGACTAGAACCAGGAATTACGACGATATTAGTCCAGTGCTCAGGTCTAGAACCAGGAAATACGACCAGATTAGTCCAGTGCTCAGGTCTAGAACTAGGAAATACGACCATATTAGTCCAGTGCTCAGGTCTAGAACCAGGAAATACGACCATATTAGTCCAGTGCTCACGTCTAGAACCAGGAAATTTGACCATATTAGTCCAGAGCTCAGGTTTAGACCCAGGAAATACGACCATATTAGTCCAGAGCTCAGGACTAGACCCAGGAAATAAGACCATATTAGTCCAGTGCTCAGGTCTAGAACCAGGAAATACGACCATATTAGTCCAGAGCTCAGGTCTAGAACCAGGAAATACGACCATATTAGTCCAGTGCTAAGGACTAGAACCAGGAAATACAACCATATTAGTCCAGTGCTCAGGTCTAGAACCAGGAAATACGACCATATTAGTCCAGTGCTCCGGTCTAGAACCAGGAAATACGACCATATTAGTCCAGTGCTCAGGTCTAGAACCAGGAAATACGACCATATTAGTCCAGTGCTCAGGTCTAGAACCAGGAAATACGACCATATTAGTCCAGTGCTCAGGTCTAGAACCAGGAAATACGACCATATTAGTCCAGTGCTAAGGACTAGAACCAGGAAATACAACCATTTTAGTCCAGTGCTCGGGTCTAGAACCAGGAAATACGACCATATTAGTCCAGTGTTCAGGTCTGGAACCAGGAATTACGACCATATTAGTCCAGAGCTCATGTCTAGAACAAGGAAATATGACAATATTAGTCCAGTGCTCAGGTCTAGAACCAGGAAATACGACCATATTAGTCCAGTGCTCAGGTCTAGACCCTGGAAATACGACCATATTAGTCCAATACTCAAGACTAGACCCAGGAAATACGACCATATTAGTACAGTGCTCAGGTCTAGAACCAGGAAATACGACCATATTAGTCCAGTGCTCAGGTCTAGAACCAGGAAATACGACCATATTAGTCCAGTGCTCAGGTCTAGAACCAGGAAATACGACCATATTAGTCCAGAGGTCAGGTCTAGAACCAGGAAATATGACCATATTAGTCCAGTGCTCAGGTCTAGAACCAGGAAATACGACCATATTAGTCCAGTGCTAAGGAATAGAACCAGGAAATACAACCATATTATTCCAGTGCTCAGGTCTAGAACCAGGAAATAAGACCATATTAGTCCAGTGCTCAGGTCTAGAACCAGGAAATAAGACAATATTAGTCCAGTGGTCAGGACTAGAACCAGGAAATACGACCATATTAGTCCAGTGCTAAAGACTAGAACCAGGAAATACGAACATATTAGTCCAGTGCTCAGGTCTAGAACCAGGAAATACGACCATATTAGTCCGGTGCTCAGGACTAGAACCAGGAAATACGACCATATTAGTCCAGTGCTAAAGACTAGAACCAGGAAATACGACCATATTAGTCCAGTGCTCAGGTCTAGAACCAGGAAATACGACCATATTAGTCCAGTGCTAAAGACTAAAACCAGGAAATACGACCATATTAGTCCAGTGCTCAGGTCTAGAACCAGGAAATACGACCATATTAGTCCAGTGCTCAGGATTAGAACCAGGAAATACGACCATATTAGTCCAGTGCTAAAGACTAGAACCAGGAATTACGACGATATTAGTCCAGTGCTCAGGTCTAGAACCAGGAAATACGACCAGATTAGTCCAGTGCTCAGGTCTAGAACTAGGAAATACGACCATATTAGTCCAGTGCTCAGGTCTAGAACCAGGAAATACGACCATATTAGTCCAGTGCTCAGGTCTAGAACCAGGAAATACGACCATATTAGTCCAGAGCTCAGGTCTAGAACCAGGAAATACGACCATATTAGTCCAGTGCTCAGGTCTAGAACCAGGACATACGACCATATTAGTCCAGTGCTAAGGACTAGAACCAGGAAATACAACCATATTAGTCCAGTGCTCAGGTCTAGAACCAGGAAATACGACCATATTAGTCCAGAGCTCAGATCTAGAACCAGGAAATACGACCATATTAGTCCAGTGCTCAGGTCTAGAACCAGGAAATACGACCATATTAGTCCAGTGCTCAGGTCTAGAACCAGGAAATACGACCATATTAGTCCAGTGCTAAGGACTAGAACCAGGAAATACAACCATATTAGTCCAGCGCTCAGGTCTAGAACCAGGAAATACGACCATATTAGTCCAGAGCTCAGGTCTAGAACCAGTAAATACGACCATATTAGTCCAGTGCTCAGGTCTAGAACCAGGAAATACGACCATATTAGTCCAGTGCTAAGGACTAGAACCAGGAAATACAACCATATTAGTCCAGTGCTCAGGTATAGAATCAGGAAATACGACCATATTAGTCCAGAGCTCAGGTCTAGAACCAGGAAATACGACCATATTAGTCCAGTGCTAAGGTCTAGAACCAGGAAATACGACCATATTAGTCCAGTGCTAAGGACTAGAACCAGGAAATACAACCATATTAGTCCAGTGCTCGGGTCTAGAACCAGGAAATACGACCATATTAGTCCAGTGCTCAGGTCTAGAACCAGGAATTACGACCATATTAGTCCAGTGCTAAGGACTAGAACCAGGAAATACGACCATATTAGTCCAGTGCTCAGGACTAGAACCAGAAAATACGACAATATTAGTCCAGTAATCAGGATTAGAACCAGGAAATATGACCATATTAGTCCAGTGCTCAGGTCTAGAACCAGGAAATACGACCATATTAGTCCGGTGCTCAGGTCTAGAACCAGGAAACACGACCATATTAGTCCAGTGCTCAGGTCTAGAACCAGGAAATACGACCATATTAGTCCAGAGCTCAGGTCTAGAAACAGGAAATACGACCATATTAGTCCAGTGCTAAAGACTAGAACCAGGAAATACGACCATATTAGTCCAATGCTCACGTCTAGAACTAGGAAATACGACCATATTAGTCCAGTGCTCAGGTCTAGACCCTGGAAATACGACCATATTAGTCCAGTGCTCAGGTCTAGAACCAGGAAATACGACCATATTAGTCCAGTGCTCAGGTCTAGAACCAGGAAATACGACAATATTAGTCCAGTGCTCAGGACTATAAACAGGAAATACGACCATATTAGTCCAGTGCTAAAGACTAGAACCAGGAAATACGACCATATTAGTCCGGTAATCAGGACTAGAACCAGGAAATAAGACCATATTAGTCCAGTGCTAAAGACTAGAACCAGGAAATACGACCATATTAGTCCAGTGCTCAGGTCTAGAACCAGGAAATACGACCAGATTAGTCCAGTGCTCAGGTCTAGAACTAGGAAATACGACCATATTAGTCCAGTGCTCAGGTCTAGAACCAGGAAATACGACCATATTAGTCCAGTGCTAAGGACTAGAACCAGGAAATACAACCATATTAGTCCAGTGCTCAGGTCTAGAACCAGGAAATACGACCATATTAGTCCAGAGCTCAGGTCTAGAACCAGGAAATACGACCATATTAGTCCAGAGCTCAGGTCTATAACCAGGAAATACGACCATATTAGTCCAGTGCTCAGGTCTAGAACCAGGAAATACGACCATATTAGTCCAGTGCTCAGGTCTAGAACCAGGAAATACGACCATATTAGTCCAGTGCTAAGGTCTAGAACCAGGAAATACAACCATTTTAGTCCAGTGCTCGGGTCTAGAACCAGGAAATACGACCATATTAGTCCAGTGCTCAGGTCTAGAACCAGGAAATACGACCATATTAGTCCAGTGTTCAGGTCTGGAACCAGGAATTACGACCATATTAGTCCAGAGCTCATGTCTAGAACAAGGAAATATGACAATATTAGTCCAGTGCTCAGGTCTAGAACCAGGAAATACGACCATATTAGTCCAGTGCTCAGGTCTAGACCCTGGAAATACGACCATATTAGTCCAATACTCAAGACTAGACCCAGGAAATACGACCATATTAGTCCAGTGCTCAGGTCTAGAACCAGGAAATACGACCATATTAGTCCAGTGCTCAGGTCTAGAACCAGGAAATACGACCATATTAGTCCAGTGCTCAGGTCTAGAACCAGGAAATACGACCATATTAGTCCAGAGGTCAGGTCTAGAACCAGGAAATATGACCATATTAGTCCAGTGCTCAGGTCTAGAACCAGGAAATACGACCATATTAGTCCAGTGCTAAGGACTAGAACCAGGAAATTCAACCATATTATTCCAGTGCTCGGGTCTAGAACCAGGAAATAAGACCATATTAGTCCAGTGCTCAGGTCTAGAACCAGGAAATAAGACAATATTAGTCCAGTGGTCAGGACTAGAACCAGGAAATACGACCATATTAGTCCAGTGCTAAAGACTAGAACCAGGAAATACGAACATATTAGTCCAGTGCTCAGGTCTAGAACCAGGAAATACGACCATATTAGTCCGGTGCTCAGGACTAGAACCAGGAAATACGACCATATTAGTCCAGTGCTAAAGACTAGAACCAGGAAATACGACCATATTAGTCCAGTGCTCAGGACTAGAACCAGAAAATACGACAATATTAGTCCAGTAATCAGGATTAGAACCAGGAAATATGACCATATTAGTCCAGTGCTCAGGTCTAGAACCAGGAAATACGACCATATTAGTCCGGTGCTCAGGACTAGAACCAGGAAACACGACCATATTAGTCCAGTGCTCAGGTCTAGAACCAGGAAATACGACCATATTAGTCCAGAGCTCAGGTCTAGAAACAGGAAATACGACCATATTAGTCCAGTGCTAAAGACTAGAACCAGGAAATACGACCATATTAGTCCAGTGCTCACGTCTAGAACCAGGAAATACGACCATATTAGTCCAGTGCTCAGGTCTAGACCCTGGAAATACGACCATATTAGTCCAGTGCTCAGGTCTAGAACCAGGAAATACGACCATATTAGTCCAGTGCTCAGGTCTAGAACCAGGAAATACGACCATATTAGTCCAGTGCTCAGGTCTAGAACCAGGAAATACGACCATATTAGTCCAGAGGTCAGGTCTAGAACCAGGAAATATGACCATATTAGTCCAGTGCTCAGGTCTAGAACCAGGAAATACGACCATATTAGTCCAGTGCTAAGGACTAGAACCAGGAAATTCAACCATATTATTCCAGTGCTCAGGTCTAGAACCAGGAAATAAGACCATATTAGTCCAGTGCTCAGGTCTAGAACCAGGAAATAAGACAATATTAGTCCAGTGGTCAGGACTAGAACCAGGAAATACGACCATATTAGTCCAGTGCTAAAGACTAGAACCAGGAAATACGAACATATTAGTCCAGTGCTCAGGTCTAGAACCAGGAAATACGACCATATTAGTCCGGTGCTCAGGACTAGAACCAGGAAATACGACCATATTAGTCCAGTGCTAAAGACTAGAACCAGGAAATACGACCATATTAGTCCAGTGCTCAGGTCTAGAACCAGGAAATACGACCATATTAGTCCAGTGCTAAAGACTAAAACCAGGAAATACGACCATATTAGTCCAGTGCTCAGGTCTAGAACCAGGAAATACGACCATATTAGTCCAGTGCTCAGGACTAGAACCAGGAAATACGACCATATTAGTCCAGTGCTAAAGACTAGAACCAGGAATTACGACGATATTAGTCCAGTGCTCAGGTCTAGAACCAGGAAATACGACCAGATTAGTCCAGTGCTCAGGTCTAGAACTAGGAAATACGACCATATTAGTCCAGTGCTCAGGTCTAGAACCAGGAAATACGACCATATTAGTCCAGTGCTCAGGTCTAGAACCAGGAAATACGACCATATTAGTCCAGAGCTCAAGTCTAGAACCAGGAAATACGACCATATTAGTCCAGTGCTCAGGTCTAGAACCAGGACATACGACCATATTAGTCCAGTGCTAAGGACTAGAACCAGGAAATACAACCATATTAGTCCAGTGCTCAGGTCTAGAACCAGGAAATACGACCATATTAGTCCAGAGCTCAGGTCTAGAACCAGGAAATACGACCATATTAGTCCAGTGCTCAGGTCTAGAACCAGGAAATACGACCATATTAGTCCAGTGCTCAGGTCTAGAACCAGGAAATACGACCATATTAGTCCAGTGCTCAGGACTAGAACCAGGAAATACAACCATATTAGTCCAGCGCTCAGGTCTAGAACCAGGAAATACGACCATATTAGTCCAGAGCTCAGGTCTAGAACCAGTAAATACGACCATATTAGTCCAGTGCTCAGGTCTAGAACCAGGAAATACGACCATATTAGTCCAGTGCTAAGGACTAGAACCAGGAAATACAACCATATTAGTCCAGTGCTCAGGTCTAGAATCAGGAAATACGACCATATTAGTCCAGAGCTCAGGTCTAGAACCAGGAAATACGACCATATTAGTCCAGTGCTCAGGTCTAGGACCAGGAAATACGACCATATTAGTCCAGTGCTAAGGACTAGAACCAGGAATTACAACCATATTAGTCCAGTGCTCGGGTCTAGAACCAGGAAATACGACCATATTAGTCCAGTGCTCAGGTCTAGAACCAGGAATTACGACCATATTAGTCCAGTGCTAAGGACTAGAACCAGGAAATACGACCATATTAGTCCAGTGCTCAGGTCTAGAACCAGGAATTACGACCATATTAGTCCAGTGCTAAGGACTAGAACCAGGAAATACGACCATATTAGTCCAGTGCTCAGGACTAGAACCAGAAAATACGACAATATTAGTCCAGTAATCAGGATTAGAACCAGGAAATATGACCATATTAGTCCAGTGCTCAGGTCTAGAACCAGGAAATACGACCATATTAGTCCGGTGCTCAGGACTAGAACCAGGAACCACGACCATATTAGTCCGGTGCTCAGGACTAGAACCAGGAAACACGACCATATTAGTCCAGTGCTCAGGTCTAGAACCAGGAAATACGACCATATTAGTCCAGAGCTCAGGTCTAGAAACAGGAAATACGACCATATTAGTCCAGTGCTAAAGACTAGAACCAGGAAATACGACCATATTAGTCCAGTGCTCACGTCTAGAACCAGGAAATACGACCATATTAGTCCAGTGCTCAGGTCTAGACCCTGGAAATACGACCATATTAGTCCAGTGCTCAGGTCTAGAACCAGGAAATACGACCATATTAGTCCAGTGCTCATGTCTAGAACCAGGAAATACGACCATATTAGTCCAGTGCTCAGGTCTAGAACCAGGAAATACGACCATATTAGTCCAGAGGTCAGGTCTAGAACCAGGAAATACGACCATATTAGTCCAGTGCTCAGGTCTAGAACCAGGAAATACGACCATATTAGTCCAGTGCTAAGGACTAGAACCAGGAAATACAACCATATTTTTCCAGTGCTCAGGTCTAGAACCAGGAAATACGACCATATTAGTCCAGTGCTCAGGTCTAGAACCAGGAAATACGACAATATTAGTCCAGTGCTCAGGACTATAACCAGGAAATACAACCATATTAGTCCAGTGCTAAAGACTAGAACCAGGAAATACGAACATATTAGTCCGGTAATCAGGACTAGAACCAGGAAATACGACCATATTAGTCCAGTGCTAAAGACTAGAACCAGGAAATACGACCATATTAGTCCAGTGCTCAGGTCTAGAACCAGGAAATACGACCATATTAGTCCAGTGCTCAGGACTAGAACCAGGAAATACGACCATATTAGTCCAGTGCTAAAGACTAGAACCAGGAATTACGACGATATTAGTCCAGTGCTCAGGTCTAGAACCAGGAAACACGACCATATTAGTCCAGTGTTCACGTCTAGAACCAGGAAATTTGACCATATTAGTCCAGAGCTCAGGTTTAGAACCAGGAAATACGACCATATTAGTCCAGAGCTCAGGACTAGACCCAGGAAATAAGACTATATTAGTCCAGTGCTCAGGTCTAGAACCAGGAAATACGACCATATTAGTCCAGAGCTCAGGTCTAGAACCAGGAAATACGACCATATTAGTCCAGTGCTCAGAACTAGACCCAGGAAATAAGACCATATTAGTCCAGTGTTCAGGTCTAGAACCAGGAAATACGACCATATTAGTCCAGAGCTCACGTCTAGAACCAGGAAATACGACCATATTAGTCCAGTGCTCAGGTCTAGAACCAGGAAATACGACCATATTAGTCCAGTGTTCAGGTCTGGAACCAGGAATTACGACCATATTATACCAGAGCTCATGTCTAGAACAAGGAAATATGACAATATTAGTCCAGTGCTCAGGTCTAGAACCAGGAAATACGACCATAATAGTCCAGTGCTCAGGTCTAGACCCTGGAAATACGACCATATTAGTCCAATACTCAGGACTAGACCCAGGAAATACGACCATATTAGTCCAGTGCTCAGGTCTAGAACCAGGAAATACGACCATATTAGTCCAGTGCTCAGGTCTAGAACCAGGAAATACTACCATATTAGTCCAGAGGTCAGGTCTAGAACCAGGAAATACGACCATATTAGTCCAGTGCTCAGGTCTAGAACCAGGAAATACGACCATATTAGTCCAGTGCTCAGGTCTAGAACCAGGAAATACTACCATATTAGTCCAGAGGTCAGGTCTAGAACCAGGAAATACGACCATATTAGTCCAGTGCTCAGGTCTAGAACTAGGAAATACGACCATATTAGTCCAGTGCTAAGGACTAGAATCAGGAAATACAACCATATTATTCCAGTGCTCAGGTCTAGAACCAGGAAATACGACCATATTAGTCCAGTGCTCAGGTGTAGAACCAGGAAATACGACAATATTAGTCCAGTTCTCAGGACTAGAACCAGGAAATACGACCATATTAGTCCAGT
This sequence comes from Leuresthes tenuis, assembly GCF_036924035.1. Classification (NCBI taxonomy): domain Eukaryota; kingdom Metazoa; phylum Chordata; class Actinopteri; order Atheriniformes; family Atherinopsidae; genus Leuresthes; species Leuresthes tenuis. The sequence goes on from NW_027325384.1 coordinate 1,131,918, forward strand.
GCTAAAGACTAGAACCAGGAAATACGAACATATTAGTCCAGTGCTCAGGTCTAGAACCAGGAAATACGACCATATTAGTCCGGTGCTCAGGACTAGAACCAGGAAATACGACCATATTAGTCCAGTGCTAAAGACTAGAACCAGGAAATACGACCATATTAGTCCAGTGCCCAGGTCTAGAACCAGGAAATACGACCATATTAGTCCAGTGCCCAGGTCTAGAACCAGGAAATACGACCATATTAGTCCAGTGCTCAGGACTAGAACCAGGAAATACGACCATATTAGTCCATTGCTAAAGACTAGAACCAGGAATTACGACGATATTAGTCCAGTGCTCAGGTCTAGAACCAGGAAATACGACCAGATTAGTCCAGTGCTCAGGTCTAGAACTAGGAAATACGACCATATTAGTCCAGTGCTCAGGTCTAGAACCAGGAAATACGACCATATTAGTCCAGTGCTCACGTCTAGAACCAGGAAATTTGACCATATTAGTCCAGAGCTCAGGTTTAGACCCAGGAAATACGACCATATTAGTCCAGAGCTCAGGACTAGACCCAGGAAATAAGACTATATTAGTCCAGTGCTCAGGTCTAGAACCAGGAAATACGACCATATTGGTCCAGAACTCAGGTCTAGAACCAGGAAATACGACCATATTAGTCCAGTGCTCAGGACTAGACCCAGGAAATAAGACCATATTAGTCCAGTGCTCAGGTCTAGAACCAGGAAATACGACCATATTAGTTCAGAGGTCAGGTCTAGAACCAGGAAATACGACCATATTAGTCCAGTGCTCAGGTCTAGAACCAGGAAATACGACCATATTAGTCCAGTGCTAAGGACTAGAACCAGGAAATACAACCATATTTTTCCAGTGCTCAGGTCTAGAACCAGGAAATACGACCATATTAGTCCAGTGCTCAGGTCTAGAACCAGGAAATACGACAATATTAGTCCAGTGCTCAGGACTATAACCAGGAAATACGACCATATTAGTCCAGTGCTAAAGACTAGAACCAGGAAATACGAACATATTAGTCCGGTAATCAGGACTAGAACCAGGAAATACGACCATATTAGTCCAGTGCTAAAGACTAGAACCAGGAAATACGACCATATTAGTCCAGTGCTCAGGTCTAGAACCAGGAAATACGACCATATTAGTCCAGTGCTCAGGACTAGAACCAGGAAATACGACCATATTAGTCCAGTGCTAAAGACTAGAACCAGGAATTACGACGATATTAGTCCAGTGCTCAGGTCTAGAACCAGGAAATACGACCATATTAGTCCAGTGCTCACGTCTAGAACCAGGAAATTTGACCATATTAGTCCAGAGCTCAGGTTTAGACCCAGGAAATACGACCATATTAGTCCAGAGCTCAGGACTAGACCCAGGAAATAAGACTATATTAGTCCAGTGTTCAGGTCTAGAACCAGGAAATAAGACCATATTAGTCCAGTGTTCAGGTCTAGAACCAGGAAATACGACCATATTAGTCCAGAGCTCAGGTCTAGAACCAGGAAATACGACCATATTAGTCCAGTGCTCAGGTCTAGAACCAGGAAATACGACCATATTAGTCCAGTGTTCAGGTCTGGAACCAGGAATTACGACCATATTAGTCCAGTGCTCAGGTCTAGAACTAGGAAATACGACCATATTAGTCCAGTGCTAAGGACTAGAATCAGGAAATACAACCATATTATTCCAGTGCTCAGGTCTAGAACCAGGAAATACGACCATATTAGTCCAGTGCTCAGGTGTAGAACCAGGAAATACGACAATATTAGTCCAGTTCTCAGGACTAGAACCAGGAAATACGACCATATTAGTCCAGTGCTAAAGACTAGAACCAGGAAATACGAACATATTAGTCCAGTGCTCAGGTCTAGAACCAGGAAATATGACCATATTAGTCCGGTGCTCAGGACTAGAACCAGGAAATACGACCATATTAGTCCAGTGCTAAAGACTAGAACCAGGAAATACGACCATATTAGTCCAGTGCTCAGGTCTAGAACCAGGAAATACGACCATATTAGTCCAGTGCTCAGGACTAGAACCAGGAAATACGACCATATTAGTCCATTGCTAAAGACTAGAACCAGGAATTACGACGATATTAGTCCAGTAATCAGGATTAGAACCAGGAAATATGACCATATTAGTCCATTGCTAAAGACTAGAACCAGGAATTACGACGATATTAGTCCAGTGCTCAGGACTAGAACCAGGAAATACGACCATATTAGTCCAGTGCTAAAGACTAGAACCAGGAATTACGACGATATTAGTCCAGTGCTCAGGTCTAGAACCAGGAAACACGACCATATTAGTCCAGTGCTCACGTCTAGAACCAGGAAATTTGACCATATTAGTCCAGAGCTCAGGTTTAGACCCAGGAAATACGACCATATTAGTCCAGAGCTCAGGACTAGACCCAGGAAATAAGACTATATTAGTCCAGTGCTCAGGTCTAGAACCAGGAAATACGACCATATTAGTCCAGAGCTCAGGTCTAGAACCAGGAAATACGACCATATTAGTCCAGTGCTCAGGACTAGACCCAGGAAATAAGACCATATTAGTCCAGTGTTCAGGTCTAGAACCAGGAAATACGACCATATTAGTCCAGAGCTCAGGTCTAGAACCAGGAAATACGACCATATTAGTCCAGTGCTCAGGTCTAGAACCAGGAAATACGACCATATTAGTCCAGTGTTCAGGTCTGGAACCAGGAATTACGACCATATTATACCAGAGCTCATGTCTAGAACAAGGAAATATGACAATATTAGTCCAGTGCTCAGGTCTAGAACCAGGAAATACGACCATAATAGTCCAGTGCTCAGGTCTAGACCCTGGAAATACGACCATATTAGTCCAATACTCAGGACTAGACCCAGGAAATACGACCATATTAGTCCAGTGCTCAGGTCTAGAACCAGGAAATACGACGATATTAGTCCAGTGCTCAGGTCTAGAACCAGGAAATACTACCATATTAGTCCAGAGGTCAGGTCTAGAACCAGGAAATACGACCATATTAGTCCAGTGCTCAGGTCTAGAACCAGGAAATACGACCATATTAGTCCAGTGCTCAGGTCTAGAACCAGGAAATACTACCATATTAGTCCAGAGGTCAGGTCTAGAACCAGTAAATACGACCATATTAGTCCAGTGCTCAGGTCTAGAACTAGGAAATACGACCATATTAGTCCAGTGCTAAGGACTAGAATCAGGAAATACAACCATATTATTCCAGTGCTCAGGTCTAGAACCAGGAAATACGACCATATTAGTCCAGTGCTCAGGTGTAGAACCAGGAAATACGACAATATTAGTCCAGTTCTCAGGACTAGAACCAGGAAATACGACCATATTAGTCCAGTGCTAAAGACTAGAACCAGGAAATACGAACATATTAGTCCAGTGCTCAGGTCTAGAACCAGGAAATACGACCATATTAGTCCGGTGCTCAGGACTAGAACCAGGAAATACGACCATATTAGTCCAATGCTAAAGACTAGAACCAGGAAATACGACCATATTAGTCCAGTGCCCAGGTCTAGAACCAGGAAATACGACCATATTAGTCCAGTGCTCAGGACTAGAACCAGGAAATACGACCATATTAGTCCATTGCTAAAGACTAGAACCAGGAATTACGACGATATTAGTCCAGTGCTCAGGTCTAGAACCAGGAAATACGACCAGATTAGTCCAGTGCTCAGGTCTAGAACTAGGAAATACGACCATATTAGTCCAGTGCTCAGGTCTAGAACCAGGAAATACGACCATATTAGTCCAGTGCTCACGTCTAGAACCAGGAAATTTGACCATATTAGTCCAGAGCTCAGGTTTAGACCCAGGAAATACGACCATATTAGTCCAGAGCTCAGGACTAGACCCAGGAAATAAGACTATATTAGTCCAGTGCTCAGGTCTAGAACCAGGAAATACGACCATATTAGTCCAGAACTCAGGTCTAGAACCAGGAAATACGACCATATTAGTCCAGTGCTCAGGACTAGACCCAGGAAATAAGACCATATTAGTCCAGTGCTCAGGTCTAGAACCAGGAAATACGACCATATTAGTCCAGAGGTCAGGTCTAGAACCAGGAAATACGACCATATTAGTCCAGTGCTCAGGTCTAGAACCAGGAAATACGACCATATTAGTCCAGTGCTAAGGACTAGAACCAGGAAATACAACCATATTTTTCCAGTGCTCAGGTCTAGAACCAGGAAATACGACCATATTAGTCCAGTGCTCAGGTCTAGAACCAGGAAATACGACAATATTAGTCCAGTGCTCAGGACTATAACCAGGAAATACGACCATATTAGTCCAGTGCTAAAGACTAGAACCAGGAAATACGAACATATTAGTCCGGTAATCAGGACTAGAACCAGGAAATACGACCATATTAGTCCAGTGCTAAAGACTAGAACCAGGAAATACGACCATATTAGTCCAGTGCTCAGGTCTAGAACCAGGAAATACGACCATATTAGTCCAGTGCTCAGGACTAGAACCAGGAAATACGACCATATTAGTCCAGTGCTAAAGACTAGAACCAGGAATTACGACGATATTAGTCCAGTGCTCAGGTCTAGAACCAGGAAATACGACCATATTAGTCCAGTGCTCACGTCTAGAACCAGGAAATTTGACCATATTAGTCCAGAGCTCAGGTTTAGACCCAGGAAATACGACCATATTAGTCCAGAGCTCAGGACTAGACCCAGGAAATAAGACTATATTAGTCCAGTGTTCAGGTCTAGAACCAGGAAATAAGACCATATTAGTCCAGTGTTCAGGTCTAGAACCAGGAAATACGACCATATTAGTCCAGAGCTCAGGTCTAGAACCAGGAAATACGACCATATTAGTCCAGTGCTCAGGTCTAGAACCAGGAAATACGACCATATTAGTCCAGAGGTCAGGTCTAGAACCAGGAAATATGACCATATTAGTCCAGTGCTCAGGTCTAGAACCAGGAAATACGACCATATTAGTCCAGTGCTAAGGAATAGAACCAGGAAATACAACCATATTATTCCAGTGCTCAGGTCTAGAACCAGGAAATAAGACCATATTAGTCCAGTGCTCAGGTCTAGAACCAGGAAATAAGACAATATTAGTCCAGTGGTCAGGACTAGAACCAGGAAATACGACCATATTAGTCCAGTGCTAAAGACTAGAACCAGGAAATACGAACATATTAGTCCAGTGCTCAGGTCTAGAACCAGGAAATACGACCATATTAGTCCGGTGCTCAGGACTAGAACCAGGAAATACGACCATATTAGTCCAGTGCTAAAGACTAGAACCAGGAAATACGACCATATTAGTCCAGTGCTCAGGTCTAGAACCAGGAAATACGACCATATTAGTCCAGTGCTAAAGACTAAAACCAGGAAATACGACCATATTAGTCCAGTGCTCAGGTCTAGAACCAGGAAATACGACCATATTAGTCCAGTGCTCAGGATTAGAACCAGGAAATACGACCATATTAGTCCAGTGCTAAAGACTAGAACCAGGAATTACGACGATATTAGTCCAGTGCTCAGGTCTAGAACCAGGAAATACGACCAGATTAGTCCAGTGCTCAGGTCTAGAACTAGGAAATACGACCATATTAGTCCAGTGCTCAGGTCTAGAACCAGGAAATACGACCATATTAGTCCAGTGCTCAGGTCTAGAACCAGGAAATACGACCATATTAGTCCAGAGCTCAGGTCTAGAACCAGGAAATACGACCATATTAGTCCAGTGCTCAGGTCTAGAACCAGGACATACGACCATATTAGTCCAGTGCTAAGGACTAGAACCAGGAAATACAACCATATTAGTCCAGTGCTCAGGTCTAGAACCAGGAAATACGACCATATTAGTCCAGAGCTCAGATCTAGAACCAGGAAATACGACCATATTAGTCCAGTGCTCAGGTCTAGAACCAGGAAATACGACCATATTAGTCCAGTGCTCAGGTCTAGAACCAGGAAATACGACCATATTAGTCCAGTGCTAAGGACTAGAACCAGGAAATACAACCATATTAGTCCAGCGCTCAGGTCTAGAACCAGGAAATACGACCATATTAGTCCAGAGCTCAGGTCTAGAACCAGTAAATACGACCATATTAGTCCAGTGCTCAGGTCTAGAACCAGGAAATACGACCATATTAGTCCAGTGCTAAGGACTAGAACCAGGAAATACAACCATATTAGTCCAGTGCTCAGGTCTAGAATCAGGAAATACGACCATATTAGTCCAGAGCTCAGGTCTAGAACCAGGAAATACGACCATATTAGTCCAGTGCTAAGGTCTAGAACCAGGAAATACGACCATATTAGTCCAGTGCTAAGGACTAGAACCAGGAAATACAACCATATTAGTCCAGTGCTCGGGTCTAGAACCAGGAAATACGACCATATTAGTCCAGTGCTCAGGTCTAGAACCAGGAATTACGACCATATTAGTCCAGTGCTAAGGACTAGAACCAGGAAATACGACCATATTAGTCCAGTGCTCAGGACTAGAACCAGAAAATACGACAATATTAGTCCAGTAATCAGGATTAGAACCAGGAAATATGACCATATTAGTCCAGTGCTCAGGTCTAGAACCAGGAAATACGACCATATTAGTCCGGTGCTCAGGTCTAGAACCAGGAAACACGACCATATTAGTCCAGTGCTCAGGTCTAGAACCAGGAAATACGACCATATTAGTCCAGAGCTCAGGTCTAGAAACAGGAAATACGACCATATTAGTCCAGTGCTAAAGACTAGAACCAGGAAATACGACCATATTAGTCCAATGCTCACGTCTAGAACTAGGAAATACGACCATATTAGTCCAGTGCTCAGGTCTAGACCCTGGAAATACGACCATATTAGTCCAGTGCTCAGGTCTAGAACCAGGAAATACGACCATATTAGTCCAGTGCTCAGGTCTAGAACCAGGAAATACGACAATATTAGTCCAGTGCTCAGGACTATAAACAGGAAATACGACCATATTAGTCCAGTGCTAAAGACTAGAACCAGGAAATACGACCATATTAGTCCGGTAATCAGGACTAGAACCAGGAAATAAGACCATATTAGTCCAGTGCTAAAGACTAGAACCAGGAAATACGACCATATTAGTCCAGTGCTCAGGTCTAGAACCAGGAAATACGACCATATTATTCCAGTGCTCAGGTCTAGAACCAGGAAATAAGACCATATTAGTCCAGTGCTCAGGTCTAGAACCAGGAAATAAGACAATATTAGTCCAGTGGTCAGGACTAGAACCAGGAAATACGACCATATTAGTCCAGTGCTAAAGACTAGAACCAGGAAATACGACCATATTAGTCCAGTGCTCAGGTCTAGAACCAGGAAATACGACAATATTAGTCCAGTGCTCAGGACTATAAACAGGAAATACGACCATATTAGTCCAGTGCTAAAGACTAGAACCAGGAAATACGACCATATTAGTCCGGTAATCAGGACTAGAACCAGGAAATAAGACCATATTAGTCCAGTGCTAAAGACTAGAACCAGGAAATACGACCATATTAGTCCAGTGCTCAGGTCTAGAACCAGGAAATACGACCAGATTAGTCCAGTGCTCAGGTCTAGAACTAGGAAATACGACCATATTAGTCCAGTGCTCAGGTCTAGAACCAGGAAATACGACCATATTAGTCCAGTGCTAAGGACTAGAACCAGGAAATACAACCATATTAGTCCAGTGCTCAGGTCTAGAACCAGGAAATACGACCATATTAGTCCAGAGCTCAGGTCTAGAACCAGGAAATACGACCATATTAGTCCAGTGCTCAGGTCTAGACCCTGGAAATACGACCATATTAGTCCAGTGCTCAGGTCTAGAACCAGGAAATAAGACCATATTAGTCCAGTGCTCAGGTCTAGAACCAGGAAATAAGACAATATTAGTCCAGTGGTCAGGACTAGAACCAGGAAATACGACCATATTAGTCCAGTGCTAAAGACTAGAACCAGGAAATACGAACATATTAGTCCAGTGCTCAGGTCTAGAACCAGGAAATACGACCATATTAGTCCGGTGCTCAGGACTAGAACCAGGAAATACGACCATATTAGTCCAGTGCTAAAGACTAGAACCAGGAAATACGACCATATTAGTCCAGTGCTCAGGTCTAGAACCAGGAAATACGACCATATTAGTCCAGTGCTAAAGACTAAAACCAGGAAATACGACCATATTAGTCCAGTGCTCAGGTCTAGAACCAGGAAATACGACCATATTAGTCCAGTGCTCAGGACTAGAACCAGGAAATACGACCATATTAGTCCAGTGCTAAAGACTAGAACCAGGAATTACGACGATATTAGTCCAGTGCTCAGGTCTAGAACCAGGAAATACGACCAGATTAGTCCAGTGCTCAGGTCTAGAACTAGGAAATACGACCATATTAGTCCAGTGCTCAGGTCTAGAACCAGGAAATACGACCATATTAGTCCAGTGCTCAGGTCTAGAACCAGGAAATACGACCATATTAGTCCAGAGCTCAAGTCTAGAACCAGGAAATACGACCATATTAGTCCAGTGCTCAGGTCTAGAACCAGGACATACGACCATATTAGTCCAGTGCTAAGGACTAGAACCAGGAAATACAACCATATTAGTCCAGTGCTCAGGTCTAGAACCAGGAAATACGACCATATTAGTCCAGTGCTAAGGACTAGAACCAGGAAATACAACCATATTAGTCCAGTGCTCAGGTCTAGAACCAGGAAATACGACCATATTAGTCCAGAGCTCAGGTCTAGAACCAGGAAATACGACCATATTAGTCCAGAGCTCAGGTCTATAACCAGGAAATACGACCATATTAGTCCAGTGCTCAGGTCTAGAACCAGGAAATACGACCATATTAGTCCAGTGCTCAGGTCTAGAACCAGGAAATACGACCATATTAGTCCAGTGCTAAGGTCTAGAACCAGGAAATACAACCATTTTAGTCCAGTGCTCGGGTCTAGAACCAGGAAATACGACCATATTAGTCCAGTGCTCAGGTCTAGAACCAGGAAATACGACCATATTAGTCCAGTGTTCAGGTCTGGAACCAGGAATTACGACCATATTAGTCCAGAGCTCATGTCTAGAACAAGGAAATATGACCATATTAGTCCAGTGCTCAGGTCTAGAACCAGGAAATACGACCATATTAGTCCAGAGCTCATGTCTAGAAACAGGAAATACGACCATATTAGTCCAGTGCTAAAGACTAGAACCAGGAAATACGACCATATTAGTCCAGTGCTCACGTCTAGAACCAGGAAATACGACCATATTAGTCCAGAGGTCAGGTCTAGAACCAGGAAATATGACCATATTAGTCCAGTGCTCAGGTCTAGAACCAGGAAATACGACCATATTAGTCCAGTGCTAAGGACTAGAACCAGGAAATTCAACCATATTATTCCAGTGCTCAGGTCTAGAACCAGGAAATAAGACCATATTAGTCCAGTGCTCAGGTCTAGAACCAGGAAATAAGACAATATTAGTCCAGTGGTCAGGACTAGAACCAGGAAATACGACCATATTAGTCCAGTGCTAAAGACTAGAACCAGGAAATACGAACATATTAGTCCAGTGCTCAGGTCTAGAACCAGGAAATACGACCATATTAGTCCGTTGCTCAGGACTAGAACCAGGAAATACGACCATATTAGTCCAGTGCTAAAGACTAGAACCAGGAAATACGACCATATTAGTCCAGTGCTCAGGTCTAGAACCAGGAAATACGACCATATTAGTCCAGTGCTAAGGTCTAGAACCAGGAAATACAACCATTTTAGTCCAGTGCTCGGGTCTAGAACCAGGAAATACGACCATATTAGTCCAGAGCTCAGGTCTAGAAACAGGAAATACGACCATATTAGTCCAGTGCTAAAGACTAGAACCAGGAAATACGACCATATTAGTCCAGTGCTCACGTCTAGAACCAGGAAATACGACCATATTAGTCCAGTGCTCAGGTCTAGACCCTGGAAATACGACCATATTAGTCCAGTGCTAAGGACTAGAACCAGGAATTACAACCATATTAGTCCAGTGCTCGGGTCTAGAACCAGGAAATACGACCATATTAGTCCAGTGCTCAGGTCTAGAACCAGGAATTACGACCATATTAGTCCAGTGCTAAGGACTAGAACCAGGAAATACGACCATATTAGTCCAGTGCTCAGGTCTAGAACCAGGAATTACGACCATATTAGTCCAGTGCTAAGGACTAGAACCAGGAAATACGACCATATTAGTCCAGTGCTCAGGACTAGAACCAGAAAATACGACAATATTAGTCCAGTAATCAGGATTAGAACCAGGAAATATGACCATATTAGTCCAGTGCTCAGGTCTAGAACCAGGAAATACGACCATATTAGTCCGGTGCTCAGGACTAGAACCAGGAAACACGACCATATTAGTCCGGTGCTCAGGACTAGAACCAGGAAACACGACCATATTAGTCCAGTGCTCAGGTCTAGAACCAGGAAATACGACCATATTAGTCCAGAGCTCAGGTCTAGAAACAGGAAATACGACCATATTAGTCCAGTGCTAAAGACTAGAACCAGGAAATACGACCATATTAGTCCAGTGCTCACGTCTAGAACCAGGAAATACGACCATATTAGTCCAGTGCTCAGGTCTAGACCCTGGAAATACGACCATATTAGTCCAGTGCTCAGGTCTAGAACCAGGAAATACGACCATATTAGTCCAGTGCTCATGTCTAGAACCAGGAAATACGACCATATTAGTCCAGTGCTCAGGTCTAGAACCAGGAAATACGACCATATTAGTCCAGAGGTCAGGTCTAGAACCAGGAAATACGACCATATTAGTCCAGTGCTAAGGACTAGAACCAGGAAATACAACCATATTAGTCCAGTGCTCAGGTCTAGAATCAGGAAATACGACCATATTAGTCCAGAGCTCAGGTCTAGAACCAGGAAATACGACCATATTAGTCCAGTGCTCAGGTCTAGGACCAGGAAATACGACCATATTAGTCCAGTGCTAAGGACTAGAACCAGGAATTACAACCATATTAGTCCAGTGCTCGGGTCTAGAACCAGGAAATACGACCATATTAGTCCAGTGCTCAGGTCTAGAACCAGGAATTACGACCATATTAGTCCAGTGCTAAGGACTAGAACCAGGAAATACGACCATATTAGTCCAGTGCTCAGGTCTAGAACCAGGAATTACGACCATATTAGTCCAGTGCTAAGGACTAGAACCAGGAAATACGACCATATTAGTCCAGTGCTCAGGACTAGAACCAGAAAATACGACAATATTAGTCCAGTAATCAGGATTAGAACCAGGAAATATGACCATATTAGTCCAGTGCTCAGGTCTAGAACCAGGAAATACGACCATATTAGTCCGGTGCTCAGGACTAGAACCAGGAAACACGACCATATTAGTCCGGTGCTCAGGACTAGAACCAGGAAACACGACCATATTAGTCCAGTGCTCAGGTCTAGAACCAGGAAATACGACCATATTAGTCCAGAGCTCAGGTCTAGAAACAGGAAATACGACCATATTAGTCCAGTGCTAAAGACTAGAACCAGGAAATACGACCATATTAGTCCAGTGCTCACGTCTAGAACCAGGAAATACGACCATATTAGTCCAGTGGTCAGGTCTAGACCCTGGAAATACGACCATATTAGTCCAGTGCTCAGGTCTAGAACCAGGAAATACGACCATATTAGTCCAGTGCTCATGTCTAGAACCAGGAAATACGACCATATTAGTCCAGTGCTCAGGTCTAGAACCAGGAAATACGACCATATTAGTCCAGAGGTCAGGTCTAGAACCAGGAAATACGACCATATTAGTCCAGTGCTCAGGTCTAGAACCAGGAAATACGACCATATTAGTCCAGTGCTAAGGACTAGAACCAGGAAATACAACCATATTTTTCCAGTGCTCAGGTCTAGAACCAGGAAATACGACCATATTAGTCCAGTGCTCAGGTCTAGAACCAGGAAATACGACAATATTAGTCCAGTGCTCAGGACTATAACCAGGAAATACGACCATATTAGTCCAGTGCTAAAGACTAGAACCAGGAAATACGAACATATTAGTCCGGTAATCAGGACTAGAACCAGGAAATACGACCATATTAGTCCAGTGCTAAAGACTAGAACCAGGAAATACGACCATATTAGTCCAGTGCTCAGGTCTAGAACCAGGAAATACGACCATATTAGTCCAGTGCTCAGGACTAGAACCAGGAAATACGACCATATTAGTCCAGTGCTAAAGACTAGAACCAGGAATTACGACGATATTAGTCCAGTGCTCAGGTCTAGAACCAGGAAATACGACCATATTAGTCCAGTGCTCACGTCTAGAAACAGGAAATTTGACCATATTAGTCCAGAGCTCAGGTTTAGACCCAGGAAATACGACCATATTAGTCCAGAGCTCAGGACTAGACCAAGGAAATAAGACTATATTAGTCCAGTGTTCAGGTCTAGAACCAGGAAATAAGACCATATTAGTCCAGTGTTCAGGTCTAGAACCAGGAAATACGACCATATTAGTCCAGAGCTCAGGTCTAGAACCAGGAAATACGACCATATTAGTCCAGTGCTCAGGTCTAGAACCAGGAAATACGACCATATTAGTCCAGTGTTCAGGTCTGGAACCAGGAATTACGACCATATTAGTCCAGTGCTCAGGTCTAGAACTAGGAAATACGACCATATTAGTCCAGTGCTAAGGACTAGAATCAGGAAATACAACCATATTATTCCAGTGCTCAGGTCTAGAACCAGGAAATACGACCATATTAGTCCAGTGCTCAGGTGTAGAACCAGGAAATACGACAATATTAGTCCAGTTCTCAGGACTAGAACCAGGAAATACGACCATATTAGTCCAGTGCTAAAGACTAGAACCAGGAAATACGAACATATTAGTCCAGTGCTCAGGTCTAGAACCAGGAAATATGACCATATTAGTCCGGTGCTCAGGACTAGAACCAGGAAATACGACCATATTAGTCCAGTGCTAAAGACTAGAACCAGGAAATACGACCATATTAGTCCAGTGCTCAGGTCTAGAACCAGGAAATACGACCATATTAGTCCAGTGCTCAGGACTAGAACCAGGAAATACGACCATATTAGTCCATTGCTAAAGACTAGAACCGGGAATTACGACGATATTAGTCCAGTAATCAGGATTAGAACCAGGAAATATGACCATATTAGTCCATTGCTAAAGACTAGAACCAGGAATTACGACGATATTAGTCCAGTGCTCAGGACTAGAACCAGGAAATACGACCATATTAGTCCAGTGCTAAAGACTAGAACCAGGAATTACGACGATATTAGTCCAGTGCTCAGGTCTAGAACCAGGAAACACGACCATATTAGTCCAGTGCTCACGTCTAGAACCAGGAAATTTGACCATATTAGTCCAGAGCTCAGGTTTAGACCCAGGAAATACGACCATATTAGTCCAGAGCTCAGGACTAGATCCAGGAAATACGACCATATTAGTCCAGTGCTCAGGACTAGAACCAGGAAATACGACCATATTAGTCCAGTGCTCAGGTCTAGAACCAGGAAATACGACAATATTAGTCCAGTGCTCAGGACTATAACCAGGAAATACGACCATATTAGTCCAGTGCTAAAGACTAGAACCAGGAAATACGAACATATTAGTCCGGTAATCAGGACTAGAACCAGGAAATACGACCATATTAGTCCAGTGCTAAAGACTAGAACCAGGAAATACGACCATATTAGTCCAGTGCTCAGGTCTAGAACCAGGAAATACGACCATATTAGTCCAGTGCTCAGGACTAGAACCAGGAAATACGACCATATTAGTCCAGTGCTAAAGACTAGAACCAGGAATTACGACGATATTAGTCCAGTGCTCAGGTCTAGAACCAGGAAACACGACCATATTAGTCCAGTGCTCACGTCTAGAACCAGGAAATTTGACCATATTAGTCCAGAGCTCAGGTTTAGACCCAGGAAATACGACCATATTAGTCCAGAGCTCAGGACTAGACCCAGGAAATAAGACTATATTAGTCCAGTGCTCAGGTCTAGAACCAGGAAATACGACCATATTAGTCCAGAGCTCAGGTCTAGAACCAGGAAATACGACCATATTAGTCCAGTGCTCAGGACTAGACCCAGGAAATAAGACCATATTAGTCCAGTGTTCAGGTCTAGAACCAGGAAATACGACCATATTAGTCCAGAGCTCACGTCTAGAACCAGGAAATACGACCATATTAGTCCAGTGCTCAGGTCTAGAACCAGGAAATACGACCATATTAGTCCAGTGTTCAGGTCTGGAACCAGGAATTACGACCATATTATACCAGAGCTCATGTCTAGAACAAGGAAATATGACAATATTAGTCCAGTGCTCAGGTCTAGAACCAGGAAATACGACCATAATAGTCCAGTGCTCAGGTCTAGACCCTGGAAATACGACCATATTAGTCCAATACTCAGGACTAGACCCAGGAAATACGACCATATTAGTCCAGTGCTCAGGTCTAGAACCAGGAAATACGACCATATTAGTCCAGTGCTCAGGTCTAGAACCAGGAAATACTACCATATTAGTCCAGAGGTCAGGTCTAGAACCAGGAAATACGACCATATTAGTCCAGTGCTCAGGTCTAGAACCAGGAAATACGACCATATTAGTCCAGTGCTCAGGTCTAGAACCAGGAAATACTACCATATTAGTCCAGAGGTCAGGTCTAGAACCAGGAAATACGACCATATTAGTCCAGTGCTCAGGTCTAGAACTAGGAAATACGACCATATTAGTCCAGTGCTAAGGACTAGAATCAGGAAATACAACCATATTATTCCAGTGCTCAGGTCTAGAACCAGGAAATACGACCATATTAGTCCAGTGCTCAGGTGTAGAACCAGGAAATACGACAATATTAGTCCAGTTCTCAGGACTAGAACCAGGAAATACGACCATATTAGTCCAGTGCTAAAGACTAGAACCAGGAAATACGAACATATTAGTCCAGTGCTCAGGTCTAGAACCAGGAAATACGACCATATTAGTCCGGTGCTCAGGACTAGAACCAGGAAATACGACCATATTAGTCCAGTGCTAAAGACTAGAACCAGGAAATACGACCATATTAGTCCAGTGCCCAGGTCTAGAACCAGGAAATACGACCATATTAGTCCAGTGCCCAGGTCTAGAACCAGGAAATACGACCATATTAGTCCAGTGCTCAGGACTAGAACCAGGAAATACGACCATATTAGTCCATTGCTAAAGACTAGAACCAGGAATTACGACGATATTAGTCCAGTGCTCAGGTCTAGAACCAGGAAATACGACCAGATTAGTCCAGTGCTCAGGTCTAGAACTAGGAAATACGACCATATTAGTCCAATGCTCAGGTCTAGAACCAGGAAATACGACCATATTAGTCCAGTGCTCACGTCTAGAACCAGGAAATTTGACCATATTAGTCCAGAGCTCAGGTTTAGACCCAGGAAATACGACCATATTAGTCCAGAGCTCAGGACTAGACCCAGGAAATAAGACTATATTAGTCCAGTGCTCAGGTCTAGAACCAGGAAATACGACCATATTAGTCCAGAACTCAGGTCTAGAACCAGGAAATACGACCATATTAGTCCAGTGCTCAGGACTAGACCCAGGAAATAAGACCATATTAGTCCAGTGCTCAGGTCTAGAACCAGGAAATACGACCATATTAGTCCAGAGGTCAGGTCTAGAACCAGGAAATACGACCATATTAGTCCAGTGCTCAGGTCTAGAACCAGGAAATACGACCATATTAGTCCAGTGCTAAGGACTAGAACCAGGAAATACAACCATATTTTTCCAGTGCTCAGGTCTAGAACCAGGAAATACGACCATATTAGTCCAGTGCTCAGGTCTAGAACCAGGAAATACGACAATATTAGTCCAGTGCTCAGGACTATAACCAGGAAATACGACCATATTAGTCCAGTGCTAAAGACTAGAACCAGGAAATACGAACATATTAGTCCGGTAATCAGGACTAGAACCAGGAAATACGACCATATTAGTCCAGTGCTAAAGACTAGAACCAGGAAATACGACCATATTAGTCCAGTGCTCAGGTCTAGAACCAGGAAATACGACCATATTAGTCCAGTGCTCAGGACTAGAACCAGGAAATACGACCATATTAGTCCAGTGCTAAAGACTAGAACCAGGAATTACGACGATATTAGTCCAGTGCTCAGGTCTAGAACCAGCAAATACGACCATATTAGTCCAGTGCTCACGTCTAGAACCAGGAAATTTGACCATATTAGTCCAGAGCTCAGGTTTAGACCCAGGAAATACGACCATATTAGTCCAGAGCTCAGGACTAGACCAAGGAAATAAGACTATATTAGTCCAGTGTTCAGGTCTAGAACCAGGAAATAAGACCATATTAGTCCAGTGTTCAGGTCTAGAACCAGGAAATACGACCATATTAGTCCAGAGCTCAGGTCTAGAACCAGGAAATACGACCATATTAGTCCAGTGCTCAGGTCTAGAACCAGGAAATACGACCATATTAGTCCAGTGTTCAGGTCTGGAACCAGGAATTACGACCATATTAGTCCAGTGCTCAGGTCTAGAACTAGGAAATACGACCATATTAGTCCAGTGCTAAGGACTAGAATCAGGAAATACAACCATATTATTCCAGTGCTCAGGTCTAGAACCAGGAAATACGACCATATTAGTCCAGTGCTCAGGTGTAGAACCAGGAAATACGACAATATTAGTCCAGTTCTCAGGACTAGAACCAGGAAATACGACCATATTAGTCCAGTGCTAAAGACTAGAACCAGGAAATACGAACATATTAGTCCAGTGCTCAGGTCTAGAACCAGGAAATATGACCATATTAGTCCGGTGCTCAGGACTAGAACCAGGAAATACGACCATATTAGTCCAGTGCTAAAGACTAGAACCAGGAAATACGACCATATTAGTCCAGTGCTCAGGTCTAGAACCAGGAAATACGACCATATTAGTCCAGTGCTCAGGACTAGAACCAGGAAATACGACCATATTAGTCCATTGCTAAAGACTAGAACCAGGAATTACGACGATATTAGTCCAGTAATCAGGATTAGAACCAGGAAATATGACCATATTAGTCCATTGCTAAAGACTAGAACCAGGAATTACGACGATATTAGTCCAGTGCTCAGGACTAGAACCAGGAAATACGACCATATTAGTCCAGTGCTAAAGACTAGAACCAGGAATTACGACGATATTAGTCCAGTGCTCAGGTCTAGAACCAGGAAACACGACCATATTAGTCCAGTGCTCACGTCTAGAACCAGGAAATTTGACCATATTAGTCCAGAGCTCAGGTTTAGACCCAGGAAATACGACCATATTAGTCCAGAGCTCAGGACTAGACCCAGGAAATAAGACTATATTAGTCCAGTGCTCAGGTCTAGAACCAGGAAATACGACCATATTAGTCCAGAGCTCAGGTCTAGAACCAGGAAATACGACCATATTAGTCCAGTGCTCAGGACTAGACCCAGGAAATAAGACCATATTAGTCCAGTGTTCAGGTCTAGAACCAGGAAATACGACCATATTAGTCCAGAGCTCAGGTCTAGAACCAGGAAATACGACCATATTAGTCCAGTGCTCAGGTCTAGAACCAGGAAATACGACCATATTAGTCCAGTGTTCAGGTCTGGAACCAGGAATTACGACCATATTATACCAGAGCTCATGTCTAGAACAAGGAAATATGACAATATTAGTCCAGTGCTCAGGTCTAGAACCAGGAAATACGACCATAATAGTCCAGTGCTCAGGTCTAGACCCTGGAAATACGACCATATTAGTCCAATACTCAGGACTAGACCCAGGAAATACGACCATATTAGTCCAGTGCTCAGGTCTAGAACCAGGAAATACGACGATATTAGTCCAGTGCTCAGGTCTAGAACCAGGAAATACTACCATATTAGTCCAGAGGTCAGGTCTAGAACCAGGAAATACGACCATATTAGTCCAGTGCTCAGGTCTAGAACCAGGAAATACGACCATATTAGTCCAGTGCTCAGGTCTAGAACCAGGAAATACTACCATATTAGTCCAGAGGTCAGGTCTAGAACCAGTAAATACGACCATATTAGTCCAGTGCTCAGGTCTAGAACTAGGAAATACGACCATATTAGTCCAGTGCTAAGGACTAGAATCAGGAAATACAACCATATTATTCCAGTGCTCAGGTCTAGAACCAGGAAATACGACCATATTAGTCCAGTGCTCAGGTGTAGAACCAGGAAATACGACAATATTAGTCCAGTTCTCAGGACTAGAACCAGGAAATACGACCATATTAGTCCAGTGCTAAAGACTAGAACCAGGAAATACGAACATATTAGTCCAGTGCTCAGGTCTAGAACCAGGAAATACGACCATATTAGTCCGGTGCTCAGGACTAGAACCAGGAAATACGACCATATTAGTCCAGTGCTAAAGACTAGAACCAGGAAATACGACCATATTAGTCCAGTGCCCAGGTCTAGAACCAGGAAATACGACCATATTAGTCCAGTGCTCAGGACTAGAACCAGGAAATACGACCATATTAGTCCATTGCTAAAGACTAGAACCAGGAATTACGACGATATTAGTCCAGTGCTCAGGTCTAGAACCAGGAAATACGACCAGATTAGTCCAGTGCTCAGGTCTAGAACTAGGAAATACGACCATATTAGTCCAGTGCTCAGGTCTAGAACCAGGAAATACGACCATATTAGTCCAGTGCTCACGTCTAGAACCAGGAAATTTGACCATATTAGTCCAGAGCTCAGGTTTAGACCCAGGAAATACGACCATATTAGTCCAGAGCTCAGGACTAGACCCAGGAAATAAGACTATATTAGTCCAGTGC
The DNA here is from genome assembly GCF_036924035.1 of Leuresthes tenuis. NCBI lineage: Eukaryota > Metazoa > Chordata > Actinopteri > Atheriniformes > Atherinopsidae > Leuresthes > Leuresthes tenuis. Next base: position 1,150,946 of record NW_027325384.1, read on the forward strand.
TCAGGTCTAGAACCAGGAAATACGACCATATTAGTCCAGAACTCAGGTCTAGAACCAGGAAATACGACCATATTAGTCCAGTGCTCAGGACTAGACCCAGGAAATAAGACCATATTAGTCCAGTGCTCAGGTCTAGAACCAGGAAATACGACCATATTAGTCCAGAGGTCAGGTCTAGAACCAGGAAATACGACCATATTAGTCCAGTGCTCAGGTCTAGAACCAGGAAATACGACCATATTAGTCCAGTGCTAAGGACTAGAACCAGGAAATACAACCATATTTTTCCAGTGCTCAGGTCTAGAACCAGGAAATACGACCATATTAGTCCAGTGCTCAGGTCTAGAACCAGGAAATACGACAATATTAGTCCAGTGCTCAGGACTATAACCAGGAAATACGACCATATTAGTCCAGTGCTAAAGACTAGAACCAGGAAATACGAACATATTAGTCCGGTAATCAGGACTAGAACCAGGAAATACGACCATATTAGTCCAGTGCTAAAGACTAGAACCAGGAAATACGACCATATTAGTCCAGTGCTCAGGTCTAGAACCAGGAAATACGACCATATTAGTCCAGTGCTCAGGACTAGAACCAGGAAATACGACCATATTAGTCCAGTGCTAAAGACTAGAACCAGGAATTACGACGATATTAGTCCAGTGCTCAGGTCTAGAACCAGGAAATACGACCATATTAGTCCAGTGCTCACGTCTAGAACCAGGAAATTTGACCATATTAGTCCAGAGCTCAGGTTTAGACCCAGGAAATACGACCATATTAGTCCAGAGCTCAGGACTAGACCCAGGAAATAAGACTATATTAGTCCAGTGTTCAGGTCTAGAACCAGGAAATAAGACCATATTAGTCCAGTGTTCAGGTCTAGAACCAGGAAATACGACCATATTAGTCCAGAGCTCAGGTCTAGAACCAGGAAATACGACCATATTAGTCCAGTGCTCAGGTCTAGAACCAGGAAATACGACCATATTAGTCCAGTGTTCAGGTCTGGAACCAGGAATTACGACCATATTAGTCCAGTGCTCAGGTCTAGAACTAGGAAATACGACCATATTAGTCCAGTGCTAAGGACTAGAATCAGGAAATACAACCATATTATTCCAGTGCTCAGGTCTAGAACCAGGAAATACGACCATATTAGTCCAGTGCTCAGGTGTAGAACCAGGAAATACGACAATATTAGTCCAGTTCTCAGGACTAGAACCAGGAAATACGACCATATTAGTCCAGTGCTAAAGACGAGAACCAGGAAATACGAACATATTAGTCCAGTGCTCAGGTCTAGAACCAGGAAATATGACCATATTAGTCCGGTGCTCAGGACTAGAACCAGGAAATACGACCATATTAGTCCAGTGCTAAAGACTAGAACCAGGAAATACGACCATATTAGTCCAGTGCTCAGGTCTAGAACCAGGAAATACGACCATATTAGTCCAGTGCTCAGGACTAGAACCAGGAAATACGACCATATTAGTCCATTGCTAAAGACTAGAACCAGGAATTACGACGATATTAGTCCAGTGCTCAGGTCTAGAACCAGGAAATACGACCAGATTAGTCCAGTGCTCAGGTCTAGAACTAGGAAATACGACCATATTAGTCCAGTGCTCAGGTCTAGAACCAGGAAATACGACCATATTAGTCCAGTGCTCACGTCTAGAACCAGGAAATTTTACCATATTAGTCCAGAGCTCAGGTTTAGACCCAGGAAATACGACCATATTAGTCCAGAGCTCAGGTCTAGAACCAGGAAATAAGACTATATTAGTCCAGTGCTCAGGTCTAGAACCAGGAAATACGACCATATTAGTCCAGAACTCAGGTCTAGAACCAGGAAATACGACCATATTAGTCCAGTGCTCAGGACTAGACCCAGGAAATAAGACCATATTAGTCCAGTGCTCAGGTCTAGAACCAGGAAATACGACCATATTAGTCCAGAGCTCAGGTCTAGAACCAGGAAATACGACCATATTAGTCCAGTGCTCAGGTCTATAACCAGGAAATACGACCATATTAGTCCAGTGCTAAGGACTAGAACCAGGAAATACAACCATATTAGTCCAGTGCTCAGGTCTAGAACCAGGAAATACGACCATATTAGTCCAGTGCTCAGGTCTAGAACCAGGAATTACGACCATATTAGTCCAGTGCTAAGGACTAGAACCAGGAAATACGACCATATTAGTCCAGTGCTCAGGACTAGAACCAGAAAATACGACAATATTAGTCCAGTGCTCAGGACTAGAACCAGGAAATATGACCATATTAGTCCAGTGCTCAGGTCTAGAACCAGGAAATACGACCATATTAGTCCGGTGCTCAGGACTAGAACCAGGAAACACGACCATATTAGTCCAGTGCTCAGGTCTAGAACCAGGAAATACGACCATATTAGTCCAGAGCTCAGGTCTAGAACCAGGAAATACGACCATATTAGTCCAGTGCTAAAGACTAGAACCAGGAAATACGACCATATTAGTCCAGTGCTCAGGTCTAGAACCAGGAAATACGACCATATTAGTCCAGTGCTCAGGACTAGAACCAGGAAAAACGACCATATTAGTCCAGTGCTAAAGACTAGAACCAGGAATTACGACGATATTAGTCCAGTGCTCAGGTCTAGAACCAGGAAATACGACCAGATTAGTCCAGTGCTCAGGTCTAGAACTAGGAAATACGACCATATTAGTCCAGTGCTCAGGTCTAGAACCAGGAAATACGACCATATTAGTCCAGTGCTCACGTCTAGAACCAGGAAATTTGACCATATTAGTCCAGAGCTCAGGTCTAGACCCAGGAAATACGACCATATTAGTCCAGAGCTCAGGACTAGACCCAGGAAATAAGACTATATTAGTCCAGTGCTCACGTCTAGAACCAGGAAATATGACCATATTAGTCCAGAGCTCAGGTCTAGAACCAGGAAAAACGACCATATTAGTCCAGTGCTCAGGACTAGACCCAGGAAATAAGACCATATTAGTCCAGTGCTCAGGTCTAGAACCAGGAAATACGACCATATTAGTCCAGAGCTCAGCTCTAGAACCAGGAAATACGACCATATTAGTCCAGTGCTCAGGTCTAGAACCAGGAAATACGACCATATTAGTCCAGTGCTCAGGTCTAGAACCAGGAAATACGACCATATTAGTCCAGTGCTCAGGTCTAGAACCAGGAAATACGACCATATTAGTCCAGTGCTAAGGACTAGAACCAGGAAATACGACCATATTAGTCCAGTGCTCAGGTCTAGAACCAGGAAATACGACCATATTAGTCCAGTGCTCAGGTCTAGAACCAGGAAATACGACCATATTAGTCCAGTGCTAAGGACTAGAACCAGGAAATTCAACCATATTAGTCCAGTGCTCAGGTCTAGAACCAGGAAATACGACCATATTAGTCCAGTGCTCAGGTCTAGAACCAGGAAATACGACCATATTAGTCCAGTGCTAAGGACTAGAACCAGGAAATACGACCATATTAGTCCAGTGTTCAGGTCTGGAACCAGGAATTACGACCATATTAGTCCAGAGCTCATGTCTAGAACAAGGAAATATGACAATATTAGTCCAGTGCTCAGAACTAGAACCAGGAAATACGACCATAATAGTCCAGTGCTCAGGTCTAGACCCTGGAAATACGACCATATTAGTCCAATACTCAGGTCTAGACCCAGGAAATACGACCATATTAGTCCAGTGCTCAGGTCTAGAACCAGGAAATACGACCATATTAGTCCAGTGCTCAGGTCTAGAACCAGGAAATACGACCATATTAGTCCAGTGCTCAGGTCTAGAACGAGGAAATACTACCATATTAGTCCAGTGCTCAGGTCTAGAACCAGGAAATACGACCATATTAGTCCAGTGCTCAGGTCTAGGACCAGGAAATACGACCATATTAGTCCAGTGCTAAGGACTAGAACCAGGAAATACAACCATATTATTCCAGTGCTCAGGTCTAGAACCAGGAAATACGACCATATTAGTCCAGTGCTCAGGTCTAGAACCAGGAAATATGACAATATTAGTCCAGTTCTCAGGACTAGAACCAGGAAATACGACCATATTAGTCCAGTGCTAAAGACTAGAACCAGGAAATACGAACATATTAGTCCAGTGCTCAGGTCTAGAACCAGGAAATACGACCATATTAGTCCGGTGCTCAGGACTAGAACCAGGAAATACGACCATATTAATCCAGTGCTAAAGACTAGAACCAGGAAATACGACCATATTAGTCCAGTGCTCAGGTCTAGAACCAGGAAATACGACCATATTAGTCCAGTGCTCAGGACTAGAACCAGCAAATACGACCATATTAGTCCATTGCTAAAGACTAGAACCAGGAATTACGACGATATTAGTCCAGTGCTCAGGTCTAGAACCAGGAAATACGACCAGATTAGTCCAGTGCTCAGGTCTAGAACTAGGAAATACGACCATATTAGTCCAGTGCTCAGGTCTAGAACCAGGAAATACGACCATATTAGTCCAGTGCTCACGTCTAGAACCAGGAAATTTGACCATATTAGTCCAGAGCTCAGGTTTAGACCCAGGAAATACGACCATATTAGTCCAGAGCTCAGGACTAGACCCAGGAAATAAGACTATATTAGTCCAGTGCTCAGGTCTAGAACCAGGAAATACGACCATATTAGTCCAGAACTCAGGTCTAGAACCAGGAAATACGACCATATTAGTCCAGTGCTCAGGACTAGACCCAGGAAATAAGACCATATTAGTCCAGTGCTCAGGTCTAGAACCAGGAAATACGACCATATTAGTCCAGAGCTCAGGTCTAGAACCAGGAAATACGACCATATTAGTCCAGTGCTCAGGTCTAGAACCAGGAAATACGACCATATTAGTCCAGTGCTAAGGACTAGAACCAGGAAATACAACCATATTAGTCCAGTGCTCAGGTCTAGAACCAGGAAATACGACCATATTAGTCCAGTGCTCAGGTCTAGAACCAGGAATTACGACCATATTAGTCCAGTGCTAAGGACTAGAACCAGGAAATACGACCATATTAGTCCAGTGCTCAGGACTAGAACCAGAAAATACGACAATATTAGTCCAGTGCTCAGGACTAGAACCAGGAAATATGACCATATTAGTCCAGTGCTCAGGTCTAGAACCAGGAAATACGACCATATTAGTCCGGTGCTCAGGACTAGAACCAGGAAACACGACCATATTAGTCCAGTGCTCAGGTCTAGAACCAGGAAATATGACCATATTAGTCCAGAGCTCAGGTCTAGAACCAGGAAATACGACCATATTAGTCCAGTGCTAAAGACTAGAACCAGGAAATACGACCATATTAGTCCAGAGCTCAGGTCTAGAACCAGGAAATACGACCATATTAGTCCAGTGCTCAGGACTAGAACCAGGAAATACGACCATATTAGTCCAGTGCTAAAGACTAGAACCAGGAATTACGACGATATTAGTCCAGTGCTCAGGTCTAGAACCAGGAAATACGACCAGATTAGTCCAGTGCTCAGGTCTAGAACTAGGAAATACGACCATATTAGTCCAGTGCTCAGGTCTAGAACCAGGAAATACGACCATATTAGTCCAGTGCTCACGTCTAGAACCAGGAAATTTGACCATATTAGTCCAGAGCTCAGGTCTAGACCCAGGAAATACGACCATATTAGTCCAGAGCTCAGGACTAGACCCAGGAAATAAGACTATATTAGTCCAGTGCTCACGTCTAGAACCAGGAAATATGACCATATTAGTCCAGAGCTCAGGTCTAGAACCAGGAAAAACGACCATATTAGTCCAGTGCTCAGGACTAGACCCAGGAAATAAGACCATATTAGTCCAGTGCTCAGGTCTAGAACCAGGAAATACGACCATATTAGTCCAGAGCTCAGGTCTAGAACCAGGAAATACGACCATATTAGTCCAGTGCTCAGGACTAGACCCAGGAAATAAGACCATATTAGTCCAGTGCTCAGGTCTAGAACCAGGAAATACGACCATATTAGTCCAGAGCTCAGGTCTAGAACCAGGAAATACGACCATATTAGTCCAGTGCTCAGGTCTAGAACCAGGAAATACGACCATATTAGTCCAGTGCTAAGGACTAGAACCAGGAAATACAACCATATTAGTCCAGTGCTCAGGTCTAGAACCAGGAAATACGACCATATTAGTCCAGAGCTCAGCTCTAGAACCAGGAAATACGACCATATTAGTCCAGTGCTCAGGTCTAGAACCAGGAAATACGACCATATTAGTCCAGTGCTCAGGTCTAGAACCAGGAAATACGACCATATTAGTCCAGTGCTAAGGACTAGAACCAGGAAATAAAACCATATTAGTCCAGTGCTCAGGTCTAGAACCAGGAAATACGACCATATTAGTCCAGAGCTCAGGTCTAGAACCAGGAAATACGACCATATTAGTCCAGTGCTCAGGTCTAGAACCAGGAAATACGACCATATTAGTCCAGTGCTAAGGACTAGAACCAGGAAATACAACCATATTAGTCCAGTGCTCAGGTCTAGAATCAGGAAATACGACCATATTAGTCCAGAGCTCAGGTCTAGAACCAGGAAATACGACCATATTAGTCCAGTGCTCAGGTCTAGAACCAGGAAATATGACCATATTAGTCCAGAGCTCAGGTCTAGAACCAGGAAATATGACCATATTAGTCCAGATCTCAGGTCTGCAACCAGGAAATACGAACATATTAGTCCAGTGCTCAGGTCTGGAACCAGGAAATACGACCATATTAGTCCAGTGCTCGGGTCTAGAACCAGGAAATATGACAATATTAGTCCAGTGCTAAGGACTAGAACCAGGAAATACGACCATATTAGTCCAGTGCTCAGGTCTAGAACCAGGAAATATGACAATATTAGTCCAGTGCTAAGGACTAGAACCAGGAAATACGACCATATTAGTCCAGTGCTCAGGTCTAGAACCAGGAAATACGACCATATTAGTCCAGAGCTCAGGTCTAGAACCAGGAAATACGACCATATTAGTCCAGTGCTCAGGTCTAGAACCAGGAAATACGACCATATTAGTCCAGTGCTAAGGACTAGAACCAGGAAATACAACCATATTAGTCCAGTTCTCAGGTCTAGAATCAGGAAATACGACCATATTAGTCCAGAGCTCAGGTCTAGAATCAGGAAATACGACCATATTAGTCCAGTGCTCAGGTCTAGAACCAGGAAATACGACCATATTAGTCCAGTGCTAAGGACTAGAACCAGGAAATACAACCATATTAGTCCAGTGCTCAGGTCTAGAACCAGGAAATACGACCATATTAGTCCAGTTCTCAGGTCTAGAACCAGGAATTACGACCATATTAGTCCAGTGCTAAGGACTAGAACCAGGAAATACGACCATATTAGTCCAGTGCTCAGGACTAGAACCAGAAAATACGACAATATTAGTCCAGTGCTCAGGACTAGAACCAGGAAATACGACCATATTAGTCCAGTGCTCAGGTCTAGAACCAGGAAATACGACCATATTAGTCCGGTGCTCAGGACTAGAACCAGGAAACACGACCATATTAGTCCAGTGCTCAGGTCTAGAACCAGGAAATACGACCATATTAGTCCAGTGCTAAAGACAAGAACCAGGAAATACGACCATATTAGTCCAGTGCTTTGGTCTAGAACCAGGAAATACGACCATATTAGTCCAGTGCTCAGGTCTAGAACCAGGAAATACGACCAGATTAGTCCAGTGCTCAGGTCTAGAACTAGGAAATACGACCATATTAGTCCAGTGCTCAGGTCTAAAACCAGGAAATACGACCATATTAGTCCAGTGCTCACGTCTAGAACCAGGAAATTTGACCATATTAGTCCAGAGCTCAGGTCTAGACCCAGGAAATACGACCATATTAGTCCAGAGCTCAGGACTAGACCCAGGAAATAAGACTATATTAGTCAAGTGCTCAGGTCTAGAACCAGGAAATACGACCATATTAGTCCAGAGCTCAGGTCTAGAACCAGGAAATACGACCATATTAGTCCAGTTCTCAGGACTAGACCCAGGAAATAAGACCATATTAGTCCAGTGGTCAGGTCTAGAACCAGGAAATACGACCATATTAGTCCAGAGCTCAGGTCTAGAACCAGGAAATACGACCATATTAGTCCAGTGCTCAGGTCTAGAACCAGGAAATACGACCATATTAGTCCAGTGCTAAGGACTAGAACCAGGAAATAGAACCATATTAGTCCAGTGCTCAGGTCTAGAATCAGGAAATACGACCATATTAGTCCAGAGCTCAGGTCTAGAACCAGGAAATACGACCATATTAGTCCAGTGCTCAGGTCTAGAACCAGGAAATACGACCATATTAGTCCAGAGCTCAGGTCTAGAACCAGGAAATACAACCATATTAGTCCAGTGCTCAGGTCTAGAATCAGGAAATACGACCATATTAGTCCAGAGCTCAGGTCTAGAACCAGGAAATACGACCATATTAGTCCAGTGCTCAGGTCTAGAACCAGGAAATACGACCATATTAGTCCAGAGCTCAGGTCTAGAACCAGGAAATATGACCATATTAGTCCAGATCTCAGGTCTGCAACCAGGAAATACGACCATATTAGTCCAGAGCTCAGGTCTAGAACCAGGAAATATGACCATATTAGTCCAGATCTCAGGTCTGCAACCAGGAAATACGAACATATTAGTCCAGTGCTCAGGTCTGGAACCAGGAAATACGACCATATTAGTCCAGTGCTCGGGTCTAGAACGAGGAAATACGACAATATTAGTCCAGTGCTAAGGACTAGAACCAGGAAATACGACCATATTAGTCCAGTGCTCAGGTCTAGAACCAGGAAATACGACCATATTAGTCCAGTGCTAAGGACTAGAACCAGGAAATACAACCATATTAGTCCAGTGCTCAGGTCTAGAACCAGGAAATACGACCATATTAGTCCAGAGATCAGGTCTAGAACCAGGAAATACGACCATATTAGTCCAGTGCTCAGGTCTAGAACCAGGAAATACGACCATATTAGTCCAGTGCTAAGGACTAGAACCAGGAAATACAACCATATTAGTCCAGTGCTCAGGTCTAGAACCAGGAAATACGACCATATTAGTCCAGTGCTCAGGTCTAGAACCAGGAAATACGACCATATTAGTCCAGTGCTCAGGTCTAGAACCAGGAAATACGACCATATTAGTCCAGTGCTAAGGACTAGAACCAGGAAATACAACCATATTAGTCCAGTGCTCAGGTCTAGAACCAGGAAATACGACCATATTAGTCCAGTGCTCAGGTCTAGAACCAGGAATTACGACCATATTAGTCCAGTGCTAAGGACTAGAACCAGGAAATACGACCATATTAGTCCAGTGCTCAGGACTAGAACCAGAAAATACGACAATATTAGTCCAGTGCTCAGGACTAGAACCAGGAAATACGACCATATTAGTCCAGTGCTCAGGTCTAAAACCAGGAAATACGACCATATTAGTCCGGTGCTCAGGACTAGAACCAGGAAACACGACCATATTAGTCCAGTGCTCAGGTCTAGAACCAGGAAATACGACCATATTAGTCCAGAGCTCAGGTCTAGAACCAGGAAATACGACCATATTAGTCCAGTGCTAAAGACTAGAACCAGGAAATACGACCATATTAGTCCAGTGCTTTGGTCTAGAACCAGGAAATACGACCATATTAGTCCAGTGCTCAGGTCTAGAACCAGGAAATACGACCATATTAGTCCAGTGCTAAGGACTAGAACCAGGAAATACGACCATATTAGTCCAGTGCTCAGGACTAGAACCAGAAAATACAACAATATTAGTCCAGTGCTCGGGACTAAAACCAGGAAATACGACCATATTAGTCCAGTGCTAAAGACTAGAACCAGGAAATACAACAATATTAGTCCAGTGCTCAGGTCTAGACCCAGGAAATAAGACTATATTAGTCACGTGCTCAGGTCTAGAACCAGGAAACACGACCATATTAGTCCAGAGCTCAGGTCTAGAACCAGGAAATACGACCATATTAGTCCAGTGCTCAGGACTAGACCCAGGAAATAAGACCATATTAGTCCAGTGCTCAGGTCTAGAACCAGGAAATACGACCATATTAGTCCAGAGCTCAGGTCTAGAACCAGGAAATACGACCATATTAGTCCAGTGCTCAGGTCTAGAACCAGGAAATACGACCATATTAGTCCAGTGCTAAGGACTAGAACCAGGAAATAGAACCATATTAGTCCAGTGCTCAGGTCTAGAATCAGGAAATACGACCATATTAATCCAGAGCTCAGGTCTAGAACCAGGAAATACGACCATATTAGTCCAGTGCTTTGGTCTAGAACCAGGAAATACGACCATATTAGTCCAGAGCTCAGGTCTAGAACCAGGAAATATGACCATATTAGTCCAGATCTCAGGTCTGCAACCAGGAAATACGAACATATTAGTCCAGTGCTCAGGTCTGGAACCAGGAAATACGACCATATTAGTCCAGTGCTCGGGTCTAGAACCAGGAAATATGACAATATTAGTCCAGTGCTAAAGACTACAACCAGGAAATACGACCATATTAGTCCAGTGCTCAGGTCTAGAACCAGGAAATACGACCATATTAGTCCAGTGCTAAGGACTAGAACCAGGAAATAGAACCATATTAGTCCAGTGCTCAGGTCTAGAACCAGGAAATACGACCATATTAGTCCAGTGCTCAGGTCTAGAACCAGGAAATACGACCAGATTAGTCCAGTGCTCAGGTCTAGAACTAGGAAATACGACCATATTAGTCCAGTGCTCAGGTCTAAAACCAGGAAATACGACCATATTAGTCCAGTGCTCACGTCTAGAACCAGGAAATTTGACCATATTAGTCCAGAGCTCAGGTCTAGACCCAGGAAATACGACCATATTAGTCCAGAGCTCAGGACTAGACCCAGGAAATAAGACTATATTAGTCAAGTGCTCAGGTCTAGAACCAGGAAATACGACCATATTAGTCCAGAGCTCAGGTCTAGAACCAGGAAATACGACCATATTAGTCCAGTTCTCAGGACTAGACCCAGGAAATAAGACCATATTAGTCCAGTGGTCAGGTCTAGAACCAGGAAATACGACCATATTAGTCCAGAGCTCAGGTCTAGAACCAGGAAATACGACCATATTAGTCCAGTGCTCAGGTCTAGAACCAGGAAATACGACCATATTAGTCCAGTGCTAAGGACTAGAACCAGGAAATAGAACCATATTAGTCCAGTGCTCAGGTCTAGAATCAGGAAATACGACCATATTAGTCCAGAGCTCAGGTCTAGAACCAGGAAATACGACCATATTAGTCCAGTGCTCAGGTCTAGAACCAGGAAATACGACCATATTAGTCCAGAGCTCAGGTCTAGAACCAGGAAATACAACCATATTAGTCCAGTGCTCAGGTCTAGAATCAGGAAATACGACCATATTAGTCCAGAGCTCAGGTCTAGAACCAGGAAATACGACCATATTAGTCCAGTGCTCAGGTCTAGAACCAGGAAATACGACCATATTAGTCCAGAGCTCAGGTCTAGAACCAGGAAATATGACCATATTAGTCCAGATCTCAGGTCTGCAACCAGGAAATACGACCATATTAGTCCAGAGCTCAGGTCTAGAACCAGGAAATATGACCATATTAGTCCAGATCTCAGGTCTGCAACCAGGAAATACGAACATATTAGTCCAGTGCTCAGGTCTGGAACCAGGAAATACGACCATATTAGTCCAGTGCTCGGGTCTAGAACCAGGAAATACGACAATATTAGTCCAGTGCTAAGGACTAGAACCAGGAAATACGACCATATTAGTCCAGTGCTCAGGTCTAGAACCAGGAAATACGACCATATTAGTCCAGTGCTAAGGACTAGAACCAGGAAATACAACCATATTAGTCCAGTGCTCAGGTCTAGAACCAGGAAATACGACCATATTAGTCCAGAGATCAGGTCTAGAACCAGGAAATACGACCATATTAGTCCAGTGCTCAGGTCTAGAACCAGGAAATACGACCATATTAGTCCAGTGCTAAGGACTAGAACCAGGAAATACAACCATATTAGTCCAGTGCTCAGGTCTAGAACCAGGAAATACGACCATATTAGTCCAGTGCTCAGGTCTAGAACCAGGAAATACGACCATATTAGTCCAGTGCTCAGGTCTAGAACCAGGAAATACGACCATATTAGTCCAGTGCTAAGGACTAGAACCAGGAAATACAACCATATTAGTCCAGTGCTCAGGTCTAGAACCAGGAAATACGACCATATTAGTCCAGTGCTCAGGTCTAGAACCAGGAATTACGACCATATTAGTCCAGTGCTAAGGACTAGAACCAGGAAATACGACCATATTAGTCCAGTGCTCAGGACTAGAACCAGAAAATACGACAATATTAGTCCAGTGCTCAGGACTAGAACCAGGAAATACGACCATATTAGTCCAGTGCTCAGGTCTAAAACCAGGAAATACGACCATATTAGTCCGGTGCTCAGGACTAGAACCAGGAAACACGACCATATTAGTCCAGTGCTCAGGTCTAGAACCAGGAAATACGACCATATTAGTCCAGAGCTCAGGTCTAGAACCAGGAAATACGACCATATTAGTCCAGTGCTAAAGACTAGAACCAGGAAATACGACCATATTAGTTCAGTGCTTTGGTCTAGAACCAGGAAATACGACCATATTAGTCCAGTGCTCAGGTCTAGAACCAGGAAATACGACCATATTAGTCCAGTGCTAAGGACTAGAACCAGGAAATACGACCATATTAGTCCAGTGCTCAGGACTAGAACCAGAAAATACAACAATATTAGTCCAGTGCTCGGGACTAAAACCAGGAAATACGACCATATTAGTCCAGTGCTAAAGACTAGAACCAGGAAATACAACAATATTAGTCCAGTGCTCAGGTCTAGACCCAGGAAATAAGACTATATTAGTCACGTGCTCAGGTCTAGAACCAGGAAACACGACCATATTAGTCCAGAGCTCAGGTCTAGAACCAGGAAATACGACCATATTAGTCCAGTGCTCAGGACTAGACCCAGGAAATAAGACCATATTAGTCCAGTGCTCAGGTCTAGAACCAGGAAATACGACCATATTAGTCCAGAGCTCAGGTCTAGAACCAGGAAATACGACCATATTAGTCCAGTGCTCAGGTCTAGAACCAGGAAATACGACCATATTAGTCCAGTGCTAAGGACTAGAACCAGGAAATAGAACCATATTAGTCCAGTGCTCAGGTCTAGAATCAGGAAATACGACCATATTAATCCAGAGCTCAGGTCTAGAACCAGGAAATACGACCATATTAGTCCAGTGCTTTGGTCTAGAACCAGGAAATACGACCATATTAGTCCAGAGCTCAGGTCTAGAACCAGGAAATATGACCATATTAGTCCAGATCTCAGGTCTGCAACCAGGAAATACGAACATATTAGTCCAGTGCTCAGGTCTGGAACCAGGAAATACGACCATATTAGTCCAGTGCTCGGGTCTAGAACCAGGAAATATGACAATATTAGTCCAGTGCTAAAGACTACAACCAGGAAATACGACCATATTAGTCCAGTGCTCAGGTCTAGAACCAGGAAATACGACCATATTAGTCCAGTGCTAAGGACTAGAACCAGGAAATAGAACCATATTAGTCCAGTGCTCAGGTCTAGAATCAGGAAATACGACCATATTAATCCAGAGTTCAGGTCTAGAACCAGGAAATACGACCATATTAGTCCAGTGCTTTGGTCTAGAACCAGGAAATACGACCATATTAGTCCAGAGCTCAGGTCTAGAACCAGGAAATATGACCATATTAGTCCAGATCTCAGGTCTGCAACCAGGAAATACGAACATATTAGTCCAGTGCTCAGGTCTGGAACCAGGAAATACGACCATATTAGTCCAGTGCTCGGGTCTAGAACCAGGAAATATGACAATATTAGTCCAGTGCTAAAGACTAGAACCAGGAAATACGACCATATTAGTCCAGTGCTCAGGTCTAGAACCAGGAAATACGACCATATTAGTCCAGTGCTCAGGTCTAGAACCAGGAAATACGACCATATTAGTCCAGTGTTCAGGTGTAGAACCAGGAAATACGACCATATTAGTCCAGTGCTCAGGTCTAGAACCAGGAAATACGACCATATTAGTCCAGTGTTCAGGTCTAGAACCAGGAAATACGACCATATTAGTCCAGTGCTCAGGTCTAGAACCAGGAAATAAGACAACATTAGTCCAGTGTTCAGGTCTAGAACCAGGAAATATGACCATATTAGTCCAGTGCTCAGGTCTAGAACCAGGAAATACGACCATGTTAGTCCAGAGCCCAGGTCTAGAACCAGGAAATACGACCATATTAGTCCAGTGTTCAGGTCTGGAACCAGGAAATACGACCATATTAGTCCAGTGCACAGGTCTAGAACCAGGAAATACGACCATATTAGTCCAGTGCTCAGGTCTAGAACCAGGAAATACGACCATATTAGTCCAGTGCTCAATTCTAGAACCAGGAAATACGACCATATTAGTCCAGAGCTCAGGTCTAGAACCAGGAAATACGACCATATTAGTCCAGTGCTAAAGACTAGAACCAGGAAATACGACCATAATAGTCCAGTGCTCAGGTCTAGAACCAGGAAATACGACCATATTAGTCCAGTGCTCAGGACTAGAACCAGGAAATACGACCATATTAGTCCAGTGCTAAAGACTAGAACCAGGAATTACGACGATATTAGTCCAGTGCTCAGGTCTAGAACCAGGAAATACGACCAGATTAGTCCAGTGCTCAGGTCTAGAACTAGGAAATACGACCATATTAGTCCAGTGCTCAGGTCTAGAACCAGGAAATACGACCATATTAGTCCAGTGCTCACGTCTAGAACCAGGAAATTTGACCATATTTGTCCAGAGCTCAGGTCTAGACCCAGGAAATACGACCATATTAGTCCAGAGCTCAGGACTAGACCCAGGAAATAAGACTATATTAGTCCAGTGCTCACGTCTAGAACCAGGAAATATGACCATATTAGTCCAGAGCTCAGGTCTAGAACCAGGAAAAACGACCATATTAGTCCAGTGCTCAGGACTAGACCCAGGAAATAAGACCATATTAGTCCAGTGCTCAGGTCTAGAACCAGGAAATACGACCATATTAGTCCAGAGCTCAGCTCTAGAACCAGGAAATACGACCATATTAGTCCAGTGCTCAGGTCTAGAACCAGGAAATACGACCATATTAGTCCAGTGCTCAGGTCTAGAACCAGGAAATACGACCATATTAGTCCAGTGCTCAGGTCTAGAACCAGGAAATACGACCATATTAGTCCAGTGCTAAGGACTAGAACCAGGAAATACGACCATATTAGTCCAGTGCTCAGGTCTAGAACCAGGAAATACGACCATATTAGTCCAGTGCTCAGGTCTAGAACCAGGAAATACGACCATATTAGTCCAGTGCTAAGGACTAGAACCAGGAAATTCAACCATATTAGTCCAGTGCTCAGGTCTAGAACCAGGAAATACGACCATATTAGTCCAGTGCTCAGGTCTAGAACCAGGAAATACGACCATATTAGTCCAGTGCTAAGGACTAGAACCAGGAAATACGACCATATTAGTCCAGTGTTCAGGTCTGGAACCAGGAATTACGACCATATTAGTCCAGAGCTCATGTCTAGAACAAGGAAATATGACAATATTAGTCCAGTGCTCAGAACTAGAACCAGGAAATACGACCATAATAGTCCAGTGCTCAGGTCTAGACCCTGGAAATACGACCATATTAGTCCAAAACTCAGGACTAGACCCAGGAAATACGACCATATTAGTCCAGTGCTCAGGTCTAGAACCAGGAAATACGACCATATTAGTCCAGTGCTCAGGTCTAGAACCAGGAAATACGACCATATTAGTCCAGTGCTCAGGTCTAGAACGAGGAAATACTACCATATTAGTCCAGTGCTCAGGTCTAGAACCAGGAAATACGACCATATTAGTCCAGTGCTCAGGTCTAGGACCAGGAAATACGACCATATTAGTCCAGTGCTAAGGACTAGAACCAGGAAATACAACCATATTATTCCAGTGCTCAGGTCTAGAACCAGGAAATACGACCATATTAGTCCAGTGCTCAGGTCTAGAACCAGGAAATATGACAATATTAGTCCAGTTCTCAGGACTAGAACCAGGAAATACGACCATATTAGTCCAGTGCTAAAGACTAGAACCAGGAAATACGAACATATTAGTCCAGTGCTCAGGTCTAGAACCAGGAAATACGACCATATTAGTCCGGTGCTCAGGACTAGAACCAGGAAATACGACCATATTAATCCAGTGCTAAAGACTAGAACCAGGAAATACGACCATATTAGTCCAGTGCTCAGGTCTAGAACCAGGAAATACGACCATATTAGTCCAGTGCTCAGGACTAGAACCAGCAAATACGACCATATTAGTCCATTGCTAAAGACTAGAACCAGGAATTACGACGATATTAGTCCAGTGCTCAGGTCTAGAACCAGGAAATACGACCAGATTAGTCCAGTGCTCAGGTCTAGAACTAGGAAATACGACCATATTAGTCCAGTGCTCAGGTCTAGAACCAGGAAATACGACCATATTAGTCCAGTGCTCACGTCTAGAACCAGGAAATTTGACCATATTAGTCCAGAGCTCAGGTTTAGACCCAGGAAATACGACCATATTAGTCCAGAGCTCAGGACTAGACCCAGGAAATAAGACTATATTAGTCCAGTGCTCAGGTCTAGAACCAGGAAATACGACCATATTAGTCCAGAACTCAGGTCTAGAACCAGGAAATACGACCATATTAGTCCAGTGCTCAGGACTAGACCCAGGAAATAAGACCATATTAGTCCAGTGCTCAGGTCTAGAACCAGGAAATACGACCATATTAGTCCAGAGCTCGGGTCTAGAACCAGGAAATACGACCATATTAGTCCAGTGCTCAGGTCTAGAACCAGGAAATACGACCATATTAGTCCAGTGCTAAGGACTAGAACCAGGAAATACAACCATATTAGTCCAGTGCTCAGGTCTAGAACCAGGAAATACGACCATATTAGTCCAGTGCTCAGGTCTAGAACCAGGAATTACGACCATATTAGTCCAGTGCTAAGGACTAGAACCAGGAAATACGACCATATTAGTCCAGTGCTCAGGACTAGAACCAGAAAATACGACAATATTAGTCCAGTGCTCAGGACTAGAACCAGGAAATATGACCATATTAGTCCAGTGCTCAGGTCTAGAACCAGGAAATACGACCATATTAGTCCGGTGCTCAGGACTAGAACCAGGAAACACGACCATATTAGTCCAGTGCTCAGGTCTAGAACCAGGAAATATGACCATATTAGTCCAGAGCTCAGGTCTAGAACCAGGAAATACGACCATATTAGTCCAGTGCTAAAGACTAGAACCAGGAAATACGACCATATTAGTCCAGAGCTCAGGTCTAGAACCAGGAAATACGACCATATTAGTCCAGTGCTCAGGACTAGAACCAGGAAATACGACCATATTAGTCCAGTGCTAAAGACTAGAACCAGGAATTACGACGATATTAGTCCAGTGCTCAGGTCTAGAACCAGGAAATACGACCAGATTAGTCCAGTGCTCAGGTCTAGAACTAGGAAATACGACCATATTAGTCCAGTGCTCAGGTCTAGAACCAGGAAATACAACCATATTAGTCCAGTGCTCAGGTCTAGAACCAGGAAATACGACCATATTAGTCCAGAGATCAGGTCTAGAACCAGGAAATACGACCATATTAATCCAGTGCTAAAGACTAGAACCAGGAAATACGACCATATTAGTCCAGTGCTCAGGTCTAGAACCAGGAAATACGACCATATTAGTCCAGTGCTCAGGACTAGAACCAGCAAATACGACCATATTAGTCCATTGCTAAAGACTAGAACCAGGAATTACGACGATATTAGTCCAGTGCTCAGGTCTAGAACCAGGAAATACGACCAGATTAGTCCAGTGCTCAGGTCTAGAACTAGGAAATACGACCATATTAGTCCAGTGCTCAGGTCTAGAACCAGGAAATACGACCATATTAGTCCAGTGCTCACGTCTAGAACCAGGAAATTTGACCATATTAGTCCAGAGCTCAGGTTTAGACCCAGGAAATACGACCATATTAGTCCAGAGCTCAGGACTAGACCCAGGAAATAAGACTATATTAGTCCAGTGCTCAGGTCTAGAACCAGGAAATAAGACCATATTAGTCCAGTGCTCAGGTCTAGAACCAGGAAATACGACCATATTAGTCCAGAGCTCAGGTCTAGAACCAGGAAATACGACCATATTAGTCCAGTGCTCAGGTCTAGAACCAGGAAATACGACCATATTAGTCCAGTGCTAAGGACTAGAACCAGGAAATACGACCATATTAGTCCAGTGCTCAGGTCTAGAACCAGGAAATACGACCATATTAGTCCAGTGCTCAGGTCTAGAACCAGGAATTACGACCATATTAGTCCAGTGCTAAGGACTAGAACCAGGAAATACGACCATATTAGTCCAGTGCTCAGGACTAGAACCAGAAAATACGACAATATTAGTCCAGTGCTCAGGACTAGAACCAGGAAATATGACCATATTAGTCCAGTGCTCAGGTCTAGAACCAGGAAATACGACCATATTAGTCCGGTGCTCAGGACTAGAACCAGGAAACACGACCATATTAGTCCAGTGCTCAGGTCTAGAACCAGGAAATATGACCATATTAGTCCAGAGCTCAGGTCTAGAACCAGGAAATACGACCATATTAGTCCAGTGCTAAAGACTAGAACCAGGAAATACGACCATATTAGTCCAGAGCTCAGGTCTAGAACCAGGAAATACGACCATATTAGTCCAGTGCTCAGGACTAGAACCAGGAAATACGACCATATTAGTCCAGTGCTAAAGACTAGAACCAGGAATTACGACGATATTAGTCCAGTGCTCAGGTCTAGAACCAGGAAATACGACCAGATTAGTCCAGTGCTCAGGTCTAGAACTAGGAAATACGACCATATTAGTCCAGTGCTCAGGTCTAGAACCAGGAAATACGACCATATTAGTCCAGTGCTCACGTCTAGAACCAGGAAATTTGACCATATTAGTCCAGAGCTCAGGTCTAGACCCAGGAAATACGACCATATTAGTCCAGAGCTCAGGACTAGACCCAGGAAATAAGACTATATTAGTCCAGTGCTCACGTCTAGAACCAGGAAATATGACCATATTAGTCCAGAGCTCAGGTCTAGAACCAGGAAAAACGACCATATTAGTCCAGTGCTCAGGACTAGACCCAGGAAATAAGACCATATTAGTCCAGTGCTCAGGTCTAGAACCAGGAAATACGACCATATTAGTCCAGAGCTCAGGTCTAGAACCAGGAAATACGACCATATTAGTCCAGTGCTCAGGACTAGACCCAGGAAATAAGACCATATTAGTCCAGTGCTCAGGTCTAGAACCAGGAAATACGACCATATTAGTCCAGAGCTCAGGTCTAGAACCAGGAAATACGACCATATTAGTCCAGTGCTCAGGTCTAGAACCAGGAAATACGACCATATTAGTCCAGTGCTAAGGACTAGAACCAGGAAATACAACCATATTAGTCCAGTGCTCAGGTCTAGAACCAGGAAATACGACCATATTAGTCCAGAGCTCAGCTCTAGAACCAGGAAATACGACCATATTAGTCCAGTGCTCAGGTCTAGAACCAGGAAATACGACCATATTAGTCCAGTGCTCAGGTCTAGAACCAGGAAATACGACCATATTAGTCCAGTGCTAAGGACTAGAACCAGGAAATACAACCATATTAGTCCAGTGCTCAGGTCTAGAACCAGGAAATACGACCATATTAGTCCAGTTCTCAGGTCTAGAACCAGGAATTACGACCATATTAGTCCAGTGCTCAGGTCTAGAACCAGGAAATACGACCATATTAGTCCAGTGCTCAGGACTAGAACCAGGAAATACGACAATATTAGTCCAGTGCTCAGGACTAGAACCAGGAAATACGACCATATTAGTCCAGTGCTCAGGTCCAGTGCTAAGGACTAGAACCAGGAAATACGACCATATTAGTCCAGTGCTCAGGTCTAGAACCAGGAAATACGACCATATTAGTCCAGAGCTCAGGTCTAGAACCAGGAAATACGACCATATTAGTCCAGTGCTCAGGTCTAGAACCAGGAAATACGACCATATTAGTCCAGTGCTAAGGACTAGAACCAGGAAATACAACCATATTAGTCCAGTTCTCAGGTCTAGAATCAGGAAATACGACCATATTAGTCCAGAGCTCAGGTCTAGAACCAGGAAATACGACCATATTAGTCCAGTGCTCAGGTCTAGAACCAGGAAATACGACCATATTAGTCCAGTGCTAAGGACTAGAACCAGGAAATACAACCATATTAGTCCAGTGCTCAGGTCTAGAACCAGGAAATACGACCATATTAGTCCAGTTCTCAGGTCTAGAACCAGGAATTACGACCATATTAGTCCAGTGCTAAGGACTAGAACCAGGAAATACGACCATATTAGTCCAGTGCTCAGGACTAGAACCAGAAAATACGACAATATTAGTCCAGTGCTCAGGACTAGAACCAGGAAATACGACCATATTAGTCCAGTGCTCAGGTCTAGAACCAGGAAATACGACCATATTAGTCCGGTGCTCAGGACTAGAACCAGGAAACACGACCATATTAGTCCAGTGCTCAGGTCTAGAACCAGGAAATACGACCATATTAGTCCAGTGCTAAAGACAAGAACCAGGAAATACGACCATATTAGTCCAGTTCTTTGGTCTAGAACCAGGAAATACGACCATATTAGTCCAGTGCTCAGGTCTAGAACCAGGAATTACGACCATATTAGTCCAGTGCTAAGGACTAGAACCAGGAAATACGACCATATTAGTCCAGTGCTCAGGATTAGAACCAGAAAATACGACAATATTAGTCCAGTGCTCAGGACTAGAACCAGGAAATACGACCATATTAGTCCAGTGCTCAGGTCTAGAACCAGGAAATACGACCATATTAGTCCGGTGCTCAGGACTAGAACCAGGAAACACGACCATATTAGTCCAGTGCTCAGGTCTAGAACCAGGAAATACGACCATATTAGTCCAGTGCTAAAGACAAGAACCAGGAAATACGACCATATTAGTCCAGTGCTTTGGTCTAGAACCAGGAAATACGACCATATTAGTCCAGTGCTCAGGTCTAGAACCAGGAAATACGACCAGATTAGTCCAGTGCTCACGTCTAGAACTAGGAAATACGACCATATTAGTCCAGTGCTCAGGTCTAAAACCAGGAAATACGACCATATTAGTCCAGTGCTCACGTCTAGAACCAGGAAATTTGACCATATTAGTCCAGAGCTCAGGTATAGACCCAGGAAATACGACCATATTAGTCCAGAGCTCAGGACTAGACCCAGGAAATAAGACTATATTAGTCAAGTGCTCAGGTCTAGAACCAGGAAATACGACCATATTAGTCCAGAGCTCAGGTCTAGAACCAGGAAATACGACCATATTAGTCCAGTTCTCAGGACTAGACCCAGGAAATAAGACCATATTAGTCCAGTGGTCAGGTCTAGAACCAGGAAATACGACCATATTAGTCCAGAGCTCAGGTCTAGAACCAGGAAATACGACCATATTAGTCCAGTGCTAAGGACTAGAACCAGGAAATAGAACCATATTAGTCCAGTGCTCAGGTCTAGAATCAGGAAATACGACCATATTAGTCCAGAGCTCAGGTCTAGAACCAGGAAATACGACCATATTAGTCCAGTGCTCAGGTCTAGAACCAGGAAATACGACCATATTAGTCCAGAGCTCAGGTCTAGAACCAGGAAATACAACCATATTAGTCCAGTGCTCAGGTCTAGAATCAGGAAATACGACCATATTAGTCCAGAGCTCAGGTCTAGAACCAGCAAATACGACCATATTAGTCCAGTGCTCAGGTCTAGAATCAGGAAATACGACCATATTAGTCCAGAGCTCAGGTCTAGAACCAGGAAATATGACCATATTAGTCCAGATCTCAGGTCTGCAACCAGGAAATACGACCATATTAGTCCAGAGCTCAGGTCTAGAACCAGGAAATATGACCATATTAGTCCAGATCTCAGGTCTGCAACCAGGAAATACGACCATATTAGTCCAGAGCTCAGGTCTAGAACCAGGAAATATGACCATATTAGTCCAGTGCTCAGGTCTAGAACCAGGAAATACGACCATATTAGTCCAGTGCTCAGGTCTAGAACCAGGAAATACGACCATATTAGTCCAGTGCTAAGGACTAGAACCAGGAAATACAACCATATTAGTCCAGTGCTCAGGTCTAGAACCAGGAAATACGACCATATTAGTCCAGTGCTCAGGTCTAGAACCAGGAATTACGACCATATTAGTCCAGTGCTAAGGACTAGAACCAGGAAATACGACCATATTAGTCCAGTGCTCAGGACTAGAACCAGAAAATACGACAATATTAGTCCAGTGCTCAGGACTAGATCCAGGAAATACGACCATATTAGTCCAGTGCTCAGGTCTAAAACCAGGAAATACGACCATATTAGTCCGGTGCTCAGGACTAGAACCAGGAAACACGACCATATTAGTCCAGTGCTCAGGTCTAGAACCAGGAAATACGACCATATTAGTCCAGAGCTCAGGTCTAGAACCAGGAAATACGACCATATTAGTCCAGTGCTCAGGTCTAGAACCAGGAAATACGACCATATTAGTCCAGTGCTCACGTCTAGAACCAGGAAATTTGACCATATTAGTCCAGAGCTCAGGTCTAGACCCAGGAAATACGACCATATTAGTCCAGAGCTCAGGACTAGACCCAGGAAATAAGACTATATTAGTCAAGTGCTCAGGTCTAGAACCAGGAAATACGACCATATTAGTCCAGAGCTCAGGTCTAGAACCAGGAAATACGACCATATTAGTCCAGTTCTCAGGACTAGACCCAGGAAATAAGACCATATTAGTCCAGTGGTCAGGTCTAGAACCAGGAAATACGACCATATTAGTCCAGAGCTCAGGTCTAGAACCAGGAAATACGACCATATTAGTCCAGTGCTCAGGTCTAGAACCAGGAAATACGACCATATTAGTCCAGTGCTAAGGACTAGAACCAGGAAATACAACCATATTATTCCAGTGCTCAGGTCTAGAACCAGGAAATACGACCATATTAGTCCAGTGCTCAGGTCTAGAACCAGGAAATATGACAATATTAGTCCAGTTCTCAGGACTAGAACCAGGAAATACGACCATATTAGTCCAGTGCTAAAGACTAGAACCAGGAAATACGAACATATTAGTCCAGTGCTCAGGTCTAGAACCAGGAAATACGACCATATTAGTCCGGTGCTCAGGTCTAGAACCAGGAAATACGACCATATTAGTCCAGTGCTCACGTCTAGAACCAGGAAATTTGACCATATTAGTCCAGAGCTCAGGTTTAGACCCAGGAAATACGACCATATTAGTCCAGAGCTCAGGACTAGACCCAGGAAATAAGACTATATTAGTCCAGTGCTCAGGTCTAGAACCAGGAAATACGACCATATTAGTCCAGAACTTAGGTCTAGAACCAGGAAATACGACCATATTAGTCCAGTGCTGAGGACTAGACCCAGGAAATAAGACCATATTAGTCCAGTGCTCAGGTCTAGAACCAGGAAATACGACCATATTAGTCCAGAGCTCAGGTCTAGAACCAGGAAATACGACCATATTAGTCCAGTGCTCAGGTCTAGAACCAGGAAATACGACCATATTAGTCCAGTGCTAAGGACTAGAACCAGGAAATACAACCATATTAGTCCAGTGCTCAGGTCTAGAACCAGGAAATACGACCATATTAGTCCAGTGCTCAGGTCTAGAACCAGGAATTACGACCATATTAGTCCAGTGCTAAGGACTAGAACCAGGAAATACGACCATATTAGTCCAGTGCTCAGGACTAGAACCAGAAAATACGACAATATTAGTCCAGTGCTCAGGACTAGAACCAGGAAATATGACCATATTAGTCCAGTGCTCAGGTCTAGAACCAGGAAATACGACCATATTAGTCCGGTGCTCAGGACTAGAACCAGGAAACACGACCATATTAGTCCAGTGCTCAGGTCTAGAACCAGGAAATATGACCATATTAGTCCAGAGCTCAGGTCTAGAACCAGGAAATACGACCATATTAGTCCAGTGCTAAAGACTAGAACCAGGAAATACGACCATATTAGTCCAGTGCTCAGGTCTAGAACCAGGAAATACGACCATATTAGTCCAGTGCTCACGTCTAGAACCAGGAAATTTGACCATATTAGTCCAGAGCTCAGGTCTAGACCCAGGAAATACGACCATATTAGTCCAGAGCTCAGGACTAGACCCAGGAAATAAGACCATATTAGTCCAGAGCTCAGGTCTAGAACCAGGAAAAACGACCATATTAGTCCAGTGCTCAGGACTAGACCCAGGAAATAAGACCATATTAGTCCAGTGCTCAGGTCTAGAACCAGGAAATACGACCATATTAGTCCAGAGCTCAGGTCTAGAACCAGGAAATACGACCATATTAGCCCAGTGCTCAGGACTAGACCCAGGAAATAAGACCATATTAGTCCAGTGCTCAGGTCTAGAACCAGGAAATACGACCATATTAGTCCAGAGCTCAGGTCTAGAACCAGGAAATACGACCATATTAGTCCAGTGCTCAGGTCTAGAACCAGGAAATACGACCATATTAGTCCAGTGCTAAGGACTAGAACCAGGAAATACAACCATATTAGTCCAGTGCTCAGGTCTAGAACCAGGAAATACGACCATATTAGTCCAGAGCTCAGCTCTAGAACCAGGAAATACGACCATATTAGTCCAGTGCTCAGGTCTAGAACCAGGAAATACGACCATATTAGTCCAGTGCTCAGGTCTAGAACCAGGAAATACGACCATATTAGTCCAGTGCTAAGGACTAGAACCAGGAAATAAAACCATATTAGTCCAGTGCTCAGGTCTAGAACCAGGAAATACGACCATATTAGTCCAGAGCTCAGGTCTAGAACCAGGAAATACGACCATATTAGTCCAGTGCTCAGGTCTAGAACCAGGAAATACGACCATATTAGTCCAGTGCTAAGGACTAGAACCAGGAAATACAACCATATTAGTCCAGTGCTCAGGTCTAGAATCAGGAAATACGACCATATTAGTCCAGAGCTCAGGTCTAGAACCAGGAAATACGACCATATTAGTCCAGTGCTCAGGTCTAGAACCAGGAAATATGACCATATTAGTCCAGAGCTCAGGTCTAGAACCAGGAAATATGACCATATTAGTCCAGATCTCAGGTCTGCAACCAGGAAATACGAACATATTAGTCCAGTGCTCAGGTCTGGAACCAGGAAATACGACCATATTAGTCCAGTGCTCGGGTCTAGAACCAGGAAATATGACAATATTAGTCCAGTGCTAAGGACTAGAACCAGGAAATACGACCATATTAGTCCAGTGCTCAGGTCTAGAACCAGGAAATATGACAATATTAGTCCAGTGCTAAGGACTAGAACCAGGAAATACGACCATATTAGTCCAGTGCTCAGGTCTAGAACCAGGAAATACGACCATATTAGTCCAGAGCTCAGGACTAGAACCAGGAAATACGACCATATTAGTCCAGTGCTCAGGTCTAGAACCAGGAAATACGACCATATTAGTCCAGTGCTAAGGACTAGAACCAGGAAATACAACCATATTAGTCCAGTTCTCAGGTCTAGAATCAGGAAATACGACCATATTAGTCCAGAGCTCAGGTCTAGAACCAGGAAATACGACCATATTAGTCCAGTGCTCAGGTCTAGAACCAGGAAATACGACCATATTAGTCCAGTGCTAAGGACTAGAACCAGGAAATACAACCATATTAGTCCAGTGCTCAGGTCTAGAACCAGGAAATACGACCATATTAGTCCAGTTCTCAGGTCTAGAACCAGGAATTACGACCATATTAGTCCAGTGCTAAGGACTAGAACCAGGAAATACGACCATATTAGTCCAGTGCTCAGGACTAGAACCAGAAAATACGACAATATTAGTCCAGTGCTCAGGACTAGAACCAGGAAATACGACCATATTAGTCCAGTGCTCAGGTCTAGAACCAGGAAATACGACCATATTAGTCCGGTGCTCAGGACTAGAACCAGGAAACACGACCATATTAGTCCAGTGCTCAGGTCTAGAACCAGGAAATACGACCATATTAGTCCAGTGCTAAAGACAAGAACCAGGAAATACGACCATATTAGTCCAGTGCTTTGGTCTAGAACCAGGAAATACGACCATATTAGTCCAGTGCTCAGGTCTAGAACCAGGAAATACGACCAGATTAGTCCAGTGCTCAGGTCTAGAACTAGGAAATACGACCATATTAGTCCAGTGCTCAGGTCTAGAACCAGGAAATACGACCATATTAGTCCAGTGCTCACGTCTAGAACCAGGAAATTTGACCATATTAGTCCAGAGCTCAGGTCTAGACCCAGGAAATACGACCATATTAGTCCAGAGCTCAGGACTAGACCCAGGAAATAAGACTATATTAGTCAAGTGCTCAGGTCTAGAACCAGGAAATACGACCATATTAGTCCAGAGCTCAGGTCTAGAACCAGGAAATACGACCATATTAGTCCAGTTCTCAGGACTAGACCCAGGAAATAAGACCATATTAGTCCAGTGGTCAGGTCTAGAACCAGGAAATACGACCATATTAGTCCAGAGCTCAGGTCTAGAACCAGGAAATACGACCATATTAGTCCAGTGCTCAGGTCTAGAACCAGGAAATACGACCATATTAGTCCAGTGCTAAGGACTAGAACCAGGAAATAGAACCATATTAGTCCAGTGCTCAGGTCTAGAATCAGGAAATACGACCATATTAGTCCAGAGCTCAGGTCTAGAACCAGGAAATACGACCATATTAGTCCAGTGCTCAGGTCTAGAACCAGGAAATACGACCATATTAGTCCAGAGCTCAGGTCTAGAACCAGGAAATACAACCATATTAGTCCAGTGCTCAGGTCTAGAATCAGGAAATACGACCATATTAGTCCAGAGCTCAGGTCTAGAACCAGGAAATACGACCAT
Organism: Leuresthes tenuis; assembly: GCF_036924035.1. Taxonomy (NCBI): domain Eukaryota; kingdom Metazoa; phylum Chordata; class Actinopteri; order Atheriniformes; family Atherinopsidae; genus Leuresthes; species Leuresthes tenuis. Next base: position 1,178,246 of record NW_027325384.1, read on the forward strand.
ATTAGTCCAGTGCTCAGGTCTAGAACCAGGAAATACGACCATATTAGTCCAGAGCTCAGGTCTAGAACCAGGAAATACAACCATATTAGTCCAGTGCTCAGGTCTAGAACCAGGAAATACGACCATATTAGTCCAGTTCTCAGGTCTAGAACCAGGAATTACGACCATATTAGTCCAGTGCTAAGGACTAGAACCAGGAAATACGACCATATTAGTCCAGTGCTCAGGACTAGAACCAGAAAATACGACAATATTAGTCCAGTGCTCAGGACTAGAACCAGGAAATACGACCATATTAGTCCAGTGCTCAGGTCTAGAACCAGGAAATACGACCATATTAGTCCGGTGCTCAGGACTAGAACCAGGAAACACGACCATATTAGTCCAGTGCTCAGGTCTAGAACCAGGAAATACGACCATATTAGTCCAGTGCTAAAGACAAGAACCAGGAAATACGACCATATTAGTCCAGTGCTTTGGTCTAGAACCAGGAAATACGACCATATTAGTCCAGTGCTCAGGTCTAGAACCAGGAAATACGACCAGATTAGTCCAGTGCTCAGGTCTAGAACTAGGAAATACGACCATATAAGTCCAGTGCTCAGGTCTAGAACCAGGAAATACGACCATATTAGTCCAGTGCTCACGTCTAGAACCAGGAAATTTGACCATATTAGTCCAGAGCTCAGGTCTAGACCCAGGAAATACGACCATATTAGTCCAGAGCTCAGGACTAGACCCAGGAAATAAGACTATATTAGTCAAGTGCTCAGGTCTAGAACCAGGAAATACGACCATATTAGTCCAGAGCTCAGGTCTAGAACCAGGAAATACGACCATATTAGTCCAGTTCTCAGGACTAGACCCAGGAAATAAGACCATATTAGTCCAGTGGTCAGGTCTAGAACCAGGAAATACGACCATATTAGTCCAGAGCTCAGGTCTAGAACCAGGAAATACGACCATATTAGTCCAGTGCTCAGGTCTAGAACCAGGAAATACGACCATATTAGTCCAGTGCTAAGGACTAGAACCAGGAAATAGAACCATATTAGTCCAGTGCTCAGGTCTAGAATCAGGAAATACGACCATATTAGTCCAGAGCTCAGGTCTAGAACCAGGAAATACGACCATATTAGTCCAGTGCTCAGGTCTAGAACCAGGAAATACGACCATATTAGTCCAGAGCTCAGGTCTAGAACCAGGAAATACAACCATATTAGTCCAGTGCTCAGGTCTAGAATCAGGAAATACGACCATATTAGTCCAGAGCTCAGGTCTAGAACCAGCAAATACGACCATATTAGTCCAGTGCTCAGGTCTAGAACCAGGAAATACGACCATATTAGTCCAGAGCTCAGGTCTAGAACCAGGAAATATGACCATATTAGTCCAGATCTCAGGTCTGCAACCAGGAAATACGACCATATTAGTCCAGAGCTCAGGTCTAGAACCAGGAAATATGACCATATTAGTCCAGATCTCAGGTCTGCAACCAGGAAATACGACCATATTAGTCCAGAGCTCAGGTCTAGAACCAGGAAATATGACCATATTAGTCCAGTGCTCAGGTCTAGAACCAGGAAATACGACCATATTAGTCCAGTGCTCAGGTCTAGAACCAGGAAATACGACCATATTAGTCCAGTGCTAAGGACTAGAACCAGGAAATACAACCATATTAGTCCAGTGCTCAGGTCTAGAACCAGGAAATACGACCATATTAGTCCAGTGCTCAGGTCTAGAACCAGGAATTACGACCATATTAGTCCAGTGCTAAGGACTAGAACCAGGAAATACGACCATATTAGTCCAGTGCTCAGGACTAGAACCAGAAAATACGACAATATTAGTCCAGTGCTCAGGACTAGATCCAGGAAATACGACCATATTAGTCCAGTGCTCAGGTCTAAAACCAGGAAATACGACCATATTAGTCCGGTGCTCAGGACTAGAACCAGGAAACACGACCATATTAGTCCAGTGCTCAGGTCTAGAACCAGGAAATACGACCATATTAGTCCAGAGCTCAGGTCTAGAACCAGGAAATACGACCATATTAGTCCAGTGCTCAGGTCTAGAACCAGGAAATACGACCATATTAGTCCAGTGCTCACGTCTAGAACCAGGAAATTTGACCATATTAGTCCAGAGCTCAGGTCTAGACCCAGGAAATACGACCATATTAGTCCAGAGCTCAGGACTAGACCCAGGAAATAAGACTATATTAGTCAAGTGCTCAGGTCTAGAACCAGGAAATACGACCATATTAGTCCAGAGCTCAGGTCTAGAACCAGGAAATACGACCATATTAGTCCAGTTCTCAGGACTAGACCCAGGAAATAAGACCATATTAGTCCAGTGGTCAGGTCTAGAACCAGGAAATACGACCATATTAGTCCAGAGCTCAGGTCTAGAACCAGGAAATACGACCATATTAGTCCAGTGCTCAGGTCTAGAACCAGGAAATACGACCATATTAGTCCAGTGCTAAGGACTAGAACCAGGAAATAGAACCATATTAGTCCAGTGCTCAGGTCTAGAATCAGGAAATACGACCATATTAGTCCAGAGCTCAGGTCTAGAACCAGGAAATACGACCATATTAGTCCAGAGCTCAGGTCTAGAACCAGGAAATACAACCATATTAGTCCAGTGCTCAGGTCTAGAATCAGGAAATACGACCATATTAGTCCAGAGCTCAGGTCTAGAACCAGGAAATACGACCATATTAGTCCAGTGCTCAGGTCTAGAACCAGGAAATACGACCATATTAGTCCAGAGCTCAGGTCTAGAACCAGGAAATACAACCATATTAGTCCAGTGCTCAGGTCTAGAACCAGGAAATACGACCATATTAGTCCAGTTCTCAGGTCTAGAACCAGGAATTACGACCATATTAGTCCAGTGCTAAGGACTAGAACCAGGAAATACGACCATATTAGTCCAGTGCTCAGGACTAGAACCAGAAAATACGACAATATTAGTCCAGTGCTCAGGACTAGAACCAGGAAATACGACCATATTAGTCCAGTGCTCAGGTCTAGAACCAGGAAATACGACCATATTAGTCCGGTGCTCAGGACTAGAACCAGGAAACACGACCATATTAGTCCAGTGCTCAGGTCTAGAACCAGGAAATACGACCATATTAGTCCAGTGCTAAAGACAAGAACCAGGAAATACGACCATATTAGTCCAGTGCTTTGGTCTAGAACCAGGAAATACGACCATATTAGTCCAGTGCTCAGGTCTAGAACCAGGAAATACGACCAGATTAGTCCAGTGCTCAGGTCTAGAACTAGGAAATACGACCATATAAGTCCAGTGCTCAGGTCTAGAACCAGGAAATACGACCATATTAGTCCAGTGCTCACGTCTAGAACCAGGAAATTTGACCATATTAGTCCAGAGCTCAGGTCTAGACCCAGGAAATACGACCATATTAGTCCAGAGCTCAGGACTAGACCCAGGAAATAAGACTATATTAGTCAAGTGCTCAGGTCTAGAACCAGGAAATACGACCATATTAGTCCAGAGCTCAGGTCTAGAACCAGGAAATACGACCATATTAGTCCAGTTCTCAGGACTAGACCCAGGAAATAAGACCATATTAGTCCAGTGGTCAGGTCTAGAACCAGGAAATACGACCATATTAGTCCAGAGCTCAGGTCTAGAACCAGGAAATACGACCATATTAGTCCAGTGCTCAGGTCTAGAACCAGGAAATACGACCATATTAGTCCAGTGCTAAGGACTAGAACCAGGAAATAGAACCATATTAGTCCAGTGCTCAGGTCTAGAATCAGGAAATACGACCATATTAGTCCAGAGCTCAGGTCTAGAACCAGGAAATACGACCATATTAGTCCAGTGCTCAGGTCTAGAACCAGGAAATACGACCATATTAGTCCAGAGCTCAGGTCTAGAACCAGGAAATACAACCATATTAGTCCAGTGCTCAGGTCTAGAATCAGGAAATACGACCATATTAGTCCAGAGCTCAGGTCTAGAACCAGCAAATACGACCATATTAGTCCAGTGCTCAGGTCTAGAACCAGGAAATACGACCATATTAGTCCAGAGCTCAGGTCTAGAACCAGGAAATATGACCATATTAGTCCAGATCTCAGGTCTGCAACCAGGAAATACGACCATATTAGTCCAGAGCTCAGGTCTAGAACCAGGAAATATGACCATATTAGTCCAGATCTCAGGTCTGCAACCAGGAAATACGACCATATTAGTCCAGAGCTCAGGTCTAGAACCAGGAAATATGACCATATTAGTCCAGTGCTCAGGTCTAGAACCAGGAAATACGACCATATTAGTCCAGTGCTCAGGTCTAGAACCAGGAAATACGACCATATTAGTCCAGTGCTAAGGACTAGAACCAGGAAATACAACCATATTAGTCCAGTGCTCAGGTCTAGAACCAGGAAATACGACCATATTAGTCCAGTGCTCAGGTCTAGAACCAGGAATTACGACCATATTAGTCCAGTGCTAAGGACTAGAACCAGGAAATACGACCATATTAGTCCAGTGCTCAGGACTAGAACCAGAAAATACGACAATATTAGTCCAGTGCTCAGGACTAGATCCAGGAAATACGACCATATTAGTCCAGTGCTCAGGTCTAAAACCAGGAAATACGACCATATTAGTCCGGTGCTCAGGACTAGAACCAGGAAACACGACCATATTAGTCCAGTGCTCAGGTCTAGAACCAGGAAATACGACCATATTAGTCCAGAGCTCAGGTCTAGAACCAGGAAATACGACCATATTAGTCCAGTGCTAAAGACTAGAACCAGGAAATACGACCATATTAGTCCAGTGCTCAGGTCTAGAACCAGGAATTACGACCATATTAGTCCAGTGCTAAGGACTAGAACCAGGAAATACGACCATATTAGTCCAGTGCTCAGGACTAGAACCAGAAAATACGACAATATTAGTCCAGTGCTCAGGACTAGAACCAGGAAATACGACCATATTAGTCCAGTGCTTTGGTCTAGAACCAGGAAATACGACCATATTAGTCCAGAGCTCAGGTCTAGAACCAGGAAATATGACCATATTAGTCCAGATCTCAGGTCTGCAACCAGGAAATACGAACATATTAGTCCAGTGCTCAGGTCTGGAACCAGGAAATACGACCATATTAGTCCAGTGCTCGGGTCTAGAAAACCAGGAAATATGACAATATTAGTCCAGTGCTAAAGACTAGAACCAGGAAATACGACCATATTAGTCCAGTGCTCAGGTCTAGAACCAGGAAATACGACCATATTAGTCCAGTGCTCAGGTCTAGAACCAGGAAATACGACCATATTAGTCCAGTGTTCAGGTGTAGAACCAGGAAATACGCCCATATTAGTCCAGTGCTCAGGTCTAGAACCAGGAAATACGACCATATTAGTCCAGTGTTCAGGTCTAGAACCAGGAAATACGACCATATTAGTCCAGTGCTCAGGTCTAGAACCAGGAAATAAGACAACATTAGTCCAGTGTTCAGGTCTAGAACCAGGAAATATGACCATATTAGTCCAGTGCTCAGGTCTAGAACCAGGAAATACGACCATGTTAGTCCAGAGCCCAGGTCTAGAACCAGGAAATACGACCATATTAGTCCAGTGTTCAGGTCTGGAACCAGGAAATACGACCATATTAGTCCAGTGCACAGGTCTAGAACCAGGAAATACGACCATATTAGTCCAGTGCTCAGGTCTAGAACCAGGAAATACGACCATATTAGTCCAGAGCTCAGGTCTAGACCCAGGAAATACGACCATATTAGTCCAGAGCTCAGGTCTAGAACCAGGAAATATGACCATATTAGTCCAGTGCTTTGGTCTAGAACCAGAAATACGACCATATTAGTCCAGAGCTCAGGTCTAGAACCAGGAAATATGACCATATTAGTCCAGTGCTCAGGTCTAGAACCAGGAAATACGACCATATTAGTCCAGTGCTCAGGTCTAGAACCAGGAAATACGACCATATTAGTCCAGTGCTAAGGACTAGAACCAGGAAATACAACCATATTAGTCCAGTGCTCAGGTCTAGAACCAGGAAATACGACCATATAGTCCAGTGCTCAGGTCTAGAACCAGGAATTACGACCATATTAGTCCAGTGCTAAGGACTAGAACCAGGAAATACGACCATATTAGTCCAGTGCTCAGGACTAGAACCAGAAAATACGACAATATTAGTCCAGTGCTCAGGACTAGATCCAGGAAATACGACCATATTAGTCCAGTGCTCAGGTCTAAAACCAGGAAATACGACCATATTAGTCCGGTGCTCAGGACTAGAACCAGGAAACACGACCATATTAGTCCAGTGCTCAGGTCTAGAACCAGGAAATACGACCATATTAGTCCAGAGCTCAGGTCTAGAACCAGGAAATACGACCATATTAGTCCAGTGCTAAAGACTAGAACCAGGAAATACGACCATATTAGTCCAGTGCTCAGGTCTAGAACCAGGAATTACGACCATATTAGTCCAGTGCTAAGGACTAGAACCAGGAAATACGACCATATTAGTCCAGTGCTCAGGACTAGAACCAGAAAATACGACAATATTAGTCCAGTGCTCAGGACTAGAACCAGGAAATACGACCATATTAGTCCAGTGCTCAGGTCTAAAACCAGGAAATACGACCATATTAGTCCGGTGCTCAGGACTAGAACCAGGAAACACGACCATATTAGTCCAGTGCTCAGGTCTAGAACCAGGAAATACGACCATATTAGTCCAGAGCTCAGGTCTAGAACCAGGAAATACGACCATATTAGTCCAGTGCTAAAGACTAGAACCAGGAAATACGACCATATTAGTCCAGTGCTTTGGTCTAGAACCAGGAAATACGACCATATTAGTCCAGTGCTCAGGTCTAGAACCAGGAAATACGACCATATTAGTCCAGTGCTAAGGACTAGAACCAGGAAATACGACCATATTAGTCCAGTGCTCAGGACTAGAACCAGAAAATACAACAATATTAGTCCAGTGCTCGGGACTAAAACCAGGAAATACGACCATATTAGTCCAGTGCTAAAGACTAGAACCAGGAAATACAACAATATTAGTCCAGTGCTCAGGTCTAGAACTAGGAAATACGACCATATTAGTCCAGTGCTCAGGTCTAGAACCAGGAAATACGACCATATTAGTCCAGTGCTAAGGACTAGAACCAGGAAATAGAACCATATTAGTCCAGTGCTCAGGTCTAGAATCAGGAAATACGACCATATTAATCCAGAGCTCAGGTCTAGAACCAGGAAATACGACCATATTAGTCCAGTGCTTTGGTCTAGAACCAGGAAATACGACCATATTAGTCCAGAGCTCAGGTCTAGAACCAGGAAATATGACCATATTAGTCCAGATCTCAGGTCTGCAACCAGGAAATACGAACATATTAGTCCAGTGCTCAGGTCTGGAACCAGGAAATACGACCATATTAGTCCAGTGCTCGGGTCTAGAACCAGGAAATATGACAATATTAGTCCAGTGCTAAAGACTAGAACCAGGAAATACGACCATATTAGTCCAGTGCTCAGGTCTAGAACCAGGAAATACGACCATATTAGTCCAGTGCTCAGGTCTAGAACCAGGAAATACGACCATATTAGTCCAGTGTTCAGGTGTAGAACCAGGAAATACGCCCATATTAGTCCAGTGCTCAGGTCTAGAACCAGGAAATACGACCATATTAGTCCAGTGTTCAGGTCTAGAACCAGGAAATACGACCATATTAGTCCAGTGCTCAGGTCTAGAACCAGGAAATAAGACAACATTAGTCCAGTGTTCAGGTCTAGAACCAGGAAATATGACCATATTAGTCCAGTGCTCAGGTCTAGAACCAGGAAATACGACCATGTTAGTCCAGAGCCCAGGTCTAGAACCAGGAAATACGACCATATTAGTCCAGTGTTCAGGTCTGGAACCAGGAAATACGACCATATTAGTCCAGTGCACAGGTCTAGAACCAGGAAATACGACCATATTAGTCCAGTGCTCAGGTCTAGAACCAGGAAATACGACCATATTAGTCCAGAGCTCAGGTCTAGACCCAGGAAATACGACCATATTAGTCCAGAGCTCAGGTCTAGAACCAGGAAATATGACCATATTAGTCCAGTGCTTTGGTCTAGAACCAGGAAATACGACCATATTAGTCCAGAGCTCAGGTCTAGAACCAGGAAATACGACCATATTAGTCCAGTGCTCAGGTCTAGAACCAGGAAATACGACCATATTAGTCCAGTGCTAAGGACTAGAACCAGGAAATACGACCATATTAGTCCAGAGCTCAGGTCTAGAACCAGGAAATATGACCATATTAGTCCAGTGCTCAGGTCTAGAACCAGGAAATACGACCATATTAGTCCAGTGCTCAGGTCTAGAACCAGGAAATACGACCATATTAGTCCAGTGCTAAGGACTAGAACCAGGAAATACAACCATATTAGTCCAGTGCTCAGGTCTAGAACCAGGAAATACGACCATATTAGTCCAGTGCTCAGGTCTAGAACCAGGAATTACGACCATATTAGTCCAGTGCTAAGGACTAGAACCAGGAAATACGACCATATTAGTCCAGTGCTCAGGACTAGAACCAGAAAATACGACAATATTAGTCCAGTGCTCAGGACTAGATCCAGGAAATACGACCATATTAGTCCAGTGCTCAGGTCTAAAACCAGGAAATACGACCATATTAGTCCGGTGCTCAGGACTAGAACCAGGAAACACGACCATATTAGTCCAGTGCTCAGGTCTAGAACCAGGAAATACGACCATATTAGTCCAGAGCTCAGGTCTAGAACCAGGAAATACGACCATATTAGTCCAGTGCTCAGGTCTAGAACCAGGAAATACGACCATATTAGTCCAGTGCTCACGTCTAGAACCAGGAAATTTGACCATATTAGTCCAGAGCTCAGGTCTAGACCCAGGAAATACGACCATATTAGTCCAGAGCTCAGGACTAGACCCAGGAAATAAGACTATATTAGTCAAGTGCTCAGGTCTAGAACCAGGAAATACGACCATATTAGTCCAGAGCTCAGGTCTAGAACCAGGAAATACGACCATATTAGTCCAGTTCTCAGGACTAGACCCAGGAAATAAGACCATATTAGTCCAGTGGTCAGGTCTAGAACCAGGAAATACGACCATATTAGTCCAGAGCTCAGGTCTAGAACCAGGAAATACGACCATATTAGTCCAGTGCTCAGGTCTAGAACCAGGAAATACGACCATATTAGTCCAGTGCTAAGGACTAGAACCAGGAAATAGAACCATATTAGTCCAGTGCTCAGGTCTAGAATCAGGAAATACGACCATATTAGTCCAGAGCTCAGGTCTAGAACCAGGAAATACGACCATATTAGTCCAGTGCTCAGGTCTAGAACCAGGAAATACGACCATATTAGTCCAGAGCTCAGGTCTAGAACCAGGAAATACAACCATATTAGTCCAGTGCTCTGGTCTAGAATCAGGAAATACGACCATATTAGTCCAGAGCTCAGGTCTAGAACCAGGAAATACGACCATATTAGTCCAGTGCTCAGGTCTAGAACCAGGAAATACGACCATATTAGTCCAGAGCTCAGGTCTAGAACCAGGAAATACAACCATATTAGTCCAGTGCTCAGGTCTAGAACCAGGAAATACGACCATATTAGTCCAGTTCTCAGGTCTAGAACCAGGAATTACGACCATATTAGTCCAGTGCTAAGGACTAGAACCAGGAAATACGACCATATTAGTCCAGTGCTCAGGACTAGAACCAGAAAATACGACAATATTAGTCCAGTGCTCAGGACTAGAACCAGGAAATACGACCATATTAGTCCAGTGCTCAGGTCTAGAACCAGGAAATACGACCATATTAGTCCGGTGCTCAGGACTAGAACCAGGAAACACGACCATATTAGTCCAGTGCTCAGGTCTAGAACCAGGAAATACGACCATATTAGTCCAGTGCTAAAGACAAGAACCAGGAAATACGACCATATTAGTCCAGTGCTTTGGTCTAGAACCAGGAAATACGACCATATTAGTCCAGTGCTCAGGTCTAGAACCAGGAAATACGACCAGATTAGTCCAGTGCTCAGGTCTAGAACTAGGAAATACGACCATATAAGTCCAGTGCTCAGGTCTAGAACCAGGAAATACGACCATATTAGTCCAGTGCTCACGTCTAGAACCAGGAAATTTGACCATATTAGTCCAGAGCTCAGGTCTAGACCCAGGAAATACGACCATATTAGTCCAGAGCTCAGGACTAGACCCAGGAAATAAGACTATATTAGTCAAGTGCTCAGGTCTAGAACCAGGAAATACGACCATATTAGTCCAGAGCTCAGGTCTAGAACCAGGAAATACGACCATATTAGTCCAGTTCTCAGGACTAGACCCAGGAAATAAGACCATATTAGTCCAGTGGTCAGGTCTAGAACCAGGAAATACGACCATATTAGTCCAGAGCTCAGGTCTAGAACCAGGAAATACGACCATATTAGTCCAGTGCTCAGGTCTAGAACCAGGAAATACGACCATATTAGTCCAGTGCTAAGGACTAGAACCAGGAAATAGAACCATATTAGTCCAGTGCTCAGGTCTAGAATCAGGAAATACGACCATATTAGTCCAGAGCTCAGGTCTAGAACCAGGAAATACGACCATATTAGTCCAGTGCTCAGGTCTAGAACCAGGAAATACGACCATATTAGTCCAGAGCTCAGGTCTAGAACCAGGAAATACAACCATATTAGTCCAGTGCTCAGGTCTAGAATCAGGAAATACGACCATATTAGTCCAGAGCTCAGGTCTAGAACCAGCAAATACGACCATATTAGTCCAGTGCTCAGGTCTAGAACCAGGAAATACGACCATATTAGTCCAGAGCTCAGGTCTAGAACCAGGAAATATGACCATATTAGTCCAGATCTCAGGTCTGCAACCAGGAAATACGACCATATTAGTCCAGAGCTCAGGTCTAGAACCAGGAAATATGACCATATTAGTCCAGATCTCAGGTCTGCAACCAGGAAATACGACCATATTAGTCCAGAGCTCAGGTCTAGAACCAGGAAATATGACCATATTAGTCCAGTGCTCAGGTCTAGAACCAGGAAATACGACCATATTAGTCCAGTGCTCAGGTCTAGAACCAGGAAATACGACCATATTAGTCCAGTGCTAAGGACTAGAACCAGGAAATACAACCATATTAGTCCAGTGCTCAGGTCTAGAACCAGGAAATACGACCATATTAGTCCAGTGCTCAGGTCTAGAACCAGGAATTACGACCATATTAGTCCAGTGCTAAGGACTAGAACCAGGAAATACGACCATATTAGTCCAGTGCTCAGGACTAGAACCAGAAAATACGACAATATTAGTCCAGTGCTCAGGACTAGATCCAGGAAATACGACCATATTAGTCCAGTGCTCAGGTCTAAAACCAGGAAATACGACCATATTAGTCCGGTGCTCAGGACTAGAACCAGGAAACACGACCATATTAGTCCAGTGCTCAGGTCTAGAACCAGGAAATACGACCATATTAGTCCAGAGCTCAGGTCTAGAACCAGGAAATACGACCATATTAGTCCAGTGCTAAAGACTAGAACCAGGAAATACGACCATATTAGTCCAGTGCTCAGGTCTAGAACCAGGAATTACGACCATATTAGTCCAGTGCTAAGGACTAGAACCAGGAAATACGACCATATTAGTCCAGTGCTCAGGACTAGAACCAGAAAATACGACAATATTAGTCCAGTGCTCAGGACTAGAACCAGGAAATACGACCATATTAGTCCAGTGCTTTGGTCTAGAACCAGGAAATACGACCATATTAGTCCAGAGCTCAGGTCTAGAACCAGGAAATATGACCATATTAGTCCAGATCTCAGGTCTGCAACCAGGAAATACGAACATATTAGTCCAGTGCTCAGGTCTGGAACCAGGAAATACGACCATATTAGTCCAGTGCTCGGGTCTAGAACCAGGAAATATGACAATATTAGTCCAGTGCTAAAGACTAGAACCAGGAAATACGACCATATTAGTCCAGTGCTCAGGTCTAGAACCAGGAAATACGACCATATTAGTCCAGTGCTCAGGTCTAGAACCAGGAAATACGACCATATTAGTCCAGTGTTCAGGTGTAGAACCAGGAAATACGCCCATATTAGTCCAGTGCTCAGGTCTAGAACCAGGAAATACGACCATATTAGTCCAGTGTTCAGGTCTAGAACCAGGAAATACGACCATATTAGTCCAGTGCTCAGGTCTAGAACCAGGAAATAAGACAACATTAGTCCAGTGTTCAGGTCTAGAACCAGGAAATATGACCATATTAGTCCAGTGCTCAGGTCTAGAACCAGGAAATACGACCATGTTAGTCCAGAGCCCAGGTCTAGAACCAGGAAATACGACCATATTAGTCCAGTGTTCAGGTCTGGAACCAGGAAATACGACCATATTAGTCCAGTGCACAGGTCTAGAACCAGGAAATACGACCATATTAGTCCAGTGCTCAGGTCTAGAACCAGGAAATACGACCATATTAGTCCAGAGCTCAGGTCTAGACCCAGGAAATACGACCATATTAGTCCAGAGCTCAGGTCTAGAACCAGGAAATATGACCATATTAGTCCAGTGCTTTGGTCTAGAACCAGGAAATACGACCATATTAGTCCAGAGCTCAGGTCTAGAACCAGGAAATATGACCATATTAGTCCAGTGCTCAGGTCTAGAACCAGGAAATACGACCATATTAGTCCAGTGCTCAGGTCTAGAACCAGGAAATACGACCATATTAGTCCAGTGCTAAGGACTAGAACCAGGAAATACAACCATATTAGTCCAGTGCTCAGGTCTAGAACCAGGAAATACGACCATATTAGTCCAGTGCTCAGGTCTAGAACCAGGAATTACGACCATATTAGTCCAGTGCTAAGGACTAGAACCAGGAAATACGACCATATTAGTCCAGTGCTCAGGACTAGAACCAGAAAATACGACAATATTAGTCCAGTGCTCAGGACTAGATCCAGGAAATACGACCATATTAGTCCAGTGCTCAGGTCTAAAACCAGGAAATACGACCATATTAGTCCGGTGCTCAGGACTAGAACCAGGAAACACGACCATATTAGTCCAGTGCTCAGGTCTAGAACCAGGAAATACGACCATATTAGTCCAGAGCTCAGGTCTAGAACCAGGAAATACGACCATATTAGTCCAGTGCTAAAGACTAGAACCAGGAAATACGACCATATTAGTCCAGTGCTCAGGTCTAGAACCAGGAATTACGACCATATTAGTCCAGTGCTAAGGACTAGAACCAGGAAATACGACCATATTAGTCCAGTGCTCAGGACTAGAACCAGAAAATACGACAATATTAGTCCAGTGCTCAGGACTAGAACCAGGAAATACGACCATATTAGTCCAGTGCTCAGGTCTAAAACCAGGAAATACGACCATATTAGTCCGGTGCTCAGGACTAGAACCAGGAAACACGACCATATTAGTCCAGTGCTCAGGTCTAGAACCAGGAAATACGACCATATTAGTCCAGAGCTCAGGTCTAGAACCAGGAAATACGACCATATTAGTCCAGTGCTAAAGACTAGAACCAGGAAATACGACCATATTAGTCCAGTGCTTTGGTCTAGAACCAGGAAATACGACCATATTAGTCCAGTGCTCAGGTCTAGAACCAGGAAATACGACCATATTAGTCCAGTGCTAAGGACTAGAACCAGGAAATACGACCATATTAGTCCAGTGCTCAGGACTAGAACCAGAAAATACAACAATATTAGTCCAGTGCTCGGGACTAAAACCAGGAAATACGACCATATTAGTCCAGTGCTAAAGACTAGAACCAGGAAATACAACAATATTAGTCCAGTGCTCAGGTCTAGAACTAGGAAATACGACCATATTAGTCCAGTGCTCAGGTCTAGAACCAGGAAATACGACCATATTAGTCCAGTGCTAAGGACTAGAACCAGGAAATAGAACCATATTAGTCCAGTGCTCAGGTCTAGAATCAGGAAATACGACCATATTAATCCAGAGCTCAGGTCTAGAACCAGGAAATACGACCATATTAGTCCAGTGCTTTGGTCTAGAACCAGGAAATACGACCATATTAGTCCAGAGCTCAGGTCTAGAACCAGGAAATATGACCATATTAGTCCAGATCTCAGGTCTGCAACCAGGAAATACGAACATATTAGTCCAGTGCTCAGGTCTGGAACCAGGAAATACGACCATATTAGTCCAGTGCTCGGGTCTAGAACCAGGAAATATGACAATATTAGTCCAGTGCTAAAGACTAGAACCAGGAAATACGACCATATTAGTCCAGTGCTCAGGTCTAGAACCAGGAAATACGACCATATTAGTCCAGTGCTCAGGTCTAGAACCAGGAAATACGACCATATTAGTCCAGTGTTCAGGTGTAGAACCAGGAAATACGCCCATATTAGTCCAGTGCTCAGGTCTAGAACCAGGAAATACGACCATATTAGTCCAGTGTTCAGGTCTAGAACCAGGAAATACGACCATATTAGTCCAGTGCTCAGGTCTAGAACCAGGAAATAAGACAACATTAGTCCAGTGTTCAGGTCTAGAACCAGGAAATATGACCATATTAGTCCAGTGCTCAGGTCTAGAACCAGGAAATACGACCATGTTAGTCCAGAGCCCAGGTCTAGAACCAGAAAATACGACCATATTAGTCCAGTGTTCAGGTCTGGAACCAGGAAATACGACCATATTAGTCCAGTGCACAGGTCTAGAACCAGGAAATACGACCATATTAGTCCAGTGCTCAGGTCTAGAACCAGGAAATACGACCATATTAGTCCAGAGCTCAGGTCTAGACCCAGGAAATACGACCATATTAGTCCAGAGCTCAGGTCTAGAACCAGGAAATATGACCATATTAGTCCAGTGCTTTGGTCTAGAACCAGGAAATACGACCATATTAGTCCAGAGCTCAGGTCTAGAACCAGGAAATATGACCATATTAGTCCAGTGCTCAGGTCTAGAACCAGGAAATACGACCATATTAGTCCAGTGCTCAGGTCTAGAACCAGGAAATACGACCATATTAGTCCAGTGCTAAGGACTAGAACCAGGAAATACAACCATATTAGTCCAGTGCTCAGGTCTAGAACCAGGAAATACGACCATATTAGTCCAGTGCTCAGGTCTAGAACCAGGAATTACGACCATATTAGTCCAGTGCTAAGGACTAGAACCAGGAAATACGACCATATTAGTCCAGTGCTCAGGACTAGAACCAGAAAATATGACAATATTAGTCCAGTGCTCAGGACTAGATCCAGGAAATACGACCATATTAGTCCAGTGCTCAGGTCTAAAACCAGGAAATACGACCATATTAGTCCGGTGCTCAGGACTAGAACCAGGAAACACGACCATATTAGTCCAGTGCTCAGGTCTAGAACCAGGAAATACGACCATATTAGTCCAGAGCTCAGGTCTAGAACCAGGAAATACGACCATATTAGTCCAGTGCTAAAGACTAGAACCAGGAAATACGACCATATTAGTCCAGTGCTTTGGTCTAGAACCAGGAAATACGACCAGATTAGTCCAGTGCTCAGGTCTAGAACTAGGAAATACGACCATATTAGTCCAGTGCTCAGGTCTAGAACCAGGAAATACGACCATATTAGTCCAGTGCTCACGTCTAGAACCAGGAAATTTGACCATATTAGTCCAGAGCTCAGGTCTAGACCCAGGAAATACGACCATATTAGTCCAGAGCTCAGGACTAGACCCAGGAAATAAGACTATATTAGTCACGTGCTCAGGTCTAGAACCAGGAAACACGACCATATTAGTCCAGAGCTCAGGTCTAGAACCAGGAAATACGACCATATTAGTCCAGTGCTCAGGACTAGACCCAGGAAATAAGACCATATTAGTCCAGTGCTCAGGTCTAGAACCAGGAAATACGACCATATTAGTCCAGAGCTCAGGTCTAGAACCAGGAAATACGACCATATTAGTCCAGTGCTCAGGTCTAGAACCAGGAAATACGACCATATTAGTCCAGTGCTAAGGACTAGAACCAGGAAATAGAACCATATAAGTCCAGTGCTCAGGTCTAGAATCAGGAAATACGACCATATTAATCCAGAGCTCAGGTCTAGAACCAGGAAATACGACCATATTAGTCCAGTGCTTTGGTCTAGAACCAGGAAATACGACCATATTAGTCCAGAGCTCAGGTCTAGAACCAGGAAATATGACCATATTAGTCCAGATCTCAGGTCTGCAACCAGGAAATACGAACATATTAGTCCAGTGCTCAGGTCTGGAACCAGGAAATACGACCATATTAGTCCAGTGCTCGGGTCTAGAACCAGGAAATATGACAATATTAGTCCAGTGCTAAAGACTAGAACCAGGAAATACGACCATATTAGTCCAGTGCTCAGGTCTAGAACCAGGAAATACGACCATATTAGTCCAGTGCTCAGGTCTAGAACCAGGAAATACGACCATATTAGTCCAGTGTTCAGGTGTAGAACCAGGAAATACGACCATATTAGTCCAGTGCTCAGGTCTAGAACCAGGAAATACGACCATATTAGTCCAGTGTTCAGGTCTAGAACCAGGAAATACGACCATATTAGTCCAGTGCTCAGGTCTAGAACCAGGAAATAAGACAACATTAGTCCAGTGTTCAGGTCTAGAACTAGGAAATATGACCATATTAGTCCAGTGCTCAGGTCTAGAACCAGGAAATACGACCATGTTAGTCCAGAGCCCAGGTCTAGAACCAGGAAATACGACCATATTAGTCCAGTGTTCAGGTCTGGAACCAGGAAATACGACCATATTAGTCCAGTGCACAGGTCTAGAACCAGGAAATACGACCATATTAGTCCAGTGCTCGGGTCTAGAACCAGGAAATATGACAATATTAGTCCAGTGCTAAAGACTAGAACCAGGAAATACGACCATATTAGTCCAGTGCTCAGGTCTAGAACCAGGAAATACGACCATATTAGTCCAGTGCTCAGGTCAAGAACCAGGAAATACGACCATATTAGTCCAGTGTTCAGGTGTAGAACCAGGAAATACGACCATATTAGTCCAGTGCTCAGGTCTAGAACCAGGAAATACGACCATATTAGTCCAGTGTTCAGGTCTAGAACCAGGAAATACGACCATATTAGTCCAGTGCTCAGGTCTAGAACCAGGAAATAAGACAACATTAGTCCAGTGTTCAGGTCTAGAACCAGGAAATATGACCATATTAGTCCAGTGCTCAGGTCTAGAACCAGGAAATACGACCATGTTAGTCCAGAGCCCAGGTCTAGAACCAGGAAATACGACCATATTAGTCCAGTGTTCAGGTCTGGAACCAGGAAATACGACCATATTAGTCCAGTGCACAGGTCTAGAACCAGGAAATACGACCATATTAGTCCAGTGCTCAGGTCTAGAACCAGGAAATACGACCATATTAGTCCAGTGCTCAGGACTAGAACCAGGAAATACGACCATATTAGTCCAGTGCTAAAGACTAGAACCAGGAATTACGACGATATTAGTCCAGTGCTCAGGTCTAGAACCAGGAAATACGACCAGATTAGTCCAGTGCTCAGGTCTAGAACTAGGAAATACGACCATATTAGTCCAGTGCTCAGGTCTAGAACCAGGAAATACGACCATATTAGTCCAGTGCTCACGTCTAGAACCAGGAAATTTGACCATATTAGTCCAGAGCTCAGGTCTAGACCCAGGAAATACGACCATATTAGTCCAGAGCTCAGGACTAGACCCAGGAAATAAGACTATATTAGTCCAGTGCTCACGTCTAGAACCAGGAAATATGACCATATTAGTCCAGAGCTCAGGTCTAGAACCAGGAAAAACGACCATATTAGTCCAGTGCTCAGGACTAGACCCAGGAAATAAGACCATATTAGTCCAGTGCTCAGGTCTAGAACCAGGAAATACGACCATATTAGTCCAGAGCTCAGCTCTAGAACCAGGAAATACGACCATATTAGTCCAGTGCTCAGGTCTAGAACCAGGAAATACGACCATATTAGTCCAGTGCTCAGGTCTAGAACCAGGAAATACGACCATATTAGTCCAGTGCTCGGGTCTAGAACCAGGAAATACGACCATATTAGTCCAGTGCTAAGGACTAGAACCAGGAAATACAACCATATTAGTCCAGTGCTCAGGTCTAGAACCAGGAAATACGACCATATTAGTCCAGAGCTCAGGTCTAGAACCAGGAAATACGACCATATTAGTCCAGTGCTCAGGTCTAGAACCAGGAAATACGACCATATTAGTCCAGTGCTCAGGTCTAGAACCAGGAAATACGACCATATTAGTCCAGTGCTAAGGACTAGAACCAGGAAATTCAACCATATTAGTCCAGTGCTCAGGTCTAGAACCAGGAAATACGACCATATTAGTCCAGTGCTCAGGTCTAGAACCAGGAAATACGACCATATTAGTCCAGTGCTAAGGACTAGAACCAGGAAATACGACCATATTAGTCCAGTGTTCAGGTCTGGAACCAGGAATTACGACCATATTAGTCCAGAGCTCATGTCTAGAACAAGGAAATATGACAATATTAGTCCAGTGCTCAGGTCTAGAACCAGGAAATACGACCATAATAGTCCAGTGCTCAGGTCTAGACCCTGGAAATACGACCATATTAGTCCAATACTCAGGACTAGACCCAGGAAATACGACCATATTAGTCCAGTGCTCAGGTCTAGAACCAGGAAATACGACCATATTAGTCCAGTGCTCAGGTCTAGAACCAGGAAATACGACCATATTAGTCCAGTGCTCAGGTCTAGAACCAGGAAATACTACCATATTAGTCCAGAGGTCAGGTCTAGAACCAGGAAATACGACCATATTAGTCCAGTGCTCAGGTCTAGAACCAGGAAATGCGACCATATTAGTCCAGTGCTAAGGACTAGAACCAGGAAATACAACCATATTATTCCAGTGCTCAGGTCTAGAACCAGGAAATACGACCATATTAGTCCAGTGCTCAGGTCTAGAACCAGGAAATATGACAATATTAGTCCAGTTCTCAGGACTAGAACCAGGAAATACGACCATATTAGTCCAGTGCTAAAGACTAGAACCAGGAAATACGAACATATTAGTCCAGTGCTCAGGTCTAGAACCAGGAAATACGACCATATTAGTCCGGTGCTCAGGACTAGAACCAGGAAATACGACCATATTAATCCAGTGCTAAAGACTAGAACCAGGAAATACGACCATATTAGTCCAGTGCTCAGGTCTAGAACCAGGAAATACGACCATATTAGTCCAGTGCTCAGGACTAGAACCAGGAAATACGACCATATTAGTCCATTGCTAAAGACTAGAACCAGGAATTACGACGATATTAGTCCAGTGCTCAGGTCTAGAACCAGGAAATACGACCAGATTAGTCCAGTGCTCAGGTCTAGAACTAGGAAGTACGACCATATTAGTCCAGTGCTCAGGTCTAGAACCAGGAAATACGACCATATTAGTCCAGTGCTCACGTCTAGAACCAGGAAATTTGACCATATTAGTCCAGAGCTCAGGTTTAGACCCAGGAAATACGACCATATTAGTCCAGAGCTCAGGACTAGACCCAGGAAATAAGACTATATTAGTCCAGTGCTCAGGTCTAGAACCAGGAAATACGACCATATTAGTCCAGAACTCAGGTCTAGAACCAGGAAATACGACCATATTAGTCCAGTGCTCAGGACTAGACCCAGGAAATAAGACCATATTAGTCCAGTGCTCAGGTCTAGAACCAGGAAATACGACCATATTAGTCCAGAGCTCAGGTCTAGAACCAGGAAATACGACCATATTAGTCCAGTGCTCAGGTCTAGAACCAGGAAATACGACCATATTAGTCCAGTGCTAAGGACTAGAACCAGGAAATACAACCATATTAGTCCAGTGCTCAGGTCTAGAACCAGGAAATACGACCATATTAGTCCAGTGCTCAGGTCTAGAACCAGGAATTACGACCATATTAGTCCAGTGCTAAGGACTAGAACCAGGAAATACGACCATATTAGTCCAGTGCTCAGGACTAGAACCAGAAAATACGACAATATTAGTCCAGTGCTCAGGACTAGAACCAGGAAATATGACCATATTAGTCCAGTGCTCAGGTCTAGAACCAGGAAATACGACCATATTAGTCCGGTGCTCAGGACTAGAACCAGGAAACACGACCATATTAGTCCAGTGCTCAGGTCTAGAACCAGGAAATATGACCATATTAGTCCAGAGCTCAGGTCTAGAACCAGGAAATACGACCATATTAGTCCAGTGCTAAAGACTAGAACCAGGAAATACGACCATATTAGTCCAGTGCTCAGGTCTAGAACAAGGAAATACGACCATATTAGTCCAGTGCTCAGGACTAGAACCAGGAAATACGACCATATTAGTCCAGTGCTAAAGACTAGAACCAGGAATTACGACGATATTAGTCCAGTGCTCAGGTCTAGAACCAGGAAATACGACCAGATTAGTCCAGTGCTCAGGTCTAGAACTAGGAAATACGACCATATTAGTCCAGTGCTCAGGTCTAGAACCAGGAAATACGACCATATTAGTCCAGTGCTCACGTCTAGAACCAGGAAATTTGACCATATTAGTCCAGAGCTCAGGTCTAGACCCAGGAAATACGACCATATTAGTCCAGAGCTCAGGACTAGACCCAGGAAATAAGACTATATTAGTCCAGTGCTCACGTCTAGAACCAGGAAATATGACCATATTAGTCCAGAGCTCAGGTCTAGAACCAGGAAAAACGACCATATTAGTCCAGTGCTCAGGACTAGACCCAGGAAATAAGACCATATTAGTCCAGTGCTCAGGTCTAGAACCAGGAAATACGACCATATTAGTCCAGAGCTCAGGTCTAGAACCAGGAAATACGACCATATTAGTCCAGTGCTCAGGACTAGACCCAGGAAATAAGACCATATTAGTCCAGTGCTCAGGTCTAGAACCAGGAAATACGACCATATTAGTCCAGAGCTCAGGTCTAGAACCAGGAAATACGACCATATTAGTCCAGTGCTCAGGTCTAGAACCAGGAAATACGACCATATTAGTCCAGTGCTAAGGACTAGAACCAGGAAATACAACCATATTAGTCCAGTGCTCAGGTCTAGAACCAGGAAATACGACCATATTAGTCCAGAGCTCAGCTCTAGAACCAGGAAATACGACCATATTAGTCCAGTGCTCAGGACTAGAACCAGGAAATACGACCATATTAGTCCAGTGCTCAGGTCTAGAACCAGGAAATACGACCATATTAGTCCAGTGCTAAGGACTAGAACCAGGAAATAAAACCATATTAGTCCAGTGCTCAGGTCTAGAACCAGGAAATACGACCATATTAGTCCAGATCTCAGGTCTAGAACCAGGAAATACGACCATATTAGTCCAGTGCTCAGGTCTAGAACCAGGAAATACGACCATATTAGTCCAGTGCTAAGGACTAGAACCAGGAAATACAACCATATTAGTCCAGTGCTCAGGTCTAGAACCAGGAAATACGACCATATTAGTCCAGTGCTCAGGTCTAGAACCAGGAATTACGACCATATTAGTCCAGTGCTAAGGACTAGAACCAGGAAATACGACCATATTAGTCCAGTGCTCAGGACTAGAACCAGAAAATACGACAATATTAGTCCAGTGCTCAGGACTAGAACCAGGAAATACGACCATATTAGTCCAGTGCTCAGGTCTAAAACCAGGAAATACGACCATATTAGTCCGGTGCTCAGGACTAGAACCAGGAAACACGACCATATTAGTCCAGTGCTCAGGTCTAGAACCAGGAAATACGACCATATTAGTCCAGAGCTCAGGTCTAGAACCAGGAAATACGACCATATTAGTCCAGTGCTAAAGACTAGAACCAGGAAATACGACCATATTAGTCCAGTGCTTTGGTCTAGAACCAGGAAATACGACCATATTAGTCCAGTGCTCAGGTCTAGAACCAGGAAATACGACCATATTAGTCCAGTGCTAAGGACTAGAACCAGGAAATACGACCATATTAGTCCAGTGCTCAGGACTAGAACCAGAAAATACAACAATATTAGTCCAGTGCTCGGGACTAAAACCAGGAAATACGACCATATTAGTCCAGTGCTAAAGACTAGAACCAGGAAATACAACAATATTAGTCCAGTGCTCAGGTCTAGAACTAGGAAATACGACCATATTAGTCCAGTGCTCAGGTCTAGAACCAGGAAATACGACCATATTAGTCCAGTGCTAAGGACTAGAACCAGGAAATAGAACCATATTAGTCCAGTGCTCAGGTCTAGAATCAGGAAATACGACCATATTAATCCAGAGCTCAGGTCTAGAACCAGGAAATACGACCATATTAGTCCAGTGCTTTGGTCTAGAACCAGGAAATACGACCATATTAGTCCAGAGCTCAGGTCTAGAACCAGGAAATATGACCATATTAGTCCAGATCTCAGGTCTGCAACCAGGAAATACGAACATATTAGTCCAGTGCTCAGGTCTGGAACCAGGAAATACGACCATATTAGTCCAGTGCTCGGGTCTAGAACCAGGAAATATGACAATATTAGTCCAGTGCTAAAGACTAGAACCAGGAAATACGACCATATTAGTCCAGTGCTCAGGTCTAGAACCAGGAAATACGACCATATTAGTCCAGTGCTCAGGTCTAGAACCAGGAAATACGACCATATTAGTCCAGTGTTCAGGTGTAGAACCAGGAAATACGCCCATATTAGTCCAGTGCTCAGGTCTAGAACCAGGAAATACGACCATATTAGTCCAGTGTTCAGGTCTAGAACCAGGAAATACGACCATATTAGTCCAGTGCTCAGGTCTAGAACCAGGAAATACGACCATATTAGTCCAGTGCTCAGGTCTAGAACCAGGAAATACGACCATATTAGTCCAGTGCTCAGGTCTAGAACCAGGAAATACGACCATATTAGTCCAGTGTTCAGGTGTAGAACCAGGAAATACGCCCATATTAGTCCAGTGCTCAGGTCTAGAACCAGGAAATACGACCATATTAGTCCAGTGTTCAGGTCTAGAACCAGGAAATACGACCATATTAGTCCAGTGCTCAGGTCTAGAACCAGGAAATAAGACAACATTAGTCCAGTGTTCAGGTCTAGAACCAGGAAATATGACCATATTAGTCCAGTGCTCAGGTCTAGAACCAGGAAATACGACCATGTTAGTCCAGAGCCCAGGTCTAGAACCAGGAAATACGACCATATTAGTCCAGTGTTCAGGTCTGGAACCAGGAAATACGACCATATTAGTCCAGTGCACAGGTCTAGAACCAGGAAATACGACCATATTAGTCCAGTGCTCAGGTCTAGAACCAGGAAATACGACCATATTAGTCCAGAGCTCAGGTCTAGACCCAGGAAATACGACCATATTAGTCCAGAGCTCAGGTCTAGAACCAGGAAATATGACCATATTAGTCCAGTGCTTTGGTCTAGAACCAGGAAATACGACCATATTAGTCCAGAGCTCAGGTCTAGAACCAGGAAATATGACCATATTAGTCCAGTGCTCAGGTCTAGAACCAGGAAATACGACCATATTAGTCCAGTGCTCAGGTCTAGAACCAGGAAATACGACCATATTAGTCCAGTGCTAAGGACTAGAACCAGGAAATACAACCATATTAGTCCAGTGCTCAGGTCTAGAACCAGGAAATACGACCATATTAGTCCAGTGCTCAGGTCTAGAACCAGGAATTACGACCATATTAGTCCAGTGCTAAGGACTAGAACCAGGAAATACGACCATATTAGTCCAGTGCTCAGGACTAGAACCAGAAAATACGACAATATTAGTCCAGTGCTCAGGACTAGATCCAGGAAATACGACCATATTAGTCCAGTGCTCAGGTCTAAAACCAGGAAATACGACCATATTAGTCCGGTGCTCAGGACTAGAACCAGGAAACACGACCATATTAGTCCAGTGCTCAGGTCTAGAACCAGGAAATACGACCATATTAGTCCAGAGCTCAGGTCTAGAACCAGGAAATACGACCATATTAGTCCAGTGCTAAAGACTAGAACCAGGAAATACGACCATATTAGTCCAGTGCTTTGGTCTAGAACCAGGAAATACGACCAGATTAGTCCAGTGCTCAGGTCTAGAACTAGGAAATACGACCATATTAGTCCAGTGCTCAGGTCTAGAACCAGGAAATACGACCATATTAGTCCAGTGCTCACGTCTAGAACCAGGAAATTTGACCATATTAGTCCAGAGCTCAGGTCTAGACCCAGGAAATACGACCATATTAGTCCAGAGCTCAGGACTAGACCCAGGAAATAAGACTATATTAGTCACGTGCTCAGGTCTAGAACCAGGAAACACGACCATATTAGTCCAGAGCTCAGGTCTAGAACCAGGAAATACGACCATATTAGTCCAGTGCTCAGGTCTAGAACCAGGAAATACGACCATATTAGTCCAGAGCTCAGGTCTAGAACCAGGAAATACGACCATATTAGTCCAGTGCTCAGGTCTAGAACCAGGAAATACGACCATATTAGTCCAGTGCTAAGGACTAGAACCAGGAAATAGAACCATATAAGTCCAGTGCTCAGGTCTAGAATCAGGAAATCCGACCATATTAATCCAGAGCTCAGGTCTAGAACCAGGAAATACGACCATATTAGTCCAGTGCTTTGGTCTAGAACCAGGAAATACGACCATATTAGTCCAGAGCTCAGGTCTAGAACCAGGAAATATGACCATATTAGTCCAGATCTCAGGTCTGCAACCAGGAAATACGAACATATTAGTCCAGTGCTCAGGTCTGGAACCAGGAAATACGACCATATTAGTCCAGTGCTCGGGTCTAGAACCAGGAAATATGACAATATTAGTCCAGTGCTAAAGACTAGAACCAGGAAATACGACCATATTTGTCCAGTGCTCAGGTCTAGAACCAGGAAATACGACCATATTAGTCCAGTGCTCAGGTCTAGAACCAGGAAATACGACCATATTAGTCCAGTGTTCAGGTGTAGAACCAGGAAATACGACCATATTAGTCCAGTGCTCAGGTCTAGAACCAGGAAATACGACCATATTAGTCCAGTGTTCAGGTCTAGAACCAGGAAATACGACCATATTAGTCCAGTGCTCAGGTCTAGAACCAGGAAATAAGACAACATTAGTCCAGTGTTCAGGTCTAGAACTAGGAAATATGACCATATTAGTCCAGTGCTCAGGTCTAGAACCAGGAAATACGACCATGTTAGTCCAGAGCCCAGGTCTAGAACCAGGAAATACGACCATATTAGTCCAGTGTTCAGGTCTGGAACCAGGAAATACGACCATATTAGTCCAGTGCACAGGTCTAGAACCAGGAAATACGACCATATTAGTCCAGTGCTCGGGTCTAGAACCAGGAAATATGACAATATTAGTCCAGTGCTAAAGACTAGAACCAGGAAATACGACCATATTAGTCCAGTGCTCAGGTCTAGAACCAGGAAATACGACCATATTAGTCCAGTGCTCAGGTCTAGAACCAGGAAATACGACCATATTAGTCCAGTGTTCAGGTGTAGAACCAGGAAATACGACCATATTAGTCCAGTGCTCAGGTCTAGAACCAGGAAATACGACCATATTAGTCCAGTGTTCAGGTCTAGAACCAGGAAATACGACCATATTAGTCCAGTGCTCAGGTCTAGAACCAGGAAATAAGACAACATTAGTCCAGTGTTCAGGTCTAGAACCAGGAAATATGACCATATTAGTCCAGTGCTCAGGTCTAGAACCAGGAAATACGACCATGTTAGTCCAGAGCCCAGGTCTAGAACCAGGAAATACGACCATATTAGTCCAGTGTTCAGGTCTGGAACCAGGAAATACGACCATATTAGTCCAGTGCACAGGTCTAGAACCAGGAAATACGACCATATTAGTCCAGTGCTCAGGTCTAGAACCAGGAAATACGACCATATTAGTCCAGTGCTCAGGACTAGAACCAGGAAATACGACCATATTAGTCCAGTGCTAAAGACTAGAACCAGGAATTACGACGATATTAGTCCAGTGCTCAGGTCTAGAACCAGGAAATACGACCAGATTAGTCCAGTGCTCAGGTCTAGAACTAGGAAATACGACCATATTAGTCCAGTGCTCAGGTCTAGAACCAGGAAATACGACCATATTAGTCCAGTGCTCACGTCTAGAACCAGGAAATTTGACCATATTAGTCCAGAGCTCAGGTCTAGACCCAGGAAATACGACCATATTAGTCCAGAGCTCAGGACTAGACCCAGGAAATAAGACTATATTAGTCCAGTGCTCACGTCTAGAACCAGGAAATATGACCATATTAGTCCAGAGCTCAGGTCTAGAACCAGGAAAAACGACCATATTAGTCCAGTGCTCAGGACTAGACCCAGGAAATAAGACCATATTAGTCCAGTGCTCAGGTCTAGAACCAGGAAATACGACCATATTAGTCCAGAGCTCAGCTCTAGAACCAGGAAATACGACCATATTAGTCCAGTGCTCAGGTCTAGAACCAGGAAATACGACCATATTAGTCCAGTGCTCAGGTCTAGAACCAGGAAATACGACCATATTAGTCCAGTGCTCGGGTCTAGAACCAGGAAATACGACCATATTAGTCCAGTGCTAAGGACTAGAACCAGGAAATACAACCATATTAGTCCAGTGCTCAGGTCTAGAACCAGGAAATACGACCATATTAGTCCAGAGCTCAGGTCTAGAACCAGGAAATACGACCATATTAGTCCAGTGCTCAGGTCTAGAACCAGGAAATACGACCATATTAGTCCAGTGCTCAGGTCTAGAACCAGGAAATACGACCATATTAGTCCAGTGCTAAGGACTAGAACCAGGAAATTCAACCATATTAGTCCAGTGCTCAGGTCTAGAACCAGGAAATACGACCATATTAGTCCAGTGCTCAGGTCTAGAACCAGGAAATACGACCATATTAGTCCAGTGCTAAGGACTAGAACCAGGAAATACGACCATATTAGTCCAGTGTTCAGGTCTGGAACCAGGAATTACGACCATATTAGTCCAGAGCTCATGTCTAGAACAAGGAAATATGACAATATTAGTCCAGTGCTCAGGTCTAGAACCAGGAAATACGACCATAATAGTCCAGTGCTCAGGTCTAGACCCTGGAAATACGACCATATTAGTCCAATACTCAGGACTAGACCCAGGAAATACGACCATATTAGTCCAGTGCTCAGGTCTAGAACCAGGAAATACGACCATATTAGTCCAGTGCTCAGGTCTAGAACCAGGAAATACTACCATATTAGTCCAGAGGTCAGGTCTAGAACCAGGAAATACGACCATATTAGTCCAGTGCTCAGGTCTAGAACCAGGAAATACGACCATATTAGTCCAGTGCTAAGGACTAGAACCAGGAAATACAACCATATTATTCCAGTGCTCAGGTCTAGAACCAGGAAATACGACCATATTAGTCCAGTGCTCAGGTCTAGAACCAGGAAATATGACAATATTAGTCCAGTTCTCAGGACTAGAACCAGGAAATACGACCATATTAGTCCAGTGCTAAAGACTAGAACCAGGAAATACGAACATATTAGTCCAGTGCTCAGGTCTAGAACCAGGAAATACGACCATATTAGTCCGGTGCTCAGGACTAGAACCAGGAAATACGACCATATTAATCCAGTGCTAAAGACTAGAACCAGGAAATACGACCATATTAGTCCAGTGCTCAGGTCTAGAACCAGGAAATACGACCATATTAGTCCAGTGCTCAGGACTAGAACCAGGAAATACGACCATATTAGTCCATTGCTAAAGACTAGAACCAGGAATTACGACGATATTAGTCCAGTGCTCAGGTCTAGAACCAGGAAATACGACCAGATTAGTCCAGTGCTCAGGTCTAGAACTAGGAAGTACGACCATATTAGTCCAGTGCTCAGGTCTAGAACCAGGAAATACGACCATATTAGTCCAGTGCTCACGTCTAGAACCAGGAAATTTGACCATATTAGTCCAGAGCTCAGGTTTAGACCCAGGAAATACGACCATATTAGTCCAGAGCTCAGGACTAGACCCAGGAAATAAGACTATATTAGTCCAGTGCTCAGGTCTAGAACCAGGAAATACGACCATATTAGTCCAGAACTCAGGTCTAGAACCAGGAAATACGACCATATTAGTCCAGTGCTCAGGACTAGACCCAGGAAATACGACCATATTAGTCCAGTGCTCAGGTCTAGAACCAGGAAATACGACCATATTAGTCCAGAGCTCAGGTCTAGAACCAGGAAATACGACCATATTAGTCCAGTGCTCAGGTCTAGAACCAGGAAATACGACCATATTAGTCCAGTGCTAAGGACTAGAACCAGGAAATACAACCATATTAGTCCAGTGCTCAGGTCTAGAACCAGGAAATACGACCATATTAGTCCAGTGCTCAGGTCTAGAACCAGGAATTACGACCATATTAGTCCAGTGCTAAGGACTAGAACCAGGAAATACGACCATATTAGTCCAGTGCTCAGGACTAGAACCAGAAAATACGACAATATTAGTCCAGTGCTCAGGACTAGAACCAGGAAATATGACCATATTAGTCCAGTGCTCAGGTCTAGAACCAGGAAATACGACCATATTAGTCCGGTGCTCAGGACTAGAACCAGGAAACACGACCATATTAGTCCAGTGCTCAGGTCTAGAACCAGGAAATATGACCATATTAGTCCAGAGCTCAGGTCTAGAACCAGGAAATACGACCATATTAGTCCAGTGCTAAAGACTAGAACCAGGAAATACGACCATATTAGTCCAGTGCTCAGGTCTAGAACAAGGAAATACGACCATATTAGTCCAGTGCTCAGGACTAGAACCAGGAAATACGACCATATTAGTCCAGTGCTAAAGACTAGAACCAGGAATTACGACGATATTAGTCCAGTGCTCAGGTCTAGAACCAGTAAATACGACCATATTAGTCCAGTGCTAAGGACTAGAACCAGGAAATACAACCATATTAGTCCAGTGCTCAGGTCTAGAACCAGGAAATACGACCATATTAGTCCAGAGCTCAGGTCTAGAACCAGGAAATACGACCATATTAGTCCAGTGCTCAGGTCTAGAACCAGGAAATACGACCATATTAGTCCAGTGCTCAGGTCTAGAACCAGGAAATACGACCATATTAGTCCAGTGCTAAGGACTAGAACCAGGAAATTCAACCATATTAGTCCAGTGCTCAGGTCTAGAACCAGGAAATACGACCATATTAGTCCAGTGCTCAGGTCTAGAACCAGGAAATACGACCATATTAGTCCAGTGCTAAGGACTAGAACCAGGAAATACGACCATATTAGTCCAGTGTTCAGGTCTGGAACCAGGAATTACGACCATATTAGTCCAGAGCTCATGTCTAGAACAAGGAAATATGACAATATTAGTCCAGTGCTCAGGTCTAGAACCAGGAAATACGACCATAATAGTCCAGTGCTCAGGTCTAGACCCTGGAAATACGACCATATTAGTCCAATACTCAGGACTAGACCCAGGAAATACGACCATATTAGTCCAGTGCTCAGGTCTAGAACCAGGAAATACGACCATATTAGTCCAGTGCTCAGGTCTAGAACCAGGAAATACGACCATATTAGTCCAGTGCTCAGGTCTAGAACCAGGAAATACTACCATATTAGTCCAGAGGTCAGGTCTAGAACCAGGAAATACGACCATATTAGTCCAGTGCTCAGGTCTAGAACCAGGAAATACGACCATATTAGTCCAGTGCTAAGGACTAGAACCAGGAAATACAACCATATTATTCCAGTGCTCAGGTCTAGAACCAGGAAATACGACCATATTAGTCCAGTGCTCAGGTCTAGAACCAGGAAATATGACAATATTAGTCCAGTTCTCAGGACTAGAACCAGGAAATACGACCATATTAGTCCAGTGCTAAAGACTAGAACCAGGAAATACGAACATATTAGTCCAGTGCTCAGGTCTAGAACCAGGAAATACGACCATATTAGTCCGGTGCTCAGGACTAGAACCAGGAAATACGACCATATTAATCCAGTGCTAAAGACTAGAACCAGGAAATACGACCATATTAGTCCAGTGCTCAGGTCTAGAACCAGGAAATACGACCATATTAGTCCAGTGCTCAGGACTAGAACCAGGAAATACGACCATATTAGTCCATTGCTAAAGACTAGAACCAGGAATTACGACGATATTAGTCCAGTGCTCAGGTCTAGAACCAGGAAATACGACCAGATTAGTCCAGTGCTCAGGTCTAGAACTAGGAAGTACGACCATATTAGTCCAGTGCTCAGGTCTAGAACCAGGAAATACGACCATATTAGTCCAGTGCTCACGTCTAGAACCAGGAAATTTGACCATATTAGTCCAGAGCTCAGGTTTAGACCCAGGAAATACGACCATATTAGTCCAGAGCTCAGGACTAGACCCAGGAAATAAGACTATATTAGTCCAGTGCTCAGGTCTAGAACCAGGAAATACGACCATATTAGTCCAGAACTCAGGTCTAGAACCAGGAAATACGACCATATTAGTCCAGTGCTCAGGACTAGACCCAGGAAATAAGACCATATTAGTCCAGTGCTCAGGTCTAGAACCAGGAAATACGACCATATTAGTCCAGAGCTCAGGTCTAGAACCAGGAAATACGACCATATTAGTCCAGTGCTCAGGTCTAGAACCAGGAAATACGACCATATTAGTCCAGTGCTAAGGACTAGAACCAGGAAATACAACCATATTAGTCCAGTGCTCAGGTCTAGAACCAGGAAATACGACCATATTAGTCCAGTGCTCAGGTCTAGAACCAGGAATTACGACCATATTAGTCCAGTGCTAAGGACTAGAACCAGGAAATACGACCATATTAGTCCAGTGCTCAGGACTAGAACCAGAAAATACGACAATATTAGTCCAGTGCTCAGGACTAGAACCAGGAAATATGACCATATTAGTCCAGTGCTCAGGTCTAGAACCAGGAAATACGACCATATTAGTCCGGTGCTCAGGACTAGAACCAGGAAACACGACCATATTAGTCCAGTGCTCAGGTCTAGAACCAGGAAATATGACCATATTAGTCCAGAGCTCAGGTCTAGAACCAGGAAATACGACCATATTAGTCCAGTGCTAAAGACTAGAACCAGGAAATACGACCATATTAGTCCAGTGCTCAGGTCTAGAACAAGGAAATACGACCATATTAGTCCAGTGCTCAGGACTAGAACCAGGAAATACGACCATATTAGTCCAGTGCTAAAGACTAGAACCAGGAATTACGACGATATTAGTCCAGTGCTCAGGTCTAGAACCAGTAAATACGACCAGATTAGTCCAGTGCTCAGGTCTAGAACTAGGAAATACGACCATATTAGTCCAGTGCTCAGGTCTAGAACCAGGAAATACGACCATATTAGTCCAGTGCTCACGTCTAGAACCAGGAAATTTGACCATATTAGTCCAGAGCTCAGGTCTAGACCCAGGAAATACGACCATATTAGTCCAGAGCTCAGGACTAGACCCAGGAAATAAGACTATATTAGTCCAGTGCTCACGTCTAGAACCAGGAAATATGACCATATTAGTCCAGAGCTCAGGTCTAGAACCAGGAAAAACGACCATATTAGTCCAGTGCTCAGGACTAGACCCAGGAAATAAGACCATATTAGTCCAGTGCTCAGGTCTAGAACCAGGAAATACGACCATATTAGTCCAGAGCTCAGGTCTAGAACCAGGAAATACGACCATATTAGTCCAGTGCTCAGGACTAGACCCAGGAAATAAGACCATATTAGTCCAGTGCTCAGGTCTAGAACCAGGAAATACGACCATATTAGTCCAGAGCTCAGGTCTAGAACCAGGAAATACGACCATATTAGTCCAGTGCTCAGGTCTAGAACCAGGAAATACGACCATATTAGTCCAGTGCTAAGGACTAGAACCAGGAAATACAACCATATTAGTCCAGTGCTCAGGTCTAGAACCAGGAAATACGACCATATTAGTCCAGAGCTCAGCTCTAGAACCAGGAAATACGACCATATTAGTCCAGTGCTCAGGTCTAGAACCAGGAAATACGACCATATTAGTCCAGTGCTCAGGTCTAGAACCAGGAAATACGACCATATTAGTCCAGTGCTAAGGACTAGAACCAGGAAATAAAACCATATTAGTCCAGTGCTCAGGTCTAGAACCAGGAAATACGACCATATTAGTCCAGAGCTCAGGTCTAGAACCAGGAAATACGACCATATTAGTCCAGTGCTCAGGTCTAGAACCAGGAAATATGACCATATTAGTCCAGTGCTAAGGACTAGAACCAGGAAATACAACCATATTAGTCCAGTGCTCAGGTCTAGAATCAGGAAATACGACCATATTAGTCCAGAGCTCAGGTCTAGAACCAGGAAATACGACCATATTAGTCCAGTGCTCAGGTCTAGAACCAGGAAATATGACCATATTAGTCCAGAGCTCAGGTCTAGAACCAGGAAATATGACCATATTAGTCCAGATCTCAGGTCTGCAACCAGGAAATACGAACATATTAGTCCAGTGCTCAGGTCTGGAACCAGGAAATACGACCATATTAGTCCAGTGCTCAGGTCTAGAACCAGGAAATATGACAATATTAGTCCAGTGCTAAGGACTAGAACCAGGAAATACGACCATATTAGTCCAGTGCTCAGGTCTAGAACCAGGAAATACTACCATATTAGTCCAGAGCTCAGGTCTAGAACCAGGAAATACGACCATATTAGTCCAGTGCTCAGGTCTAGAACCAGGAAATACGACCATATTAGTCCAGTGCTAAGGACTAGAACCAGGAAATACAACCATATTAGTCCAGTTCTCAGGTCTAGAATCAGGAAATACGACCATATTAGTCCAGAGCTCAGGTCTAGAACCAGGAAATACGACCATATTAGTCCAGAGCTCAGGTCTAGAACCAGGAAATACGACCATATTAGTCCAGTGCTCAGGTCTAGAACCAGGAAATACGACCATATTAGTCCAGTGCTAAGGACTAGAACCAGGAAATAGAACCATATTAGTCCAGTGCTCAGGTCTAGAATCAGGAAATACGACCATATTAGTCCAGAGCTCAGGTCTAGAACCAGGAAATACGACCATATTAGTCCAGTGCTCAGGTCTAGAACCAGGAAATACGACCATATTAGTCCAGAGCTCAGGTCTAGAACCAGGAAATACAACCATATTAGTCCAGTGCTCAGGTCTAGAATCAGGAAATACGACCATATTAGTCCAGAGCTCAGGTCTAGAACCAGGAAATACGACCATATTAGTCCAGTGCTCAGGTCTAGAACCAGGAAATACGACCATATTAGTCCAGAGCTCAGGTCTAGAACCAGGAAATATGACCATATTAGTCCAGATCTCAGGTCTGCAACCAGGAAATACGACCATATTAGTCCAGAGCTCAGGTCTAGAACCAGGAAATATGACCATATTAGTCCAGATCTCAGGTCTGCAACCAGGAAATACGAACATATTAGTCCAGTGCTCAGGTCTGGAACCAGGAAATACGACCATATTAGTCCAGTGCTCGGGTCTAGAACCAGGAAATATGACAATATTAGTCCAGTGCTAAGGACTAGAACCAGGAAATACGACCATATTAGTCCAGTGCTCAGGTCTAGAACCAGGAAATACGACCATATTAGTCCAGTGCTAAGGACTAGAACCAGGAAATACAACCATATTAGTCCAGTGCTCAGGTCTAGAACCAGGAAATACGACCATATTAGTCCAGAGATCAGGTCTAGAACCAGGAAATACGACCATATTAGTCCAGTGCTCAGGTCTAGAACCAGGAAATACGACCATATTAGTCCAGTGCTAAGGACTAGAACCAGGAAATACAACCATATTAGTCCAGTGCTCAGGTCTAGAACCAGGAAATACGACCATATTAGTCCAGTGCTCAGGTCTAGAACCAGGAAATACGACCATATTAGTCCAGTGCTCAGGTCTAGAACCAGGAAATACGACCATATTAGTCCAGTGCTAAGGACTAGAACCAGGAAATACAACCATATTAGTCCAGTGCTCAGGTCTAGAACCAGGAAATACGACCATATTAGTCCAGTGCTCAGGTCTAGAACCAGGAATTACGACCATATTAGTCCAGTGCTAAGGACTAGAACCAGGAAATACGACCATATTAGTCCAGTGCTCAGGACTAGAACCAGAAAATACGACAATATTAGTCCAGTGCTCAGGACTAGAACCAGGAAATACGACCATATTAGTCCAGTGCTCAGGTCTAAAACCAGGAAATACGACCATATTAGTCCGGTGCTCAGGACTAGAACCAGGAAACACGACCATATTAGTCCAGTGCTCAGGTCTAGAACCAGGAAATACGACCATATTAGTCCAGAGCTCAGGTCTAGAACCAGGAAATACGACCATATTAGTCCAGTGCTAAAGACTAGAACCAGGAAATACGACCATATTAGTCCAGTGCTTTGGTCTAGAACCAGGAAATACGACCATATTAGTCCAGTGCTCAGGTCTAGAACCAGGAAATACGACCATATTAGTCCAGTGCTAAGGACTAGAACCAGGAAATACGACCATATTAGTCCAGTGCTCAGGACTAGAACCAGAAAATACAACAATATTAGTCCAGTGCTCGGGACTAAAACCAGGAAATACGACCATATTAGTCCAGTGCTAAAGACTAGAACCAGGAAATACAACAATATTAGTCCAGTGCTCAGGTCTAGAACTAGGAAATACGACCATATTAGTCCAGTGCTCAGGTCTAGAACCAGGAAATACGACCATATTAGTCCAGTGCTAAGGACTAGAACCAGGAAATAGAACCATATTAGTCCAGTGCTCAGGTCTAGAATCAGGAAATACGACCATATTAATCCAGAGCTCAGGTCTAGAACCAGGAAATACAACCATATTAGTCCAGTGCTTTGGTCTAGAACCAGGAAATACGACCATATTAGTCCAGAGCTCAGGTCTAGAACCAGGAAATATGACCATATTAGTCCAGATCTCAGGTCTGCAACCAGGAAATACGAACATATTAGTCCAGTGCTCAGGTCTGGAACCAGGAAATACGACCATATTAGTCCAGTGCTCGGGTCTAGAACCAGGAAATATGACAATATTAGTCCAGTGCTAAAGACTAGAACCAGGAAATACGACCATATTAGTCCAGTGCTCAGGTCTAGAACCAGGAAATACGACCATATTAGTCCAGTGCTCAGGTCTAGAACCAGGAAATACGACCATATTAGTCCAGTGTTCAGGTGTAGAACCAGGAAATACGCCCATATTAGTCCAGTGCTCAGGTCTAGAACCAGGAAATACGACCATATTAGTCCAG
This sequence comes from Leuresthes tenuis, assembly GCF_036924035.1. Taxonomy (NCBI): domain Eukaryota; kingdom Metazoa; phylum Chordata; class Actinopteri; order Atheriniformes; family Atherinopsidae; genus Leuresthes; species Leuresthes tenuis. Next base: position 1,213,830 of record NW_027325384.1, read on the forward strand.
TGTTCAGGTCTAGAACCAGGAAATACGACCATATTAGTCCAGTGCTCAGGTCTAGAACCAGGAAATAAGACAACATTAGTCCAGTGTTCAGGTCTAGAACCAGGAAATATGACCATATTAGTCCAGTGCTCAGGTCTAGAACCAGGAAATACGACCATGTTAGTCCAGAGCCCAGGTCTAGAACCAGGAAATACGACCATATTAGTCCAGTGTTCAGGTCTGGAACCAGGAAATACGACCATATTAGTCCAGTGCACAGGTCTAGAACCAGGAAATACGACCATATTAGTCCAGTGCTCAGGTCTAGAACCAGGAAATACGACCATATTAGTCCAGAGCTCAGGTCTAGACCCAGGAAATACGACCATATTAGTCCAGAGCTCAGGTCTAGAACCAGGAAATATGACCATATTAGTCCAGTGCTTTGGTCTAGAACCAGGAAATACGACCATATTAGTCCAGAGCTCAGGTCTAGAACCAGGAAATATGACCATATTAGTCCAGTGCTCAGGTCTAGAACCAGGAAATACGACCATATTAGTCCAGTGCTCAGGTCTAGAACCAGGAAATACGACCATATTAGTCCAGTGCTAAGGACTAGAACCAGGAAATACAACCATATTAGTCCAGTGCTCAGGTCTAGAACCAGGAAATACGACCATATTAGTCCAGTGCTCAGGTCTAGAACCAGGAATTACGACCATATTAGTCCAGTGCTAAGGACTAGAACCAGGAAATACGACCATATTAGTCCAGTGCTCAGGACTAGAACCAGAAAATACGACAATATTAGTCCAGTGCTCAGGACTAGATCCAGGAAATACGACCATATTAGTCCAGTGCTCAGGTCTAAAACCAGGAAATACGACCATATTAGTCCGGTGCTCAGGACTAGAACCAGGAAACACGACCATATTAGTCCAGTGCTCAGGTCTAGAACCAGGAAATACGACCATATTAGTCCAGAGCTCAGGTCTAGAACCAGGAAATACGACCATATTAGTCCAGTGCTAAAGACTAGAACCAGGAAATACGACCATATTAGTCCAGTGCTTTGGTCTAGAACCAGGAAATACGACCATATTAGTCCAGTGCTCAGGTCTAGAACCAGGAAATACGACCAGATTAGTCCAGTGCTCAGGTCTAGAACTAGGAAATACGACCATATTAGTCCAGTGCTCAGGTCTAGAACCAGGAAATACGACCATATTAGTCCAGTGCTCACGTCTAGAACCAGGAAATTTGACCATATTAGTCCAGAGCTCAGGTCTAGACCCAGGAAATACGACCATATTAGTCCAGAGCTCAGGACTAGACCCAGGAAATAAGACTATATTAGTCACGTGCTCAGGTCTAGAACCAGGAAACACGACCATATTAGTCCAGAGCTCAGGTCTAGAACCAGGAAATACGACCATATTAGTCCAGTGCTCAGGACTAGACCCAGGAAATAAGACCATATTAGTCCAGTGCTCAGGTCTAGAACCAGGAAATACGACCATATTAGTCCAGAGCTCAGGTCTAGAACCAGGAAATACGACCATATTAGTCCAGTGCTCAGGTCTAGAACCAGGAAATACGACCATATTAGTCCAGTGCTAAGGACTAGAACCAGGAAATAGAACCATATAAGTCCAGTGCTCAGGTCTAGAATCAGGAAATACGACCATATTAATCCAGAGCTCAGGTCTAGAACCAGGAAATACGACCATATTAGTCCAGTGCTTTGGTCTAGAACCAGGAAATACGACCATATTAGTCCAGAGCTCAGGTCTAGAACCAGGAAATATGACCATATTAGTCCAGATCTCAGGTCTGCAACCAGGAAATACGAACATATTAGTCCAGTGCTCAGGTCTGGAACCAGGAAATACGACCATATTAGTCCAGTGCTCGGGTCTAGAACCAGGAAATATGACAATATTAGTCCAGTGCTAAAGACTAGAACCAGGAAATACGACCATATTAGTCCAGTGCTCAGGTCTAGAACCAGGAAATACGACCATATTAGTCCAGTGCTCAGGTCTAGAACCAGGAAATACGACCATATTAGTCCAGTGTTCAGGTGTAGAACCAGGAAATACGACCATATTAGTCCAGTGCTCAGGTCTAGAACCAGGAAATACGACCATATTAGTCCAGTGTTCAGGTCTAGAACCAGGAAATACGACCATATTAGTCCAGTGCTCAGGTCTAGAACCAGGAAATAAGACAACATTAGTCCAGTGTTCAGGTCTAGAACCAGGAAATATGACCATATTAGTCCAGTGCTCAGGTCTAGAACCAGGAAATACGACCATGTTAGTCCAGAGCCCAGGTCTAGAACCAGGAAATACGACCATATTAGTCCAGTGTTCAGGTCTGGAACCAGGAAATACGACCATATTAGTCCAGTGCACAGGTCTAGAACCAGGAAATACGACCATATTAGTCCAGTGCTCAGGTCTAGAACCAGGAAATACGACCATATTAGTCCAGTGCTCAGGACTAGAACCAGGAAATACGACCATATTAGTCCAGTGCTAAAGACTAGAACCAGGAATTACGACGATATTAGTCCAGTGCTCAGGTCTAGAACCAGGAAATACGACCATATTAGTCCAGTGCTCAGGTCTAGAACTAGGAAATACGACCATATTAGTCCAGTGCTCAGGTCTAGAACCAGGAAATACGACCATATTAGTCCAGTGCTCACGTCTAGAACCAGGAAATTTGACCATATTAGTCCAGAGCTCAGGTCTAGACCCAGGAAATACGACCATATTAGTCCAGAGCTCAGGACTAGACCCAGGAAATAAGACTATATTAGTCCAGTGCTCACGTCTAGAACCAGGAAATATGACCATATTAGTCCAGAGCTCAGGTCTAGAACCAGGAAAAACGACCATATTAGTCCAGTGCTCAGGACTAGACCCAGGAAATAAGACCATATTAGTCCAGTGCTCAGGTCTAGAACCAGGAAATACGACCATATTAGTCCAGAGCTCAGCTCTAGAACCAGGAAATACGACCATATTAGTCCAGTGCTCAGGTCTAGAACCAGGAAATACGACCATATTAGTCCAGTGCTCAGGTCTAGAACCAGGAAATACGACCATATTAGTCCAGTGCTCGGGTCTAGAACCAGGAAATACGACCATATTAGTCCAGTGCTAAGGACTAGAACCAGGAAATACAACCATATTAGTCCAGTGCTCAGGTCTAGAACCAGGAAATACGACCATATTAGTCCAGAGCTCAGGTCTAGAACCAGGAAATACGACCATATTAGTCCAGTGCTCAGGTCTAGAACCAGGAAATACGACCATATTAGTCCAGTGCTCAGGTCTAGAACCAGGAAATACGACCATATTAGTCCAGTGCTAAGGACTAGAACCAGGAAATTCAACCATATTAGTCCAGTGCTCAGGTCTAGAACCAGGAAATACGACCATATTAGTCCAGTGCTCAGGTCTAGAACCAGGAAATACGACCATATTAGTCCAGTGCTAAGGACTAGAACCAGGAAATACGACCATATTAGTCCAGTGTTCAGGTCTGGAACCAGGAATTACGACCATATTAGTCCAGAGCTCATGTCTAGAACAAGGAAATATGACAATATTAGTCCAGTGCTCAGGTCTAGAACCAGGAAATACGACCATAATAGTCCAGTGCTCAGGTCTAGACCCTGGAAATACGACCATATTAGTCCAATACTCAGGACTAGACCCAGGAAATACGACCATATTAGTCCAGTGCTCAGGTCTAGAACCAGGAAATACGACCATATTAGTCCAGTGCTCAGGTCTAGAACCAGGAAATACGACCATATTAGTCCAGTGCTCAGGTCTAGAACCAGGAAATACTACCATATTAGTCCAGAGGTCAGGTCTAGAACCAGGAAATACGACCATATTAGTCCAGTGCTCAGGTCTAGAACCAGGAAATACGACCATATTAGTCCAGTGCTAAGGACTAGAACCAGGAAATACAACCATATTATTCCAGTGCTCAGGTCTAGAACCAGGAAATACGACCATATTAGTCCAGTGCTCAGGTCTAGAACCAGGAAATATGACAATATTAGTCCAGTTCTCAGGACTAGAACCAGGAAATACGACCATATTAGTCCAGTGCTAAAGACTAGAACCAGGAAATACGAACATATTAGTCCAGTGCTCAGGTCTAGAACCAGGAAATACGACCATATTAGTCCAGTGCTCAGGACTAGAACCAGGAAATACGACCATATTAGTCCATTGCTAAAGACTAGAACCAGGAATTACGACGATATTAGTCCAGTGCTCAGGTCTAGAACCAGGAAATACGACCAGATTAGTCCAGTGCTCAGGTCTAGAACTAGGAAGTACGACCATATTAGTCCAGTGCTCAGGTCTAGAACCAGGAAATACGACCATATTAGTCCAGTGCTCACGTCTAGAACCAGGAAATTTGACCATATTAGTCCAGAGCTCAGGTTTAGACCCAGGAAATACGACCATATTAGTCCAGAGCTCAGGACTAGACCCAGGAAATAAGACTATATTAGTCCAGTGCTCAGGTCTAGAACCAGGAAATACGACCATATTAGTCCAGAACTCAGGTCTAGAACCAGGAAATACGACCATATTAGTCCAGTGCTCAGGACTAGACCCAGGAAATAAGACCATATTAGTCTAGTGCTCAGGTCTAGAACCAGGAAATACGACCATATTAGTCCAGAGCTCAGGTCTAGAACCAGGAAATACGACCATATTAGTCCAGTGCTCAGGTCTAGAACCAGGAAATACGACCATATTAGTCCAGTGCTAAGGACTAGAACCAGGAAATACAACCATATTAGTCCAGTGCTCAGGTCTAGAACCAGGAAATACGACCATATTAGTCCAGTGCTCAGGTCTAGAACCAGGAATTACGACCATATTAGTCCAGTGCTAAGGACTAGAACCAGGAAATACGACCATATTAGTCCAGTGCTCAGGACTAGAACCAGAAAATACGACAATATTAGTCCAGTGCTCAGGTCTAGAACCAGGAAATATGACCATATTAGTCCAGTGCTCAGGTCTAGAACCAGGAAATACGACCATATTAGTCCGGTGCTCAGGACTAGAACCAGGAAACACGACCATATTAGTCCAGTGCTCAGGTCTAGAACCAGGAAATATGACCATATTAGTCCAGAGCTCAGGTCTAGAACCAGGAAATACGACCATATTAGTCCAGTGCTAAAGACTAGAACCAGGAAATACGACCATATTAGTCCAGTGCTCAGGTCTAGAACCAGGAAATACGACCATATTAGTCCAGTGCTCAGGACTAGAACCAGGAAATACGACCATATTAGTCCAGTGCTAAAGACTAGAACCAGGAATTACGACGATATTAGTCCAGTGCTCAGGTCTAGAACCAGGAAATACGACCAGATTAGTCCAGTGCTCAGGTCTAGAACTAGGAAATACGACCATATTAGTCCAGTGCTCAGGTCTAGAACCAGGAAATACGACCATATTAGTCCAGTGCTCACGTCTAGAACCAGGAAATTTGACCATATTAGTCCAGAGCTCAGGTCTAGACCCAGGAAATACGACCATATTAGTCCAGAGCTCAGGACTAGACCCAGGAAATAAGACTATATTAGTCCAGTGCTCACGTCTAGAACCAGGAAATATGACCATATTAGTCCAGAGCTCAGGTCTAGAACCAGGAAAAACGACCATATTAGTCCAGTGCTCAGGACTAGACCCAGGAAATAAGACCATATTAGTCCAGTGCTCAGGTCTAGAACCAGGAAATACGACCATATTAGTCCAGAGCTCAGGTCTAGAACCAGGAAATACGACCATATTAGTCCAGTGCTCAGGACTAGACCCAGGAAATAAGACCATATTAGTCCAGTGCTCAGGTCTAGAACCAGGAAATACGACCATATTAGTCCAGAGCTCAGGTCTAGAACCAGGAAATACGACCATATTAGTCCAGTGCTCAGGTCTAGAACCAGGAAATACGACCATATTAGTCCAGTGCTAAGGACTAGAACCAGGAAATACAACCATATTAGTCCAGTGCTCAGGTCTAGAACCAGGAAATACGACCATATTAGTCCAGAGCTCAGCTCTAGAACCAGGAAATACGACCATATTAGTCCAGTGCTCAGGTCTAGAACCAGGAAATACGACCATATTAGTCCAGTGCTCAGGTCTAGAACCAGGAAATACGACCATATTAGTCCAGTGCTAAGGACTAGAACCAGGAAATAAAACCATATTAGTCCAGTGCTCAGGTCTAGAACCAGGAAATACGACCATATTAGTCCAGAGCTCAGGTCTAGAACCAGGAAATACGACCATATTAGTCCAGTGCTCAGGTCTAGAACCAGGAAATACGACCATATTAGTCCAGTGCTAAGGACTAGAACCAGGAAATACAACCATATTAGTCCAGTGCTCAGGTCTAGAATCAGGAAATACGACCATATTAGTCCAGAGCTCAGGTCTAGAACCAGGAAATACGACCATATTAGTCCAGTGCTCAGGTCTAGAACCAGGAAATATGACCATATTAGTCCAGAGCTCAGGTCTAGAACCAGGAAATATGACCATATTAGTCCAGATCTCAGGTCTGCAACCAGGAAATACGAACATATTAGTCCAGTGCTCAGGTCTGGAACCAGGAAATACGACCATATTAGTCCAGTGCTCAGGTCTAGAACCAGGAAATATGACAATATTAGTCCAGTGCTAAGGACTAGAACCAGGAAATACGACCATATTAGTCCAGTGCTCAGGTCTAGAACCAGGAAATACTACCATATTAGTCCAGAGCTCAGGTCTAGAACCAGGAAATACGACCATATTAGTCCAGTGCTCAGGTCTAGAACCAGGAAATACGACCATATTAGTCCAGTGCTAAGGACTAGAACCAGGAAATACAACCATATTAGTCCAGTGCTCAGGTCTAGAACCAGGAAATACGACCATATTAGTCCAGTCCTCAGGTCTAGAACCAGGAATTACGACCATATTAGTCCAGTGCTAAGGACTAGAACCAGGAAATACGACCATATTACTCCAGTGCTCAGGACTAGAACCAGAAAATACGACAATATTAGTCCAGTGCTCAGGACTAGAACCAGGAAATACGACCATATTAGTCCAGTGCTCAGGTCTAGAACCAGGAAATACGACCATATTAGTCCGGTGCTCAGGACTAGAACCAGGAAACACGACCATATTAGTCCAGTGCTCAGGTCTAGAACCAGGAAATACGACCATATTAGTCCAGTGCTAAAGACAAGAACCAGGAAATACGACCATATTAGTCCAGTGTTCAGGTGTAGAACCAGGAAATACGACCATATTAGTCCAGTGCTCAGGTCTAGAACCAGGAAATACGACCATATTAGTCCAGTGTTCAGGTCTAGAACCAGGAAATACGACCATATTAGTCCAGTGCTCAGGTCTAGAACCAGGAAATAAGACAACATTAGTCCAGTGTTCAGGTCTAGAACCAGGAAATACGACCATATTAGTCCAGTGTCCGGATCTTGAACCAGGAAATACGACCATATTAGTCCAGTGCACAGGTCTAGAACCAGGAAATACGACCATATTAGTCCAGTGCTCAGGTCTAGAACCAGGAAATACGACCATATTAGTCCAGTGCTCAGGACTAGAACCAGGAAATACGACCATATTAGTCCAGTGCTAAAGACTAGAACCAGGAATTACGACGATATTAGTCCAGTGCTCAGGTCTAGAACCAGGAAATACGACCAGATTAGTCCAGTGCTCAGGTCTAGAACTAGGAAATACGACCATATTAGTCCAGTGCTCAGGTCTAGAACCAGGAAATACGACCATATTAGTCCAGTGCTCACGTCTAGAACCAGGAAATTTGACCATATTAGTCCAGAGCTCAGGTCTAGACCCAGGAAATACGACCATATTAGTCCAGAGCTCAGGACTAGACCCAGGAAATAAGACTATATTAGTCCAGTGCTCACGTCTAGAACCAGGAAATATGACCATATTAGTCCAGAGCTCAGGTCTAGAACCAGGAAAAACGACCATATTAGTCCAGTGCTCAGGACTAGACCCAGGAAATAAGACCATATTAGTCCAGTGCTCAGGTCTAGAACCAGGAAATACGACCATATTAGTCCAGAGCTCAGCTCTAGAACCAGGAAATACGACCATATTAGTCCAGTGCTCAGGTCTAGAACCAGGAAATACGACCATATTAGTCCAGTGCTCAGGTCTAGAACCAGGAAATACGACCATATTAGTCCAGTGCTCGGGTCTAGAACCAGGAAATACGACCATATTAGTCCAGTGCTAAGGACTAGAACCAGGAAATACAACCATATTAGTCCAGTGCTCAGGTCTAGAACCAGGAAATACGACCATATTAGTCCAGAGCTCAGGTCTAGAACCAGGAAATACGACCATATTAGTCCAGTGCTCAGGTCTAGAACCAGGAAATACGACCATATTAGTCTAGTGCTCAGGTCTAGAACCAGGAAATACGACCATATTAGTCCAGTGCTAAGGACTAGAACCAGGAAATTCAACCATATTAGTCCAGTGCTCAGGTCTAGAACCAGGAAATACGACCATATTAGTCCAGTGCTCAGGTCTAGAACCAGGAAATACGACCATATTAGTCCAGTGCTAAGGACTAGAACCAGGAAATACGACCATATTAGTCCAGTGTTCAGGTCTGGAACCAGGAATTACGACCATATTAGTCCAGAGCTCATGTCTAGAACAAGGAAATATGACAATATTAGTCCAGTGCTCAGGTCTAGAACCAGGAAATACGACCATAATAGTCCAGTGCTCAGGTCTAGACCCTGGAAATACGACCATATTAGTCCAATACTCAGGACTAGACCCAGGAAATACGACCATATTAGTCCAGTGCTCAGGTCTAGAACCAGGAAATACGACCATATTAGTCCAGTGCTCAGGTCTAGAACCAGGAAATACGACCATAATAGTCCAGTGCTCAGGTCTAGAACCAGGAAATACTACCATATTAGTCCAGAGGTCAGGTCTAGAACCAGGAAATACGACCATATTAGTCCAGTGCTCAGGTCTAGAACCAGGAAATACGACCATATTAGTCCAGTGCTAAGGACTAGAACCAGGAAATACAACCATATTATTCCAGTGCTCAGGTCTAGAACCAGGAAATACGACCATATTAGTCCAGTGCTCAGGTCTAGAACCAGGAAATATGACAATATTAGTCCAGTTCTCAGGACTAGAACCAGGAAATACGACCATATTAGTCCAGTGCTAAAGACTAGAACCAGGAAATACGAACATATTAGTCCAGTGCTCAGGTCTAGAACCAGGAAATACGACCATATTAGTCCGGTGCTCAGGACTAGAACCAGGAAATACGACCATATTAATCCAGTGCTAAAGACTAGAACCAGGAAATACGACCATATTAGTCCAGTGCTCAGGTCTAGAACCAGGAAATACGACCATATTAGTCCAGTGCTCAGGACTAGAACCAGGAAATACGACCATATTAGTCCATTGCTAAAGACTAGAACCAGGAATTACGACGATATTAGTCCAGTGCTCAGGTCTAGAACCAGGAAATACGACCAGATTAGTCCAGTGCTCAGGTCTAGAACTAGGAAGTACGACCATATTAGTCCAGTGCTCAGGTCTAGAACCAGGAAATACGACCATATTAGTCCAGTGCTCACGTCTAGAACCAGGAAATTTGACCATATTAGTCCAGAGCTCAGGTTTAGACCCAGGAAATACGACCATATTAGTCCAGAGCTCAGGACTAGACCCAGGAAATAAGACTATATTAGTCCAGTGCTCAGGTCTAGAACCAGGAAATACGACCATATTAGTCCAGAACTCAGGTCTAGAACCAGGAAATACGACCATATTAGTCCAGTGCTCAGGACTAGACCCAGGAAATAAGACCATATTAGTCCAGTGCTCAGGTCTAGAACCATGAAATACGACCATATTAGTCCAGAGCTCAGGTCTAGAACCAGGAAATACGAACATATTAGTCCAGTGCTCAGGTCTAGAACCAGGAAATACGACCATATTAGTCCAGTGCTAAGGACTAGAACCAGGAAATACAACCATATTAGTCCAGTGCTCAGGTCTAGAACCAGGAAATACGACCATATTAGTCCAGTGCTCAGGTCTAGAACCAGGAATTACGACCATATTAGTCCAGTGCTAAGGACTAGAACCAGGAAATACGACCATATTAGTCCAGTGCTCAGGACTAGAACCAGAAAATACGACAATATTAGTCCAGTGCTCAGGACTAGAACCAGGAAATATGACCATATTAGTCCAGTGCTCAGGTCTAGAACCAGGAAATACGACCATATTAGTCCGGTGCTCAGGACTAGAACCAGGAAACACGACCATATTAGTCCAGTGCTCAGGTCTAGAACCAGGAAATATGACCATATTAGTCCAGAGCTCAGGTCTAGAACCAGGAAATACGACCATATTAGTCCAGTGCTAAAGACTAGAACCAGGAAATACGACCATATTAGTCCAGTGCTCAGGTCTAGAACCAGGAAATACGACCATATTAGTCCAGTGCTCAGGACTAGAACCAGGAAATACGACCATATTAGTCCAGTGCTAAAGACTAGAACCAGGAATTACGACGATATTAGTCCAGTGCTCAGGTCTAGAACCAGGAAATACGACCAGATTAGTCCAGTGCTCAGGTCTAGAACTAGGAAATACGACCATATTAGTCCAGTGCTCAGGTCTAGAACCAGGAAATACGACCATATTAGTCCAGTGCTCACGTCTAGAACCAGGAAATTTGACCATATTAGTCCAGAGCTCAGGTCTAGACCCAGGAAATACGACCATATTAGTCCAGAGCTCAGGACTAGACCCAGGAAATAAGACTATATTAGTCCAGTGCTCACGTCTAGAACCAGGAAATATGACCATATTAGTCCAGAGCTCAGGTCTAGAACCAGGAAAAACGACCATATTAGTCCAGTGCTCAGGACTAGACCCAGGAAATAAGACCATATTAGTCCAGTGCTCAGGTCTAGAACCAGGAAATACGACCATATTAGTCCAGAGCTCAGGTCTAGAACCAGGAAATACGACCATATTAGTCCAGTGCTCAGGACTAGACCCAGGAAATAAGACCATATTAGTCCAGTGCTCAGGTCTAGAACCAGGAAATACGACCATATTAGTCCAGAGCTCAGGTCTAGAACCAGGAAATACGACCATATTAGTCCAGTGCTCAGGTCTAGAACCAGGAAATACGACCATATTAGTCCAGTGCTAAGGACTAGAACCAGGAAATACAACCATATTAGTCCAGTGCTCAGGTCTAGAACCAGGAAATACGACCATATTAGTCCAGAGCTCAGCTCTAGAACCAGGAAATACGACCATATTAGTCCAGTGCTCAGGTCTAGAACCAGGAAATACGACCATATTAGTCCAGTGCTCAGGTCTAGAACCAGGAAATACGACCATATTAGTCCAGTGCTAAGGACTAGAACCAGGAAATAAAACCATATTAGTCCAGTGCTATGGTCTAGAACCAGGAAATACGACCATATTAGTCCAGAGCTCAGGTCTAGAACCAGGAAATACGACCATATTAGTCCAGTGCTCAGGTCTAGAACCAGGAAATACGACCATATTAGTCCAGTGCTAAGGACTAGAACCAGGAAATACAACCATATTAGTCCAGTGCTCAGGTCTAGAATCAGGAAATACGACCATATTAGTCCAGAGCTCAGGTCTAGAACCAGGAAATACGACCATATTAGTCCAGTGCTCAGGTCTAGAACCAGGAAATATGACCATATTAGTCCAGAGCTCAGGTCTAGAACCAGGAAATATGACCATATTAGTCCAGATCTCAGGTCTGCAACCAGGAAATACGAACATATTAGTCCAGTGCTCAGGTCTGGAACCAGGAAATACGACCATATTAGTCCAGTGCTCAGGTCTAGAACCAGGAAATATGACAATATTAGTCCAGTGCTAAGGACTAGAACCAGGAAATACGACCATATTAGTCCAGTGCTCAGGTCTAGAACCAGGAAATACTACCATATTAGTCCAGAGCTCAGGTCTAGAACCAGGAAATACGACCATATTAGTCCAGTGCTCAGGTCTAGAACCAGGAAATACGACCATATTAGTCCAGTGCTAAGGACTAGAACCAGGAAATACAACCATATTAGTCCAGTTCTCAGGTCTAGAATCAGGAAATACGACCATATTAGTACAGAGCTCAGGTCTAGAACCAGGAAATACGACCATATTAGTCCAGTGCTCAGGTCTAGAACCAGGAAATACGACCATATTAGTCCAGTGCTAAGGACTAGAACCAGGAAATACAACCATATTAGTCCAGTACTCAGGTCTAGAACCAGGAAATACGACCATATTAGTCCAGTTCTCAGGTCTAGAACCAGGAATTACGACCATATTAGTCCAGTGCTAAGGACTAGAACCAGGAAATACGACCATATTAGTCCAGTGCTCAGGACTAGAACCAGAAAATACGACAATATTAGTCCAGTGCTCAGGACTAGAACCAGGAAATACGACCATATTAGTCCAGTGCTCAGGTCTAGAACCAGGAAATACGACCATATTAGTCCGGTGCTCAGGACTAGAACCAGGAAACACGACCATATTAGTCCAGTGCTCAGGTCTAGAACCAGGAAATACGACCATATTAGTCCAGTGCTAAAGACAAGAACCAGGAAATACGACCATATTAGTCCAGTGCTTTGGTCTAGAACCAGGAAATACGACCATATTAGTCCAGTGCTCAGGTCTAGAACCAGGAAATACGACCAGATTAGTCCAGTGCTCAGGTCTAGAACTAGGAAATACGACCATATTAGTCCAGTGCTCAGGTCTAGAACCAGGAAATACGACCATATTAGTCCAGAGCTCACGTCTAGAACCAGGAAATACGACCATATTAGTCCAGTGCTAAGGACTAGAACCAGGAAATACGACCATATTAGTCCAGTGTTCAGGTCTGGAACCAGGAATTACGACCATATTAGTCCAGAGCTCATGTCTAGAACAAGGAAATATGACAATATTAGTCCAGTGCTCAGGTCTAGAACCAGGAAATACGACCATATTAGTCCAGAGCTCAGGTCTAGAACCAGGAAAAACGACCATATTAGTCCAGTGCTCAGGACTAGACCCAGGAAATAAGACCATATTAGTCCAGTGCTCAGGTCTAGAACCAGGAAATACGACCATATTAGTCCAGAGCTCAGCTCTAGAACCAGGAAATACGACCATATTAGTCCAGTGCTCAGGTCTAGAACCAGGAAATACGACCATATTAGTCCAGTGCTCAGGTCTAGAACCAGGAAATACGACCATATTAGTCCAGTGCTCGGGTCTAGAACCAGGAAATACGACCATATTAGTCCAGTGCTAAGGACTAGAACCAGGAAATACAACCATATTAGTCCAGTGCTCAGGTCTAGAACCAGGAAATACGACCATATTAGTCCAGAGCTCAGGTCTAGAACCAGGAAATACGACCATATTAGTCCAGTGCTCAGGTCTAGAACCAGGAAATACGACCATATTAGTCTAGTGCTCAGGTCTAGAACCAGGAAATACGACCATATTAGTCCAGTGCTAAGGACTAGAACCAGGAAATTCAACCATATTAGTCCAGTGCTCAGGTCTAGAACCAGGAAATACGACCATATTAGTCCAGTGCTCAGGTCTAGAACCAGGAAATACGACCATATTAGTCCAGTGCTAAGGACTAGAACCAGGAAATACGACCATATTAGTCCAGTGTTCAGGTCTGGAACCAGGAATTACGACCATATTAGTCCAGAGCTCATGTCTAGAACAAGGAAATATGACAATATTAGTCCAGTGCTCAGGTCTAGAACCAGGAAATACGACCATAATAGTCCAGTGCTCAGGTCTAGACCCTGGAAATACGACCATATTAGTCCAATACTCAGGACTAGACCCAGGAAATACGACCATATTAGTCCAGTGCTCAGGTCTAGAACCAGGAAATACGACCATATTAGTCCAGTGCTCAGGTCTAGAACCAGGAAATACGACCATAATAGTCCAGTGCTCAGGTCTAGAACCAGGAAATACTACCATATTAGTCCAGAGGTCAGGTCTAGAACCAGGAAATACGACCATATTAGTCCAGTGCTCAGGTCTAGAACCAGGAAATACGACCATATTAGTCCAGTGCTAAGGACTAGAACCAGGAAATACAACCATATTATTCCAGTGCTCAGGTCTAGAACCAGGAAATACGACCATATTAGTCCAGTGCTCAGGTCTAGAACCAGGAAATATGACAATATTAGTCCAGTTCTCAGGACTAGAACCAGGAAATACGACCATATTAGTCCAGTGCTAAAGACTAGAACCAGGAAATACGAACATATTAGTCCAGTGCTCAGGTCTAGAACCAGGAAATACGACCATATTAGTCCGGTGCTCAGGACTAGAACCAGGAAATACGACCATATTAATCCAGTGCTAAAGACTAGAACCAGGAAATACGACCATATTAGTCCAGTGCTCAGGTCTAGAACCAGGAAATACGACCATATTAGTCCAGTGCTCAGGACTAGAACCAGGAAATACGACCATATTAGTCCATTGCTAAAGACTAGAACCAGGAATTACGACGATATTAGTCCAGTGCTCAGGTCTAGAACCAGGAAATACGACCAGATTAGTCCAGTGCTCAGGTCTAGAACTAGGAAGTACGACCATATTAGTCCAGTGCTCAGGTCTAGAACCAGGAAATACGACCATATTAGTCCAGTGCTCACGTCTAGAACCAGGAAATTTGACCATATTAGTCCAGAGCTCAGGTTTAGACCCAGGAAATACGACCATATTAGTCCAGAGCTCAGGACTAGACCCAGGAAATAAGACTATATTAGTCCAGTGCTCAGGTCTAGAACCAGGAAATACGACCATATTAGTCCAGAACTCAGGTCTAGAACCAGGAAATACGACCATATTAGTCCAGTGCTCAGGACTAGACCCAGGAAATAAGACCATATTAGTCCAGTGCTCAGGTCTAGAACCATGAAATACGACCATATTAGTCCAGAGCTCAGGTCTAGAACCAGGAAATACGACCATATTAGTCCAGTGCTCAGGTCTAGAACCAGGAAATACGACCATATTAGTCCAGTGCTAAGGACTAGAACCAGGAAATACAACCATATTAGTCCAGTGCTCAGGTCTAGAACCAGGAAATACGACCATATTAGTCCAGTGCTCAGGTCTAGAACCAGGAATTACGACCATATTAGTCCAGTGCTAAGGACTAGAACCAGGAAATACGACCATATTAGTCCAGTGCTCAGGACTAGAACCAGAAAATACGACAATATTAGTCCAGTGCTCAGGACTAGAACCAGGAAATATGACCATATTAGTCCAGTGCTCAGGTCTAGAACCAGGAAATACGACCATATTAGTCCGGTGCTCAGGACTAGAACCAGGAAACACGACCATATTAGTCCAGTGCTCAGGTCTAGAACCAGGAAATATGACCATATTAGTCCAGAGCTCAGGTCTAGAACCAGGAAATACGACCATATTAGTCCAGTGCTAAAGACTAGAACCAGGAAATACGACCATATTAGTCCAGTGCTCAGGTCTAGAACCAGGAAATACGACCATATTAGTCCAGTGCTCAGGACTAGAACCAGGAAATACGACCATATTAGTCCAGTGCTAAAGACTAGAACCAGGAATTACGACGATATTAGTCCAGTGCTCAGGTCTAGAACCAGGAAATACGACCAGATTAGTCCAGTGCTCAGGTCTAGAACTAGGAAATACGACCATATTAGTCCAGTGCTCAGGTCTAGAACCAGGAAATACGACCATATTAGTCCAGTGCTCACGTCTAGAACCAGGAAATTTGACCATATTAGTCCAGAGCTCAGGTCTAGACCCAGGAAATACGACCATATTAGTCCAGAGCTCAGGACTAGACCCAGGAAATAAGACTATATTAGTCCAGTGCTCACGTCTAGAACCAGGAAATATGACCATATTAGTCCAGAGCTCAGGTCTAGAACCAGGAAAAACGACCATATTAGTCCAGTGCTCAGGACTAGACCCAGGAAATAAGACCATATTAGTCCAGTGCTCAGGTCTAGAACCAGGAAATACGACCATATTAGTCCAGAGCTCAGGTCTAGAACCAGGAAATACGACCATATTAGTCCAGTGCTCAGGACTAGACCCAGGAAATAAGACCATATTAGTCCAGTGCTCAGGTCTAGAACCAGGAAATACGACCATATTAGTCCAGAGCTCAGGTCTAGAACCAGGAAATACGACCATATTAGTCCAGTGCTCAGGTCTAGAACCAGGAAATACGACCATATTAGTCCAGTGCTAAGGACTAGAACCAGGAAATACAACCATATTAGTCCAGTGCTCAGGTCTAGAACCAGGAAATACGACCATATTAGTCCAGAGCTCAGCTCTAGAACCAGGAAATACGACCATATTAGTCCAGTGCTCAGGTCTAGAACCAGGAAATACGACCATATTAGTCCAGTGCTCAGGTCTAGAACCAGGAAATACGACCATATTAGTCCAGTGCTAAGGACTAGAACCAGGAAATAAAACCATATTAGTCCAGTGCTATGGTCTAGAACCAGGAAATACGACCATATTAGTCCAGAGCTCAGGTCTAGAACCAGGAAATACGACCATATTAGTCCAGTGCTCAGGTCTAGAACCAGGAAATACGACCATATTAGTCCAGTGCTAAGGACTAGAACCAGGAAATACAACCATATTAGTCCAGTGCTCAGGTCTAGAATCAGGAAATACGACCATATTAGTCCAGAGCTCAGGTCTAGAACCAGGAAATACGACCATATTAGTCCAGTGCTCAGGTCTAGAACCAGGAAATATGACCATATTAGTCCAGAGCTCAGGTCTAGAACCAGGAAATATGACCATATTAGTCCAGATCTCAGGTCTGCAACCAGGAAATACGAACATATTAGTCCAGTGCTCAGGTCTGGAACCAGGAAATACGACCATATTAGTCCAGTGCTCAGGTCTAGAACCAGGAAATATGACAATATTAGTCCAGTGCTAAGGACTAGAACCAGGAAATACGACCATATTAGTCCAGTGCTCAGGTCTAGAACCAGGAAATACTACCATATTAGTCCAGAGCTCAGGTCTAGAACCAGGAAATACGACCATATTAGTCCAGTGCTCAGGTCTAGAACCAGGAAATACGACCATATTAGTCCAGTGCTAAGGACTAGAACCAGGAAATACAACCATATTAGTCCAGTTCTCAGGTCTAGAATCAGGAAATACGACCATATTAGTACAGAGCTCAGGTCTAGAACCAGGAAATACGACCATATTAGTCCAGTGCTCAGGTCTAGAACCAGGAAATACGACCATATTAGTCCAGTGCTAAGGACTAGAACCAGGAAATACAACCATATTAGTCCAGTACTCAGGTCTAGAACCAGGAAATACGACCATATTAGTCCAGTTCTCAGGTCTAGAACCAGGAATTACGACCATATTAGTCCAGTGCTAAGGACTAGAACCAGGAAATACGACCATATTAGTCCAGTGCTCAGGACTAGAACCAGAAAATACGACAATATTAGTCCAGTGCTCAGGACTAGAACCAGGAAATACGACCATATTAGTCCAGTGCTCAGGTCTAGAACCAGGAAATACGACCATATTAGTCCGGTGCTCAGGACTAGAACCAGGAAACACGACCATATTAGTCCAGTGCTCAGGTCTAGAACCAGGAAATACGACCATATTAGTCCAGTGCTAAAGACAAGAACCAGGAAATACGACCATATTAGTCCAGTGCTTTGGTCTAGAACCAGGAAATACGACCATATTAGTCCAGTGCTCAGGTCTAGAACCAGGAAATACGACCAGATTAGTCCAGTGCTCAGGTCTAGAACTAGGAAATACGACCATATTAGTCCAGTGCTCAGGTCTAGAACCAGGAAATACGACCATATTAGTCCAGAGCTCACGTCTAGAACCAGGAAATACGACCATATTAGTCCAGTGCTAAGGACTAGAACCAGGAAATACGACCATATTAGTCCAGTGTTCAGGTCTGGAACCAGGAATTACGACCATATTAGTCCAGAGCTCATGTCTAGAACAAGGAAATATGACAATATTAGTCCAGTGCTCAGGTCTAGAACCAGGAAATACGACCATAATAGTCCAGTGCTCAGGTCTAGACCCTGGAAATACGACCATATTAGTCCAATACTCAGGACTAGACCCAGGAAATACGACCATATTAGTCCAGTGCTCAGGTCTAGAACCAGGAAATACGACCATATTAGTCCAGTGCTCAGGTCTAGAACCAGGAAATACTACCATATTAGTCCAGAGGTCAGGTCTAGAACCAGGAAATACGACCATATTAGTCCAGTGCTCAGGTCTAGAACCAGGAAATACGACCATATTAGTCCAGTGCTAAGGACTAGAACCAGGAAATACAACCATATTATTCCAGTGCTCAGGTCTAGAACCAGGAAATACGACCATATTAGTCCAGTGCTCAGGTCTAGAACCAGGAAATATGACAATATTAGTCCAGTTCTCAGGACTAGAACCAGGAAATACGACCATATTAGTCCAGTGCTAAAGACTAGAACCAGGAAATACGAACATATTAGTCCAGTGCTCAGGTCTAGAACCAGGAAATACGACCATATTAGTCCGGTGCTCAGGACTAGAACCAGGAAATACGACCATATTAATCCAGTGCTAAAGACTAGAACCAGGAAATACGACCATATTAGTCCAGTGCTCAGGTCTAGAACCAGGAAATACGACCATATTAGTCCAGTGCTCAGGACTAGAACCAGGAAATACGACCATATTAGTCCATTGCTAAAGACTAGAACCAGGAATTACGACGATATTAGTCCAGTGCTCAGGTCTAGAACCAGGAAATACGACCAGATTAGTCCAGTGCTCAGGTCTAGAACTAGGAAGTACGACCATATTAGTCCAGTGCTCAGGTCTAGAACCAGGAAATACGACCATATTAGTCCAGTGCTCACGTCTAGAACCAGGAAATTTGACCATATTAGTCCAGAGCTCAGGTTTAGACCCAGGAAATACGACCATATTAGTCCAGAGCTCAGGACTAGACCCAGGAAATAAGACTATATTAGTCCAGTGCTCAGGTCTAGAACCAGGAAATACGACCATATTAGTCCAGAACTCAGGTCTAGAACCAGGAAATACGACCATATTAGTCCAGTGCTCAGGACTAGACCCAGGAAATACGACCATATTAGTCCAGTGCTCAGGTCTAGAACCAGGAAATACGACCATATTAGTCCAGAGCTCAGGTCTAGAACCAGGAAATACGACCATATTAGTCCAGTGCTCAGGTCTAGAACCAGGAAATACGACCATATTAGTCCAGTGCTAAGGACTAGAACCAGGAAATACAACCATATTAGTCCAGTGCTCAGGTCTAGAACCAGGAAATACGACCATATTAGTCCAGTGCTCAGGTCTAGAACCAGGAATTACGACCATATTAGTCCAGTGCTAAGGACTAGAACCAGGAAATACGACCATATTAGTCCAGTGCTCAGGACTAGAACCAGAAAATACGACAATATTAGTCCAGTGCTCAGGACTAGAACCAGGAAATATGACCATATTAGTCCAGTGCTCAGGTCTAGAACCAGGAAATACGACCATATTAGTCCGGTGCTCAGGACTAGAACCAGGAAACACGACCATATTAGTCCAGTGCTCAGGTCTAGAACCAGGAAATATGACCATATTAGTCCAGAGCTCAGGTCTAGAACCAGGAAATACGACCATATTAGTCCAGTGCTAAAGACTAGAACCAGGAAATACGACCATATTAGTCCAGTGCTCAGGTCTAGAACAAGGAAATACGACCATATTAGTCCAGTGCTCAGGACTAGAACCAGGAAATACGACCATATTAGTCCAGTGCTAAAGACTAGAACCAGGAATTACGACGATATTAGTCCAGTGCTCAGGTCTAGAACCAGTAAATACGACCATATTAGTCCAGTGCTAAGGACTAGAACCAGGAAATACAACCATATTAGTCCAGTGCTCAGGTCTAGAACCAGGAAATACGACCATATTAGTCCAGAGCTCAGGTCTAGAACCAGGAAATACGACCATATTAGTCCAGTGCTCAGGTCTAGAACCAGGAAATACGACCATATTAGTCCAGTGCTCAGGTCTAGAACCAGGAAATACGACCATATTAGTCCAGTGCTAAGGACTAGAACCAGGAAATTCAACCATATTAGTCCAGTGCTCAGGTCTAGAACCAGGAAATACGACCATATTAGTCCAGTGCTCAGGTCTAGAACCAGGAAATACGACCATATTAGTCCAGTGCTAAGGACTAGAACCAGGAAATACGACCATATTAGTCCAGTGTTCAGGTCTGGAACCAGGAATTACGACCATATTAGTCCAGAGCTCATGTCTAGAACAAGGAAATATGACAATATTAGTCCAGTGCTCAGGTCTAGAACCAGGAAATACGACCATAATAGTCCAGTGCTCAGGTCTAGACCCTGGAAATACGACCATATTAGTCCAATACTCAGGACTAGACCCAGGAAATACGACCATATTAGTCCAGTGCTCAGGTCTAGAACCAGGAAATACGACCATATTAGTCCAGTGCTCAGGTCTAGAACCAGGAAATACGACCATATTAGTCCAGTGCTCAGGTCTAGAACCAGGAAATACTACCATATTAGTCCAGAGGTCAGGTCTAGAACCAGGAAATACGACCATATTAGTCCAGTGCTCAGGTCTAGAACCAGGAAATACGACCATATTAGTCCAGTGCTAAGGACTAGAACCAGGAAATACAACCATATTATTCCAGTGCTCAGGTCTAGAACCAGGAAATACGACCATATTAGTCCAGTGCTCAGGTCTAGAACCAGGAAATATGACAATATTAGTCCAGTTCTCAGGACTAGAACCAGGAAATACGACCATATTAGTCCAGTGCTAAAGACTAGAACCAGGAAATACGAACATATTAGTCCAGTGCTCAGGTCTAGAACCAGGAAATACGACCATATTAGTCCGGTGCTCAGGACTAGAACCAGGAAATACGACCATATTAATCCAGTGCTAAAGACTAGAACCAGGAAATACGACCATATTAGTCCAGTGCTCAGGTCTAGAACCAGGAAATACGACCATATTAGTCCAGTGCTCAGGACTAGAACCAGGAAATACGACCATATTAGTCCATTGCTAAAGACTAGAACCAGGAATTACGACGATATTAGTCCAGTGCTCAGGTCTAGAACCAGGAAATACGACCAGATTAGTCCAGTGCTCAGGTCTAGAACTAGGAAGTACGACCATATTAGTCCAGTGCTCAGGTCTAGAACCAGGAAATACGACCATATTAGTCCAGTGCTCACGTCTAGAACCAGGAAATTTGACCATATTAGTCCAGAGCTCAGGTTTAGACCCAGGAAATACGACCATATTAGTCCAGAGCTCAGGACTAGACCCAGGAAATAAGACTATATTAGTCCAGTGCTCAGGTCTAGAACCAGGAAATACGACCATATTAGTCCAGAACTCAGGTCTAGAACCAGGAAATACGACCATATTAGTCCAGTGCTCAGGACTAGACCCAGGAAATAAGACCATATTAGTCCAGTGCTCAGGTCTAGAACCAGGAAATACGACCATATTAGTCCAGAGCTCAGGTCTAGAACCAGGAAATACGACCATATTAGTCCAGTGCTCAGGTCTAGAACCAGGAAATACGACCATATTAGTCCAGTGCTAAGGACTAGAACCAGGAAATACAACCATATTAGTCCAGTGCTCAGGTCTAGAACCAGGAAATACGACCATATTAGTCCAGTGCTCAGGTCTAGAACCAGGAATTACGACCATATTAGTCCAGTGCTAAGGACTAGAACCAGGAAATACGACCATATTAGTCCAGTGCTCAGGACTAGAACCAGAAAATACGACAATATTAGTCCAGTGCTCAGGACTAGAACCAGGAAATATGACCATATTAGTCCAGTGCTCAGGTCTAGAACCAGGAAATACGACCATATTAGTCCGGTGCTCAGGACTAGAACCAGGAAACACGACCATATTAGTCCAGTGCTCAGGTCTAGAACCAGGAAATATGACCATATTAGTCCAGAGCTCAGGTCTAGAACCAGGAAATACGACCATATTAGTCCAGTGCTAAAGACTAGAACCAGGAAATACGACCATATTAGTCCAGTGCTCAGGTCTAGAACAAGGAAATACGACCATATTAGTCCAGTGCTCAGGACTAGAACCAGGAAATACGACCATATTAGTCCAGTGCTAAAGACTAGAACCAGGAATTACGACGATATTAGTCCAGTGCTCAGGTCTAGAACCAGTAAATACGACCAGATTAGTCCAGTGCTCAGGTCTAGAACTAGGAAATACGACCATATTAGTCCAGTGCTCAGGTCTAGAACCAGGAAATACGACCATATTAGTCCAGTGCTCACGTCTAGAACCAGGAAATTTGACCATATTAGTCCAGAGCTCAGGTCTAGACCCAGGAAATACGACCATATTAGTCCAGAGCTCAGGACTAGACCCAGGAAATAAGACTATATTAGTCCAGTGCTCACGTCTAGAACCAGGAAATATGACCATATTAGTCCAGAGCTCAGGTCTAGAACCAGGAAAAACGACCATATTAGTCCAGTGCTCAGGACTAGACCCAGGAAATAAGACCATATTAGTCCAGTGCTCAGGTCTAGAACCAGGAAATACGACCATATTAGTCCAGAGCTCAGGTCTAGAACCAGGAAATACGACCATATTAGTCCAGTGCTCAGGACTAGACCCAGGAAATAAGACCATATTAGTCCAGTGCTCAGGTCTAGAACCAGGAAATACGACCATATTAGTCCAGAGCTCAGGTCTAGAACCAGGAAATACGACCATATTAGTCCAGTGCTCAGGTCTAGAACCAGGAAATACGACCATATTAGTCCAGTGCTAAGGACTAGAACCAGGAAATACAACCATATTAGTCCAGTGCTCAGGTCTAGAACCAGGAAATACGACCATATTAGTCCAGAGCTCAGCTCTAGAACCAGGAAATACGACCATATTAGTCCAGTGCTCAGGTCTAGAACCAGGAAATACGACCATATTAGTCCAGTGCTCAGGTCTAGAACCAGGAAATACGACCATATTAGTCCAGTGCTAAGGACTAGAACCAGGAAATAAAACCATATTAGTCCAGTGCTCAGGTCTAGAACCAGGAAATACGACCATATTAGTCCAGAGCTCAGGTCTAGAACCAGGAAATACGACCATATTAGTCCAGTGCTCAGGTCTAGAACCAGGAAATATGACCATATTAGTCCAGTGCTAAGGACTAGAACCAGGAAATACAACCATATTAGTCCAGTGCTCAGGTCTAGAATCAGGAAATACGACCATATTAGTCCAGAGCTCAGGTCTAGAACCAGGAAATACGACCATATTAGTCCAGTGCTCAGGTCTAGAACCAGGAAATATGACCATATTAGTCCAGAGCTCAGGTCTAGAACCAGGAAATATGACCATATTAGTCCAGATCTCAGGTCTGCAACCAGGAAATACGAACATATTAGTCCAGTGCTCAGGTCTGGAACCAGGAAATACGACCATATTAGTCCAGTGCTCAGGTCTAGAACCAGGAAATATGACAATATTAGTCCAGTGCTAAGGACTAGAACCAGGAAATACGACCATATTAGTCCAGTGCTCAGGTCTAGAACCAGGAAATACTACCATATTAGTCCAGAGCTCAGGTCTAGAACCAGGAAATACGACCATATTAGTCCAGTGCTCAGGTCTAGAACCAGGAAATACGACCATATTAGTCCAGTGCTAAGGACTAGAACCAGGAAATACAACCATATTAGTCCAGTTCTCAGGTCTAGAATCAGGAAATACGACCATATTAGTCCAGAGCTCAGGTCTAGAACCAGGAAATACGACCATATTAGTCCAGAGCTCAGGTCTAGAACCAGGAAATACGACCATATTAGTCCAGTGCTCAGGTCTAGAACCAGGAAATACGACCATATTAGTCCAGTGCTAAGGACTAGAACCAGGAAATAGAACCATATTAGTCCAGTGCTCAGGTCTAGAATCAGGAAATACGACCATATTAGTCCAGAGCTCAGGTCTAGAACCAGGAAATACGACCATATTAGTCCAGTGCTCAGGTCTAGAACCAGGAAATACGACCATATTAGTCCAGAGCTCAGGTCTAGAACCAGGAAATACAACCATATTAGTCCAGTGCTCAGGTCTAGAATCAGGAAATACGACCATATTAGTCCAGAGCTCAGGTCTAGAACCAGGAAATACGACCATATTAGTCCAGTGCTCAGGTCTAGAACCAGGAAATACGACCATATTAGTCCAGAGCTCAGGTCTAGAACCAGGAAATATGACCATATTAGTCCAGATCTCAGGTCTGCAACCAGGAAATACGACCATATTAGTCCAGAGCTCAGGTCTAGAACCAGGAAATATGACCATATTAGTCCAGATCTCAGGTCTGCAACCAGGAAATACGAACATATTAGTCCAGTGCTCAGGTCTGGAACCAGGAAATACGACCATATTAGTCCAGTGCTCGGGTCTAGAACCAGGAAATATGACAATATTAGTCCAGTGCTAAGGACTAGAACCAGGAAATACGACCATATTAGTCCAGTGCTCAGGTCTAGAACCAGGAAATACGACCATATTAGTCCAGTGCTAAGGACTAGAACCAGGAAATACAACCATATTAGTCCAGTGCTCAGGTCTAGAACCAGGAAATACGACCATATTAGTCCAGAGATCAGGTCTAGAACCAGGAAATACGACCATATTAGTCCAGTGCTCAGGTCTAGAACCAGGAAATACGACCATATTAGTCCAGTGCTAAGGACTAGAACCAGGAAATACAACCATATTAGTCCAGTGCTCAGGTCTAGAACCAGGAAATACGACCATATTAGTCCAGTGCTCAGGTCTAGAACCAGGAAATACGACCATATTAGTCCAGTGCTCAGGTCTAGAACCAGGAAATACGACCATATTAGTCCAGTGCTAAGGACTAGAACCAGGAAATACAACCATATTAGTCCAGTGCTCAGGTCTAGAACCAGGAAATACGACCATATTAGTCCAGTGCTCAGGTCTAGAACCAGGAATTACGACCATATTAGTCCAGTGCTAAGGACTAGAACCAGGAAATACGACCATATTAGTCCAGTGCTCAGGACTAGAACCAGAAAATACGACAATATTAGTCCAGTGCTCAGGACTAGAACCAGGAAATACGACCATATTAGTCCAGTGCTCAGGTCTAAAACCAGGAAATACGACCATATTAGTCCGGTGCTCAGGACTAGAACCAGGAAACACGACCATATTAGTCCAGTGCTCAGGTCTAGAACCAGGAAATACGACCATATTAGTCCAGAGCTCAGGTCTAGAACCAGGAAATACGACCATATTAGTCCAGTGCTAAAGACTAGAACCAGGAAATACGACCATATTAGTCCAGTGCTTTGGTCTAGAACCAGGAAATACGACCATATTAGTCCAGTGCTCAGGTCTAGAACCAGGAAATACGACCATATTAGTCCAGTGCTAAGGACTAGAACCAGGAAATACGACCATATTAGTCCAGTGCTCAGGACTAGAACCAGAAAATACAACAATATTAGTCCAGTGCTCGGGACTAAAACCAGGAAATACGACCATATTAGTCCAGTGCTAAAGACTAGAACCAGGAAATACAACAATATTAGTCCAGTGCTCAGGTCTAGAACTAGGAAATACGACCATATTAGTCCAGTGCTCAGGTCTAGAACCAGGAAATACGACCATATTAGTCCAGTGCTAAGGACTAGAACCAGGAAATAGAACCATATTAGTCCAGTGCTCAGGTCTAGAATCAGGAAATACGACCATATTAATCCAGAGCTCAGGTCTAGAACCAGGAAATACAACCATATTAGTCCAGTGCTTTGGTCTAGAACCAGGAAATACGACCATATTAGTCCAGAGCTCAGGTCTAGAACCAGGAAATATGACCATATTAGTCCAGATCTCAGGTCTGCAACCAGGAAATACGAACATATTAGTCCAGTGCTCAGGTCTGGAACCAGGAAATACGACCATATTAGTCCAGTGCTCGGGTCTAGAACCAGGAAATATGACAATATTAGTCCAGTGCTAAAGACTAGAACCAGGAAATACGACCATATTAGTCCAGTGCTCAGGTCTAGAACCAGGAAATACGACCATATTAGTCCAGTGCTCAGGTCTAGAACCAGGAAATACGACCATATTAGTCCAGTGTTCAGGTGTAGAACCAGGAAATACGCCCATATTAGTCCAGTGCTCAGGTCTAGAACCAGGAAATACGACCATATTAGTCCAGTGTTCAGGTCTAGAACCAGGAAATACGACCATATTAGTCCAGTGCTCAGGTCTAGAACCAGGAAATAAGACAACATTAGTCCAGTGTTCAGGTC
This sequence comes from Leuresthes tenuis, assembly GCF_036924035.1. Lineage (NCBI taxonomy): Eukaryota > Metazoa > Chordata > Actinopteri > Atheriniformes > Atherinopsidae > Leuresthes > Leuresthes tenuis. The sequence goes on from NW_027325384.1 coordinate 1,240,468, forward strand.
TAGAACCAGGAAATATGACCATATTAGTCCAGTGCTCAGGTCTAGAACCAGGAAATACGACCATGTTAGTCCAGAGCCCAGGTCTAGAACCAGGAAATACGACCATATTAGTCCAGTGTTCAGGTCTGGAACCAGGAAATACGACCATATTAGTCCAGTGCACAGGTCTAGAACCAGGAAATACGACCATATTAGTCCAGTGCTCAGGTCTAGAACCAGGAAATACGACCATATTAGTCCAGAGCTCAGGTCTAGACCCAGGAAATACGACCATATTAGTCCAGAGCTCAGGTCTAGAACCAGGAAATATGACCATATTAGTCCAGTGCTTTGGTCTAGAACCAGGAAATACGACCATATTAGTCCAGAGCTCAGGTCTAGAACCAGGAAATATGACCATATTAGTCCAGTGCTCAGGTCTAGAACCAGGAAATACGACCATATTAGTCCAGTGCTCAGGTCTAGAACCAGGAAATACGACCATATTAGTCCAGTGCTAAGGACTAGAACCAGGAAATACAACCATATTAGTCCAGTGCTCAGGTCTAGAACCAGGAAATACGACCATATTAGTCCAGTGCTCAGGTCTAGAACCAGGAATTACGACCATATTAGTCCAGTGCTAAGGACTAGAACCAGGAAATACGACCATATTAGTCCAGTGCTCAGGACTAGAACCAGAAAATACGACAATATTAGTCCAGTGCTCAGGACTAGATCCAGGAAATACGACCATATTAGTCCAGTGCTCAGGTCTAAAACCAGGAAATACGACCATATTAGTCCGGTGCTCAGGACTAGAACCAGGAAACACGACCATATTAGTCCAGTGCTCAGGTCTAGAACCAGGAAATACGACCATATTAGTCCAGAGCTCAGGTCTAGAACCAGGAAATACGACCATATTAGTCCAGTGCTAAAGACTAGAACCAGGAAATACGACCATATTAGTCCAGTGCTTTGGTCTAGAACCAGGAAATACGACCATATTAGTCCAGTGCTCAGGTCTAGAACCAGGAAATACGACCAGATTAGTCCAGTGCTCAGGTCTAGAACTAGGAAATACGACCATATTAGTCCAGTGCTCAGGTCTAGAACCAGGAAATACGACCATATTAGTCCAGTGCTCACGTCTAGAACCAGGAAATTTGACCATATTAGTCCAGAGCTCAGGTCTAGACCCAGGAAATACGACCATATTAGTCCAGAGCTCAGGACTAGACCCAGGAAATAAGACTATATTAGTCACGTGCTCAGGTCTAGAACCAGGAAACACGACCATATTAGTCCAGAGCTCAGGTCTAGAACCAGGAAATACGACCATATTAGTCCAGTGCTCAGGACTAGACCCAGGAAATAAGACCATATTAGTCCAGTGCTCAGGTCTAGAACCAGGAAATACGACCATATTAGTCCAGAGCTCAGGTCTAGAACCAGGAAATACGACCATATTAGTCCAGTGCTCAGGTCTAGAACCAGGAAATACGACCATATTAGTCCAGTGCTAAGGACTAGAACCAGGAAATAGAACCATATAAGTCCAGTGCTCAGGTCTAGAATCAGGAAATACGACCATATTAATCCAGAGCTCAGGTCTAGAACCAGGAAATACGACCATATTAGTCCAGTGCTTTGGTCTAGAACCAGGAAATACGACCATATTAGTCCAGAGCTCAGGTCTAGAACCAGGAAATATGACCATATTAGTCCAGATCTCAGGTCTGCAACCAGGAAATACGAACATATTAGTCCAGTGCTCAGGTCTGGAACCAGGAAATACGACCATATTAGTCCAGTGCTCGGGTCTAGAACCAGGAAATATGACAATATTAGTCCAGTGCTAAAGACTAGAACCAGGAAATACGACCATATTAGTCCAGTGCTCAGGTCTAGAACCAGGAAATACGACCATATTAGTCCAGTGCTCAGGTCTAGAACCAGGAAATACGACCATATTAGTCCAGTGTTCAGGTGTAGAACCAGGAAATACGACCATATTAGTCCAGTGCTCAGGTCTAGAACCAGGAAATACGACCATATTAGTCCAGTGTTCAGGTCTAGAACCAGGAAATACGACCATATTAGTCCAGTGCTCAGGTCTAGAACCAGGAAATAAGACAACATTAGTCCAGTGTTCAGGTCTAGAACCAGGAAATATGACCATATTAGTCCAGTGCTCAGGTCTAGAACCAGGAAATACGACCATGTTAGTCCAGAGCCCAGGTCTAGAACCAGGAAATACGACCATATTAGTCCAGTGTTCAGGTCTGGAACCAGGAAATACGACCATATTAGTCCAGTGCACAGGTCTAGAACCAGGAAATACGACCATATTAGTCCAGTGCTCAGGTCTAGAACCAGGAAATACGACCATATTAGTCCAGTGCTCAGGACTAGAACCAGGAAATACGACCATATTAGTCCAGTGCTAAAGACTAGAACCAGGAATTACGACGATATTAGTCCAGTGCTCAGGTCTAGAACCAGGAAATACGACCATATTAGTCCAGTGCTCAGGTCTAGAACTAGGAAATACGACCATATTAGTCCAGTGCTCAGGTCTAGAACCAGGAAATACGACCATATTAGTCCAGTGCTCACGTCTAGAACCAGGAAATTTGACCATATTAGTCCAGAGCTCAGGTCTAGACCCAGGAAATACGACCATATTAGTCCAGAGCTCAGGACTAGACCCAGGAAATAAGACTATATTAGTCCAGTGCTCACGTCTAGAACCAGGAAATATGACCATATTAGTCCAGAGCTCAGGTCTAGAACCAGGAAAAACGACCATATTAGTCCAGTGCTCAGGACTAGACCCAGGAAATAAGACCATATTAGTCCAGTGCTCAGGTCTAGAACCAGGAAATACGACCATATTAGTCCAGAGCTCAGCTCTAGAACCAGGAAATACGACCATATTAGTCCAGTGCTCAGGTCTAGAACCAGGAAATACGACCATATTAGTCCAGTGCTCAGGTCTAGAACCAGGAAATACGACCATATTAGTCCAGTGCTCGGGTCTAGAACCAGGAAATACGACCATATTAGTCCAGTGCTAAGGACTAGAACCAGGAAATACAACCATATTAGTCCAGTGCTCAGGTCTAGAACCAGGAAATACGACCATATTAGTCCAGAGCTCAGGTCTAGAACCAGGAAATACGACCATATTAGTCCAGTGCTCAGGTCTAGAACCAGGAAATACGACCATATTAGTCCAGTGCTCAGGTCTAGAACCAGGAAATACGACCATATTAGTCCAGTGCTAAGGACTAGAACCAGGAAATTCAACCATATTAGTCCAGTGCTCAGGTCTAGAACCAGGAAATACGACCATATTAGTCCAGTGCTCAGGTCTAGAACCAGGAAATACGACCATATTAGTCCAGTGCTAAGGACTAGAACCAGGAAATACGACCATATTAGTCCAGTGTTCAGGTCTGGAACCAGGAATTACGACCATATTAGTCCAGAGCTCATGTCTAGAACAAGGAAATATGACAATATTAGTCCAGTGCTCAGGTCTAGAACCAGGAAATACGACCATAATAGTCCAGTGCTCAGGTCTAGACCCTGGAAATACGACCATATTAGTCCAATACTCAGGACTAGACCCAGGAAATACGACCATATTAGTCCAGTGCTCAGGTCTAGAACCAGGAAATACGACCATATTAGTCCAGTGCTCAGGTCTAGAACCAGGAAATACGACCATATTAGTCCAGTGCTCAGGTCTAGAACCAGGAAATACTACCATATTAGTCCAGAGGTCAGGTCTAGAACCAGGAAATACGACCATATTAGTCCAGTGCTCAGGTCTAGAACCAGGAAATACGACCATATTAGTCCAGTGCTAAGGACTAGAACCAGGAAATACAACCATATTATTCCAGTGCTCAGGTCTAGAACCAGGAAATACGACCATATTAGTCCAGTGCTCAGGTCTAGAACCAGGAAATATGACAATATTAGTCCAGTTCTCAGGACTAGAACCAGGAAATACGACCATATTAGTCCAGTGCTAAAGACTAGAACCAGGAAATACGAACATATTAGTCCAGTGCTCAGGTCTAGAACCAGGAAATACGACCATATTAGTCCAGTGCTCAGGACTAGAACCAGGAAATACGACCATATTAGTCCATTGCTAAAGACTAGAACCAGGAATTACGACGATATTAGTCCAGTGCTCAGGTCTAGAACCAGGAAATACGACCAGATTAGTCCAGTGCTCAGGTCTAGAACTAGGAAGTACGACCATATTAGTCCAGTGCTCAGGTCTAGAACCAGGAAATACGACCATATTAGTCCAGTGCTCACGTCTAGAACCAGGAAATTTGACCATATTAGTCCAGAGCTCAGGTTTAGACCCAGGAAATACGACCATATTAGTCCAGAGCTCAGGACTAGACCCAGGAAATAAGACTATATTAGTCCAGTGCTCAGGTCTAGAACCAGGAAATACGACCATATTAGTCCAGAACTCAGGTCTAGAACCAGGAAATACGACCATATTAGTCCAGTGCTCAGGACTAGACCCAGGAAATAAGACCATATTAGTCTAGTGCTCAGGTCTAGAACCAGGAAATACGACCATATTAGTCCAGAGCTCAGGTCTAGAACCAGGAAATACGACCATATTAGTCCAGTGCTCAGGTCTAGAACCAGGAAATACGACCATATTAGTCCAGTGCTAAGGACTAGAACCAGGAAATACAACCATATTAGTCCAGTGCTCAGGTCTAGAACCAGGAAATACGACCATATTAGTCCAGTGCTCAGGTCTAGAACCAGGAATTACGACCATATTAGTCCAGTGCTAAGGACTAGAACCAGGAAATACGACCATATTAGTCCAGTGCTCAGGACTAGAACCAGAAAATACGACAATATTAGTCCAGTGCTCAGGTCTAGAACCAGGAAATATGACCATATTAGTCCAGTGCTCAGGTCTAGAACCAGGAAATACGACCATATTAGTCCGGTGCTCAGGACTAGAACCAGGAAACACGACCATATTAGTCCAGTGCTCAGGTCTAGAACCAGGAAATATGACCATATTAGTCCAGAGCTCAGGTCTAGAACCAGGAAATACGACCATATTAGTCCAGTGCTAAAGACTAGAACCAGGAAATACGACCATATTAGTCCAGTGCTCAGGTCTAGAACCAGGAAATACGACCATATTAGTCCAGTGCTCAGGACTAGAACCAGGAAATACGACCATATTAGTCCAGTGCTAAAGACTAGAACCAGGAATTACGACGATATTAGTCCAGTGCTCAGGTCTAGAACCAGGAAATACGACCAGATTAGTCCAGTGCTCAGGTCTAGAACTAGGAAATACGACCATATTAGTCCAGTGCTCAGGTCTAGAACCAGGAAATACGACCATATTAGTCCAGTGCTCACGTCTAGAACCAGGAAATTTGACCATATTAGTCCAGAGCTCAGGTCTAGACCCAGGAAATACGACCATATTAGTCCAGAGCTCAGGACTAGACCCAGGAAATAAGACTATATTAGTCCAGTGCTCACGTCTAGAACCAGGAAATATGACCATATTAGTCCAGAGCTCAGGTCTAGAACCAGGAAAAACGACCATATTAGTCCAGTGCTCAGGACTAGACCCAGGAAATAAGACCATATTAGTCCAGTGCTCAGGTCTAGAACCAGGAAATACGACCATATTAGTCCAGAGCTCAGGTCTAGAACCAGGAAATACGACCATATTAGTCCAGTGCTCAGGACTAGACCCAGGAAATAAGACCATATTAGTCCAGTGCTCAGGTCTAGAACCAGGAAATACGACCATATTAGTCCAGAGCTCAGGTCTAGAACCAGGAAATACGACCATATTAGTCCAGTGCTCAGGTCTAGAACCAGGAAATACGACCATATTAGTCCAGTGCTAAGGACTAGAACCAGGAAATACAACCATATTAGTCCAGTGCTCAGGTCTAGAACCAGGAAATACGACCATATTAGTCCAGAGCTCAGCTCTAGAACCAGGAAATACGACCATATTAGTCCAGTGCTCAGGTCTAGAACCAGGAAATACGACCATATTAGTCCAGTGCTCAGGTCTAGAACCAGGAAATACGACCATATTAGTCCAGTGCTAAGGACTAGAACCAGGAAATAAAACCATATTAGTCCAGTGCTCAGGTCTAGAACCAGGAAATACGACCATATTAGTCCAGAGCTCAGGTCTAGAACCAGGAAATACGACCATATTAGTCCAGTGCTCAGGTCTAGAACCAGGAAATACGACCATATTAGTCCAGTGCTAAGGACTAGAACCAGGAAATACAACCATATTAGTCCAGTGCTCAGGTCTAGAATCAGGAAATACGACCATATTAGTCCAGAGCTCAGGTCTAGAACCAGGAAATACGACCATATTAGTCCAGTGCTCAGGTCTAGAACCAGGAAATATGACCATATTAGTCCAGAGCTCAGGTCTAGAACCAGGAAATATGACCATATTAGTCCAGATCTCAGGTCTGCAACCAGGAAATACGAACATATTAGTCCAGTGCTCAGGTCTGGAACCAGGAAATACGACCATATTAGTCCAGTGCTCAGGTCTAGAACCAGGAAATATGACAATATTAGTCCAGTGCTAAGGACTAGAACCAGGAAATACGACCATATTAGTCCAGTGCTCAGGTCTAGAACCAGGAAATACTACCATATTAGTCCAGAGCTCAGGTCTAGAACCAGGAAATACGACCATATTAGTCCAGTGCTCAGGTCTAGAACCAGGAAATACGACCATATTAGTCCAGTGCTAAGGACTAGAACCAGGAAATACAACCATATTAGTCCAGTGCTCAGGTCTAGAACCAGGAAATACGACCATATTAGTCCAGTCCTCAGGTCTAGAACCAGGAATTACGACCATATTAGTCCAGTGCTAAGGACTAGAACCAGGAAATACGACCATATTACTCCAGTGCTCAGGACTAGAACCAGAAAATACGACAATATTAGTCCAGTGCTCAGGACTAGAACCAGGAAATACGACCATATTAGTCCAGTGCTCAGGTCTAGAACCAGGAAATACGACCATATTAGTCCGGTGCTCAGGACTAGAACCAGGAAACACGACCATATTAGTCCAGTGCTCAGGTCTAGAACCAGGAAATACGACCATATTAGTCCAGTGCTAAAGACAAGAACCAGGAAATACGACCATATTAGTCCAGTGTTCAGGTGTAGAACCAGGAAATACGACCATATTAGTCCAGTGCTCAGGTCTAGAACCAGGAAATACGACCATATTAGTCCAGTGTTCAGGTCTAGAACCAGGAAATACGACCATATTAGTCCAGTGCTCAGGTCTAGAACCAGGAAATAAGACAACATTAGTCCAGTGTTCAGGTCTAGAACCAGGAAATACGACCATATTAGTCCAGTGTCCGGATCTTGAACCAGGAAATACGACCATATTAGTCCAGTGCACAGGTCTAGAACCAGGAAATACGACCATATTAGTCCAGTGCTCAGGTCTAGAACCAGGAAATACGACCATATTAGTCCAGTGCTCAGGACTAGAACCAGGAAATACGACCATATTAGTCCAGTGCTAAAGACTAGAACCAGGAATTACGACGATATTAGTCCAGTGCTCAGGTCTAGAACCAGGAAATACGACCAGATTAGTCCAGTGCTCAGGTCTAGAACTAGGAAATACGACCATATTAGTCCAGTGCTCAGGTCTAGAACCAGGAAATACGACCATATTAGTCCAGTGCTCACGTCTAGAACCAGGAAATTTGACCATATTAGTCCAGAGCTCAGGTCTAGACCCAGGAAATACGACCATATTAGTCCAGAGCTCAGGACTAGACCCAGGAAATAAGACTATATTAGTCCAGTGCTCACGTCTAGAACCAGGAAATATGACCATATTAGTCCAGAGCTCAGGTCTAGAACCAGGAAAAACGACCATATTAGTCCAGTGCTCAGGACTAGACCCAGGAAATAAGACCATATTAGTCCAGTGCTCAGGTCTAGAACCAGGAAATACGACCATATTAGTCCAGAGCTCAGCTCTAGAACCAGGAAATACGACCATATTAGTCCAGTGCTCAGGTCTAGAACCAGGAAATACGACCATATTAGTCCAGTGCTCAGGTCTAGAACCAGGAAATACGACCATATTAGTCCAGTGCTCGGGTCTAGAACCAGGAAATACGACCATATTAGTCCAGTGCTAAGGACTAGAACCAGGAAATACAACCATATTAGTCCAGTGCTCAGGTCTAGAACCAGGAAATACGACCATATTAGTCCAGAGCTCAGGTCTAGAACCAGGAAATACGACCATATTAGTCCAGTGCTCAGGTCTAGAACCAGGAAATACGACCATATTAGTCTAGTGCTCAGGTCTAGAACCAGGAAATACGACCATATTAGTCCAGTGCTAAGGACTAGAACCAGGAAATTCAACCATATTAGTCCAGTGCTCAGGTCTAGAACCAGGAAATACGACCATATTAGTCCAGTGCTCAGGTCTAGAACCAGGAAATACGACCATATTAGTCCAGTGCTAAGGACTAGAACCAGGAAATACGACCATATTAGTCCAGTGTTCAGGTCTGGAACCAGGAATTACGACCATATTAGTCCAGAGCTCATGTCTAGAACAAGGAAATATGACAATATTAGTCCAGTGCTCAGGTCTAGAACCAGGAAATACGACCATAATAGTCCAGTGCTCAGGTCTAGACCCTGGAAATACGACCATATTAGTCCAATACTCAGGACTAGACCCAGGAAATACGACCATATTAGTCCAGTGCTCAGGTCTAGAACCAGGAAATACGACCATATTAGTCCAGTGCTCAGGTCTAGAACCAGGAAATACGACCATAATAGTCCAGTGCTCAGGTCTAGAACCAGGAAATACTACCATATTAGTCCAGAGGTCAGGTCTAGAACCAGGAAATACGACCATATTAGTCCAGTGCTCAGGTCTAGAACCAGGAAATACGACCATATTAGTCCAGTGCTAAGGACTAGAACCAGGAAATACAACCATATTATTCCAGTGCTCAGGTCTAGAACCAGGAAATACGACCATATTAGTCCAGTGCTCAGGTCTAGAACCAGGAAATATGACAATATTAGTCCAGTTCTCAGGACTAGAACCAGGAAATACGACCATATTAGTCCAGTGCTAAAGACTAGAACCAGGAAATACGAACATATTAGTCCAGTGCTCAGGTCTAGAACCAGGAAATACGACCATATTAGTCCGGTGCTCAGGACTAGAACCAGGAAATACGACCATATTAATCCAGTGCTAAAGACTAGAACCAGGAAATACGACCATATTAGTCCAGTGCTCAGGTCTAGAACCAGGAAATACGACCATATTAGTCCAGTGCTCAGGACTAGAACCAGGAAATACGACCATATTAGTCCATTGCTAAAGACTAGAACCAGGAATTACGACGATATTAGTCCAGTGCTCAGGTCTAGAACCAGGAAATACGACCAGATTAGTCCAGTGCTCAGGTCTAGAACTAGGAAGTACGACCATATTAGTCCAGTGCTCAGGTCTAGAACCAGGAAATACGACCATATTAGTCCAGTGCTCACGTCTAGAACCAGGAAATTTGACCATATTAGTCCAGAGCTCAGGTTTAGACCTAGGAAATACGACCATATTAGTCCAGAGCTCAGGACTAGACCCAGGAAATAAGACTATATTAGTCCAGTGCTCAGGTCTAGAACCAGGAAATACGACCATATTAGTCCAGAACTCAGGTCTAGAACCAGGAAATACGACCATATTAGTCCAGTGCTCAGGACTAGACCCAGGAAATAAGACCATATTAGTCCAGTGCTCAGGTCTAGAACCATGAAATACGACCATATTAGTCCAGAGCTCAGGTCTAGAACCAGGAAATACGACCATATTAGTCCAGTGCTCAGGTCTAGAACCAGGAAATACGACCATATTAGTCCAGTGCTAAGGACTAGAACCAGGAAATACAACCATATTAGTCCAGTGCTCAGGTCTAGAACCAGGAAATACGACCATATTAGTCCAGTGCTCAGGTCTAGAACCAGGAATTACGACCATATTAGTCCAGTGCTAAGGACTAGAACCAGGAAATACGACCATATTAGTCCAGTGCTCAGGACTAGAACCAGAAAATACGACAATATTAGTCCAGTGCTCAGGACTAGAACCAGGAAATATGACCATATTAGTCCAGTGCTCAGGTCTAGAACCAGGAAATACGACCATATTAGTCCGGTGCTCAGGACTAGAACCAGGAAACACGACCATATTAGTCCAGTGCTCAGGTCTAGAACCAGGAAATATGACCATATTAGTCCAGAGCTCAGGTCTAGAACCAGGAAATACGACCATATTAGTCCAGTGCTAAAGACTAGAACCAGGAAATACGACCATATTAGTCCAGTGCTCAGGTCTAGAACCAGGAAATACGACCATATTAGTCCAGTGCTCAGGACTAGAACCAGGAAATACGACCATATTAGTCCAGTGCTAAAGACTAGAACCAGGAATTACGACGATATTAGTCCAGTGCTCAGGTCTAGAACCAGGAAATACGACCAGATTAGTCCAGTGCTCAGGTCTAGAACTAGGAAATACGACCATATTAGTCCAGTGCTCAGGTCTAGAACCAGGAAATACGACCATATTAGTCCAGTGCTCACGTCTAGAACCAGGAAATTTGACCATATTAGTCCAGAGCTCAGGTCTAGACCCAGGAAATACGACCATATTAGTCCAGAGCTCAGGACTAGACCCAGGAAATAAGACTATATTAGTCCAGTGCTCACGTCTAGAACCAGGAAATATGACCATATTAGTCCAGAGCTCAGGTCTAGAACCAGGAAAAACGACCATATTAGTCCAGTGCTCAGGACTAGACCCAGGAAATAAGACCATATTAGTCCAGTGCTCAGGTCTAGAACCAGGAAATACGACCATATTAGTCCAGAGCTCAGGTCTAGAACCAGGAAATACGACCATATTAGTCCAGTGCTCAGGACTAGACCCAGGAAATAAGACCATATTAGTCCAGTGCTCAGGTCTAGAACCAGGAAATACGACCATATTAGTCCAGAGCTCAGGTCTAGAACCAGGAAATACGACCATATTAGTCCAGTGCTCAGGTCTAGAACCAGGAAATACGACCATATTAGTCCAGTGCTAAGGACTAGAACCAGGAAATACAACCATATTAGTCCAGTGCTCAGGTCTAGAACCAGGAAATACGACCATATTAGTCCAGAGCTCAGCTCTAGAACCAGGAAATACGACCATATTAGTCCAGTGCTCAGGTCTAGAACCAGGAAATACGACCATATTAGTCCAGTGCTCAGGTCTAGAACCAGGAAATACGACCATATTAGTCCAGTGCTAAGGACTAGAACCAGGAAATAAAACCATATTAGTCCAGTGCTATGGTCTAGAACCAGGAAATACGACCATATTAGTCCAGAGCTCAGGTCTAGAACCAGGAAATACGACCATATTAGTCCAGTGCTCAGGTCTAGAACCAGGAAATACGACCATATTAGTCCAGTGCTAAGGACTAGAACCAGGAAATACAACCATATTAGTCCAGTGCTCAGGTCTAGAATCAGGAAATACGACCATATTAGTCCAGAGCTCAGGTCTAGAACCAGGAAATACGACCATATTAGTCCAGTGCTCAGGTCTAGAACCAGGAAATATGACCATATTAGTCCAGAGCTCAGGTCTAGAACCAGGAAATATGACCATATTAGTCCAGATCTCAGGTCTGCAACCAGGAAATACGAACATATTAGTCCAGTGCTCAGGTCTGGAACCAGGAAATACGACCATATTAGTCCAGTGCTCAGGTCTAGAACCAGGAAATATGACAATATTAGTCCAGTGCTAAGGACTAGAACCAGGAAATACGACCATATTAGTCCAGTGCTCAGGTCTAGAACCAGGAAATACTACCATATTAGTCCAGAGCTCAGGTCTAGAACCAGGAAATACGACCATATTAGTCCAGTGCTCAGGTCTAGAACCAGGAAATACGACCATATTAGTCCAGTGCTAAGGACTAGAACCAGGAAATACAACCATATTAGTCCAGTTCTCAGGTCTAGAATCAGGAAATACGACCATATTAGTACAGAGCTCAGGTCTAGAACCAGGAAATACGACCATATTAGTCCAGTGCTCAGGTCTAGAACCAGGAAATACGACCATATTAGTCCAGTGCTAAGGACTAGAACCAGGAAATACAACCATATTAGTCCAGTACTCAGGTCTAGAACCAGGAAATACGACCATATTAGTCCAGTTCTCAGGTCTAGAACCAGGAATTACGACCATATTAGTCCAGTGCTAAGGACTAGAACCAGGAAATACGACCATATTAGTCCAGTGCTCAGGACTAGAACCAGAAAATACGACAATATTAGTCCAGTGCTCAGGACTAGAACCAGGAAATACGACCATATTAGTCCAGTGCTCAGGTCTAGAACCAGGAAATACGACCATATTAGTCCGGTGCTCAGGACTAGAACCAGGAAACACGACCATATTAGTCCAGTGCTCAGGTCTAGAACCAGGAAATACGACCATATTAGTCCAGTGCTAAAGACAAGAACCAGGAAATACGACCATATTAGTCCAGTGCTTTGGTCTAGAACCAGGAAATACGACCATATTAGTCCAGTGCTCAGGTCTAGAACCAGGAAATACGACCAGATTAGTCCAGTGCTCAGGTCTAGAACTAGGAAATACGACCATATTAGTCCAGTGCTCAGGTCTAGAACCAGGAAATACGACCATATTAGTCCAGTGCTCACGTCTAGAACCAGGAAATTTGACCATATTAGTCCAGAGCTCAGGTCTAGACCCAGGAAATACGACCATATTAGTCCAGAGCTCAGGACTAGACCCAGGAAATAAGACTATATTAGTCAAGTGCTCAGGTCTAGAACCAGGAAATACGACCATATTAGTCCAGAGCTCAGGTCTAGACCAGGAAATACGACCATATTAGTCCAGTTCTCAGGACTAGACCCAGGAAATAAGACCATATTAGTCCAGTGGTCAGGTCTAGAACCAGGAAATACGACCATATTAGTCCAGAGCTCAGGTCTAGAACCAGGAAATACGACCATATTAGTCCAGTGCTCAGGTCTAGAACCAGGAAATACGACCATATTAGTCCAGTGCTAAGGACTAGAACCAGGAAATAGAACCATATTAGTCCAGTGCTCAGGTCTAGAATCAGGAAATACGACCATATTAGTCCAGAGCTCAGGTCTAGAACCAGGAAATACGACCATATTAGTCCAGTGCTCAGGTCTAGAACCAGGAAATACGACCATATTAGTCCAGAGCTCAGGTCTAGAACCAGGAAATACAACCATATTAGTCCAGTGCTCAGGTCTAGAATCAGGAAATACGACCATATTAGTCCAGAGCTCAGGTCTAGAACCAGGAAATACGACCATATTAGTCCAGTGCTCAGGTCTAGAACCAGGAAATACGACCATATTAGTCCAGAGCTCAGGTCTAGAACCAGGAAATATGACCATATTAGTCCAGATCTCAGGTCTGCAACCAGGAAATACGACCATATTAGTCCAGAGCTCAGGTCTAGAACCAGGAAATATGACCATATTAGTCCAGATCTCAGGTCTGCAACCAGGAAATACGAACATATTAGTCCAGTGCTCAGGTCTGGAACCAGGAAATACGACCATATTAGTCCAGTGCTCGGGTCTAGAACCAGGAAATATGACAATATTAGTCCAGTGCTAAGGACTAGAACCAGGAAATACGACCATATTAGTCCAGTGCTCAGGTCTAGAACCAGGAAATACGACCATATTAGTCCAGTGCTAAGGACTAGAACCAGGAAATACAACCATATTAGTCCAGTGCTCAGGTCTAGAACCAGGAAATACGACCATATTAGTCCAGAGATCAGGTCTAGAACCAGGAAATACGACCATATTAGTCCAGTGCTCATGTCTAGAACCAGGAAATACGACCATATTAGTCCAGTGCTAAGGACTAGAACCAGGAAATACAACCATATTAGTCCAGTGCTCAGGTCTAGAACCAGGAAATACGACCATATTAGTCCAGTGCTCAGGTCTAGAACCAGGAAATACGACCATATTAGTCCAGTGCTCAGGTCTAGAACCAGGAAATACGACCATATTAGTCCAGTGCTAAGGACTAGAACCAGGAAATACAACCATATTAGTCCAGTGCTCAGGTCTAGAACCAGGAAATACGACCATATTAGTCCAGTGCTCAGGTCTAGAACCAGGAATTACGACCATATTAGTCCAGTGCTAAGGACTAGAACCAGGAAATACGACCATATTAGTCCAGTGCTCAGGACTAGAACCAGAAAATACGACAATATTAGTCCAGTGCTCAGGACTAGAACCAGGAAATACGACCATATTAGTCCAGTGCTCAGGTCTAAAACCAGGAAATACGACCATATTAGTCCGGTGCTCAGGACTAGAACCAGGAAACACGACCATATTAGTCCAGTGCTCAGGTCTAGAACCAGGAAATACGACCATATTAGTCCAGAGCTCAGGTCTAGAACCAGGAAATACGACCATATTAGTCCAGTGCTAAAGATTAGAACCAGGAAATACGACCATATTAGTCCAGTGCTTTGGTCTAGAACCAGGAAATACGACCATATTAGTCCAGTGCTCAGGTCTAGAACCAGGAAATACGACCATATTAGTCCAGTGCTAAGGACTAGAACCAGGAAATACGACCATATTAGTCCAGTGCTCAGGTCTAGAACCAGAAAATACAACAATATTAGTCCAGTGCTCGGGACTAAAACCAGGAAATACGACCATATTAGTCCAGTGCTAAAGACTAGAACCAGGAAATACGACCATATTAGTCCAGTGCTCACGTCTAGAACCAGGAAATTTGACCATATTAGTCCAGAGCTCAGGTCTAGACCCAGGAAATACGACCATATTAGTCCAGAGCTCAGGACTAGACCCAGGAAATAAGACTATATTAGTCACGTGCTCAGGTCTAGAACCAGGAAACACGACCATATTAGTCCAGAGCTCAGGTCTAGAACCAGGAAATACGACCATATTAGTCCAGTGCTCAGGACTAGACCCAGGAAATAAGACCATATTAGTCCAGTGCTCAGGTCTAGAACAAGGAAATACGACCATATTAGTCCAGAGCTCAGGTCTAGAACCAGGAAATACGACCATATTAGTCCAGTGCTCAGGTCTAGAACCAGGAAATACGACCATATTAGTCCAGTGCTAAGGACTAGAACCAGGAAATAGAACCATATTAGTCCAGTGCTCAGGTCTACAATCAGGAAATACGACCATATTAATCCAGAGCTCAGGTCTAGAACCAGGAAATACGACCATATTAGTCCAGTGCTTTGGTCTAGAACCAGGAAATACGACCATATTAGTCCAGAGCTCAGGTCTAGAACCAGGAAATATGACCATATTAGTCCAGATCTCAGGTCTGCAACCAGGAAATACGAACATATTAGTCCAGTGCTCAGGTCTGGAACCAGGAAATACGACCATATTAGTCCAGTGCTCGGGTCTAGAACCAGGAAATATGACATTATTAGTCCAGTGCTAAAGACTAGAACCAGGAAATACGACCATATTAGTCCAGTGCTCAGGTCTAGAACCAGGAAATACGACCATATTAGTCCAGTGCTCAGGTCTAGAACCAGGAAATACGACCATATTAGTCCAGTGTTCAGGTGTAGAACCAGGAAATACGACCATATTAGTCCAGTGCTCAGGTCTAGAACCAGGAAATACGACCATATTAGTCCAGTGTTCAGGTCTAGAACCAGGAAATACGACCATATTAGTCCAGTGCTCAGGTCTAGAACCAGGAAATAAGACAACATTAGTCCAGTGTTCAGGTCTAGAACCAGGAAATATGACCATATTAGTCCAGTGCTCAGGTCTAGAACCAGGAAATACGACCATGTTAGTCCAGAGCCCAGGTCTAGAACCAGGAAATACGACCATATTAGTCCAGTGTTCAGGTCTGGAACCAGGAAATACGACCATATTAGTCCAGTGCACAGGTCTAGAACCAGGAAATACGACCATATTAGTCCAGTGCTCAGGTCTAGAACCAGGAAATACGACCATATTAGTCCAGAGCTCAGGTCTAGACCCAGGAAATACGACCATATTAGTCCAGAGCTCAGGTCTAGAACCAGGAAATATGACCATATTAGTCCAGTGCTTTGGTCTAGAACCAGGAAATACGACCATATTAGTCCAGTGCTCAGGTCTAGAACCAGGAAATACGACCATATTAGTCCAGTGCTAAGGACTAGAACCAGGAAATAGAACCATATTAGTCCAGTGCTCAGGTCTAGAATAAGGAAATACGACCATATTAGTCCAGAGCTCAGGTCTAGAACCAGGAAATACGACCATATTAGTCCAGAGCTCAGGTCTAGAACCAGGAAATACGACCATATTAGTCCAGTGCTCAGGTCTAGAACCAGGAAATACGACCATATTAGTCCAGAGCTCAGGTCTAGAACCAGGAAATATGACCATATTAGTCCAGATCTCAGGTCTGCAACCAGGAAATACGACCATATTAGTCCAGAGCTCAGGTCTAGAACCAGGAAATATGACCATATTAGTCCAGATCTCAGGTCTGCAACCAGGAAATACGAACATATTAGTCCAGTGCTCAGGTCTGGAACCAGGAAATACGACCATATTAGTCCAGTGCTCGGGTCTAGAACCAGGAAATATGACAATATTAGTCCAGTGCTAAGGACTAGAACCAGGAAATACGACCATATTAGTCCAGTGCTCAGGTCTAGAACCAGGAAATACGACCATATTAGTCCAGTGCTAAGGACTAGAACCAGGAAATACAACCATATTAGTCCAGTGCTCAGGTCTAGAACCAGGAAATACGACCATATTAGTCCAGTGCTAAGGACTAGAACCAGGAAATACAACCATATTAGTCCAGTGCTCAGGTCTAGAACCAGGAAATACGACCATATTAGTCCAGAGATCAGGTCTAGAACCAGGAAATACGACCATATTAGTCCAGTGCTCAGGTCTAGAACCAGGAAATACGACCATATTAGTCCAGTGCTAAGGACTAGAACCAGGAAATACAACCATATTAGTCCAGTGCTCAGGTCTAGAACCAGGAAATACGACCATATTAGTCCAGTGCTCAGGTCTAGAACCAGGAAATACGACCATATTAGTCCAGTGCTCAGGTCTAGAACCAGGAAATACGACCATATTAGTCCAGTGCTAAGGACTAGAACCAGGAAATACAACCATATTAGTCCAGTGCTCAGGTCTAGAACCAGGAAATACGACCATATTAGTCCAGTGCTCAGGTCTAGAACCAGGAATTACGACCATATTAGTCCAGTGCTAAGGACTAGAACCAGGAAATACGACCATATTAGTCCAGTGCTCAGGACTAGAACCAGAAAATACGACAATATTAGTCCAGTGCTCAGGACTAGAACCAGGAAATACGACCATATTAGTCCAGTGCTCAGGTCTAAAACCAGGAAATACGACCATATTAGTCCGGTGCTCAGGACTAGAACCAGGAAACACGACCATATTAGTCCAGTGCTCAGGTCTAGAACCAGGAAATACGACCATATTAGTCCAGAGCTCAGGTCTAGAACCAGGAAATACGACCATATTAGTCCAGTGCTAAAGACTAGAACCAGGAAATACGACCATATTAGTCCAGTGCTTTGGTCTAGAACCAGGAAATACGACCATATTAGTCCAGTGCTCAGGTCTAGAACCAGGAAATACGACCATATTAGTCCAGTGCTAAGGACTAGAACCAGGAAATACGACCATATTAGTCCAGTGCTCAGGACTAGAACCAGAAAATACAACAATATTAGTCCAGTGCTCGGGACTAAAACCAGGAAATACGACCATATTAGTCCAGTGCTAAAGACTAGAACCAGGAAATACAACAATATTAGTCCAGTGCTCAGGTCTAGAACCAGGAAATACGACCATTTTAGTCCAGTGCTAAGGACTAGAACCAGGAAATAGAACCATATTAGTCCAGTGCTCAGGTCTAGAATCAGGAAATACGACCATATTAATCCAGAGCTCAGGTCTAGAACCAGGAAATACGACCATATTAGTCCAGTGCTTTGGTCTAGAACCAGGAAATACGACCATATTAGTCCAGAGCTCAGGTCTAGAACCAGGAAATATGACCATATTAGTCCAGATCTCAGGTCTGCAACCAGGAAATACGAACATATTAGTCCAGTGCTCAGGTCTGGAACCAGGAAATACGACCATATTAGTCCAGTGCTCGGGTCTAGAACCAGGAAATATGACAATATTAGTCCAGTGCTAAAGACTAGAACCAGGAAATACGACCATATTAGTCCAGTGCTCAGGTCTAGAACCAGGAAATACGACCATATTAGTCCAGTGCTCAGGTCTAGAACCAGGAAATACGACCATATTAGTCCAGTGCTCAGGTCTAGAACCAGGAAATACGACCATATTAGTCCAGTGCTCAGGTCTAGAACCAGGAAATACGACCATATTAGTCCAGTGTTCAGGTGTAGAACCAGGAAATACGACCATATTAGTCCAGTGCTCAGGTCTAGAACCAGGAAATACGACCATATTAGTCCAGTGTTCAGGTCTAGAACCAGGAAATACGACCATATTAGTCCAGTGCTCAGGTCTAGAACCAGGAAATAAGACAACATTAGTCCAGTGTTCAGGTCTAGAACCAGGAAATATGACCCTATTAGTCCAGTGCTCAGGTCTAGAACCAGGAAATACGACCATGTTAGTCCAGAGCCCAGGTCTAGAACCAGGAAATACGACCATATTAGTCCAGAGCTCAGGTCTAGACCCAGGAAATACGACCATATTAGTCCAGAGCTCAGGTCTAGAACCAGGAAATATGACCATATTAGTCCAGTGCTTTGGTCTAGAACCACGAAATACGACCATATTAGTCCAGAGCTCAGGTCTAGAACCAGGAAATATGACCATATTAGTCCAGTGCTCAGGTCTAGAACCAGGAAATACGACCATATTAGTCCAGTGCTCAGGTCTAGAACCAGGAAATACGACCATATTAGTCCAGTGCTAAGGACTAGAACCAGGAAATACAACCATATTAGTCCAGTGCTCAGGTCTAGAACCAGGAAATACGACCATATTAGTCCAGTGCTCAGGTCTAGAACCAGGAATTACGACCATATTAGTCCAGTGCTAAGGACTAGAACCAGGAAATACGACCATATTAGTCCAGTGCTCAGGACTAGAACCAGAAAATACGACAATATTAGTCCAGTGCTCAGGACTAGAACCAGAAAATACGACCATATTAGTCCAGTGCTCAGGTCTAAAACCAGGAAATACGACCATATTAGTCCGGTGCTCAGGACTAGAACCAGGAAACACGACCATATTAGTCCAGTGCTCAGGTCTAGAACCAGGAAATACGACCATATTAGTCCAGAGCTCAGGTCTAGAACCAGGAAATACGACCATATTAGTCCAGTGCTAAAGACTAGAACCAGGAAATACGACCATATTAGTCCAGTGCTTTCGTCTAGAACCAGGAAATACGACCATATTAGTCCAGTGCTCAGGTCTAGAACCAGGAAATACGACCATATTAGTCCAGAGCTCAGGTCTAGAACCAGGAAATATGACCATATTAGTCCAGATCTCAGGTCTGCAACCAGGAAATACGAACATATTAGTCCAGTGCTCAGGTCTGGAACCAGGAAATACGACCATATTAGTCCAGTGCTCGGGTCTAGAACCAGGAAATATGACAATATTAGTCCAGTGCTAAAGACTAGAACCAGGAAATACGACCATATTAGTCCAGTGCTCAGGTCTAGAACCAGGAAATACGACCATATTAGTCCAGTGCTCAGGTCTAGAACCAGGAAATACGACCATATTAGTCCAGAGCTCAGGTCTAGAACCAGGAAATATGACCATATTAGTCCAGATCTCAGGTCTGCAACCAGGAAATACGAACATATTAGTCCAGTGCTCAGGTCTGGAACCAGGAAATACGACCATATTAGTCCAGTGCTCGGGTCTAGAACCAGGAAATATGACAATATTAGTCCAGTGCTAAAGACTAGAACCAGGAAATACGACCATATTAGTCCAGTGCTCAGGTCTAGAACCAGGAAATACGACCATATTAGTCCAGTGCTCAGGTCTAGAACCAGGAAATACGACCATATTAGTCCAGTGTTCAGGTGTAGAACCAGGAAATACGACCATATTAGTCCAGTGCTCAGGTCTAGAACCAGGAAATACGACCATATTAGTCCAGTGTTCAGGTCTAGAACCAGGAAATACGACCATATTAGTCCAGTGCTCAGGTCTAGAACCAGGAAATAAGACAACATTAGTCCAGTGTTCAGGTCTAGAACCAGGAAATATGACCATATTAGTCCAGTGCTCAGGTCTAGAACCAGGAAATACGACCATGTTAGTCCAGAGCCCAGGTCTAGAACCAGGAAATACGACCATATTAGTCCAGTGTTCAGGTCTGGAACCAGGAAATACGACCATATTAGTCCAGTGCACAGGTCTAGAACCAGGAAATACGACCATATTAGTCCAGTGCTCAGGTCTAGAACCAGGAAATACGACCATATTAGTCCAGAGCTCAGGTCTAGACCCAGGAAATACGACCATATTAGTCCAGAGCTCAGGTCTAGAACCAGGAAATATGACCATATTAGTCCAGTGCTTTGGTCTAGAACCACGAAATACGACCATATTAGTCCAGAGCTCAGGTCTAGAACCAGGAAATATGACCATATTAGTCCAGTGCTCAGGTCTAGAACCAGGAAATACGACCATATTAGTCCAGTGCTCAGGTCTAGAACCAGGAAATACGACCATATTAGTCCAGTGCTAAGGACTAGAACCAGGAAATACAACCATATTAGTCCAGTGCTCAGGTCTAGAACCAGGAAATACGACCATATTAGTCCAGTGCTCAGGTCTAGAACCAGGAATTACGACCATATTAGTCCAGTGCTAAGGACTAGAACCAGGAAATACGACCATATTAGTCCAGTGCTCAGGACTAGAACCAGAAAATACGACAATATTAGTCCAGTGCTCAGGACTAGAACCAGGAAATACGACCATATTAGTCCAGTGCTCAGGTCTAAAACCAGGAAATACGACCATATTAGTCCGGTGCTCAGGACTAGAACCAGGAAACACGACCATATTAGTCCAGTGCTCAGGTCTAGAACCAGGAAATACGACCATATTAGTCCAGAGCTCAGGTCTAGAACCAGGAAATACGACCATATTAGTCCAGTGCTCAGGTCTGGAACCAGGAAATACGACCATATTAGTCCAGTGCTCGGGTCTAGAACCAGGAAATATGACAATATTAGTCCAGTGCTAAAGACTAGAACCAGGAAATACGACCATATTAGTCCAGTGCTCAGGTCTAGAACCAGGAAATACGACCATATTAGTCCAGTGCTCAGGTCTAGAACCAGGAAATACGACCATATTAGTCCAGTGTTCAGGTGTAGAACCAGGAAATACGACCATATTAGTCCAGTGCTCAGGTCTAGAACCAGGAAATACGACCATATTAGTCCAGTGTTCAGGTCTAGAACCAGGAAATACGACCATATTAGTCCAGTGCTCAGGTCTAGAACCAGGAAATAAGACAACATTAGTCCAGTGTTCAGGTCTAGAACCAGGAAATATGACCATATTAGTCCAGTGCTCAGGTCTAGAACCAGGAAATACGACCATGTTAGTCCAGAGCCCAGGTCTAGAACCAGGAAATACGACCATATTAGTCCAGTGTTCAGGTCTGGAACCAGGAAATACGACCATATTAGTCCAGTGCACAGGTCTAGAACCAGGAAATACGACCATATTAGTCCAGTGCTCAGGTCTAGAACCAGGAAATACGACCATATTAGTCCAGAGCTCAGGTCTAGACCCAGGAAATACGACCATATTAGTCCAGAGCTCAGGTCTAGAACCAGGAAATATGACCATATTAGTCCAGTGCTTTGGTCTAGAACCACGAAATACGACCATATTAGTCCAGAGCTCAGGTCTAGAACCAGGAAATATGACCATATTAGTCCAGTGCTCAGGTCTAGAACCAGGAAATACGACCATATTAGTCCAGTGCTCAGGTCTAGAACCAGGAAATACGACCATATTAGTCCAGTGCTAAGGACTAGAACCAGGAAATACAACCATATTAGTCCAGTGCTCAGGTCTAGAACCAGGAAATACGACCATATTAGTCCAGTGCTCAGGTCTAGAACCAGGAATTACGACCATATTAGTCCAGTGCTAAGGACTAGAACCAGGAAATACGACCATATTAGTCCAGTGCTCAGGACTAGAACCAGAAAATACGACAATATTAGTCCAGTGCTCAGGACTAGAACCAGGAAATACGACCATATTAGTCCAGTGCTCAGGTCTAAAACCAGGAAATACGACCATATTAGTCCGGTGCTCAGGACTAGAACCAGGAAACACGACCATATTAGTCCAGTGCTCAGGTCTAGAACCAGGAAATACGACCATATTAGTCCAGAGCTCAGGTCTAGAACCAGGAAATACGACCATATTAGTCCAGTGCTAAAGACTAGAACCAGGAAATACGACCATATTAGTCCAGTGCTTTCGTCTAGAACCAGGAAATACGACCATATTAGTCCAGTGCTCAGGTCTAGAACCAGGAAATACGACCAGATTAGTCCAGTGCTGAGGTCTAGAACTAGGAAATACGACCATATTAGTCCAGTGCTCAGGTCTAGAACCAGGAAATACGACCATATTAGTCCAGTGCTCACGTCTAGAACCAGGAAATTTGACCATATTAGTCCAGAGCTCAGGTCTAGACCCAGGAAATACGACCATATTAGTCCAGAGCTCAGGACTAGACCCAGGAAATAAGACTATATTAGTCACGTGCTCAGGTCTAGAACCAGGAAACACGACCATATTAGTCCAGAGCTCAGGTCTAGAACCAGGAAATACGACCATATTAGTCCAGTGCTCAGGACTAGACCCAGGAAATAAGACCATATTAGTCCAGTGCTCAGGTCTAGAACCAGGAAATACGACCATATTAGTCCAGAGCTCAGGTCTAGAACCAGGAAATACGACCATATTAGTCCAGTGCTCAGGTCTAGAACCAGGAAATACGACCATATTAGTCCGGTGCTCAGGACTAGAACCAGGAAACACGACCATATTAGTCCAGTGCTCAGGTCTAGAACCAGGAAATACGACCATATTAGTCCAGAGCTCAGGTCTAGAACCAGGAAATACGACCATATTAGTCCAGTGCTAAAGACTAGAACCAGGAAATACGACCATATTAGTCCAGTGCTTTGGTCTAGAACCAGGAAATACGACCATATTAGTCCAGTGCTCAGGTCTAGAACCAGGAAATACGACCATATTAGTCCAGAGCTCAGGTCTAGACCCAGGAAATATGACCCTATTAGTCCAGTGCTCAGGTCTAGAACCAGGAAATACGACCATGTTAGTCCAGAGCCCAGGTCTAGAACCAGGAAATACGACCATATTAGTCCAGAGCTCAGGTCTAGACCCAGGAAATACGACCATATTAGTCCAGAGCTCAGGTCTAGAACCAGGAAATATGACCATATTAGTCCAGTGCTTTGGTCTAGAACCACGAAATACGACCATATTAGTCCAGAGCTCAGGTCTAGAACCAGGAAATATGACCATATTAGTCCAGTGCTCAGGTCTAGAACCAGGAAATACGACCATATTAGTCCAGTGCTCAGGTCTAGAACCAGGAAATACGACCATATTAGTCCAGTGCTAAGGACTAGAACCAGGAAATACAACCATATTAGTCCAGTGCTCAGGTCTAGAACCAGGAAATACGACCATATTAGTCCAGTGCTCAGGTCTAGAACCAGGAATTACGACCATATTAGTCCAGTGCTAAGGACTAGAACCAGGAAATACGACCATATTAGTCCAGTGCTCAGGACTAGAACCAGAAAATACGACAATATTAGTCCAGTGCTCAGGACTAGAACCAGGAAATACGACCATATTAGTCCAGTGCTCAGGTCTAAAACCAGGAAATACGACCATATTAGTCCGGTGCTCAGGACTAGAACCAGGAAACACGACCATATTAGTCCAGTGCTCAGGTCTAGAACCAGGAAATACGACCATATTAGTCCAGAGCTCAGGTCTAGAACCAGGAAATACGACCATATTAGTCCAGTGCTAAAGACTAGAACAAGGAAATACGACCATATTAGTCCAGTGCTTTCGTCTAGAACCAGGAAATACGACCATATTAGTCCAGTGCTCAGGTCTAGAACCAGGAAATACGACCATATTAGTCCAGAGCTCAGGTCTAGAACCAGGAAATATGACCATATTAGTCCAGATCTCAGGTCTGCAACCAGGAAATACGAACATATTAGTCCAGTGCTCAGGTCTGGAACCAGGAAATACGACCATATTAGTCCAGTGCTCGGGTCTAGAACCAGGAAATATGACAATATTAGTCCAGTGCTAAAGACTAGAACCAGGAAATACGACCATATTAGTCCAGTGCTCAGGTCTAGAACCAGGAAATACGACCATATTAGTCCAGTGCTCAGGTCTAGAACCAGGAAATACGACCATATTAGTCCAGTGTTCAGGTGTAGAACCAGGAAATACGACCATATTAGTCCAGTGCTCAGGTCTAGAACCAGGAAATACGACCATATTAGTCCAGTGCTCAGGTCTAGAACCAGGAAATACGACCATATTAGTCCAGTGTTCAGGTCTAGAACCAGGAAATACGACCATATTAGTCCAGTGCTCAGGTCTAGAACCAGGAAATAAGACAACATTAGTCCAGTGTTCAGGTCTAGAACCAGGAAATATGACCATATTAGTCCAGTGCTCAGGTCTAGAACCAGGAAATACGACCATGTTAGTCCAGAGCCCAGGTCTAGAACCAGGAAATACGACCATATTAGTCCAGTGTTCAGGTCTGGAACCAGGAAATACGACCATATTAGTCCAGTGCACAGGTCTAGAACCAGGAAATACGACCATATTAGTCCAGTGCTCAGGTCTAGAACCAGGAAATACGACCATATTAGTCCAGAGCTCAGGTCTAGACCCAGGAAATACGACCATATTAGTCCAGAGCTCAGGTCTAGAACCAGGAAATATGACCATATTAGTCCAGTGCTTTGGTCTAGAACCACGAAATACGACCATATTAGTCCAGAGCTCAGGTCTAGAACCAGCAAATATGACCATATTAGTCCAGTGCTCAGGTCTAGAACCAGGAAATACGACCATATTAGTCCAGTGCTCAGGTCTAGAACCAGGAAATACGACCATATTAGTCCAGTGCTAAGGACTAGAACCAGGAAATACAACCATATTAGTCCAGTGCTCAGGTCTAGAACCAGGAAATACGACCATATTAGTCCAGTGCTCAGGTCTAGAACCAGGAATTACGACCATATTAGTCCAGTGCTAAGGACTAGAACCAGGAAATACGACCATATTAGTCCAGTGCTCAGGACTAGAACCAGAAAATACGACAATATTAGTCCAGTGCTCAGGACTAGAACCAGGAAATACGACCATATTAGTCCAGTGCTCAGGTCTAAAACCAGGAAATACGACCATATTAGTCCGGTGCTCAGGACTAGAACCAGGAAACACGACCATATTAGTCCAGTGCTCAGGTCTAGAACCAGGAAATACGACCATATTAGTCCAGAGCTCAGGTCTAGAACCAGGAAATACGACCATATTAGTCCAGTGCTTTCGTCTAGAACCAGGAAATACGACCATATTAGTCCAGTGCTCAGGTCTAGAACCAGGAAATACGACCAGATTAGTCCAGTGCTGAGGTCTAGAACTAGGAAATACGACCATATTAGTCCAGTGCTCAGGTCTAGAACCAGGAAATACGACCATATTAGTCCAGTGCTCACGTCTAGAACCAGGAAATTTGACCATATTAGTCCAGAGCTCAGGTCTAGACCCAGGAAATACGACCATATTAGTCCAGAGCTCAGGACTAGACCCAGGAAATAAGACTATATTAGTCACGTGCTCAGGTCTAGAACCAGGAAACACGACCATATTAGTCCAGAGCTCAGGTCTAGAACCAGGAAATACGACCATATTAGTCCAGTGCTCAGGACTAGACCCAGGAAATAAGACCATATTAGTCCAGTGCTCAGGTCTAGAACCAGGAAATACGACCATATTAGTCCAGAGCTCAGGTCTAGAACCAGGAAATACGACCATATTAGTCCAGTGCTCAGGTCTAGAACCAGGAAATACGACCATATTAGTCCGGTGCTCAGGACTAGAACCAGGAAACACGACCATATTAGTCCAGAGCTCAGGTCTAGAACCAGGAAATACGACCATATTAGTCCAGTGCTAAAGACTAGAACCAGGAAATACGACCATATTAGTCCAGTGCTTTGGTCTAGAACCAGGAAATACGACCATATTAGTCCAGTGCTCAGGTCTAGAACCAGGAAATACGACCATATTAGTCCAGTGCTAAGGACTAGAACCAGGAAATACGACCATATTAGTCCAGTGCTCAGGACTAGAACCAGAAAATACAACAATATTAGTCCAGTGCTCGGGACTAAAACCAGGAAATACGACCATATTAGTCCAGTGCTAAAGACTAGAACCAGGAAATACAACAATATTAGTCCAGTGCTCAGGTCTAGAACTAGGAAATACGACCATATTAGTCCAGTGCTCAGGTCTAGAACCAGGAAATACGACCATATTAGTCCAGTGCTCACGTCTAGAACCAGGAAATTTGACCATATTAGTCCAGAGCTCAGGTCTAGACCCAGGAAATACGACCATATTAGTCCAGAGCTCAGGACTAGACCCAGGAAATAAGACTATATTAGTCACGTGCTCAGGTCTAGAACCAGGAAACACGACCATATTAGTCCAGAGCTCAGGTCTAGAACCAGGAAATACGACCATATTAGTCCAGTGCTCAGGACTAGACCCAGGAAATAAGACCATATTAGTCCAGTGCTCAGGTCTAGAACCAGGAAATACGACCATATTAGTCCAGAGCTCAGGTCTAGAACCAGGAAATACGACCATATTAGTCCAGTGCTCAGGTCTAGAACCAGGAAATACGACCATATTAGTCCAGTGCTAAGGACTAGAACCAGGAAATAGAACCATATTAGTCCAGTGCTCAGGTCTAGAATCAGGAAATACGACCATATTAATCCAGAGCTCAGGTCTAGAACCAGGAAATACGACCATATTAGTCCAGTGCTTTGGTCTAGAACCAGGAAATACGACCATATTAGTCCAGAGCTCAGGTCTAGAATCAGGAAATATGACCATATTAGTCCAGATCTCAGGTCTGCAACCAGGAAATACGAACATATTAGTCCAGTGCTCAGGTCTGGAACCAGGAAATACGACCATATTAGTCCAGTGCTCGGGTCTAGAACCAGGAAATATGACAATATTAGTCCAGTGCTAAAGACTAGAACCAGGAAATACGACCATATTAGTCCAGTGCTCAGGTCTAGAACCAGGAAATACGACCATATTAGTCCAGTGCTCAGGTCTAGAACCAGGAAATACGACCATATTAGTCCAGTGTTCAGGTGTAGAACCAGGAAATACGACCATATTAGTCCAGTGCTCAGGTCTAGAACCAGGAAATACGACCATATTAGTCCAGTGTTCAGGTCTAGAACCAGGAAATACGACCATATTAGTCCAGTGCTCAGGTCTAGAACCAGGAAATACGACCAGATTAGTCCAGTGCTGAGGTCTAGAACTAGGAAATACGACCATATTAGTCCAGTGCTCAGGTCTAGAACCAGGAAATACGACCATATTAGTCCAGTGCTCACGTCTAGAACCAGGAAATTTGACCATATTAGTCCAGAACTCAGGTCTAGACCCAGGAAATACGACCATATTAGTCCAGAGCTCAGGACTAGACCCAGGAAATAAGACTATATTAGTCACGTGCTCAGGTCTAGAACCAGGAAACACGACCATATTAGTCCAGAGCTCAGGTCTAGAACCAGGAAATACGACCATATTAGTCCAGTGCTCAGGACTAGACCCAGGAAATAAGACCATATTAGTCCAGTGCTCAGGTCTAGAACCAGGAAATACGACCATATTAGTCCAGAGCTCAGGTCTAGAACCAGGAAATACGACCATATTAGTCCAGTGCTCAGGTCTAGAACCAGGAAATACGACCATATTAGTCCGGTGCTCAGGACTAGAACCAGGAAACACGACCATATTAGTCCAGTGCTCAGGTCTAGAACCAGGAAATACGACCATATTAGTCCAGAGCTCAGGTCTAGAACCAGGAAATACGACCATATTAGTCTAGTGCTAAAGACTAGAACCAGGAAATACGACCATATTAGTCCAGTGCTTTGGTCTAGAACCAGGAAATACGACCATATTAGTCCAGTGCTCAGGTCTAGAACCAGGAAATACGACCATATTAGTCCAGTGCTAAGGACTAGAACCAGGAAATACGACCATATTAGTCCAGTGCTCAGGACTAGAACCAGAAAATACAACAATATTAGTCCAGTGCTCGGGACTAAAACCAGGAAATACGACCATATTAGTCCAGTGCTAAAGACTAGAACCAGGAAATACAACAATATTAGTCCAGTGCTCAGGTCTAGAACTAGGAAATACGACCATATTAGTCCAGTGCTCAGGTCTAGAACCAGGAAATACGACCATATTAGTCCAGTGCTCACGTCTAGAACCAGGAAATTTGACCATATTAGTCCAGAGCTCAGGTCTAGACCCAGGAAATACGACCATATTAGTCCAGAGCTCAGGACTAGACCCAGGAAATAAGACTATATTAGTCACGTGCTCAGGTCTAGAACCAGGAAACACGACCATATTAGTCCAGAGCTCAGGTCTAGAACCAGGAAATACGACCATATTAGTCCAGTGCTCAGGACTAGACCCAGGAAATAAGACCATATTAGTCCAGTGCTCAGGTCTAGAACCAGGAAATACGACCATATTAGTCCAGAGCTCAGGTCTAGAACCAGGAAATACGACCATATTAGTCCAGTGCTCAGGTCTAGAACCAGGAAATACGACCATATTAGTCCAGTGCTAAGGACTAGAACCAGGAAATAGAACCATATTAGTCCAGTGCTCAGGTCTAGAATCAGGAAATACGACCATATTAATCCAGAGCTCAGGTCTAGAACCAGGAAATACGACCATATTAGTCCAGTGCTTTGGTCTAGAACCAGGAAATACGACCATATTAGTCCAGAGCTCAGGTCTAGAACCAGGAAATATGACCATATTAGTCCAGATCTCAGGTCTGCAACCAGGAAATACGAACATATTAGTCCAGTGCTCAGGTCTGGAACCAGGAAATACGACCATATTAGTCCAGTGCTCGGGTCTAGAACCAGGAAATATGACAATATTAGTCCAGTGCTAAAGACTAGAACCAGGAAATACGACCATATTAGTCCAGTGCTCAGGTCTAGAACCAGGAAATACGACCATATTAGTCCAGTGCTCAGGTCTAGAACCAGGAAATACGACCATATTAGTCCAGTGTTCAGGTGTAGAACCAGGAAATACGACCATATTAGTCCAGTGCTCAGGTCTAGAACCAGGAAATACGACCATATTAGTCCAGTGTTCAGGTCTAGAACCAGGAAATACGACCATATTAATCCAGTGCTCAGGTCTAGAACCAGGAAATAAGACAACATTAGTCCAGTGTTCAGGTCTAGAACCAGGAAATATGACCATATTAGTCCAGTGCTCAGGTCTAGAACCAGGAAATACGACCATGTTAGTCCAGAGCCCAGGTCTAGAACCAGGAAATACGACCATATTAGTCCAGTGTTCAGGTCTGGAACCAGGAAATACGACCATATTAGTCCAGTGCTCAGGTCTAGAACCAGGACATACGACCATATTAGTCCAGAGCTCAGGTCTAGACCCAGGAAATACGACCATATTAGTCCAGAGCTCAGGTCTAGAACCAGGAAATATGACCATATTAGTCCAGTGCTTTGGTCTAGAACCAGGAAATACGACCATATTAGTCCAGTGCTCAGGTCTAGAACCAGGAAATACGACCATATTAGTCCAGTGCTAAGGACTAGAACCAGGAAATAGAACCATATTAGTCCAGTGCTCAGGTCTAGAATCAGGAAATACGACCATATTAGTCCAGAGCTCAGGTCTAGAACCAGGAAATACGACCATATTAGTCCAGTGCTCAGGTCTAGAACCAGGAAATACGACCATATTAGTCCAGAGCTCAGGTCTATAACCAGGAAATACAACCATATTAGTCCAGTGCTCAGGTCTAGAATCAGGAAATACGACCATATTAGTCCAGAGCTCAGGTCTAGAACCAGGAAATACGACCATATTAGTCCAGTGCTCAGGTCTAGAACCAGGAAATACGACCATATTAGTCCAGAGCTCAGGTCTAGAACCAGGAAATATGACCATATTAGTCCAGATCTCAGGTCTGCAACCAGGAAATACGACCATATTAGTCCAGAGCTCAGGTCTAGAACCAGGAAATATGACCATATTAGTCCAGATCTCAGGTCTGCAACCAGGAAATACGAACATATTAGTCCAGTGCTCAGGTCTGGAACCAGGAAATACGACCATATTAGTCCAGTGCTCGGGTCTAGAACCAGGAAATATGACAATATTAGTCCAGTGCTAAGGACTAGAACCAGTAAATACGACCATATTAGTCCAGTGCTCAGGTCTAGAACCAGGAAATACGACCATATTAGTCCAGTGCTAAGGACTAGAACCAGGAAATACAACCATATTAGTCCAGTGCTCAGGTCTAGAACCAGGAAATACGACCATATTAGTCCAGAGATCAGGTCTAGAACCAGGAAATACGACCATATTAGTCCAGTGCTCAGGTCTAGAACCAGGAAATACGACCATATTAGTCCAGTGCTAAGGACTAGAACCAGGAAATACAACCATATTAGTCCAGTGCTCAGGTCTAGAACCAGGAAATACGACCATATTAGTCCAGTGCTCAGGTCTAGAACCAGGAAATACGACCATATTAGTCCAGTGCTCAGGTCTAGAACCAGGAAATACGACCATATTAGTCCAGTGCTAAGGACTAGAACCAGGAAATACAACCATATTAGTCCAGTGCTCAGGTCTAGAACCAGGAAATACGACCATATTAGTCCAGTGCTCAGGTCTAGAACCAGGAATTACGACCATATTAGTCCAGTGCTAAGGACTAGAACCAGGAAATACGACCATATTAGTCCAGTGCTCAGGACTAGAACCAGAAAATACGACAATATTAGTCCAGTGCTCAGGACTAGAACCAGGAAATACGACCATATTAGTCCAGTGCTCAGGTCTAAAACCAGGAAATACGACCATATTAGTCCGGTGCTCAGGACTAGAACCAGGAAACACGACCATATTAGTCCAGTGCTCAGGTCTAGAACCAGGAAATACGACCATATTAGTCCAGAGCTCAGGTCTAGAACCAGGAAATACGACCATATTAGTCCAGTGCTAAAGACTAGAACCAGGAAATACGACCATATTAGTCCAGTGCTTTGGTCTAGAACCAGGAAATACGACCATATTAGTCCAGTGCTCAGGTCTAGAACCAGGAAATACGACCATATTAGTCCAGTGCTAAGGACCAGAACCAGGAAATACGACCATATTAGTCCAGTGCTCAGGACTAGAACCAGAAAATACAACAATATTAGTCCAGTGCTCGGGACTAAAACCAGGAAATACGACCATATTAGTCCAGTGCTAAAGACTAGAACCAGGAAATACAACAATATTAGTCCAGTGCTCAGGTCTAGAACTAGGAAATACGACCATATTAGTCCAGTGCTCAGGTCTAGAACCAGGAAATACGACCATATTAGTCCAGTGCTAAGGACTAGAACCAGGAAATAGAACCATATTAGTCCAGTGCTCAGGTCTAGAATCAGGAAATACGACCATATTAATCCAGAGCTCAGGTCTAGAACCAGGAAATACGACCATATTAGTCCAGTGCTTTGGTCTAGAACCAGGAAATACGACCATATTAGTCCAGAGCTCAGGTCTAGAACCAGGAAATATGACCATATTAGTCCAGATCTCAGGTCTGCAACCAGGAAATACGAACATATTAGTCCAGTGCTCAGGTCTGGAACCAGGAAATACGACCATATTAGTCCAGTGCTCGGGTCTAGAACCAGGAAATATGACAATATTAGTCCAGTGCTAAAGACTAGAACCAGGAAATACGACCATATTAGTCCAGTGCTCAGGTCTAGAACCAGGAAATACGACCATATTAGTCCAGTGCTCAGGTCTAGAACCAGGAAATATGACCATATTAGTCCAGTGTTCAGGTGTAGAACCAGGAAATACGACCATATTAGTCCAGTGCTCAGGTGTAGAACCAGGAAATACGACCATATTAGTCCAGTGTTCAGGTCTAGAACCAGGAAATACGACCATATTAGTCCAGTGCTCAGGTCTAGAACCAGGAAATACGACCATATTAGTCCAGTGCTCACGTCTAGAACCAGGAAATTTGACCATATTAGTCCAGAGCTCAGGTCTAGACCCAGGAAATACGACCATATTAGTCCAGAGCTCAGGACTAGACCCAGGAAATAAGACTATATTAGTCACGTGCTCAGGTCTAGAACCAGGAAACACGACCATATTAGTCCAGAGCTCAGGTCTAGAACCAGGAAATACGACCATATTAGTCCAGTGCTCAGGACTAGACCCAGGAAATAAGACCATATTAGTCCAGTGCTCAGGTCTAGAACCAGGAAATACGACCATATTAGTCCAGAGCTCAGGTCTAGAACCAGGAAATACGACCATATTAGTCCAGTGCTCAGGTCTAGAACCAGGAAATACGACCATATTAGTCCGGTGCTCAGGACTAGAACCAGGAAACACGACCATATTAGTCCAGTGCTCAGGTCTAGAACCAGGAAATACGACCATATTAGTCCAGAGCTCAGGTCTAGAACCAGGAAATACGACCATATTAGTCCAGTGCTAAAGACTAGAACCAGGAAATACGACCATATTAGTCCAGTGCTTTGGTCTAGAACCAGGAAATACGACCATATTAGTGCAGTGCTCAGGTCTAGAACCAGGAAATACGACCATATTAGTCCAGTGCTAAGGACTAGAACCAGGAAATACGACCATATTAGTCCAGTGCTCAGGACTAGAACCAGAAAATACAACAATATTAGTCCAGTGCTCGGGACTAAAACCAGGAAATACGACCATATTAGTCCAGTGCTAAAGACTAGAACCAGGAAATACAACAATATTAGTCCAGTGCTCAGGTCTAGAACTAGGAAATACGACCATATTAGTCCAGTGCTCAGGTCTAGAACCAGGAAATACGACCATATTAGTCCAGTGCTCACGTCTAGAACCAGGAAATTTGACCATATTAGTCCAGAGCTCAGGTCTAGACCCAGGAAATACGACCATATTAGTCCAGAGCTCAGGACTAGACCCAGGAAATAAGACTATATTAGTCACGTGCTCAGGTCTAGAACCAGGAAACACGACCATATTAGTCCAGAGCTCAGGTCTAGAACCAGGAAATACGACCATATTAGTCCAGTGCTCAGGACTAGACCCAGGAAATAAGACCATATTAGTCCAGTGCTCAGGTCTAGAACCAGGAAATACGACCATATTAGTCCAGAGCTCAGGTCTAGAACCAGGAAATACGACCATATTAGTCCAGTGCTCAGGTCTAGAACCAGGAAATACGACCATATTAGTCCAGTGCTAAGGACTAGAACCAGGAAATAGAACCATATTAGTCCAGTGCTCAGGTCTAGAATCAGGAAATACGACCATATTAATCCAGAGCTCAGGTCTAGAACCAGGAAATACGACCATATTAGTCCAGTGCTTTGGTCTAGAACCAGGAAATACGACCATATTAGTCCAGAGCTCAGGTCTAGAACCAGGAAATATGACCATATTAGTCCAGATCTCAGGTCTGCAACCAGGAAATACGAACATATTAGTCCAGTGCTCAGGTCTGGAACCAGGAAATACGACCATATTAGTCCAGTGCTCGGGTCTAGAACCAGGAAATATGACAATATTAGTCCAGTGCTAAAGACTAGAACCAGGAAATACGACCATATTAGTCCAGTGCTCAGGTCTAGAACCAGGAAATACGACCATATTAGTCCAGTGCTCAGGTCTAGAACCAGGAAATACGACCATATTAGTCCAGTGCTCAGGTCTAGAACCAGGAAATACGACCATATTAGTCCAGTGTTCAGGTCTAGAACCAGGAAATACGACCATATTAGTCCAGTGCTCAGGTCTAGAACCAGGAAATAAGACAACATTAGTCCAGTGTTCAGGTCTAGAACCAGGAAATATGACCATATTAGTCCAGTGCTCAGGTCTAGAACCAGGAAATACGACCATGTTAGTCCAGAGCCCAGGTCTAGAACCAGGAAATACGACCATATTAGTCCAGTGTTCAGGTCTGGAACCAGGAAATACGACCATATTAGTCCAGTGCACAGGTCTAGAACCAGGAAATACGACCATATTAGTCCAGTGCTCAGGTCTAGAACCAGGAAATACGACCATATTAGTCCAGAGCTCAGGTCTAGACCCAGGAAATACGACCATATTAGTCCAGAGCTCAGGTCTAGAACCAGGAAATATGACCATATTAGTCCAGTGCTTTGGTCTAGAACCAGGAAATACGACCATATTAGTCCAGTGCTCAGGTCTAGAACCAGGAAATACGACCATATTAGTCCAGTGCTAAGGACTAGAACCAGGAAATAGAACCATATTAGTCCAGTGCTCAGGTCTAGAATCAGGAAATACGACCATATTAGTCCAGAGCTCAGGTCTAGAACCAGGAAATACGACCATATTAGTCCAGTGCTCAGGTCTAGAACCAGGAAATACGACCATATTAGTCCAGAGCTCAGGTCTATAACCAGGAAATACAACCATATTAGTCCAGTGCTCAGGTCTAGAATCAGGAAATACGACCATATTAGTCCAGAGCTCAGGTCTAGAACCAGGAAATACGACCATATTAGTCCAGTGCTCAGGTCTAGAACCAGGAAATACGACCATATTAGTCCAGAGCTCAGGTCTAGAACCAGGAAATATGACCATATTAGTCCAGATCTCAGGTCTGCAACCAGGAAATACGACCATATTAGTCCAGAGCTCAGGTCTAGAACCAGGAAATATGACCATATTAGTCCAGATCTCAGGTCTGCAACCAGGAAATACGAACATATTAGTCCAGTGCTCAGGTCTGGAACCAGGAAATACGACCATATTAGTCCAGTGCTCGGGTCTAGAACCAGGAAATATGACAATATTAGTCCAGTGCTAAGGACTAGAACCAGGAAATACGACCATATTAGTCCAGTGCTCAGGTCTAGAACCAGGAAATACGACCATATTAGTCCAGTGCTAAGGACTAGAACCAGGAAATACAACCATATTAGTCCAGTGCTCAGGTCTAGAACCAGGAAATACGACCATATTAGTCCAGAGATCAGGTCTAGAACCAGGAAATACGACCATATTAGTCCAGTGCTCAGGTCTAGAACCAGGAAATACGACCATATTAGTCCAGTGCTAAGGACTAGAACCAGGAAATACAACCATATTAGTCCAGTGCTCAGGTCTAGAACCAGGAAATACGACCATATTAGTCCAGTGCTCAGGTCTAGAACCAGGAAATACGACCATATTAGTCCAGTGCTCAGGTCTAGAACCAGGAAATACGACCATATTAGTCCAGTGCTAAGGACTAGAACCAGGAAATACAACCATATTAGTCCAGTGCTCAGGTCTAGAACCAGGAAATACGACCATATTAGTCCAGTGCTCAGGTCTAGAACCAGGAATTACGACCATATTAGTCCAGTGCTAAGGACTAGAACCAGGAAATACGACCATATTAGTCCAGTGCTCAGGACTAGAACCAGAAAATACGACAATATTAGTCCAGTGCTCAGGACTAGAACCAGGAAATACGACCATATTAGTCCAGTGCTCAGGTCTAAAACCAGGAAATACGACCATATTAGTCCGGTGCTCAGGACTAGAACCAGGAAACACGACCATATTAGTCCAGTGCTCAGGTCTAGAACCAGGAAATACGACCATATTAGTCCAGAGCTCAGGTCTAGAACCAGGAAATACGACCATATTAGTCCAGTGCTAAAGACTAGAACCAGGAAATACGACCATATTAGTCCAGTGCTTTGGTCTAGAACCAGGAAATACGACCATATTAGTCCAGTGCTCAGGTCTAGAACCAGGAAATACGACCATATTAGTCCAGTGCTAAGGACTAGAACCAGGAAATACGACCATATTAGTCCAGTGCTCAGGACTAGAACCAGAAAATACAACAATATTAGTCCAGTGCTCGGGACTAAAACCAGGAAATACGACCATATTAGTCCAGTGCTAAAGACTAGAACCAGGAAATACAACAATATTAGTCCAGTGCTCAGGTCTAGAACTAGGAAATACGACCATATTAGTCCAGTGCTCAGGTCTAGAACCAGGAAATACGACCATATTAGTCCAGTGCTAAGGACTAGAACCAGGAAATAGAACCATATTAGTCCAGTGCTCAGGTCTAGAATCAGGAAATACGACCATATTAATCCAGAGCTCAGGTCTAGAACCAGGAAATACGACCATATTAGTCCAGTGCTTTGGTCTAGAACCAGGAAATACGACCATATTAGTCCAGAGCTCAGGTCTAGAACCAGGAAATATGACCATATTAGTCCAGATCTCAGGTCTGCAACCAGGAAATACGAACATATTAGTCCAGTGCTCAGGTCTGGAACCAGGAAATACGACCATATTAGTCCAGTGCTCGGGTCTAGAACCAGGAAATATGACAATATTAGTCCAGTGCTAAAGACTAGAACCAGGAAATACGACCATATTAGTCCAGTGCTCAGGTCTAGAACCAGGAAATACGACCATATTAGTCCAGTGCTCAGGTCTAGAACCAGGAAATACGACCATATTAGTCCAGTGTTCAGGTGTAGAACCAGGAAATACGACCATATTAGTCCAGTGCTCAGGTCTAGAACCAGGAAATACGACCATATTAGTCCAGTGTTCAGGTCTAGAACCAGGAAATACGACCATATTAGTCCAGTGCTCAGGTCTAGAACCAGGAAATACGACCATATTAGTCCAGTGCTCACGTCTAGAACCAGGAAATTTGACCATATTAGTCCAGAGCTCAGGTCTAGACCCAGGAAATACGACCATATTAGTCCAGAGCTCAGGACTAGACCCAGGAAATAAGACTATATTAGTCACGTGCTCAGGTCTAGAACCAGGAAACACGACCATATTAGTCCAGAGCTCAGGTCTAGAACCAGGAAATACGACCATATTAGTCCAGTGCTCAGGACTAGACCCAGGAAATAAGACCATATTAGTCCAGTGCTCAGGTCTAGAACCAGGAAATACGACCATATTAGTCCAGAGCTCAGGTCTAGAACCAGGAAATACGACCATATTAGTCCAGTGCTCAGGTCTAGAACCAGGAAATACGACCATATTAGTCCGGTGCTCAGGACTAGAACCAGGAAACACGACCATATTAGTCCAGTGCTCAGGTCTAGAACCAGGAAATACGACCATATTAGTCCAGAGCTCAGGTCTAGAACCAGGAAATACGACCATATTAGTCCAGTGCTAAAGACTAGAACCAGGAAATACGACCATATTAGTCCAGTGCTTTGGTCTAGAACCAGGAAATACGACCATATTAGTCCAGTGCTCAGGTCTAGAACCAGGAAATACGACCATATTAGTCCAGTGCTAAGGACTAGAACCAGGAAATACGACCATATTAGTCCAGTGCTCAGGACTAGAACCAGAAAATACAACAATATTAGTCCAGTGCTCGGGACTAAAACCAGGAAATACGACCATATTAGTCCAGTGCTAAAGACTAGAACCAGGAAATACAACAATATTAGTCCAGTGCTCAGGTCTAGAACTAGGAAATACGACCATATTAGTCCAGTGCTCAGGTCTAGAACCAGGAAATACGACCATATTAGTCCAGTGCTCACGTCTAGAACCAGGAAATTTGACCATATTAGTCCAGTGCTTTGGTCTAGAACCAGGAAATACGACCATATTAGTCCAGTGCTCAGGTCTAGAACCAGGAAATACGACCATATTAGTCCAGTGCTAAGGACTAGAACCAGGAAATACGACCATATTAGTCCAGTGCTCAGGACTAGAACCAGAAAATACAACAATATTAGTCCAGTGCTCGGGACTAAAACCAGGAAATACGACCATATTAGTCCAGTGCTAAAGACTAGAACCAGGAAATACAACAATATTAGTCCAGTGCTCAGGTCTAGAACTAGGAAATACGACCATATTAGTCCAGTGCTCAGGTCTAGAACCAGGAAATACGACCATATTAGTCCAGTGCTCACGTCTAGAACCAGGAAATTTGACCATATTAGTCCAGAGCTCAGGTCTAGACCCAGGAAATACGACCATATTAGTCCAGAGCTCAGGACTAGACCCAGGAAATAAGACTATATTAGTCACGTGCTCAGGTCTAGAACCAGGAAACACGACCATATTAGTCCAGAGCTCAGGTCTAGAACCAGGAAATACGACCATATTAGTCCAGTGCTCAGGACTAGACCCAGGAAATAAGACCATATTAGTCCAGTGCTCAGGTCTAGAACCAGGAAATACGACCATATTAGTCCAGAGCTCAGGTCTAGAACCAGGAAATACGACCATATTAGTCCAGTGCTCAGGTCTAGAACCAGGAAATACGACCATATTAGTCCAGTGCTAAGGACTAGAACCAGGAAATAGAACCATATTAGTCCAGTGCTCAGGTCTAGAATCAGGAAATACGACCATATTAATCCAGAGCTCAGGTCTAGAACCAGGAAATACGACCATATTAGTCCAGTGCTTTGGTCTAGAACCAGGAAATACGACCATATTAGTCCAGAGCTCAGGTCTAGAACCAGGAAATATGACCATATTAGTCCAGATCTCAGGTCTGCAACCAGGAAATACGAACATATTAGTCCAGTGCTCAGGTCTGGAACCAGGAAATACGACCATATTAGTCCAGTGCTCGGGTCTAGAACCAGGAAATATGACAATATTAGTCCAGTGCTAAAGACTAGAACCAGGAAATACGACCATATTAGTCCAGTGCTCAGGTCTAGAACCAGGAAATACGACCATATTAGTCCAGTGCTCAGGTCTAGAACCAGGAAATACGACCATATTAGTCCAGTGTTCAGGTGTAGAACCAGGAAATACGACCATATTAGTCCAGTGCTCAGGTCTAGAACCAGGAAATACGACCATATTAGTCCAGTGTTCAGGTCTAGAACCAGGAAATACGACCATATTAGTCCAGTGCTCAGGTCTAGAACCAGGAAATAAGACAACATTAGTCCAGTGTTCAGGTCTAGAACCAGGAAATATGACCATATTAGTCCAGTGCTCAGGTCTAGAACCAGGAAATACGACCATGTTAGTCCAGAGCCCAGGTCTAGAACCAGGAAATACGACCATATTAGTCCAGTGTTCAGGTCTGGAACCAGGAAATACGACCATATTAGTCCAGTGCACAGGTCTAGAACCAGGAAATACGACCATATTAGTCCAGTGCTCAGGTCTAGAACCAGGAAATACGACCATATTAGTCCAGAGCTCAGGTCTAGACCCAGGAAATACGACCATATTAGTCCAGAGCTCAGGTCTAGAACCAGGAAATATGACCATATTAGTCCAGTGCTTTGGTCTAGAACCAGGAAATACGACCATATTAGTCCAGTGCTCAGGTCTAGAACCAGGAAATATGACCATATTAGTCCAGTGCTAAGGACTAGAACCAGGAAATAGAACCATATTAGTCCAGTGCTCAGGTCTAGAATCAGGAAATACGACCATATTAGTCCAGAGCTCAGGTCTAGAACCAGGAAATACGACCATATTAGTCCAGTGCTCAGGTCTAGAACCAGGAAATACGACCATATTAGTCCAGAGCTCAGGTCTATAACCAGGAAATACAACCATATTAGTCCAGTGCTCAGGTCTAGAATCAGGAAATACGACCATATTAGTCCAGAGCTCAGGTCTAGAACCAGGAAATACGACCATATTAGTCCAGTGCTCAGGTCTAGAACCAGGAAATACGACCATATTAGTCCAGAGCTCAGGTCTAGAACCAGGAAATATGACCATATTAGTCCAGATCTCAGGTCTGCAACCAGGAAATACGACCATATTAGTCCAGAGCTCAGGTCTAGAACCAGGAAATATGACCATATTAGTCCAGATCTCAGGTCTGCAACCAGGAAATACGAACATATTAGTCCAGTGCTCAGGTCTGGAACCAGGAAATACGAACATATTAGTCCAGTGCTCGGGTCTAGAACCAGGAAATATGACAATATTAGTCCAGTGCTAAGGACTAGAACCAGGAAATACGACCATATTAGTCCAGTGCTCAGGTCTAGAACCAGGAAATACGACCATATTAGTCCAGTGCTAAGGACTAGAACCAGGAAATACAACCATATTAGTCCAGTGCTCAGGTCTAGAACCAGGAAATACGACCATATTAGTCCAGAGATCAGGTCTAGAACCAGGAAATACGACCATATTAGTCCAGTGCTCAGGTCTAGAACCAGGAAATACGACCATATTAGTCCAGTGCTAAGGACTAGAACCAGGAAATACAACCATATTAGTCCAGTGCTCAGGTCTAGAACCAGGAAATACGACCATATTAGTCCAGTGCTCAGGTCTAGAACCAGGAAATACGACCATATTAGTCCAGTGCTCAGGTCTAGAACCAGGAAATACGACCATATTAGTCCAGTGCTAAGGACTAGAACCAGGAAATACAACCATATTAGTCCAGTGCTCAGGTCTAGAACCAGGAAATACGACCATATTAGTCCAGTGCTCAGGTCTAGAACCAGGAATTACGACCATATTAGTCCAGTGCTAAGGACTAGAACCAGGAAATACGACCATATTAGTCCAGTGCTCAGGACTAGAACCAGAAAATACGACAATATTAGTCCAGTGCTCAGGACTAGAACCAGGAAATACGACCATATTAGTCCAGTGCTCAGGTCTAAAACCAGGAAATACGACCATATTAGTCCGGTGCTCAGGACTAGAACCAGGAAACACGACCATATTAGTCCAGTGCTCAGGTCTAGAACCAGGAAATACGACCATATTAGTCCAGAGCTCAGGTCTAGAACCAGGAAATACGACCATATTAGTCCAGTGCTAAAGACTAGAACCAGGAAATACGACCATATTAGTCCAGTGCTTTGGTCTAGAACCAGGAAATACGACCATATTAGTCCAGTGCTCAGGTCTAGAACCAGGAAATACGACCATATTAGTCCAGTGCTAAGGACTAGAACCAGGAAATACGACCATATTAGTCCAGTGCTCAGGACTAGAACCAGAAAATACAACAATATTAGTCCAGTGCTCGGGACTAAAACCAGGAAATACGACCATATTAGTCCAGTGCTAAAGACTAGAACCAGGAAATACAACAATATTAGTCCAGTGCTCAGGTCTAGAACTAGGAAATACGACCATATTAGTCCAGTGCTCAGGTCTAGAACCAGGAAATACGACCATATTAGTCCAGTGCTAAGGACTAGAACCAGGAAATAGAACCATATTAGTCCAGTGCTCAGGTCTAGAATCAGGAAATACGACCATATTAATCCAGAGCTCAGGTCTAGAACCAGGAAATACGACCATATTAGTCCAGTGCTTTGGTCTAGAACCAGGAAATACGACCATATTAGTCCAGAGCTCAGGTCTAGAACCAGGAAATATGACCATATTAGTCCAGATCTCAGGTCTGCAACCAGGAAATACGAACATATTAGTCCAGTGCTCAGGTCTGGAACCAGGAAATACGACCATATTAGTCCAGTGCTCGGGTCTAGAACCAGGAAATATGACAATATTAGTCCAGTGCTAAAGACTAGAACCAGGAAATACGACCATATTAGTCCAGTGCTCAGGTCTAGAACCAGGAAATACGACCATATTAGTCCAGTGCTCAGGTCTAGAACCAGGAAATACGACCATATTAGTCCAGTGTTCAGGTGTAGAACCAGGAAATACGACCATATTAGTCCAGTGCTCAGGTCTAGAACCAGGAAATACGACCATATTAGTCCAGTGTTCAGGTCTAGAACCAGGAAATACGACCATATTAGTCCAGTGCTCAGGTCTAGAACCAGGAAATACGACCATATTAGTCCAGTGCTCACGTCTAGAACCAGGAAATTTGACCATATTAGTCCAGAGCTCAGGTCTAGACCCAGGAAATACGACCATATTAGTCCAGAGCTCAGGACTAGACCCAGGAAATAAGACTATATTAGTCACGTGCTCAGGTCTAGAACCAGGAAACACGACCATATTAGTCCAGAGCTCAGGTCTAGAACCAGGAAATACGACCATATTAGTCCAGTGCTCAGGACTAGACCCAGGAAATAAGACCATATTAGTCCAGTGCTCAGGTCTAGAACCAGGAAATACGACCATATTAGTCCAGAGCTCAGGTCTAGAACCAGGAAATACGACCATATTAGTCCAGTGCTCAGGTCTAGAACCAGGAAATACGACCATATTAGTCCGGTGCTCAGGACTAGAACCAGGAAACACGACCATATTAGTCCAGTGCTCAGGTCTAGAACCAGGAAATACGACCATATTAGTCCAGAGCTCAGGTCTAGAACCAGGAAATACGACCATATTAGTCCAGTGCTAAAGACTAGAACCAGGAAATACGACCATATTAGTCCAGTGCTTTGGTCTAGAACCAGGAAATACGACCATATTAGTCCAGTGCTCAGGTCTAGAACCAGGAAATACGACCATATTAGTCCAGTGCTAAGGACTAGAACCAGGAAATACGACCATATTAGTCCAGTGCTCAGGACTAGAACCAGAAAATACAACAATATTAGTCCAGTGCTCGGGACTAAAACCAGGAAATACGACCATATTAGTCCAGTGCTAAAGACTAGAAACAGGAAATACAACAATATTAGTCCAGTGCTCAGGTCTAGAACTAGGAAATACGACCATATTAGTCCAGTGCTCAGGTCTAGAACCAGGAAATACGACCATATTAGTCCAGTGCTCACGTCTAGAACCAGGAAATTTGACCATATTAGTCCAGAGCTCAGGTCTAGACCCAGGAAATACGACCATATTAGTCCAGAGCTCAGGACTAGACCCAGGAAATAAGACTATATTAGTCACGTGCTCAGGTCTAGAACCAGGAAACACGACCATATTAGTCCAGAGCTCAGGTCTAGAACCAGGAAATACGACCATATTAGTCCAGTGCTCAGGACTAGACCCAGGAAATAAGACCATATTAGTCCAGTGCTCAGGTCTAGAACCAGGAAATACGACCATATTAGTCCAGAGCTCAGGTCTAGAACCAGGAAATACGACCATATTAGTCCAGTGCTCAGGTCTAGAACCAGGAAATACGACCATATTAGTCCAGTGCTAAGGACTAGAACCAGGAAATAGAACCATATTAGTCCAGTGCTCAGGTCTAGAATCAGGAAATACGACCATATTAATCCAGAGCTCAGGTCTAGAACCAGGAAATACGACCATATTAGTCCAGTGCTTTGGTCTAGAACCAGGAAATACGACCATATTAGTCCAGAGCTCAGGTCTAGAACCAGGAAATATGACCATATTAGTCCAGATCTCAGGTCTGCAACCAGGAAATACGAACATATTAGTCCAGTGCTCAGGTCTGGAACCAGGAAATACGACCATATTAGTCCAGTGCTCGGGTCTAGAACCAGGAAATATGACAATATTAGTCCAGTGCTAAAGACTAGAACCAGGAAATACGACCATATTAGTCCAGTGCTCAGGTCTAGAACCAGGAAATACGACCATATTAGTCCAGTGCTCAGGTCTAGAACCAGGAAATACGACCATATTAGTCCAGTGTTCAGGTGTAGAACCAGGAAATACGACCATATTAGTCCAGTGCTCAGGTCTAGAACCAGGAAATACGACCATATTAGTCCAGTGTTCAGGTCTAGAACCAGGAAATACGACCATATTAGTCCA
This sequence comes from Leuresthes tenuis, assembly GCF_036924035.1. Lineage (NCBI taxonomy): Eukaryota > Metazoa > Chordata > Actinopteri > Atheriniformes > Atherinopsidae > Leuresthes > Leuresthes tenuis. Next base: position 1,284,850 of record NW_027325384.1, read on the forward strand.
GTGCTCAGGTCTAGAACCAGGAAATAAGACAACATTAGTCCAGTGTTCAGGTCTAGAACCAGGAAATATGACCATATTAGTCCAGTGCTCAGGTCTAGAACCAGGAAATACGACCATGTTAGTCCAGAGCCCAGGTCTAGAACCAGGAAATACGACCATATTAGTCCAGTGTTCAGGTCTGGAACCAGGAAATACGACCATATTAGTCCAGTGCACAGGTCTAGAACCAGGAAATACGACCATATTAGTCCAGTGCTCAGGTCTAGAACAAAGGAAATACGACCATATTAGTCCAGAGCTCAGGTCTAGACCCAGGAAATACGACCATATTAGTCCAGAGCTCAGGTCTAGAACCAGGAAATATGACCATATTAGTCCAGTGCTTTGGTCTAGAACCACGAAATACGACCATATTAGTCCAGAGCTCAGGTCTAGAACCAGGAAATATGACCATATTAGTCCAGTGCTCAGGTCTAGAACCAGGAAATACGACCATATTAGTCCAGTGCTCAGGTCTGGAACCAGGAAATACGACCATATTAGTCCAGTGCTCGGGTCTAGAACCAGGAAATATGACAATATTAGTCCAGTGCTAAAGACTAGAACCAGGAAATACGACCATATTAGTCCAGTGCTCCGGTCTAGAACCAGGAAATACGACCATATTAGTCCAGTGCTCAGCTCTAGAACCAGGAAATACGACCATATTAGTCCAGTGTTCAGGTGTAGAACCAGGAAATACGACCATATTAGTCCAGTGCTCAGGTCTAGAACCAGGAAATACGACCATATTAGTCCAGTGTTCAGGTCTAGAACCAGGAAATACGACCATATTAGTCCAGTGCTCAGGTCTAGAACCAGGAAATAAGACAACATTAGTCCAGTGTTCAGGTCTAGAACCAGGAAATATGACCATATTAGTCCAGTGCTCAGGTCTAGAACCAGGAAATACGACCATGTTAGTCCAGAGCCCAGGTCTAGAACCAGGAAATACGACCATATTAGTCCAGTGTTCAGGTCTGGAACCAGGAAATACGACCATATTAGTCCAGTGCACAGGTCTAGAACCAGGAAATACGACCATATTAGTCCAGTGCTCAGGTCTAGAACCAGGAAATACGACCATATTAGTCCAGAGCTCAGGTCTAGACCCAGGAAATACGACCATATTAGTCCAGAGCTCAGGTCTAGAACCAGGAAATATGACCATATTAGTCCAGATCTCAGGTCTGCAACCAGGAAATACGAACATATTAGTCCAGTGCTCAGGTCTGGAACCAGGAAATAATACCTTATTAGTCCAGTGGTCAGGTCTAGAACCAGGAAATACGACCATATTAGTCCAGTGCTCAGGTCTAGAACCAGGAAATACGACCATATTAGTCCAGTGCTCAGGTCTAGAACCAGGAAATACGACCATATTAGTCCAGTGCTCAGGTCTAGAACCAGTAAATACGACCATATTAGTCCAGTGCTCAGGTCTAGAACCAGGAAATACGACCATATTAGTCCAGTGCTCAGGTCTAGAACCAGGAAATACGACCATATTAGTCCAGTGCTAAGGACTAGAACCAGGAAATACAACCATATTAGTCCAGTGCTCAGGTCTAGAACCAGGAAATACGACCATATTAGTCCAGTGCTCGGGTCTAGAACCAGGAATTACGACCATATTAGTCCAGTGCTAAGGACTAGAACCAGGAAATACGACCATATTAGTCCAGTGCTCAGGACTAGAAACAGAAAATACGACAATATTAGTCCAGTGCTCAGGACTAGAACCAGGAAATAAAACCATATTAGTCCAGTGCTCTGGTCTAGAACCAGGAAATACGACCATATTAGTCCAGTGCTCAGGTCTAGAACCAGGAAATACGACCATATTAGTCCAGAGCTCAGGTCTAGAACCAGGAAATACGACCATATTAGTCCAGTGTTCAGGTCTAGAACCAGGAAATACGACCATATTAGTCCAGTGCTCAGGTCTAGAACCAGGAAATACGACCATTCTAGTCCAGTGTTCAGGTCTAGAACCAGGAAATACGACCATATTAGTCCAGTGCTCAGGACTAGAACCAGGAAATACGACCATATTAGTCCAGTGCTCAGGACTAGACCCAGGAAATAAGACTATATTAGTCCAGTGCTCAGGTCTGGAACCAGGAAATACGACCATATTAGTCCAGTGCTCAGGTCTAGAACCAGGAAATACGACCATATTAGTCCAGTGCTCAGGTCTAGAACCAGGAAATACGACCATATTAGTCCAGTGCTCAGGTCTAGAACCAGGAAATACGACCATATTAGTCCAGTGCTCAGGTCTAGAACCAGGAAATACGACCATATTAGTCCAGTGCTCAGGTCTAGAACCAGGAAATACGACCATGTTAGTCCAGAGCCCAGGTCTAGAACCAGGAAATACGACCATATTAGTCCAGTGTTCAGGTCTGGAACCAGGAAATACGACCATATTAGTCCAGTGCACAGGTCTAGAACCAGGAAATACGACCATTCTAGTCCAGTGTTCAGGTCTAGAACCAGGAAATACGACCATATTAGTCCAGTGCTCAGGACTAGAACCAGGAAATATGACAATATTAGTCCAGTGCTCAGGTCTAGAACCAGGAAATACCAACATATTAGTCCAGTGTTCAGGTCTGGAACCAGGAAATACGACCTTATTAGTCCAGTGCTCAGGTCTAGAACCAGGAAATACGACCATATTAGTCCAGTGCTCAGGTCTAGAACCAGGAAATATGACAATATTAGTCCAGTGCTCAGGTCTAGAACCAGGAAACATGAAAATATTAGTCCAGTGCTCAGGTCTAGAACCAGGAAATATGACAATATTAGTCCAGTGCTCAGGTCTAGGACCAGGAAATACGACCATATTAGTCCAGAGCTCGTATCTAGAACAAGGAAATATGACAATATTAGTCCAGTGCTCAGGTCTAGAACCAGGAAATACGACCATGTTAGTCCAGAGCTCAGGTCTAGAACCAGGAAAGACAACCATATTAGTCCAGTGTTAAGGTCTGGAACCAGGAAATATGACAATATTAGTCCAGTGCTCAGGTCTACAACCAGGAAATATGACAATATTAGTCCAGTGCTCAGGTCTAGAACCAGGAAATACGACCATGTTAGTCCAGAGCTCAGGTCTAGAACCAGGAAATACCAATATATTAGTCCAGTGTTCAGGTCTGGAACCAGGAAATACGACCTTATTAGTCCATTGCTCTGGTCTAGAACCAGGAAATACGACCATATTAGTCCAGTACTCAGGTCTAGAACCAGGAATTACGACCATATTAGTCCAGTGCTCAGGTCTAGAACCAGGAAATATGACAATATTAGTCCAGTGCTCAGGACTAGAACCAGGAAATACGACCATGTTAGTCCAGAGCTCAGGTAAAGAACCAGGAAATACGACCATAATAGTCCAGTGTTCAGGTCTAGAACCAGGAAATACGACCATATTAGTCCAGTGCTCAGGTCTAGAACCAGGAAATACGACCATTCTAGTCCAGTGTTCAGGTCTAGACCCTGGGAAATACGACCATATTAGTCCAGTGCTCAGGACTAGAACCAGGAAATACGACCATATTAGTCCAGTGCTCAGGACTAGACCCAGGAAATAAGACCATATTAGTCCAGTGCTCAGGTCTAGAACCAGGAAATACGACCATATTAGTCCAGTGCTCAGGTCTAGAACCAGGAAATACGACCATATTAGTCCAGTACTCAGGTCTAGAACCAGGAAATACGACCATATTAGTCCAGTTCTCAGGTCTAGAACCAGGAATTACGACCATATTAGTCCAGTGCTAAGGACTAGAACCAGGAAATACGACCATATTAGTCCAGTGCTCAGGACTAGAACCAGAAAATACGACAATATTAGTCCAGTGCTCAGGACTAGAACCAGGAAATACGACCATATTAGTCCAGTGCTAAAGACTAGAACCAGGAAATACGAACATATTAGTCCAGTGCTCAGGTCTAGAACCAGGAAATACGACCATATTAGTCCGGTGCTCAGGACTTGAACCAGGAAATATTACAATATTAGTCCAGTGCTCAGGTCTAGAACCAGGAAATACGACCATGTTAGTCCAGAGCTCAGGTCTAGAACCAGGAAATACGACCATATTAGTCCAGTGTTCAGGTCTGGAACCAGGAAATACGACCATATTAGTCCAAAGCTCAGGTCTAGAACCAGGAAATATGACAATATTAGTCCAGTGCTCAGGTCTAGAACCAGGAAACACCAACATATTAGTCCAGTGTTCAGGTGTAAAACCAGGAAATACGACCATATTAGTCCAGTGCTCAGGTCTAGAACCAGGAAATACCAACATATTAGTCCAGTGTTCAGGTCTGGAACCAGGAAATACGACCATATTAGTCCAAAGCTCAGGTCTAGAACCAGGAAACACCAACATATTAGTCCAGTGTTCAGGTGTAAAACCAGGAAATACGACCATATTAGTCCAGTGCTCAGGTCTAGAACCAGGAAATACCAACATATTAGTCCAGTGTTCAGGTCTAGAACCAGGAAATACGACCATATTAGTCCAGTGCTCAGGTCTAGAACCAGGAAATATGAACATATTAGTCCAGTGCTCAGGTCTAGAACCAGGAAATAAGACCATATTAGTCCAGTGCTCAGGTCTAGAACCAGGAAATATGACAATATTAGTCCAGTGCTAAAGACTAGAACCAGGAAATACGACCATATTAGTCCAGTGCTCAGGTCTAGAACCAGGAAATACGACCATATTAGTCCAGTGCTCAGGTCTAGAACCAGGAAATACGACCATATTAGTCCAGTGCTCAGGTCTAGAACCAGGAAATACGACCATATTAGTCCAGTGTTCAGGTCTAGAACCAGGAAATACGACCATATTAGTCCAGTGCTCAGGTCTAGAACCAGGAAATAAGACAACATTAGTCCAGTGTTCAGGTCTAGAACCAGGAAATATGACCATATTAGTCCAGTGCTCAGGTCTAGAACCAGGAAATACGACCATGTTAGTCCAGAGCCCAGGTCTAGAACCAGGAAATACGACCATATTAGTCCAGTGTTCAGGTCTGGAACCAGGAAATACGACCATATTAGTCCAGTGCACAGGTCTAGAACCAGGAAATACGACCATATTAGTCCAGTGCTCAGGTCTAGAACCAGGAAATATGACCATATTAGTCCAGTGCTCAGGTCTAGAACCAGGAAATACGACCATGTTAGTCCAGTGCTCAGGTCTAGAACCAGGAAATAAGACAACATTAGTCCAGTGTTCAGGTCTAGAACCAGGAAATATGACCATATTAGTCCAGTGCTCAGGTCTAGAACCAGGAAATACGACCATGTTAGTCCAGAGCCCAGGTCTAGAACCAGGAAATACGACCATATTAGTCCAGTGTTCAGGTCTGGAACCAGGAAATACGACCATATTAGTCCAGTGCACAGGTCTAGAACCAGGAAATACGACCATATTAGTCCAGTGCTCAGGTCTAGAACCAGGAAATACGACCATATTAGTCCAGAGCTCAGGTCTAGAACCAGGAAATACGACCATATTAATCCAGTGTTCAGGTCTGGAACCAGGAAATACGACCATATTAGTCCAGTGCACAGGTCTAGAACCAGGAAATACGACCATATTAGTCCAGTGCTCAGGTCTAGAACCAGGAAATACGACCATATTAGTCCAGAGCTCAGGTCTAGACCCAGGAAATACGACCATATTAGTCCAGAGCTCAGGTCTAGAACCAGGAAATATGACCATATTAGTCCAGATCTCAGGTCTGCAACCAGGAAATACGAACATATTAGTCCAGTGCTCAGGTCTGGAACCAGGAAATAATACCTTATTAGTCCAGTGGTCAGGTCTAGAACCAGGAAATACGACCATATTAGTCCAGTGCTCAGGTCTAGAACCAGGAAATACGACCATATTAGTCCAGTGCTCAGGTCTAGAACCAGTAAATACGACCATATTAGTCCAGTGCTCAGGTCTAGAACCAGGAAATACGACCATATTAGTCCAGTGCTCAGGTCTAGAACCAGGAAATACGACCATATTAGTCCAGTGCTAAGGACTAGAACCAGGAAATACAACCATATTAGTCCAGTGCTCAGGTCTAGAACCAGGAAATACGACTATATTAGTCCAGTGCTCGGGTCTAGAACCAGGAATTACGACCATATTAGTCCAGTGCTAAGGACTAGAACCAGGAAATACGACCATATTAGTCCAGTGCTCAGGACTAGAAACAGAAAATACGACAATATTAGTCCAGTGCTCAGGACTAGAACCAGGAAATACAACCATATTAGTCCAGTGCTCAGGTCTAGAACCAGGAAATACGACCATATTAGTCCAGTGCTCAGGTCTAGAACCAGGAAATACGACCATATTAGTCCAGAGCTCAGGTCTAGAACCAGGAAATACGACCATATTAGTCCAGTGTTCAGGTCTAGAACCAGGAAATACGACCATATTAGTCCAGTGCTCAGGTCTAGAACCAGGAAATACGACCATTCTAGTCCAGTGTTCAGGTCTAGAACCAGGAAATACGACCATATTAGTCCAGTGCTCAGGACTAGAACCAGGAAATACGACCATATTAGTCCAGTGCTCAGGACTAGACCCAGGAAATAAGACCATATTAGTCCAGTGCTCAGGTCTGGAACCAGGAAATACGACCATATTAGTCCAGTGCTCAGGTCTAGAACCAGGAAATACGACCATATTAGTCCAGTGCTCAGGTCTAGAACCAGGAAATACGACCATATTAGTCCAGTGCTCAGGTCTAGAACCAGGAAATACGACCATATTAGTCCAGTGCTCAGGTCTAGAACCAGGAAATACGACCATATTAGTCCAGTGCTCAGGTCTAGAACCAGGAAATACGACCATATTAGTCCAGTGCTAAGGACTAGAACCAGGAAATACAACCATATTAGTCCAGTGCTCAGGTCTAGAACCAGGAATTACGACCATATTAGTCCTTTTCTAAGGTCTAGAACCAGGAATTACGACCATATTAGTCCAGTGCTAAGGACTAGAACCAGGAAATACGACCATATTAGTCCAGTTCTCAGGTCTGGAACCAGGAAATACGACCATATTAGTCCAAAGCTCAGGTCTAGAACCAGGAAATATGACAATATTAGTCCAGTGCTCAGGTCTAGAACCAGGAAATACGACCATGTTAGTCCAGAGCTCAGGTCTAGAACCAGGAAATACGACCAGATTAGTCCAGTGTTCAGGTCTGGAACCAGGAAATACGACCATATTAGTCCAAAGCTCAGGTCTAGAACCAGGAAATATGACAATATTAGTCCAGTGCTCAGGTCTAGAACCAGGAAATACCAACATATTAGTCCAGTGTTCAGGTCTGGAACCAGGAAATACGACCTTATTAGTCCAGTGCTCAGGTCTAGAACCAGGAAATACGACCATATTAGTCCAGTGCTCAGGTCTAGAACCAGGAAATATGACAATATTAGTCCAGTGCTCAGGTCTAGGACCAGGAAACATGAAAATATTAGTCCAGTGCTCAGGTCTAGAACCAGGAAATATGACAATATTAGTCCAGTGCTCAGGTCTAGGACCAGGAAATACGACCATATTAGTCCAGAGCTCGTATCTAGAACAAGGAAATATGACAATATTAGTCCAGTGCTCAGGTCTAGAACCAGGAAATACGACCATGTTAGTCCAGAGCTCAGGTCTAGAACCAGGAAAGACAACCATATTAGTCCAGTGTTAAGGTCTGGAACCAGGAAATATGACAATATTAGTCCAGTGCTCAGGTCTAGAACCAGGAAATATGACAATATTAGTCCAGTGCTCAGGTCTAGAACCAGGAAATACGACCATGTTAGTCCAGAGCTCAGGTCTAGAACCAGGAAATACCAATATATTAGTCCAGTGTTCAGGTCTAGAACCAGGAAATATGACAATATTAGTCCAGTGCTCAGGACTAGAACCAGGAAATACGACCATGTTAGTCCAGAGCTCAGGTAAAGAACCAGGAAATACGACCATATTAGTCCAGTGTTCAGGTCTAGAACCAGGAAATACGACCATATTAGTCCAGTGCTCAGGTCTAGAACCAGGAAATACGACCATTCTAGTCCAGTGTTCAGGTCTAGACCCTGGGAAATACGACCATATTAGTCCAGTGCTCAGGACTAGAACCAGGAAATACGACCATATTAGTCCAGTGCTCAGGACTAGACCCAGGAAATAAGACCATATTAGTCCAGTGCTCAGGTCTAGAACCAGGAAATACGACCATATTAGTCCAGTGCTCAGGTCTAGAACCAGGAAATACGACCATATTAGTCCAGTGCTCAGGTCTAGAACCAGGAAATACGACCATATTAGTCCAGTTCTCAGGTCTAGAACCAGGAATTACGACCATATTAGTCCAGTGCTAAGGACTAGAACCAGGAAATACGACCATATTAGTCCAGTGCTCAGGACTAGAACCAGAAAATACGACAATATTAGTCCAGTGCTCAGGACTAGAACCAGGAAATACGACCATATTAGTCCAGTGCTAAAGACTAGAACCAGGAAATACGAACATATTAGTCCAGTGCTCAGGTCTAGAACCAGGAAATACGACCATATTAGTCCGGTGCTCAGGACTTGAACCAGGAAATATTACAATATTAGTCCAGTGCTCAGGTCTAGAACCAGGAAATACGACCATGTTAGTCCAGAGCTCAGGTCTAGAACCAGGAAATACGACCATATTAGTCCAGTGTTCAGGTCTGGAACCAGGAAATACGACCATATTAGTCCAAAGCTCAGGTCTAGAACCAGGAAATATGACAATATTAGTCCAGTGCTCAGGTCTAGAACCAGGAAACACCAACATATTAGTCCAGTGTTCAGGTGTAAAACCAGGAAATACGACCATATTAGTCCAGTGCTCAGGTCTAGAACCAGGAAATACCAACATATTAGTCCAGTGTTCAGGTCTGGAACCAGGAAATACGACCATATTAGTCCAAAGCTCAGGTCTAGAACCAGGAAATATGACAATATTAGTCCAGTGCTCAGGTCTAGAACCAGGAAACACCAACATATTAGTCCAGTGTTCAGGTGTAAAACCAGGAAATACGACCATATTAGTCCAGTGCTCAGGTCTAGAACCAGGAAATACCAACATATTAGTCCAGTGTTCAGGTCTAGAACCAGGAAATACGACCATATTAGTCCAGTGCTCAGGTCTAGAACCAGGAAATATGAACATATTAGTCCAGTGCTCAGGTCTAGAACCAGGAAATAAGACCATATTAGTCCAGTGCTCAGGTCTAGAACCAGGAAATACGACCATGTTAGTCCAGAGCTCAGGTCTAGAACCAGGAAATACGACCATATTAGTCCAGTGTTCAGGTCTGGAACCAGGAAATACGACCATATTAGTCCAAAGCTCAGGTCTAGAACCAGGAAATATGACAATATTAGTCCAGTGCTCAGGTCTAGAACCAGGAAACACCAACATATTAGTCCAGTGTTCAGGTGTAAAACCAGGAAATACGACCATATTAGTCCAGTGCTCAGGTCTAGAACCAGGAAATACCAACATATTAGTCCAGTGTTCAGGTCTAGAACCAGGAAATACGACCATATTAGTCCAGTGCTCAGGTCTAGAACCAGGAAATATGAACATATTAGTCCAGTGCTCAGGTCTAGAACCAGGAAATAAGACCATATTAGTCCAGTGCTCAGGTCTAGAACCAGGAAATACGACCATATTAGTCCAGTGCTCAGGTCTAGAACCAGGAAATACGACCATATTAGTCCAGTGCTCAGGACTAGACCCAGGAAATAAGACCATGTTAGTCCAGTGCTCAGGTCTAGAACCAGGAAATACGAGCATATTAGTCCAGAGCTCAGGTCTAGAACCAGGAAATACGACCATATTAGTCCAGTGCTCAGGTCTAGAACCAGGAAATACGACCATATTAGTCCAGTGCTAAGGACTAGAACCAGGAAATAGAACCATATTAGTCCAGTGCTCAGGTCTAGAATCAGGAAATACGACCATATTAGTCCAGTGCTCAGGTCTAGAACCAGGAAATACGACCATATTAGTCCAGTGCTCAGGTCTAGAACCAGGAAATACGACCATATTAGTCCAGTGCTCAGGTCTAGAACCAGGAAATACGACCATATTAGTCCAGTGCTAAGGACTAGAACCAGGAAATACAACCATATTAGTCCAGTGCTCCGGTCTAGAACCAGGAATTACGACCATATTAGTCCTTTTCTAAGGTCTAGAACCAGGAATTACGACCATATTAGTCCAGTGCTAAGGACTAGAACCAGGAAATACGACCATATTAGTCCAGTTCTCAGGTCTGGAACCAGGAAATACGACCATATTAGTCCAAAGCTCAGGTCTAGAACCAGGAAATATGACAATATTAGTCCAGTGCTCAGGTCTAGAACCAGGAAATACGACCATGTTAGTCCAGAGCTCAGGTCTAGAACCAGGAAATACGACCATATTAGTCCAGTGTTCAGGTCTGGAACCAGGAAATACGACCATATTAGTCCAAAGCTCAGGTCTAGAACCAGGAAATATGACAATATTAGTCCAGTGCTCAGGTCTAGAACCAGGAAATACCAACATATTAGTCCAGTGTTCAGGTCTGGAACCAGGAAATACGACCTTATTAGTCCAGTGCTCAGGTCTAGAACCAGGAAATACGACCATATTAGTCCAGTGCTCAGGTCTAGAACCAGGAAATATGACAATATTAGTCCAGTGCTCAGGTCTAGGACCAGGAAACATGAAAATATTAGTCCAGTGCTCAGGTCTAGAACCAGGAAATATGACAATATTAGTCCAGTGCTCAGGTCTAGGACCAGGAAATACGACCATATTAGTCCAGAGCTCGTATCTAGAACAAGGAAATATGACAATATTAGTCCAGTGCTCAGGTCTAGAACCAGGAAATACGACCATGTTAGTCCAGAGCTCAGGTCTAGAACCAGGAAAGACAACCATATTAGTCCAGTGTTAAGGTCTGGAACCAGGAAATATGACAATATTAGTCCAGTGCTCAGGTCTAGAACCAGGAAATATGACAATATTAGTCCAGTGCTCAGGTCTAGAACCAGGAAATACGACCATGTTAGTCCAGAGCTCAGGTCTAGAACCAGGAAATACCAATATATTAGTCCAGTGTTCAGGTCTAGAACCAGGAAATATGACAATATTAGTCCAGTGCTCAGGTCTAGAACCAGGAAATACGACCATGTTAGTCCAGAGCTCAGGTCTAGAACCAGGAAATACCAATATATTAGTCCAGTGTTCAGGTCTAGAACCAGGAAATATGACAATATTAGTCCAGTGCTCAGGACTAGAACCAGGAAATACGACCATGTTAGTCCAGAGCTCAGGTAAAGAACCAGGAAATAAGACCATATTAGTCCAGTGCTCAGGTCTAGAACCAGGAAATACGACCATATTAGTCCAGTGCTCAGGTCTAGAGCCAGGAAATACGACCATATTAGTCCAGTGCTCAGGTCTAGAACCAGGAAATACGACCATATTAGTCCAGTTCTCAGGTCTAGAACCAGGAATTACGACCATATTAGTCCAGTGCTAAGGACTAGAACCAGGAAATACGACCATATTAGTCCAGTGCTCAGGACTAGAACCAGAAAATACGACAATATTAGTCCAGTGCTCAGGACTAGAACCAGGAAATACGACCATATTAGTCCAGTGCTAAAGACTAGAACCAGGAAATACGAACATATTAGTCCAGTGCTCAGGTCTAGAACCAGGAAATACGACCATATTAGTCCGGTGCTCAGGACTTGAACCAGGAAATATTACAATATTAGTCCAGTGCTCAGGTCTAGAACCAGGAAATACGACCATGTTAGTCCAGAGCTCAGGTCTAGAACCAGGAAATACGACCATATTAGTCCAGTGTTCAGGTCTGGAACCAGGAAATACGACCATATTAGTCCAAAGCTCAGGTCTAGAACCAGGAAATATGACAATATTAGTCCAGTGCTCAGGTCTAGAACCAGGAAACACCAACATATTAGTCCAGTGTTCAGGTGTAAAACCAGGAAATACGACCATATTAGTCCAGTGCTCAGGTCTAGAACCAGGAAATACCAACATATTAGTCCAGTGTTCAGGTCTGGAACCAGGAAATACGACCATATTAGTCCAAAGCTCAGGTCTAGAACCAGGAAATATGACAATATTAGTCCAGTGCTCAGGTCTAGAACCAGGAAACACCAACATATTAGTCCAGTGTTCAGGTGTAAAACCAGGAAATACGACCATATTAGTCCAGTGCTCAGGTCTAGAACCAGGAAATACCAACATATTAGTCCAGTGTTCAGGTCTAGAACCAGGAAATACGACCATATTAGTCCAGTGCTCAGGTCTAGAACCAGGAAATATGAACATATTAGTCCAGTGCTCAGGTCTAGAACCAGGAAATAAGACCATATTAGTCCAGTGCTCAGGTCTAGAACCAGGAAATACGACCATGTTAGTCCAGAGCTTAGGTCTAGAACCAGGAAATACGACCATATTAGTCCAGTGTTCAGGTCTGGAACCAGGAAATACGACCATATTAGTCCAAAGCTCAGGTCTAGAACCAGGAAATATGACAATATTAGTCCAGTGCTCAGGTCTAGAACCAGGAAACACCAACATATTAGTCCAGTGTTCAGGTGTAAAACCAGGAAATACGACCATATTAGTCCAGTGCTCAGGTCTAGAACCAGGAAATACCAACATATTAGTCCAGTGTTCAGGTCTAGAACCAGGAAATACGACCATATTAGTCCAGTGCTCAGGTCTAGAACCAGGAAATATGAACATATTAGTCCAGTGCTCAGGTCTAGAACCAGGAAATAAGACCATATTAGTCCAGTGCTCAGGTCTAGAACCAGGAAATACGACCATATTAGTCCAGTGCTCAGGTCTAGAACCAGGAAATACGACCATATTAGTCCAGTGCTCAGGACTAGACCCAGGAAATAAGACCATGTTAGTCCAGTGCTCAGGTCTAGAACCAGGAAATACGACCATATTAGTCCAGAGCTCAGGTCTAGAACCAGGAAATACGACCATATTAGTCCAGTGCTCAGGTCTAGAACCAGGAAATACGACCATATTAGTCCAGTGCTAAGGACTAGAACCAGGAAATAGAACCATATTAGTCCAGTGCTCAGGTCTAGAATCAGGAAATACGGCCATATTAATCCAGAGCTCAGGTCTAGAACCAGGAAATACGACCATATTAGTCCAGTGCTTTGGTCTAGAACCAGGAAATACGACCATATTAGTCCAGAGCTCAGGTCTAGAACCAGGAAATATGACCATATTAGTCCAGATCTCAGGTCTGCAACAAGGAAATACGAACATATTAGTCCAGTGCTCAGGTCTGGAACCAGGAAATAATACCTTATTAGTCCAGTGGTCAGGTCTAGAACCAGGAAATACGACCATATTAGTCCAGTGCTCAGGTCTAGAACCAGGAAATACGACCATATTAGTCCAGTTCTCAGGTCTGGAACCAGGAAATACGACCATATTAGTCCAAAGCTCAGGTCTAGAACCAGGAAATATGACAATATTAGTCCAGTGCTCAGGTCTAGAACCAGGAAATACGACCATGTTAGTCCAGAGCTCAGGTCTAGAACCAGGAAATACGACCATATTAGTCCAGTGTTCAGGTCTGGAACCAGGAAATACGACCATATTAGTCCAAAGCTCAGGTCTAGAACCAGGAAATATGACAATATTAGTCCAGTGCTCAGGTCTAGAACCAGGAAATACCAACATATTAGTCCAGTGTTCAGGTCTGGAACCAGGAAATACGACCTTATTAGTCCAGTGCTCAGGTCTAGAACCAGGAAATACGACCATATTAGTCCAGTGCTCAGGTCTAGAACCAGGAAATATGACAATATTAGTCCAGTGCTCAGGTCTAGAACCAGGAAACATGAAAATATTAGTCCAGTGCTCAGGTCTAGAACCAGGAAATATGACAATATTAGTCCAGTGCTCAGGTCTAGGACCAGGAAATACGACCATATTAGTCCAGAGCTCGTATCTAGAACAAGGAAATATGACAATATTAGTCCAGTGCTCAGGTCTAGAACCAGGAAATACGACCATGTTAGTCCAGAGCTCAGGTCTAGAACCAGGAAAGACAACCATATTAGTCCAGTGTTAAGGTCTGGAACCAGGAAATATGACAATATTAGTCCAGTGCTCAGGTCTAGAACCAGGAAATATGACAATATTAGTCCAGTGCTCAGGTCTAGAACCAGGAAATACGACCATGTTAGTCCAGAGCTCAGGTCTAGAACCAGGAAATACCAATATATTAGTCCAGTGTTCAGGTCTGGAACCAGGAAATACGACCTTATTAGTCCATTGCTCTGGTCTAGAACCAGGAAATACGACCATATTAGTCCAGTACTCAGGTCTAGAACCAGGAATTACGACCATATTAGTCCAGTGCTCAGGTCTAGAACCAGGAAATATGACAATATTAGTCCAGTGCTCAGGACTAGAACCAGGAAATACGACCATGTTAGTCCAGAGCTCAGGTAAAGAACCAGGAAATACGACCATATTAGTCCAGTGTTCAGGTCTAGAACCAGGAAATACGACCATATTAGTCCAGTGCTCAGGTCTAGAACCAGGAAATACGACCATTCTAGTCCAGTGTTCAGGTCTAGACCCTGGGAAATACGACCATATTAGTCCAGTGCTCAGGACTAGAACCAGGAAATACGACCATATTAGTCCAGTGCTCAGGACTAGACCCAGGAAATAAGACCATATTAGTCCAGTGCTCAGGTCTAGAACCAGGAAATACGACCATATTAGTCCAGTGCTCAGGTCTAGAACCAGGAAATACGACCATATTAGTCCAGTGCTCAGGTCTAGAACCAGGAAATACGACCATATTAGTCCAGTTCTCAGGTCTAGAACCAGGAATTACGACCATATTAGTCCAGTGCTAAGGACTAGAACCAGGAAATACGACCATATTAGTCCAGTGCTCAGGACTAGAACCAGAAAATACGACAATATTAGTCCAGTGCTCAGGACTAGAACCAGGAAATACGACCATATTAGTCCAGTGCTAAAGACTAGAACCAGGAAATACGAACATATTAGTCCAGTGCTCAGGTCTAGAACCAGGAAATACGACCATATTAGTCCGGTGCTCAGGACTTGAACCAGGAAATATTACAATATTAGTCCAGTGCTCAGGTCTAGAACCAGGAAATACGACCATGTTAGTCCAGAGCTCAGGTCTAGAACCAGGAAATACGACCATATTAGTCCAGTGTTCAGGTCTGGAACCAGGAAATACGACCATATTAGTCCAAAGCTCAGGTCTAGAACCAGGAAATATGACAATATTAGTCCAGTGCTCAGGTCTAGAACCAGGAAACACCAACATATTAGTCCAGTGTTCAGGTGTAAAACCAGGAAATACGACCATATTAGTCCAGTGCTCAGGTCTAGAACCAGGAAATACCAACATATTAGTCCAGTGTTCAGGTCTGGAACCAGGAAATACGACCATATTAGTCCAAAGCTCAGGTCTAGAACCAGGAAATATGACAATATTAGTCCAGTGCTCAGGTCTAGAACCAGGAAACACCAACATATTAGTCCAGTGTTCAGGTGTAAAACCAGGAAATACGACCATATTAGTCCAGTGCTCAGGTCTAGAACCAGGAAATACCAACATATTAGTCCAGTGTTCAGGTCTAGAACCAGGAAATACGACCATATTAGTCCAGTGCTCAGGTCTAGAACCAGGAAATATGAACATATTAGTCCAGTGCTCAGGTCTAGAACCAGGAAATAAGACCATATTAGTCCAGTGCTCAGGTCTAGAACCAGGAAATATGACAATATTAGTCCAGTGCTAAAGACTAGAACCAGGAAATACGACCATATTAGTCCAGTGCTCAGGTCTAGAACCAGGAAATACGACCATATTAGTCCAGTGCTCAGGTCTAGAACCAGGAAATACGACCATATTAGTCCAGTGCTCAGGTCTAGAACCAGGAAATACGACCATATTAGTCCAGTGTTCAGGTCTAGAACCAGGAAATACGACCATATTAGTCCAGTAATCAGGTCTAGAACCAGGAAATAAGACAACATTAGTCCAGTGTTCAGGTCTAGAACCAGGAAATATGACCATATTAGTCCAGTGCTCAGGTCTAGAACCAGGAAATACGACCATGTTAGTCCAGAGCCCAGGTCTAGAACCAGGAAATACGACCATATTAGTCCAGTGTTCAGGTCTGGAACCAGGAAATACGACCATATTAGTCCAGTGTACAGGTCTAGAACCAGGAAATACGACCATATTATTCCAGTGCTCAGGTCTAGAACCAGGAAATATGACCATATTAGTCCAGTGCTCAGGTCTAGAACCAGGAAATACGACCATGTTAGTCCAGTGCTCAGGTCTAGAACCAGGAAATAAGACAACATTAGTCCAGTGTTCAGGTCTAGAACCAGGAAATATGACCATATTAGTCCAGTGCTCAGGTCTAGAACCAGGAAATACGACCATGTTAGTCCAGAGCCCAGGTCTAGAACCAGGAAATACGACCATATTAGTCCAGTGTTCAGGTCTGGAACCAGGAAATACGACCATATTAGTCCAGTGCACAGGTCTAGAACCAGGAAATACGACCATATTAGTCCAGTGCTCAGGTCTAGAACCAGGAAATACGACCATATTAGTCCAGAGCTCAGGTCTAGACCCAGGAAATACGACCATATTAGTCCAGAGCTCAGGTCTAGAACCAGGAAATATGACCATATTAGTCCAGATCTCAGGTCTGCAACCAGGAAATACGAACATATTAGTCCAGTGCTCAGGTCTGGAACCAGGAAATAATACCTTATTAGTCCAGTGGTCAGGTCTAGAACCAGGAAATACGACCATATTAGTCCAGAGCTCAGGTCTAGAACCAGGAAATATGACCATATTAGTCCAGATCTCAGGTCTGCAACCAGGAAATACGAACATATTAGTCCAGTGCTCAGGTCTGGAACCAGGAAATAATACCTTATTAGTCCAGTGGTCAGGTCTAGAACCAGGAAATACGACCATATTAGTCCAGTGCTCAGGTCTAGAACCAGGAAATACGACCATATTAGTCCAGTGCTCAGGTCTAGAACCAGTAAATACGACCATATTAGTCCAGTGCTCAGGTCTAGAACCAGGAAATACGACCATATTAGTCCAGTGCTCAGGTCTAGAACCAGGAAATACGACCATATTAGTCCAGTGCTAAGGACTAGAACCAGGAAATACAACCATATTAGTCCAGTGCTCAGGTCTAGAACCAGGAAATACGACTATATTAGTCCAGTGCTCGGGTATAGAACCAGGAATTACGACCATATTAGTCCAGTGCTAAGGACTAGAACCAGGAAATACGACCATATTAGTCCAGTGCTCAGGACTAGAAACAGAAAATACGACAATATTAGTCCAGTGCTCAGGACTAGAACCAGGAAATACAACCATATTAGTCCAGTGCTCAGGTCTAGAACCAGGAAATACGACCATATTAGTCCAGTGCTCAGGTCTAGAACCAGGAAATACGACCATATTAGTCCAGAGCTCAGGTCTAGAACCAGGAAATACGACCATATTAGTCCAGTGTTCAGGTCTAGAACCAGGAAATACGACCATATTAGTCCAGTGCCCAGGTCTAGAACCAGGAAATACGACCATTCTAGTCCAGTGTTCAGGTCTAGAACCAGGAAATACGACCATATTAGTCCAGTGCTCAGGACTAGAACCAGGAAATACGACCATATTAGTCCAGTGCTCAGGACTAGACCCAGGAAATAAGACCATATTAGTCCAGTGCTCAGGTCTGGAACCAGGAAATACGACCATATTAGTCCAGTGCTCAGGTCTAGAACCAGGAAATACGACCATATTAGTCCAGTGCTCAGGTCTAGAACCAGGAAATACGACCATATTAGTCCAGTGCTCAGGTCTAGAACCAGGAAATACGACCATATTAGTCCAGTGCTCAGGTCTAGAACCAGGAAATACGACCATATTAGTCCAGTGCTCAGGTCTAGAACCAGGAAATACGACCATATTAGTCCAGTGCTAAGGACTAGAACCAGGAAATACAACCATATTAGTCCAGTGCTCAGGTCTAGAACCAGGAATTACGACCATATTAGTCCTTTTCTAAGGTCTAGAACCAGGAATTACGACCATATTAGTCCAGTGCTAAGGACTAGAACCAGGAAATACGACCATATTAGTCCAGTTCTCAGGTCTGGAACCAGGAAATACGACCATATTAGTCCAAAGCTCAGGTCTAGAACCAGGAAATATGACAATATTAGTCCAGTGCTCAGGTCTAGAACCAGGAAATACGACCATGTTAGTCCAGAGCTCAGGTCTAGAACCAGGAAATACGACCATATTAGTCCAGTGTTCAGGTCTGGAACCAGGAAATACGACCATATTAGTCCAAAGCTCAGGTCTAGAACCAGGAAATATGACAATATTAGTCCAGTGCTCAGGTCTGGAACCAGGAAATACCAACATATTAGTCCAGTGTTCAGGTCTGGAACCATGAAATACTACCTTATTAGTCCAGTGCTCAGGTCTAGAACCAGGAAATACGACCATATTAGTCCAGTGCTCAGGTCTAGAACCAGGAAATATGACAATATTAGTCCAGTGCTCAGGTCTAGGACCAGGAAACATGAAAATATTAGTCCAGTGCTCAGGTCTAGAACCAGGAAATATGACAATATTAGTCCAGTGCTCAGGTCTAGGACCAGGAAATACGACCATATTAGTCCAGAGCTCGTATCTAGAACAAGGAAATATGACAATATTAGTCCAGTGCTCAGGTCTAGAACCAGGAAATACGACCATGTTAGTCCAGAGCTCAGGTCTAGAACCAGGAAAGACAACCATATTAGTCCAGTGTTAAGGTCTGGAACCAGGAAATATGACAATATTAGTCCAGTGCTCAGGTCTAGAACCAGGAAATATGACAATATTAGTCCAGTGCTCAGGTCTAGAACCAGGAAATACGACCATGTTAGTCCAGAGCTCAGGTCTAGAACCAGGAAATACCAATATATTAGTCCAGTGTTCAGGTCTAGAACCAGGAAATATGACAATATTAGTCCAGTGCTCAGGACTAGAACCAGGAAATACGACCATGTTAGTCCAGAGCTCAGGTAAAGAACCAGGAAATACGACCATATTAGTCCAGTGTTCAGGTCTAGAACCAGGAAATACGACCATATTAGTCCAGTGCTCAGGTCTAGAACCAGGAAATACGACCATTCTAGTCCAGTGTTCAGGTCTAGACCCTGGGAAATACGACCATATTAGTCCAGTGCTCAGGACTAGAACCAGGAAATACGACCATATTAGTCCAGTGCTCAGGACTAGACCCAGGAAATAAGACCATATTAGTCCAGTGCTCAGGTCTAGAACCAGGAAATACGACCATATTAGTCCAGTGCTCAGGTCTAGAACCAGGAAATACGACCATATTAGTCCAGTGCTCAGGTCTAGAACCAGGAAATACGACCATATTAGTCCAGTTCTCAGGTCTAGAACCAGGAATTACGACCATATTAGTCCAGTGCTAAGGACTAGAACCAGGAAATACGACCATATTAGTCCAGTGCTCAGGACTAGAACCAGAAAATACGACAATATTAGTCCAGTGCTCAGGACTAGAACCAGGAAATACGACCATATTAGTCCAGTGCTAAAGACTAGAACCAGGAAATACGACCATATTAGTCCGGTGCTCAGGACTTGAACCAGGAAATATTACAATATTAGTCCAGTGCTCAGGTCTAGAACCAGGAAATACGACCATGTTAGTCCAGAGCTCAGGTCTAGAACCAGGAAATATGACCATATTAGTCCAGTGTTCAGGTCTGGAACCAGGAAATACGACCATATTAGTCCAAAGCTCAGGTCTAGAACCAGGAAATATGACAATATTAGTCCAGTGCTCAGGTCTAGAACCAGGAAACACCAACATATTAGTCCAGTGTTCAGGTGTAAAACCAGGAAATACGACCATATTAGTCCAGTGCTCAGGTCTAGAACCAGGAAATACCAACATATTAGTCCAGTTTTCAGGTCTGGAACCAGGAAATACGACCATATTAGTCCAAAGCTCAGGTCTAGAACCAGGAAATATGACAATATTAGTCCAGTGCTCAGGTCTAGAACCAGGAAACACCAACATATTAGTCCAGTGTTCAGGTGTAAAACCAGGAAATACGACCATATTAGTCCAGTGCTCAGGTCTAGAACCAGGAAATACCAACATATTAGTCCAGTGTTCAGGTCTAGAACCAGGAAATACGACCATATTAGTCCAGTGCTCAGGTCTAGAACCAGGAAATATGAACATATTAGTCCAGTGCTCAGGTCTAGAACCAGGAAATAAGACCATATTAGTCCAGTGCTCAGGTCTAGAACCAGGAAATACGACCATGTTAGTCCAGAGCTCAGGTCTAGAACCAGGAAATACGACCATATTAGTCCAGTGTTCAGGTCTAGAACCAGGAAATATGACAATATTAGTCCAGTGCTCAGGACTAGAACCAGGAAATACGACCATGTTAGTCCAGAGCTCAGGTAAAGAACCAGGAAATACGACCATATTAGTCCAGTGTTCAGGTCTAGAACCAGGAAATACGACCATATTAGTCCAGTGCTCAGGTCTAGAACCAGGAAATACGACCATTCTAGTCCAGTGTTCAGGTCTAGACCCTGGGAAATACGACCATATTAGTCCAGTGCTCAGGACTAGAACCAGGAAATACGACCATATTAGTCCAGTGCTCAGGACTAGACCCAGGAAATAAGACCATATTAGTCCAGTGCTCAGGTCTAGAACCAGGAAATACGACCATATTAGTCCAGTGCTCAGGTCTAGAACCAGGAAATACGACCATATTAGTCCAGTGCTCAGGTCTAGAACCAGGAAATACGACCATATTAGTCCAGTTCTCAGGTCTAGAACCAGGAATTACGACCATATTAGTCCAGTGCTAAGGACTAGAACCAGGAAATACGACCATATTAGTCCAGTGCTCAGGACTAGAACCAGAAAATACGACAATATTAGTCCAGTGCTCAGGACTAGAACCAGGAAATACGACCATATTAGTCCAGTGCTAAAGACTAGAACCAGGAAATACGACCATATTAGTCCGGTGCTCAGGACTTGAACCAGGAAATATTACAATATTAGTCCAGTGCTCAGGTCTAGAACCAGGAAATACGACCATGTTAGTCCAGAGCTCAGGTCTAGAACCAGGAAATACGACCATATTAGTCCAGTGTTCAGGTCTGGAACCAGGAAATACGACCATATTAGTCCAAAGCTCAGGTCTAGAACCAGGAAATATGACAATATTAGTCCAGTGCTCAGGTCTAGAACCAGGAAACACCAACATATTAGTCCAGTGTTCAGGTGTAAAACCAGGAAATACGACCATATTAGTCCAGTGCTCAGGTCTAAAACCAGGAAATACCAACATATTAGTCCAGTGTTCAGGTCTGGAACCAGGAAATACGACCATATTAGTCCAAAGCTCAGGTCTAGAACCAGGAAATATGACAATATTAGTCCAGTGCTCAGGTCTAGAACCAGGAAACACCAACATATTAGTCCAGTGTTCAGGTGTAAAACCAGGAAATACGACCATATTAGTCCAGTGCTCAGGTCTAGAACCAGGAAATACCAACATATTAGTCCAGTGTTCAGGTCTAGAACCAGGAAATACGACCATATTAGTCCAGAGCTCAGGTAAAGAACCAGGAAATACGACCATATTAGTCCAGTGTTCAGGTCTAGAACCAGGAAATACGACCATATTAGTCCAGTGCTCAGGTCTAGAACCAGGAAATACGACCATTCTAGTCCAGTGTTCAGGTCTAGACCCTGGGAAATACGACCATATTAGTCCAGTGCTCAGGACTAGAACCAGGAAATACGACCATATTAGTCCAGTGCTCAGGACTAGACCCAGGAAATAAGACCATATTAGTCCAGTGCTCAGGTCTAGAACCAGGAAATACGACCATATTAGTCCAGTGCTCAGGTCTAGAACCAGGAAATACGACCATATTAGTCCAGTGCTCAGGTCTAGAACCAGGAAATACGACCATATTAGTCCAGTTCTCAGGTCTAGAACCAGGAATTACGACCATATTAGTCCAGTGCTAAGGACTAGAACCAGGAAATGCGACCATATTAGTCCAGTGCTCAGGACTAGAACCAGAAAATACGACAATATTAGTCCAGTGCTCAGGACTAGAACCAGGAAATACGACCATATTAGTCCAGTGCTAAAGACTAGAACCAGGAAATACGACCATATTAGTCCGGTGCTCAGGACTTGAACCAGGAAATATTACAATATTAGTCCAGTGCTCAGGTCTAGAACCAGGAAATACGACCATCATAGTCCAGAGCTCAGGTCTAGAACCAGGAAATACGACCATATTAGTCCAGTGTTCAGGTCTGGAACCAGGAAATACGACCATATTAGTCCAAAGCTCAGGTCTAGAACCAGGAAATATGACAATATTAGTCCAGTGCTCAGGTCTAGAACCAGGAAACACCAACATATTAGTCCAGTGTTCAGGTGTAAAACCAGGAAATACGACCATATTAGTCCAGTGCTCAGGTCTAGAACCAGGAAATACCAACATATTAGTCCAGTGTTCAGGTCTGGAACCAGGAAATACGACCATATTAGTCCAAAGCTCAGGTCTAGAACCAGGAAATATGACAATATTAGTCCAGTGCTCAGGTCTAGAACCAGGAAACACCAACATATTAGTCCAGTGTTCAGGTGTAAAACCAGGAAATACGACCATATTAGTCCAGTGCTCAGGTCTAGAACCAGGAAATACCAACATATTAGTCCAGTGTTCAGGTCTAGAACCAGGAAATACGACCATATTAGTCCAGAGCTCAGGTAAAGAACCAGGAAATACGACCATATTAGTCCAGTGTTCAGGTCTAGAACCAGGAAATACGACCATATTAGTCCAGTGCTCAGGTCTAGAACCAGGAAATACGACCATTCTAGTCCAGTGTTCAGGTCTAGACCCTGGGAAATACGACCATATTAGTCCAGTGCTCAGGACTAGAACCAGGAAATACGACCATATTAGTCCAGTGCTCAGGACTAGACCCAGGAAATAAGACCATATTAGTCCAGTGCTCAGGTCTAGAACCAGGAAATACGACCATATTAGTCCAGTGCTCAGGTCTAGAACCAGGAAATACGACCATATTAGTCCAGTGCTCAGGTCTAGAACCAGGAAATACGACCATATTAGTCCAGTTCTCAGGTCTAGAACCAGGAATTACGACCATATTAGTCCAGTGCTAAGGACTAGAACCAGGAAATGCGACCATATTAGTCCAGTGCTCAGGACTAGAACCAGAAAATACGACAATATTAGTCCAGTGCTCAGGACTAGAACCAGGAAATACGACCATATTAGTCCAGTGCTAAAGACTAGAACCAGGAAATACGACCATATTAGTCCGGTGCTCAGGACTTGAACCAGGAAATATTACAATATTAGTCCAGTGCTCAGGTCTAGAACCAGGAAATACGACCATCATAGTCCAGAGCTCAGGTCTAGAACCAGGAAATACGACCATATTAGTCCAGTGTTCAGGTCTGGAACCAGGAAATACGACCATATTAGTCCAAAGCTCAGGTCTAGAACCAGGAAATATGACAATATTAGTCCAGTGCTCAGGTCTAGAACCAGGAAACACCAACATATTAGTCCAGTGTTCAGGTGTAAAACCAGGAAATACGACCATATTAGTCCAGTGCTCAGGTCTAGAACCAGGAAATACCAACATATTAGTCCAGTGTTCAGGTCTGGAACCAGGAAATACGACCATATTAGTCCAAAGCTCAGGTCTAGAACCAGGAAATATGACAATATTAGTCCAGTGCTCAGGTCTAGAACCAGGAAACACCAACATATTAGTCCAGTGTTCAGGTGTAAAACCAGGAAATACGACCATATTAGTCCAGTGCTCAGGTCTAGAACCAGGAAATACCAACATATTAGTCCAGTGTTCAGGTCTAGAACCAGGAAATACGACCATATTAGTCCAGAGCTCAGGTCTAGAACCAGGAAATACGACCATATTAGTCCAGTGCTCAGGTCTAGAACCAGGAAATACGACCATGTTAGTCCAGAGCTCAGGTCTAGAACCAGGAAATACGACCATATTAGTCCAGTGTTCAGGTCTGGAACCAGGAAATACGACCATATTAGTCCAAAGCTCAGGTCTAGAACCAGGAAATATGACAATATTAGTCCAGTGCTCAGGTCTAGAACCAGGAAACACCAACATATTAGTCCAGTGTTCAGGTGTAAAACCAGGAAATACGACCATATTAGTCCAGTGCTCAGGTCTAGAACCAGGAAATACCAACATATTAGTCCAGTGTTCAGGTCTAGAACCAGGAAATACGACCATATTAGTCCAGTGCTCAGGTCTAGAACCAGGAAATATGAACATATTAGTCCAGTGCTCAGGTCTAGAACCAGGAAATAAGACCATATTAGTCCAGTGCTCAGGTCTAGAACCAGGAAATACGACCATATTAGTCCAGTGCTCAGGTCTAGAACCAGGAAATACGACCATATTAGTCCAGTGCTCAGGACTAGACCCAGGAAATAAGACCATGTTAGTCCAGTGCTCAGGTCTAGAACCAGGAAATACGACCATATTAGTCCAGAGCTCAGGTCTAGAACCAGGAAATACGACCATATTAGTCCAGTGCTCAGGTCTAGAACCAGGAAATACGACCATATTAGTCCAGTGCTAAGGACTAGAACCAGGAAATAGAACCATATTAGTCCAGTGCTCAGGTCTAGAATCAGGAAATACGACCATATTAATCCAGATCTCAGGTCTAGAACCAGGAAATACGACCATATTAGTCCAGTGCTTTGGTCTAGAACCAGGAAATACGACCATATTAGTCCAGAGCTCAGGTCTAGAACCAGGAAATATGACCATATTAGTCCAGATCTCAGGTCTGCAACAAGGAAATACGAACATATTAGTCCAGTGCTCAGGTCTGGAACCAGGAAATAATACCTTATTAGTCCAGTGGTCAGGTCTAGAACCAGGAAATACGACCATATTAGTCCAGTGCTCAGGTCTAGAACCAGGAAATACGACCATATTAGTCCAGTGCTCAGGTCTAGAACCAGTAAATACGACCATATTAGTCCAGTGCTCAGGTCTAGAACCAGGAAATACGACCATAGTAGTCCAGTGCTCAGGTCTAGAACCAGGAAATACGACCATATTAGTCCAGTGCTAAGGACTAGAACCAGGAAATACAACCATATTAGTCCAGTGCTCAGGTCTAGAACCAGGAAATACGACCATATTAGTCCAGTGCTCGGGTCTAGAACCAGGAATTACGACCATATTAGTCCAGTGCTAAGGACTAGAACCAGGAAATACGACAATATTAGTCCAGTGCTCAGGACTAGAACCAGGAAATACAACCATATTAGTCCAGTGCTCAGGTCTAGAACCAGGAAATACGACCATATTAGTCCAGTGCTCAGGTCTAGAACCAGGAAATACGACCATATTAGTCCAGAGCTCAGGTCTAGAACCAGGAAATACGACCATATTAGTCCAGTGTTCAGGTCTAGAACCAGGAAATACGACCATATTAGTCCAGTGCTCAGGTCTAGAACCAGGAAATACGACCATTCTAGTCCAGTGTTCAGGTCTAGAACCAGGAAATACGACCATATTAGTCCAGTGCTCAGGACTAGAACCAGGAAATACGACCATATTAGTCCAGTGCTCAGGACTAGACCCAGGAAATAAGACCATATTAGTCCAGTGCTCAGGTCTGGAACCAGGAAATACGACCATATTAGTCCAGTGCTCAGGTCTAGAACCAGGAAATACGACCATATTAGTCCAGTGCTCAGGTCTAGAACCAGGAAATACGACCATATTAGTCCAGTGCTCAGGTCTAGAACCAGGAAATACGACCATATTAGTCCAGTGCTCAGGTCTAGAACCAGGAAATACGACCATATTAGTCCAGTGCTCAGGTCTAGAACCAGGAAATACGACCATATTAGTCCAGTGCTAAGGACTAGAACCAGGAAATACAACCATATTAGTCCAGTGCTCAGGTCTAGAACCAGGAATTACGACCATATTAGTCCAGTGCTAAGGACTAGAACCAGGAAATACGTCCATATTAGTCCAGTTCTCAGGTCTGGAACCAGGAAATACGACCATATTAGTCCAAAGCTCAGGTCTAGAACCAGGAAATATGACAATATTAGTCCAGTGCTCAGGTCTAGAACCAGGAAATACGACCATGTTAGTCCAGAGCTCAGGTCTAGAACCAGGAAATACGACCATATTAGTCCAGTGTTCAGGTCTGGAACCAGGAAATACGACCATATTAGTCCAAAGCTCAGGTCTAGAACCAGGAAATATGACAATATTAGTCCAGTGCTCAGGTCTAGAACCAGGAAATACCAACATATTAGTCCAGTGTTCAGGTCTGGAACCAGGAAATACGACCTTATTAGTCCAGTGCTCAGGTCTAGAACCAGGAAATACGACCATATTAGTCCAGTGCTCAGGTCTAGAACCAGGAAATATGACAATATTAGTCCAGTGCTCAGGTCTAGGACCAGGAAACATGAAAATATTAGTCCAGTGCTCAGGTCTAGAACCAGGAAATATGACAATATTAGTCCAGTGCTCAGGTCTAGGACCAGGAAATACGACCATATTAGTCCAGAGCTCGTATCTAGAACAAGGAAATATGACAATATTAGTCCAGTGCTCAGGTCTAGAACCAGGAAATACGACCATGTTAGTCCAGAGCTCAGGTCTAGAACCAGGAAAGACAACCATATTAGTCCAGTGTTAAGGTCTGGAACCAGGAAATATGACAATATTAGTCCAGTGCTCAGGTCTAGAACCAGGAAATATGACAATATTAGTCCAGTGCTCAGGTCTAGAACCAGGAAATACGACCATGTTAGTCCAGAGCTCAGGTCTAGAACCAGGAAATACCAATATATTAGTCCAGTGTTCAGGTCTAGAACCAGGAAATATGACAATATTAGTCCAGTGCTCAGGACTAGAACCAGGAAATACGACCATGTTAGTCCAGAGCTCAGGTAAAGAACCAGGAAATACGACCATATTAGTCCAGTGTTCAGGTCTAGAACCAGGAAATACGACCATATTAGTCCAGTGCTCAGGTCTAGAACCAGGAAATACGACCATTCTAGTCCAGTGTTCAGGTCTAGACCCTGGGAAATACGACCATATTAGTCCAGTGCTCAGGACTAGAACCAGGAAATACGACCATATTAGTCCAGTGCTCAGGACTAGACCCAGGAAATAAGACCATATTAGTCCAGTGCTCAGGTCTAGAACCAGGAAATACGACCATATTAGTCCAGTGCTCAGGTCTAGAACCAGGAAATACGACCATATTAGTCCAGTGCTCAGGTCTAGAACCAGGAAATACGACCATATTAGTCCAGTTCTCAGGTCTAGAACCAGGAATTACGACCATATTAGTCCAGTGCTAAGGACTAGAACCAGGAAATACGACCATATTAGTCCAGTGCTCAGGACTAGAACCAGAAAATACGACAATAATAGTCCAGTGCTCAGGACTAGAACCAGGAAATACGACCATATTATTCCAGTGCTAAAGACTAGAACCAGGAAATACGAACATATTAGTCCAGTGCTCAGGTCTAGAACCAGGAAATACGACCATATTAGTCCGGTGCTCAGGACTTGAACCAGGAAATATTACAATATTAGTCCAGTGCTCAGGTCTAGAACCAGGAAATACGACCATGTTAGTCCAGAGCTCAGGTCTAGAACCAGGAAATACGACCATATTAGTCCAGTGTTCAGGTCTGGAACCAGGAAATACGACCATATTAGTCCAAAGCTCAGGTCTAGAACCAGGAAATATGACAATATTAGTCCAGTGCTCAGGTCTAGAACCAGGAAACACCAACATATTAGTCCAGTGTTCAGGTGTAAAACCAGGAAATACGACCATATTAGTCCAGTGCTCAGGTCTAGAACCAGGAAATACCAACATATTAGTCCAGTGTTCAGGTCTGGAACCAGGAAATACGACCATATTAGTCCAAAGCTCAGGTCTAGAACCAGGAAATATGACAATATTAGTCCAGTGCTCAGGTCTAGAACCAGGAAACACCAACATATTAGTCCAGTGTTCAGGTGTAAAACCAGGAAATACGACCATATTAGTCCAGTGCTCAGGTCTAGAACCAGGAAATACCAACATATTAGTCCAGTGTTCAGGTCTAGAACCAGGAAATACGACCATATTAGTCCAGTGCTCAGGTCTAGAACCAGGAAATATGAACATATTAGTCCAGTGCTCAGGTCTAGAACCAGGAAATAAGACCATATTAGTCCAGTGCTCAGGTCTAGAACCAGGAAATACGACCATGTTAGTCCAGAGCTCAGGTCTAGAACCAGGAAATACGACCATATTAGTCCAGTGTTCAGGTCTAGAACCAGGAAATATGACAATATTAGTCCAGTGCTCAGGTCTAGAACCAGGAAACACCAACATATTAGTCCAGTGTTCAGGTGTAAAACCAGGAAATACGACCATATTAGTCCAGTGCTCAGGTCTAGAACTAGGAAATACCAACATATTAGTCCAGTGTTCAGGTCTAGAACCAGGAAATACGACCATATTAGTCCAGTGCTCAGGTCTAGAACCAGGAAATATGAACATATTAGTCCAGTGCTCAGGTCTAGAACCAGGACATAAGACCATATTAGTCCAGTGCTCAGGTCTAGAACCAGGAAATACGACCATATTAGTCCAGTGCTCAGGTCTAGAACCAGGAAATACGACCATATTAGTCCAGTGCTCAGGTCTAGAACCAGGAAATACGACCATATTAGTCCAGAGCTCAGGTCTAGAACCAGGAAATACGACCATATTAGTCCAGTGCTCAGGTTTAGAACCAGGAAATACGACCATATTAGTCCAGTGCTAAGGACTAGAACCAGGAAATACAACCATATTAGTCCAGTGCTCAGGTCTAGAACCAGGAAATACGACCATATTAGTCCAGTTCTCAGGTCTAGAACCAGGAATTACGACCATATTAGTCCAGAGCTCAGGTCTAGAACCAGGAAATACGACCATATTAGTCCAGTGCTCAGGACTAGACCCAGGAAATAAGACCATGTTAGTCCAGTGCTCAGGTCTAGAACCAGGAAATACGACCATATTAGTCCAGAGCTCAGGTCTAGAACCAGGAAATACGACCATATTAGTCCAGTGCTCAGGTCTAGAACCAGGAAATACGACCATATTAGTCCAGTGCTAAGGACTAGAACCAGGAAATAGAACCATATTAGTCCAGTGCTCAGGTCTAGAATCAGGAAATACGACCATATTAATCCAGAGCTCAGGTCTAGAACCAGGAAATACGACCATATTAGTCCAGTGCTTTGGTCTAGAACCAGGAAATATGACCATATTAGTCCAGAGCTCAGGTCTAGAACCAGGAAATATGACCATATTAGTCCAGATCTCAGGTCTGCAACCAGGAAATAATAAACATATTAGTCCAGTACTCAGGTCTGGAACCAGTAAATACCAACATATTAGTCCAGTGCTCGGGTCTAGAACCAGGAAATATGACAATATTAGTCCAGTGCTCAGGTCTAGAACCAGGAAACACCAACATATTAGTCCAGTGTTCAGGTGTAAAACCAGGAAATACGACCATATTAGTCCAGTGCTCAGGTCTAGAACCAGGAAATACCAACATATTAGTCCAGTGTTCAGGTCTGGAACCAGGAAATACGACCATATTAGTCCAAAGCTCAGGTCTAGAACCAGGAAATATGACAATATTAGTCCAGTGCTCAGGTCTAGAACCAGGAAACACCAACATATTAGTCCAGTGTTCAGGTGTAAAACCAGGAAATACGACCATATTAGTCCAGTGCTCAGGTCTAGAACCAGGAAATACCAACATATTAGTCCAGTGTTCAGGTCTAGAACCAGGAAATACGACCATATTAGTCCAGTGCTCAGGTCTAGAACCAGGAAATATGAACATATTAGTCCAGTGCTCAGGTCTAGAACCAGGAAATAAGACCATATTAGTCCAGTGCTCAGGTCTAGAACCAGGAAATACGACCATGTTAGTCCAGAGCTCAGGTCTAGAACCAGGAAATACGACCATATTAGTCCAGTGTTCAGGTCTAGAACCAGGAAATATGACAATATTAGTCCAGTGCTCAGGTCTAGAACCAGGAAACACCAACATATTAGTCCAGTGTTCAGGTGTAAAACCAGGAAATACGACCATATTAGTCCAGTGCTCAGGTCTAGAACCAGGAAATACGACCATATTAGTCCAGTGTTCAGGTCTAGAACCAGGAAATACGACCATATTAGTCCAGTGCTCAGGTCTAGAACCAGGAAATATGAACATATTAGTCCAGTGCTCAGGTCTAGAACCAGGACATAAGACCATATTAGTCCAGTGCTCAGGTCTAGAACCAGGAAATACGACCATATTAGTCCAGTGCTCAGGTCTAGAACCAGGAAATACGACCATATTAGTCCAGTGCTCAGGTCTAGAACCAGGAAATACGACCATATTAGTCCAGAGCTCAGGTCTAGAACCAGGAAATACGACCATATTAGTCCAGTGCTCAGGTTTAGAACCAGGAAATACGACCATATTAGTCCAGTGCTAAGGACTAGAACCAGGAAATACAACCATATTAGTCCAGTGCTCAGGTCTAGAACCAGGAAATACGACCATATTAGTCCAGTTCTCAGGTCTAGAACCAGGAATTACGACCATATTAGTCCAGAGCTCAGGTCTAGAACCAGGAAATACGACCATATTAGTCCAGTGCTCAGGACTAGACCCAGGAAATAAGACCATGTTAGTCCAGTGCTCAGGTCTAGAACCAGGAAATACGACCATATTAGTCCAGAGCTCAGGTCTAGAACCAGGAAATACGACCATATTAGTCCAGTGCTCAGGTCTAGAACCAGGAAATACGACCATATTAGTCCAGTGCTAAGGACTAGAACCAGGAAATAGAACCATATTAGTCCAGTGCTCAGGTCTAGAATCAGGAAATACGACCACATTAATCCAGAGCTCAGGTCTAGAACCAGGAAATACGACCATATTAGTCCAGTGCTTTGGTCTAGAACCAGGAAATACGACCATATTAGTCCAGAGCTCAGGTCTAGAACCAGGAAATATGACCATATTAGTCCAGTTCTCAGGTCTGCAACCAGGAAATACGAACATATTAGTCCAGTACTCAGGTCTGGAACCAGTAAATACGACCATATTAGTCCAGTGCTCGGGTCTAGAACCAGGAAATATGACAATATTAGTCCAGTGCTAAAGAATAGAACCAGGAAATACGACCATATTAGTCCAGTGCTCAGGTCTAGAACCAGGAAATACGACCATATTAGTCCAGTGCTCAGGTCTAGAACCAGGAAATACGACCATATTAGTCCAGTGTTCAGGTGTAGAACCTGGAAATACGACCATATTAGTCCAGTGCTCAGGTCTAGAACCAGGAAATACGACCATATTAGTCCAGTGTTCAGGTCTAGAACCAGGAAATACGACCATATTAGTCCAGTGCTCAGGTCTAGAACCAGGAAATAAGACAACATTAGTCCAGTGTTCAGGTCTAGAACCAGGAAATATGACCATATTAGTCCAGTGCTCAGGTCTAGAACCAGGAAATACGACCATGTTAGTCCAGAGCCCAGGTCTAGAACCAGGAAATACGACCATATTAGTCCAGTGTTCAGGTCTGGAACCAGGAAATACGACCATATTAGTCCAGTGCACAGGTCTAGAACCAGGAAATACGACCATATTAGTCCAGTGCTCAGGTCTAGAACCAGGAAATACGACCATATTAGTCCAGAGCTCAGGTCTAGACCCAGGAAATACGACCATATTAGTCCAGAGCTCAGGTCTAGAACCAGGAAATATGACCATATTAGTCCAGATCTCAGGTCTGCAACCAGGAAATACGAACATATTAGTCCAGTGCTCAGGTCTGGAACCAGGAAATAATACCTTATTAGTCCAGTGGTCAGGTCTAGAACCAGGAAATACGACCATATTAGTCCAGTGCTCAGGTCTAGGACCAGGAAATACGACCATATTAGTCCAGTGCTCAGGTCTAGAACCAGTAAATACGACCATATTAGTCCAGTGCTCAGGTCTAGAACCAGGAAATACGACCATATTAGTCCAGTGCTCAGGTCTAGAACCAGGAAATACGACCATATTAGTCCAGTGCTAAGGACTAGAACCAGGAAATACAACCATATTAGTCCAGTGCTCAGGTCTAGAACCAGGAAATACGACCATATTAGTCCAGTGCTCGGGTCTAGAACCAGGAATTACGACCATATTAGTCCAGTGCTAAGGACTAGAACCAGGAAATACGACCATATTAGTCCAGTGCTCAGGACTAGAAACAGAAAATACGACAATATTAGTCCAGTGCTCAGGACTAGAACCAGGAAATACAACCATATTAGTCCAGTGCTCAGGTCTAAAACCAGGAAATACGACCATATTAGTCCAGTGCTCAGGTCTAGAACCAGGAAATACGACCATATTAGTCCAGAGCTCAGGTCTAGAACCAGGAAATACGACCATATTAGTCCAGTGTTCAGGTCTAGAACCAGGAAATACGACCATATTAGTCCAGTGCTCAGGTCTAGAACCAGGAAATACGACCATTCTAGTCCAGTGTTCAGGTCTAGAACCAGGAAATACGACCATATTAGTCCAGTGCTCAGGACTAGAACCAGGAAATACGACCATATTAGTCCAGTGCTCAGGACTAGACCCAGGAAATAAGACCATATTAGTCCAGTGCTCAGGTCTGGAACCAGGAAATACGACCATATTAGTCCAGTGCTCAGGTCTAGAACCAGGAAATACGACCATATTAGTCCAGTGCTCAGGTCTAGAACCAGGAAATACGACCATATTAGTCCAGTGCTCAGGTCTAGAACCAGGAAATACGACCATATTAGTCCAGTGCTCAGGTCTAGAACCAGGAAATACGACCATATTAGTCCAGTGCTCAGGTCTAGAACCAGGAAATACGACCATATTAGTCCAGTGCTAAGGACTAGAACCAGGAAATACAACCATATTAGTCCAGTGCTCAGGTCTAGAACCAGGAATTACGACCATATTAGTCCAGTTCTAAGGTCTAGAACCAGGAAATATGACCATATTAGTCCAGTGCTAAGGACTAGAACCAGGAAATACGACCATATTAGTCCAAAGCTCAGGTCTAGAACCAGGAAATATGACAATATTAGTCCAGTGCTCAGGTCTAGAACCAGGAAATACGACCATGTTAGTCCAGAGCTCAGGTCTAGAACCAGGAAATACGACCATATTAGTCCAGTGTTCAGGTCTGGAACCAGGAAATACGACCATATTAGTCCAAAGCTCAGGTCTAGAACCAGGAAATATGACAATATTAGTCCAGTGCTCAGGTCTAGAACCAGGAAATACGACCATATTAGTCCAGTGCTCAGGTCTAGAACCAGGAAATACGACCATATTAGTCCAGTGCTCAGGTCTAGAACCAGGAAATACGACCATATTAGTCCAGTGCTAAGGACTAGAACCAGGAAATACAACCATATTAGTCCAGTGCTCAGGTCTAGACCAGGAATTACGACCATATTAGTCCAGTTCTAAGGTCTAGAACCAGGAATTATGACCATATTAGTCCAGTGCTAAGGACTAGAACCAGGAAATACGACCATATTAGTCCAAAGCTCAGGTCTAGAACCAGGAAATATGACAATATTAGTCCAGTGCTCAGGTCTAGAACCAGGAAATACGACCATGTTAGTCCAGAGCTCAGGTCTAGAACCAGGAAATACGACCATATTAGTCCAGTGTTCAGGTCTGGAACCAGAAAATACGACCATATTAGTCCAAAGCTCAGGTCTAGAACCAGGAAATATGACAATATTAGTCCAGTGCTCAGGTCTAGAACCAGGAAATACCAACATATTAGTCCAGTGTTCAGGTCTGGAACCAGGAAATACGACCTTATTAGTCCAGTGCTCAGGTCTAGAACCAGGAAATACGACCATATTAGTCCAGTGCTCAGGTCTAGAACCAGGAAATATGACAATATTAGTCCAGTGCTCAGGTCTAGGACCAGGAAACATGAAAATATTAGTCCAGTGCTCAGGTCTAGAACCAGGAAATATGACAATATTAGTCCAGTGCTCAGGTCTAGGACCAGGAAATACGACCATATTAGTCCAGAGCTCGTATCTAGAACAAGGAAATATGACAATATTAGTCCAGTGCTCAGGTCTAGAACCAGGAAATACGACCATGTTAGTCCAGAGCTCAGGTCTAGAACCAGGAAAGACAACCATATTAGTCCAGTGTTAAGGTCTGGAACCAGGAAATATGACAATATTAGTCCAGTGCTCAGGTCTAGAACCAGGAAATATGACAATATTAGTCCAGTGCTCAGGTCTAGAACCAGGAAATACGACCATGTTAGTCCAGAGCTCAGGTCTAGAACCAGGAAATACCAATATATTAGTCCAGTGTTCAGGTCTGGAACCAGGAAATACGACCTTATTAGTCCATTGCTCTGGTCTAGAACCAGGAAATATGAACATATTAGTCCAGTGCTCAGGTCTAGAACCAGGAAATAAGACCATATTAGTCCAGTGCTCAGGTCTAGAACCAGGAAATACGACCATATTAGTCCAGTGCTCAGGTCTAGAACCAGGAAATACGACCATATTAGTCCAGTGCTCAGGTCTAGAACCAGGAAATACGACCATATTAGTCCAGAGCTCAGGTCTAGAACCAGGAAATACGACCATATTAGTCCAGTGCTCAGGTTTAGAACCAGGAAATACGACCATATTAGTCCAGTGCTAAGGACTAGAACCAGGAAATACAACCATATTAGTCCAGTGCTCAGGTCTAGAACCAGGAAATACGACCATATTAGTCCAGTTCTCAGGTCTAGAACCAGGAATTACGACCATATTAGTCCAGAGCTCAGGTCTAGAACCAGGAAATACGACCATATTAGTCAAGTGCTCAGGTCTAGAACCAGGTATTACGACCATATTAGTCCAGAGCTCAGGTCTAGAAACAGGAAATACGACCATATTAGTCCAGTGCTCAAGTCTAGAACCAGGAAATACGACCATATTAGTCCAGTGCTAAGGACTAGAACCAGGAAATATGACAATATTAGTCCAGAGCTCAGGTCTAGAACCAGGAAATATGACAATATTAGTCCAGTGCTCAGGACTAGAACCAGGAAATACAACCATATTAGTCCAGTGCTCAGGTCTAGAACCAGGAATTACGACCATATTAGTCCAGTTCTAAGGTCTAGAACCAGGAATTATGACCATATTAGTCCAGTGCTCAGGTCTAGAACCAGGAAATACGACCATATTAGTCCAGTGCTCAGGTCTAGAACCAGGAAATACGACCATATTAGTCCAGAGCTAAGGACTAGAACCAGGAAATACAACCATATTAGTCCAGTGCTCAGGTCTAGAACCAGGAATTACGACCATATTAGTCCAGTTCTAAGGTCTAGAACCAGGAATTATGACCATATTAGTCCAGTGCTAAGGACTAGAACCAGGAAATACGACCATATTAGTCCAAAGCTCAGGTCTAGAACCAGGAAATATGACAATATTAGTCCAGTGCTCAGGTCTAGAACCAGGAAATACGACCATGTTAGTCCAGAGCTCAGGTCTAGAACCAGGAAATACGACCATATTAGTCCAGTGTTCAGGTCTGGAACCAGGAAATACGACCATATTAGTCCAAAGCTCAGGTCTAGAACCAGGAAATATGACAATATTAGTCCAGTGCTCAGGTCTAGAACCAGGAAATACCAACATATTAGTCCAGTGTTCAGGTCTGGAACCAGGAAATACGACCTTATTAGTCCAGTGCTCAGGTCTAGAACCAGGAAATACGACCATATTAGTCCAGTGCTCAGGTCTAGAACCAGGAAATATGACAATATTAGTCCAGTGCTCAGGTCTAGGACCAGGAAACATGAAAATATTAGTCCAGTGCTCAGGTCTAGAACCAGGAAATATGACAATATTAGTCCAGTGCTCAGGTCTAGGACCAGGAAATACGACCATATTAGTCCAGAGCTCGTATCTAGAACAAGGAAATATGACAATATTAGTCCAGTGCTCAGGTCTAGAACCAGGAAATACGACCATGTTAGTCCAGAGCTCAGGTCTAGAACCAGGAAAGACAACCATATTAGTCCAGTGTTAAGGTCTGGAACCAGGAAATATGACAATATTAGTCCAGTGCTCAGGTCTAGAACCAGGAAATATGACAATATTAGTCCAGTGCTCAGGTCTAGAACCAGGAAATACGACCATGTTAGTCCAGAGCTCAGGTCTAGAACCAGGAAATACCAATATATTAGTCCAGTGTTCAG
Source organism: Leuresthes tenuis (assembly GCF_036924035.1). NCBI lineage: Eukaryota > Metazoa > Chordata > Actinopteri > Atheriniformes > Atherinopsidae > Leuresthes > Leuresthes tenuis. The sequence goes on from NW_027325384.1 coordinate 1,321,575, forward strand.
GTCTGGAACCAGGAAATACGACCTTATTAGTCCAGTGCTCAGGTCTAGAACCAGGAAATACGACCATATTAGTCCAGTGCTCAGGTCTAGAACCAGGAAATACGACCATATTAGTCCAGAGCTCAGGTCTAGAACCAGGAAATACGACCATATTAGTCCAGTGCTCAGGTTTAGAACCAGGAAATACGACCATATTAGTCCAGTGCTAAGGACTAGAACCAGGAAATACAACCATATTAGTCCAGTGCTCAGGTCTAGAACCAGGAAATACGACCATATTAGTCCAGTTCTCAGGTCTAGAACCAGGAATTACGACCATATTAGTCCAGAGCTCAGGTCTAGAACCAGGAAATACGACCATATTAGTCAAGTGCTCAGGTCTAGAACCAGGTATTACGACCATATTAGTCCAGAGCTCAGGTCTAGAAACAGGAAATACGACCATATTAGTCCAGTGCTCAAGTCTAGAACCAGGAAATACGACCATATTAGTCCAGTGCTAAGGACTAGAACCAGGAAATATGACAATATTAGTCCAGAGCTCAGGTCTAGAACCAGGAAATATGACAATATTAGTCCAGTGCTCAGGTCTAGAACCAGGAAATATGACCATGTTAGTCCAGAGCTCAGGTCTAGAACCAAGAAATACGACCATATTAGTCCAGTGTTCAGGTCTGGAACCAGGAAATACGACCATATTAGTCCAAAGCTCAGGTCTAGAACCAGGAAATATGACAATATTAGTCCAGTGCTCAGGTCTAGAACCAGGAAATACCAACATATTAGTCCAGTGTTCAGGTGTAAAACCAGGAAATATGACCATATTAGTCCAGTGCTCAGGTCTAGAACCAGGAAATACCAACATATTAGTCCAGTGTTCAGGTCTAGAACCAGGAAATACGACCATATTAGTCCAGTGCTCAGGTCTAGAACCAGGAAATATGACAATATTAGTCCAGTGCTCAGGTCTAGAACCAGGAAATATGACAATATTAGTCCAGTGCTCAGGACTAGAACCAGGAAATATGACAATATTAGTCCAGTGCTAAAGTCTACAACCAGGAAAAACGACCATGTTAGTCCAGAGCTCAGGTCTAGAACCAGGAAATATGACCATATTAGTCCAGTGTTCAGGTATGGAACCAGGAAATACGACCATATTAGTCCAAAGCTCAGGTCTAGAACCAGGAAATATGACAATATTAGTCCAGTGCTCATCTCTAGAACCAGGAAATACCAACATATTAGTCCAGTGTTCAGGTCTGGAACCAGGAAATACGACCATATTACTCCAGTGCTCAGGTCTAGAACCAGGAAATATGACAACATTAGTCCAGTGCTCAGGTCTAGAACCAGGAAATATGACCATATTAGTCCAGTAATCAGGTCTAGAACCAGGAAATACGACCATGTTAGTCCAGAGCCCAGGTCTAGAACCAGGAAATACGACCATATTAGTCCAGTGTTCAGGTCTGGAACCAGGAAATACGACCATATTAGTCCAGTGCTCAGGTCTAGAACCAGGAAATACGACCATATTAGTCCAGTGCTCGTATCTAGAACAAGGAAATATGACAATATTAGTCCAGTGCTCAGGTCTAGAACCACGAAATACGACCATGTTAGTCCAGAGCTCAGGTCTAGAACCAGGAAAGACGACCATATTAGTCCAGTGTTAAGGTCTGGAACCAGGAAATATGACAATATTAGTCCAGTGCTCAGGTCTAGACCCAGGAAATATGACAATATTAGTCCAGTGCTCAGGTCTAGAAGCAGGAAATACGACCATATTAGTCCAGAGCTCAGGTCTAAAACCAGGAAATACCAATATATTAGTCCAGTGTTCAGGTCTGGAACCAGGAAATACGACCTTATTAGTCCATTGCTCAGGTCTAGAACCAGGAAATACGACCATATTAGTCCAGTACTCAGGTCTAGAACCAGGAATTACGACCATATTAGTCCAGTGCTCAGGTCTAGAACCAGGAAATATGACAATATTAGTCCAGTGCTCAGGTCTAGATCCAGGAAATACGACCATGTTAGTCCAGAGCTTAGGTAAAGAACCAGGAAATACGACCATATTAGTCCATTGCTCAGGTCTAGAACCAGGAAATACGACCATATTAGTCCAGTACTCAGGTCTAGAACCAGGAATTACGACCATATTAGTCCAGTGCTCAGGTCTAGAACCAGGAAATATGACAATATTAGTCCAGTGCTCAGGTCTAGAACCAGGAAATACGACCATGTTAGTCCAGAGCTTAGGTAAAGAACCAGGAAATACGACCATATTAGTCCAGTGCTCAGGTCTAGAACCAGGAAATACGACCATTCTAGTCCAGTGTTCAGGTCTAGACCCTGGGAAATACGACCATATTAGTCCAGTGCTCAGGACTAGAACCAGGAAATACGACCATGTTAGTCCAGTGCTCAGGACTAGACCCAGGAAATAAGACCATATTAGTCCAGTGCTCAGGTCTAGAACCAGGAAATACGACCATATTAGTCCAGTGCTCAGGTCTAGAACCAGGAAATACGACCATATTAGTCCAGTGCTCAGGTCTAGAACCAGGAAATACGACCATATTAGTCCAGTTCTCAGGTCTAGAACCAGGAATTACGACCATATTAGTCCAGTGCTAAGGACTAGAACCAGGAAATACGACCATATTAGTCCAGTGTTCAGGTATGGAACCAGGAAATACGACCATATTAGTCCAAAGCTCAGGTCTAGAACCAGGAAATATGACAATATTAGTCCAGTGCTCATCTCTAGAACCAGGAAATACCAACATATTAGTCCAGTGTTCAGGTCTGGAACCAGGAAATACGACCATATTAGTCCAGTGCTCAGGTCTAGAACCAGGAAATATGACAACATTAGTCCAGTGCTCAGGTCTAGAACCAGGAAATATGACCATATTAGTCCAGTAATCAGGTCTAGAACCAGGAAATACGACCATGTTAGTCCAGAGCCCAGGTCTAGAACCAGGAAATACGACCATATTAGTCCAGTGTTCAGGTCTGGAACCAGGAAATACGACCATATTAGTCCAGTGCTCAGGTCTAGAACCAGGAAATACGACCATATTAGTCCAGTGCTCAGGTCTAGAACCAGGAAATACGACCATATTATTCCAGAGCTCAGGTCTAGACCCGGGAAATACGACCATATTAGTCCAGAGCTCAGGTCTAGAACCAGGAAATATGACCATATTAGTCCAGATCTCAGGTCTGCAACCAGGAAATACGAACATATTAGTCCAGTGCTCAGGTCTGGAACCAGGAAATACGACCTTATTAGTCCAGTGGTCAGGTCTAGAATTAGGAAATACGACCATATTAGTCCAGTGCTCAGGTCTAGAACCAGGAAATACGACCATATTAGTCCAGTGCTCAGGTCTAGAACCAGGAAATACGACCATATTAGTCCAGTGCTCAGGTCTAGAACCAGTAAATACGACCATATTAGTCCAGTGCTAAGGACTAGAACCAGGAAATACAACCATATTAGTCCAGTGCTCAGGTCTAGAACCAGGAAATACGACCATATTAGTCCAGTGTTAAGGTCTAGAACCAGGAAATACGACCATATTAGTCCAGAGCTCATGTCTAGAACAAGGAAATATGACAATATTAGTACAAAGCTCAGGTCTAGAAGCAGGAAATATGACAATATTAGTCCAGTGCTCAGGTCTAGAACCAGGAAATACCACCATATTAGTCCAGTGTTCAGGTCTAGAACCAGGAAATATGACAATATTAGTCCAGTAATCAGGTCTAGGACCAGGAAATATGACAATATTAGTCCAGTGCTCAGGTCTAGAACCAGGAAATATGACAATATTAGTCCAGTGCTCAGGTCTAGAACCAGGAAATACGACCATGTTCGTCCAGAGCTCAGGTAAAGAACCAGGAAATACGACCATATTAGTCAAGTGTTCAGGTCTGGAACCAGGAATTACGACCATATTAGTCCAGAGCTCATGTCTAGAACAAGGAAATATGACAATATTAGTCCAGTGCTCAGGTCTAGAACCAGGAAATACGACCATATTAGTCCAGTGCTCAGGTCTAGACCCTGGGAATACGACCATATTAGTCCAGTACTAAGGACTAGACCCAGGAAATACGACCATATTAGTCCTGTGTTCAGGTCTAGAACCAGGAAATATGACAATATTAGTCCAGTGCTCAGGTCTAGAACCAGGAAATACCAACATTTAAGTCCAGTGTTCAGGTCTGGAACCAGGAAATACGACCTTATTAGTCCAGTGCTCAGGTCTAGAACCAGGAAATACGACCATTTTAGTCCAGTGCTCAGGTCTAGAACCAGGAAATATGACAATATTAGTCCAGTGCTCAGGTCTAGGACCAGGAAACATGACAATATTAGTCCAGTGCTCAGGTCTAGAACCAGGAAATATGACAATATTAGTCCAGTGCTCGTATCTAGAACAAGGAAATATGACAATATTAGTCCAGTGCTCAGGTCTAGAACCACGAAATACGACCATGTTAGTCCAGAGCTCAGGTCTAGAACCAGGAAAGACGACCATATTAGTCCAGTGTTAAGGTCTGGAACCAGGAAATATGACAATATTAGTCCAGTGCTCAGGTCTAGACCCAGGAAATATGACAATATTAGTCCAGTGCTCAGGTCTAGAAGCAGGAAATACGACCATATTAGTCCAGAGCTCAGGTCTAAAACCAGGAAATACCAATATATTAGTCCAGTGTTCAGGTCTGGAACCAGGAAATACGACCTTATTAGTCCATTGCTCAGGTCTAGAACCAGGAAATACGACCATATTAGTCCAGTACTCAGGTCTAGAACCAGGAATTACGACCATATTAGTCCAGTGCTCAGGTCTAGAACCAGGAAATATGACAATATTAGTCCAGTGCTCAGGTCTAGATCCAGGAAATACGACCATGTTAGTCCAGAGCTTAGGTAAAGAACCAGGAAATACGACCATATTAGTCCATTGCTCAGGTCTAGAACCAGGAAATACGACCATATTAGTCCAGTACTCAGGTCTAGAACCAGGAATTACGACCATATTAGTCCAGTGCTCAGGTCTAGAACCAGGAAATATGACAATATTAGTCCAGTGCTCAGGTCTAGAACCAGGAAATACGACCATGTTAGTCCAGAGCTTAGGTAAAGAACCAGGAAATACGACCATATTAGTCCAGTGCTCAGGTCTAGAACCAGAAATACGACCATTCTAGTCCAGTGTTCAGGTCTAGACCCTGGGAAATACGACCATATTAGTCCAGTGCTCAGGACTAGAACCAGGAAATACGACCATGTTAGTCCAGTGCTCAGGACTAGACCCAGGAAATAAGACCATATTAGTCCAGTGCTCAGGTCTAGAACCAGGAAATACGACCATATTAGTCCAGTGCTCAGATCTAGAACCAGGAAATACGACCATATTAGTCCAGTGCTCAGGTCTAGAACCAGGAAATACGACCATATTAGTCCAGTTCTCAGGTCTAGAACCAGGAATTACGACCATATTAGTCCAGTGCTAAGGACTAGAACCAGGAAATACGACCATATTAGTCCAGTGCTCAGGACTAGAACCAGAAAATACGACAATATTAGTCCAGTGCTCAGGACTAGAACCAGGAAATACGACCATATTAGTCCAGTGCTAAAGACTAGAACCAGGAAATACGAACATATTAGTCCAGTGCTCAGGTCTAGAACCAGGAAATACGACCATATTAGTCCGGTGCTCAGGACTTGAACCAGGAAATATTACAATATTAGTCCAGTGCTCAGGTCTAGAACCAGGAAATACGACCATGTTAGTCCAGAGCTCAGGTCTAGAACCAGGAAATACGACCATATTAGTCCAGTGTTCAGGTCTGGAACCAGGAAATACGACCATATTAGTCCAAAGCTCAGGTCTAGAACCAGGAAATATGACAATATTAGTGCAGTGCTCAGGTCTAGAACCAGGAAACACCAACATATTAGTCCAGTGTTCAGGTGTAAAACCAGGAAATACGACCATATTAGTCCAGTGCTCAGGTGTAGAACCAGGAAATACCAACATATTAGTCCAGTGTTCAGGTCTAGAACCAGGAAATACGACCATATTAGTCCAGTGCTCAGGTCTAGAACCAGGAAATATGAACATATTAGTCCAATGCTCAGGTCTAGAACCAGGAAATAAGACCATATTAGTCCAGTGCTCAGGTCTAGAACCAGGAAATACGACCATATTAGTCCAGTGCTCAGGTCTAGAACCAGGAAATACGACCATATTAGTCCAGTGCTCAGGTCTAGAACCAGGAAATACGACCATATTAGTCCAGAGCTCAGGTCTAGAACCAGGAAATACGACCATATTAGTCCAGTGCTCAGGTTTAGAACCAGGGAAATACGACCATATTAGTCCAGTGCTAAGGACTAGAACCAGGAAATACAACCATATTAGTCCAGTGCTCAGGTCTAGAACCAGGAAATACGACCATATTAGTCCAGTTCTCAGGTCTAGAACCAGGAATTACGACCATATTAGTCCAGAGCTCAGGTCTAGAACCAGGAAATACGACCATATTAGTCAAGTGCTCAGGTCTAGAACCAGGAAATACGACCATATTAGTCCAGAGCTCAGGTCTAGAAACAGGAAATACGACCATATTAGTCCAGTGCTCAAGTCTAGAACCAGGAAATACGACCATATTAGTCCAGTGCTAAGGACTAGAACCAGGAAATATGACAATATTAGTCCAGAGCTCAGGTCTAGAACCAGGAAATATGACAATATTAGTCCAGTGCTCAGGTCTAGAACCAGGAAATATGACCATGTTAGTCCAGAGCTCAGGTCTAGAACCAAGAAATACGACCATATTAGTCCAGTGTTCAGGTCTGGAACCAGGAAATACGACCATATTAGTCCAAAGCTCAGGTCTAGAACCAGGAAATATGACAATATTAGTCCAGATCTCAGGTCTGCAACCAGGAAATACGAACATATTAGTCCAGTGCTCAGGTCTGGAACCAGGGAAATACGACCTTATTAGTCCAGTGGTCAGGTCTAGAATTAGGAAATACGACCATATTTGTCCAGTGCTCAGGTCTAGAACCAGGAAATACGACCATATTAGTCCAGTGCTCAGGTCTAGAACCAGTAAATACGACCATATTAGTCCAGTGCTAAGGACTAGAACCAGGAAATACAACCATATTAGTCCAGTGCTCAGGTCTAGAACCAGGAAATACGACCATATTAGTCCAGTGTTAAGGTCTAGAACCAGGAAATACGACCACATTAGTCCAGAGCTTATGTCTAGAACAAGGAAATATGACAATATTAGTCCAAAGCTCAGGTCTAGAAGCAGGAAATATGACAATATTAGTCCAGTGCTCAGGTCTAGAACCAGGAAATACCACCATATTAGTCCAGTGTTCAGGTCTAGAACCAGGAAATATGACAATATTAGTCCAGTAATCAGGTCTAGGACCAGGAAATATGACAATATTAGTCCAGTGCTCAGGTCTAGAACCAGGAAATATGACAATATTAGTCCAGTGCTCAGGTCTAGAACCAGGAAATACGACCATGTTCGTCCAGAGCTCAGGTAAAGAACCAGGAAATACGACCATATTAGTCAAGTGTTCAGGTCTGGAACCAGGAATTACGACCATATTAGTCCAGAGCTCATGTCTAGAACAAGGAAATATGACAATATTAGTCCAGTGCTCAGGTCTAGAACCAGGAAATACGACCATATTAGTCCAGTGCTCAGGTCTAGACACTGGGAATACGACCATATTAGTCCAGTACTCAGGACTAGACCCAGGAAATACGACCATATTAGTTCAGTGTTCAGGTCTAGAACCAGGAAATATGACAATATTAGTCCAGTGCTCAGGTCTAGAACCAGGAAATACCAACATATAAGTCCAGTGTTCAGGTCTGGAACCAGGAATACGACCTTATTAGTCCAGTGCTCAGGTCTAGAACCAGGAAATACGACCATTTTAGTCCAGTGCTCAGGTCTAGAACCAGGAAATATGACAATATTAGTCCAATGCTCAGGTCTAGGACCAGGAAACATGACAATATTAGTCCAGTGCTCAGGTCTAGAACCAGGAAATATGACAATATTAGTCCAGTGCTCAGGTCTAGGACCAGGAAATACGACCATATTAGTCCAGAGCTCGTATCTAGAACAAGGAAATAAGACAATATTAGTCCAGTGCTCAGGTCTAGAACCACGAAATACGACCATGTTAGTCCAGAGCTCAGGACTAGACCCAGGAAATACGACCATATTAGTCCAGTGTTCAGGTCTAGAACCAGGAAATATGACAATATTAGTCCAGTGCTCAGGTCTAGAACCAGGAAATACCAACATATAAGTCCAGTGTTCAGGTCTGGAACCAGGAAATACGACCTTATTAGTCCAGTGCTCAGGTCTAGAACCAGGAAATACGACCATTTTAGTCCAGTGCTCAGGTCTAGAACCAGGAAATATGACAATATTAGTCCAATGCTCAGGTCTAGGACCAGGAAACATGACAATATTAGTCCAGTGATCAGGTCTAGAACCAGGAAATATGACAATATTAGTCCAGTGCTCAGGTCTAGGACCAGGAAATACGACCATATTAGTCCAGAGCTCGTATCTAGAACAAGGAAATATGACAATATTAGTCCAGTGCTCAGGTCTAGAACCACGAAATACGACCATGTTAGTCCAGAGCTCAGGTCTAGGACCAGGAAATACGACCATATTAGTCCAGAGCTCGTATCTAGAACAAGGAAATATGACAATATTAGTCCAGTGCTCAGGTCTAGACCCAGGAAATATGACAATATTAGTCCAGTGCTCAGGTCTAGAACCAGGAAATACGACCATGTTAGTCCAGAGCTCAGGTCTAGAACCAGGAAATACCAATATATTAGTCCAGTGTTCAGGTCTGCAACCAGGAAATACGACCTTATTAGTCCATTGCTCAGGTCCAGAACCAGGATATACGACCATATTAGTCCAGTACTCAGGTCTAGAACCAGGAATTACGACCATATTAGTCCAGTGCTCAGGTCTAGAACCAGGAAATACGACCATATTAGTCCAGAGCTCAGGTCTAGACCCAGGAAATACGACCATATTAGTCCAGAGCTCAGGTCTAGAACCAGGAAATATGACCATATTAGTCCAGATCTCAGGTCTGCAACCAGGAAATACGAACATATTAGTCCAGTGCTCAGGTCTGGAACCAGGAAATAATACCTTATTAGTCCAGTGGTCAGGTCTAGAACCAGGAAATACGACCATATTAGTCCAGTGGTCAGGTCTAAAACCAGGAAATACGACCATATTAGTCCAGTGCTCAGGTCTAGAACCAGTAAATACGACCATATTAGTCCAGTGCTCAGGTCTAGAACAAGGAAATACGACCATATTAGTCCAGTGCTCAGGTCTAGAACCAGGAAATACGACCATATTAGTCCAGTGCTAAGGACTAGAACCAGGAAATACAACCATATTAGTCCAGTGCTCAGGTCTAGAACCAGGAAATACGACCATATTAGTCCAGTGCTCGGGTCTAGAACCAGGAATTACGACCATATTAGTCCAGTGCTAAGGACTAGAACCAGGAATACGACCATATTAGTCCAGTGCTCAGGTCTGGAACCAGGAAATACGACCATATTAGTCCAAAGCTCAGGTCTAGAACCAGGAAATATGACAATATTAGTCCAGTGCTCAGGTCTAGAACCAGGAAATACGACCATGTTAGTCCAGAGCTCAGGTCTAGAACCAGGAAATACGACCATATTAGTCCAGTGTTCAGGTCTGGAACCAGGAAATACGACCATATTAGTCCAGTGCTCAGGTCTAGAACCAGGAAATATGACAATATTAGTCCAGTGCTCAGGTCTAGAACCAGGAAATACCAACATATTAGTCCAGTGTTCAGGTCTGGAACCAGGAAATACGACCTTATTAGTCCAGTGCTCAGGTCTAGAACCAGGAAATACGACCATATTAGTCCAGTGCTCAGGTCTAGAACCAGGAAATATGACAATATTAGTCCAGTGCTCAGGTCTAGGACCAGGAAACATGACAATATTAGTCCAGTGCTCAGGTCTAGAACCAGGAAATATGACAATATTAGTCCAGTGCTCAGGTCTAGGACCAGGAAATACGACCATATTAGTCCAGAGCTCGTATCTAGAACAAGGAAATATGACAATATTAGTCCAGTGCTCAGGTCTAGAACCAGGAAATACGACCATGTTAGTCCAGAGCTCAGGTCTAGAACCAGGAAAGACGACCATATTAGTCCAGTGTTAAGGTCTGGAACCAGGAAATATGACAATATTAGTCCAGTGCTCAGGTCTAGAACCAGGAAATATGACAATATTAGTCCAGTGCTCAGGTCTAGAACCAGGAAATACGACCATGTTAGTCCAGAGCTCAAGTCTAGAACCAGGAAATACCAATATATTAGTCCAGTGTTCAGGTCTGGAACCAGGAAATACGACCTTATTAGTCCATCGCTCTGGTCTAGAACCAGGAAATACGACCATATTAGTCCAGTACTCAGGTCTAGAACCAGGAATTACGACCATATTAGTCCAGTGCTCAGGTCTAGAACCAGGAAATATGACAATATTAGTCCAGTGCTCAGGACTAGAACCAGGAAATACGACCATGTTAGTCCAGAGCTCAGGTAAAGAACCAGGAAATACGACCATATTAGTCCAGTGTTCAGGTCTAGAACCAGGAAATACGACCATATTAGTCCAGTGCTCAGGTCTAGAACCAGGAAATACGACCATTCTAGTCCAGTGTTCAGGACTAGAACCAGGAAATACGACCATATTAGTCCAGTGCTCAGGACTAGAACCAGGAAATACGACCATATTAGTCCAGTGCTGCAGGACTAGAACCAGAAAATACGACAATATTAGTCCAGTGCTCAGGACTACAACCAGGAAATACGACCATATTAGTCCAGTGCTAAAGACTAGAACCAGGAAATACGAACATATTAGTCCAGTGCTCAGGTCTAGAACCAGGAAATACGACCATATTAGTCCGGTGCTCAGGACTAGAACCAGGAAATATTAAAATATTAGTCCAGTGCTCAGGTCTAGAACCAGGAAATACGACAATGTTAGTCCAGAGCTCAGGTCTAGAACCAGGAAATACGACCATATTAGTCCAGTGTTCTGGTCTGGAACCAGGAAATACGACCATATTAGTCCAAAGCTCAGGTCTAGAACCAGGAAATATGACAATATTAGTCCAGTGCTCAGGTCTAGAACCAGGAAACACCAACATATTAGTCCAGTGTTCAGGTGTAAAACCAGGAAATACGACCATATTAGTCCAGTGCTCAGGTCTAGAACCAGGAAATACCAACATATTAGTCCAGTGTTCAGGTCTAGAACCAGGAAATACGACCATATTAGTCCAGTGCTCAGGTCTAGAACCAGGAAATATGAACATATTAGTCCAGTGCTCAGGTCTAGAACCAGGAAATAAGACCATATTAGTCCAGTGCTCAGGTCTAGAACCAGGAAAATACGACCATATTAGTCCAGTGCTCAGGTCTAGAACCAGGAAATACGACCATATTAGTCAAGTGCTCAGGTCTAGAACCAGGAATACGACCATATTAGTCCAGAGCTCAGGTCTAGAACCAGGAAATACGACCATATTAGTCCAGTGCTCAGGTCTAGAACCAGGAAATACGACCATATTAGTCCAGTGCTAAGGACTAGAACCAGGAAATATGACAATGTTAGTCCAGAGCTCAGGTCTAGAACCAGGAAATATGACAATATTAGTCCAGTGCTCAGGTCTAGAACCAGGAAATATGACCATGTTAGTCCAGAGCTCAGGTCTAGAACCAAGAAATACGACCATATTAGTCCAGTGTTCAGGTCTGGAACCAGGAAATACGACCATATTAGTCCAAAGCTCAGGTCTAGAACCAGGAAATATGACAATATTAGTCCAGTGCTCAGGTCTAGAACCAGGAAATACCAACATATTAGTCGAGTGTTCAGGTGTAAAACCAGGAAATATGACCATATTAGTCCAGTGCTCAGGTCTAGAACCAGGAAATACCAACATATTAGTCCAGTGTTCAGGTCTAGAACCAGGAAATACGACCATATTAGTCCAGTGCTCAGGTCTAGAACCAGAAATATGACAATATTAGTCCAGTGCTCAGGTCTAGAACCAGGAAATATGACAATATTAGTCCAGTGCTCAGGACTAGAACCAGGAAATATGACAATATTAGTCCAGTTCTAAAGTCTAGAACCAGGAAAAACGACCATGTTAGTCCAGAGCTCAGGTCTAGAACCAGGAAATATGACCATATTAGTCCAGTGTTCAGGTATGGAACCAGGAAATACGACCATATTAGTCCAAAGCTCAGGTCTAGAACCAGGAAATATGACAATATTAGTCCAGTGCTCATCTCTAGAACCAGGAAATACCAACATACTAGTCCAGTGTTCAGGTCTGGAACCAGGAAATACGACCTTATTAGTCCAGTGCTCAGGTCTAGAACCAGGAAATACGACGATATTAGTCCAGTGCTCAGGTCTAGAACCAGGAAATATGACAATATTAGTCCAGTGCTAAGACTAGAACCAGGAAATACGACCATATTAGTCCAGTGCTCAGGTCTAGAACCAGGAAATACGACCATATTAGTCCAGTGTTCAGGTATAGAACCAGGAAATACGACCATATTAGTCCAGTGCTCAGGTCTAGAACCAGGAAATACGACCATAATAGTCCAGTGTTCAGGTCTAGAACCAGGAAATACGACCATATTAGTCCAGTGCTCAGGTCTAAAACCAGGAAATATGACAACATTAGTCCAGTGCTCAGGTCTAGAACCAGAAATATGACCATATTAGTCCAGTGCTCAGGTCTAGAACCAGGAAATACGACCATGTTAGTCCAGAGCCCAGGTCTAGAACCAGGAAATACGACATATTAGTCCAGTGTTCAGGTCTGGAACCAGGAAATACGACCATATTAGTCCAGTGCTCAGGTCTAGAACCAGGAAATACGACCATATTAGTCCAGTGCTCAGGTCTAGACCCAGGAAATACGACCATATTATTCCAGAGCTCAGGTCTAGACCCGGGAAATACGACCATATTAGTCCAGAGCTCAGGTCTAGACCCAGGAAATACGAACATATTAGTCCAGATCTCAGGTCTACAACCAGAAATACGAACATATTAGTCCAGTGTTCAGGTCTGGAACCAGGAAATACGACCTTATTAGTCCAGTGCTCAGGTCTAGAACCAGGAAATACGACCATTTTAGTCCAGTGCTCAGGTCTAGAACCAGGAAATATGACAATATTAGTCCAGTGCTAAGGTCTAGGACCAGGAAACATGACAATATTAGTCCAGTGCTCAGGTCTAGAACCAGGAAATATGACAATATTAGTCCAGTGCTCAGGTCTAGGACCAGGAAATACGACCATATTAGTCCAGAGCTCGTATCTAGAACAAGGAAATATGACAATATTAGTCCAGTGCTCAGGTCCTAGAACCACGAAATACGACCATGTTAGTCCAGAGCTCAGGTCTAGAACCAGGAAAGACGACCGTATTAGTCCAGTGTTAAGGGTCTGGAACCAGGAAATATGACAATATTAGTCCAGTGCTCAGGTCTAGACCCAGGAAATATGACAATATTAGTCCAGTGCCTCAGGTCTAGAACCAGGAAATACGACCATGTTAGTCCAGAGCTCAGGTCTAGAACCAGGAAATACCAATATATTAGTCCAGTGTTCAGGTCTGGAACCAGGAAATACGACCTTATTAGTCCATTGCTCAGGTCTAGAACCAGGAAATACGACCATATTAGTCCAGTACTCAGGTCTAGAACCAGGAATTACGACCATATTAGTCCAGTGCTCAGGTCTAGAACCAGGAAATATGACAATATTAGTCCAGTGCTCAGGTCTAGAACCAGGAAATACGACCATGTTAGTCCAGAGCTTAGGTAAAGAACCAGGAAATACGACCATATTAGTCCAGTGTTCAGGTCTAGAACCAGGAAATACGACCATATTAGTCCAGTGCTCAGGTCTAGAACCAGGAAATACGACCATTCTAGTCCAGTGTTCATGTTTAGAACCAGGAAATACGACCATATTAGTCCAGTGCTCAGGACTAGAACCAGGAAATACGACCATATTAGTCCAGTGCTCAGGACTAGACCCAGGAAATATGACGATATTAGTCCAGTGCTCAGGTCTAGAACCAGGAAATACGACCATATTAGTCCAGTGCTCAGGTCAAGAACCAGGAAATACCAACATATTAGTCCAGTGTTCAGGTGTAAAACCAGGAAATACGACCATATTAGTCCAGTGCTCGGGTCTTAGAACCAGAATTACGACCATATTAGTCCAGTGCTAAGGACTAGAACCAGGAAATACAACCATATTAGTCCAGTTCTAAGGTCTAGAACCAGGAAATACGACCATATTAGTCCAGTTCTCAGGTCTAGAACCAGGAATTACGACCATATTAGTCCAGTGCTAAGGACTAGAACCAGGAAATACGACCATATTAGTCCAGTGCTCAGGACTAGAACCAGGAAATACGACCATATTAGTCCAGTGCTAAAGACTAGAACCAGGAAATACGAACATATTAGTCCAGTGCTCAGGTAAAGAACCAGGAAATACGACCATATTAGTCCGGTGCTCAGGACTAGAACCAGGAAATATTACAATATTAGTCCAGAGCTCAGGTCTAGAACCAGGAAATATGACAATATTAGTTCAGTGCTCAGGTCTAGAACCAGGAAATACGACCATGTTAGTCCAGAGCTCAGGTCTAGAACCAGGAAATACGACCATATTAGTCCAGTGTTCAGGTCTGGAACCAGGAAATACGACCATATTAGTCCAAAGCTCAGGTCTAGAACCAGGAAATATGACAATATTAGTCCAGTGCTCAGGTCTAGAACCAAGAAACACCAACATATTAGTCCAGTGTTCAGGTGTAAAACCAGGAAATACGACCATATTAGTCCAGTGCTCAGGTCTAGAACCAGGAAATACCAACATATTAGTCCAGTGTTCAGGTCTAGAACCAGGAAATACGACCATATTAGTCCAGTGCTCAGGTCTAGAACCAGGAAATATGAACATATTAGTCCAGAGCTCAGGTCTAGAACCAGGAAATATGACAATATTAGTCCAGTGCTCAGGTCTAGAACCAGGAAATATGACCATGTTAGTCCAGAGCTCAGGTCTAGAACCAAGAAATACGACCATATTAGTCCCAGTGTTCAGGTCTGGAACCAGGAAATACGACCATATTAGTCCAAAGCTCAGGTCTAGAACCAGGAAATATGACAATATTAGTCCAGTGCTCAGGTCTAGAACCAGGAAATACCAACATATTAGTCCAGTGTTCAGGTGTAAAACCAGGAAATATGACCATATTAGTCCAGTGCTCAGGTCTAGAACCAGGAAATATGACAATATTAGTCCAGTGCTCAGGTCTAGAACCAGGAAATATGACAATATTAGTCCAGTGCTCAGGTCTAGAACCAGGAAATATGACAATATTAGTCCAGTGCTCAGGACTAGAACCAGGAAATATGACAATATTAGTCCAGTGCTAAAGTCTACAACCAGGAAAAACGACCATGTTAGTCCAGAGCTCAGGTCTAGAACCAGGAAATATGACCATATTAGTCCAGTGTTCAGGTATGGAACCAGGAAATACGACCATATTAGTCCAAAGCTCAGGTCTAGAACCAGGAAATATGACAATATTAGTCCAGTGCTCATCTCTAGAACCAGGAAATACCAACATATTAGTCCAGTGTTCAGGTCTGGAACCAGGAAATACGACCATATTAGTCCAGTGCTCAGGTCTAGAACCAGGAAATATGACAACATTAGTCCAGTGCTCAGGTCTAGAACCAGGAAATATGACCATATTAGTCCAGTGCTCAGGTCTAGAACCAGGAAATACGACCATGTTAGTCCAGAGCCCAGGTCTAGAACCAGGAAATACGACCATATTAGTCCAGTGTTCAGGTCTGGAACCAGGAAATACGTCCATATTAGTCCAGTGCTCAGGTCTAGAACCAGGAAATACGACCATATTAGTCCAGTGCTCAGGTCTAGAACAGGAAATACGACCATATTATTCAGAGCTCAGGTCTAGACCCGGGAAATGCGACCATATTAGTCCAGAGCTCAGGTCTAGAACCAGGAAATATGACCATATTAGTCCAGATCTCAGGTCTGCAACCAGGAAATACGAACATATTAGTCCAGTGCTCAGGTCTGGAACCAGG